>NW_027094121.1:1002500-2202500 GCF_029207755.1 Chamaea fasciata | reverse complement strand
AAATTTTCATCAATTACTTCTGATATTTCTAGGTAATAATTTCCCCACCTGCACATACACCAGTGCACCCTTGAAAGCAAGAGCCATGATTATAAATTCTGTTAGGTATGACAACAAATGCAATTCTGGGATACAAACAAAGAACTTAGACAGTCCAATTCTCATCTGGGAAAAGATGTCTTTTTGGGATGGGAGTGTTTTTTTCCCAATCCTAAATTCAGTTTAGCTAAGTCAAACATGAAAAATGCCCCAGGGAAAAGTGAAAAGCATGGCAACACCCAAGACCCTCCACATGTGAACTACCAAATAGTTTGTGTCCAAGTTCTATGAAAACACATTATTCTCCAACTTCCTCCTCAAAATACCAGGAAGACACTAGCTTTTGCTCCAACTGCTGCTTCCCTTGCCTCTCTCCCCACCTCTACTAAAATGTATTTCTATAGTTATGACACGTTAAAATACATATTTACACTGGCACAGGAGTTGAAGCACAACATCACTGACATGGGAGGTGCTGGTGTGTAAGAGACGGTCCGAAGATCCCTCATCTGCCTCACGACCATCGTCAAGGACAGAGACTGAAACCCCTAAAAGGGACTTTAAAATCTCAACACAGGAGTTCTGGCCTGGCTGAGGTTGGTGGGATGTTGGCCAAGTGCTGCCTGCAGGTGTGTTCGATGGAAAAACCCAGCACGCACTTCTATCGGAACATCAGAACCTGAGCAGAAACAATGGGCAAGTCACGGTGAAGTGACCGCGCCTGCTGACTCGTTCTGGTTGACACTGTACCTGCTGACGACTGACATGTTCTGAGTTCTCAAAATGAACACGCTGTGATGATTTCCCCCACCTGTTTGGCCAACTGCCTGTCGCTTCAAAGAGGACTATAAGGACCCCTGAATTAAGCACAGACTTTGAGATCTCCCCACAGAAGAAGACGGGTCTATTGGCTGGACCATGAGGATTTCGTCTCTCCGTTGGTAGCTATAACCCACTCCCTCTTTCTTTTCTCGCTATCTTTTACTTCCCTTCAAACTCCCTCTATCGCATTTGTTGGCACTAAATAAAGCTGCATTTTGGATTGAGCAAACTGAGTTGTCCCCCGCTGTGTCTTTTGCGCCTTGAGATCCCTAAAACGAACCATCAGGTTCCCCGCATATATTTGCGGACCCTGACACGGTGCCATACCCTTTTGGTCCACAGAGCTACAAAGTGCTTTCAACATGTGAAAGGGAAGTTGGGGACAAGAGAACTATTTTTTACACTGAGAGTACGCAAATGAAACTCAGGTTATTTGTGCCCTAGATCCAATTTGCTTTTGCCAGCCTTGATAGTGCACTTACGTGAACAAATACTTATGGTCAAGTATTATTAACAAATAAATAAAGCAAAAGAAAACTTTGAAGAAACAGAAAATTAGGCTAGAAAGGCAATATAAACTATCCCCCAGAGAGAGCAAAGGCAGGCAAGCCCCATAACACTTAGGTTCAGTGCATGAACATATCCCAGAACTCAGAACACCAAACCATGCACTGTCTTTAGTGGACAAGAACCAAAATTGCATGTCGTAAGTGTGAAGAAAAGGTGACCAGTAAACTGGAAAACAACCACACCCTAATAGCTGTTGGAACTGTTTCCATCATCCTAAACCCTCCGGACAAATCATTTCTGTCTCTGCATTCTTTCTGCTTTACTTTATGGGCTGAGAAAAGCCCGTGGCATTTTATATGATGGCTTGTTCCAGAGGCTGAATCAATTCCTGTTCTTGGTGATGTTTCCCTGATGTGAACTGTGGTTGGGAGTTAACCAAGATCTCGTTATGAGAATCTTTTTATAGTGTAATCTACTTGCCTAGTTATTATTTCAGCCTGGCAGTTTGCATCGAGGAGAAAATATATGGAAATAGGATACATTGAAACAATGAACCAAATAATGGGGTGGGGGAAAGAAATCAGGGCTGAAAAATGAACATGGAATTACTGACTGCAAAGGATCTAGCGGGGATTATTTTTCTTCTCCTCCTTTCCCTCCTATTTTGGTTCTTGATTTAAGAAAAAAAAAATGAAGTAAATATTAGGTGCTGTGTCTGTAAAACAGGGATAAGTCAATCATTCGGTTAATCCTTACTATCACTTGCAAATAGTTTAATGATTTGATGAAACAGTAATAGAGTTTTTAGAGCATCTTCCACAACACAAACTTGATAAGCAGCTCATAAATATTCAAAAATCCTACATTTACCCTGAAAGCTAAGAAAAGTATATCAAAAATTCCTTTAGTGTGAATCCAGAGGACCAGAACCAGATTCTTCACCTCCTCCATCAACATTGACACGAAACATAATTGTTTGTGACTGATCTGAACAGAAAATCCAGGCGTTTCTTTCCACATGATATCAGTTTAGGGTGGTTGCCCACTCTGATCTCCCAGGCTATTTCTGCAGTCTGTCATTCCATCCCTGCTTTTACCAAGTACAGAAAATTAGCAAAGTTTAACCACAAATGAAGTTGAAAGCCAGGCCTATATGTGACCTTTTAATTACCTCTTACCACTTTGTGTACATAACTTGTGCTATGTACCAAATTCTGTTCAAAATTTTCAAGGATTTTTGTGTCTTAGATGTCGCCTCTACCTCAGTTTTAAAGTTCCTCATGTTTGCTTTTCCCCCCTCTAAGTAAAACAGCAATGCATTTATTTAAATACCTGCATGTTTAAGACTTAACTATTTAATTACTCTCATCTCTCTATTTAGCAGCCTTTTTGAATAACACCCTTGTTCATGCTTGGTTTTTTTGGCTCTAGGGCTGCAGAATACAATTTACAGTGTTTTCTTGATAATAAATGTAATTTTGTCATTGAATATACTTAGGACTCCTGTGATTCTGCTACAGAAAACACAGCATATCAGGGAAACCACACTGTACAAGTGCTTTAACAATGATTTGCTAACAACTTCATCACTCTTTCTTAGAAAAACAATAAAACACTCATTTTATATACTCAAAACCACTTCTCTCCCTTTCCCTTCTTCCCCTTTCTAAAGTCACAGATGCAGTTGTAATAAGCGACATAGTGCTGGCAAAGGTTCGTTCCAAACCTCATAGAAAGCAATCAGCTCCAGCTCCCCTAGAAAAATCATTCTCCCTAATGCAAAATGCACTGAGGTCAGAGGGAAGATGATACTTCCACTGGAATAAATGAATCGTTTCTCTGCACAGGAGACAAAAGTCCTACACCATCCAGGGCATTCTTGGAAAGCTTTACCAAGAGGGCTCCCCAGTTGTCAGTCACAGCACAAAACGGCCCTCCAGAGACATTACAGACGGTAAATTGTTTCATAATACATCAGCTGCTGTTGATAAGAGGCACTCCAGCATGCTGAGCCTTGTTATTTCTCCTCATTATCGAGAAGCTTTTATCTGTTCTCAGACTGAGACAACTGTCTTCCAAAGTCTTCATCCACAACATGATGAAGTTAACTAAACAATCACTTCACTCCTGAAGATCATCTTAAATAAGAGCTGAACAAATGCTTGAAATTAAAAAACAGAGCTGCCAAAGATACAAATAGACTACTACTAGGCAGATAGCTATTTGCTTAGTTTTGGAAGGAGTAAGAGAACTCCTCTCCTACAATGAGCTCAGGAAGCTCACTCCTTAAATTACTAACCTGGCAGGGGACCACAAAATTGCTGGAATATTCTCTCCAAACCTTAGTCTCAGCAGAGGAATCCACTCGGGAATGACCACAGGGCATTATGCACCAGCATTAAGTACAACGGGCGATACATGCATACAGATTATATTTGCAATAAACAATAGGCATGAATCCTCAAATCCATCTTCCCTGCAAGCTACAAAATGCCTTTTTTTAAATGAGATGACAGCAAGATATAGGAGAGCCACTCATCTTTGAACTGAGTCTGGGAGTGTCCAATTCCAATGTTTTTTGAGTTGATTAAAAGGGACTAATCTTTGCTGTTATTCATGGGTTACTGTTCATTAGCACTATCATTTTTATCAAAGTAAAATTTGCTCCTCTCTACATGGAAATTGCCATACGGCCTTTCAGCCTTTCGTTGATTAGGCATTTTATAAGTATAACTTCTCCTTTCTTGAAAGCCTTTTCAGGGTACCAGCCTTTACAAACTAGAAAAAGCAGAGTTCCATCTCCAGATAGCCAGGCTGAAAGCCTAAACACATGCTAACATTCAGTTTCACCACTAGGGTCTCATCCAATGTTGACTCTTAACATGAAATTCTTATCAAGGAGTGATGTGCCTTATTTCAGGTTTAGTTCTAGTGAATAAAAATGTAAATGCTTGAATATTCTCAACTCGGTCACAAAAGGGAGGGTCAAGCACCACCTGTTTACTTCATTACAAATCATCTATTTGAGGAACATTACATAAAGGAAGATGAGCTCACAGAAAAGTCTTTGTCCCTTAAGGTCATTTCTTCACTGGAATTTTTCATCTTCTTGGTTTTTTGCGGGGCCGGGATTTGTCTGGTGGCTTTTTTGTATGGTTGGGATTTTGTTTCGTTGGTTTGGGATTTTCTTTGATTGGTTTTTCATTTGCTCATTTTGGGGATTTTGGTTGGGGTTTTTTTGGTTTGTGGATTTTATTTGAGTGGGTTTTGGTTTCTTGGTTTTATGGTTGGTTGGGGGATATTTTTGCTTTGTTTTGTTGGGGTTTTTTTGGTTGATTTGGGGATTGGCTGGTTTTTTCATTTGGTTGGTTTGGGGGATTTTTTTCTTTTTTTGGTTGTTTTTTCATTTGGTTGGTTTGGGGGATTTTTTTCTTTTTTTGGTTGTTTTTTCATTTGGTTGGTTTGGGGGATTTTTTTCTTTTTTTGGTTGTTTTTTCATTTGGTTGGTTTGGGGGATTTTTTTCTTTTTTGGTTGTTTTTTTCATTTGGTTGGCTTTTTGTTTGGTTGGTTTGGGGGATTTTTTTTGGTTGGTTTTTTGGTTGGTTGATTTGAGGGATTTTTTTTTTTGTTGGTTTTTAGTTGGTTGGTTTGGAGGATGTTTTTGTTGGTGTTTTTTTTGTTTGGTTGATTGTTTTGGTTCATTTGGGTATTGTGTTTGTTTCAGATTCAGTACTAGCACCTGTAAAGAGTAGAATACAGGCACATGAAATAGATTTTCATATACAGAAATTCACAACACATTTACTGCTAAATACAACTCATATCTAAGCAGCCCTGCAGCATGGACACAGCACAGTTTGGAAAAGCTCTGGCCTGCAGGGCAGCATCACTGTATTTTGTGATGATATAACAGAGCACTAATAATCTTCATATAAGTAAAACCCTGCTTCCACTCTTAGCTCAGAAAACATCTTTCAGAAGTATTTCCAACTGCACTAAGCACTCTGAAAAGAGTTGTCTTCCACTGCACAGTGTTAACTTTCACAGTGAGCATTGGGGGATGCAAGAGCACAGGGCTGGCTCTTCCTGCCCAAAGCTGAAAACAACTCTTTCATCTCAAACTTCTCTTGCAAAATTGCTACCAGGCTTCATTGCTTTGACCTCACAGGCTAAGGACTAATGAGGACCAGAGTCATCACTGCTGTCTGTACGACCTCAGCTCAGTGCTACTGGATACTTACAGAGGACATAAATTAACAAATTAATCTCATAAAAGCTCAAATTTAAAACTACTATGATTGTCAGTCTTTACAGTCACCTGACTCTCTAATAAGAAAAATTCACACTTTGTTATTTCTGTGGATGGACAGAAATATTATTCTGTTATTCCATGGATAGACATGCTCAGCTGCAGCACTCTTCTGAGAAGTTCTTTGCCTGGGTTTGTGTTATTCCCAGTCAGCTGCCGCCTCCCTACCCTGAGACTAAAACCCCACCAAAAGCCTTAACAGCAGCAAATAAAGGGGAAGGCAGATGCCCCAAGTCTTCAGTTTCGTACTCCGTGCCCAAAATGACCAGCTTCTTCTACACTTTGCAACTTTCACAAAGTACCTTTCACTGCAATATATATTTCAGCCCCCCAGAAATTTGGGCAATTGAACAATTTCCCAAATTGAGTATAAAAACAAATGAAAAAAGTTTTGACCATGGTACCTAATCAAAGTAATATCAAGAAAGGAGCATACTGATTCCTGAATATTCACCATTAACTTGGCAGTAACTGCCTTTTTAAGGATAATTTTCTGGACGCCGTCACAGAATACATCAAGACGCCTGAAATTAGCATTGTTAACCAAAAAGGCCAGTGACTGTGCATTCTCTGCCTGGTTTGCAACTATGACCATGAAAATGAAGCATTCAAGTTTCTTGTCCCTGCTATATAGATGGCAGATGGTTTTCAAGTTATCCCATATAGGACCTTAAGTTTTTATATTCAATATTTCTAAGGGTTTTCAAGCCAGGTATTAAGAGACCAGATAAATGGCTTACTAAAAGTACAGAATTTCTCTGAACCTTGATGGGGGCACTTCAACAAATGCCATTCCAGCTAGTTGCACAAACAACCCAGACACTTCAGATACCCACATCTGTCGCAACCTTCCACTCTATGAATAAGCAGCACATCACTACATTCAGGAAAGCACAACTTCATGGAGTTATTTCCATGTCTTTAATCTTTTTCCTGTGCCCTAGTGTTCTATACAAAAGGAGACAAAGATGGAAGCAAACAAACTGCGGCACATTAGGCTTATGATCCCATCTCTGGAAGTTAAGATCATCATTAGCTGATGGTTGTATAAGAATAATCACAATTGTTTTATTTGGTCGGATTTAAACATATGTTTTCAAAATTTTCATATCAATGAACAATTACAGCATAATTAGGTACCAAATCTAAGTAAACACTCTGCTCGAACAATTTTAATTAAAGGAGATACTTAAGAAATGGTTTAATAAAGCAACCCTCTAGTCAGAGAAGCAGTACTTGTACTGTATGTATTCTTTTTGCTATTCCAGCAGCCAGTTACTGTCTCAGCCATGCCTGCCTTTGCCAAATTAAGAATATGACTTGAATTCTACTCAGTGTAAAAATATACTCAAGAACACAAGAAAGAAGATGTTATCCGATGGCTATAATTTCAAAGACTTCAAAAATTCATCTTCATATTGACCTCAACTTGTCCAAAAATCTGGATTGCTAACAGGCTGTTTCTTCCAGAAGACCTAAATTTTTCCTTGTGTTCTTAAGCACTGCAGACTCTCTGATAATAAACCTTTGCCAGAGTGGACTTGAAAGAAAGAGAAGGGCGAAGGTGCTTTTATGCCAAACATAACAGTTAAGGGTTTATACAAAAATACTAGTGGGCCCACGTGAAACAATACCTGGTTAGTTTTACATTACCAATCATTATCAATTTCATAAAATATCATATCAACATCAATGCTTACTAAAGAGAAGAGCTTTGCAAAAAAAAACCCCTTAATTCCAGAACCCCTCAAGAATAAAATATTTCTATGATAATAATCTTAACTTTTAAGTGAGGAGACTGAAATACAGCACTGCGGTTTGGAAACCACGTTACATGAGGTCTAATGGAGATGTGGGAGTGTTTACTAGGAGAGATGGGATATTTTTTCACTTGATCAGAGGAGAAGTAAAATAAAACCCAAAAGCAACAGCCCAAAGTAAAAGGACAGAGACCAAATCAATGCTAGTCTGTGTCAGACTGAGCACCTGAATGTCTTGAAAAGACCTCACCAGCCCTCTGTTCACCGTTTTTGCTCTTTACTGCTAGCAAGAACATTTAAAAATGAGTTTAGGTAAGTGACAACATTGACTTTAGTGCAACACTCCTCACTCCTTCAGGAACTGCAGACCCATCTTTAATGAGCAGTGTCACTTAGCCACAGTGTGAGTGGCTCGCAGTCAATCAAAGCAAGTCAACTGGAAAATCCACCCCTGCTTCTGCTAACAGAGAGAGAACAACCAACACTGAAGCAGCAATTAAACTACCTTGATTTACCCCCTTCCTTCCTGGGCATAATTGTCCCTGTTTTAGATCTTCCCTACCTTTGCTCCTTCATGGAAATTCAATGCGCTGCATCATCAGGCCTTCCCAAATCCATTTTCTATTCCAGAAGATGAACAACCAAACAACCATCCTTTCCAATAGCTTTCAGCTGCCCAACCCAAGCCCTCTAGCTGAGAGTTTCATCTTTATTTAACTTGTTCCTTGGCCTAAAAAATACTGCTCCTACAATAAATGAGAAGATTATGGAGCTATCGACCAAGGCTTAAAAAGTGACTGAAAGAAACAAAAAAAGAAACACTTGAAAAGGTGTGCCTCTCTTTCCCAGCCTCCTAGTTTCCCTTTTGCTCTTCAGTTGCAGTTTCAAGTCATTTAAGATAGTATTTGTAGAAAAGTATGAAGAAAAAATACTTTCACACTGCATTTGTGACTACTGTAAACTTTAAAAACTATATCTTCTACATGAACAAGAGAGTATTCAACAGCTTTGTGCTTCGGCACTCCAGAAATGATTTCAGGACAGTCAACTTCTGAACATCATCTGACATTTTAGGAACTGAGGTTTTTCACGACACATTAGTGTAACTGCTGAGCCCTTAGGTTTGCTGCTAAATAAATACTCCTGCCTATTAAAACTATTTCATCACTATTGATCCTCAACTTGTGCTTCTCAGGCTGTTATATTTCAGTATATTTCAAGTGCCGAGTTCTGAAAACACAAGTCAGTATGGATGTTTTTAAACCACTTGAAAATGTTCAAGAAGTTGCCAAAGTTCACACTCTTTAAATACCACCTAAAGCATTAATTAAAATTCCTTTCCAGAGGGGCTGAAGAAATCCTGTTTTACAATGGCACCTACCTCTAAACTTGCTAAAAGTAGACGATGCATTTCAACCTCTGTAATTTGATGCTGGCAGTGAAGTTACACAACAACAATCTCTACTGCCAAGGTAAAATGTGCAAAGAGGACAAACAAAAGGCTGAAGTTCAGAGTGGATAAGTTGGATTGAAAACTGGCTCAGCTGCTGGGTTCAAAGTGTTGTTGTCAGCAGCACAAAGGCCAGCAGTGGTAGAGCCCAGGGGCAAAAACTGGGGCAAATATTGCTGTCCTTCACTAACCACCTTGATGATGGGATCACATGGGCCTTCACCACTTTGGAGATACCAAACTAGGAAGATTGGCTGATAGAAAAGCTGGTGGTGCTGACTTTCAAAGACACCTCTCCAGGCTGGAGAAGTGCTCAGACAGACTGTATCAGAGACAGAACTTCCTTAAGCATCAGGACGATTGTCAAGTCCCAAACTTGCCGCTATATTCAAAGTATATATATATATATTCAAAACCCAGCTGGACACAGCATTGAGCAACCTGCCCCAGTTAACTTGCTCCAAGCAGAGCAGTTGGACTCAGCCACCTCCAGAAGTGCCTTCCAACCACAACCGTCCCCATGATGCAGCTGCCTTCAGCTTTTCGACAGACTCTGTGGACAATAGTACACTTTTTCATTAGAGTCCATTTAAAAAAACCCCATGAGTTTTTCTGTTTTTCACAGAAATCCAACAAAAACCAACAAAGACTGCCCCATCTTGTCTCACATGATCAATTTTTTCTTAAGGAAGTCTATTAAGGGCCAGTAAGGCTTTTTCTCTTCTGCATGCACTTTTTTGAACGTAAATAAGAAAACATTCCACTGTCTAAACACCTTTGTGAGGCTGAGGATTTTGTAAATATTTGTTGTGAGAATGAATCACATCTGGGTCCTTTCTTTTTTTTAATTTTGTTTGGTTTGGGTTTTTTTTTTTCCCTGTTAATTGCCCCTAGGGCCCCCTGAGGGAGATTTTCTTTGCTAAGAAAGCCTGAGGCACATAACTCTGTCAAGCTCTGTTTGCATCTCTGCCTCCTAAAAGGGTTACTCAGGTTGTTTTTATTGCTTTGGACACACACCTGTACACAAGATACTACCTCCAAAAAGCTGGAGCAACCTTCTTCCCCAAGCACAAAAAAAATTTAAATATCAAAGAAAGAAACTTTTCTTGAAAGAATATACCCATTGTTTTATGGCAGCAGAGATCCTACTACCAGCAATGACTGGCAAATGCACAAAGTACAGACATGACTCTGCTCTCCTCCAAAACCTACTGTTTTACTCGTTCTGGCTTGTTCATTTGGCAGTTTGTTCTCAGCTCAAACTCCCCCTGTGCCACATGCTCAAGTTGTCTTTCCTCCCCTCTGCAGTTTTCCCTCACAGCCCTAATCACAGCTGACCTCTTGTGGATTGACTACTTATCAACACTCACGAAATTCCTACTCAGTCATTCTGCAGAGCTGAGATGCCCTGGGCAGTGTCCCTGCCCAGGCACAAACTGTAGGAAGAACAAGAGCTGAACTGATATTGCTTCTCTTAAAAGCATATTTAGGGAAAACACAGGCTTCCAATCCATTAAATGAACATAGAAATGAGACAAAACAGACTAATGAGATCAGGCAATAAAATTTTCATAAGAATAGAACCTTTTGACTAAATTTCCTGTGCTAATTAAGGTTACATTCTGAGCTGATAAGACATATCCATTTCATAGTAAATTAATTGCTTGAGCAATGTGAATATTTTACATGTACTCTACAGTAGGTGTCCAAGATGCACACTTTAAAGTTAGCAGTGACTTTTGGTCACTGTAAGCTTAAAGAACTGACTGCCTCTGTTCTATCTCTAAATTTCTCATCTCAACTTTCCTCCCAGTGCTGCCCCTGTTTGAGTTCCTCATTTTCCAGGTAAGGGGGACTATCCCAGGGGAGAGACACACAAGCACGGGACTGATACTCATCCAAGAATGTTTCCATGGTTCTAACAGTTACTCAAATTATTACAGATTGACAAGTATTTGAAACAAATATGAGTGAAAATGCAATTTTGTGCCATCAAACCAAACAAGGACAGGCTTCTTATGTCTCTACTTGCACTTGACTGGAAATAAAGTTTCCCTTTGCTTGTTTCTGCTGCCCTCTGTGCATGCGACTTCTGAAATTCAGGCAATTTCTGCCTCTGACAACAAGAATAAACTTGCACAACTACTCAGGGCTGTGTCTCCCCGAAGGAGGCAGTTTGATGCAATTTGTCAAAAGCCAAAAGAGTGCTTTAATGGACAATTGACTTCAAATGACTGCAGCTGTTGCCTAACAAAGGAACAGAGACAAAAGATTAAAAGTGCTTCTACCCATGCCAATACAATTCTCAATGATCAATGAATAAAACACACCCTTTTCTATCTCCCCTTTTTAGTCAAAAACAATAAAAGTAAGGAATCATTCTGTTTCTGTAGTTTGCTACACGTGATGTTCAATCAAAGCACTTGGGGAAATTTCAGTAGGTATTGCTAACAAAGTGCACATACGCATTTTGAGCTTATTGCTTTGTCTTGAAAAGTAAAGCCAGATACTCCCTCTTCTGTCAGAGCTCAAAAAAGTCACTGAAAACATCTCTGAAACTCCACATATCAAACAAAGCTCTAAAAAAAAAGCCACCAGAACCTCCACACCCTGATCTGGTCCCAGGAGAGCTTGTGCTCTCACATTGCAAGAGTCTCATGTTCTTATGTATGAAGCTCATACTTCACTATCAGACACCATTACAAGCACAGTTGGAGCATAGAGAATGAATAATCTTAAGTGTTCAACACGAACTTTATAGAAAGACAGCTCATTATTCATTTTGAGGGCCTTTCTTTGCCTCACCATCTTTCTTTGTTGAAATGATGAGCATGAAAATATTACTCAACAGCAAACATAGGGAAGTTAGGACAGCAGCATCTCATTAGACCACAGGGAATATTTGGTATTTCAAGGTAGTGAAGGAAGAAAATATAGATAAACACGAGACAGAGCTAACCACAGCATTTGAATGTTACCCCAAGAGCTCCTCTGTGCAACCCCATCCTTCAGTCATCCAATTTCAATTACCCCTTGAGCTACTCAGGCATATTCATCTACAAACTAAGAACAGAACTCGCATCAGGGTGATATTATTCCTTTTCAAGGTTGCAAGTACAGTTTTCAGTATTTCTACTCCTGGGAAGCACTTATGCACTGGAGCAGCCCCACTGCCGATGTTTATTCTTTCCCAGGACTGGCAAGTCTTTGAGCTCAAGCTCCTTGGGAGTACCAAAACATTCCATTTCCTTCAATTTTGTCTTCACCTAATCCAATACCTGCCTAGCATTTAACAGAGAGAATACTTCCATATCATCATTTACTGCATGTAGAGATGAGTTAGGCACGTAATTAATTTTCACTTTTACCCATGAATTTATTTCCAGATGTTCCCAATACTGCTGTGCAGCAGGCAGGCTGCACATGGCAGTGTGCCAAAAAATACATGAGCTGTGAGACTAGAATGCAGTTTTTGTTGACTAATGTCACTTTTCCATCAAACTCAAGGAGTTCCAGTGGGCTTATGAATTCATTTGAAGAACAGGGTTGGGTTTTTCTTATTATGCTTATTACTGACTTCCCACCAGGACAGGCACCTTCAAATTCCAAAAACAACACACGTGGACGTGCTCAGAAGAAAAATTGCCTTCCAAATGCATCAACTCCAGAAAAACACTGCTCAATCACATTTTATAAATCCCAATACAAAGCATAAAGATAAAATCTGGCTTCAGGCATACAGGAAGCCATTGCCCACATTAGCACCACCTCTGGCACTCAGCGCTCTGGCTATCTGTTCAAAGCACTGGATTCAACTCTTCACATTTGAGATGTTCATACAGTTACAAGGGGCCAGCTAACACTGCTGTTTTAAGTGAAAAGTGCCAGTCAATATGTAATAAATGCCAAATAAAAAGCCACGGTGAAGAAATCCCGTCTTGTCAGTCAGGAAGATTCTAAATGAAATAAAGGAGAATCTAACCAGCACCTGTGAAGGCGTGTTCGTCCTGTATTAACACCACATCTAGCTGTGTTACCTTACAGCCACCAACAAACATCAAATTTACACCAGATAAGGACTTTTCTTTTAGGCTCATATTAACACAAACTTGTTGGTCTAAAAGCATTTCTGTACACACTTACACAGAATATAAAATACCCTAAATGCACAATACTTAAAGGAACAAAGCATCAGGTGACAAGCACTCTTTCACTATCACTCACAGTTACAGAAGGAGCCCTTTACTGCCTATTCCACATGGAAAGCATTTGTTCCAAACTACTAAGTCACAGGTTGCCTCCAAGGAAAATCTGATATACCAGAGTATTTTCCCCTTTAATCTTCCACCAAAGGTAAAGCACACCAAATTAATTTGTCAGAAAGCAGAGCAGTCAGGACTACCTGCACCCCCCTAAAGATCCATGAAGGAATCACTAACAGAATCTCTTGCTAACAGGAGAAAAATAAAAATACATTTCCTGTATTTCATAAGCACAGAAACTTTGCTAGACCAATGGACGCCCATATTTCAGCCTAATGAGGCCACTCTTACTTCTTCAGTATTATATTTTCATGTACGATAGTTAACAAAAATACTCAAATGTCACCATTTACATTACACAACTGAAAGATTCACTTTGACCTATGCATTCAAATTAAGATGAGGTACAACATGGAACTATTACCTGAATTATGTTCAAAGCCCTGGAGAGACAGGTCTGACCCCTCATTTCTCAGAGTAGACATGTAGAAGTATTTAAACACACACGCTCAACCCCCACACAGCTATTCTAAAAAATATTAAGTACTTTTACTACCAAACAAACTCCAAGTTACTCTTTCATCCTGTCACGAGAATCACATACAAAGTTTTCCATATCAGATTATCTCTGACTAGCTAAACTATATGCTTATTTGCACTATTAACACCTTTAACAGAACTGTTTAATAGCTATTTAATAGCTGTTTAACTGTTTAATAGGTAAACCCATACAACTTTGGTAGACTGATCAAATAATTTGATCGAAGTTCATTAATGACAGGGTAGGAAACATGGAGGTTTTCTTCGAATAATAAATCACTGTGTAACTTTTTCTTAAACTTATCTGGCGTAACAAATGGCTACAAATTAAGTCAAAACCATACGGTAGAGGCTAAAGCAGAGAGCACGAGTTGAATTTTATTATACAGAACCATATGCTGCACTTAACGTCTGTGATGACTTTGCCTTTCGCCACAGACGATGCCTATAAATCAGCACTGCAGATGTGAGAACTCCACTAAACTCTACAACTGAATGATCTTGAACACACAGATTCACTATTTTCCTTTATCACATTGTCTCAAAGGGTTACTTGTGTTATGGATCACTTTTGTGCTGTTGCAGAGTGCCATTTCTAGCACAGCCAGCTCTTCGAGCAGCACTCCAGCAATACTTAAAGGATAACTGAATAACCCATTCCAAGACCAGGGCTCCTTAGAGTTCTCCACATAGATACTCCAAATAGCAGAACACTGGGCAGAACTTTCCACAGAATCGTTTCTGAACCTAAGGAGCTGAAATTGTGAGTGCAACTTGCACATCTGCAAGATTGGGACTCAATGCTCTGCTCCAAGGCAGCTCATTTCTGCAGCTCATGCCGAGTTTGGTATTCCACATACTAAAAAACCAACATCCAACATCCTAGAATGAAATTGCTTTGATGTCAGGTAACCAGGTGAACCCTAAACAAAAAAGGAACTTGACCACAGCAGCCTGACACAACTTTAGGCAGTGGCTGCACAATAGGAGCAAAATTAAGCCAAACACGTGAAAGGCACATGCTGAGTTGAGGGGTTGATCTTCTGCTGTCTATTAGACCACTTATCTACAGTTCGGACATTTCCCGCTTTCCACACAGAGATTATGACATTAGAACAACACTAACATTACTGAGCAACACACAATCCCTTCAAATGGCATTTCAGTTTGGAGATCTAAAAACACTAAGCAGAAACAGCAATACAGTCCACCTGACTGCTCAAAGTGGTAATTTCTGGTGAAATGAAGGGAAGATGCTTTCAGAGAAGTAGTTTAGCAATCCCTATTTTAAGAGTATTTAAAAATACACTGCATTTTCATTGCCAGTGCCACAGGGCACATCACATGGAAGATGTTTCAGAAAACTGCTCACCGCAAAGGTCACATCTCAAGGTAAAGCACTTGCACTAGTATTGAAAAAGGCACTTTTCAAAAGGAAAAAGTGAAGGTTATTTCCTTGTTCCCACTGACCACAAACCCTCTTTTTTTAAGCCAGAATAACTTACACTTTTTTTTTCACTTGGCCACTTTTCACCGCCACCTGGTTTTGGGTTTTCCCCCAAAACCAGCTAATTTTATTTAGCTAAAGTCAGTTCCTGCTACTAATAACATACAAGTCAAAACCCCCACTGATTTTTGGTGAGATCAAAGGGATCAATAACTTTTCATCTCAGCCTGCCTATTCTTTCCTATTTCTTTCCCTTAAGTGTAGATTTTTCATGAGTTTGAGGCACTGCTACAGACAGCGCCATGCTGTTTCCTTAGTACATTTTATCCAGAAAGTACTTGAAAAATACCATTACAAATAATGCCCGAGTACCATTTTAAGAAGAAAATGGGGCTACCCTGAGCAAATTATCTTCCTCCTTCTAAATTTGATTCCATAATTTCATCTTAATTAAAATAAAACACAAGATTTATCCAGCAAACATCTTTAGAAAAACATTTCTACAAAGAAGGGAATTTATATATTTAAGAATTTATATTTAAGAATTTATATTTAAGAATTTATATTTAAGAATTCATATATTTAAGAATTTATATTTAAGAATTCATATATTTAATAGTTCTGCTCCTGCCTAAACAATTAATAATCCAAATACTCACTTCAATATCTAACTGGATAACAAGACACAACCAAACACAGTGAGGAGGGTGTGCATGTTCACTTTTCTGGCCTCTTCAAAACACTGTCAAATTAGCAAAAACATCAGCAACGGAGAGAGAAGAATGAAAACTTTAAACTTTGCAATTCCTGTTTTTCCTGACTGTGGACCTGAAGCTCTGTTATGAGTACTTTAGAAGCACAGTAACCAAAACCATTCGCCAGTTGGGATTCTCAGTGCCTAATTGTTCCAGCCAGAGAGGATTAACACAGTTCAAGGCACCTGACAACTTAATGCTTCCCTCATACTACAAAGACTAAAATCACCATTACTGGAAAACAAACAGACAAACAAAATAAAATCCACATTTAACCCCCTAGAACTTTCCCACAACTCCCAATACACTTTTCATAAAACTGTGCCCCATGAGCCAACATCCAGCTTTCGCACAAGTCACTGAGCGAGCAGCAGCAGCAGCAGTAATCACTGCATTTTATAGTCATGTTAGCAGAGGCACAATTTTGTGGGAGAATTCATTATTTTGGTTTTGTCTGTAGTTGGGGATAGTAATTGTTCTCCAAAGAACTCACCCACAACCAAACCTCCACCAACGTCAATGAATGAACAGATCATGGCCCAATATGAAGGGTAGTAGCAAAGCCATCTGTAAAGAACAGCTGTATTTGCTCACTGCAAGAAAGCAGAGAAGCAGACAAGCATGGTGGCTTGTGGAGTGCCCTACTTAACAATATTTTATACCCCAAGCTTGTATTTCAAGCAGGAGAGGCCTGAAAACTCACCCTGCCCAGCTATCAGGCAGAAGATCAGAAAATACCAGGAATCTCACTCCTGCCCTCCCTGCAGGACCTGTGTGCTGCCAGCCTGAACCCCAAATTCTCCTCGGTGCTCTGAGCAGCAGGAGCCTGGATAAGCAGTGACCCACAGCCACAGCCCAGGCCAGATCACCCTGGAGAAACTCCACTCACCCAGCTGCAGTTTTCAAAGGAGATTTCTTCTACATAATAACTGGAAAAATAACTCAAACCCAACTAGCAATCTAGTCTCAGACATTTTCAGCATCCGTCCACAGTAAACTGCTCCGCCACTTGGCTCTCTCCAGTTGCTATAAAAGCCAGTAACACAGAATTGGAACTGAGACTGTCAAGAAAAGCAACTACAGTTGCACAGGTCCAGATTATGAACTGTACCATCAACACCTGGGAAGTGTTATACGGGGAATCCATCAGAATACAGTTATCTTGGTTTTAAAATATACATATTCTGTCTAGTAACACTGCTAAAACTCCTTGCAGATATCCACCTCAGGACCTGCAGTTCCTCTCCTAAAGGAAGGCTCAGTCTGGGACTCATTCCTCTCACTTCCAAGACACTACTTTAGAAAACTGCAGCATTCCAACCTAACCCTTCCTCAAACACGGGGGCTGGAAGAAAAGATTCAGAATTTCTAGCCACCCCCATAGGTTCAGTCATACAGCTATGGCAAAATGCATCTCTTCTCTGCAGTCTTCTCACGTAAGATTTGTTTCTTTAATAAACCTTTCCTTGGAGGAGCAGTCTTACATCAGTAGGAGATTTATAATATTTTAAGTAAATTTATAAACCAAGAGTTTGTAGTTGTACATACAGCAGAGATTCCAGATGAGAGCAGAGCAGACCAAATGCAGCCAGCCTGGTGTTTTAAAACTGAGGTCATTGACTGATTCCTGTGATCCACAATCCCAACACCAGGCCACACCTGGTGTTCTTGCCTCTAGAGAAAAGCACACAACCTATTATCTCTGCTAAGCTCATTTGGTACCATTTAGTACATATTTATTACACACTCACAAAATGGCAAGTGTGGTTGCATCACTACCACAAAATGTTCTTGGGGATTTACTCAATCATTGATGATTACAGAAATGGTGAGAAGAGAGGCCAAACAACAGGGTGAAAAGGTGGATTTGCCCTACACAGCATCCAACTTCTTAACAACAGTATGGACTTTGCCACTTATTGCTAATGCTAACTAACTCACATAGAAGGATTTACAAGTTTGATCTTCAAGACAGTTCACACAAGGCTACAAAAGAAAACAAGCACTTTACATGTTGAATTTCACCCCTGTTTATGAGGTTTTCTCCTGATATTTAACTTCAATTATCAAACACAAATTTTCAAACATACTAGTGAACATCCCTCAGTCCAGAGTCTGTGCCTTTTTCTTGCTGTAAGTTAGATGAGTAAACAGATAAAATTGTATCAGTTCCTTTGAACCGACCAATTTCAATTCAATTGTGGTTACAGCATTTCAACGGCGAACAAAAAGCATGCACAGCTGAGTTTCAGAAGACATAAATACTCACACAAAGCAACATTTTCAACTCCAAGAGTGTTTAGTATGACACACTTAACTACCTCCAGTACCTAAGAGATCTGTATTGAAAAATCTGAGCCACGTTACTAGTTTTAAGTGGACATTAAAAAACCAAACCCAAACATTAGCATGCCACATGTCCTGGCTCTGTTAGCACTGCATTGGCCATAAACACACAATATTTTGATTCCAAATATTTCTCAAGGTTTCCTGGGTTTTTGTTGTTCCTACAAGTATCCCAGCTTGTTTTTACTCACTGTACCAGTCTCAGGTTGTAAACACAAGTGGGCTGTGACTCTCCCATAAGCAAGTTTTTTCATGTATTTGCAAAACTGACCGCATGAACGTGGTTACAGCTGCTCACATGCTCTACTGCCTGCACACACTGAAATGCCAAACAATTAAGGAAGGCTCCAATGAATTATCAAGATTTGGGATGTTTTTTAAGAGCTATTTCAAAAAATAACTAAAACCAGTATTTGTTGATGCATTTACTACCACGTAATTGTACTAAAGCCCGTTGAAGAGACAAATTTGAGCGGTTTTTTTTAATGCCTAAAGAAAGTATCTTTACCAAACACAAGAATTGGTTTACACTAGCAAAGCATCAGCCCAGGTCCTGCATTTCATCAGTGCTTGGACAGATAAAATGAATTTTGTATATCTATCTACCAAAGGATTGCTATTCTTGGCAGCTTATTATCCTGACTGGATCAATTAATTCCTTGCATTGGGGCAACAGGATGATGCACAGATAGATACAGAAGCTCAGAAAACCCTTAGAAATACCTAGTGACTGACCATGAGACTCTGGCCAACCTCAGCCCAAGCATTTTCTCAATATCCTCTGTACACTAATCTAGGGGAGCTATGAAAGACAAGAAATCTCCCCTAATACAAATTACCACTCACCAGTGGCCAATATTACAGCCCTGACCTGATAAAAATATCCAGGAATCATCCGAATCAGATTTTTCTCCCTATTCCATCCGCTGACAAAATTACACAAAACAAAGTGTTTAAACTGCCATTATGTACCAAGACGCATGAAGATGCACAAGATCCTGTATTTGGTAACTGAAGTTTCCTCATGCAGCAAGGGGAGGACAAACTGGGGGAAGCAATCTCTTTGTCCTAGCATGGACACAGAAGAAAACCATTTAGTCTGAGACTAAATTCATGTCATAATGAACTTGTACCTTTGTTTGTTCCCACCATTTTCCAAATATTCCTCTCTTAAAATAACAATCCTTATCTTCAGGCTGCATTTTCACTTTCTGTGTTAAACACTTCCAAAATAACTTTGAATATCTGAGGAATTCAAGTGGTTGAAAACAGGGGCTGGGAGGAAAACAATTTAAACAGATTTGTTTAAGCCCAGTGTGCTTATATGAAAATCTTTCATTTGGCTTTCCACAGCTCCATCTGCATGGCCATCTCTGTAGACTCACGGACAGCTTTAAACTTGACATTATCTAATGTATCTTGGGAAAAAACCTGCACAGCAAAGTGAATTTTTAAAAGTGGTACTGCGCATTCAATGAGCAACTAATACATTACATTTACTTGAACTGCAGCAGAAGAACATTAAGGATAATAAGCCCATTTGGAACGTTCTTTAGCCTACATTTGAATATACATTTCAGGTGTAGATGTTACAGTATTATGGGGGGGGGGGGGTTGAGTCCAGGCTTTGTGCAAAAATTAACAACTCCAGTATATTTGGTGAGGGGAAGCAGCAAAAAAATCCCATAAACACACTGTACACAACCTGTGTCTTGTTCAATTCTAGTAGAGGTCATTGCTTTCATTAAAAATAACAAAATAAACCCTTGTTAAAAATGAGCACATACAACTTCCACTTAGAATTTAGTTTCAATCCAGTTGCTTGCCACTTTAATTCAGCCCTTGCTCCCACTTTGTGATACGCAAATATTTCTCATCCGAGCCCCTCTGGCCAACACAGGGTTTGAAAATAACCAAACAGCACAGTGTGCAATTTAAGGTCCTGACAACAAGCACAGAAATGTTGTTTTACGCTTGAGGGAGCTGTGCACAGACCATCTGCCGCCTTTGTGATTCCCCTGATGCCTGTGTCACAGCGAGGACATACGAAAAGGCACGGAATGCAAACAGAGCCATCACCATGGAGTTTGGGAGGAGAGCCTGAGCCAGCCCAGCACCTCTGATCGCAGAGACAGCACTGCGATCATCAGATCCCTGTCAGGTGATGGGAGCTCGCCTCCAGTACAAGGCCCCCCAGGGAACAACCCCACTGGGCATTTTTTGTTATTAGAGCAGCATTACATACTTCATGCAGAGGGATTTGGGCTAATGGGATCAGATAGCACTGAATGACACAAAGCGATAGAAATCAGAGAAAAATACAACAGCTGGAAATGCAGAAGATTTGGTTTAGATGTATTTAGTATTGTAAGAAGGTCTATGTAAGGATGAGGTTATACTACTTTATAACCTAATGCCTCCTCCCTTTCCCTTGTCTCCCTCAAGGAATGAAAATGACACTGCCTGCAGAATCCAAGAACTGATATCCAATTGCCTCAGATCACCCATGTTTATCTGAGAGAAACAGATAAGTCAAATTTACATCAAAGCATAAAAGGAAATCAATTCCTTCAGGATTATATTTCACATGGAAGATGAAGAGATTCCTTTCAAGTATCCCCACTCTTCAAACCATCCTATTATTGCATCTACTTGAAGCATTGTTGAGTCCAACATGCTCTTCTGATTCCTAAGCTCTGTTTAGAAGAAAGACACCAATCCTCCACTGTGCACACATGCTATGATAAGGATTTTAAAGCTTTTACCTATTTTATTATTTGGTTTGGAGATTTTCACCAAGGATCCAATATTAGATTAACTGGGATTCACTAGAAAACCTGCCTGTTATGGAGATAAACACAACATAGCTCAGAGTTAAAATCGATGTCCCTTTCTCATACTTTCAGTCTTCTATCCAAAGCACTGACAAATACACTCAGAGGAAGAGAACAACTTTTCTTCATACATCATCTTGATTTTACAATACTTTTTTCTCTTTTTTTTTCTTCTCGAGAAAAATCGCTTGTGTTAATACTTTCCCTAATACATGCCAATGAAGCAAATAAAATGAGTTTGAGCCATCCAGACTTCAAAATCAAAGGTGTAGAGGAAAAGGAATGCAGCTATATAAGACAAGTACAGCCTCCTAGCCCGTTTTATACATACCAGGACCAGAGAAAAATTCAAGGTTCTTGTCTCTTCTAGAACAGTTGTGAAAACAGATGATCCTGGTGTCAGACCAATGTTCTCCCCACTCCAAATGGAAACTCTAGACAAAGGCAAACCAGGAAAAGCACGAAGACAGCCTAACTTCTGACACGCTTCAGAGAAGCCTTCAATACACCTTTGGTAAATGGCGGCCACAGAGTCCTTAACTACATTAATAATCCATTTTTCTTGGACAGACTCCTACACTGGATTCCACAACTACGAGAAAAGACTCATTTCAGAAAGTCTTCCACACACCATATTTAAATGGAAATATCTACAAGTGAAATAATTCATGGTAAATGCCTCCACTAAGAGGATTTATGCCTCCATCATGTTCTAAGCAACACCTTGCAGATGATCTCACTTCATCATGACATCCCTGCTTCAGAATAAGAACAATTCTATGCTGTTTTTTCAAGTGTTTCTCAGAATAATTCTACGCTGTTTCTCAGCTTCGACCCATTTTCTTGTACATGCCATGTTTGTGACACTAAAATTTATGATCCAGAATAAAAGAAAGCTGTTTCTTTTCAGAACTACTACAAATATTATTTTCTTGAACTGAAACTAACAAGTCTATAAACACAGTAGTATTGGACATCTTTTCCAGAACCTTCTAGAAGCTATAAAATTGAGGTAAATTATATAGTTTCAGTTAGGGAGAAAATCAACAGCAATAAGTCAAACCTGGCATTGCCCTGCCAATCCCACATGTGACTTGTGGCCTGACAGTGTTGTCAGCTCTCCATCTTAAAACAGCTTGGTTTTCCATTCCACTGAAACCAAACCTTTTCCACAGCATCAACACATTCCCTGCTTATGGCCAGCCTGTTGTGACCCAGTACCTTCACAGCTGCTTGTTGGGTGGGTGGGTTTTTTGTTTTAAAAGCTTCTCCTTCACAACAATTCTCACTAGCACATCAACTTCACTCCATGTTACTCAACTGTGCCCTGCTTTACATTCCAGGCTGTTGAGACAATCCAGTTCTTCCAGGAATTATCTGCTCCTCCAGCCTACCAAAGTCTCTTAATCCTGTGCCATAGCATTTAGTTCATCCTGAAGAACAGTCTCAAGACAAACCCTGAGGATCTGTATTAACAGACCAATTCTTCCCTTCCAAGTACAGCTTCTTGCTCTCCCCTTCAGTCATTCCCTGTCCACTTTACCAACCACCATTTTAACACCTAATTTTGTAATTTCCCATAGAGAACTACACAGACATGTTTCTTAAGTGTAGATGATGAACTTCCTACACCGAAACTATTATTTTATCAAGTTAAAGGACGGGCTACATCTGGCACCAATTACTTTGGAAAAAAAACCTCTCATCCATGTGTTATTTGCTGTTGAATCTGTCAATATTTTTTCCAGATAGGCTCTAGAAAGTCATCCATCCTCTTCAGACCAGAATAATTCTCTTGCCCCTCTCCCTTCCCCATTTTTTTTTCTTCCTTTTACACATTTTTTGTCTCTCAAAATGTAGTCATGATGTTTGCCAATAGATTTCACAAATCTCTAAGGGCCTAGTTCTTGAGTAAAAACGAATTAGAGATAGATGTTGATATTTGTCATAAATACATTTAATTCCTCATTTCAGACAGAGCCCTTCTTTGGTTTGTTTAATCTCTGCAGTTCAGGCAACCTCTTGCACATATATCGACTCACTTAATCCTTGCCTTCTTCCCTTTCTCTGCCCTCTTCTCACCCCCACACACAAGCACATGGCTCTACAGACCTGATAAAAAATCAACTTTCATGAGCAAGCTACTTTAGTCTGCAAATCACCCTGAGCAAAATATTGCCAAGTAAGGGACACACTACAATTAAACATTAAGAAAAAGCTGCCCTAAAAAAGTGAAAAACGCTTATTAGAAAGGATAGACAGGAGTCAGGAAAAACTAAACTTAGAGCAAAATCTGGTTTCTTCAAATAATTAAATTTGAAGCAATACAAAAAGAAAAAAACCCTATTTCTGTGTTTCCAACTGTCTTCGTATTTGTCCAATTACTAACCCAGATATGGAAACAAACCAATGTAATGCACTTCAACTTGATCCCTGGAGATGCCTCCTTGAAATAAGATTCAAAACCACAACTTCTCAATTCCTGTTGAAAATTCATTTCTTCGGAACACTGTTAGGCAGAACAGTGAGACAAAAACCTCTGAAAAAGAATGCACCACCAGAGACAGAAAATTATTTTGAATCTATTGAAAGCATTGATATTAAATCTTGTTACAAGCTGAAGTCTGTAACAAAAAGTACTATTTCCTACAGGACACTTAAGGACTGTAGGACACCATGTCTCCATAGGCCCGGGAAATATGTTTTGAAAGATACTCCTTCAAAGGCTTCATCCAGAGTTTGGACTAAACTAGATGTCCAAATTTCCCGTCTCTTGAAGTAACAAGTAAAAACAATGGTTTGAAGACTGTTAGGACAATCCTGGAAACATAAGAGCAGTCCACACAACCGCAAATCATTCTCTTTAAGGAAAATGCTGGAACTGCAAGTTGTCACAAGGCAAATTTGCAAACCTTAAACATTTCCACAAGTTTTCTCAGCTGTTCTGCAGTGTTGCTGCAGTGTCCTCTGCTCCCAAAAAAACAGGCTTTCCACCGTTTTTTTTTTTTTTCCACCGTTTTTTTTCCACCGTTAGTGTATTTTCATTTTGATTTTTTTGCTGTGTCACCTAATTTACAAGACCATTCACATTCAATATCCATAATTTTTGTGCCATTTTTTGTGTTTGTTAAATTGCACAGTTAACCTAAGAGAAAGAGAAAAATATTGCATGTAGGCCTGGCAGGCTAAGTTTTAGTTGTACATTTGTATCCATGTGTTTGCCATAGGTTTTTTTGCATTTGAAATATTCTGTCTATGCATTTAAATATTCTTTTAATGTGAGTTTAAAGGGATTGAATAGAAAGATGAAACTGAGATCACTACACAGTCTTGATGCTGAAATCAGTCCTTTTTAGTCTAAATAATAGAAGTGTGTAATATAAATGATACTTTCTTAAGAAGTGTTAGAAAAAAGCAGATAAATAATTCCTTTTAATGGTGGAGTTCTTCAAAACAGGATCAGAAATACTGCTTACTGTGTGCTTTCCTTAAAAGGTCTTTACATGAGGTAGCAGGAATAGGCATCAAGAATCCAAGCTTCTGGAATGTAAATTTCTTGAGTGTGTTTTGAAATATTTTATGGAGTGGGTTTCTGTTATCTTGCATCTATCTGGGAGCATATGAAAAGTCGTACACCCTTACTAATAGAAGATAAAAAATAAAGGGCAGTTTTTTAGCAGCTCGTCTCCATGGTGTTGTCACAAGGTGCAGCAGTCTGTACCTTAGCAATGTGCTGAGGAACAAAAATGTTCTATTTGAGCGTGTACAGTAATTTAAATGCTCTTCTCTCTGAATTGTCTCCTCAGCTGGTTAAGGTTATGTTGGAAACTGTTGGAAGGTGTTATTTTCTTTGTTGTACCCCGAAAGGAACACTTTATAGATCACTTGTGTTACCAAAACCACGTCTAACTGAAGGTATGTATATCTCTATTCTCCAGCAAGCAGGAAAAACGGGCATTTTCTTTTCTCGTGCAACTGATGAGCAAAAAGAGTACGTGAAAAGGACTGAGGAGGGTGGTATTTGTTTGGCTCAGGTTTCTTCAGTGTGACATTAGGGGACACTTGCCAGCCTTGGGGTCTATGTATGAAATTTATTGCACTTAATTGATTTTGTCCAAGACAATAGTCTGCTTCAATTGAAAAGTTTTACATCTGAATACCAGTAGCTTTGCAGCTGATCTGATCCTAACATTAACTCTGGGGAGAAATTCGGTCTAGGGAGAGCATTTCTGTATTTTGGATGCTGTGCTTTGAAAGTTTGGACGTGTAATCTTAACAAAATGATGGAGAAAGAACTTTAGAAAGTCTGCACTGCATAAGCCATTGAAATGTACTCTTAAATGTCAGTTCAGGGGTGAAATTCTCTGCTCTGTTTGGCATTTATCCTAGGCTACCTATGTCCTGTGCTATCAAGCTGTACTGAAGGGGCTGCCTCACAAGAATTTTGGATATTAGTTGTTTATATCCATCGTGGTAATGGCTGATGTGTTTTCCAGATCAGCCACTAGAAGGTGTGAAAATTGTAAACTGATGAGCACAGAGAGGGTCTGACAGTTTCTCCTGCAGAAGGCAGTGATACATCTGTCCTCAAGCAAATGCTGCATAATCCATACAATTTATTAGTGAATCATGCCTTGAGCTTGGGAATTTCACAGGAGCGGAGCTATTCAGGGGTCTGACATGTCCATACAGTGTTTGTGGAGAGTCTCTTTGCATCCTCAGCAACCCCATCCATGCTTGTCCAGCCTCCTCCTTCCTCCAAAGCAGGGAAGAGATCTCTGAACCCATTGCTGCAGGAATTTACCCCGTTTGATTTATGATGGAAGCAAGCTCAGGTCTGTCAGAAGATCTACTTTCATCCCTAAAATGTGGGAGTGAGGGAAATGTGATTAGGAACATTACCTGCCCTCAGACAAAACTAATTGTGTCTAATGTTTGCTAATACTTAATGGCACTTTTCAGCAGTCAAACTTGAATGAGTTGATGATTGCTTAATGTACTTTGTGTAGAAAAGCTGTCAGTGGCCAGCGCAGGAGATGGGAATTACGTGGTCAAGGACTTGTACAGTTGGAATAGAACATGTGGAGAGTGTGATTGATACCTGGCTAGCTGCAAAAGGTCACGTAGACATGAGAGAGCTTTGCTGAGCACACAGGCACTCTCATGAGAACCAGCAAGGCGGTAAGCTTCGCATGCCCTTGAGCACAGCTGGGATACGAGCCTGGATTGTTAGGCCTTGTAGCTGAAAGATATGAGGGAGAAGCACGGTAAAACAAAAAACTTACTCAAACTATGTAACCACAAAGAAATGTAGAAAGAGGCGTAGCTGACTTTTAGTCTGAGCACCAATCCTGAGCTTAACTTTTACAATATGCATGAGCTTATTAGTGTTATTATAAAAGCATTGTGTGAATTAACAATAAACGAGATTTGCCGATCACTCATATTGAGTGCCACATTTCTCCCGCTGCAGATTTCCCACAAGAACAGACTTTCCAGTTCTTAAAACCTTCTTAGTAGGAGGTGTGATGGTGCACTTTGACTAAATTGTGGTCAATTCTGTCTCCTAATAGCTGGCATCTTCAGATTCTACCGGCAGTGTTGGGAATGTCTTTTCAAGAGTTGAGAAGGAAAGTTTCTTTTAAGGATTCTGATCTTCCAGTGTGATCAGGCAGTAGAATAATCCTGACAACAAGGAGGATAACAGTAACTTTTCCAAGGGACAAATGTCAATGTCACTTTCAGTTACATTGCAGGAAAAAATGGTAAAAGAAGTGGGTGTGACCCAGAATTCCCACAGCCAAGAGGATATGTGAGTACCAGTTTGGCTGAAATGACTGTTGCTTGTCATTCCCCAGTGACAGTTTGGAGAAGTCATCACAGGCTCTTTTAATTGATGAATACTGATGTGTATAAGTCAGGTGTTGGTATATGTATTTTCACATCCTTTTTTTTGCTTTTTCCATGGTGCAGCAGGTAATCTCAGAACAGCAGCGGCTGTGCTGAAGCAATATAAATAGTAATCTCTGATTTTTTCCAATGATGTTTGATTGCCAAGTGATATCCTCAGCAAAGTTGGTCAGACCCTCTCAGTCCTACTCCTTGTAGCTACTGAGTACTGAGATTGTGGAAGGCCTTACTGAAGCCGACAGAAGTAATTTTCATTGCCTTCAGTGACTTTTAAATTGGGCTGAAAGTGCTGGTTGGTCTCAAAAATACTTTGTGAGCTTTGATCTAATGAGTGGAGACCAGTGGTAAATCAAAATGGAAGGAAGAGCTTTGTGGGCAAAATGCAGTACAGGTTAATTTGCTTTTTCAAATTCTAACTTATTTAAATTTTACATCAGAAGTTGTGGAGGTCTAAATCCCTACTACCACCTTAAGGCATCTCTGCCTCATCATTGCTTAAGACACTGACTGAATGCACATAGTTTAATTTAAAGTTGATTGCATTTAACAACAGAATTTTTTAAAGCCTTTGGTCATGTAATAATGGTAGATAGCGCTTCATTTAGTCAAGAATGACCCGATACAGTTATCTATCATTTACATTAGCAATGTTGAACCGACAGTGAATTCAATTAATTCTTCAATTTTATGCTCTTAACATTTAAAACCCTAAATCTACTTTAAATCAATTTGCATTATTTTGAGGATGGGATTCTTAATGTTAAGCTCCTATTAAATCCGCATTTTCTCTACTATAAGGTTGCTTTGAATTTTTTTGTCATGTTTTTGTGGAATGTTGGTCTTAAGCAGTTTTTGTGGGTTTGTCTGTGACTTAAGGAGCTCTCTATTGGATACTGATCTATGCAGTTGAAATAGAACACTGGAAAAACATGATTTATAACAAGTGTTCTCATAGCAGACCAGGAGGTTGGGTTGATATTTCTTGCTCTTCCATCAAGGAACACCCATGGCTGTGGGCTATAATTTATAACAACAGTGTTGCTTTGACCGGTTTTGGTTACTGTGGGCTTGTTTTCAGGAATGATGAGTATGTAGTTATCCCATCTTGAAAGAAATACATAGCACATGTGCTTATTTGGATTAATTAGTATGGTTTTATATCACAGTTGATAGAAAGCTGGAAGAAAAGCCCAAGAATAAAGGAATAAAGGAGGCCAACCAAATAACTGAGGGTTGTGACTGTGGTTAAAGTCCCTTATGAATTCTGAGTGCTCCAGCACCGGTTTTCTGTGAGTCACTCTTTGAAGCTGCATTATCATTTTGTTGTATATATTCCAATATATGTAAGTCCTGTCAGACCCTAGAGAGAACACTTGCAGTGAGTAATTTCAGGTCTGAGTGCCACAAGCAGGCTGCTGAGAAAGCTGGCCCAGCCTTTTTTTTTCTTGGTGGTTCTGATGGTTTGAGCTGCAAGTTCACTCAGTTGAGCTGCTCTGTGCTCCAGCTCTGTTTCTTTAGTGATGCTGCAATACTTGCTGCACGGCAACTCAGTTGGAAAACAAAGAAATTAATGATACAGACAGAAGATCTGTTCCCAAAGCAGGGTGAAATTCTGGTGGAAGGGCTTCTGCTGCTTGAATTTTAAACACTGTGCTGTGAAACCTCTCACGTCATCTGTGGGTTAGTGGTTGTATCACCTGGGATAGTCTATCCAGGCCCTGTTGATGCAAACGTGCTTTTCACTGGTGCTGCTCCCTATTTTGGAGAATATCTGAAAATAAGGTGTGAGCAAGTACTGAAAATTTCCATTTTTGCTCCTATTTACACACTTGCCTGCTGTTTTAATTTTGAAATAGGGTGTCAGATAGAATCTGTCTAATGGCAGCGGTGTAAAAAGCGTGCCTTCAGTTCCAAACTGAAACCCCTTGCAATCAGCAGATGTCCCAGCTCAAGGAAAATGGCTTGCAAGCCCAAAACATTCACTTTCCCTGCCTCATTTCTTATGGTCTTACCAAGGAAATAGCAAGACTTGGATTGTGCTTACTCTTTGCAATGAAGAAGTTGTTAATGCTGCGTTTTCATGCTCCCATCGTCGCTGTACTCCAAATGTCTGTTCTGTGGAATGGGCAGGATTAGGCTGTTTAAGACAAAGCCACTCCACATTTACAGTGCCTGTAAGGTCCACAGTAAGAGCCCTAAATGGAAGTATCATTTTCAAGATGCCTTCTATTTTACAAGCAGCCAAACAGAAAATGAAACCCTGGGTTGAATTGTAGTCTTCCTGAAGGAAGTGTCAAAGCCTAACAAGGGAGCTTGACCCAGCTTTGTTCTTGTTGTTCAGTGAAATAAACTTTAATTGTTAATGAATCCAAACACTGTTAATGAATCCAATACTACTACTTTACTGAGAAAAGCTGTAATTACTGGACAATCCCCTGATTTTCAGCTGCTGTAAATCACTCTATCTTCACAGAATGGAGAGGGGCACTTCATTTAACAACACTGAAGAATTAAGACAGGGAAATGGCGTAAAAATCAGAAAGGATCTTAGAATTATAATCAGGGGAAACAGAGTAAAGAAAAACATGTAAAGTTGGGCGTTGCTTCTGTGTAAAGAGAAGTTGTACATCCATGTACATGTAGTTGCATTAAGGAAAAGCATTAGTATTCAAGCCGAATGATGTCATGGAAAAACCGGTTTGTTTTTTTTTAAGCATGCAAAACTTCTGTCAGTTGAAAGGGGATAAGAACAGCATATTAATCTATCTCCCTCCTTACCTGTTGTTTTGTGAAGTAGTTAAGATTGCTGGCATTATCCATCTGGAATTTTATGCCAGTGGCAGATCCCTGACTGTGATGGTAGAAGGGTAAGGACCTCATCCAAATGCATCAAGAGGAATAGTGTTTCACTGTGTAACTGCCAAGTATTTCAGACCGGTGCCTAATACGGCAAAAACTTGTTGCAATTATGTGTAAAGTGTAATTTATCTAATGTAATTATGAGATGTTTAGAGCCAGTCATTTGAAATAGACTCCACTCCTCTGTTAACTTTTGACATTGGAAGGACTGTAATCATATTGCAGACCATCAGCCCTTGGATTAAAATTTAAACCTACAGTGAGCTTCAAACTGCTTTGCATTTACCCTTAGAAGAAAAGGGAGGTTGAATAATTTTTCTTACGTTGATTTATCTTAGGAAAATGGGTGTCAAGGTTCTGAATTACAGTAATTATTGTAAGCATGTAAAATATTATCAACTACAAGATACATCTGATGTGGTGTGGATGGATTAGTGCACATGCTAAGACCAATTTGAGAACATTTCACTTTTTGCTACGTTTGCTAGGGCTAGTTACATCCACTTAAAATACAGATTGGCTCTAAAATGGCAGCGGTTTGCAGGTCCTAAGTGTTAGGACTTTGGTTAAAGCAAAAGGAACAAAATAATTCTTTTTCTTTTAGCTTGTCATGGAGTTTGTGCTGAGGCTTTCAGTAGTACTTTATTGTGACAGCTCATTTCCCTTTTCATTTGATGCCCTCATATACACCTTGTCACTCTATTAAACTAGAAAGATTTAGTTTCTTAAAGAGCCTTCAATGAAGCTGTTATAAAGCCTTTTCTCAAAACAACATATATGGAGCCTGAACACATGAGATTACATTCTTTTAGTTTATGTTGCTTTTTTGAGGAAATGAAAACAGGAGAGAGCAAGAGTTTATTGCTTAATAAGTATCAGCTATTTTCATAAAAAGGGTTCATAATTTTGAGTTTCATTTTTATTTTGACCCGAACACTTTTAGATAATAAATGTTGCAATTGAATCTTGTTTTTTTTAGGAAGTTGTTAAAACCAGCTAAATGCTTTCCATTTATGGATAACAAACTGATGCTCTAAGTTTAGGAATTACTCTGCCAAAATTTGAGTATTTCTTTGATTTCCTTGTAACCTGTAAAACTGACTGTTTCTGGTTATTCTGGGACCTTTGAACTAGGGGTCTTACCTCAGGTGGGATGTCAAAAGAATATATAGATTGTGATGCTGTTTTCTCTCCATTACTAGGAACAGTTTTTGGTCTGGGCAAGTTGGGTTTCAGACAATGCCACTAGATTTCTACTTGAGAATCTGCCTTTTGTGGCCTGTTTTATGGGTATTTTCACTTTTTTCATTGCAAGTTTTTAGGATTTTCTAAGCGTGTGTTTATAAGAAAGCAGCACCCAAATTAATTCATCTTCTGAGTACGTAAGAACTACTTTATGGCATTTTAACCTGCAAACGCTATGATAGCGTGTGTGGAAATGGAATTTACCTCACTTGGCGGACTTGAAACATATCCCTAAGCAGTAATTGCAACATCTTATCAAATTGTCGAGCAGGAAACAAACCTTTTTCTAAATGGAATTTTTATGAACTGTTTTAAGGACTGTTTACTGGAAAGCTGCCTAATCACTGCGTTCCCTGGGTAATGGCTGAAATATGTGTGCTGAATTAGTAGCAGGAAGATGCTCAACTACTCTGGCAGGGAAGAGTTGATACTGCTTTTGCTAATGCATGTAAATCACAGGAAAAATTCTGAATATGGAGAAAATTTTTATCAATAGCCCCATTTAATTGTATCCTTCATTTGAACGGTGCCTTGCTTCAGCAATTTTTAAGGAAATTATTGAGACTATTTTTTTAAGTGGTAGAAGTAATAATTAAAACCCGTCCATTAAAAGATTTGGGAATACATTTAATTGATAGAAAGATTAGGTATATCAGGGGAAAAATCCACTTTGCTGGCATTCTTCTGGTTTTGGGTCTTGGCAAAGGAACTAAAATGGGTTAAGAGGAAATTGCTTGTTCCACAGTGTGCTGTGTGTGGCTTCCTGGGGATTTTTACCTTTACGGTGAGTGTTCCTCTGAACACAATGAAGCTGCAAGCGTGTGCTAAATCCAGTTAAGGAGATTTCCAGTCTAGTCTTTTGGCTCTGGAAGAGTCCCTAACTGTGCACCTGGGACATAGGATTGTCCAAAGGTGTCCCCATTGCATATTGCGAGGAATCCTGGTCTTCATTCTGCTGGTTTAGTTTGATGTTTCCATATTCTTCTAAAAAAGAATCATTGCTTTCTGTCCAGTGCCTGCATTCACAGCTGTCTGGTTTTCACCTTTTCTTCAGCTGCCTCTTCTCCACACAAGTGCCCTTGTCTACTTAACTCTTTCTTTTATGGCAGCTGTTCAATAGCTGGAGTTAAGCTTCTTGCCCTACTCTGAATTTCCAATTTCCCGTTTGAGGATGAGGCAATCACCGCTGACTTCCCAGAGGGCACTCCTTTGCTTAGTTATCCAGCTCTTAGCAGCTTTGAAAGGGACAGAGAAATGGAAGGGAATAGCTTTGGTTCATAAATATTTTTGCATTAATAATAATTAAAGTTAAGATCAATGATTGTAGTACAGATGACTACCAATAGTGCTATATAGCCCCTTTGGGAACTGAAATTGTGTGAAATAATTCAAAATAGCCTCCCTAGAATGGTTATTCTGTGAGCAGCAGTAGCTCTGTTTTAAGGCTGGCGTGGTGTCAGGAGGTCTCTGGGCATGCCAGGAGTTTCAGGTTGCTCACTTTTCTTTTATTTTTGCCCGTCTCCAAGTGTTTCCATTCTACATTCGGTCTTCCTGAAAATATTTGTGTGTCTTCCTTCATTTGGACATTGCAAAGCATGACTGCTTTTGTGGAGGACTTTTCACCCTTTCCCAGTCTTGTGCCTTTTGTTTCTTTTGGATGTAAATCCAAGCAAGCTGCAAATCTTTTATATCTTATTGGGATTTAGCAGTGGTGTCAGCGAGTACAAAAAAGAGTTCAACATGTTTTATTTTTATCAAAAGCATTTCCAGGAGTGGGAATGAGGGATAGGAATCCAGGGCACAGGGATGGTGGATCCCTGTTTATCTCTGTAGTATTTTAGAGTGTGTTTCAGTGTATCCCTCAACCTCTTTTGCAAATATTGTTAAAAAGGCAGTGCTTCCCAAAGCAAGAAATGAACCCAGGAAAAAAAAATCTCACAGTCTTATCACAGCATGCTTTTTCTTTCTTATAAAACCATCATAATCAAAATAAAAACCAACCAAACCAAAACCAAAAACCTCAAAAACTAACCAAGCAAAAAACCCCCCCAAAGCCCCCAAAAAACTAAAACAAAAAAACCCCAAGCTTCTATCCAGTAAATAAGACTTAAGTTTTAAGAATTATAAATACAGAAGGTGTCTTGATCACAGCTGAAAGAGGTTTGTAGTTATGCACGGCAGGCCTGTGAATTCCTTAGCAAACCTATGATTTTCTTCTTTTCTGAAGTATGTCTGTGAAATGTTTTGGAGTTTTGTATTGGAAAATATTTTTCTGCAAAACACATTTTAGTGGGAATAAATAAAAACGCCAACTAGTATAAAGATGGAATCATGTCTTTAGGAATCTATACTAGAATAATCTTGAATCTAGAGGAAACTTGAATGTGGGGAGGAGAGTGGAGGTATTGAAAACCTGAGAGGGTTTTTGCTCGCACCAGTTGTGTTTTCATGCTGTTTACTTGGGCTAATATAGTTCATGCTGCACTGCAAAACTTTTAGGTGCCTTCAGCATGTTGAATAAGAAGCTGTAGTTTTATAAAATAGCATTTATTTTGTTGTGGATGGGCTGCTTTATCACCTACATACAAGGACTTGCAATCACATACGTTGTATCTCGTGTCAAACAAGGATTTAGGAGAACTCCATGGAGTTCAATGAGCCCGTTTCTAGCTGTGTTGACAGCAGATTTCTACCCAGATGCCGGATAAGCATACTTGGTATTTTGAAAAGTTTTTCCAGGCTCCAGCTCTTTTGAAGCAGGCACTTAATGAGCTTCTGTGTATTTAGCAACCTTCATCAGATGCCTTTACATCAACTTGTGCAGGCTGCCTTTGGGCTCATATGAAAAATCAGGCGTACGTTCTAAAATGTGAGAATGCTTTTTTTCTCTGTGAATGTTTGAGGGATCTCGTGCTCTTTTACCACAATTTAGTCGTTCAAGCCTGAGGTGCTCTGGTCCCAGGGAAGATCGATAGGATGTTGCCATTACGGCCGTGTCTGTCAATTACAGCCAGATTCAGGCGGCCAGGTAGGATTGTAAATTTGTGCCAACCAGTCACAGATGTTCCAGCTGTGCAGACATGTGGCACTATTTATTCTAATCTTTTTTCATAAAGGCCACAGGGGGAAAAACATTGTCCCTACCCAGAGACTGCAGCTGTTCTCCTGAAAGCACCTTCCAATCTTCCTCTCCAAGCTGGGATGATCCATTAGGTCTTTTTAGCCCTCACATGTTTGTTTCAAACTCCCACAGCTCACAAAATTAATTTCTGTTGGGAACACAATGTGGTGATGAGGCAGGTTATTCTGGCTGGGCTTTTCCTTTATCTGCTATACAAAGCAACTGATTCACTTTCTATTAATTACCACCAGCTATGGGGACTGCCTGGTGTTTTTTCTTTGGACTTTCAGCCTTTTGAGCTCGTTCTCAGGTTTGCTGTTTGAAAAAGCAGAGATGACAGGAGCGGGAAGGAAGGATACAGGAGAAAGAGGCTGACTTACCCAAACCTTAAAGTACATCTCAGCTGGGAATGGTTATTGTGTGTGGAGCACTATATTTTACTTATATGCAGCACAATATTACTTGTCTCAACTTCCCTCCTCCCCCAACCCTATGAAAGGAAATTCTAAAAAATTGCTTTTTAACTAATTATAAGAAATCCAATAACATTAGCAGCTTATTTATTTCTGACTAAATGTAATGAGATTGGAGCATTGCTTCATCAGGAGAATGACCTAATACAATAGCTCATTGAACCATGAAAGATTCATTAAAACTACCTTGCAAGGGGATTTTTTGGGCAATGTTTTATGTGGTGGACTTTTTTTCTTTTAAAAATAACACCCAAGCCTAAAGCAGTTACTGCATGCAGTTGTAATCAATTTTGTAACACTAGGCAACAGAACTGGTTTTAATTACCTCTTATGTTCTAAAGATGTTACAGAAAAATCCTCACAGCTGAGCTGCACTTCATTTGTTGGAGGCTGAGGTTTGCAGCCAGGTGACTTTGCAAAATACCCAGATGTTACACACTGGGATTTTGCACAAAACTTCAGGAGCTGGTGATAAGTTTCAAACTGCCAGAAAATTTCCATTTCCTGCTGACCTAAATGAAAATATCTATCCCTTCCCTGAGATGTGAGTGGCAATGTGTCTGTACAGCTTTTGGAGTTGGTTTCTCACAAAGGGTGCATGATGCCCATTTGCCCCTCAGCTTTGTATCTATTACTAAATGATGCATTTTAAACTGTTCTTTGTATCCATGATAACTGTGGGTTCTGAAACAGTAGAGACTTTAATACACTAAGCTTGAGGTATAAAAATGAGGCATCTGTCAGAAAAAAAATATGGACTGACTTACAACCTCTATAATTAAGGTGTCAGGAAATCTCAAGCTGTTAAAATTTATTTTGAGCTACCCTAAAACATTACATCCAACAAGACAATATCCAATAACAGTAAGAGAAGGGGCAGAAGGTAAGATGATGGTTTGCAAATGCATAAAAAAAGGAACTCAAAAAACTAGATATGGAATTCTAGAGTTCAGTTCAATTGATGTAACTGTCCCCATCATCCTTTCTGCTGCCAGTAGGAAAATGTCCAGAGCATGTGTTTAAGCAACACGCACTAAAGCCTGTGGGCATGTTTGACTCTTTCTGGCAGTGTGCACAAACCCAGGCTGCTTCCACAGGTGAGAGAGGTAAATGCTCTTTCCTCCTGAGATACATCTGAAAAAATCCTAAAAGGAGCACCTTGTAATCTGGGGAAAAACCAAAAGGTTTCTCTTTCTACTGAAAACTTGGAGTGAAATAAAAGGAACCTGCAGAAATCAGCCTCTCTCTTTCTTTACACTGAGTTACTGAGCCCTGCGCCTCTCAGGGTCGTTCACCTGCTGCCCCAAAGCGTTTCCTAGGTGTTCAAACAACAACAACAACATTAAAATATGAACTAACACTCAAATAACAGCAGTTCCCTGCTTTGGCAGGCTTCTCCCTCAGGGCAAACCATCTTTTGCCGCTTTTCTTTTGCAGAGCAGAAGAGCAGGAGAGGCTCAGGAGACAGAAGGACGATGATTTGGCCAAATTGCTGCCAAAAGCTGATGCCGTTAGTTTAAGGAATAAATACCTGTCCAAACTTGGAACTCAGGTATCACTGATTAAAAACCAGAATGCTGAGGGGTTTATTTAAAGGATTTGGCGGTTTTTACCAGCCAGCAACTCCACCTCTGAGTGAAATCCCTGGGATTTGTTCTCAGGAAGAAACCTCCCAGTAATGAAAAATCTAATGAAGAAAAAGGATTCGAAGGTTGGCCCATTTCAGAAGCTGAGGAATGTCTTGAATTTTATTTTTTTGCAGCTCCCAGCTCATTACTCCTCCTGTTTCTCAACCCTGGCCCACAGAAGTGTGTTGAAATAGCAGCTTGGCCCTGTGGAGAAGCAGGAATCCACTGAATTTCCTGGGACGCAGAGCCCAGCGCCAGCAGATGCTCCGTGCTTTGCTGCAAGCCTAGATCCTAGATTTCCAATATTGCCTAAAAACTCCTCCTTCCTGGACAATCCAGAGGATCCTGATGGGGGATGGTGGCTCTGGTGGAACCTCTGAGTACCTGCTCCAGCCTCTTGGCTCTAATTACTCCGTGAGTAGCTGAGTCAGGGGCCAGGGGTTGCTCTCTGGCTGTGAAATGGGAAAATTCCATCAGGAAAGTGCTGGAATGAGCCTGGAGGGAGGTGGGGCTTCTCCAGCCTCTCCTTCTTGGACACCTTCCTTGCTCTGCTTCGTTTTTCTGAGGGAGGAAAAGGTGAGGAGAAGCTCCCCAGGGAATATTGCAGAGGAATCTCCAGTTCCAGAAGTACAAAAAGTGCCCAGCCTCAGGAATTTATCCCAGCTCAGGAACAGCACTAACCTCTCCAAGCCTGAACAATGTGAAAACCGATTTATTTTTTAAGACTTCGTGACTAAAACCAATAAAAAGAGGTAATGCAAGGACTGGATTTTGCTTCCAGAGGGAAAAGCCTTGAATTCTATGCTGGAACTCATCATTTTCCCATCATTTCAGTGGAAAGCTTCTTGCTAAACAGGTACTTCCCAGGGCTCCTGCAGAGTGCGCTTTGCTTTGCTTTCATTCCTCCTGGAGGTAATTGGATCAATTATCTCTGACCCGAGCTGAGCTTGCTGTAGAGGGGCAGGAGGTTTGTGGAGCCCCAGGAATGGGGAATATTCCTGGGATACTCCAGGAAATGTTCCTGGGATGGCTCCAGGGAATCCTGGTGTGCCACAAAAAGCTCAGGAGCCTTTGACGTTTGTTTGGCTGCAGGGAGAGGAGTCCGTTAGAATCAAAAAGCTGCATTTGATGTAGAATATCCTGAATTTCATCGTTTCAATCTAAGCAGAACTCCCAGTCTTAAAGCTTGGTTTTAAAAGAGATTTTTGTGCAGTGGAGATTTCTTTGACGTGCCTGGAAAATTCTCATCTTCCCGAGGGACATTTTGGGTGAAAGTTCTGGATTCTGGAGGACAATGAGGGGACCCAAAGGAGCAGTTTGGGAGCTCCCTGTCCCCCTGAGCTGTCCTGGTCCTTTCTGGGCTCCTCGGGACCAGCTCTGAGGCTTTGATTGGACGCTTTCCTTGTGAATTTGGGGTGTTTTTTAAAGAAAACCTTTCGTTGGACACTGTCACCCGTGCTTTTTTGGTTGTTGAGGGTTCTGGTGTTGCCTTCGGAGGCTTTGGGAAGGGAACTTTATCCCAAGAAATCCTCCCTTTTCTAGGGACCTCTCACTAGAGGTCAGCACTGCCTCGTTGCCGGCTCGGGAATGTTGGATGGTTGGGATTAAAACCACCGAGGCTGCAGCTGCTGGGGCTTGTTTGGGTGCCTGATGTGCACCAGCCTTGGTCCTGGCACGAGGTGTCCATCCTGGGGTGTCCATCCCTGGCAGTGTCCAAGGCCGGGCTGGACATTGGGGTTTGGAGCACCCTGGCGTGGTGGAAGGTGATTTTGAAGGTCCTTCCAGCCCAAACCAGTCTGTGATCCCATGGAACCGAGTCCAGTCTTTGGGAAAAGCACCTCAGTGCCTTCAATCAACTTCTCTTTGAATGTTTATTAATGGAAGGCAAAGCAAAGGGATGAGCTGGGAGGGAAAAAAGGGGAGGGGCATGGTCTGAGGGCTGAAGACATGGAGCTGTCCAAAGGGAGGAAGGGTGGAGGGAAAAGGGACGGATGGTGTAGCAAGGCAGGGAGAGGGTTGAAGGCACGGGAGCTTCCCACAGGCATCAGCTGCGTCAATCATCAGCTGTGCCTGGAGCTCCGGCTCCTCCGTCTCCAGGCGGTCTCATCTTCTGTGGCCCCTGAAGGTCTTCTAAGGCCACCGGTTTTTCTGAGCCAGCAGATGACTGCAGTTCTGCAATTCGCTCCTCGAACATCAGCTGGACAAAGAGGCTTATCCGGGAGGGGCTGTCGTCGTCTCTCAGGGCCTGAAGAGCTGGAAGAGACAGGCACAGAGCCCCGGTCAGAGCCCGGATGTGCGGGAGTCCAAGGAGACCCTCCTGCCAAGGGCCATCCGAGCCAGCTCCTGCCGTGGCCACCACAAGAGAGGAGAGAGGGGCCAACGGGATTCGCCGCAAGGTGCTAAACACGAATCGCCCCGCCCGCGTCCCCGAAATCTCTCCGTGTTCTGCGCACGCCAGCCCTTGTCCGCACAGGGAGCCAGGCCCTCCGCAGGCAGGACAGGGATTGCAGCCCCCTGCGCGAGCATTGCGGCTCCCCCCGGCAGCCCCGCTGAGAACCCGCTGCCCTCACTCACCCTCGCTGAGGGCCTGGAGCTCTTCCTTCTGCCTCCTCAGGCGCACCCCGGCGATCCCTGGGAACACAGAGCCTGTCAGGGCCCCAGCGGCACGGCGCCCTGCCAGCGGCGCTGCCAGCCCTGTGGCCACACGGCCTCCTGCCCCGGCAGGGCTCGGCCCGGGCCCTTGCCGCATCCTGCCGCCCCAGGGCACGGCCGCAGAGGGCGGCAGCAGCCCCGAGGGCAGGCGCGGCTCCACGGCGCCGGGCGCGGATGCCGCTGCCGGGACGGGGGCTGGGGCTGGGGCTGGGGCTGGGAGGGAGCCCGGGCTCGTGGCTCACCGATGAGCTTGATGGCCGCCTCTCGCAGGGGCTCCTGTGGGTGCTCCAGGTAGGGCAGGGCCAGGCGCAGGTGTTCGGCCGCTCGGCTCTTGTCATCTGCCAGCTGGAGAGAACGGCAGGAGGGAGGGAAGGGTTGGCGCGGGCTCAGCCCCTCGGCCGGGCGCTCCCGGCGCCCAGCCCCGGCCTGCGCTGCCCGCACAGCCCCGAGGCCCGGCCAGCGGGCGCCGGGCTCCGGAGGGGGCGGAGGGCCGGGCGCTGCCCGGGGAGCCGCGGTGCCGCCCCGCCCCACGGCCCCGCTGGGCCGGCGCTCCGTCGGCGCCCGACTCGGGGCACAGGAGCCTGGAGAAGAGCCCGCGCGGCCCCACGGAAGGGAGCGGCGTGTGGGGCGCAGGCCGGAGCCCCTGCGTGCGGCGCTGGGCAGGGGCCACGGCTGCCAGCCCCGCACACCGAGCCTCGCCGTCAGGGGGCTTCTCCAGAGGCCGTCCTTACCACGCACTCGGCGAACTTGAACAGCTTCTCCGTCTTCAGCACGTGCTGGAGGTCGCTCCTCTTCAGGAAGCCGGCCGCACAATGCAGCGTTTCCCGAGAGGCCTGGGGAGCAGCAGAGACGGGAGCTGGCAGCGCAGCCCAGCCCAGGGCACGGGCCCTGCGTCCCTGCGCCAGGGCCAGCAGGAGGCTGCGAGCCGGGAGAGGTGCCCGGGCAGGAGGCAGCCGAGCCCCCTGTCAGGGATGCACCGGCATCACACAACGCCTCACCTTGGCCACGCGCTCGTTCACCTCGTGGCAGTGCAAGTAGAGTGGGAGCAGGCTCTGGCTCACAACTGTGTTCAGTGGCTCTTTGCCCTCATCCGCTACCAAGCCCATCACCTTTTGGAAAAGCTGAATGGAGAGCAGCTGCACCTGGCTGTTGTCCTGAAGGAAAGGAAGCGGAAGAGGCCTCAGCACCAATTTCTCCAGCCCAGCCGGGCAAAAGCCTAAAAATCCCCAGGGCACAAAGTTTCTGGGCAGCAGCTAATGCCCGTGGCACGCAGAGCCTTACGTTTCCAAAGAGCGAGAGGAGGAGGTCGGCTAGCTTCAGGGCAGTGGTCCTGCCGATCACGGAGTCTTTCCGCTGGCACACATTGGTGAGCGCAGAGAGGGACATGGCGACCACCTCTCCGTCGGCATCCCCAAGCCGCTCCAGGAGGCTTGGAAGCAGGCTGCATACACCTCCGGCCTGTATGGAACACAAGGCTGTGCTGGGAAGCCACCAAGAGCTGCAGCGCCAACACCGCCCTGGCTCTGCTAGCCCACCCTGCCGCTGCTGGGCCCAGAGGCCAAAGGCCTGTCCCGAAGCACTCGAGCAGCTGGAGCAGGAGGCAGGAGAGCTGGGAGCAGCTGCCTCAGCTCCTGAAGCCCAGCCAGCCCAAGGGGCTGCTTTCCCCAGCGCAGCTTCAGCCGCTGCCCCCTTCTCACCATCGAGGGCTCCTCGCTGAGCAGCACAAGGCCTTTGAGCGCCAGGTGACGTCTCTGCCTGCAGGTGCCCCGCAGGTGCCTTGACATCTCCTCCAGGACACGGCCTGCGCATTCCCTCAGGTCCAGGTACTTGATGACCTGAAAGGCACAGGGCAGTGACAGGTGACCCGAACAGCAGGAGCCCAGAAGCGCACAGGGCCGGGCCCAGGCAGCAGCAGCAGCAGCAGCACAGGGCTCGGGCACCGGCCCAGGCAGCTGCAGCTACGAGAGGGCAGAGGGCTGAGAGGCCGCTGAGCGAGGCAGCGCTGGCTCACCTCCACCAGGAATGCCAGGGAGGGCAGATCCCAGCGTGGCTCCTCCCTGCTTAGTGGCTGGAGTAGGTAGAAGCCAATGCGGGAACAGGTGTGGCCCAAGTGACGGCGCATCTCCCTGTCAGGGGGAAAAAGGCAGCAAGAGCCTGAGGTGGGGGGGACAGTCTTCTCCCAGGAGGTCTAACTCACAGGTCCGGTCTTTCCCCAGTATCTCTGGAGGGGGATGTGGGCGCTTTGGGAGGCGGCCCCTTCTGGGCACCCTCCTCTGCCAGCCTTTTCCAGTCGGCTTGGCCGTCCCTCGGTGACGAGGCCCTCGAGGCCATGAGCACAGGGACTGTGTGGGGCACAGGGGACAAATGTGGGAGAGAAGGGGTTCTCACCTGGCCAGCAGACCCACGGCATAGTGCTGGGTGTCAGCACAGAGCAGCGTGTCCCAGCCACGCTTGCGCTCCATAGCCATCATCTCTGTGTTCCACCACATTTGGCTGAACAGAGCCTTCATGGCCTGCACTGCAAACCTGTGTGCAGAGCAAAACCCAGGTCACACGGCGAGCGCTGGCGCCGGCCACAAGGACATTGAAAAGACAGGAGGACTGGCACCTGTTGGGGTTGCTGGGAAGGCCGTGTTCCTCCTGGCACGCTCTCCAGAAGTTAGCAACTTCCACTGGCATCTCTTGTGTGGTGATGACAATGTGGAAGAGGAGAGCAACAAACAGACGGGCTGAATGAAGGAGCACTGCCCTGTGGCATTTGGGCACCTGGACAGTCAGCCACAGCCCCAGAGTTGCCTGCAAAAGAAGCAGCCCGAGACAGAGCTCAGTGCTAAGATGTCCGTGTGGCAGGGCCCGAGGGGAGACGCGGGGGGAGCGACGGGCCTGGAGCCCCCTGAGCCTGCCCTAAGCCAGTGCCTGAGGCAGGGAGAGGACGGAGAGCTGATGGAGAGGCGACCGGGGAGCGAGCAGAGGCCGGTTCCAGAAGCTCACCGCCAGGGCAAAAACATCCTCGTCGTCGCCATCGGAGGTGGTCGTTGTATGCAGAGGCCAATCCTCCATCACGCGGATGAGTGCTGGCAGCACCTTCTCCGCTGTCACAGCCGACGAGCCTATGGCTCTCCACATGCTTGCAGCAGCTCTGTGGGATTGGAGCTCTGTGTCAGGGCCGTCTCAGTCACAGTAGCATGCCCTGTGCAGCTGTGGAGGCCCAGGTGACAGAGCCCTGGTGCCCTGAGGGGCAGGGAGGGAGCATGGCAGCAGGCTGGTGGAACAGAGGGGCCCAAGGGTCCTGGACCGCTCCGCCTGTCTGGCAGAGCCCATTGGACAGGCTCTGCAGGGCAATGGGCCCTAAAGGCTGCTGAGCCCTGAGCTCTCAAGGCAGGTGGGCCCCATACCTGTCACACGTTGGGGCACAGCGCAGGAGGGTCAGCACAACGTCAGCAGGTTGCTCTTCGGCCAGCCTCAGAAAGTCCAAGCGCATCCTGGCATCCAAAGTGACACAGGCCGCCAGTCTCTGGTGAAGGTCCTTCACCATGGCTGGCACCTTGAGGAGACATGGGGAAGACCTGGAGCGCTGTCCAAGGGAGCAGCTTTCCCCAAGAAGTGCTTCCCCTCCCGCCACACTCTCCTGGCCTCCAAGACTCAGGGTCTCTTTTGTGTCGGTGTTTCTGAAGGCCACGGACTCAGTCACTGCCATGTCTGTATTTGCTGCGTCATTGATTGCAGCATCCAAGCGCTGAGCCAAATCTGGGCTGACATTGGGCTCTGCCTGGAGCTCAGTCAGCCTGCGGTCAGGCTCAGCTGTTGCACGGCTTCTGGTCCTCCTACGTCGAATGGGCACGAGCCTCCGGAACATCTGCAGGAGAGCAAAGGACAGGGAAGAGAGACACGTTCCATGGAGTGCTCCAAGCGCAGAGCTCGGCCGAGCAGTGACAGCAGGCCCAGCCCAGGCGGGGATGGCTGCACGTACCTTCAGTGATCTGCGGAAGTGGCCACGGGTGGGCTTCTTCTCCTGTGTCTGCTCCATGGCTGCATCTGGCAAAGAGCGAGCGCAGCCAGAGCTGAGGGGTTGCAGGAGAGGCCAGAGAAGCCAGCCCTGCTCTCCCCAGGCAGGGACAGCCCCGGGATGCCCCAGGGGATGGAGCACAGCTGCTGCAGGGGCAGCCTCGGCCCCTCTTCCATCCTGTCAGTGGGCGGAATGGGAATGGGGATGGGATGGGATGGGGCCAAGCTGTCCGCAGCCATCGGCCTTGTGGCCCGACTCTGCCACTCACCATCCTGCTGTGGCTGGAACTGCTCCAGCTCTTGAGGGGGTTGTGCTGGAGCATCTCCAGGGCTTGTATTTCTTCTCCTCCAGCAAACTGTGAAGAGGTCGCGAAATCTGCCCGCCATGTCAGCGTCTGGCCTCGAGGGCACCTTCAGACAGATGCCTCTGAGGAAACTAGGGAAAACCCTGAGGCAACAAGTCGTGCAGTTGTGCCTTGAAGGCACCTGCGGCAAAGAAGCCTCAGGAAGGCTGCAGGACAGCAAGTCCTGCACACTGGTCTTGAGGGCTCCTGCCACAACGACAGGAGACTCCTCGTGGTGCTTCAGGTCACCAGATCCTGTGGTCTGGCCGCGAGGGCACCGACCGCAGGGTTGGGAGATGCCTCGGGAAAGCTCCGAGTCACCAAGTCCCGCAGTCTGGCCGCGAGGTCAGCTGCAGGAGCAGCGCTTCGGAAAGGCTCCGGGTCGGGCACAAACGAGCGGGCTGTGTGGGAACTCCTCACAGCACCTCTCTGGCGCGTCCTGTCCCGTGGCGTGCTCCGAGCACTGTGGCGTGGCTGCGTTGTTGCCAGCACCTATGTCACCGCGTGTCACAAAGGCTCCTCGGACACCCTGTGCCTTTCCCTGCCACGGTGACCACGCTGCTGCACCGTGTCACAAAGGGCCCATGCACACCCTGCCACCTGCCCCGGCCCTGCCCCCGCTCCACCCAAAGTGGCCAAGGTTGGAAGGAATCCCTCGGCCCAAGTGTCTAAGAGAGCCCAACAGGACCTTGAATGATTTGATGGCTCGAGCCATCGGCAACCGCTGCCCTGCTCTGCGGGCTCAGGGCGGCAGAAGGAGCCCCCAGGGCTGCCGACGCAGCCGCAGCGGGAAGGGCACGGGGCCTGCCGCAGAAGCTGGCACGGCCTCCCTTCTCTCAGCTGATAATTGTCTTCAACCAAAGTCAGACTTTCACTTCAAACCCAGCTCAGTGCAGGCATCCATCTTTCCATTTGCTGTGTTTCCAAAGCAAGGAAGGGGCAGGAGTTTAGGAGGGGCTGGTTCAGCTCAGCCTTGCTGATAAAGCAATTTGGGTTTTCCCTCATCAATCTGTTTCATTAACTACAAATGCAGAATTGGAGAAGTTGTTGGATATTTTTGCGTTTTTCTGCAGCTGGCGGCAGGAGACTTTGCTCAGACTGGGGGTTGGGGCTGTCCAGCCTGGAGAAGAGAAAGAGCTGGGGAGATTTCATTGGGGCCTCCCAAGACCACAAGGGAGCCTGAAAGAGCTGCAGAGGGACCTTGGACAAGGACCTGGAGAGCCAGGACAAGGGGGAATGGCTTTAAACTACAGGAGGAGAGATTTAGATGGGATCTTGGGAAGGAATTCCTCCCTGGGAGGGTGGGGAGGGCTGGGCTGGAATTCCCAGAGCAGCTGTGGCTGCCCCTGAATCCCTGGGAGTGTCCAAGGCCAGGTTGGAGCCCCTGGGACAGTGGGAGGTGTCCCTGCCCGTGGCAGGGTGGGGCTTGAAGGTCCTTCCATCCCAAATTCCATGATTCCAACCCAAAGATAACCTGGATTGGAGGCAGCAGTGCCTGGGGGCTAAAGCACCTTCCCAGCTGTTATCAGAACAGGAGTTGCAGACATTTTATCCCTGGGTTTTCTTCCTTGTCCCTCAGCTGGGAGGTGATGGGAACGACCAGCAGGAGCTTCCCCAGGCCCTGGGAGTGGGACACTGGGAAGGGGACACTGGGAGTGGGACACTGGGAGTGGGACACTTTGGGAGTGGAACACTGGGAATGGGACACATTGGGACATTTTGGGAGTGGGGACACTGTGGGAATGGGACTCTTTGGGAATGGGACTCTTTGAGAATGGGACACTGGGAATGGGACTCTTTGGGAATGGGACACTAGGAATGGGACACTTTGGGAATGGGACACTGGGAATGGGACACTGGGAATGGGACACTGGGAATGGGACATTTTGGGACAGTTTGGGAACGGGACTCTTTCGGAGTGGGACGCTTTGGGAGTGGCACTTTTACAACCACTATTGGCTTTGTGGTTTATCCTGAGACAACAGACCCAACCATAAATTGTCACTTCAGGGCCAGCATTTAGTGCCAGCTCAGGGAAATGCAGGGTGGTTGGGGCAGGTATTAAACACCCCCAATAAATCCTGGAGGAGGATCCCAGGGTAACAATGCCTGCTTGCCAAATCTGTTTGCAGAGCACACAAAAGCAACGAGGAAAACATTGCAACAGCACAAAGGTTTTCTCACAGCTCCACCACAGGCTGCTGCCTCAGCAAAGCTGATTGTTGGTGCTTTTCTTCCAGCCCCAAACTGGGATTGAGCCAGGCCCTGCATCCATTGGGACTGGGATGCTGTGGCTGTAGGATAAACCCCCAGCCAAGCCCCCCAGGGAGACATTTATCCTGTTTGGAGCCCGTTTATTTTTCCTCCTTCCCCTGAAGATGTGTGTGAGGAGCAGAGATTCAGCCAGGCCCTCTTCCCAGGCCCATGGGATGTGTGTTTCTTTCCCGTTTCCTGGAAGCGCTCGGCGTTTGGGGAAGGTTGCTGGGCCACGAGGAGCTGCTGGACACCATCCACAGCCCCTCTCAGGCATTTTCTGCTGGGTGGGACTCCCTGAAAATCCCTTCATCTTTGTAGGGAAAGCACTTTTCCTACGGGGCACACAGGGTGTGAGGCTGGCTCTGGGAAAGAAATATTGCCAGGGAAGAAAGGCTGGGAACGTGTTGACGGCAGCACTGCTCTTTCAGGTGTCACTGTAAGAAGCTTCTAAAAAGCTCCATTTCTGCTTGGTGGGCAGAAAGTGCAGGAAAAAGTGCTGGGAATGTCCACATGGACTTGAATTAGCATCAAGCAGCATCACAAGTGGTTTCGTCCAGGCAGGAGTCACAGTCACTGTGAGGTGATGAAAACGGAGATGGGATCTGCTTGAGGCGGATGGTGCAGCGGCTGCGCACCTGCGACGTGTATCCCTCAGGGTACCTATTTCTTTAGAACACTATGAAGACTAGAGGGAATTGAAAGTCCACTGCAGTTTAGGTTGTTCTTCACGAGATTGTTCAAGTCGAGCACAGCCATTCTGTTCAGCAGACACACGGGCAGGGGCTTCTTGGAGCGCTGCTCTGGCACCCATTCTTTGGAGGAGGGGATTGCAGGAAAGAAGAAAAGAAGCTCATCAACTACTGAAGAGGAAGAGTCACTGACAGGAAGCAGTGGGTTAAGAAATGTGAGGGGAAAAAGGCAGAAAACATGAGGTGACAAGTGTGAGAAATGGGAGAGGAAAAAGGAGGGAAGTGTGAGGGAAGAAAAGGGAAGGAAACCTGAGTGGGAAAGGCTGAGAAAACTGAGGGGAAAATGGTGAAGACGTGAGTGAAAATAGGAGAGGAAGGTGAGAGGAGGAAAAGGCAGGACATATGATGGGAAAATTCTAAGAAACATGATCAGGGAAGGCTGAAAAACATAGAGGAAAAAATGGAGGGAAATGTGAGGGGAAGAGAGTGAGAAAATTACTGGCAGAGAGAGAGAAACAGGCAGCAAATGTGAGGGGAACATTGTGAGAATCCTGAGGGGAAAAGAGGGAGAAACCAGAGGGCAGAAAAAGGCAGGAAACATTAGGGGGGAAAAAAAGGGGGGGAAGTTGGACGGGAAAGGTGGCAGAAAACAGGAGTGAAAAAAGGGCAGAAAATGCTAGAGGAAAAGTAGAAGCAACATGAGGGGGAAAGAATGATAAACGTGAGGGGAAAAGTGGGAGAAATGTAAGAGGGAAAGCCTGGGAAACATGAGGGCAAAAGTGAGAAACATGAGGAGACAACTTGGAGAAAAATGACTGAGGAAAGGAGAAAAGCATGAGGGGAGAAAAGGGCAGGATAAGTGAGGGGAAAATTGTGAGAATCGTGAGAGAACAAAAAGGCAGGAAAAAGCGGGAAGTTGGGGAAATGTGAGGGGCAAAGCGTGAGGAAAGGGAGCTGAAAAGGGTGGGGAAAATGAGTAAAACTTGGGAGGCAAACATGAGAGGAAAACTGTGAGACTCGAGAGGGGGAAGGGGTGGAAATGTGAGAGGGAAAAGAACAGGAAATGTGAAGGGAGAAAAGGAGAGAAGGCAGGATTGGCATGACAGCTGAAATGATTCCTAACACATTCCCCCATGCATTTGCCCATTTATTGCACTAGCCCAGGGCTTCTCTGTATGTCCGTCTCCCCCTGTGCCTTGATTCCTGTTTGGAAGCAGTAGAAGTGCAGGATGTGCCCACCAGCAGGAGCTGCTCCAAGCTGGGAAGGGGCCAGGTGGTGCTGATTTCCAGAGGCTTCTGTGTCCCAGGTGAGGCCAGGGCAGGAGTGGGTTGAAAGGTGCTGCTGCTGCTCCTCTGTGCCAGAGAGCCCTGGCCGGGCAGGGCACGGCGCCCACTGCACTGCGGGCTCTTTCTCCTGCCACAGCTGGGCACACCTGGCAACAAATCATGACGACTTGTGGGGAAACCAAGGGCTTTGTGGAGGCTGCCTTGCTCTGCACACACCCGGGCCACCTGCAGCACAGAGCTTTGGCCCCCAGAAAGGCAAACCCGAGGGGAACAGCTGGAAAAGGTTTCATTTTCACCTGTCAATAGATGACTTTATTTCAGTGCTGGGTGCGTGGGGAATCACTTTCCTAACACGTGCTCAGCCAGAAATCACACCTACTCATTTGTAACCATGGAAATAAGACCTACTCATTACTTTGCTGAAACTCACAGGCTAAACATTCCCTCAAATTAGTTGACATATTTAAATCACTTCTCAGAAGTTACTGACAGGAGAGTAGGGCTCTCTTGAGAGTCTCGGGTGGTCATTTGGGGAACATCCCATTGCTGCAATTCTCCTCTGATGCTCAAGAGCCTCCTACAACCACTCTTTTCCCCTTGAATGCATTCCAGCTACATTCTTGGGAAGACTATTCTCAAGGCTAAGGTAGTCACCTGCACACATCAATCACTGCTCTGGAGGAATAGAGGGCTCAACAGTCTGTTAATGCAAAGGGAATTCACAATTTGTTACAGTTCAACACACAATTTGTTACAGTTCAACATTTTCTCAAAACCTGCCTTCTCTGGGCATTGCTCACAAGCATTTCTTTAATTCACCTTGAAAATGTTTTTGCTGACTGAAGCCACATTGTGTCTTTCCTTCAGCAATTCAGAAGAAAAACACAAACTGCCTGCTGAAACCCTTCTGCTCCCTTCCAAATGAGTTCACTGCTCAAGCACGAGCCACAGGCTCCTGCCCGATTCGCTCTGTGAGATAGGAGGTAATATTTTGCTGCAGCTGCAGGGTTATGAGAAGAAAGAACAAAAGCTGTTGGTTCTTGGGGTTGTTATTTAGGGTTTGGATTTGTTCTAGTTGATTTGTTGGGTGTTGCTGGGAGAGGGGCCAGCCTGAAGACCAAACCAAAAGGGAAGTAGGAGAAGAGGGGAGGGGACAGAAAAGGAGGCGGTGGGGACAGAATACAAGTTTCCTATTTCCCGGCCAAAGGGAAAGGGGACACGGTTCACCCTGGGCTGGGAAAGGCAATAAAAAGCAGCATTTTCTGTGTGTGTGCTGTGTGTGTGTTTGGCTCTTGGGAGAGGGAGATAGACACCCAGCTCAGGTGAATCCATCCTAAGAAACAGTTCTCTTTGGCGTTGAGGACTTTGTCGCCCCATTAAATTTCATCTGAGAGTTGGCTCCTCTCTAACACCTCTCTATCTCCCAGCAGCTCAGGGCTGCATTGCACAGTGCTTGCTGTGTGCCAGAGAGCTCAAAGCAGGCTGGCCTGGCGCCCCGGAATATTTCTGCAGAACACTCTGCATTTCACTCTTTTGCTCTGGCTCAGTGCACAACTCCAGCACTGCAGGCGCTTCCTCCCAGAGCCGTGTGAGGCCCCGGCTCCTGCAGATGTGACCTGACAAGCTGTCCCTGCCTGCCGCTGGCCTCGCTTCCCCCGGCAGAAGCGCCGTGCCTGAAGGAGGCTGCCCTGTGCCGGAGCCTGCGGAGCAGCCCGGCTCCCTCCCCTGTGCCCAGAGCGCTGCACACACTGCTCACCTTGGCCAGGAGTTAGAGGGCAGCCGGCACAAGGGTGGCAATCCTCAGCCAGGCCTGCAGCCCTCGCCTGTGGTTTGCCTTTCTCTGCTCCTGTGCACGCTCCGGACGGCCGATGCCACCGGTCTGTGCTGCGCCCAGCACGGCCACGCTTCCCCTCGGGAGAGCCTTCCCCACTTTCCAGCTGTACCAAAGAAGCCATCAATGTCACTCTCCACCTCTAAGAAAAAACTGACACTTCAGAAGAAAATGTTGAGCTTTCTCAGAGGCTCAGGAGGGGAATCTTTGAAAGGAGTTGAGGTTTCACAAACTTTATTTCCAATCCTATGCTACTATCCTACTCCACTGTCCTAGCTGCAATCCTACTCTACAGTCCTATTCTACAATCCTTCTCTATACTGGTGTTGGAGAAAACAGTTGTCTGATTCCTGTCTCCTCCTTCCACTCTTTCACTGAAGTGATCAGTGGCACCAGGCTGGACACAGGCTTGGCTGATGTTACAAATGGATGCTGCACAAAGAAAAAAGAAAACAAGAATGAACCATTACTTTGCAAGCTAAGAGCCTCAAAGGCAGGGCAATATTTTTCAAAGGAAAAGGAGATTGAATCAGAGTACGTCTAAGGAGCAACAGTGGGGCCACATTGGCACAGCTTGCTGCAAGAGCTGCTATGTGCCCCAGGCCTGGAAATATCTCCGGTCTGAGCATCCTGATCTCTTGAAAGAGGTCCCTGGTCATATTGCAGGGCACTTGGAGCAGATGACCCTTACAGGCCCTTGCCAGCCCAGCCCAGTCTAGGATTCCTGACTGTTCTCATTTGAACAGCACCAAGAGTGGAGGTGAGGAGGAGGAGGCTCCCCTGATGCCTTGCACTTCAGTGCAGGAGGAGCCCGTCCCTGGGACACTGTTTCCCCTGCAGCCCCTTGGCATTTTACCTGCAGCAGCTCCTTGGCAGACCAGCGCCGCGCCTCGTCTCTCTGCAGGCAGCAGCTCAGGAAGTCACACAGCAAAGGGGAGCGGAGCTTGGGCTGCTGCAGCTTTGGGATCCCTTTGGTGGCTTTCAGGAGTTGAGCCTGAAGAGAAAGGAAACACGAGTTTCTCACCCGCTTCTTTCACTTCTGGAACTGCTCTCCCAGATCCCATTGTTTCAGGTGCACTCTGCAGTGGCACTTTCTGCCGTGGCACAGAGGCAGAGATGACTTTCCTGGACCAACAAAACACCCAAAGCCCAATGCAGCCACAGCTTTTCCAGCATCCAGCAGCTTTTGCCTTGGCAGCTGATTTCATTGACTGGCCTTGTTAGTGGAAACACTAGCAGCAAAAGCAGGTTTCCTTCTCTGAGGATTCACCTGAGCAGCTTGACAGGCTATTTGGAAGAGGGACTTTGCTCTATTAACTCACTCTACTATTTCCAAAGATAATTACATGAAAAGCATCTCTGCAGCTCTTGTTGGTCCCTTAAGCACAGCTGCCATCAAACCAAAGTCATCAAGCTTTTTCCTTGGTTCTTGAAAACAATGGGAATTGCAAGCAAAGAAAGGAAATCCCTCAGTTATTCCTCAGGTAAGGAAACAAACATTTGGAATCTCATCTTCCACACAGACACATGAAGATGCATGCACAAATGTCTTGGGACGAAAATGCCTCTTTGGGCACACAGGAAACACCTGCACCTCCGTCTCTCATCAGACTGCAAATTTCAGCTTCCCTTAGGCAGCAAAAGGAAAATTTTGGTGGTCAAAGCAGAAGAGGGAGAAACGCCATCCATGTGGTAGCCCTCTGCTCATTTGGACACTCAAGTCAATGCATTAATGGCATGGCCATCCTAGAAAGTGCCTGGAAACAAAGGGGTGGGTATGGCCGGCTCTCCACATGGCCAGGCTTCATCTTAGTGACATGGAGGTGACGGCTTGGGTTAGGAAAGAAAGACGGTCACTGAGTGTTTCAGCAGCACCGCACAAGAAGCACAAGAGACTCTGTGGCCTTCACACCCTCTTGTTAAGGTTTCAGGCAAATTTCCTTGTGAGAAGAATGGGGGTGCACTTCTTCTCTCCAAACCACTGTTTTATAAACATCCTCGGGTTTGGGTTACTTTCCTTCATTTCAGGAAAGATAACACCACTTCTAAGATGCTTGTTTGCTGCTATTAGGGCTGTCTACAAAGCCAAAAGAGCTGGAACGACTTCTAAGCCAAAGCCCAGTGTTGCCTGAGAAGGGAGATTGTTTGCCTGGGCTAAGGCTTCAGTTCCCCCACGGATGCAACCAAAACCCCAGCAGATGCTGATGTGCTGCCGGGACATTTTCAGAAAGGGACTGTGGTGGAAGTAGTTCCAGCGGATGGCAATGGCATTTTGTCCAGTGGCACACACAAAGTGGGATGGGGGAGAAAGACAGCGGGATCAGAGAGTATTTACACCTTACCATGGCAGAATTTTCCTCCCAGTCAGGAGCTTCTCCTTCCACCATTTCAATGACCACGATTCCCAAAGACCATATGTCCACTTTGGGCCCATAGGGTTCACCGTTCACTTCAGGTGCCATCCACTGAAGAGTCCCGACCACCGATCTCCGTCTACTCTGCTCAGGGGTGAGTTGAGCAGAGAGGCCAAAATCAGCTGGGGAGAGAGCAAAAGACCGTTTTTATTTGAATCCTGTGCAATTAGGAAAGCACGCAAAAGAATTTCCCGGTAGAAGTTTGAGAATGTGCTCTTGAACCTCCTGGACAACTGTCCCTGCTCTGTTTCCTCAGGACTTTAGCCAAGGAAATATGGTGCTGGCTGCTTCAGAAATCCCCACATTTTTTACACTGCCTCCAGCAGGGGCTTTTCAAACTTTAGACATATAGATCCCTCCCTCTGGAAGGGACACGCACAGAGCAATGCCACTGTGGACTGCTCGAGCCTTGCCATAGGTCTGTGCACGTTGCCACCGCGTGGTCAGCTCACAACAGGCTCCCTGCACTGCCACCAGCGCCATTTTGGGGGGGCTGGCACTCACTCAAAAGCAGCCCCACAGCCCACATATCCCTGGAACGCTGCACCTGCCCAAGAATATACTGACCCAGCTTGACAGAGCCATCCGTTTTGAGAAGGATGTTGAGGCTTTTCAAATCTCTGTGCATCACGTGGTTGGCGTGGAGAAAATGCAGTCCTTGCAGGCACTGAGAGAGAAACCAGAAACAGGAGGGCAAATATCAGTGATGTGATTTCATCACACAAGAAAGGAAACAGCTCTCCAAGATTCCCTCTGCAGGGGAATGAGGAGTAATGGCAGAACACAGTGCCACTGAGGGGAAGAGCTCGCTGCTCCAACACAGGCAGGGCAGCACCTTTCTAAAGAAAGGCATGTCAGCTTGCCAAAGAGCAACAGCAACTGCTGGTGTAGACTCTGCCCTGCAAACCAGCCAGGATGACTGCTGCTGCAGTGGATGTGCTCAGAAGTACAGAGCACTCTGGCTGCACTGCTAACCTTTCCAGCTGAGGACTCAGAGAAATGAGTCTCTCTTTCTTCTTTGCTGTTCCTTTCAAATGCTCCCACCACCACCACCTTTGCTTTTACAGGCAAGGAATGCAGTGCCAACAGACCAAAGTTTAGAGAGGCAAGATGGAGAAGAGCAAATACAAGAGCCAGAGTGAGAATGCAACAGCAGGAGACAAGAGGACAAGAACAGAGTCCAGTGAGTGCAGGGGCACTGGCAGGCAGTTCATTTGAGAGGCTCTTGCTTGCCCAGAGCATATCAGCCACACAGAAACAAAGCCTGGCTCACGGAATCGCTCCTGCTCTGAGCCCCTTTCCCAGACAATCCTGCCCAAGCTCTGGGAAGCACAGCTGGGATCCCCGACTGACCTCCCGACTGATGATGGCAATCTCGTCTTCTGTCAGGCGAGTCTTTTGGATTGTGTCGTAAAGACTGCCTCCATCCATGTACTCCATCACCAGCCACAGTTCTTCATGCACAAGGTAGCTGAAAGAAGGGAACAAGGCCATGCAGATGAACATGCATTCGTTGGCTCCTTTGCTTGATTCTTGTTTCTGGGTTGCTTTGTGACAAGGACAGAATTAAAAGAATTAAAGACATTCCCTCCGGGCTGTGGGTTGTTTGCAGTCTGTGCAGTCTCAAGGAGAACAGCACATCTGTCAAAAGGAGATGTCTCTGATGGCCAGCAATCAAAAAGTGCAGTTTAGCATACGCCAAGATGAAAAACCTGTCCCGCGTGGTATTTCTGGAAAGAAGCACCTAGTGTTCCTGGCATGGCCAGCCCTGGAAAAGAGGGGCAACAATCCAAGGGAAATCCTCCCTAGCATGCTTCATCAGCATTGAAGAAACCTTAAAAAATCCATCCTGAGACAACATGGAGGCAGCCAACTTACAGGGTACTGACTTCTTATGGTAGAGTTGATGCAGGTTTTTGAACAATTTTTCAACTATGTGTTGGAAAGCCAGGGATGACTCACGGAGATAAACTGCACTCTCTTCCCATCCATTGGAGATGAGTAGAGAAATAATAATGAAGCAGTAATTAACAGCTTTCTTTTCTGCCAGTGTCCAAAGTGGGGTTTTAACCTTGCATACTTTTACTATGTAAACAAACCTTCATGGGATGAGACCATGACCACTCACCCGTCTAAATAATGGACAAGATGGGGACTCATATTCCTCTTCATGACCGTGATTTCAGTAACAATATCCTCCATCTCGCTCGGTCCCCGAAGATAGATTTTCTTGATGGCCACCTAGAATGACATTGAAAATCAGTAACTTTAAAAGTTGGAGGAATGAGACCAAAACACACATGGGGAGAGATTTTGCAATGACACCGCCAAGCCGTGCCAAAGTGCCTTGTAATTAGACAAAGGAGTAATTAGGAAGTGACATTCCTACAGCCCATTTCTCTGCTCCTTTGGGGGCCAGATCCAGGACACGTGGCCACTGACCACATTTTGCCTTGTCCACTTGTTAGCAATGGTGTGTCAACTCTCACCCCCCCAAAGCTCTGAGCACACTCTCTGTCTGTCTGTACTTGAGAAGAAGTAATGCGTGCCTTGGTACTCTGTGGATACATCTCGGGCTATAGGCAGGGCTTGGGGCTTTTAGGGACACCTTGCAGATCTCTCCCTACGTGCAGTTCCCAAGTGCAGCACTGCAGGTGGCTAAGGAACTGCCAGGAACATTCAGATGTATTTGCTGGCAGCCAGAAATGAGAATTCAGGACTCTGAAGCCGTAGCCCCAGAGAGCAGTGAGATGCTCCTTAGTTGGAGCAATTGAGAGCCAGGGAGAGCATCCTTCTCTGAAAGGAACCGCTGCCCTCCTTGCCTTCCTTCTGGCAGCTGAGCAGGACAAAGACTGTCCCAAATGCAGTTGGCAGGCTGGCACCAGTCTGTGCTTCTTGTGCCTTTGCAGCACAGCTCTAGCCACAGCTGCAGCCGCAGCTGACACGAGACAGGAAAGCCCTGGAGAGCAGCAGAATCTGCAGGGGCTCTTGACATTTACCTCTCCGCCCGTGGCAGTGTCGATCGCTCTGCAAACCTCTCCAAAAGCCCTAGAAACAAAACAGCAGCAAAGAAAGGAGAAGCCATTTAGACCTTGGAGTGAAAGCCAGCCCAGACAGGAGATGTCTGCTGGAAATGCCTCCAACCTGCAGCATGCAGGAGGGCACTGCCAGAAGGCAGATGATGCATGTTCCTCTCCAGTGCATGGGCACTGGGCCTGTTTCTGAAGCATTGGGGTTTAGTGCCTCAGCTCCAAAGGCCAGGTGATTCTTTCATCGTGGATTTCAGTTTCTAAACTGGGCGGTTTTTATCCTCACCACAGACTATTTCTTCCAGCAAACTCTTGGGAAGAAATGCTCCTTAGAAGTGTTATCTGACTTCTATGATAGGGGGTAGGTTGCTGTTTCTGGCAATGAAATAGAAGTGTCTTTGATAATGCCTTCTGACCACACTTTCAAATTCTGGCCGGTACTGAGAGATGGGGCAGACTAACCCCAGTGTCTGAATATGTTTGCAGCTTGCCTGACTTCACACTTGACAGATATTCCAGCAGCAAATCAGCTGCCCCATGACTGTGTAGAAGCAACTGTGGTTGGACTCACCCTCTGCCAACAATTTCCTTTTCGGTGTATTTCCTCCGGGGATTTTCTGTGCTCACCATTTGCCCTGAGGGAAACAAAATGCAAAATGCTCACTTGAAAGCAGACATCCCACTATCCAAGAGATACAAAAGGCAGCCCTGCTGGGGCTCTACAGTCTGGCCTTCTGAGTCCTTTGTGGCCAGCTGGGTAACAACAACAACAACAACAACAATTGCAACAAGACAGGCAGCTCTGCAGTACAAGCAGGTCAGCACAGAGAATGATTTTCTACAGTCCTTTGAAGAGATGCCTTGGCAGAAAACAAAGCACAGGGAGATGCATTCCCAGGAGAGGAGGGCATCTTCCCCACCTTGCAGCAGTTTCCCAAAGGAATGCCTTTCCCTTTGTAAACCCAAGCAGCTCATGCTCTAAACAACCCCAAGGGGCCTTCAGCAGCAGGACCCTCACCCTTGATGAGCAGGCTGAGCTGGAAGACGCCCTTGCCCGTGGCCCACGTGAAGAACCACACTGCTTCTCCTCCCCCTGACAGCAGGGATCAGTCCCTGCCATTGCACTCGCCCTCTCAGCCCCGCACACGTGCCCACCTTCCCGCAGCGGGCAAGGGCAGCAAGGACAGCAGTGCTCCTCAGGTGCCGGCGGGACACGGACAGCTGCCCAGAGGAGATGCTGACCCTCTGTGAGCCCAGCCCAGGCCGTGCAGGAGCCGGCCCAGAGCAGGGGCTGCTGCCTCGGGGCAGCTCCGCGCTGCAGCGGCCGGCCGGCAGCGGCACTCTCCCAGCTAAGGAAGGCTCCAGCCTCGGCGCTCACACCAGCCCTCAGGGCCAGGGCAGCCACCGCCACAAAGCTGCCAAAGCCCAGGCACCAGCACTGACAAGCAATGGCAAGAAGGCACGGCCACACCCAGCCCCTTCCAAGCTGCTGCCCCCACTGAGGACACAGCAGGATTGGCTTGGAGAGCAGACACACCCAGGTGCACGTCAGTGCCCTTTTGTGCCAACAGGTGATGGGAGGCAGAGAGTCAGCTGGGCTCTCTTCTCAGCCCCACCAGGTCTTATCTGAGGGCACAGAACGGGCAGCTGCTCTGGGCAAGAAGCAGCTTCAATGACTTGTGCTGTACAATCACAAAGGGCACTGAGATGAGGAGGATCAATGGGTCCAGCTATGCTGACACATGCTCACAATACACTGTCCCTCAGAGAAGAAAGACACAAGACGTACTCATGAACCCCAGGAAGTCATCCTCCTCATACTCCATCTCCTGTTGCTGAGCAGCAGCTTTGTCAGTGCTGGAGATGAAGGAACTGCCCAGGCTCCACTGCTCAGCTGGGCCAGGCCAGGCCCCTTCAGGTGACACTGCTGCTCCTGCTGCTGCAGCTTCAATAGAAGAGCCTGTGGAGATCTGAGACAACAAAAGAGTTTGTGTCAGAAAAGTGGCTGGCAGAGATTAGCCCCAGATCCCATTTTAAATGCAAGCCCTTAGGAAGGTGCTGTCAGCCAGTGACTGGGAGCTGCTGTCAAGCTCAGCTTTTTCACCTTTCTGCCCACAATTCACATTAATTCAGCCACTTCTTTCTGCTTCCCTGCCCACCTCTGCTTCCATTTTACCAAAAGAACAACCTGGCAACCAAGGCACCAAAATCCCTGACTTGAAGCAGAAACTCCACGTCCCCAGTGTGTCTCTGAAATGCTCCCAGGTAAGCACAGCCAAGAAGCTCGTGGGGACAAACCGCCCCAAAAAGCTTGTGTTGTCACATCAATACTTTTTGTGCCTGTGGGTACTTGGCGAGTCTGTGGAGGGGGACAGGTGTCCCCAGACCACAGCGTCCCCTACATATCCACCAAGGCTGAGCACAGTGCCTTTGACATGCTCCCTCCTCTGCAGACAGGGAACCTTCCTGCTCCAGGCTGGCCTCTATCAGAATCCCAGCAAGCTGGGGCCTAAACATGGCAGCTCAAAGCCCATTTTCCAGCTGTCACTGGCTGAGGGGAATGGCTAGGTCTGGCAGGACTGCAGCACTCGGCATCCTCAGCCACCAACAGCAAGAGCTGGCTGCTCAGAAACTTGCAGCTCTGCCTCGCACTAAAGACAGCGCCCTCCAGAAGTGGCACTTACCGTCTTGGAAAATTGCGGCTGTGGTGTGACCACAGCTGGAGCCTTGTGGTCATTTGGCTCCTCTTTGCCTTCTCGTCCAGGAGCAGAGGAAGCCAGAGGAGAGTCTGCTCTTGGTTCTGGGATCTGTGGACAGACAGGAGCGTTAGACACAGGCCATGACCTATCATTTAGAACCTTCTTTGTCTTCAGCTCTAGAACCAGCTCTACTAAGCACAAATCATCAACTTGCAGAGCAAGGGGATTCTAAGTCCCTCAGACTAAATTCTAATGGGCTGATTCAACTGGACACTGCAAATTGCTCCAAATTACATATTCCCCCCTGACTACTATCAGGAAGCACATTCTCTCTGCAAAACTTATCTTTTAGTTCTTTTAAAGCTCTGAAATGGAAAATTAGGAAATAGGCAGTGATGCCTTTGCTCTTGCTGCTGTAGACATGGAAATGGATTTTCTTGCAGCCTACTCAGCTGGCCCTCTACACTCTACTGCCACAGGCCAAGCTCACAGCTTGCTGCACAATTCTTAAACGCCAAGAACATCAAATGTTCTTTCCTTACTCACCTTGGGATCAGCACCTCTGAATACCCGGCTCAGGTGACCTGCAGTGGGCAAGGGAAAATGAAGCAGATGCTTTGAGAAAACTGGAGACAACCAGAGCATTTTTAGAAGACCTTCCAAGGCCTCCCAGTCTACATTTTCAAAGTTGTCCTGCTTGACCCAGCAAGGGAGGAATTGGCAAACTCTGCTGCCACAGACTCTCCAACAGAGGGAACGCAACCCCTGCAGGCTCCCTTGCAAATGCTGCCCGCACGGCCGTGGCTACACACACCCCCTTTGGAGCTGAACATGTTGACAGGAGCTTTACCCAAGCGGCATCTGGATGGCCTTTCTGTTTCCAAATGAACTCAGTCACTAAGAAAGAGCAGGAAGACACAAAAACCAGGTTAGGTGACACTCAGGGAAAACCTCTACTTACCTGCCAGGTTACTTAGGAAATAGCAGGAATAGGCAACTCCATAAACAGTGAAAACTGCAGCGGCGAGTTGCCCAATCATTGTGGCAACTGCTGTGCAAGTTTGCAGACTGCGCTCTAACGCTAGCTAAAAGAAGTCTCCTGTCAGTCAGCAGCTGCCCCCTGACAAAAGGACCAAGTTCCTGCACTGAGCAAGGCCAAGAGCTGCTCTGACACCCCTGAGGCCTTCCGTGCACCAAGGCAACCTTGCGATGTCACCACGACCACGTGACAACCGTGCCCTGACATCACAAAGCAAACGCTCTGCCTTGATCTGGATGGATGGAGGAGGGCACGTGGACTCGACTACTGAGGACTCATTGCAGATGCTAGAATTAAGGGCTGTCCTTTGGATCATTATGAATTGGCCTGATCAGGGTGTAAATATTGTCACAGACTCATGATACGTAGTAGGGGTGGTGCTGCGGATTGAGGATGCATTGATAAAGGATATAAAGAATGACAGGTTATGGGAACTTTTGAGGCAGCTGAGGCAAGCTGTTCGGCTGCGCTCAGCTCCTTTTGCGATTTTGCATATTCGAAGCCACAAATGGTCAGAAGGTTTGGGTCAGGGTAATGCCATAGCGGATCAGTTGGTTTCTGTTGCAGTACCACAAGACGGATTTCAGCAGGCACGTATTGCTCATGAGACTTTTCACCAGAATGCGCGAGGCCTAAAGAAACAGTTTCGCATATCTCTGAATGATGCCCGTGGTATTGTCAGATCCTGTCCTCTCTGTAGTCAGCATGGGCCTGGACTAGGGATGGGAGTAAACCCACGGGGCCTTGGACCCAATCAGATCTGGCAAATGGATGTAACTCACGTATCCTCCTTTGGTAGATTGAAATATGTGCATGTTACAATTGATACTTTCAGTAAATTTATTTGGGCTTCAGCGCAGCCGGGAGAGAAAGCTCTCCACGTGGTACGACACCTAACTACTTGCTTTGCGGTGATGGGGGTGCCAGAACAGATTAAGACAGATAATGGCCCTGCATATGTGAGCAGCAGGATCCAAAGATTCTTACAGAAGTAGGGTGTGACACACATCACAGGTATCCCACATTCACCAACAGGTCAGGCGATTGTGGAGCGAGCCCACCAAACACTCAAGGATTATCTGTTAAAATATAAGGAGGAGGTGGATGCGCAGACCATGCTATCAAAAACACTATTTGTATTAAACTATCTGTGTGTAATGGGGGACCACTCGGAGCCCCCTGCGGTCATCCACTCAGGCGGAGTAAAGGAGGAAGCAACTAAGCCATTGTTTAAAGTCATGTACCGAGATCCCAAAACTGGAGTATGGGAAGGTCCCGCAGAGGTTCAGTACATGGGTAGAGGTTATGTTTGTGTTCTTACCCCCACAGGGCCCCAATGGATACCTAGTAAATGGATCCGTCCTGCTAATGACCCTGCAAGAGCGACATCGATACTGGACAGCCAGGGTTAGAGGGGGTACACTTAATTGAAGACTTAAGGGCAAGAGAAAACCTACAACTGCTCTGGCAGTTTGACAAGGTAGTACAGAGAGATCACTCCATGTCAATTCATACCCAAATAGCTAAGTTGTAAGAACTCACTAGTCATTTGCAGCAAGACACAGGCTTGGGTTTAACAGATTGGCTATGATCTTTCGGGCTAGGGCCTTGGATAACCTCCCTACTGCAACATGTAATCAATATTGTGATTGTTATTATACTGCTTGTACTTTTTGTATCTTGCTTTTTTTGCTGCTTGCAACAGATGATGTATCGCATAGCAGAAACAGTAACTACTCGACACGCTGCGTTTGCTGCACAAAATAAAAAAGAGGGAATTGTTGAAGAATGGTTAGCAGAGCAAGGCCACGGATCATTAGAGGCCTCATGGCCCGATACCAAGTGCTGGCAGCCTACGCGCTGCTAAGATAAGCTGTCCTTGGGACAGCAGTAAGCACGGATACAGGCCAAAGATAAAAGAACTTGTGGTTAATAGAGCGTAGCAGTAAGCACGTAGACAAAGTTTTCAGCATTCCAAGGGGAGGAACCTTCTCACGCCTGATATAGCCAATCAAGTATAGATGAGTAGTGTATGCTAACCAATTATAATTTGACAAGTATGCTGAATGCTTGGGGCAAAAGTATAAGAACGGATGTTATGAGCAATAAAGTTGAACAATGCTTTACCAATCATATTGATTGATTGCATTCTTCCCTCGCCGAAATCCTGCGCAGTGCAGCACATCCTGCGTAGGAGATGGTCCTGGTGTCCCAGAGGGAATTGTGCATGGCTTTGGGGACAGTGGTGCAGATGGAGCCCAGGTCGCTGAGGGCCAGGTTGAGCAGGAAGAAGAACATGGGGCTGTGCAGGTGGTGGCCGCAGGCTACGGCGCTGGTGACGAGGCCGTGGCCCAGGAGGGCAGCCAGGGAGATGCCCAGGAAGAGGCAGAAGTGCAGGAGCTGCAGCTGCCGCGTGTCTGCCAACGCCAGCGGGAGGAAGTGGCTGATGGAGCTGCTGTTGGACATTTGCTGTGGCTGCATATGGGCACGTGTTCATGGATAAAGGACAGTGACAAGTCAGGGCTGGCTGCTTTGAGCCAAACCCGTGCCATTCCCTGTAGCCTGTCCTGCTGGTGTTGGTGTCTTTGGGGCGGACCCTGACTGCCGACAAAACAGCAACACATTCGCTTAAGAGCTGGACTAGGTCAGTGCAAAAGATGGCGGCCAGGGCTGAGGGAGCCACACACAAGATGGCGGCCAGGGCTGGAGAGCCACACACAAGATGGCGGCTGGGGCTGGGCTGCCAGGGCGGCTGATCTCACTAGGAGGCGCAGCCTCAGCCCTCTGGCTGCCATCCTGTGTGGGGCAGGCAGAGCCCCCCTTCAGTGCCTGTTGAAATGGACATTAACGGACACCCGGGAAAAGGACACGGTCTGGCACCTTTGCTCTGTGCACACAAACATAGACCAGCCAGTTTGGAACGCCAACTGGCAGTACTTTGATGTCAAGGCAATTCAAATAGGTGAAAATACGAAACTCCAGGCATTGAACGTTTTAAAATAAAAACTTTTTTTTTTTTTTTTTTTTTTTTTTTTTTTTTTTTTTTTTTTTGAAAGAGGGCTAAAAGCACTCCTTGTGCACATGGACTCCAATTAGCATCAAGCAGCATCACAAGTGGTTTCGTCCAGGCAGGAGTCACAGTCACTGTGAGGTGATGAAAACGGAGATGGGATCTGCTTGAGGCGGATGGTGCAGCGGCTGCGCACCTGCGACGTGTATCCCTCAGGGTACCTATTTCTTTAGAACACTATGAAGACTAGAGGGAATTGAAAGTCCACTGCAGTTTAGGTTGTTCTTCACGAGATTGTTCAAGTCGAGCACAGCCATTCTGTTCAGCAGACACACGGGCAGGGGCTTCTTGGAGCGCTGCTCTGGCACCCATTCTTTGGAGGAGGGGATTGCAGGAAAGAAGAAAAGAAGCTCATCAACTACTGAAGAGGAAGAGTCACTGACAGGAAGCAGTGGGTTAAGAAATGTGAGGGGGAAAAAGGCAGAAAACATGAGGTGACAAGTGTGAGAAATGGGAGTGGAAAAAGGAGGGAAGTGTGAGGGAAGAAAAGCGTAGGAAACCTGTGTGGGAAAGGGTGAGAAAACGGAGGGGAAAATGGTGAAGATGTGAGTGAAAGTAGGAGAGGAAGGTGAGAGGAGGAAAAGGCAGGACATATGATGGGAAAATTCTAAGAAACATGATCAGGGAAGGCTGAAAAACATAGAGGAAGAAATGGAGGGAAATGTGAGGGGAAGAGAGTGAGAAAATTACTGGCAGAGAGAGAGAAACAGGCAGCAAATGTGAGGGGAACATTGTGAGAATCCTGAGGGGAAAAGAGGGAGAAACCAGAGGGCAGAAAAAGGCAGGAAACATTAGGGGGGAAAAAAGGGTGGGAAGTTGGATGGGAAAAGTGGCAGAAAACAGGAGTGAAAAAAGGGCAGAAAATGCTAGAGGAAAAGTAGAAGCAACATGAGGGGGAAAGAATGATAAACGTGAGGGGAAAAGTGGGAGAAATGTAAGAGGGAAAGCCTGGGAAACATGAGGGCAAAAGTGAGAAACATGAGGAGACAACTTGGAGAAAAATGACTGAGGAAAGGAGAAAAGCATGAGGGGAGAAAAGGGCAGGATAAGTGAGGGGAAAATTGTGAGAATCGTGGGAGAACAAAAAAGCAGGAAAAAGCGGGAAGTTGGGGAAATGTGAGAGGCAAAGCGTGAGGAAAGGGAGCTGAAAAGGGTGGGGAAAATGAGTAAAACTTGGGAGGCAAACATGAGAGGAAAACTGTGAGACTCGAGAGGGGGAAGGGGTGGAAATGCGAGAGGGAAAAGAACAGGAAATGTGAAGGGAGAAAAGGAGAGAAGGCAGGATTGGCATGACAGCTGAAATGATTCCTAACACATTCCCCCATGCATTTGCCCATTTATTGCACTAGCCCAGGGCTTCTCTGTATGTCCGTCTCCCCCTGTGCCTTGATTCCTGTTCGGAAGCAGTAGAAGTGCAGGATGTGCCCACCAGCAGGAGCTGCTCCAAGCTGGGAAGGGGCCAGGTGGTGCTGATTTCCAGAGGCTTCTGTGTCCCAGGTGAGGCCAGGGCAGGAGTGGGTTGAAAGGTGCTGCTGCTGCTCCTCTGTGCCAGAGAGCCCTGGCCGGGCAGGGCACGGCGCCCACTGCACTGCGGGCTCTTTCTCCTGCCACAGCTGGGCACACCTGGCAACAAATCATGACGACTTGTGGGGAAACCAAGGGCTTTGTGGAGGCTGCCTTGCTCTGCACACACCCGGGCCACCTGCAGCACAGAGCTTTGGCCCCCAGAAAGGCAAACCCGAGGGGAACAGCTGGAAAAGGTTTCATTTTCACCTGTCAATAGTTGACTTTATTTCAGTGCTGGGTGCGTGGGGAATCACTTTCCTAACACGTGCTCAGCCAGAAATCCCACCTACTCATTTGTAACCATGGAAACAAGACCTACTCATTACTTTGCTGAAACTCACAGGCTAAACATTCCCTCAAATTAGTTGACATATTTAAATCACTTCTCAGAAGTTACTGACAGGAGAGTAGGGCTCTCTTGAGAGTCTCGGGTGGTCATTTGGGGAACATCCCATTGCTGCAATTCTCCTCTGATGCTCAAGAGCCTCCTACAACCACTCTTTTCCCCTTGAATGCATTCCAGCTACATTCTTGGGAAGACTATTCTCAAGGCTAAGGTAGTCACTTGCACACATCAATCACTGCTCTGGAGGAATAGAGGGCTCAACAGTCTGTTAATGCAAAGGGAATTCACAATTTGTTACAGTTCAATATTTTCTCAAAACCTGCCTTCTCTGGGCATTGCTCACAAGCATTTCTTTAATTCACCTTGAAAATGTTTTTGCTGACTGAAGCCACATTGTGTCTTTCCTTCAGCAATTCAGAAGAAAAACACAAACTGCCTGCTGAAACCCTTCTGCTCCCTTCCAAATCAGTTCACTGCTCAAGCACGAGCCACAGGCTCCTGCCCGATTCCCTCTGTGAGATAGGAGGTAATATTTTGCTGCAGCTGCAGGGTTATGAGAAGAAAGAACGAAAGCTGTTGGTTCTTGGGGTTGTTATTTAGGGTTTGGGTTTGTTCTAGTTGATTTGTTGGGTGTTGCTGTGAGCTGGGAGAGGGGCCAGCGTGAAGACCAAACCAAAAGGGAAGTAGGAGAAGAGGGGAGGGGACAGAAAAGGAGGCGGTGGGGACAGAATACAAGTTTCCTATTTCCCGGCCAAAGGGAAAGGGGACAGGGTTCGCCCTGGGCTGGGAAAGGCAATAAAAAGCAGCATTTTCTGTGTGTGTGTTGTGTGTGTGTTTGGCTCTTGGGAGAGGGAGATACACACCCAGCTCAGGTGAATCCATCCTAAAAAACAGTTCTCTTTGGCTTTGATGACGTTGTCACCCCATTAAATTTCATCTGACAGTTGGCTCCTCTCTAACACCTCTCTATCTCCCAGCAGCTCAGGGCTGCATTGCACAGTGCTTGCTCTGTGCCAGAGAGCTCAAAGCAGGCTGGCCTGGCGCCCCGGAATATTTCTGCAGAACACTCTGCATTTCACTCTTTTGCTCTGGCTCAGTGCACAACTCCAGCACTGCAGGCGCTTCCTCCCAGAGCCATGTGAGGCCCCGGCTCCTGCAGATGTGAGCTGACAAGCTGTCCCTGCCTGCCGCTGGCCTCGCTTCCCCCGGCAGAAGCGCCGTGCCTGAAGGAGGCTGCCCTGTGCCGGAGCCTGCGGAGCAGCCCGGCTCCCTCCCCTGTGCCCAGAGCGCTGCACACACTGCTCACCTTGGCCAGGAGTTACAGGGCAGCCGGCACAAGGGTGGCAATCCTCAGCCAGGCCTGCAGCCCTCGCCTGTGGTTTGCCTTTCTCTGCTCCTGTGCACGCTCCGGACGGCCGATGCCACCGGTCTGTGCTGTGCCCAGCACGGCCACGCTTCCCCTCGGGAGAGCCTTCCCCACTTTCCAACTGTACCAAAGAAGCCATCAATGTCACTCTCCACCTCTAAGAAAAAACTGACACTTCAGAAGAAAATGTTCAGCTTTGTCAGAGGCTCAGAAGGAGGGGAATCTTTGAAAGGAGTTGAGGTTTCACAAACTTTATTTCCAATCCTATGCTACTATCCTACTCCACTGTCCTAGCTGCAATCCTACTCTACAGTCCTATTCTACAATCCTTCTCTATACTGGTGTTGGAGAAAACAGTTGTCTGATTCCTGTCTCCTCCTTCCACTCTTTCACTGAAGTGATCAGTGGCACCAGGCTGGACACAGGCTTGGCTGATGTTACAAATGGATGCTGCACAAAGAAAAAAAAAAAAAACAAGAATGAACCATTACTTTGCAAGCTAAGAGCCTCAAAGGCAGGGCAATATTTTTCAAAGGAAAAGGAGATTGAATCAGAGTACATCTAAGGAGCAACAGTGGGGCCACATTGGCACAGCTTGCTGCAAGAGCTGCTATGTGCCCCAGGCCTGGAAATATCTCCGGTCTGAGCATCCTGATCTCTTGAAAGAGGTCCCTGGTCATATTGCAGGGCACTTGGAGCAGATGACCCTTACAGGCCCTTGCCAGCCCAGCCCAGTCTAGGATTCCTGACTGTTCTCATTTGAACAGCACCAAGAGTGGAGGTGAGGAGGAGGAGGCTCCCCTGATGCCTTGCACTTCAGTGCAGGAGGAGCCCGTCCCTGGGACACTGTTTCCCCTGCAGCCCCTTGGCATTTTACCTGCAGCAGCTCCTTGGCAGACCAGCGCCGCGCCTCGTCTCTCTGCAGGCAGCAGCTCAGGAAGTCACACAGCAAAGGGGAGCGGAGCTTGGGCTGCTGCAGCTTTGGGATCCCTTTGGTGGCTTTCAGGAGTTGAGCCTGAAGAGAAAGGAAACACGAGTTTCTCACCCGCTTCTTTCACATCTGGAACTGCTCTCCCAGATCCCATTGTTTCAGGTGCACTCTGCAGTGGCACTTTCTGCCGTGGCACAGAGGCAGAGATGACTTTCCTGACCAACAAAACACCCAAAGCCCGATGCAGCCACAGCTTTCCCAGCATCCAGCAGCTCTTGCCTTGGCAGTTGATTTCATTGACTGGCCTTGTTAGTGGAAACAATAGCAGCAAAAGCAGGTTTCCTTCTCTGAGGGTTCACCTGAGCAGCTTGACAGGCTATTTGGAAGAGGCACTTTGCTCTACTAACTCACTCTACTATTTCCAAAGATAATTACATGAAAAGCATCTCTGCAGCTCTTGTTGGTCCCTTAAGCACAGCTGCCATCAAACCAAAGTCATCAAGCTTTTTCCTTGGTTCTTGAAAACAATGGGAATTGCAAGCAAAGAAAGGAAATCCCTCAGTTATTCCTCAGGTAAGGAAACAAACATTTGGAATCTCATCTTCCACACAGACACATGAAGATGCATGCACAAATGTCTTGGGACGAAAATGCCTCTTTGGGCACACAGGAAACACCTGCACCTCCGTCTCTCATCAGACTGCAAATTTCAGCTTCCCTTAGGCAGCAAAAGGAAAATTTTGGTGGTCAAAGCAGAAGAGGGAGAAACGCCACCCATGTGGTAGCCCTCTGCTCATTTGGACACTCAAGTCAATGCATTAATGGCATGGCCATCCTAGAAAGTGCCAGGAAACAAAGGGGTGGGTTTGGCCGGCTCTCCACATGGCCAGGCTTCATCTTAGTGACATGGAGGTGACGGCTTGGGTTAGGAAAGAAAGACGGTCACTGAGTGTTTCAGCAGCACCGCACAAGAAGCACAAGAGACTCTGTGGCCTTCACACCCTCTTGTTAAGGTTTCAGGCAAATTTCCTTGTGAGAAGAATGGGGGTGCACTTCTTCTCTCCAAACCACTGTTTTATAAACATCCTCGGGTTTGGGTTACTTTCCTTCATTTCAGGAAAGATAACACCACTTCTAAGATGCTTGTTTGCTGCTATTAGGGCTGTCTACAAAGCCAAAAGAGCTGGAACGACTTCTAAGCCAAAGCCCAGTGTTGCCTGAGAAGGGAGATTGTTTGCCTGGGCTAAGGCTTGAGTTCCCCCACGGATGCAACCAAAACCCCAGCAGATGCTGATGTGCTGCCGGGACATTTTCAGAAAGGGACTGTGGTGGAAGTAGTTCCAGCGGATGGCAATGGCATTTTGTCCAGTGGCACACACAAAGTGGGATGGGGGAGAAAGACAGCGGGATCAGAGAGTATTTACACCTTACCATGGCAGAATTTTCCTCCCAGTCAGGAGCTTCTCCTTCCACCATTTCAATGACCACGATTCCCAAAGACCATATGTCCACTTTGGGGCCATAGGGTTCACCGTTCACTTCAGGTGCCATCCACTGAAGAGTCCCGACCACCGATCTCCGTCTACTCTGCTCAGGGGTGAGTTGAGCAGAGAGGCCAAAATCAGCTGGGGAGAGAGCAAAAGACCGTTTTTATTTGAATCCTGTGCAATTAGGAAAGCACGCAAAAGAATTTCCCGGTAGAAGTTTGAGAATGTGCTCTTGAATCTCCTGGACAACTGTCCCTGCTCTGTTTCCTCAGGACTTTAGCCAAGGAAATATGGTGCTGGCTGCTTCAGAAATCCCCACATTTTTTACACTGCCTCCAGCAGGGGCTTTTCAAACTTTAGACATGTAGCTCCCTCCCTCTGGAAGGGACACGCACAGAGCAATGCCACTGTGGACTGCTCGAGCCTTGCCATAGGTCTGTGCACGTTGCCACCGCGTGGTCAGCTCACAACAGGCTCCCTGCACTGCCACCAGCGCCATTTTGGGGGGGCTGGCACTCACTCAAAAGCAGCCCCACAGCCCACATATCCCTGGAACGCTGCACCTGCCCAAGAATATACTGACCCAGCTTGACAGAGCCATCCGTTTTGAGAAGGATGTTGAGGCTTTTCAAATCTCTGTGCATCACATGGTTGGCGTGGAGAAAATGCAGTCCTTGCAGGCACTGAGAGAGAAACCAGAAACAGGAGGGCAAATATCAGTGATGTGATTTCATCACACAAGAAAGGAAAGAGCTCTCCAAGATTCCCTCTCCAGGGGAATGAGGAGTAATGGCAGAACACAGTGCCACTGAGGGGAAGAGCTCGCTGCTCCAACACAGGCAGAGCAGCACCTTTCTAAAGGAAGGCATGTCAGCTTGTCAAAGAGCAACAGCAACTGCTGGTGTAGACTCTGCCCTGCAAACCAGCCAGGATGACTGCTGCTGCAGTGGATGTGCTCAGAAGCACACAGCACTCTGGCTGCACTGCTAACCTTTCCAGCTGAGGACTCAGAGAAATGAGTCTCTCTTTCTTCTTTGCTGTTCCTTTCAAATGCTCCCACCATCACCACCTTTGCTTTTACAGGCAAGGAATGCAGTGCCAACAGACCAAAGGTTAGAGAGGCAAGATGGAGAAGAGCAAATACAAGAGCCAGAGTGAAAATGCAACAGCAGGAGACAAGAGGACAAGAACAGAGTCCAGTGAGTGCAGGGGCACTGGCAGGCAGTTCATTTGAGAGGCTCTTGCTTGCCCAGAGCATATCAGCCACACAGAAACAAAGCCTGGCTCATGGTATCGCTCCTGTTCTGAGCCCCTTTCCCAGACAATCCTGCCCAAGCTCTGGGAAGCACAGCTGGGATCCCCGACTGACCTCCCGACTGATGATGGCAATCTCGTCTTCTGTCAGGCGAGTCTTTTGGATTGTGTCGTAAAGACTGCCTCCATCCATGTACTCCATCACCAGCCACAGTTCTTCATGCACAAGGTAGCTGAAAGAAGGGAACAAGGCCATGCAGATGAACATGCATTCGTTGGCTCCTTTGCTTGATTCTTGTTTCCGGGTTGCTTTGTGACAAGGACAGAATTAAAAGAATTAAAGACATTCCCTCCGGGCTGTGGGTTGTTTGCAGTCTGTGCAGTCTCAAGGAGAACAGGACATGTGTGAAAAAGGAGATGTCTCTGATGGCCAGCAATCAAAAAGTGCAGTTTAGTAACAGCCAAGATGAAAAACCTGTCCCGCGTGGTATTTCTGGAAAGAAGCACCTAGTGTTCCTGGCATGGCCAGCCCTGGAAAAGAGGGGCAACAATCCAAGGGAAATCCTCCCTAGCATGCTTCATCAGCATTGAAGAAACCTTAAAAAATCCATCCTGAGACAACATGGAGGCAGCCAACTTACAGGGTACTGACTTCTTATGGTAGAGTTGATGCAGGTTTTTGAACAATTTTTCAACTATGTGTTGGAAAGCCAGGGATGACTCACGGAGATAAACTGCACTCTCTTCCCATCCATTGGAGATGAGTAGAGAAATAATAATGAAGCAATAATTAACAGCTTTCTTTTCTGCTAGTGTCCAAAGTGGGGTTTTAACCTTGCATACTTTTACTATGTAAACAAACCTTCATGGGATGAGACCATGACCACTCACCCGTCTAAATAATGGACAAGATGGGGACTCATATTCCTCTTCATGACCGTGATTTCAGTAACAATATCCTCCATCTCGCTCGGTCCCCGAAGATAGATTTTCTTGATAGCCACCTAGAATGACATTGAAAATCAGTAACTTTAGAAGTTGGAGGAATGAGACCAAAACACACATGGGGAGAGAGATTTTGCAATGACACCGCCAAGCCGTGCCAAAGTGCCTTGTAATTAGACAAAGGAGTAATTAGGAAGTGACATTCCTACAGCCCATTTCTCTGCTCCTTTGGGGGCCAGATCCAGGACACGTGGCCACTGACCACATTTTGCCTTGTCCACTTGTTAGCAATGGTGTGTCAACTCTCACCCCCCCAAAGCTCTGAGCACACTCTCTGTCTGTCTGTACTTGAGAAGAAGTAATGCGTGACTTGGTACTCTGTGGATACATCTCGGGCTATAGGCAGGGCTTGGGGCTTTTAGGGACACCTTGCAGATCTCTCCCTACGTGCAGTTCCCAAGTGCAGCACTGCAGGTGGCTAAGGAACTGCCAGGAACATTCAGATGTATTTGCTGGCAGCCAGAAATGAGAATTCAGGACTCTGAAGCCGTAGCCCCAGAGAGCAGTGAGATGCTCCTTTGTTGGAGCATCTGAGAGCCAGGGAGAGCATCCTTCTCTGAAAGGAACCGCTGTCCTCCTTGCCTTCCTTCTGGCAGCTGAGCAGGACAAAGACTGTCCCAAATGCAGTTGGCAGGCTGGCACCAGTCTGTGCTTCTTGTGCCTTTGCAGCACAGCTCTAGCCACAGCTGCAGCCGCAGCTGACACGAGACAGGAAAGCCCTGGAGAGCAGCAGAATCTGCAGGGGCTCTTGACATTTACCTCTCCGCCCGTGGCAGTGTCGATCGCTCTGCAAACCTCTCCAAAAGCCCTAGAAACAAAACAGCAGCAAAGAAAGGAGAAGCCATTTAGACCTTGGAGTGAAAGCCAGCCCAGACAGGAGATGTCTGCTGGAAATGCCTCCAACCTGCAGCATGCAGGAGGGCACTGCCAGAAGGCAGATGATGCATGTTCCTCTCCAGTGCATGGGCACTGGGCCTGTTTCTGAAGCATTGGGGTTTAGTGCCTCAGCTCCAAAGGCCAGGTGATTCTTTCATCGTGGATTTCAGTTTCTAAACTGGGCGGTTTTTATCCTCACCACAGACTATTTCCTTCAGCAAACTCTTGGGAAGAAATGCTCCTGAGAAGTGTTATCTGACTGCTATGATAGGGGGTAGGTTGCTGTTTCTGGCAATGAAATAGAAGTGTCTTTGATAATGCCTTCTGACCACACTTCCAAATTCTGGCCGGTACTGAGAGATGGGGCAGACTAACCCCAGTGTCTGAATATGTTTGCAGCTTGCCTGACTTCACACTTGACAGATATTCCAGCAGCAAATCAGCTGCCCCATGACTGTGTAGAAGCAACTGTGGTTGGACTCACCCTCTGCCAACAATTTCCTTTTCGGTGTATTTCCTCCGGGGATTTTCTGTGCTCACCATTTGCCCTGAGGGAAACAAAATGCAAAATGCTCACTTGAAAGCAGACATCCCACTATCCAAGAGATACAAAAGGCAGCCCTGCTGGGGCTCTACAGTCTGGCCTTCTGAGTCCTTTGTGGCCAGCTGGGTAACAACAACAACAACAACAACAATTGCAACAAGACAGGCAGCTCTGCAGTACAAGCAGGTCAGCACAGAGAATGATTTTCTACAGTCCTTTGAAGAGATGCCTTGGCAGAAAACAAAGCACAGGGAGATGCATTCCCAGGAGAGGAGGGCATCTTCCCCACCTTGCAGCAGTTTCCCAAAGGAATGCCTTTCCCTTTGTAAACCCAAGCAGCTCATGCTCTAAACAACCCCAAGGGGCCTTCAGCAGCAGGACCCTCACCCTTGATGAGCAGGCTGAGCTGGAAGACGCCCTTGCCCGTGGCCCACGTGAAGAACCACACTGCTTCTCCTCCCCCTGACAGCAGGGATCAGTCCCTGCCATTGCACTCGCCCTCTCCGCCCCGCACACGTGCCCACCTTCCCGCAGCGGGCAAGGGCAGCAAGGACAGCAGTGCTCCTCAGGTGCCGGCGGGACACGGACAGCTGCCCAGAGGAGATGCTGACCCTCTGTGAGCCCAGCCCAGGCCGTGCAGGAGCCGGCCCAGAGCAGGGGCTGCTGCCTCGGGGCAGCTCCGCGCTGCAGCGGCCGGCCGGCAGCGGCACTCTCCCAGCTAAGGAAGGCTCCAGCCTCGGCGCTCACACCAGCCCTCAGGGCCAGGGCAGCCACCGCCACAAAGCTGCCAAAGCCCAGGCACCAGCACTGACAAGCAATGGCAAGAAGGCACGGCCACACCCAGCCCCTTCCAAGCTGCTGCCCCCACTGAGGACACAGCAGGATTGGCTTGGAGAGCAGACACACCCAGGTGCACATCAGTGCCCTTTTGTGCCAACAGGTGATGGGAGGCAGAGAGTCAGCTGGGCTCTCTTCTCAGCCCCACCAGGTCTTATCTGAGGGCACAGGACGGGCAGCTGCTCTGGGCAAGAAGCAGCTTCAATGACTTGTGCTGTACAATCACAAAGGGCACTGAGATGAGGAGGATCATTGGGTCCAGCTATGCTGACACGTGCTCACAATACACTGTCCCTCAGAGAAGAAAGACACAAGACGTACTCATGAACCCCAGGAAGTCATCCTCATCATACTCCATCTCCTGTTGCTGAGCAGCAGCTTTGTCAGTGCTGGAGATGAAGGAACTGCCCAGGCTCCACTGCTCAGCTGGGCCAGGCCAGGCCCCTTCAGGTGACACTGCTGCTCCTGCTGCTGCAGCTTCAATAGAAGAGCCTGTGGAGATCTGAGACAACAAAAGAGTTTGTGTCAGAAAAGTGGCTGGCAGAGATTAGCCCCAGATCCCATTTTAAATGCAAGCCCTTAGGAAGGTGCTGTCAGCCAGTGACTGGGAGCTGCTGTCAAGCTCAGCTTTTTCACCTTTCTGCCCACAATTCACATTAATTCAGCCACTTCTTTCTGCTTCCCTGCCCACCTCTGCTTCCATTTTACCAAAAGAACAACCTGGCAACCAAGGCACCAAAATCCCTGACTTGAAGCAGAAACTCCACGTCCCCAGTGTGTCTCTGAAATGCTCCCAGGTAAGCACAGCCAAGAAGCTCGTGGGGACAAACCGCCCCAAAAAGCTTGTGTTGTCACATCAATACTTTTTGTGCCTGTGGGTACTTGGCGAGTCTGTGGAGGGGGACAGGTGTCCCCAGACCACAGCGTCCCCTACGTATCCACCAAGGCTGAGCACAGTGCCTTTGACATGCTCCCTCCTCTGCAGACAGGGAACCTTCCTGCTCCAGGCTGGCCTCTATCAGAATCCCAGCAAGCTGGGGCCTAAACATGGCAGCTCAAAGCCCATTTTCCAGCTGTCACTGGCTGAGGGGAATGGCTAGGTCTGGCAGGACTGCAGCACTCGGCATCCTCAGCCACCAACAGCAAGAGCTGGCTGCTCAGAAACTTGCAGCTCTGCCTCGCACTAAAGACAGCGCCCTCCAGAAGTGGCACTTACCGTCTTGGAAAGTTGCGGCTGTGGTGTGACCACAGCTGGAGCCTTGTGGTCATTTGGCTCCTCTTTGCCTTCTCGTCCAGGAGCAGAGGAAGCCAGAGGAGAGTCTGCTCTTGGTTCTGGGATCTGTGGACAGACAGGAGCGTTAGACACAGGCCATGACCTATCATTTAGAACCTTCTTTCTCTTCAGCTCTAGAACCAGCTCTACTAAGCACAAATCATCAACTTGCAGAGCAAGGGGATTCTAAGTCCCTCAGACTAAATTCTAATGGGCTGATTCAACTGGACACTGCAAATTGCTCCAAATTACATATTCCCCCCTGACTACTATCAGGAAGCACATTCTCTCTGCAAAACTTATCTTTTAGTTCTTTTAAAGCTCTGAAATGGAAAATTAGGAAATAGGCAGTGATGCCTTTGCTCTTGCTGCTGTAGACATGGAAATGGATTTTCTTGCAGCCTACTCAGCTGGCCCTCTACACTCTACTGCCACAGGCCAAGCTCACAGCTTGCTGCACAATTCTTAAACGCCAAGAACATCAAATGTTCTTTCCTTACTCACCTTGGGATCAGCACCTCTGAATACCCGGCTCAGGTGACCTGCAGTGGGCAAGGGAAAATGAAGCAGATGCTTTGAGAAAACTGGAGACAACCAGAGCATTTTTAGAAGACCTTCCAAGGCCTCCCAGTCTACATTTTCAAAGTTGTCCTGCTTGACCCAGCAAGGGAGGAATTGGCAAACTCTGCTGCCACAGACTCTCCAACAGAGGGAACGCAACCCCTGCAGGTTCCCTTGCAAATGCTGCCCGCACGGCCGTGGCTACACACACCCCCTTTTGAGCTGAACATGTTGACAGGAGCTTTACCCAAGCGGCATCTGGATGGCCTTTCTGTTTCCAAATGAACTCAGTCACTAAGAAAGAGCAGGAAGACACAAAAACCAGGTTAGGTGACACTCAGGGAAAACCTCTACTTACCTGCCAGGTTAGTTAGGAAATAGCAGGAATAGGCAACTCCATAAACAGTGAAAACTGCAGCGGCGAGTTGCCCAATCATTGTGGCAACTGCTGTGCAAGTTTGCAGACTGCGCTCTAACGCTAGCTAAAAGAAGTCTCCTGTCAGTCAGCAGCTGCCCCCTGACAAAAGCCTCAAGCACAGGACCAAGTTCCTGCACTGAGCAAGGCCAAGAGCTGCTCTGACACCCCTGAGGCCTTCCGTGCACCAAGGCAACCTTGTGATGTCACCACGACCACGTGACAACCGTGCCCTGACATCACAAAGCAAACGCTCTGCCTTGATCTGGATGGATGGAGGAGGGCACGTGGACTCGACTACTGAGGACTCATTGCAGATGCTAGAATTAAGGGCTGTCCTTTGGATCATTATGAATTGGCCTGATCAGGGTGTAAATATTGTCACAGACTCATGATACGTAGTAGGGGTGGTGCTGCGGATTGAGGATGCATTGATAAAGGATATAAAGAATGACAGGTTATGGGAACTTTTGAGGCAGCTGAGGCAAGCTGTTCGGCTGCGCTCAGCTCCTTTTGCGATTTTGCATATTCGAAGCCACAAATGGTCAGAAGGTTTGGGTCAGGGTAATGCCATAGCTGATCAGTTGGTTTCTGTTGCAGTACCACAAGACGGATTTCAGCAGGCACGTATTGCTCATGAGACTTTTCACCAGAATGCGCGAGGCCTAAAGAAACAGTTTCGCATATCTCTGAATGATGCCCGTGGTATTGTCAGATCCTGTCCTCTCTGTAGTCAGCATGGGCCTGGACTAGGGATGGGAGTAAACCCACGGGGCCTTGGACCCAATCACATCTGGCAAATGGATGTAACTCACGTATCCTCCTTTGGTAGATTGAAATATGTGCATGTTACAATTGATACTTTCAGTAAATTTATTTGGGCTTCAGCGCAGCCGGGAGAGAAAGCTCTCCACGTGGTACGACACCTAACTACTTGCTTTGCGGTGATGGGGGTGCCAGAACAGATTAAGACAGATAATGGCCCTGCATATGTGAGCAGCAGGATCCAAAGGTTCTTACAGAAGTGGGGTGTGACACACATCACAGGTATCCCACATTCACCAACAGGTCAGGCGATTGTGGAGCGAGCCCACCAAACACTCAAGGATTATCTGTTAAAATATAAGGAGGAGGTGGATGCGCAGACCATGCTATCAAAAACACTATTTGTATTAAACTATCTGTGTGTAATGGGGGACCACTTGGAGCCCCCTGCGGTCATCCACTCAGGCGGAGTAAAGGAGGAAGCAACTAAGCCATTGTTTAAAGTCATGTACCGAGATCCCAAAACTGGAGTATGGGAAGGTCCCGCAGAGGTTCAGTACATGGGTAGAGGTTATGTTTGTGTTCTTACCCCCACAGGGCCCCAATGGATACCTAGTAAATGGATCCGTCCTGCTAATGACCCTGCAAGAGCGACATCGATACTGGACAGCCAGGGTTAGAGGGGGTACACTTAATTGAAGACTTAAGGGCAAGAGAAAACCTACAACTGCTCTGGCAGTTTGACAAGGTAGTACAGAGAGATCACTCCATGTCAATTCATACCCAAATAGCTAAGTTGTAAGAACTCACTAGTCATTTGCAGCAAGACACAGGCTTGGGTTTAACAGATTGGCTATGATCTTTCGGGCTAGGGCCTTGGATAACCTCCCTACTGCAACATGTAATCAATATTGTGATTGTTATTATACTGCTTGTACTTTTTGTATCTTGCTTTTTTTGCTGCTTGCAACAGCTGATGTATCGCATAGCAGAAACAGTAACTACTCGACACGCTGCGTTTGCTGCACAAAATAAAAAAGAGGGAATTGTTGAAGAATGGTTAGCAGAGCAAGGCCACGGATCATTAGAGGCCTCATGGCCCGATACCAAGTGCTAGCAGCCTACGCGCTGCTAAGATAAGCTGTCCTTGGGACAGCAGTAAGCACGGATACAGGCCAAAGATAAAAGAACTTGTGCTTAATAGAGCGTAGCAGTAAGCACGTATACAAAGTTTTCAGCATGCCAAGAGGAGGAACCTTCTCACGCTTGATATAGCCAATCAAGTATAGATGAGTAGTGTATGCTAACCAATTATAATTTGACAAGTATGCTGAATGCTTGGGGCAAAAGTATAAGAACGGATGTTATGAGCAATAAAGTTGAACAATGCTTTACCAATCATATTGATTGATTGCATTCTTCCCTCGCCGAAATCCTCCGCAGTGCAGCACATCCTGCGTAGGAGATGGTCCTGGTGTCCCAGAGGGAATTGTGCATGGCTTTGGGGACAGTGGTGCAGATGGAGCCCAGGTCGCTGAGGGCCAGGTTGAGCAGGAAGAAGAACATGGGGCTGTGCAGGTGGTGGCCGCAGGCTACGGCGCTGGTGATGAGGCCGTGGCCCAGGAGGGCAACCAGGGAGATGCCCAGGAAGAGGCAGAAGTGCAGGAGCTGCAGCTGCCGCGTGTCTGCCAACGCCAGCGGGAGGAAGTGGCTGATGGAGCTGCTGTTGGACATTTGCTGTGGCTGCATATGGGCGCGTGTTCATGGATAAAGGACAGTGACAAGTCAGGGCTGGCTGCTTTGAGCCAAACCCGTGCCATTCCCTGTAGCCTGTCCTGCTGGTGTTGGTGTCTTTGGGGCGGACCCTGACTGCCGACAAAACAGCAACACATTCGCTTAAGAGCTGGACTAGGTCAGTGCAAAAGATGGCGGCCAGGGCTGAGGGAGCCACACACAAGATGGCGGCCAGGGCTGGAGAGCCACACACAAGATGGCGGCTGGGGCTGGGCTGCCAGGGCGGCTGATCTCACTAGGAGGCGCAGCCTCAGCCCTCTGGCTGCCATCCTGTGTGGGGCAGGCAGAGCCCCCCTGCAGTGCCTGTTGAAATGGACATTAACGGACACCCGGGAAAAGGACACGGTCTGGCACCTTTGCTCTGTGCACACAAACATAGACCAGCCAGTTTGGAACGCCAACTGGCAGTACTTTGATGTCAAGGAAATTCAAATAGGTGAAAATACGAAACTCCAGGCATTGAACGTTTTAAAATTAATTTTTTTTTTTTTTTTTTTTTTTTTTTTTGAAAGAGGGCTAAAAGCACTCCTTGTGCACATGGACTCCAATTAGCATCAAGCAGCATCACAAGTGGTTTCGTCCAGGCAGGAGTCACAGTGAGTGTGAGGTGATGAAAACGGAGATGGGATCTGCTTGAGGCGGATGGTGCAGCGGCTGCGCACCTGCGACGTGTATCCCTCAGGGTACCTATTTCTTTAGAACACTATGAAGACTAGAGGGAATTGAAAGTCCACTGCAGTTTAGGTTGTTCTTCACGAGATTGTTCAAGTCGAGCACAGCCATTCTGTTCAGCAGACACACGGGCAGGGGCTTCTTGGAGCGCAGCTCTGGCACCCATTCTTTGGAGGAGGGGATTGCAGGAAAGAAGAAAAGAAGCTCATCAACTACTGAAGAGGAAGAGTCACTGACAGGAAGCAGTGGGTTAAGAAATGTGAGGGGGAAAAAGGCAGAAAACATGAGGTGACAAGTGTGAGAAATGGGAGTGGAAAAAGGAGGGAAGTGTGAGGGAAGAAAAGGGTAGGAAACCTGTGTGGGAAAGGGTGAGAAAACGGAGGGGAAAATGGTGAAGATGTGAGTGAAAGTAGGAGAGGAAGGTGAGAGGAGGAAAAGGCAGGACATATGATGGGAAAATTCTAAGAAACATGATCAGGGAAGGCTGAAAAACATAGAGGAAAAAATGGAGGGAAATGTGAGGGGAAGAGAGTGAGAAAATTACTGGCAGAGAGAGAGAAACAGGCAGCAAATGTGAGGGGAACATTGTGAGAATCCTGAGGGGGAAAGAGGGAGAAACCAGAGGGCAGAAAAAGGCAGGAAACATTAGGGGGGAAAAAAGGGTGGGAAGTTGGATGGGAAAAGTGGCAGAAAACAGGAGTGAAAAAAGGGCAGAAAATGCTAGAGGAAAAGTAGAAGCAACATGAGGGGGAAAGAATGATAAACGTGAGGGGAAAAGTGGGAGAAATGTAAGAGGGAAAGCCTGGGAAACATGAGGGCAAAAGTGAGAAACATGAGGAGACAACTTGGAGAAAAATGACTGAGGAAAGGAGAAAAGCATGAGGGGAGAAAAGGGCAGGATAAGTGAGGGGAAAATTGTGAGAATCGTGGGAGAACAAAAAAGCAGGAAAAAGCGGGAAGTTGGGGAAATGTGAGAGGCAAAGCGTGAGGAAAGGGAGCTGAAAAGGGTGGGGAAAATGAGTAAAACTTGGGAGGCAAACATGAGAGGAAAACTGTGAGACTCGAGAGGGGGAAGGGGTGGAAATGCGAGAGGGAAAAGAACAGGAAATGTGAAGGGAGAAAAGGAGAGAAGGCAGGATTGGCATGACAGCTGAAATGATTCCTAACACATTCCCCCATGCATTTGCCCATTTATTGCACTAGCCCAGGGCTTCTCTGTATGTCCGTCTCCCCCTGTGCCTTGATTCCTGTTCGGAAGCAGTAGAAGTGCAGGATGTGCCCACCAGCAGGAGCTGCTCCAAGCTGGGAAGGGGCCAGGTGGTGCTGATTTCCAGAGGCTTCTGTGTCCCAGGTGAGGCCAGGGCAGGAGTGGGTTGAAAGGTGCTGCTGCTGCTCCTCTGTGCCAGAGAGCCCTGGCCGGGCAGGGCACGGCGCCCACTGCACTGCGGGCTCTTTCTCCTGCCACAGCTGGGCACACCTGGCAACAAATCATGACGACTTGTGGGGAAACCAAGGGCTTTGTGGAGGCTGCCTTGCTCTGCACACACCCGGGCCACCTGCAGCACAGAGCTTTGGCCCCCAGAAAGGCAAACCCGAGGGGAACAGCTGGAAAAGGTTTCATTTTCACCTGTCAATAGATGACTTTATTTCAGTGCTGGGTGCGTGGGGAATCACTTTCCTAACACGTGCTCAGCCAGAAATCCCACCTACTCATTTGTAACCATGGAAACAAGACCTACTCATTACTTTGCTGAAACTCACAGGCTAAACATTCCCTCAAATTAGTTGACATATTTAAATCACTTCTCAGAAGTTACTGACAGGAGAGTAGGGCTCTCTTGAGAGTCTCGGGTGGTCATTTGGGGAACATCCCATTGCTGCAATTCTCCTCTGATGCTCAAGAGCCTCCTACAACCACTCTTTTCCCCTTGAATGCATTCCAGCTACATTCTTGGGAAGACTATTCTCAAGGCTAAGGTAGTCACTTGCACACATCAATCACTGCTCTGGAGGAATAGAGGGCTCAACAGTCTGTTAATGCAAAGGGAATTCACAATTTGTTACAGTTCAATATTTTCTCAAAACCTGCCTTCTCTGGGCATTGCTCACAAGCATTTCTTTAATTCACCTTGAAAATGTTTTTGCTGACTGAAGCCACATTGTGTCTTTCCTTCAGCAATTCAGAAGAAAAACACAAACTGCCTGCTGAAACCCTTCTGCTCCCTTCCAAATCAGTTCACTGCTCAAGCACGAGCCACAGGCTCCTGCCCGATTCCCTCTGTGAGATAGGAGGTAATATTTTGCTGCAGCTGCAGGGTTATGAGAAGAAAGAACGAAAGCTGTTGGTTCTTGGGGTTGTTATTTAGGGTTTGGGTTTGTTCTAGTTGATTTGTTGGGTGTTGCTGTGAGCTGGGAGAGGGGCCAGCGTGAAGACCAAACCAAAAGGGAAGTAGGAGAAGAGGGGAGGGGACAGAAAAGGAGGCGGTGGGGACAGAATACAAGTTTCCTATTTCCCGGCCAAAGGGAAAGGGGACAGGGTTCGCCCTGGGCTGGGAAAGGCAATAAAAAGCAGCATTTTCTGTGTGTGTGTTGTGTGTGTGTTTGGCTCTTGGGAGAGGGAGATACACACCCAGCTCAGGTGAATCCATCCTAAAAAACAGTTCTCTTTGGCTTTGATGACGTTGTCACCCCATTAAATTTCATCTGACAGTTGGCTCCTCTCTAACACCTCTCTATCTCCCAGCAGCTCAGGGCTGCATTGCACAGTGTTTGCTGTGTGCCAGAGAGCTCAAAGCAGGCTGGCCTGGCGCCCCGGAATATTTCTGCAGAACACTCTGCATTTCACTCTTTTGCTCTGGCTCAGTGCACAACTCCAGCACTGCAGGCGCTTCCTCCCAGAGCCGTGTGAGGCCCCGGCTCCTGCAGATGTGACCTGACAAGCTGTCCCTGCCTGCCGCTGGCCTCGCTTCCCCCGGCAGAAGCGCCGTGCCTGAAGGAGGCTGCCCTGTGCCGGAGCCTGCGGAGCAGCCCGGCTCCCTCCCCTGTGCCCAGAGCGCTGCACACACTGCTCACCTTGGCCAGGAGTTAGAGGGCAGCCGGCACAAGGGTGGCAATCCTCAGCCAGGCCTGCAGCCCTCGCCTGTGGTTTGCCTTTCTCTGCTCCTGTGCACGCTCCGGACGGCCGATGCCACCGGTCTGTGCTGTGCCCAGCACGGCCACGCTTCCCCTCGGGAGAGCCTTCCCCACTTTCCAACTGTACCAAAGAAGCCATCAATGTCACTCTCCACCTCTAAGAAAAAACTGACACTTCAGAAGAAAATGTTGAGCTTTGTCAGAGGCTCAGAAGGAGGGGAATCTTTGAAAGGAGTTGAGGTTTCACAAACTTTATTTCCAATCCTATGCTACTATCCTACTCCACTGTCCTAGCTGCAATCCTACTCTACAGTCCTATTCTACAATCCTTCTCTATACTGGTGTTGGAGAAAACAGTTGTCTGATTCCTGTCTCCTCCTTCCACTCTTTCACTGAAGTGATCAGTGGCACCAGGCTGGACACAGGCTTGGCTGATGTTACAAATGGATGCTGCACAAAGAAAAAAAAAAAAAAACAAGAATGAACCATTACTTTGCAAGCTAAGAGCCTCAAAGGCAGGGCAATATTTTTCAAAGGAAAAGGAGATTGAATCAGAGTACGTCTAAGGAGCAACAGTGGGGCCACATTGGCACAGCTTGCTGCAAGAGCTGCTATGTGCCCCAGGCCTGGAAATATCTCCGGTCTGAGCATCCTGATCTCTTGAAAGAGGTCCCTGGTCATATTGCAGGGCACTTGGAGCAGATGACCCTTACAGGCCCTTGCCAGCCCAGCCCAGTCTAGGATTCCTGACTGTTCTCATTTGAACAGCACCAAGAGTGGAGGTGAGGAGGAGGAGGCTCCCCTGATGCCTTGCACTTCAGTGCAGGAGGAGCCCGTCCCTGGGACACTGTTTCCCCTGCAGCCCCTTGGCATTTTACCTGCAGCAGCTCCTTGGCAGACCAGCGCCGCGCCTCGTCTCTCTGCAGGCAGCAGCTCAGGAAGTCACACAGCAAAGGGGAGCGGAGCTTGGGCTGCTGCAGCTTTGGGATCCCTTTGGTGGCTTTCAGGAGTTGAGCCTGAAGAGAAAGGAAACACGAGTTTCTCACCCGCTTCTTTCACATCTGGAACTGCTCTCCCAGATCCCATTGTTTCAGGTGCACTCTGCAGTGGCACTTTCTGCCGTGGCACAGAGGCAGAGATGACTTTCCTGACCAACAAAACACCCAAAGCCCGATGCAGCCACAGCTTTCCCAGCATCCAGCAGCTCTTGCCTTGGCAGTTGATTTCATTGACTGGCCTTGTTAGTGGAAACAATAGCAGCAAAAGCAGGTTTCCTTCTCTGAGGGTTCACCTGAGCAGCTTGACAGGCTATTTGGAAGAGGCACTTTGCTCTACTAACTCACTCTACTATTTCCAAAGATAATTACATGAAAAGCATCTCTGCAGCTCTTGTTGGTCCCTTAAGCACAGCTGCCATCAAACCAAAGTCATCAAGCTTTTTCCTTGGTTCTTGAAAACAATGGGAATTGCAAGCAAAGAAAGGAAATCCCTCAGTTATTCCTCAGGTAAGGAAACAAACATTTGGAATCTCATCTTCCACACAGACACATGAAGATGCATGCACAAATGTCTTGGGACGAAAATGCCTCTTTGGGCACACAGGAAACACCTGCAGCTCCGTCTCTCATCAGACTGCAAATTTCAGCTTCCCTTAGGCAGCAAAAGTAAAATTTTGGTGGTCAAAGCAGAAGAGGGAGAAACGCCATCCATGTGGTAGCCCTCTGCTCATTTGGACACTCAAGTCAATGCATTAATGGCATGGCCATCCTAGAAAGTGCCTGGAAACAAAGGGGTGGGTTTGGCCGGCTCTCCACATGACCAGGCTTCATCTTAGTGACATGGAGGTGACGGCTTGGGTTAGGAAAGAAAGACGGTCACTGAGTGTTTCAGCAGCACCGCACAAGAAGCACAAGAGACTCTGTGGCCTTCACACCCTCTTGTCAAGGTTTCAGGCAAATTTCCTTGTGAGAAGAATGGGGGTGCACTTCTTCTCTCCAAACCACTGTTTTATAAACATCCTCGGGTTTGGGTTACTTTCCTTCATTTCAGGAAAGATAACACCACTTCTAAGATGCTTGTTTGCTGCTATTAGGGCTGTCTACAAAGCCAAAAGAGCTGGAACGACTTCTAAGCCAAAGCCCAGTGTTGCCTGAGAAGGGAGATTGTTTGCCTGGGCTAAGGCTTGAGTTCCCCCACGGATGCAACCAAAACCCCAGCAGATGCTGATGTGCTGCCGGGACATTTTCAGAAAGGGACTGTGGTGGAAGTAGTTCCAGCGGATGGCAATGGCATTTTGTCCAGTGGCACACAGAACGTGGGATGGGGGAGAAAGACAGCGGGATCAGAGAGTATTTACACCTTACCATGGCAGAATTTTCCTCCCAGTCAGGAGCTTCTCCTTCCACCATTTCAATGACCACGATTCCCAAAGACCATATGTCCACTTTGGGCCCATAGGGTTCACCGTTCACTTCAGGTGCCATCCACTGAAGAGTCCCGACCACCGATCTCCGTCTACTCTGCTCAGGGGTGAGTTGAGCAGAGAGGCCAAAATCAGCTGGGGAGAGAGCAAAAGACCGTTTTTATTTGAATCCTGTGCAATTAGGAAAGCACGCAAAAGAATTTCCCGGTAGAAGTTTGAGAATGTGCTCTTGAATCTCCTGGACAACTGTCCCTGCTCTGTTTCCTCAGGACTTTAGCCAAGGAAATATGGTGCTGGCTGCTTCAGAAATCCCCACATTTTTTACACTGCCTCCAGCAGGGGCTTTTCAAACTTTAGACATGTAGCTCCCTCCCTCTGGAAGGGACACGCACAGAGCAATGCCACTGTGGACTGCTCGAGCCTTGCCATAGGTCTGTGCACGTTGCCACCGCGTGGTCAGCTCACAACAGGCTCCCTGCACTGCCACCAGCGCCATTTTGGGGGGGCTGGCACTCACTCAAAAGCAGCCCCACAGCCCACATATCCCTGGAACGCTGCACCTGCCCAAGAATATACTGACCCAGCTTGACAGAGCCATCCGTTTTGAGAAGGATGTTGAGGCTTTTCAAATCTCTGTGCATCACGTGGTTGGCGTGGAGAAAATGCAGTCCTTGCAGGCACTGAGAGAGAAACCAGAAACAGGAGGGCAAATATCAGTGATGTGATTTCATCACACAAGAAAGGAAACAGCTCTCCAAGATTCCCTCTCCAGGGGAATGAGGAGTAATGGCAGAACACAGTGCCACTGAGGGGAAGAGCTCGCTGTCCAACACAGGCAGAGCAGCACCTTTCTAAAGAAAGGCATGTCAGCTTGCCAAAGAGCAACAGCAACTGCTGGTGTAGACTCTGCCCGGCAAACCAGCCAGGATGACTGCTGCTGCAGTGGATGTGCTCAGAAGCACACAGCACTCTGGCTGCACTGCTAACCTTTCCAGCTGAGGACTCAGAGAAATGAGTCTCTCTTTCTTCTTTGCTGTTCCTTTCAAATGCTCCCACCATCACCACCTTTGCTTTTACAGGCAAGGAATGCAGTGCCAACAGACCAAAGTTTAGAGAGGCAAGATGGAGAAGAGCAAATACAAGAGCCAGAGTGAAAATGCAACAGCAGGAGACAAGAGGACAAGAACAGAGTCCAGTGAGTGCAGAGGCACTGGCAGGCAGTTCATTTGAGAGGCTCTTGCTTGCCCAGAGCATATCAGCCACACAGAAACAAAGCCTGGCTCATGGAATCGCTCCTGTTCTGAGCCCCTTTCCCAGACAATCCTGCCCAAGCTCTGGGAAGCACAGCTGGGATCCCCGACTGACCTCCCGACTGATGATGGCAATCTCGTCTTCTGTCAGGCGAGTCTTTTGGATTGTGTCGTAAAGACTGCCTCCATCCATGTACTCCATCACCAGCCACAGTTCTTCATGCACAAGGTAGCTGAAAGAAGGGAACAAGGCCATGCAGATGAACATGCATTCGTTGGTTCCTTTGCTTGATTCTTGTTTCCGGGTCGCTTTGTGACAAGGACAGAATTAAAAGAATTAAAGACATTCCCTCCGGGCTGTGGGTTGTTTGCAGTCTGTGCAGTCTCAAGGAGAACAGCACATCTGTCAAAAGGAGATGTCTCTGATGGCCAGCAATCAAAAAGTGCAGTTTAGTAACAGCCAAGATGAAAAACCTGTCCCGTGTGGTATTTCTGGAAAGAAGCACCTAGTGTTCCTGGCATGGCCAGCCCTGGAAAAGAGGGGCAACAATCCAAGGGAAATCCTCCCTAGCATGCTTCATCAGCATTGAAGAAACCTTAAAAAATCCATCCTGAGACAACATGGAGGCAGCCAACTTACAGGGTACTGACTTCTTATGGTAGAGATGATGCAGGTTTTTGAACAATTTTTCAACTATGTGTTGGAAAGCCAGGGATGACTCACGGAGATAAACTGCACTCTCTTCCCATCCATTGGAGATGAGTAGAGAAATAATAATGAAGCAATAATTAACAGCTTTCTTTTCTGCCAGTGTCCAAAGTGGGGTTTTAACCTTGCATACTTTTACTATGTAAACAAACCTTCATGGGATGAGACCATGACCACTCACCCGTCTAAATAATGGACAAGATGGGGACTCATATTCCTCTTCATGACCGTGATTTCAGTAACAATATCCTCCATCTCGCTCGGTCCCCGAAGATAGATTTTCTTGATAGCCACCTAGAATGACATTGAAAATCAGTAACTTTAGAAGTTGGAGGAATGAGACCAAAACACACATGGGGAGAGAGATTTTGCAATGACACCGCCAAGCCGTGCCAAAGTGCCTTGTAATTAGACAAAGGAGTAATTAGGAAGTGACATTCCTACAGCCCATTTCTCTGCTCCTTTGGGGGCCAGATCCAGGACACGTGGCCACTGACCACATTTTGCCTTGTCCACTTGTTAGCAATGGTGTGTCAACTCTCACCCCCCCAAAGCTCTGAGCACACTCTCTGTCTGTCTGTACTTGAGAAGAAGTAATGCGTGACTTGGTACTCTGTGGATACATCTCGGGCTATAGGCAGGGCTTGGGGCTTTTAGGGACACCTTGCAGATCTCTCCCTACGTGCAGTTCCCAAGTGCAGCACTGCAGGTGGCTAAGGAACTGCCAGGAACATTCAGATGTATTTGCTGGCAGCCAGAAATGAGAATTCAGGACTCTGAAGCCGTAGCCCCAGAGAGCAGTGAGATGCTCCTTTGTCTGAGCAATTGAGAGCCAGGGAGAGCATCCTTCTCTGAAAGGAACCGCTGTCCTCCTTGCCTTCCTTCTGGCAGCTGAGCAGGACAAAGACTGCCCCAAATGCAGTTGGCAGGCTGGCACCAGTCTGTGCTTCTTGTGCCTTTGCAGCACAGCTCTAGCCACAGCTGCAGCCGCAGCTGACACGAGACAGGAAAGCCCTGGAGAGCAGCAGAATCTGCAGGGGCTCTTGACATTTACCTCTCCGCCCGTGGCAGTGTCGATGGCTCTGCAAACCTCTCCAAAAGCCCTAGAAACAAAACAGCAGCAAAGAAAGGAGAAGCCATTTAGACCTTGGAGTGAAAGCCAGCCCAGACAGGAGATGTCTGCTGGAAATGCCTCCAACCTGCAGCATGCAGGAGGGCACTGCCAGAAGGCAGATGATGCATGTTCCTCTCCAGTGCATGGGCACTGGGCCTGTTTCTGAAGCATTGGGGTTTAGTGCCTCAGCTCCAAAGGCCAGGTGATTCTTTCATCGTGGATTTCAGTTTCTAAACTGGGCGGTTTTTATCCTCACCACAGACTATTTCCTTCAGCAAACTCTTGGGAAGAAATGCTCCTGAGAAGTGTTATCTGACTGCTATGATAGGGGGTAGGTTGCTGTTTCTGGCAATGAAATAGAAGTGTCTTTGATAATGCCTTCTGACCACACTTCCAAATTCTGGCCGGTACTGAGAGATGGGGCAGACTAACCCCAGTGTCTGAATATGTTTGCAGCTTGCCTGACTTCACACTTGACAGATATTCCAGCAGCAAATCAGCTGCCCCATGATTGTGTAGAAGCAACTGTGGTTGGACTCACCCTCTGCCAACAATTTCCTTTTCGGTGTATTTCCTCCGGGGATTTTCTGTGCTCACCATTTGCCCTGAGGGAAACAAAATGCAAAATGCTCACTTGAAAGCAGACATCCCACTATCCAAGAGATACAAAAGGCAGCCCTGCTGGGGCTCTACAGTCTGGCCTTCTGAGTCCTTTGTGGCCAGCTGGGTAACAACAACAACAACAACAACAATTGCAACAAGACAGGCAGCTCTGCAGTACAAGCAGGTCAGCACAGAGAATGATTTTCTACAGTCCTTTGAAGAGATGCCTTGGCAGAAAACAAAGCACAGGGAGATGCATTCCCAGGAGAGGAGGGCATCTTCCCCACCTTGCAGCAGTTTCCCAAAGGAATGCCTTTCCCTTTGTAAACCCAAGCAGCTCATGCTCTAACCAACCCCAAGGGGCCTTCAGCAGCAGGACCCTCACCCTTGATGAGCAGGCTGAGCTGGAAGACGCCCTTGCCCGTGGCCCACGTGAAGAACCACACTGCTTCTCCTCCCCCTGACAGCAGGGATCAGTCCCTGCCATTGCACTCGCCCTCTCAGCCCCGCACACGTGCCCACCTTCCCGCAGCGGGCAAGGGCAGCAAGGACAGCAGTGCTCCTCAGGTGCCGGCGGGACACGGACAGCTGCCCAGAGGAGATGCTGACCCTCTGTGAGCCCAGCCCAGGCCGTGCAGGAGCCGGCCCAGAGCAGGGGCTGCTGCCTCGGGGCAGCTCCGCGCTGCAGCGGCCGGATGGCAGCGGGACTCTCCCAGCTAAGGAAGGCTCCAGCCTCGGTGCTCACACCAGCCCTCAGGGCCAGGGCAGCCACCGCCACAAAGCTGCCAAAGCCCAGGCACCAGCACTGACAAGTAATGGCAAGAAGGCACGGCCACACCCAGCCCCTTCCAAGCTGGTGCCCCCACTGAGGACACAGCAGGATTGGCTTGGAGAGCAGACACACCCAGGTGCACGTCAGTGCCCTTTTGTGCCAACAGGTGATGGGAGGCAGAGAGTCAGCTGGGCTCTCTTCTCAGCCCCACCAGGTCTTATCTGAGGGCACAGGACGGGCAGCTGCTCTGGGCAAGAAGCAGCTTCAATGACTTGTGCTGTACAATCACAAAGGGCACTGAGATGAGGAGGATCAATGGGTCCAGCTATGCTGACACGTGCTCACAATACACTGTCCCTCAGAGAAGAAAGACACAAGACGTACTCATGAACCCCAGGAAGTCATCCTCCTGATACTCCATCTCCTGTTGCTGAGCAGCAGCTTTGTCAGTGCTGGAGATGAAGGAACTGCCCAGGCTCCACTGCTCAGCTGGGGCAGGCCAGGCCCCTTCAGGTGACACTGCTGCTCCTGCTGCTGCAGCTTCAATAGAAGAGCCTGTGGAGATCTGAGACAACAAAAGAGTTTGTGTCAGAAAAGTGGCTGGCAGAGATTAGCCCCAGATCCCATTTTAAATGCAAGCCCTTAGGAAGGTGCTGTCAGCCAGTGACTGGGAGCTGCTGTCAAGCTCAGCTTTTTCACCTTTCTGCCCACAATTCACATTAATTCAGCCACTTCTTTCTGCTTCCCTGCCCACCTCTGCTTCCATTTTACCAAAAGAACAACCTGGCAACCAAGGCACCAAAATCCCTGACTTGAAGCAGAAACTCCACGTCCCCAGTGTGTCTCTGAAATGCTCCCAGGTAAGCACAGCCATGAAGCTCGTGGGGACAAACCGCCCCAAAAAGCTTGTGTTGTCACATCAATACTTTTTGTGCCTGTGGGTACTTGGCGAGTCTGTGGAGGGGGACAGGTGTCCCCAGACCACAGCGTCCCCTACGTATCCACCAAGGCTGAGCACAGTGCCTTTGACATGCTCCCTCCTCTGCAGACAGGGAACCTTCCTGCTCCAGGCTGGCCTCTATCAGAATCCCAGCAAGCTGGGGCCTAAACATGGCAGCTCAAAGCCCATTTTCCAGCTGTCACTGGCTGAGGGGAATGGCTAGGTCTGGCAGGACTGCAGCACTCGGCATCCTCAGCCACCAACAGCAAGAGCTGGCTGCTCAGAAACTTGCAGCTCTGCCTCGCACTAAAGACAGCGCCCTCCAGAAGTGGCACTTACCGTCTTGGAAAGTTGCGGCTGTGGTGTGACCACAGCTGGAGCCTTGTGGTCATTTGGCTCCTCTTTGCCTTCTCGTCCAGGAGCAGAGGAAGCCAGAGGAGAGTCTGCTCTTGGTTCTGGGATCTGTGGACAGACAGGAGCGTTAGACACAGGCCATGACCTATCATTTAGAACCTTCTTTCTCTTCAGCTCTAGAACCAGCTCTACTAAGCACAAATCATCAACTTGCAGAGCAAGGGGATTCTAAGTCCCTCAGACTAAATTCTAATGGGCTGATTCAACTGGACACTGCAAATTGCTCCAAATTACATATTCCCCCCTGACTACTATCAGGAAGCACATTCTCTCTGCCAAACTTATCTTTTAGTTCTTTTAAAGCTCTGAAATGGAAAATTAGGAAATAGGCAGTGATGCCTTTGCTCTTGCTGCTGTAGACATGGAAATGGATTTTCTTGCAGCCTACTCAGCTGGCCCTCTACACTCTACTGCCACAGGCCAAGCTCACAGCTTGCTGCACAATTCTTAAACGCCAAGAACATCAAATGTTCTTTCCTTACTCACCTTGGGATCAGCACCTCTGAATACCCGGCTCAGGTGACCTGCAGTGGGCAAGGGAAAATGAAGCAGATGCTTTGAGAAAACTGGAGACAACCAGAGCATTTTTAGAAGACCTTCCAAGGCCTCCCAGTCTACATTTTCAAAGTTGTCCTGCTTGACCCAGCAAGGGAGGAATTGGCAAACTCTGCTGCCACAGACTCTCCAACAGAGGGAACGCAACCCCTGCAGGCTCCCTTGCAAATGCTGCCCGCACGGCCGTGGCTACACACACCCCCTTTGGAGCTGAACATGTTGACAGGAGCTTTACCCAAGCGGCATCTGGATGGCCTTTCTGTTTCCAAATGAACTCAGTCACTAAGAAAGAGCAGGAAGACACAAAAACCAGGTTAGGTGACACTCAGGGAAAACCTCTACTTACCTGCCAGGTTAGTTAGGAAATAGCAGGAATAGGCAACTCCATAAACAGTGAAAACTGCAGCGGCGAGTTGCCCAATCATTGTGGCAACTGCTGTGCAAGTTTGCAGACTGCGCTCTAACGCTAGCTAAAAGAAGTCTCCTGTCAGTCAGCAGCTGCCCCCTGACAAAAGCCTCAAGCACAGGACCAAGTTCCTGCACTGAGCAAGGCCAAGAGCTGCTCTGACACCCCTGAGGCCTTCCGTGCACCAAGGCAACCTTGTGATGTCACCACGACCACGTGACAACCGTGCCCTGACATCACAAAGCAAACGCTCTGCCTTGATCTGGATGGATGGAGGAGGGCACGTGGACTCGACTACTGAGGACTCATTGCAGATGCTAGAATTAAGGGCTGTCCTTTGGATCATTATGAATTGGCCTGATCAGGGTGTAAATATTGTCACAGACTCATGATACGTAGTAGGGGTGGTGCTGCGGATTGAGGATGCATTGATAAAGGATATAAAGAATGACAGGTTATGGGAACTTTTGAGGCAGCTGAGGCAAGCTGTTCGGCTGCGCTCAGCTCCTTTTGCGATTTTGCATATTCGAAGCCACAAATGGTCAGAAGGTTTGGGTCAGGGTAATGCCATAGCTGATCAGTTGGTTTCTGTTGCAGTACCACAAGACGGATTTCAGCAGGCACGTATTGCTCATGAGACTTTTCACCAGAATGCGCGAGGCCTAAAGAAACAGTTTCGCATATCTCTGAATGATGCCCGTGGTATTGTCAGATCCTGTCCTCTCTGTAGTCAGCATGGGCCTGGACTAGGGATGGGAGTAAACCCACGGGGCCTTGGACCCAATCAGATCTGGCAAATGGATGTAACTCACGTATCCTCCTTTGGTAGATTGAAATATGTGCATGTTACAATTGATACTTTCAGTAAATTTATTTGGGCTTCAGCGCAGCCGGGAGAGAAAGCTCTCCACGTGGTACGACACCTAACTACTTGCTTTGCGGTGATGGGGGTGCCAGAACAGATTAAGACAGATAATGGCCCTGCATATGTGAGCAGCAGGATCCAAAGGTTCTTACAGAAGTGGGGTGTGACACACATCACAGGTATCCCACATTCACCAACAGGTCAGGCGATTGTGGAGCGAGCCCACCAAACACTCAAGGATTATCTGTTAAAATATAAGGAGGAGGTGGATGCGCAGACCATGCTATCAAAAACACTATTTGTATTAAACTATCTGTGTGTAATGGGGGACCACTTGGAGCCCCCTGCGGTCATCCACTCAGGCGGAGTAAAGGAGGAAGCAACTAAGCCATTGTTTAAAGTCATGTACCGAGATCCCAAAACTGGAGTATGGGAAGGTCCCGCAGAGGTTCAGTACATGGGTAGAGGTTATGTTTGTGTTCTTACCCCCACAGGGCCCCAATGGATACCTAGTAAATGGATCCGTCCTGCTAATGACCCTGCAAGAGCGACATCGATACTGGACAGCCAGGGTTAGAGGGGGTACACTTAATTGAAGACTTAAGGGCAAGAGAAAACCTACAACTGCTCTGGCAGTTTGACAAGGTAGTACAGAGAGATCACTCCATGTCAATTCATACCCAAATAGCTAAGTTGTAAGAACTCACTAGTCATTTGCAGCAAGACACAGGCTTGGGTTTAACAGATTGGCTATGATCTTTCGGGCTAGGGCCTTGGATAACCTCCCTACTGCAACATGTAATCAATATTGTGATTGTTATTATACTGCTTGTACTTTTTGTATCTTGCTTTTTTTGCTGCTTGCAACAGCTGATGTATCGCATAGCAGAAACAGTAACTACTCGACACACTGCGTTTGCTGCACAAAATAAAAAAGAGGGAATTGTTGAAGAATGGTTAGCAGAGCAAGGCCACGGATCATTAGAGGCCTCATGGCCCGATACCAAGTGCTAGCAGCCTACGCGCTGCTAAGATAAGCTGTCCTTGGGACAGCAGTAAGCACGGATACAGGCCAAAGATAAAAGAACTTGTGCTTAATAGAGCGTAGCAGTAAGCACGTATACAAAGTTTTCAGCATGCCAAGAGGAGGAACCTTCTCACGCTTGATATAGCCAATCAAGTATAGATGAGTAGTGTATGCTAACCAATTATAATTTGACAAGTATGCTGAATGCTTGGGGCAAAAGTATAAGAACGGATGTTATGAGCAATAAAGTTGAACAATGCTTTACCAATCATATTGATTGATTGCATTCTTCCCTCGCCGAAATCCTCCGCAGTGCAGCACATCCTGCGTAGGAGATGGTCCTGGTGTCCCAGAGGGAATTGTGCATGGCTTTGGGGACAGTGGTGCAGATGGAGCCCAGGTCGCTGAGGGCCAGGTTGAGCAGGAAGAAGAACATGGGGCTGTGCAGGTGGTGGCCGCAGGCTACGGCGCTGGTGATGAGGCCGTGGCCCAGGAGGGCAACCAGGGAGATGCCCAGGAAGAGGCAGAAGTGCAGGAGCTGCAGCTGCCGCGTGTCTGCCAACGCCAGCGGGAGGAAGTGGCTGATGGAGCTGCTGTTGGACATTTGCTGTGGCTGCATATGGGCGCGTGTTCATGGATAAAGGACAGTGACAAGTCAGGGCTGGCTGCTTTGAGCCAAACCCGTGCCATTCCCTGTAGCCTGTCCTGCTGGTGTTGGTGTCTTTGGGGCGGACCCTGACTGCCGACAAAACAGCAACACATTCGCTTAAGAGCTGGACTAGGTCAGTGCAAAAGATGGCGGCCAGGGCTGAGGGAGCCACACACAAGATGGCGGCCAGGGCTGGAGAGCCACACACAAGATGGCGGCTGGGGCTGGGCTGCCAGGGCGGCTGATCTCACTAGGAGGCGCAGCCTCAGCCCTCTGGCTGCCATCCTGTGTGGGGCAGGCTGAGCCCCCCTTCAGTGCCTGTTGAAATGGACATTAACGGACACCCGGGAAAAGGACACGGTCTGGCACCTTTGCTCTGTGCACACAAACATAGACCAGCCAGTTTGGAACGCCAACTGGCAGTACTTTGATGTCAAGGCAATTCAAATAGGTGAAAATACGAAACTCCAGGCATTGAACGTTTTAAAATTAATTTTTTTTTTTTTTTTTTTTTTTTTTTTTTTTTTGAAAGAGGGCTAAAAGCACTCCTTGTGCACATGGACTCCAATTAGCATCAAGCAGCATCACAAGTGGTTTCGTCCAGGCAGGAGTCACAGTGAGTGTGAGGTGATGAAAACGGAGATGGGATCTGCTTGAGGCGGATGGTGCAGCGGCTGCGCACCTGCGACGTGTATCCCTCAGGGTACCTATTTCTTTAGAACACTATGAAGACTAGAGGGAATTGAAAGTCCACTGCAGTTTAGGTTGTTCTTCACGAGATTGTTCAAGTCGAGCACAGCCATTCTGTTCAGCAGACACACGGGCAGGGGCTTCTTGGAGCGCAGCTCTGGCACCCATTCTTTGGAGGAGGGGATTGCAGGAAAGAAGAAAAGAAGCTCATCAACTACTGAAGAGGAAGAGTCACTGACAGGAAGCAGTGGGTTAAGAAATGTGAGGGGGAAAAAGGCAGAAAACATGAGGTGACAAGTGTGAGAAATGGGAGTGGAAAAAGGAGGGAAGTGTGAGGGAAGAAAAGGGTAGGAAACCTGTGTGGGAAAGGGTGAGAAAACGGAGGGGAAAATGGTGAAGATGTGAGTGAAAGTAGGAGAGGAAGGTGAGAGGAGGAAAAGGCAGGACATATGATGGGAAAATTCTAAGAAACATGATCAGGGAAGGCTGAAAAACATAGAGGAAAAAATGGAGGGAAATGTGAGGGGAAGAGAGTGAGAAAATTACTGGCAGAGAGAGAGAAACAGGCAGCAAATGTGAGGGGAACATTGTGAGAATCCTGAGGGGGAAAGAGGGAGAAACCAGAGGGCAGAAAAAGGCAGGAAACATTAGGGGGGAAAAAAGGGTGGGAAGTTGGATGGGAAAAGTGGCAGAAAACAGGAGTGAAAAAAGGGCAGAAAATGCTAGAGGAAAAGTAGAAGCAACATGAGGGGGAAAGAATGATAAACGTGAGGGGAAAAGTGGGAGAAATGTAAGAGGGAAAGCCTGGGAAACATGAGGGCAAAAGTGAGAAACATGAGGAGACAACTTGGAGAAAAATGACTGAGGAAAGGAGAAAAGCATGAGGGGAGAAAAGGGCAGGATAAGTGAGGGGAAAATTGTGAGAATCGTGGGAGAACAAAAAAGCAGGAAAAAGCGGGAAGTTGGGGAAATGTGAGAGGCAAAGCGTGAGGAAAGGGAGCTGAAAAGGGTGGGGAAAATGAGTAAAACTTGGGAGGCAAACATGAGAGGAAAACTGTGAGACTCGAGAGGGGGAAGGGGTGGAAATGCGAGAGGGAAAAGAACAGGAAATGTGAAGGGAGAAAAGGAGAGAAGGCAGGATTGGCATGACAGCTGAAATGATTCCTAACACATTCCCCCATGCATTTGCCCATTTATTGCACTAGCCCAGGGCTTCTCTGTATGTCCGTCTCCCCCTGTGCCTTGATTCCTGTTCGGAAGCAGTAGAAGTGCAGGATGTGCCCACCAGCAGGAGCTGCTCCAAGCTGGGAAGGGGCCAGGTGGTGCTGATTTCCAGAGGCTTCTGTGTCCCAGGTGAGGCCAGGGCAGGAGTGGGTTGAAAGGTGCTGCTGCTGCTCCTCTGTGCCAGAGAGCCCTGGCCGGGCAGGGCACGGCGCCCACTGCACTGCGGGCTCTTTCTCCTGCCACAGCTGGGCACACCTGGCAACAAATCATGACGACTTGTGGGGAAACCAAGGGCTTTGTGGAGGCTGCCTTGCTCTGCACACACCCGGGCCACCTGCAGCACAGAGCTTTGGCCCCCAGAAAGGCAAACCCGAGGGGAACAGCTGGAAAAGGTTTCATTTTCACCTGTCAATAGATGACTTTATTTCAGTGCTGGGTGCGTGGGGAATCACTTTCCTAACACGTGCTCAGCCAGAAATCCCACCTACTCATTTGTAACCATGGAAACAAGACCTACTCATTACTTTGCTGAAACTCACAGGCTAAACATTCCCTCAAATTAGTTGACATATTTAAATCACTTCTCAGAAGTTACTGACAGGAGAGTAGGGCTCTCTTGAGAGTCTCGGGTGGTCATTTGGGGAACATCCCATTGCTGCAATTCTCCTCTGATGCTCAAGAGCCTCCTACAACCACTCTTTTCCCCTTGAATGCATTCCAGCTACATTCTTGGGAAGACTATTCTCAAGGCTAAGGTAGTCACTTGCACACATCAATCACTGCTCTGGAGGAATAGAGGGCTCAACAGTCTGTTAATGCAAAGGGAATTCACAATTTGTTACAGTTCAATATTTTCTCAAAACCTGCCTTCTCTGGGCATTGCTCACAAGCATTTCTTTAATTCACCTTGAAAATGTTTTTGCTGACTGAAGCCACATTGTGTCTTTCCTTCAGCAATTCAGAAGAAAAACACAAACTGCCTGCTGAAACCCTTCTGCTCCCTTCCAAATCAGTTCACTGCTCAAGCACGAGCCACAGGCTCCTGCCCGATTCCCTCTGTGAGATAGGAGGTAATATTTTGCTGCAGCTGCAGGGTTATGAGAAGAAAGAACGAAAGCTGTTGGTTCTTGGGGTTGTTATTTAGGGTTTGGGTTTGTTCTAGTTGATTTGTTGGGTGTTGCTGTGAGCTGGGAGAGGGGCCAGCGTGAAGACCAAACCAAAAGGGAAGTAGGAGAAGAGGGGAGGGGACAGAAAAGGAGGCGGTGGGGACAGAATACAAGTTTCCTATTTCCCGGCCAAAGGGAAAGGGGACAGGGTTCGCCCTGGGCTGGGAAAGGCAATAAAAAGCAGCATTTTCTGTGTGTGTGTTGTGTGTGTGTTTGGCTCTTGGGAGAGGGAGATACACACCCAGCTCAGGTGAATCCATCCTAAAAAACAGTTCTCTTTGGCTTTGATGACGTTGTCACCCCATTAAATTTCATCTGACAGTTGGCTCCTCTCTAACACCTCTCTATCTCCCAGCAGCTCAGGGCTGCATTGCACAGTGTTTGCTGTGTGCCAGAGAGCTCAAAGCAGGCTGGCCTGGCGCCCCGGAATATTTCTGCAGAACACTCTGCATTTCACTCTTTTGCTCTGGCTCAGTGCACAACTCCAGCACTGCAGGCGCTTCCTCCCAGAGCCGTGTGAGGCCCCGGCTCCTGCAGATGTGACCTGACAAGCTGTCCCTGCCTGCCGCTGGCCTCGCTTCCCCCGGCAGAAGCGCCGTGCCTGAAGGAGGCTGCCCTGTGCCGGAGCCTGCGGAGCAGCCCGGCTCCCTCCCCTGTGCCCAGAGCGCTGCACACACTGCTCACCTTGGCCAGGAGTTAGAGGGCAGCCGGCACAAGGGTGGCAATCCTCAGCCAGGCCTGCAGCCCTCGCCTGTGGTTTGCCTTTCTCTGCTCCTGTGCACGCTCCGGACGGCCGATGCCACCGGTCTGTGCTGTGCCCAGCACGGCCACGCTTCCCCTCGGGAGAGCCTTCCCCACTTTCCAACTGTACCAAAGAAGCCATCAATGTCACTCTCCACCTCTAAGAAAAAACTGACACTTCAGAAGAAAATGTTGAGCTTTGTCAGAGGCTCAGAAGGAGGGGAATCTTTGAAAGGAGTTGAGGTTTCACAAACTTTATTTCCAATCCTATGCTACTATCCTACTCCACTGTCCTAGCTGCAATCCTACTCTACAGTCCTATTCTACAATCCTTCTCTATACTGGTGTTGGAGAAAACAGTTGTCTGATTCCTGTCTCCTCCTTCCACTCTTTCACTGAAGTGATCAGTGGCACCAGGCTGGACACAGGCTTGGCTGATGTTACAAATGGATGCTGCACAAAGAAAAAAAAAAAAAAACAAGAATGAACCATTACTTTGCAAGCTAAGAGCCTCAAAGGCAGGGCAATATTTTTCAAAGGAAAAGGAGATTGAATCAGAGTACGTCTAAGGAGCAACAGTGGGGCCACATTGGCACAGCTTGCTGCAAGAGCTGCTATGTGCCCCAGGCCTGGAAATATCTCCGGTCTGAGCATCCTGATCTCTTGAAAGAGGTCCCTGGTCATATTGCAGGGCACTTGGAGCAGATGACCCTTACAGGCCCTTGCCAGCCCAGCCCAGTCTAGGATTCCTGACTGTTCTCATTTGAACAGCACCAAGAGTGGAGGTGAGGAGGAGGAGGCTCCCCTGATGCCTTGCACTTCAGTGCAGGAGGAGCCCGTCCCTGGGACACTGTTTCCCCTGCAGCCCCTTGGCATTTTACCTGCAGCAGCTCCTTGGCAGACCAGCGCCGCGCCTCGTCTCTCTGCAGGCAGCAGCTCAGGAAGTCACACAGCAAAGGGGAGCGGAGCTTGGGCTGCTGCAGCTTTGGGATCCCTTTGGTGGCTTTCAGGAGTTGAGCCTGAAGAGAAAGGAAACACGAGTTTCTCACCCGCTTCTTTCACATCTGGAACTGCTCTCCCAGATCCCATTGTTTCAGGTGCACTCTGCAGTGGCACTTTCTGCCGTGGCACAGAGGCAGAGATGACTTTCCTGACCAACAAAACACCCAAAGCCCGATGCAGCCACAGCTTTCCCAGCATCCAGCAGCTCTTGCCTTGGCAGTTGATTTCATTGACTGGCCTTGTTAGTGGAAACAATAGCAGCAAAAGCAGGTTTCCTTCTCTGAGGGTTCACCTGAGCAGCTTGACAGGCTATTTGGAAGAGGCACTTTGCTCTACTAACTCACTCTACTATTTCCAAAGATAATTACATGAAAAGCATCTCTGCAGCTCTTGTTGGTCCCTTAAGCACAGCTGCCATCAAACCAAAGTCATCAAGCTTTTTCCTTGGTTCTTGAAAACAATGGGAATTGCAAGCAAAGAAAGGAAATCCCTCAGTTATTCCTCAGGTAAGGAAACAAACATTTGGAATCTCATCTTCCACACAGACACATGAAGATGCATGCACAAATGTCTTGGGACGAAAATGCCTCTTTGGGCACACAGGAAACACCTGCACCTCCGTCTCTCATCAGACTGCAAATTTCAGCTTCCCTTAGGCAGCAAAAGGAAAATTTTGGTGGTCAAAGCAGAAGAGGGAGAAACGCCATCCATGTGGTAGCCCTCTGCTCATTTGGACACTCAAGTCAATGCATTAATGGCATGGCCATCCTAGAAAGTGCCTGGAAACAAAGGGGTGGGTTTGGCCGGCTCTCCACATGGCCAGGCTTCATCTTAGTGACATGGAGGTGACGGCTTGGGTTAGGAAAGAAAGACGGTCACTGAGTGTTTCAGCAGCACCGCACAAGAAGCACAAGAGACTCTGTGGCCTTCACACCCTCTTGTCAAGGTTTCAGGCAAATTTCCTTGTGAGAAGAATGGGGGTGCACTTCTTCTCTCCAAACCACTGTTTTATAAACATCCTCGGGTTTGGGTTACTTTCCTTCATTTCAGGAAAGATAACACCACTTCTAAGATGCTTGTTTGCTGCTATTAGGGCTGTCTACAAAGCCAAAAGAGCTGGAACGACTTCTAAGCCAAAGCCCAGTGTTGCCTGAGAAGGGAGATTGTTTGCCTGGGCTAAGGCTTGAGTTCCCCCACGGATGCAACCAAAACCCCAGCAGATGCTGATGTGCTGCCGGGACATTTTCAGAAAGGGACTGTGGTGGAAGTAGTTCCAGCGGATGGCAATGGCATTTTGTCCAGTGGCACACAGAACGTGGGATGGGGGAGAAAGACAGCGGGATCAGAGAGTATTTACACCTTACCATGGCAGAATTTTCCTCCCAGTCAGGAGCTTCTCCTTCCACCATTTCAATGACCACGATTCCCAAAGACCATATGTCCACTTTGGGGCCATAGGGTTCACCGTTCACTTCAGGTGCCATCCACTGAAGAGTCCCGACCACCGATCTCCGTCTACTCTGCTCAGGGGTGAGTTGAGCAGAGAGGCCAAAATCAGCTGGGGAGAGAGCAAAAGACCGTTTTTATTTGAATCCTGTGCAATTAGGAAAGCACGCAAAAGAATTTCCCGGTAGAAGTTTGAGAATGTGCTCTTGAATCTCCTGGACAACTGTCCCTGCTCTGTTTCCTCAGGACTTTAGCCAAGGAAATATGGTGCTGGCTGCTTCAGAAATCCCCACATTTTTTACACTGCCTCCAGCAGGGGCTTTTCAAACTTTAGACATGTAGCTCCCTCCCTCTGGAAGGGACACGCACAGAGCAATGCCACTGTGGACTGCTCGAGCCTTGCCATAGGTCTGTGCACGTTGCCACCGCGTGGTCAGCTCACAACAGGCTCCCTGCACTGCCACCAGCGCCATTTTGGGGGGGCTGGCACTCACTCAAAAGCAGCCCCACAGCCCACATATCCCTGGAACGCTGCACCTGCCCAAGAATATACTGACCCAGCTTGACAGAGCCATCCGTTTTGAGAAGGATGTTGAGGCTTTTCAAATCTCTGTGCATCACATGGTTGGCGTGGAGAAAATGCAGTCCTTGCAGGCACTGAGAGAGAAACCAGAAACAGGAGGGCAAATATCAGTGATGTGATTTCATCACACAAGAAAGGAAACAGCTCTCCAAGATTCCCTCTCCAGGGGAATGAGGAGTAATGGCAGAACACAGTGCCACTGAGGGGAAGAGCTCGCTGTCCAACACAGGCAGAGCAGCACCTTTCTAAAGAAAGGCATGTCAGCTTGCCAAAGAGCAACAGCAACTGCTGGTGTAGACTCTGCCCGGCAAACCAGCCAGGATGACTGCTGCTGCAGTGGATGTGCTCAGAAGCACACAGCACTCTGGCTGCACTGCTAACCTTTCCAGCTGAGGACTCAGAGAAATGAGTCTCTCTTTCTTCTTTGCTGTTCCTTTCAAATGCTCCCACCATCACCACCTTTGCTTTTACAGGCAAGGAATGCAGTGCCAACAGACCAAAGTTTAGAGAGGCAAGATGGAGAAGAGCAAATACAAGAGCCAGAGTGAGAATGCAACAGCAGGAGACAAGAGGACAAGAACAGAGTCCAGTGAGTGCAGAGGCACTGGCAGGCAGTTCATTTGAGAGGCTCTTGCTTGCCCAGAGCATATCAGCCACACAGAAACAAAGCCTGGCTCATGGAATCGCTCCTGTTCTGAGCCCCTTTCCCAGACAATCCTGCCCAAGCTCTGGGAAGCACAGCTGGGATCCCCGACTGACCTCCCGACTGATGATGGCAATCTCGTCTTCTGTCAGGCGAGTCTTTTGGATTGTGTCGTAAAGACTGCCTCCATCCATGTACTCCATCACCAGCCACAGTTCTTCATGCACAAGGTAGCTGAAAGAAGGGAACAAGGCCATGCAGATGAACATGCATTCGTTGGTTCCTTTGCTTGATTCTTGTTTCCGGGTCGCTTTGTGACAAGGACAGAATTAAAAGAATTAAAGACATTCCCTCCGGGCTGTGGGTTGTTTGCAGTCTGTGCAGTCTCAAGGAGAACAGCACATCTGTCAAAAGGAGATGTCTCTGATGGCCAGCAATCAAAAAGTGCAGTTTAGTAACAGCCAAGATGAAAAACCTGTCCCGTGTGGTATTTCTGGAAAGAAGCACCTAGTGTTCCTGGCATGGCCAGCCCTGGAAAAGAGGGGCAACAATCCAAGGGAAATCCTCCCTAGCATGCTTCATCAGCATTGAAGAAACCTTAAAAAATCCATCCTGAGACAACATGGAGGCAGCCAACTTACAGGGTACTGACTTCTTATGGTAGAGATGATGCAGGTTTTTGAACAATTTTTCAACTATGTGTTGGAAAGCCAGGGATGACTCACGGAGATAAACTGCACTCTCTTCCCATCCATTGGAGATGAGTAGAGAAATAATAATGAAGCAATAATTAACAGCTTTCTTTTCTGCCAGTGTCCAAAGTGGGGTTTTAACCTTGCATACTTTTACTATGTAAACAAACCTTCATGGGATGAGACCATGACCACTCACCCGTCTAAATAATGGACAAGATGGGGACTCATATTCCTCTTCATGACCGTGATTTCAGTAACAATATCCTCCATCTCGCTCGGTCCCCGAAGATAGATTTTCTTGATAGCCACCTAGAATGACATTGAAAATCAGTAACTTTAGAAGTTGGAGGAATGAGACCAAAACACACATGGGGAGAGAGATTTTGCAATGACACCGCCAAGCCGTGCCAAAGTGCCTTGTAATTAGACAAAGGAGTAATTAGGAAGTGACATTCCTACAGCCCATTTCTCTGCTCCTTTGGGGGCCAGATCCAGGACACGTGGCCACTGACCACATTTTGCCTTGTCCACTTGTTAGCAATGGTGTGTCAACTCTCACCCCCCCAAAGCTCTGAGCACACTCTCTGTCTGTCTGTACTTGAGAAGAAGTAATGCGTGACTTGGTACTCTGTGGATACATCTCGGGCTATAGGCAGGGCTTGGGGCTTTTAGGGACACCTTGCAGATCTCTCCCTACGTGCAGTTCCCAAGTGCAGCACTGCAGGTGGCTAAGGAACTGCCAGGAACATTCAGATGTATTTGCTGGCAGCCAGAAATGAGAATTCAGGACTCTGAAGCCGTAGCCCCAGAGAGCAGTGAGATGCTCCTTTGTCTGAGCAATTGAGAGCCAGGGAGAGCATCCTTCTCTGAAAGGAACCGCTGTCCTCCTTGCCTTCCTTCTGGCAGCTGAGCAGGACAAAGACTGCCCCAAATGCAGTTGGCAGGCTGGCACCAGTCTGTGCTTCTTGTGCCTTTGCAGCACAGCTCTAGCCACAGCTGCAGCCGCAGCTGACACGAGACAGGAAAGCCCTGGAGAGCAGCAGAATCTGCAGGGGCTCTTGACATTTACCTCTCCGCCCGTGGCAGTGTCGATGGCTCTGCAAACCTCTCCAAAAGCCCTAGAAACAAAACAGCAGCAAAGAAAGGAGAAGCCATTTAGACCTTGGAGTGAAAGCCAGCCCAGACAGGAGATGTCTGCTGGAAATGCCTCCAACCTGCAGCATGCAGGAGGGCACTGCCAGAAGGCAGATGATGCATGTTCCTCTCCAGTGCATGGGCACTGGGCCTGTTTCTGAAGCATTGGGGTTTAGTGCCTCAGCTCCAAAGGCCAGGTGATTCTTTCATCGTGGATTTCAGTTTCTAAACTGGGCGGTTTTTATCCTCACCACAGACTATTTCCTTCAGCAAACTCTTGGGAAGAAATGCTCCTGAGAAGTGTTATCTGACTGCTATGATAGGGGGTAGGTTGCTGTTTCTGGCAATGAAATAGAAGTGTCTTTGATAATGCCTTCTGACCACACTTCCAAATTCTGGCCGGTACTGAGAGATGGGGCAGACTAACCCCAGTGTCTGAATATGTTTGCAGCTTGCCTGACTTCACACTTGACAGATATTCCAGCAGCAAATCAGCTGCCCCATGATTGTGTAGAAGCAACTGTGGTTGGACTCACCCTCTGCCAACAATTTCCTTTTCGGTGTATTTCCTCCGGGGATTTTCTGTGCTCACCATTTGCCCTGAGGGAAACAAAATGCAAAATGCTCACTTGAAAGCAGACATCCCACTATCCAAGAGATACAAAAGGCAGCCCTGCTGGGGCTCTACAGTCTGGCCTTCTGAGTCCTTTGTGGCCAGCTGGGTAACAACAACAACAACAACAACAATTGCAACAAGACAGGCAGCTCTGCAGTACAAGCAGGTCAGCACAGAGAATGATTTTCTACAGTCCTTTGAAGAGATGCCTTGGCAGAAAACAAAGCACAGGGAGATGCATTCCCAGGAGAGGAGGGCATCTTCCCCACCTTGCAGCAGTTTCCCAAAGGAATGCCTTTCCCTTTGTAAACCCAAGCAGCTCATGCTCTAACCAACCCCAAGGGGCCTTCAGCAGCAGGACCCTCACCCTTGATGAGCAGGCTGAGCTGGAAGACGCCCTTGCCCGTGGCCCACGTGAAGAACCACACTGCTTCTCCTGCCCCTGACAGCAGGGATCAGTCCCTGCCATTGCACTCGCCCTCTCAGCCCCGCACACGTGCCCACCTTCCCGCAGCGGGCAAGGGCAGCAAGGACAGCAGTGCTCCTCAGGTGCCGGCGGGACACGGACAGCTGCCCAGAGGAGATGCTGACCCTCTGTGAGCCCAGCCCAGGCCGTGCAGGAGCCGGCCCAGAGCAGGGGCTGCTGCCTCGGGGCAGCTCCGCGCTGCAGCGGCCGGATGGCAGCGGGACTCTCCCAGCTAAGGAAGGCTCCAGCCTCGGCGCTCACACCAGCCCTCAGGGCCAGGGCAGCCACCGCCACAAAGCTGCCAAAGCCCAGGCACCAGCACTGACAAGTAATGGCAAGAAGGCACGGCCACACCCAGCCCCTTCCAAGCTGGTGCCCCCACTGAGGACACAGCAGGATTGGCTTGGAGAGCAGACACACCCAGGTGCACGTCAGTGCCCTTTTGTGCCAACAGGTGATGGGAGGCAGAGAGTCAGCTGGGCTCTCTTCTCAGCCCCACCAGGTCTTATCTGAGGGCACAGGACGGGCAGCTGCTCTGGGCAAGAAGCAGCTTCAATGACTTGTGCTGTACAATCACAAAGGGCACTGAGATGAGGAGGATCAATGGGTCCAGCTATGCTGACACGTGCTCACAATACACTGTCCCTCAGAGAAGAAAGACACAAGACGTACTCATGAACCCCAGGAAGTCATCCTCCTGATACTCCATCTCCTGTTGCTGAGCAGCAGCTTTGTCAGTGCTGGAGATGAAGGAACTGCCCAGGCTCCACTGCTCAGCTGGGGCAGGCCAGGCCCCTTCAGGTGACACTGCTGCTCCTGCTGCTGCAGCTTCAATAGAAGAGCCTGTGGAGATCTGAGACAACAAAAGAGTTTGTGTCAGAAAAGTGGCTGGCAGAGATTAGCCCCAGATCCCATTTTAAATGCAAGCCCTTAGGAAGGTGCTGTCAGCCAGTGACTGGGAGCTGCTGTCAAGCTCAGCTTTTTCACCTTTCTGCCCACAATTCACATTAATTCAGCCACTTCTTTCTGCTTCCCTGCCCACCTCTGCTTCCATTTTACCAAAAGAACAACCTGGCAACCAAGGCACCAAAATCCCTGACTTGAAGCAGAAACTCCACGTCCCCAGTGTGTCTCTGAAATGCTCCCAGGTAAGCACAGCCATGAAGCTCGTGGGGACAAACCGCCCCAAAAAGCTTGTGTTGTCACATCAATACTTTTTGTGCCTGTGGGTACTTGGCGAGTCTGTGGAGGGGGACAGGTGTCCCCAGACCACAGCGTCCCCTACGTATCCACCAAGGCTGAGCACAGTGCCTTTGACATGCTCCCTCCTCTGCAGACAGGGAACCTTCCTGCTCCAGGCTGGCCTCTATCAGAATCCCAGCAAGCTGGGGCCTAAACATGGCAGCTCAAAGCCCATTTTCCAGCTGTCACTGGCTGAGGGGAATGGCTAGGTCTGGCAGGACTGCAGCACTCGGCATCCTCAGCCACCAACAGCAAGAGCTGGCTGCTCAGAAACTTGCAGCTCTGCCTCGCACTAAAGACAGCGCCCTCCAGAAGTGGCACTTACCGTCTTGGAAAGTTGCGGCTGTGGTGTGACCACAGCTGGAGCCTTGTGGTCATTTGGCTCCTCTTTGCCTTCTCGTCCAGGAGCAGAGGAAGCCAGAGGAGAGTCTGCTCTTGGTTCTGGGATCTGTGGACAGACAGGAGCGTTAGACACAGGCCATGACCTATCATTTAGAACCTTCTTTCTCTTCAGCTCTAGAACCAGCTCTACTAAGCACAAATCATCAACTTGCAGAGCAAGGGGATTCTAAGTCCCTCAGACTAAATTCTAATGGGCTGATTCAACTGGACACTGCAAATTGCTCCAAATTACATATTCCCCCCTGACTACTATCAGGAAGCACATTCTCTCTGCCAAACTTATCTTTTAGTTCTTTTAAAGCTCTGAAATGGAAAATTAGGAAATAGGCAGTGATGCCTTTGCTCTTGCTGCTGTAGACATGGAAATGGATTTTCTTGCAGCCTACTCAGCTGGCCCTCTACACTCTACTGCCACAGGCCAAGCTCACAGCTTGCTGCACAATTCTTAAACGCCAAGAACATCAAATGTTCTTTCCTTACTCACCTTGGGATCAGCACCTCTGAATACCCGGCTCAGGTGACCTGCAGTGGGCAAGGGAAAATGAAGCAGATGCTTTGAGAAAACTGGAGACAACCAGAGCATTTTTAGAAGACCTTCCAAGGCCTCCCAGTCTACATTTTCAAAGTTGTCCTGCTTGACCCAGCAAGGGAGGAATTGGCAAACTCTGCTGCCACAGACTCTCCAACAGAGGGAACGCAACCCCTGCAGGCTCCCTTGCAAATGCTGCCCGCACGGCCGTGGCTACACACACCCCCTTTGGAGCTGAACATGTTGACAGGAGCTTTACCCAAGCGGCATCTGGATGGCCTTTCTGTTTCCAAATGAACTCAGTCACTAAGAAAGAGCAGGAAGACACAAAAACCAGGTTAGGTGACACTCAGGGAAAACCTCTACTTACCTGCCAGGTTAGTTAGGAAATAGCAGGAATAGGCAACTCCATAAACAGTGAAAACTGCAGCGGCGAGTTGCCCAATCATTGTGGCAACTGCTGTGCAAGTTTGCAGACTGCGCTCTAACGCTAGCTAAAAGAAGTCTCCTGTCAGTCAGCAGCTGCCCCCTGACAAAAGCCTCAAGCACAGGACCAAGTTCCTGCACTGAGCAAGGCCAAGAGCTGCTCTGACACCCCTGAGGCCTTCCGTGCACCAAGGCAACCTTGTGATGTCACCACGACCACGTGACAACCGTGCCCTGACATCACAAAGCAAACGCTCTGCCTTGATCTGGATGGATGGAGGAGGGCACGTGGACTCGACTACTGAGGACTCATTGCAGATGCTAGAATTAAGGGCTGTCCTTTGGATCATTATGAATTGGCCTGATCAGGGTGTAAATATTGTCACAGACTCATGATACGTAGTAGGGGTGGTGCTGCGGATTGAGGATGCATTGATAAAGGATATAAAGAATGACAGGTTATGGGAACTTTTGAGGCAGCTGAGGCAAGCTGTTCGGCTGCGCTCAGCTCCTTTTGCGATTTTGCATATTCGAAGCCACAAATGGTCAGAAGGTTTGGGTCAGGGTAATGCCATAGCTGATCAGTTGGTTTCTGTTGCAGTACCACAAGACGGATTTCAGCAGGCACGTATTGCTCATGAGACTTTTCACCAGAATGCGCGAGGCCTAAAGAAACAGTTTCGCATATCTCTGAATGATGCCCGTGGTATTGTCAGATCCTGTCCTCTCTGTAGTCAGCATGGGCCTGGACTAGGGATGGGAGTAAACCCACGGGGCCTTGGACCCAATCACATCTGGCAAATGGATGTAACTCACGTATCCTCCTTTGGTAGATTGAAATATGTGCATGTTACAATTGATACTTTCAGTAAATTTATTTGGGCTTCAGCGCAGCCGGGAGAGAAAGCTCTCCACGTGGTACGACACCTAACTACTTGCTTTGCGGTGATGGGGGTGCCAGAACAGATTAAGACAGATAATGGCCCTGCATATGTGAGCAGCAGGATCCAAAGGTTCTTACAGAAGTGGGGTGTGACACACATCACAGGTATCCCACATTCACCAACAGGTCAGGCGATTGTGGAGCGAGCCCACCAAACACTCAAGGATTATCTGTTAAAATAGAAGGAGGAGGTGGATGCGCAGACCATGCTATCAAAAACACTATTTGTATTAAACTATCTGTGTGTAATGGGGGACCACTCGGAGCCCCCTGCGGTCATCCACTCAGGCGGAGTAAAGGAGGAAGCAGCTAAGCCATTGTTTAAAGTCATGTACCGAGATCCCAAAACTGGAGTATGGGAAGGTCCCGCAGAGGTTCAGTACATGGGTAGAGGTTATGTTTGTGTTCTTACCCCCACAGGGCCCCAATGGATACCTAGTAAATGGATCCGTCCTGCTAATGACCCTGCAAGAGCGACATCGATACTGGACAGCCAGGGTTAGAGGGGGTACACTTAATTGAAGACTTAAGGGCAAGAGAAAACCTACAACTGCTCTGGCAGTTTGACAAGGTAGTACAGAGAGATCACTCCATGACAATTCATACCCAAATAGCTAAGTTGTAAGAACTCACTAGTCATTTGCAGCAAGACACAGGCTTGGGTTTAACAGATTGGCTATGATCTTTCGGGCTAGGGCCTTGGATAACCTCCCTACTGCAACATGTAATCAATATTGTGATTGTTATTATACTGCTTGTACTTTTTGTATCTTGCTTTTTTTGCTGCTTGCAACAGCTGATGTATCGCATAGCAGAAACAGTAACTACTCGACACACTGCGTTTGCTGCACAAAATAAAAAAGAGGGAATTGTTGAAGAATGGTTAGCAGAGCAAGGCCACGGATCATTAGAGGCCTCATGGCCCGATACCAAGTGCTAGCAGCCTACGCGCTGCTAAGATAAGCTGTCCTTGGGACAGCAGTAAGCACGGATACAGGCCAAAGATAAAAGAACTTGTGCTTAATAGAGCGTAGCAGTAAGCACGTATACAAAGTTTTCAGCATGCCAAGAGGAGGAACCTTCTCACGCTTGATATAGCCAATCAAGTATAGATGAGTAGTGTATGCTAACCAATTATAATTTGACAAGTATGCTGAATGCTTGGGGCAAAAGTATAAGAACGGATGTTATGAGCAATAAAGTTGAACAATGCTTTACCAATCATATTGATTGATTGCATTCTTCCCTCGCCGAAATCCTGTGCAGTGCAGCACATCCTGCGTAGGAGATGGTCCTGGTGTCCCAGAGGGAATTGTGCATGGCTTTGGGGACAGTGGTGCAGATGGAGCCCAGGTCGCTGAGGGCCAGGTTGAGCAGGAAGAAGAACATGGGGCTGTGCAGGTGGTGGCCGCAGGCTACGGCGCTGGTGACGAGGCCGTGGCCCAGGAGGGCAACCAGGGAGATGCCCAGGAAGAGGCAGAAGTGCAGGAGCTGCAGCTGCCGCGTGTCTGCCAACGCCAGCGGGAGGAAGTGGCTGATGGAGCTGCTGTTGGACATTTGCTGTGGCTGCATATGGGCACGTGTTCATGGATAAAGGACAGTGACAAGTCAGGGCTGGCTGCTTTGAGCCAAACCCGTGCCATTCCCTGTAGCCTGTCCTGCTGGTGTTGGTGTCTTTGGGGCGGACCCTGACTGCCGACAAAACAGCAACACATTCGCTTAAGAGCTGGACTAGGTCAGTGCAAAAGATGGCGGCCAGGGCTGAGGGAGCCACACACAAGATGGCGGCCAGGGCTGGAGAGCCACACACAAGATGGCGGCTGGGGCTGGGCTGCCAGGGCGGCTGATCTCACTAGGAGGCGCAGCCTCAGCCCTCTGGCTGCCATCCTGTGTGGGGCAGGCTGAGCCCCCCTTCAGTGCCTGTTGAAATGGACATTAACGGACACCCGGGAAAAGGACACGGTCTGGCACCTTTGCTCTGTGCACACAAACATAGACCAGCCAGTTTGGAACGCCAACTGGCAGTACTTTGATGTCAAGGAAATTCAAATAGGTGAAAATACGAAACTCCAGGCATTGAACGTTTTAAAATAAATTTTTTTTTATTTTTTTTTTTTTTTTTTTTTTTGTAAGAGGGCTAAAAGCACTCCTTGTGCACATGGACTCCAATTAGCATCAAGCAGCATCACAAGTGGTTTCGTCCAGGCAGGAGTCACAGTCACTGTGAGGTGATGAAAACGGAGATGGGATCTGCTTGAGGCGGATGGTGCAGCGGCTGCGCACCTGCGACGTGTATCCCTCAGGGTACCTATTTCTTTAGAACACTATGAAGACTAGAGGGAATTGAAAGTCCACTGCAGTTTAGGTTGTTCTTCACGAGATTGTTCAAGTCGAGCACAGCCATTCTGTTCAGCAGACACACGGGCAGGGGCTTCTTGGAGCGCAGCTCTGGCACCCATTCTTTGGAGGAGGGGATTGCAGGAAAGAAGAAAAGAAGCTCATCAACTACTGAAGAGGAAGAGTCACTGACAGGAAGCAGTGGGTTAAGAAATGTGAGGGGGAAAAAGGCAGAAAACATGAGGTGACAAGTGTGAGAAATGGGAGTGGAAAAAGGAGGGAAGTGTGAGGGAAGAAAAGGGTAGGAAACCTGTGTGGGAAAGGGTGAGAAAACGGAGGGGAAAATGGTGAAGATGTGAGTGAAAGTAGGAGAGGAAGGTGAGAGGAGGAAAAGGCAGGACATATGATGGGAAAATTCTAAGAAACATGATCAGGGAAGGCTGAAAAACATAGAGGAAAAAATGGAGGGAAATGTGAGGGGAAGAGAGTGAGAAAATTACTGGCAGAGAGAGAGAAACAGGCAGCAAATGTGAGGGGAACATTGTGAGAATCCTGAGGGGAAAAGAGGGAGAAACCAGAGGGCAGAAAAAGGCAGGAAACATTAGGGGGGAAAAAAGGGTGGGAAGTTGGATGGGAAAAGTGGCAGAAAACAGGAGTGAAAAAAGGGCAGAAAATGCTAGAGGAAAAGTAGAAGCAACATGAGGGGGAAAGAATGATAAACGTGAGGGGAAAAGTGGGAGAAATGTAAGAGGGAAAGCCTGGGAAACATGAGGGCAAAAGTGAGAAACATGAGGAGACAACTTGGAGAAAAATGACTGAGGAAAGGAGAAAAGCATGAGGGGAGAAAAGGGCAGGATAAGTGAGGGGAAAATTGTGAGAATCGTGGGAGAACAAAAAAGCAGGAAAAAGCGGGAAGTTGGGGAAATGTGAGAGGCAAAGCGTGAGGAAAGGGAGCTGAAAAGGGTGGGGAAAATGAGTAAAACTTGGGAGGCAAACATGAGAGGAAAACTGTGAGACTCGAGAGGGGGAAGGGGTGGAAATGCGAGAGGGAAAAGAACAGGAAATGTGAAGGGAGAAAAGGAGAGAAGGCAGGATTGGCATGACAGCTGAAATGATTCCTAACACATTCCCCCATGCATTTGCCCATTTATTGCACTAGCCCAGGGCTTCTCTGTATGTCCGTCTCCCCCTGTGCCTTGATTCCTGTTCGGAAGCAGTAGAAGTGCAGGATGTGCCCACCAGCAGGAGCTGCTCCAAGCTGGGAAGGGGCCAGGTGGTGCTGATTTCCAGAGGCTTCTGTGTCCCAGGTGAGGCCAGGGCAGGAGTGGGTTGAAAGGTGCTGCTGCTGCTCCTCTGTGCCAGAGAGCCCTGGCCGGGCAGGGCACGGCGCCCACTGCACTGCGGGCTCTTTCTCCTGCCACAGCTGGGCACACCTGGCAACAAATCATGACGACTTGTGGGGAAACCAAGGGCTTTGTGGAGGCTGCCTTGCTCTGCACACACCCGGGCCACCTGCAGCACAGAGCTTTGGCCCCCAGAAAGGCAAACCCGAGGGGAACAGCTGGAAAAGGTTTCATTTTCACCTGTCAATAGATGACTTTATTTCAGTGCTGGGTGCGTGGGGAATCACTTTCCTAACACGTGCTCAGCCAGAAATCCCACCTACTCATTTGTAACCATGGAAACAAGACCTACTCATTACTTTGCTGAAACTCACAGGCTAAACATTCCCTCAAATTAGTTGACATATTTAAATCACTTCTCAGAAGTTACTGACAGGAGAGTAGGGCTCTCTTGAGAGTCTCGGGTGGTCATTTGGGGAACATCCCATTGCTGCAATTCTCCTCTGATGCTCAAGAGCCTCCTACAACCACTCTTTTCCCCTTGAATGCATTCCAGCTACATTCTTGGGAAGACTATTCTCAAGGCTAAGGTAGTCACTTGCACACATCAATCACTGCTCTGGAGGAATAGAGGGCTCAACAGTCTGTTAATGCAAAGGGAATTCACAATTTGTTACAGTTCAATATTTTCTCAAAACCTGCCTTCTCTGGGCATTGCTCACAAGCATTTCTTTAATTCACCTTGAAAATGTTTTTGCTGACTGAAGCCACATTGTGTCTTTCCTTCAGCAATTCAGAAGAAAAACACAAACTGCCTGCTGAAACCCTTCTGCTCCCTTCCAAATCAGTTCACTGCTCAAGCACGAGCCACAGGCTCCTGCCCGATTCCCTCTGTGAGATAGGAGGTAATATTTTGCTGCAGCTGCAGGGTTATGAGAAGAAAGAACGAAAGCTGTTGGTTCTTGGGGTTGTTATTTAGGGTTTGGGTTTGTTCTAGTTGATTTGTTGGGTGTTGCTGTGAGCTGGGAGAGGGGCCAGCGTGAAGACCAAACCAAAAGGGAAGTAGGAGAAGAGGGGAGGGGACAGAAAAGGAGGCGGTGGGGACAGAATACAAGTTTCCTATTTCCCGGCCAAAGGGAAAGGGGACACGGTTCGCCCTGGGCTGGGAAAGGCAATAAAAAGCAGCATTTTCTGTGTGTGTGTTGTGTGTGTGTTTGGCTCTTGGGAGAGGGAGATACACACCCAGCTCAGGTGAATCCATCCTAAAAAACAGTTCTCTTTGGCTTTGATGACGTTGTCACCCCATTAAATTTCATCTGACAGTTGGCTCCTCTCTAACACCTCTCTATCTCCCAGCAGCTCAGGGCTGCATTGCACAGTGTTTGCTGTGTGCCAGAGAGCTCAAAGCAGGCTGGCCTGGCGCCCCGGAATATTTCTGCAGAACACTCTGCATTTCACTCTTTTGCTCTGGCTCAGTGCACAACTCCAGCACTGCAGGCGCTTCCTCCCAGAGCCGTGTGAGGCCCCGGCTCCTGCAGATGTGACCTGACAAGCTGTCCCTGCCTGCCGCTGGCCTCGCTTCCCCCGGCAGAAGCGCCGTGCCTGAAGGAGGCTGCCCTGTGCCGGAGCCTGCGGAGCAGCCCGGCTCCCTCCCCTGTGCCCAGAGCGCTGCACACACTGCTCACCTTGGCCAGGAGTTAGAGGGCAGCCGGCACAAGGGTGGCAATCCTCAGCCAGGCCTGCAGCCCTCGCCTGTGGTTTGCCTTTCTCTGCTCCTGTGCACGCTCCGGACGGCCGATGCCACCGGTCTGTGCTGTGCCCAGCACGGCCACGCTTCCCCTCGGGAGAGCCTTCCCCACTTTCCAACTGTACCAAAGAAGCCATCAATGTCACTCTCCACCTCTAAGAAAAAACTGACACTTCAGAAGAAAATGTTGAGCTTTGTCAGAGGCTCAGAAGGAGGGGAATCTTTGAAAGGAGTTGAGGTTTCACAAACTTTATTTCCAATCCTATGCTACTATCCTACTCCACTGTCCTAGCTGCAATCCTACTCTACAGTCCTATTCTACAATCCTTCTCTATACTGGTGTTGGAGAAAACAGTTGTCTGATTCCTGTCTCCTCCTTCCACTCTTTCACTGAAGTGATCAGTGGCACCAGGCTGGACACAGGCTTGGCTGATGTTACAAATGGATGCTGCACAAAGAAAAAAAAAAAAAAACAAGAATGAACCATTACTTTGCAAGCTAAGAGCCTCAAAGGCAGGGCAATATTTTTCAAAGGAAAAGGAGATTGAATCAGAGTACGTCTAAGGAGCAACAGTGGGGCCACATTGGCACAGCTTGCTGCAAGAGCTGCTATGTGCCCCAGGCCTGGAAATATCTCCGGTCTGAGCATCCTGATCTCTTGAAAGAGGTCCCTGGTCATATTGCAGGGCACTTGGAGCAGATGACCCTTACAGGCCCTTGCCAGCCCAGCCCAGTCTAGGATTCCTGACTGTTCTCATTTGAACAGCACCAAGAGTGGAGGTGAGGAGGAGGAGGCTCCCCTGATGCCTTGCACTTCAGTGCAGGAGGAGCCCGTCCCTGGGACACTGTTTCCCCTGCAGCCCCTTGGCATTTTACCTGCAGCAGCTCCTTGGCAGACCAGCGCCGCGCCTCGTCTCTCTGCAGGCAGCAGCTCAGGAAGTCACACAGCAAAGGGGAGCGGAGCTTGGGCTGCTGCAGCTTTGGGATCCCTTTGGTGGCTTTCAGGAGTTGAGCCTGAAGAGAAAGGAAACACGAGTTTCTCACCCGCTTCTTTCACGTCTGGAACTGCTCTCCCAGATCCCATTGTTTCAGGTGCACTCTGCAGTGGCACTTTCTGCCGTGGCACAGAGGCAGAGATGACTTTCCTGACCAACAAAACACCCAAAGCCCGATGCAGCCACAGCTTTCCCAGCATCCAGCAGCTCTTGCCTTGGCAGTTGATTTCATTGACTGGCCTTGTTAGTGGAAACAATAGCAGCAAAAGCAGGTTTCCTTCTCTGAGGGTTCACCTGAGCAGCTTGACAGGCTATTTGGAAGAGGCACTTTGCTCTACTAACTCACTCTACTATTTCCAAAGATAATTACATGAAAAGCATCTCTGCAGCTCTTGTTGGTCCCTTAAGCACAGCTGCCATCAAACCAAAGTCATCAAGCTTTTTCCTTGGTTCTTGAAAACAATGGGAATTGCAAGCAAAGAAAGGAAATCCCTCAGTTATTCCTCAGGTAAGGAAACAAACATTTGGAATCTCATCTTCCACACAGACACATGAAGATGCATGCACAAATGTCTTGGGACGAAAATGCCTCTTTGGGCACACAGGAAACACCTGCACCTCCGTCTCTCATCAGACTGCAAATTTCAGCTTCCCTTAGGCAGCAAAAGGAAAATTTTGGTGGTCAAAGCAGAAGAGGGAGAAACGCCATCCATGTGGTAGCCCTCTGCTCATTTGGACACTCAAGTCAATGCATTAATGGCATGGCCATCCTAGAAAGTGCCTGGAAACAAAGGGGTGGGTTTGGCCGGCTCTCCACATGACCAGGCTTCATCTTAGTGACATGGAGGTGACGGCTTGGGTTAGGAAAGAAAGACGGTCACTGAGTGTTTCAGCAGCACCGCACAAGAAGCACAAGAGACTCTGTGGCCTTCACACCCTCTTGTCAAGGTTTCAGGCAAATTTCCTTGTGAGAAGAATGGGGGTGCACTTCTTCTCTCCAAACCACTGTTTTATAAACATCCTCGGGTTTGGGTTACTTTCCTTCATTTCAGGAAAGATAACACCACTTCTAAGATGCTTGTTTGCTGCTATTAGGGCTGTCTACAAAGCCAAAAGAGCTGGAACGACTTCTAAGCCAAAGCCCAGTGTTGCCTGAGAAGGGAGATTGTTTGCCTGGGCTAAGGCTTGAGTTCCCCCACGGATGCAACCAAAACCCCAGCAGATGCTGATGTGCTGCCGGGACATTTTCAGAAAGGGACTGTGGTGGAAGTAGTTCCAGCGGATGGCAATGGCATTTTGTCCAGTGGCACACAGAACGTGGGATGGGGGAGAAAGACAGCGGGATCAGAGAGTATTTACACCTTACCATGGCAGAATTTTCCTCCCAGTCAGGAGCTTCTCCTTCCACCATTTCAATGACCACGATTCCCAAAGACCATATGTCCACTTTGGGGCCATAGGGTTCACCGTTCACTTCAGGTGCCATCCACTGAAGAGTCCCGACCACCGATCTCCGTCTACTCTGCTCAGGGGTGAGTTGAGCAGAGAGGCCAAAATCAGCTGGGGAGAGAGCAAAAGACCGTTTTTATTTGAATCCTGTGCAATTAGGAAAGCACGCAAAAGAATTTCCCGGTAGAAGTTTGAGAATGTGCTCTTGAATCTCCTGGACAACTGTCCCTGCTCTGTTTCCTCAGGACTTTAGCCAAGGAAATATGGTGCTGGCTGCTTCAGAAATCCCCACATTTTTTACACTGCCTCCAGCAGGGGCTTTTCAAACTTTAGACATGTAGCTCCCTCCCTCTGGAAGGGACACGCACAGAGCAATGCCACTGTGGACTGCTCGAGCCTTGCCATAGGTCTGTGCACGTTGCCACCGCGTGGTCAGCTCACAACAGGCTCCCTGCACTGCCACCAGCGCCATTTTGGGGGGGCTGGCACTCACTCAAAAGCAGCCCCACAGCCCACATATCCCTGGAACGCTGCACCTGCCCAAGAATATACTGACCCAGCTTGACAGAGCCATCCGTTTTGAGAAGGATGTTGAGGCTTTTCAAATCTCTGTGCATCACGTGGTTGGCGTGGAGAAAATGCAGTCCTTGCAGGCACTGAGAGAGAAACCAGAAACAGGAGGGCAAATATCAGTGATGTGATTTCATCACACAAGAAAGGAAACAGCTCTCCAAGATTCCCTCTCCAGGGGAATGAGGAGTAATGGCAGAACACAGTGCCACTGAGGGGAAGAGCTCGCTGTCCAACACAGGCAGAGCAGCACCTTTCTAAAGAAAGGCATGTCAGCTTGCCAAAGAGCAACAGCAACTGCTGGTGTAGACTCTGCCCTGCAAACCAGCCAGGATGACTGCTGCTGCAGTGGATGTGCTCAGAAGCACACAGCACTCTGGCTGCACTGCTAACCTTTCCAGCTGAGGACTCAGAGAAATGAGTCTCTCTTTCTTCTTTGCTGTTCCTTTCAAATGCTCCCACCATCACCACCTTTGCTTTTACAGGCAAGGAATGCAGTGCCAACAGACCAAAGTTTAGAGAGGCAAGATGGAGAAGAGCAAATACAAGAGCCAGAGTGAAAATGCAACAGCAGGAGACAAGAGGACAAGAACAGAGTCCAGTGAGTGCAGAGGCACTGGCAGGCAGTTCATTTGAGAGGCTCTTGCTTGCCCAGAGCATATCAGCCACACAGAAACAAAGCCTGGCTCATGGAATCGCTCCTGTTCTGAGCCCCTTTCCCAGACAATCCTGCCCAAGCTCTGGGAAGCACAGCTGGGATCCCCGACTGACCTCCCGACTGATGATGGCAATCTCGTCTTCTGTCAGGCGAGTCTTTTGGATTGTGTCGTAAAGACTGCCTCCATCCATGTACTCCATCACCAGCCACAGTTCTTCATGCACAAGGTAGCTGAAAGAAGGGAACAAGGCCATGCAGATGAACATGCATTCGTTGGTTCCTTTGCTTGATTCTTGTTTCCGGGTCGCTTTGTGACAAGGACAGAATTAAAAGAATTAAAGACATTCCCTCCGGGCTGTGGGTTGTTTGCAGTCTGTGCAGTCTCAAGGAGAACAGCACATCTGTCAAAAGGAGATGTCTCTGATGGCCAGCAATCAAAAAGTGCAGTTTAGTAACAGCCAAGATGAAAAACCTGTCCCGTGTGGTATTTCTGGAAAGAAGCACCTAGTGTTCCTGGCATGGCCAGCCCTGGAAAAGAGGGGCAACAATCCAAGGGAAATCCTCCCTAGCATGCTTCATCAGCATTGAAGAAACCTTAAAAAATCCATCCTGAGACAACATGGAGGCAGCCAACTTACAGGGTACTGACTTCTTATGGTAGAGATGATGCAGGTTTTTGAACAATTTTTCAACTATGTGTTGGAAAGCCAGGGATGACTCACGGAGATAAACTGCACTCTCTTCCCATCCATTGGAGATGAGTAGAGAAATAATAATGAAGCAATAATTAACAGCTTTCTTTTCTGCCAGTGTCCAAAGTGGGGTTTTAACCTTGCATACTTTTACTATGTAAACAAACCTTCATGGGATGAGACCATGACCACTCACCCGTCTAAATAATGGACAAGATGGGGACTCATATTCCTCTTCATGACCGTGATTTCAGTAACAATATCCTCCATCTCGCTCGGTCCCCGAAGATAGATTTTCTTGATAGCCACCTAGAATGACATTGAAAATCAGTAACTTTAGAAGTTGGAGGAATGAGACCAAAACACACATGGGGAGAGAGATTTTGCAATGACACCGCCAAGCCGTGCCAAAGTGCCTTGTAATTAGACAAAGGAGTAATTAGGAAGTGACATTCCTACAGCCCATTTCTCTGCTCCTTTGGGGGCCAGATCCAGGACACGTGGCCACTGACCACATTTTGCCTTGTCCACTTGTTAGCAATGGTGTGTCAACTCTCACCCCCCCAAAGCTCTGAGCACACTCTCTGTCTGTCTGTACTTGAGAAGAAGTAATGCGTGACTTGGTACTCTGTGGATACATCTCGGGCTATAGGCAGGGCTTGGGGCTTTTAGGGACACCTTGCAGATCTCTCCCTACGTGCAGTTCCCAAGTGCAGCACTGCAGGTGGCTAAGGAACTGCCAGGAACATTCAGATGTATTTGCTGGCAGCCAGAAATGAGAATTCAGGACTCTGAAGCCGTAGCCCCAGAGAGCAGTGAGATGCTCCTTTGTCTGAGCAATTGAGAGCCAGGGAGAGCATCCTTCTCTGAAAGGAACCGCTGTCCTCCTTGCCTTCCTTCTGGCAGCTGAGCAGGACAAAGACTGCCCCAAATGCAGTTGGCAGGCTGGCACCAGTCTGTGCTTCTTGTGCCTTTGCAGCACAGCTCTAGCCACAGCTGCAGCCGCAGCTGACACGAGACAGGAAAGCCCTGGAGAGCAGCAGAATCTGCAGGGGCTCTTGACATTTACCTCTCCGCCCGTGGCAGTGTCGATGGCTCTGCAAACCTCTCCAAAAGCCCTAGAAACAAAACAGCAGCAAAGAAAGGAGAAGCCATTTAGACCTTGGAGTGAAAGCCAGCCCAGACAGGAGATGTCTGCTGGAAATGCCTCCAACCTGCAGCATGCAGGAGGGCACTGCCAGAAGGCAGATGATGCATGTTCCTCTCCAGTGCATGGGCACTGGGCCTGTTTCTGAAGCATTGGGGTTTAGTGCCTCAGCTCCAAAGGCCAGGTGATTCTTTCATCATGGATTTCAGTTTCTAAACTGGGCGGTTTTTATCCTCACCACAGACTATTTCCTTCAGCAAACTCTTGGGAAGAAATGCTCCTGAGAAGTGTTATCTGACTGCTATGATAGGGGGTAGGTTGCTGTTTCTGGCAATGAAATAGAAGTGTCTTTGATAATGCCTTCTGACCACACTTCCAAATTCTGGCCGCTACTGAGAGATGGGGCAGACTAACCCGCGTGTCTGAATATGTTTGCAGCTTGCCTGACTTCACACTTGACAGATATTCCAGCAGCAAATCAGCTGCCCCATGATTGTGTAGAAGCAACTGTGGTTGGACTCACCCTCTGCCAACAATTTCCTTTTCGGTGTATTTCCTCCGGGGATTTTCTGTGCTCACCATTTGCCCTGAGGGAAACAAAATGCAAAATGCTCACTTGAAAGCAGACATCCCACTATCCAAGAGATACAAAAGGCAGCCCTGCTGGGGCTCTACAGTCTGGCCTTCTGAGTCCTTTGTGGCCAGCTGGGTAACAACAACAACAACAACAACAATTGCAACAAGACAGGCAGCTCTGCAGTACAAGCAGGTCAGCACAGAGAATGATTTTCTACAGTCCTTTGAAGAGATGCCTTGGCAGAAAACAAAGCACAGGGAGATGCATTCGCAGGAGAGGAGGGCATCTTCCCCACCTTGCAGCAGTTTCCCAAAGGAATGCCTTTCCCTTTGTAAACCCAAGCAGCTCATGCTCTAACCAACCCCAAGGGGCCTTCAGCAGCAGGACCCTCACCCTTGATGAGCAGGCTGAGCTGGAAGACGCCCTTGCCCGTGGCCCACGTGAAGAACCACACTGCTTCTCCTGCCCCTGACAGCAGGGATCAGTCCCTGCCATTGCACTCGCCCTCTCAGCCCCGCACACGTGCCCACCTTCCCGCAGCGGGCAAGGGCAGCAAGGACAGCAGTGCTCCTCAGGTGCCGGCGGGACACGGACAGCTGCCCAGAGGAGATGCTGACCCTCTGTGAGCCCAGCCCAGGCCGTGCAGGAGCCGGCCCAGAGCAGGGGCTGCTGCCTCGGGGCAGCTCCGCGCTGCAGCGGCCGGATGGCAGCGGGACTCTCCCAGCTAAGGAAGGCTCCAGCCTCGGCGCTCACACCAGCCCTCAGGGCCAGGGCAGCCACCGCCACAAAGCTGCCAAAGCCCAGGCACCAGCACTGACAAGTAATGGCAAGAAGGCACGGCCACACCCAGCCCCTTCCAAGCTGGTGCCCCCACTGAGGACACAGCAGGATTGGCTTGGAGAGCAGACACACCCAGGTGCACGCCAGTGCCCTTTTGTGCCAACAGGTGATGGGAGGCAGAGAGTCAGCTGGGCTCTCTTCTCAGCCCCACCAGGTCTTATCTGAGGGCACAGGACGGGCAGCTGCTCTGGGCAAGAAGCAGCTTCAATGACTTGTGCTGTACAATCACAAAGGGCACTGAGATGAGGAGGATCAATGGGTCCAGCTATGCTGACACGTGCTCACAATACACTGTCCCTCAGAGAAGAAAGACACAAGACGTACTCATGAACCCCAGGAAGTCATCCTCCTGATACTCCATCTCCTGTTGCTGAGCAGCAGCTTTGTCAGTGCTGGAGATGAAGGAACTGCCCAGGCTCCACTGCTCAGCTGGGGCAGGCCAGGCCCCTTCAGGTGACACTGCTGCTCCTGCTGCTGCAGCTTCAATAGAAGAGCCTGTGGAGATCTGAGACAACAAAAGAGTTTGTGTCAGAAAAGTGGCTGGCAGAGATTAGCCCCAGATCCCATTTTAAATGCAAGCCCTTAGGAAGGTGCTGTCAGCCAGTGACTGGGAGCTGCTGTCAAGCTCAGCTTTTTCACCTTTCTGCCCACAATTCACATTAATTCAGCCACTTCTTTCTGCTTCCCTGCCCACCTCTGCTTCCATTTTACCAAAAGAACAACCTGGCAACCAAGGCACCAAAATCCCTGACTTGAAGCAGAAGCTCCACGTCCCCAGTGTGTCTCTGAAATGCTCCCAGGTAAGCACAGCCAAGAAGCTCGTGGGGACAAACCGCCCCAAAAAGCTTGTGTTGTCACATCAATACTTTTTGTGCCTGTGGGTACTTGGCGAGTCTGTGGAGGGGGACAGGTGTCCCCAGACCACAGCGTCCCCTACGTATCCACCAAGGCTGAGCACAGTGCCTTTGACATGCTCCCTCCTCTGCAGACAGGGAACCTTCCTGCTCCAGGCTGGCCTCTATCAGAATCCCAGCAAGCTGGGGCCTAAACATGGCAGCTCAAAGCCCATTTTCCAGCTGTCACTGGCTGAGGGGAATGGCTAGGTCTGGCAGGACTGCAGCACTCGGCATCCTCAGCCACCAACAGCAAGAGCTGGCTGCTCAGAAACTTGCAGCTCTGCCTCGCACTAAAGACAGCGCCCTCCAGAAGTGGCACTTACCGTCTTGGAAAGTTGCGGCTGTGGTGTGACCACAGCTGGAGCCTTGTGGTCATTTGGCTCCTCTTTGCCTTCTCGTCCAGGAGCAGAGGAAGCCAGAGGAGAGTCTGCTCTTGGTTCTGGGATCTGTGGACAGACAGGAGCGTTAGACACAGGCCATGACCTATCATTTAGAACCTTCTTTCTCTTCAGCTCTAGAACCAGCTCTACTAAGCACAAATCATCAACTTGCAGAGCAAGGGGATTCTAAGTCCCTCAGACTAAATTCTAATGGGCTGATTCAACTGGACACTGCAAATTGCTCCAAATTACATATTCCCCCCTGACTACTATCAGGAAGCACATTCTCTCTGCCAAACTTATCTTTTAGTTCTTTTAAAGCTCTGAAATGGAAAATTAGGAAATAGGCAGTGATGCCTTTGCTCTTGCTGCTGTAGACATGGAAATGGATTTTCTTGCAGCCTACTCAGCTGGCCCTCTACACTCTACTGCCACAGGCCAAGCTCACAGCTTGCTGCACAATTCTTAAACGCCAAGAACATCAAATGTTCTTTCCTTACTCACCTTGGGATCAGCACCTCTGAATACCCGGCTCAGGTGACCTGCAGTGGGCAAGGGAAAATGAAGCAGATGCTTTGAGAAAACTGGAGACAACCAGAGCATTTTTAGAAGACCTTCCAAGGCCTCCCAGTCTACATTTTCAAAGTTGTCCTGCTTGACCCAGCAAGGGAGGAATTGGCAAACTCTGCTGCCACAGACTCTCCAACAGAGGGAACGCAACCCCTGCAGGCTCCCTTGCAAATGCTGCCCGCACGGCCGTGGCTACACACACCCCCTTTGGAGCTGAACATGTTGACAGGAGCTTTACCCAAGCGGCATCTGGATGGCCTTTCTGTTTCCAAATGAACTCAGTCACTAAGAAAGAGCAGGAAGACACAAAAACCAGGTTAGGTGACACTCAGGGAAAACCTCTACTTACCTGCCAGGTTAGTTAGGAAATAGCAGGAATAGGCAACTCCATAAACAGTGAAAACTGCAGCGGCGAGTTGCCCAATCATTGTGGCAACTGCTGTGCAAGTTTGCAGACTGCGCTCTAACGCTAGCTAAAAGAAGTCTCCTGTCAGTCAGCAGCTGCCCCCTGACAAAAGCCTCAAGCACAGGACCAAGTTCCTGCACTGAGCGAGGCCAAGAGCTGCTCTGACACCCCTGAGGCCTTCCGTGCACCAAGGCAACCTTGTGATGTCACCACGACCACGTGACAACCGTGCCCTGACATCACAAAGCAAACGCTCTGCCTTGATCTGGATGGATGGAGGAGGGCACGTGGACTCGACTACTGAGGACTCATTGCAGATGCTAGAATTAAGGGCTGTCCTTTGGATCATTATGAATTGGCCTGATCAGGGTGTAAATATTGTCACAGACTCATGATACGTAGTAGGGGTGGTGCTGCGGATTGAGGATGCATTGATAAAGGATATAAAGAATGACAGGTTATGGGAACTTTTGAGGCAGCTGAGGCAAGCTGTTCGGCTGCGCTCAGCTCCTTTTGCGATTTTGCATATTCGAAGCCACAAATGGTCAGAAGGTTTGGGTCAGGGTAATGCCATAGCTGATCAGTTGGTTTCTGTTGCAGTACCACAAGACGGATTTCAGCAGGCACGTATTGCTCATGAGACTTTTCACCAGAATGCGCGAGGCCTAAAGAAACAGTTTCGCATATCTCTGAATGATGCCCGTGGTATTGTCAGATCCTGTCCTCTCTGTAGTCAGCATGGGCCTGGACTAGGGATGGGAGTAAACCCACGGGGCCTTGGACCCAATCACATCTGGCAAATGGATGTAACTCACGTATCCTCCTTTGGTAGATTGAAATATGTGCATGTTACAACTGATACTTTCAGTAAATTTATTTGGGCTTCAGCGCAGCCGGGAGAGAAAGCTCTCCACGTGGTACGACACCTAACTACTTGCTTTGCGGTGATGGGGGTGCCAGAACAGATTAAGACAGATAATGGCCCTGCATATGTGAGCAGCAGGATCCAAAGGTTCTTACAGAAGTGGGGTGTGACACACATCACAGGTATCCCACACTCACATACAGGTCAGGCGATTGTGGAGCGAGCCCACCAAACACTCAAGGATTATCTGTTAAAATATAAGGAGGAGGTGGATGTGCAGACCATGCTATCAAAAACACTATTTGTATTAAACTATCTGTGTGTAATGGGGGACCACTCGGAGCCCCCTGCGGTCATCCACTCAGGCGGAGTAAAGGAGGAAGCAACTAAGCCATTGTTTAAAGTCATGTACCGAGATCCCAAAACTGGAGTATGGGAAGGTCCCGCAGAGGTTCAGTACATGGGTAGAGGTTATGTTTGTGTTCTTACCCCCACAGGGCCCCAATGGATACCTAGTAAATGGATCCGTCCTGCTAATGACCCTGCAAGAGCGACATCGATACTGGACAGCCAGGGTTAGAGGGGGTACACTTAATTGAAGACTTAAGGGCAAGAGAAAACCTACAACTGCTCTGGCAGTTTGACAAGGTAGTACAGAGAGATCACTCCATGTCAATTCATACCCAAATAGCTAAGTTGTAAGAACTCACTAGTCATTTGCAGCAAGACACAGGCTTGGGTTTAACAGGTTGGCTATGATCTTTCGGGCTAGGGCCTTGGATAACCTCCCTACTGCAACATGTAATCAATATTGTGATTGTTATTATACTGCTTGTACTTTTTGTATCTTGCTTTTTTTGCTGCTTGCAACAGATGATGTCACGCATAGCAAAAACAGTAACTACTCGACACGCTGCGTTTGCTGCACAAAATAAAAAAGAGGGAATTGTTGAAGAATGGTTAGCAGAGCAAGGCCACGGATCATTAGAGGCCTCATGGCCCGATACCAAGTGCTAGCAGCCTACGCGCTGCTAAGATAAGCTGTCCTCGGGACAGCAGTAAGCACGGATACAGGCCAAAGATAAAAGAACTTGTGGTTAATAGAGCGTAGCAGTAAGCACGTATACAAAGTTTTCAGCATGCCAAGAGGAGGAACCTTCTCACGCTTGATATAGCCAATCAAGTATAGATGAGTAGTGTATGCTAACCAATTATAATTTGACAAGTATGCTGAATGCTTGGGGCAAAAGTATAAGAACGGATGTTATGAGCAATAAAGTTGAACAATGCTTTACCAATCATATTGATTGATTGCATTCTTCCCTCACCGAAATCCTCCGCAGTGCAGCACATCCTGCGTAGGAGATGGTCCTGGTGTCCCAGAGGGAATTGTGCATGGCTTTGGGGACAGTGGTGCAGATGGAGCCCAGGTCGCTGAGGGCCAGGTTGAGCAGGAAGAAGAACATGGGGCTGTGCAGGTGGTGGCCGCAGGCTACGGCGCTGGTGACCAGGCCGTGGCCCAGGAGGGCAGCCAGGGAGATGCCCAGGAAGAGGCAGAAGCGCAGGAGCTGCAGCTGCCGCGTGTCTGCCAACGCCAGCGGGAGGAAGTGGCTGATGGAGCTGCTGTTGGACATTTGCTGTGGCTGCATATGGGCACGTGTTCATGGATAAAGGACAGTGACAAGTCAGGGCTGGCTGCTTTGAGCCAAACCCGTGCCATTCCCTGTAGCCTGTCCTGCTGGTGTTGGTGTCTTTGGGGCGGACCCTGACTGCCGACAAAACAGCAACACATTCGCTTAAGAGCTGGACTAGGTCAGTGCAAAAGATGGCGGCCAGGGCTGAGGGAGCCACACACAAGATGGCGGCCAGGGCTGGAGAGCCACACACAAGATGGCGGCTGGGGCTGGGCTGCCAGGGCGGCTGATCTCACTAGGAGGCGCAGCCTCAGCCCTCTGGCTGCCATCCTGTGTGGGGCAGGCAGAGCCCCCCTTCAGTGCCTGTTGAAATGGACATTAACGGACACCCGGGAAAAGGACACGGTCTGGCACCTTTGCTCTGTGCACACAAACATAGACCAGCCAGTTTGGAACGCCAACTGGCAGTACTTTGATGTCAAGGCAATTCAAATAGGTGAAAATACGAAACTCCGGGCATTGAACGTTTTAAAATAAAAACTTTTTTTTTTTTTGAAAGAGGGCTAAAAGCACTCCTTGTGCACATGGACTCCAATTAGCATCAAGCAGCATCACAAGTGGTTTCGTCCAGGCAGGAGTCACAGTCACTGTGAGGTGATGAAAACGGAGATGGGATCTGCTTGAGGCGGATGGTGCAGCGGCTGCGCACCTGCGACGTGTATCCCTCAGGGTACCTATTTCTTTAGAACACTATGAAGACTAGAGGGAATTGAAAGTCCACTGCAGTTTAGGTTGTTCTTCACGAGATTGTTCAAGTCGAGCACAGCCATTCTGTTCAGCAGACACACGGGCAGGGGCTTCTTGGAGCGCAGCTCTGGCACCCATTCTTTGGAGGAGGGGATTGCAGGAAAGAAGAAAAGAAGCTCATCAACTACTGAAGAGGAAGAGTCACTGACAGGAAGCAGTGGGTTAAGAAATGTGAGGGGGAAAAAGGCAGAAAACATGAGGTGACAAGTGTGAGAAATGGGAGTGGAAAAAGGAGGGAAGTGTGAGGGAAGAAAAGGGTAGGAAACCTGTGTGGGAAAGGGTGAGAAAACGGAGGGGAAAATGGTGAAGATGTGAGTGAAAGTAGGAGAGGAAGGTGAGAGGAGGAAAAGGCAGGACATATGATGGGAAAATTCTAAGAAACATGATCAGGGAAGGCTGAAAAACATAGAGGAAAAAATGGAGGGAAATGTGAGGGGAAGAGAGTGAGAAAATTACTGGCAGAGAGAGAGAAACAGGCAGCAAATGTGAGGGGAACATTGTGAGAATCCTGAGGGGGAAAGAGGGAGAAACCAGAGGGCAGAAAAAGGCAGGAAACATTAGGGGGGAAAAAAGGGTGGGAAGTTGGATGGGAAAAGTGGCAGAAAACAGGAGTGAAAAAAGGGCAGAAAATGCTAGAGGAAAAGTAGAAGCAACATGAGGGGGAAAGAATGATAAACGTGAGGGGAAAAGTGGGAGAAATGTAAGAGGGAAAGCCTGGGAAACATGAGGGCAAAAGTGAGAAACATGAGGAGACAACTTGGAGAAAAATGACTGAGGAAAGGAGAAAAGCATGAGGGGAGAAAAGGGCAGGATAAGTGAGGGGAAAATTGTGAGAATCGTGGGAGAACAAAAAAGCAGGAAAAAGCGGGAAGTTGGGGAAATGTGAGAGGCAAAGCGTGAGGAAAGGGAGCTGAAAAGGGTGGGGAAAATGAGTAAAACTTGGGAGGCAAACATGAGAGGAAAACTGTGAGACTCGAGAGGGGGAAGGGGTGGAAATGCGAGAGGGAAAAGAACAGGAAATGTGAAGGGAGAAAAGGAGAGAAGGCAGGATTGGCATGACAGCTGAAATGATTCCTAACACATTCCCCCATGCATTTGCCCATTTATTGCACTAGCCCAGGGCTTCTCTGTATGTCCGTCTCCCCCTGTGCCTTGATTCCTGTTTGGAAGCAGTAGAAGTGCAGGATGTGCCCACCAGCAGGAGCTGCTCCAAGCTGGGAAGGGGCCAGGTGGTGCTGATTTCCAGAGGCTTCTGTGTCCCAGGTGAGGCCAGGGCAGGAGTGGGTTGAAAGGTGCTGCTGCTGCTCCTCTGTGCCAGAGAGCCCTGGCCGGGCAGGGCACGGCGCCCACTGCACTGCGGGCTCTTTCTCCTGCCACAGCTGGGCACACCTGGCAACAAATCATGACGACTTGTGGGGAAACCAAGGGCTTTGTGGAGGCTGCCTTGCTCTGCACACACCCGGGCCACCTGCAGCACAGAGCTTTGGCCCCCAGAAAGGCAAACCCGAGGGGAACAGCTGGAAAAGGTTTCATTTTCACCTGTCAATAGATGACTTTATTTCAGTGCTGGGTGCGTGGGGAATCACTTTCCTAACACGTGCTCAGCCAGAAATCACACCTACTCATTTGTAACCATGGAAACAAGACCTACTCATTACTTTGCTGAAACTCACAGGCTAAACATTCCCTCAAATTAGTTGACATATTTAAATCACTTCTCAGAAGTTACTGACAGGAGAGTAGGGCTCTCTTGAGAGTCTCGGGTGGTCATTTGGGGAACATCCCATTCCTGCAATTCTCCTCTGATGCTCAAGAGCCTCCTACAACCACTCTTTTCCCCTTGAATGCATTCCAGCTGCATTCTTGGGAAGACTATTCTCAAGGCTAAGGTAGTCACTTGCACACATCAATCACTGCTCTGGAGGAATAGAGGGCTCAACAGTCTGTTAATGCAAAGGGAATTCACAATTTGTTACAGTTCAATATTTTCTCAAAACCTGCCTTCTCTGGGCATTGCTCACAAGCATTTCTTTAATTCACCTTGAAAATGTTTTTGCTGACTGAAGCCACATTGTGTCTTTCCTTCAGCAATTCAGAAGAAAAACACAAACTGCCTGCTGAAACCCTTCTGCTCCCTTCCAAATCAGTTCACTGCTCAAGCACGAGCCACAGGCTCCTGCCCGATTCCCTCTGTGAGATAGGAGGTAATATTTTGTTGCAGCTGCAGGGTTATGAGAAGAAAGAACGAAAGCTGTTGGTTCTTGGGGTTGTTATTTAGGGTTTGGGTTTGTTCTAGTTGATTTGTTGGGTGTTGCTGTGAGCTGGGAGAGGGGCCAGCGTGAAGACCAAACCAAAAGGGAAGTAGGAGAAGAGGGGAGGGGACAGAAAAGGAGGCGGTGGGGACAGAATACAAGTTTCCTATTTCCCGGCCAAAGGGAAAGGGGACAGGGTTCGCCCTGGGCTGGGAAAGGCAATAAAAAGCAGCATTTTCTGTGTGTGTGTTGTGTGTGTGTTTGGCTCTTGGGAGAGGGAGATACACACCCAGCTCAGGTGAATCCATCCTAAAAAACAGTTCTCTTTGGCTTTGATGACGTTGTCACCCCATTAAATTTCATCTGACAGTTGGCTCCTCTCTAACACCTCTCTATCTCCCAGCAGCTCAGGGCTGCATTGCACAGTGCTTGCTGTGTGCCAGAGAGCTCAAAGCAGGCTGGCCCGGGGCCCCGGAATATTTCTGCAGAACACTCTGCATTTCACCCCTTTGCTCTGGCTCAGTGCACAACTCCAGCACTGCAGGCGCTTCCTCCCAGAGCCGTGTGAGGCCCCGGCTCCTGCAGATGTGAGCTGACAAGCTGTCCCTGCCTGCCGCTGGCCTCGCTTCCCCCGGCAGAAGCGCCGTGCCTGAAGGAGGCTGCCCTGTGCCGGAGCCTGCGGAGCAGCCCGGCTCCCTCCTCTGTGCCCAGAGCGCTGCACACACTGCTCACCTTGGCCAGGAGTTAGAGGGCAGCCGGCACAAGGGTGGCAATCCTCAGCCAGGCCTGCAGCCCTCGCCTGTGGTTTGCCTTTCTCTGCTCCTGTGCACGCTCCGGACGGCCGATGCCACCGGTCTGTGCTGCGCCCAGCACGGCCACGCTTCCCCTCGGGAGAGCCTTCCCCACTTTCCAACTGTACCAAAGAAGCCATCAATGTCACTCTCCACCTCTAAGAAAAAACTGACACTTCAGAAGAAAATGTTGAGCTTTGTCAGAGGCTCAGAAGGAGGGGAATCTTTGAAAGCAGTTGAGGTTTCACAAACTTTATTTCCAATCCTATGCTACTATCCTACTCCACTGTCCTAGCTGCAATCCTACTCTACAGTCCTATTCTACAATCCTTCTCTATACTGGTGTTGGAGAAAACAGTTGTCTGATTCCTGTCTCCTCCTTCCACTCTTTCACTGAAGTGATCAGTGGCACCAGGCTGGACACAGGCTTGGCTGATGTTACAAATGGATGCTGCACAAAGAAAAAAAAAAAAACAAGAATGAACCATTACTTTGCAAGCTAAGAGCCTCAAAGGCAGGGCAATATTTTTCAAAGGAAAAGGAGATTGAATCAGAGTACGTCTAAGGAGCAACAGTGGGGCCACATTGGCACAGCTTGCTGCAAGAGCTGCTATGTGCCCCAGGCCTGGAAATATCTCCGGTCTGAGCATCCTGATCTCTTGAAAGAGGTCCCTGGTCATATTGCAGGGCACTTGGAGCAGATGACCCTTACAGGCCCTTGCCAGCCCAGCCCAGTCTAGGATTCCTGACTGTTCTCATTTGAACAGCACCAAGAGTGGAGGTGAGGAGGAGGAGGCTCCCCTGATGCCTTGCACTTCAGTGCAGGAGGAGCCCGTCCCTGGGACACTGTTTCCCCTGCAGCCCCTTGGCATTTTACCTGCAGCAGCTCCTTGGCAGACCAGCGCCGTGCCTCGTCTCTCTGCAGGCAGCAGCTCAGGAAGTCACACAGCAAAGGGGAGCGGAGCTTGGGCTGCTGCAGCTTTGGGATCCCTTTGGTGGCTTTCAGGAGTTGAGCCTGAAGAGAAAGGAAACACGAGTTTCTCACCCGCTTCTTTCACATCTGGAACTGCTCTCCCAGATCCCATTGTTTCAGGTGCACTCTGCAGTGGCACTTTCTGCCGTGGCACAGAGGCAGAGATGACTTTCCTGACCAACAAAACACCCAAAGCCCGATGCAGCCACAGCTTTCCCAGCATCCAGCAGCTCTTGCCTTGGCAGTTGATTTCATTGACTGGCCTTGTTAGTGGAAACAATAGCAGCAAAAGCAGGTTTCCTTCTCTGAGGGTTCACCTGAGCAGCTTGACAGGCTATTTGGAAGAGGCACTTTGCTCTACTAACTCACTCTACTATTTCCAAAGATAATTACATGAAAAGCATCTCTGCAGCTCTTGTTGGTCCCTTAAGCACAGCTGCCATCAAACCAAAGTCATCAAGCTTTTTCCTTGGTTCTTGAAAACAATGGGAATTGCAAGCAAAGAAAGGAAATCCCTCAGTTATTCCTCAGGTAAGGAAACAAACATTTGGAATCTCATCTTCCACACAGACACATGAAGATGCATGCACAAATGTCTTGGGACGAAAATGCCTCTTTGGGCACACAGGAAACACCTGCACCTCCGTCTCTCATCAGACTGCAAATTTCAGCTTCCCTTAGGCAGCAAAAGGAAAATTTTGGTGGTCAAAGCAGAAGAGGGAGAAACGCCATCCATGTGGTAGCCCTCTGCTCATTTGGACACTCAAGTCAATGCATTAATGGCATGGCCATCCTAGAAAGTGCCTGGAAACAAAGGGGTGGGTTTGGCCGGCTCTCCACATGGCCAGGCTTCATCTTGGTGACATGGAGGTGACGGCTTGGGTTAGGAAAGAAAGACGGTCACTGAGTGTTTCAGCAGCACCGCACAAGAAGCACAAGAGACTCTGTGGCCTTCACACCCTCTTGTTAAGGTTTCAGGCAAATTTCCTTGTGAGAAGAATGGGGGTGCACTTCTTCTCTCCAAACCACTGTTTTATAAACATCCTCGGGTTTGGGTTACTTTCCTTCATTTCAGGAAAGATAACACCACTTCTAAGATGCTTGTTTGCTGCTATTAGGGCTGTCTACAAAGCCAAAAGAGCTGGAACGACTTCTAAGCCAAAGCCCAGTGTTGCCTGAGAAGGGAGATTGTTTGCCTGGGCTAAGGCTTGAGTTCCCCCACGGATGCAACCAAAACCCCAGCAGATGCTGATGTGCTGCCGGGACATTTTCAGAAAGGGACTGTGGTGGAAGTAGTTCCAGCGGATGGCAATGGCATTTTGTCCAGTGGCACACACAAAGTGGGATGGGGGAGAAAGACAGCGGGATCAGAGAGTATTTACACCTTACCATGGCAGAATTTTCCTCCCAGTCAGGAGCTTCTCCTTCCACCATTTCAATGACCACGATTCCCAAAGACCATATGTCCACTTTGGGGCCATAGGGTTCACCGTTCACTTCAGGTGCCATCCACTGAAGAGTCCCGACCACCGATCTCCGTCTACTCTGCTCAGGGGTGAGTTGAGCAGAGAGGCCAAAATCAGCTGGGGAGAGAGCAAAAGACCGTTTTTATTTGAATCCTGTGCAATTAGGAAAGCACGCAAAAGAATTTCCCGGTAGAAGTTTGAGAATGTGCTCTTGAATCTCCTGGACAACCGTCCCTGCTCTGTTTCCTCAGGACTTTAGCCAAGGAAATATGGTGCTGGCTGCTTCAGAAATCCCCACATTTTTTACACTGCCTCCAGCAGGGGCTTTTCAAACTTTAGACATGTAGCTCCCTCCCTCTGGAAGGGACACGCACAGAGCAATGCCACTGTGGACTGCTCGAGCCTTGCCATAGGTCTGTGCACGTTGCCACCGCGTGGTCAGCTCACAACAGGCTCCCTGCACTGCCACCAGCGCCATTTTGGGGGGGCTGGCACTCACTCAAAAGCAGCCCCACAGCCCACATATCCCTGGAACGCTGCACCTGCCCAAGAATATACTGACCCAGCTTGACAGAGCCATCCGTTTTGAGAAGGATGTTGAGGCTTTTCAAATCTCTGTGCATCACATGGTTGGCGTGGAGAAAATGCAGTCCTTGCAGGCACTGAGAGAGAAACCAGAAACAGGAGGGCAAAAATCAGTGATGTGATTTCATCACACAAGAAAGGAAAGAGCTCTCCAAGATTCCCTCTCCAGGGGAATGAGGAGTAATGGCAGAACACAGTGCCACTGAGGGGAAGAGCTCGCTGCTCCAACACAGGCAGAGCAGCACCTTTCTAAAGAAAGGCATGTCAGCTTGCCAAAGAGCAACAGCAACTGCTGGTGTAGACTCTGCCCTGCAAACCAGCCAGGATGACTGCTGCTGCAGTGGATGTGCTCAGAAGCACACAGCACTCTGGCTGCACTGCTAACCTTTCCAGCTGAGGACTCAGAGAAATGAGTCTCTCTTTCTTCTTTGCTGTTCCTTTCAAATGCTCCCACCATCACCACCTTTGCTTTTACAGGCAAGGAATGCAGTGCCAACAGACCAAAGTTTAGAGAGGCAAGATGGAGAAGAGCAAATACAAGAGCCAGAGTGAGAATGCAACAGCAGGAGACAAGAGGACAAGAACAGAGTCCAGTGAGTGCAGGGGCACTGGCAGGCAGTTCATTTGAGAGGCTCTTGCTTGCCCAGAGCATATCAGCCACACAGAAACAAAGCCTGGCTCACGGAATCGCTCCTGCTCTGAGCCCCTTTCCCAGACAATCCTGCCCAAGCTCTGGGAAGCACAGCTGGGATCCCCGACTGACCTCCCGACTGATGATGGCAATCTCGTCTTCTGTCAGGCGAGTCTTTTGGATTGTGTCGTAAAGACTGCCTCCATCCATGTACTCCATCACCAGCCACAGTTCTTCATGCACAAGGTAGCTGAAAGAAGGGAACAAGGCCATGCAGATGAACATGCATTCGTTGGCTCCTTTGCTTGATTCTTGTTTCCGGGTTGCTTTGTGACAAGGACAGAATTAAAAGAATTAAAGACATTCCCTCCGGGCTGTGGGTTGTTTGCAGTCTGTGCAGTCTCAAGGAGAACAGCACATCTGTCAAAAGGAGATGTCTCTGATGGCCAGCAATCAAAAAGTGCAGTTTAGTAACAGCCAAGATGAAAAACCTGTCCCGCGTGGTATTTCTGGAAAGAAGCACCTAGTGTTCCTGGCATGGCCAGCCCTGGAAAAGAGGGGCAACAATCCAAGGGAAATCCTCCCTAGCATGCTTCATCAGCATTGAAGAAACCTTAAAAAATCCATCCTGAGACAACATGGAGGCAGCCAACTTACAGGGTACTGACTTCTTATGGTAGAGTTGATGCAGGTTTTTGAACAATTTTTCAACTATGTGTTGGAAAGCCAGGGATGACTCACGGAGATAAACTGCACTCTCTTCCCATCCATTGGAGATGAGTAGAGAAATAATAATGAAGCAATAATTAACAGCTTTCTTTTCTGCTAGTGTCCAAAGTGGGGTTTTAACCTTGCATACTTTTACTATGTAAACAAACCTTCATGGGATGAGACCATGACCACTCACCCGTCTAAATAATGGACAAGATGGGGACTCATATTCCTCTTCATGACCGTGATTTCAGTAACAATATCCTCCATCTCGCTCGGTCCCCGAAGATAGATTTTCTTGATAGCCACCTAGAATGACATTGAAAATCAGTAACTTTAGAAGTTGGAGGAATGAGACCAAAACACACATGGGGAGAGAGATTTTGCAATGACACCGCCAAGCCGTGCCAAAGTGCCTTGTAATTAGACAAAGGAGTAATTAGGAAGTGACATTCCTACAGCCCATTTCTCTGCTCCTTTGGGGGCCAGATCCAGGACACGTGGCCACTGACCACATTTTGCCTTGTCCACTTGTTAGCAATGGTGTGTCAACTCTCACCCCCCCAAAGCTCTGAGCACACTCTCTGTCTGTCTGTACTTGAGAAGAAGTAATGCGTGACTTGGTACTCTGTGGATACATCTCGGGCTATAGGCAGGGCTTGGGGCTTTTAGGGACACCTTGCAGATCTCTCCCTACGTGCAGTTCCCAAGTGCAGCACTGCAGGTGGCTAAGGAACTGCCAGGAACATTCAGATGTATTTGCTGGCAGCCAGAAATGAGAATTCAGGACTCTGAAGCCGTAGCCCCAGAGAGCAGTGAGATGCTCCTTTGTTGGAGCATCTGAGAGCCAGGGAGAGCATCCTTCTCTGAAAGGAACCGCTGTCCTCCTTGCCTTCCTTCTGGCAGCTGAGCAGGACAAAGACTGCCCCAAATGCAGTTGGCAGGCTGGCACCAGTCTGTGCTTCTTGTGCCTTTGCAGCACAGCTCTAGCCACAGCTGCAGCCGCAGCTGACATGAGACAGGAAAGCCCTGGAGAGCAGCAGAATCTGCAGGGGCTCTTGACATTTACCTCTCCGCCCGTGGCAGTGTCGATCGCTCTGCAAACCTCTCCAAAAGCCCTAGAAACAAAACAGCAGCAAAGAAAGGAGAAGCCATTTAGACCTTGGAGTGAAAGCCAGCCCAGACAGGAGATGTCTGCTGGAAATGCCTCCAACCTGCAGCATGCAGGAGGGCACTGCCAGAAGGCAGATGATGCATGTTCCTCTCCAGTGCATGGGCACTGGGCCTGTTTCTGAAGCATTGGGGTTTAGTGCCTCAGCTCCAAAGGCCAGGTGATTCTTTCATCGTGGATTTCAGTTTCTAAACTGGGCGGTTTTTATCCTCACCACAGACTATTTCCTTCAGCAAACTCTTGGGAAGAAATGCTCCTGAGAAGTGTTATCTGACTGCTATGATAGGGGGTAGGTTGCTGTTTCTGGCAATGAAATAGAAGTGTCTTTGATAATGCCTTCTGACCACACTTCCAAATTCTGGCCGGTACTGAGAGATGGGGCAGACTAACCCCAGTGTCTGAATATGTTTGCAGCTTGCCTGACTTCACACTTGACAGATATTCCAGCAGCAAATCAGCTGCCCCATGACTGTGTAGAAGCAACTGTGGTTGGACTCACCCTCTGCCAACAATTTCCTTTTCGGTGTATTTCCACCGGGGATTTTCTGTGCTCACCATTTGCCCTGAGGGAAACAAAATGCAAAATGCTCACTTGAAAGCAGACATCCCACCATCCAAGAGATACAAAAGGCAGCCCTGCTGGGGCTGGACAGTCTGGCCTTCTGAGTCCTTTGTGGCCAGCTGGGTAACAACAACGACAACAATTGCAACAAGACAGGCAGCTCTGCAGTACAAGCAGGTCAGCACAGAGAATGATTTTCTACAGTCCTTTGAAGAGATGCCTTGGCAGAAAACAAAGCACAGGGAGATGCATTCCCAGGAGAGGAGGGCATCTTCCCCACCTTGCAGCAGTTTCCCAAAGGAATGCCTTTCCCTTTGTAAACCCAAGCAGCTCATGCTCTAACCAACCCCAAGGGGCCTTCAGCAGCAGGACCCTCACCCTTGATGAGCAGGCTGAGCTGGAAGACGCCCTTGCCCGTGGCCCACGTGAAGAACCACACTGCTTCTCCTGCCCCTGACAGCAGGGATCAGTCCCTGCCATTGCACTCGCCCTCTCAGCCCCGCACACGTGCCCACCTTCCCGCAGCGGGCAAGGGCAGCAAGGACAGCAGTGCTCCTCAGGTGCCGGCGGGACACGGACAGCTGCCCAGAGGAGATGCTGACCCTCTGTGAGCCCAGCCCAGGCCGTGCAGGAGCCGGCCCAGAGCAGGGGCTGCTGCCTCGGGGCAGCTCCGCGCTGCAGCGGCCGGCCGGCAGCGGCACTCTCCCAGCTAAGGAAGGCTCCAGCCTCGGCGCTCACACCAGCCCTCAGGGCCAGGGCAGCCACCGCCACAAAGCTGCCAAAGCCCAGGCACCAGCACTGACAAGCAATGGCAAGAAGGCACGGCCACACCCAGCCCCTTCCAAGCTGCTGCCCCCACTGAGGACACAGCAGGATTGACTTGGAGAGCAGACACACCCAGGTGCACGTCAGTGCCCTTTTGTGCCAACAGGTGATGGGAGGCAGAGAGTCAGCTGGGCTCTCTTCTCAGCCCCACCAGGTCTTATCTGAGGGCACAGGACGGGCAGCTGCTCTGGGCAAGAAGCAGCTTCAATGACTTGTGCTGTACAATCACAAAGGGCACTGAGATGAGGAGGATCAATGGGTCCAGCTATGCTGACACATGCTCACAATACACTGTCCCTCAGAGAAGAAAGACACAAGACGTACTCATGAACCCCAGGAAGTCATCCTCATCATACTCCATCTCCTGTTGCTGAGCAGCAGCTTTGTCAGTGCTGGAGATGAAGGAACTGCCCAGGCTCCACTGCTGAGCTGGGGCAGGCCAGGCCCCTTCAGGTGACACTGCTGCTCCTGCTGCTGCAGCTTCAATAGAAGAGCCTGTGGAGATCTGAGACAACAAAAGAGTTTGTGTCAGAAAAGTGGCTGGCAGAGATTAGCCCCAGATCCCATTTTAAATGCAAGCCCTTAGGAAGGTGCTGTCAGCCAGTGACTGGGAGCTGCTGTCAAGCTCAGCTTTTTCACCTTTCTGCCCACAATTCACATTAATTCAGCCACTTCTTTCTGCTTCCCTGCCCACCTCTGCTTCCATTTTACCAAAAGAACAACCTGGCAACCAAGGCACCAAAATCCCTGACTTGAAGCAGAAACTCCACGTCCCCAGTGTGTCTCTGAAATGCTCCCAGGTAAGCACAGCCAAGAAGCTCGTGGGGACAAACCGCCCCAAAAAGCTTGTGTTGTCACATCAATACTTTTTGTGCCTGTGGGTACTTGGCGAGTCTGTGGAGGGGGACAGGTGTCCCCAGACCACAGCGTCCCCTACGTATCCACCAAGGCTGAGCACAGTGCCTTTGACATGCTCCCTCCTCTGCAGACAGGGAACCTTCCTGCTCCAGGCTGGCCTCTATCAGAATCCCAGCAAGCTGGGGCCTAAACATGGCAGCTCAAAGCCCATTTTCCAGCTGTCACTGGCTGAGGGGAATGGCTAGGTCTGGCAGGACTGCAGCACTCGGCATCCTCAGCCACCAACAGCAAGAGCTGGCTGCTCAGAAACTTGCAGCTCTGCCTCGCACTAAAGACAGCGCCCTCCAGAAGTGGCACTTACCGTCTTGGAAAGTTGCGGCTGTGGTGTGACCACAGCTGGAGCCTTGTGGTCATTTGGCTCCTCGTTGGCTTCTTGTCCAGGAGCAGAGGAAGCCGGAGGGGAGTCTGTTCTTCCTTCAGTGATCTGTGGACAGACAGGAGCGTGAGATACAGGCTCATTTAGAACCTTCTTTCTCTTCAGCTCTAGAACCAGCTCTACTAAGCACAAATCATCAACTTGGAGAGCAAGGATATTCTAAGTCCCTCAGACTAAATTCTAATGGGCTGATTCAACTGGACTTGGCAAATTGCTCTGAATTAGATATTCCCCCCTGGCTACTATCAGGAAGCAACGTTCTCTCAGCAAAACTGGACTTTTAGTTCTTTTAAAGCTCTGGAATGGAAAATTAGGAAATAGCCGGTGATGCCTTTGCTCTTCCTGCTGTAGACATGGAAATGGATTTTCTTGCAGCCTACTCAGCTGGCCCTCTACACTCTACTGCCACAGGCCAAGCCCACAGCTTGCTGCACAATTTTAAACACCAGGAACATCAAACGTGCCTTTCTTACTCACCTCAGCATCAGCACCTCTGAATACCCGGCTCAGGTGACCTGCAGTGGGCAAGGGAAAATGAAGCAGATGCTTTGAGAAAACTGGAGACAACCAGAGCATTTTTAGAAGATCTTCCAAGAAGGCCTCCCAGTCTACATTTTCAGAGTTGTCCTGCTTGACCCAGCAAATGGAGGAAATGACAGACTCTGCTGCCACAGACGCTCCCATGGAGGGAACGCAACCCCTGCAGGTTCCCTTGCAAATGCTGCCCGCACGGCCCTGGCTACAGACAGCCCGTTTTGAGCTGAACGTGTTGACAGCACCTTTACCCAAGTGGCATCCAAAAGGTCTTTCTGTTTCCAAATCAACTCAATGCCCAAGAAAGAGCAGGAAGACATACAAAAGGCAAGTTAGGTGACACCCAGGGAAAACCTCTACTTACGTGCCAGGTGAGTCAGGAAATAGGTGGAATATCCAACTCCATAAACGGAGCAAACTACAGCAGCCAGTTGCCCAATCATTGTGGCAACTGCTGTGCAAGTTTGCCAACTGTTCTCTAACACTATCAAAAAGCAAGTCTCCTGTCAGTGTGCACGTGCCCACTGACAGTCGCCTCAAGCTGCAGGACGCTCCTGCACTGAGCAAGCTCAAGAGCTGCTCTGACACCCCTGAGGCCTTCCGGGCAGCAAGGCAACCTCGTGATGTCACCACGACCACGTGGCAACCGTGCCCTGACATCACAAAGCAAACGCTCTGCCTTGATCTGTGAGTTGATACAGATGGAGAGACTGATGTTTGTGTAGGCCTAGGCTGCATTTTTACCTCTTTCCCCCACTCAGCTGCCTGTTTCAGCTCTTGTTTCTCCCCCTGTGCCCCCTGTGTCCCCTGTTGCTGTGCTGGGTCCGAGCTGGCGGCCGGGCCGGGCGGAGCAGCAGTTCCAGCCCCGGGTGTCCCTGGAGCGCTGGGAGCTGCCGGTGGCCCCAGGCACTGTCCCCTGAGCCAGTGCCATCTGCTGTCCTTGTCCAGGGGTGCTGCTCTGCAGGGGGGAAAGCAAGGATGGAGTGAAAGGTTTTGAAGATGGGGCGGCTGGAATCCCTCTGCTTCGAGTTCTTTTTAAAGATATATGGACTTGAACATAGAGAGGGATAATTATATGGATATTTATACATGTGGGTATGTGCTATTTGTATGGGAATATTTCTATCTATATGTTGTTATATTTATAAACGTATGCTATGTATTTTTGTGTCTGTATATATGCATACGTCTTTGTAATAACGTATGTATATATGGATGCAAGTATATGTATATGTAAGTACGCTGTTCTATGTGTGTTTAATTCTATTTCCTATGAATACAGTTGTGTAGGTATTTCTATTTATGCAGTTGGAGTTATATGGCTCTTTAAATAGGTATATTGGTATTCCTAGAAGTAAATATGTTGAGGAATGGCTACATGACCAAGGCCACGTAGACATGAGAGAGCTTTGCTGAAATCACTTGCACAGAAGCCTGCGAGGTCAGCATGACCCTGAATGCAGCTGTGTTACCATAACAAAGCCTTGGGGTCGAGAAGTTTGAGGGAGAAGCTTAGTGATAACAAGTATATAGTTTTCTTTTACTGTAACCAATCAAATGTTAACAAGTGTGCATAATAAGAAGTAGCCTCAATATAATGTGTGCCTTTTGATCAAGAAAGTGAGGCTTGCTTATAAATCATATTGATTATGTGCGATCTTCCCACGTACGAGAAAGAGCAATATAAATATATCTAGTTTTATATTTACACATGTGCATTTACTTCTGTATTTTGAGGTGGGTGTATCTGGGTGTATCTTTTTATTTCAGCATGTATGGAGATGTATAGTTGCATCATTGTATCGACTGAGATCTTCCTAGAGGACTGTTTAGATAGAAATACTGATATTTTTGTATTCCTAGATGGGCTTTAGGCTTGCAGTAATATGTAATAAATTAAGTTGCTAAACACCTAATTGATCTTTGTGTCTAGTGAGTTGTTGTAGATGTTGGCAATAAATTAAGGTTTTCTTAACTGAAGTGGATATTTCTATATTTTTACATAGCATTGTTGTAAAAATCTAATAAATCCCTTTTTTAACTTAAATTGAGATATACAGTTAAATTAAATATATCGTTGTATATTGTCAGCGCAGTAGAAGCAATCTGTAATAAATGACATTTTTCATGTGAAATCAATTCTTGTGCATTTGTCGATCAGCAGTGCAGCTGTAGGAATCTGCAAGAAACTACAATTGTCAACTGCGATGGGTGTTTTGTGATTTGTGCTGTCCAGAGCAATGAGCAGTTGTAAATATTGGAGGATTTTGGCCGTGGAAATCTCCATCCATGCCCAGCACATGCCCCACTTGCTCTCAGGCTGGGCAGGGCAGGCGCAGATTTGGGATGGCAGCAGAGCCACACCTTGGCTGAGAACTCGCTGCAAAGGCAGCTGAGAAAACTCCGGGACTCCACGGAGCATCCAGCTCCAACCAGAGCCACCCAGGGAGGACAAATCCACCCGCCATGCCACGGGCAGCTCTTCAGGAAGCGCTCCAAGTGTCCCTCTGAAGGTCATCCTGGAGCCCAGGAGCCAACAGGGATCCTGAGCCAGCTCCGCTGCCTTTGGCAGCACTTTGCAAATGAGCTGCAGCAAGGGGGAGGCCGCAGGGCTGTGAGTGCTGCAGGCTGGGGATGAAGGAAGGGCCACGGACACCTGTGCTGACATGCTCCAGAATCCACAAGGATTCTGGGGGAGAACTGGCAAGCAACAAGTTCCCACAGCCACGACAGTGATGGAAGCCCTTGGTGTGAAGTTCCCTGGAGGAACTCCCAGGGGAGTTGCTGCTATAAGAACTAGTACCAGAAGGCACAAATGTAGTAACACTAGGAGATGGCCTCTAGGACCCACAGGCAATAGCTTAGGAAAAGATCAACTATATATTTGATATATTCTATTGATTATGGCATATCAGAATATATAATATGCAGCATTATATTTGATAAATTGCATATATGATACAAATAAATATGTACCATTGAGTGCATTTTCATAAATATTTTCATTTCATATAGATTTGATATATTCTTCCCACTTGGGGGAGTGAAGATGTACTGCTGTTGAGAACCTTCTGCCCACACAGCAGTCAGGCCACAGGGCTGTGCATGCACACCCACCCACCGTCCTTGTTCTTCTCGGCATCTTGGGGCTGCTGTTGGCACAGAACTGGCATGAATTGAACTCGACACACCTGTCCATGTCCAGCCTGTCATCAACGCTGATGTGGCAGGGCACAACACACAGCTCTCAAATCACTCACATTATCATACATGCTTTCATTCCTGCTGGGGAATGGGGAACTTAGAAACACCAAAGACACAGAAAAGAGGTGGAAAAAGTTGGGATCTTTGGTACACTGCTGCTACCCTCATGGAGGAACATTTGTTGGGTTTTTTAAGGTCATAACTTTCCAAAAACTAGCAAAGCGGCTCAGCATCGCTCACTCAGTTGTGAACGGTTTTCTTGACTTGGCAAAACTGCAGTGCTAACTGCGGACTCCGTCCTTGGTTCAAACCACCTGCCCTGACCTGCAGACAAAAGCACCAGCACCAGCAGAAACTACATCAGCCACTTTTCTCAAAAAGCTCTCTTCAATATGTGAGAGGAAAGGAAAACATGTCAGACAGTGTGGATTAATGACAAGACTCTGAGCAACAGTTAAAAAGCCAAGGGCCGCAGCTTCTCTGGGACACCCCTCGTGCTCCAAGGCAGCCAGGCCGCCCTGGCTGCCCGGGACCCTGCGCTCCACGGGCTCTGCAGAGCTGCACAGCGGGGAGGCAGCCTCGGGCACCTCAGGCCCTGGGCACCAGTGGCCTTCTTGGTCTGGACGGCTGCCTCTGGGCAAATGCAGCCTGCTGGTCCTCTGCTCTCAGCCCTAGCCCGGCCTTGCAGGGCTAATCCTGCTCCCGGTCTGAAACGTGCTCAAGCGGGATTTGTTTGTTTCCAGCTTTCCGGGGCATTGATTTGCACCACAACATACTGAAGGACTAAGGCCTGAACAACAGGCCCTGAGCTAAATCTGCCCTCTGCCTTCCAACCAAATGTTCAATGGATCTGCTCCTTAACCAAGTGTTACTATCAATAGGATCGATGCATTCATTCATTGGTGAAACACATCTTTATCTTTCAGCATGAAGAAATCAGACAAGGCCACATCTGGCCTTGCTTCCTCCTTGAGCCCTGGACAGGCTCAGGGAGAAAATAAGAGGAGAAGGAAATCAGATCTCCTGCCCCAGAAGGTCTGTCAGATTGCTCGTTCACCACTGTCAAAGCTGGGCTACTCTCACAGTGCAGTCAGAAGCCTGGTGGCCAAGAAGGGGGGAGGCAGTGTAGGATTTCCTAGTTCCTTGCAGTGACTTTCCCGAGCTTTGCTGGGACAGCTTTCCCCACCTGATGAGTGGATCTGGATGAAGGCTAAATAAAAAGGGTGCCTGCTGATGTATCTTTCTTAACCACTAGAGGCAACCTTTTGTACCAGTGATAAGGTGCATTGCTTACCTTCTTCTCTTCTGATTTGCCTTTGCACTCCTGCATGATAGTAAATTACACTGTTGCTTCAGCTGATGTCTGTGTCTGTGTCTGTGACTCTCCCTGTTGCAGACAAGTAAAAAATGTTATTAAAGAAAGGTCTTATGGAATATGGATGAGGCCATGCTACTTCAGCTAAGCAGCTAGCAATAGCCTGCAAGCTCCCAGTTGAAAACTGTTTAGAGAAAGAGAAGTTTGTTCACACAACAACCTATTCTTAGGGAGAAAAACAAGTGCATCTGCATAAATATTAGCTCTGTTCCATCAGAACCCACCAAGGAAAAATGGAAACAACCTGAAACTTAGCACATACACACAAATGACCTTCTGACCAATAAATGAGGCAGTAAGGAAACTACCAGTCAATGGGTGCTGCACATGAGGTCCCTGAAAACTGGATAAAATAAGTGATGTGAATAAAGAATTGGCTTTATCGGCATGAAGGATATGGAGTCTCGGCTGATTCATTACAACATCTCCCCACCACCAAAACAAACACACAGCCAGTTGAGCACAAGACCTGCCTCTCTGCCAGCCCATTTCTCGGAAAACACCCCTGATTGCCATCTCTGCAAGTGCAATCCCCACTTTCCAACTACCTTTTCTGCAGCCAGGCGAGAAAAGTCGTCGCTCCCAGCTCCGGACACCTCCAGAAACCAACTGCTTTCAGCAGTCACAAGCCTGAAATATCAACTTCCTTACTGAACCAGCCCACTGGGAGCTCACACAGGGAGGCCTTTTGTCCAAGGATACCCACACAAGAGCTCGAGGCTGGAGCAGTTTGAAATGCAACTCCTCCCGATGTTAAACCACCCTCTATCAAATGAGCACATACCAACCTGCCCCAAAGGGAAAGCCGGCAGAAAAGAGAAGCTCTTCTCCTGCAATAGCAAGCTCTGTGCTTCTTTCTGTTCCAGCTGGAGAGTGGAGGCCATGGGCTACTCCTCACTTTGGGAAGGAACCCTGGGAAACGGCCAGATCTGGGAGACCAGCAGAGGGAAGTTCCCCAAAAGGTACGAAAAGGTTCTCTGCAAAGGGGGGGAAAAAAAAAATTTAAAAAAAATTATATATATATTTATATAAATGAAGCATTTCAAAAAGTTCTCAGACAGAAACTTCTGCCCCAACATGACAACCCCAAAGTCTCTGTGGTCTTTCAGGACACATCATTTTTGTCAGTCCCCCAAAGCACAATCAGCTCCCCAACAAGACTTCAAGACTAAAGGACAAACCTTGCCCCCTCACCTCTCCACACCAGCTCGAGGGAGTCTCTGTCCATTGCAAGATCTCCTTTGTCAGTCTGCATTGGCAGGAGCTGGCTGCAGGAGGCATTTGCATTGGAAATCTCCCCACATGGGGGGAAAAACAGAAGAAGCGATTCCTGAGGAAAGAAAATGGCAACATCCTTTGGGAAGACACCGGCGTGAGCTCCCTACAAGTGAAGGCCTTTCATCCCTTGCATCAAGCAACATCCATCCATGGGGCAGCACTAGCGTTTTGATGACAATGCTGACAAAATCACTGCCCCTTCCTGCTGCTGTTGCTGACTCCAAATCATGAGAGATGTTCCAACTCTGCAAAAAACAGGCAGAGATGGCGAGAAAAAAACAGCTAGTCTGCTGAAAAGGTGACCAAAAGAATGCTTTCTCATGTCCCCTTTTCATCCTTTCCCCAGCCAAGACAAAGCAATGTCCTTTTCCTCCGTCACCGACGGTGACTCAGGTACAGGATGCGGCGTGGGGACAGAGTCCACCACTGCTCCCAGAGCCCGCCCTGGCCACGGGCTTCCCGTGCCCTACCGTGCCGAGCCGAGCTGTGCTGAGCCGAGCCGAGCCGCGGCCATTGCCCTCCGGCCGTTGTGGCCACAGTCGGCGATGGACGCCATGGCGGAGCTGCCGCTGCCCGCCGGGCTCAGTGCCGGCACCTTCCCCGCCAAGCTGTGGCGCCTGGCGAACAGCCCCCGCGTCCGCTCCGTGCGCTGGGACAGCCAGGCGCGGGGGCTGCTCATCGAGCGCTCCCTCTTGGAGCGGGAGCCGCTCGGCCCGGGCGGCTCCCAGGGGCCGGCCCCGCACACCTTCCGGGCCACGCGGTTGCGCAACTTCCTGCGCCAGCTCAACCGCTACGGCTGCCGCTAGGTGCCGGGCCGGCCTGGCGATGCCGGCGCCTGGCGCCACTACGCGAACCCCTGGTTTCGCCGCGACCGCCCCGACCTCCTGCTCCGCATCAGGCGCCGGAGCGCGGCCAACAGGCAGCGGCCGGCGGCGGGGCGGGAGGGGCGCAGGCGCCCGCCCTGCGGCTCCCAGCAGCTCCCCAGGGCGCGGCCGCTGCCGGACGGGCGGGACGGGCGCGCTGGCTTCAAGCCGCTGCCCCGGTTTTTAGGTGTCCACTCCACTTCCGGTGGGCACTGCAGTCCCAGGGAGTTCTCTGGTTTGCGTGTCGCCGTCAGGGCTGTGAGGGGAGCAGCGGAAGCACGGCCCCACGGGAAGGAGACAGTTTCAAAATGGACACCGCTACAAAATGGGGGGTGAGGGAGAGCGGTAAAGGTATACAAATGAACTTATTCACATGCAAACTTGGAACAATAACGGATACAAATGAATAAGTCTTTAAATATGTCTTTAACCTAGTAAACGTGGAACAGTAACTTATGCCCCTACGGAATGGGGCAGGAGCAGCTACGAGCATTAACAAGGGTACAGGTGTGACGTAGCATTAACAATTGATACAAACATTTACAACACGGAACACTGTGATTACTTAAGTAGACACTTTATATGAACCTTCTGTTTCGAGATTTTATTCCCCATAAAACCCTAACAAGCTCAAGGTCCATTTATAATAAAAAAAAAGGGTAGTCAAGCTTCCAGGACTGCAGACACATGGAGGTGAGACCACCCCCAAACAGGCTGAAGGTCCATTTGTAGGAGAAAAATGGGTAGTCAAGCTTCCAGGACTGCAGACACATTGAAGTGAGATCCCCAACAAGAAGCTCAAGGTCCATTTGTAGGAGAAAAACGGGGAGCAAAACTTCCAGGGTGTTCTCACTTTGATGTCTCTGCAGTTCAGGAGGTTTGACTATCCTTTTTTTCTCCAAAAATTGGACCTTGAGCTTGTTTGGGGTGGTCTCACTTCCATGTGTCTGCAATCCTAAAACCTGACTACTTGATGTTTTCCTACAATAAGCCTTAAACTTGTTTAGGGGGGGGTCTCCCTTCCATATGTCTGCAGTCCTAGAAGCTTGACTACCCTTTTTTCTCCAAAAATTGGACCTTGAGCTTGTTTGGGGTGGTCTCACCTCCATGTGTCTGCAGTCCTGGAAGCTTGACTACCCTTTTTTCTCATACAAATGGACCTTGAGCTTTTTTTGGGGGGTGTCACTTTTCTCTGTCTGCAGTCCTGGAAGCTTGACTACCATTTTTCCATTTGTAAATTGACCATAAGCTTGTTGACAGCAGACACATGAAAGTGCCACCCCTCTAAGAAGCTGCAGGTGCAATTTTTAGAGAAAAAAGGGTGGTCAAGCTTCCAGGACTGCAGACAAATGGAAGTTAGACTGCCAAAAAGAAGCTCAAGGTCCATTTGTAGGAGATAAAAGGGTAGTCAAACCTTCAGGACTGCAGACACGTGGAAGTGAGACCACCCCCAAACAAGCTCAAGGTGTATTCATAGGAGAAAAAAGGGTACTCAAGCTTCCAGGACTGCAGACACATCCAAGTGGGTTGCTGCATGGGCCAGTGTTTTTTTGTTTGCTTGTTTTTCTTTTTTTTTTCCTCCTCTTTTTTTTTTCTTTTTATTTTTCCTTTTTCTTTTTTGTTTTTTTTTTTTTCCCCAACAACCTCCTGGAGTACTACAGGAAAAAGGGCAGAATTGCTGGACAGTGCCCAGTCAAAAAGGGACCTGGGGGTGCTTGTTACAGCAGCTGAACATGATCCAGCATTGTGCCTTTGTGGCTACGAAGGCCAACAGACTTTTGCAAATATTAAGAATATGCTAAATTTTATTCAGAAAACATTTCCTTCCAAGTCAATATCAATTAAAATATAACAGTGTTAAGCAACTTTTGAAAAGCTGTAACTAAAGCTCCCACGGTTTTATTACTTTTTATTACTGAGCTTTTAACAGAGCTGTTCCAACATTCCATAAGTTTTTGCCCGAGATTTTATCTTGCCCTCATTCACATGGAATGAAATTCAGGAGGATCAGAAGTTGTTCCACGAGTCACAGAAAGGCCACTATTCCCAAAGGAGTGCAGAGTTTTTAGGTTGCTTCTCATGTACCCCCAGGAAATATGCAAGAGTCTGGTTTAATAAGCCAGAGCATTAACTAGAAGCATGACATGTAAGATTTGATCTCTTCCCCTTTCCCTCCTCCTGCATTTGACAGTCTGGAACTGGGAGAGTGGCAGGATTGCACTCTTTAAAGTTTCACTGAAATGAAGTCTACAAAACAAGCTCCCATTTTTATGAAATCACATTTCCCCACTCCAGATAAATCCTATTTCACCAGAAAACCTCTGCTCAGCTCCTTTTGTACATCCATTCTATGGGATATCTGCTTTCTGGTCCAGAAGCACTCTGGACTGATGAGGTAAAACAGGTAAGAGAAGAGATCACAAAGACTTAGTAAAGGAAGACCTTCCCAACCCATTTGAAGAGTTAGACATAACTAACAGCATCTCCCACGTGAGCATCAATGAAGAAGTGACAAAGGGACAACACCTGAAAAAAAGCCTTCAGCAGACTTTGCCTGTCAGCCCCATCAGCCTCACTAACATCATTTTTATAAGGAGGACAACCTGTGTTCAAGGTTCCTTCCTGAACTCACTTCTCCAAACTGTCTGACCTGCAAAGGTGATGGCTTTGTTGTCACTGACCGCACCAACTGTCCTGATGGATCACTAAGCTCTCCAGCAGCTTCTCAGTATTTTTTAATAGGCACAGAAATGGGAAAGCAAAGAAGCTACAACAAAAAATTTAAAACACACAAACAAAAAAAACACAAACAAACCGTGGAGAGTCTTTGAACTTCAAAAAAAAGAAGGCAAATTGTTGTTAAAAAACCATAGCAAGCACCCAGTGCCAACCAAATTAATGCTTAGGAAAGCTTACAGAGTCTAAAACACAGTATTATTCTGGCTTCCTAATTTAGTGATACAGAGTCAAAGTTTCTATTTGACATATCCCACATAATTGCACTCAATTGTAGCACTGCCATTCAACAGAAGCCAAGGATCCAGAAATGGAAAGAATTGCCCAATGTGGTATATTCACGAATCTCTCCTTAATATCGAACCAGATCCATGGCCTATGTTCTCATCACTTATGCCATGTGTTATACAATGCACTTAGGCTTAGGAAGTATTATCAGAATAGCTCTAAAAGTAGTATTTCTGAAAAGAAAGGGAAGGAGATTAAGACAAAAAGAACGTCTCTTCCAGGTGTTCCCAAACAGGGCCCAACTCTCCTGACAGACGCTTCAGTTGGCTGCCTTTACCTTGGTTTGGCTTTTAAGCAGAGATACTCATTCCAAGCTCTTCACTTCCCTCTAGCTCCAAATAATTTTTTCATTAGTGAACGGGACATTATTTTTTATGCAAATCAAAGGCCCAAAGGAGTTTATTTTATCACCAATACTTCTATCTGTACAACAGGTATTAAGAGAGCAGTACATCCACCCTAAACCTATCATCAAGGTATCCTGCTGTGCTGCTGATCAATGATACTCTCTCCAGTTCTGCCCCTCAACCAACACAGGGAAGAGTATTCCCAACAAGCTGAACTTTTTCAGGAGTAAAGTTGTCCTATTCCTTCCAATAATGAACTCTGGATCCCTGGTGAGTAACTCACATTTAACCGGCAGCATTCTGGGCTGCTCCTATTAACTGCAACAGCCTGGACAGCTTGAACCTCAACAAAACGTGCAGTAAACGACTGAGCTAATTTAACCTCATTGATCCTCAAACCAGTAGAATAATTTGATGTCCACACAGCAGCTTGTGCACCGCCTCCAACATAAACGTGGCCCTATAGGAAATCCACACCAACAATGTGCTGCAGCCCAGCTGCCAGAGCTATCAGGCTGGGAGAATCACTGCACAGTCTCTGAGCCCCCTCGCCAGCTGCACGGCATGAGTCACACGCTTTGTTTGTTCCTGTTAACAGTCAAGGGCTTGTTTCCAAACTGGATGTATCCTGACATCTCCCCAGTGCCGCAGTTTTATGGAGGAGGCTCCATTTTATCTGTAAACTGTTTACCTCCAGTTTCAACATGAACACAAAAAGCATTGCTAGGAGAGGCAAACACAGAAAACCACGCAGCACTGGCACTTCTCAGGCAGGTACTGAGCTGGATTTAAGCTCCCTATTAATCATTAATTACAGCAGCATTTCAAAAATTTAGGTTTTGAAATAATTTCAGCACTACTTAATCACAAAGGATGTAAGGTCTCCCTGAATATTTAGGGACATCTACTTTCAGGGAGGCATTTTAAGAAATGTTCTTTGTATATAAACTATTTGTTATTTAAATTACTGCTGAAAGCCAGATGCTTTATTTTGTTCAATACAACACATTTAAAACAATAACATGAGATTTTAATAGCAAAATCACCTAGCCCACAAAACACCGTTCTATGTTGACTAGGGTGGCAAAACTAGGGTAGTTTCTAAACACAGAAAAATAAATTTAAAAAAAGGATTTTTTCTAAGCATGTAAATGCAGGTCTTGGTACCACATACCAAGAACTTCACTTGCAAAGGAACTTGGTCTTGCTAGAGTTTTAAGTACGGTGGTTTTTTATCAGACCTGGCCTCATTCATGCTTTATGCCACTTGTAAAATGGAACAGGGCATTTTAGGAAAGAAGTACCTCCCTTCAACTCCTAAAAGCTGTGACTGAAGCCTGTTAAGTTTCAGTAGCATTTCAAATATACCAGGGCATCCTCAGCTTTACCTTCTTTATAGGACAAGGTACAGAAACCCACTGGCAGTTAGAGGAGCCACATAATCAGTGTTCAGCATTTCTACCAATCAAATTATCCCTGATAAATAGATACGACCTAGCATGAGAATTCACTTTTACTTCAGCATATTAAAAGTTATTTATTTTAAGGATAAATATATATCTCTTTCACAACTACACTGCAACACAGACATGAGTCCAACAGCGAAACAGCATAACAAAAATACATCCCCCTAATAGAGCATATCCACTGCTTTTTCTTCATCAGCCATACAATATTGATGGAAACAGGAGAGATTTCTCTTTCCTTCTAACACAGCAGGTTAAGCGTCTTGAGAGAAGTCAGATGTCACTATTAACTGCAAGCACACAAGAAAACGAACTCATGCCAAAACAAGGGATAATAAAATTGAAGTCTAAATGGAAGTTGAGAGAAAAAAAAGTCCTGCTCCAACAGGTTAATCTCTAGCTAATTCCTCTTGTGACAAGTAGCTTTAAATAGCCATTTCACTCAAATTCTCCTACAACAAGTTTTCCTTGGAAATGAAACAATTTCTAGAACAAGCATAACTATCTTTGACCACACAAAACAGCATTTCATCTTGAACTACTCTAGCAAAAAGTCAACTTTTTAAAAAAGATTGACTAAGAAGACAATTGGAAAAGTAACTTTAGTCAGAAGTGATAGAATCAGCTGTAAATACTGGATGGGAAATTCCTGAAGAGACAAGTTTTCCCTTAGAGAGAAATGAAATACAGCAATTTACATTTCCCAACAACAATACTGCCTTTCTTTCCAAGTTCACCCAGAAAACTCACAGTATAAATCAATAGCACAGATTTGGCTCTTACACGCACCCAACTCCCAGGACATTTTGTCATGCTCATCGTGCTGTATTCACTGCCTCTCCCAAATATTAATTGCCTTCACTTCTTTCTTCGATATCTACTTGTGACTTGGGGGATTTTGCTTCAGGTTTTAATGCTTGGGATTTTTTTACATAGGACTATACACCTCAATAATTGTATCCAGGAAAGACTGGGTTTGATGCCATTTTTACAGTAGAACCCAAATTTTCAGTACTTTCTACCTACTTGTCCATTAACTGTTCATAGAACAGAAGGACAACAAAAGCCATAAACCTCTTACTTTAGTAGCCTTCTGGAGGTGTAATTCAATAACTTCTTGCAAAATAAAACAGCAGCTTATAAAAATTAAAAAAAAGACGTCTTCACCACAGTAATCATTACAGCAGGGCAGATGCAACAACTATGCATTTGTTTAGTCCATCTAGACGTGGAAAAGGATTAAAACATGTAGACAGTAGCACAAGTCACCATCACTTATTATTTAAGTCATAAACCTAAGCATACTTCTGTGGGAAAATTAATTACAGACATGGGGGAAATCAGATCAGTCACTAATCAGGCAAAGTGAGCAGGAAAATACAGCTATGTTGTCCACTCCTGATTGAGTTGCAGGATCAAACAGCACTAAGTGCAAGTGGACTGAGGGGGAATTATTATTACGCCTTTTCATCACTGGAATCATGCTGCCCCAGACAACCCCGACTTCTGTGTCTGGGCTAATTGCAGCCTGTTAAACGTCACAAGGAGACTGCAGCACAGCAGCACCTCAGAGGAGGGAGAAAGACAGTTTAAGGAGGGAACAAGCCAACGAGAAAATTCTGTCCTACAGCTGAAGGAGAAGGAAACAGCCAAGCTAACAGGACACCTGCAAAACAAACAAGGGTCCACACCAGGCTGTGTGCACACACCCGCATGCACAGCCACACCAGCACTGCCTACTGGAAACACCTTCCCCTGTGATAAAATATCAATGCCAAAGGTCAAAGGCTTTGAGAAAAAAATATAAATTCGGTGATAAGGCAACTTTTCTAAATCCATTTCACAAATACTTGTTATTTCAAGCCTCAAATCACTCGTGGTAGGATAATACAGCACACTTGGAGATATAGATTTATGCAATTTGCAGTTACTTAAGAAAAGGGCTTATTTATACCTGTGTATTTTCACCAAACCCAACAACTGCAGGTGTCATTAGGCTACACTAAAAACTGCTCCCCCTTCAGTTCAATCACAGCCATGTCCTACAACTCATGCAGTCTGTTCTACCTCTAGGTCCACTAAGGATCGATTTCCAAACTGTGTCACAACTTCAGGATGACACAGCATCCAAGTACTACCAATAAATAAATAACAAAAGCTCTGTTTTTGAAGATGAGACACTAATTTACCAGCACATAATTGTAACTGAGCTGTTTCATACTCCAGCTGAAACACTCCTGGTTTGGTGTTGGTAGAAGACATTCACTGCATATGAAGCTTTACGCATCACATTGAACTAATTTAACTGTAGGTGAGCAATTCTCTCAAGTTCCTGACTGAACTGCCCTATTGATCAGTTATTTCTCCTTAAAAAATATACACCTGAATTTTACTCTCCCTCCCAACTCCCATAAAGAGAAGTGGACTAAAACTGGTTATAAAATGTTAGTAAGTGTGCCAGCCAGCAAGTATCCGAGTGGCTTAGTCATTAAAGCTGCCGTTCATTTCCACTAACCACGTGGATGCTTTCAAATGTCTCAGTCCCAACCAGAAACTGTAATATTTTTACAGACCATAGGAAAGCAAGATGGAAAATAACCTGCTGTACACTATGTTTATGCACGTGAACATGGATGCCATTGGGCATAACAATGGCAATTCTGGAGTTGGATGTCCTTTCTGCTTGTTCAGTGTACTCTATACAGCTGCCTTACAAACATGTCAATGTAGGGCAGCAGTTAGGTTTAAAATCAGTTGCAACATGGCTTAAGGAACGAGTCATTTTTGTAATCCAAACTCACTAGGATCCACATCTGTAAGAATTTCACAGAAAACCAGACAAGTGTATCTGCACATCAGCAGCTCCACAGCACAAACTGTGAGGAACAAAGGCCAGTGGCTGCTCAGGGACCCTTCCCATGAGGCAGCTGATGCACAGGAGCTGCTCTGTGTAGAGTGTGATGATTTACCCAGCCAGTGTTTAAAACGCCCATATTACCCGATATCTGCGCCCATTTTAAGAAGGGGAAGTACTGGGATCAAAGTCCCTCATGGATTCCATGCAGAATTACAAATTCCTCTGTTTGGGTGCAGAAAACTGTTTTTGCTAAGGTGACTAACTTAAATTTTTCCACATTTAATTTCACTGTTCCTCCTACATCCAGTATACTGTCAGAATGAGAGAAAACTGCATTCTACCCTAAGTGCCATTGCTACGTCAAACAATTCTTTCAAATGCTGTTTTTGTTGAGCATCCTAGTAATTGTCCTATCTCAAAGACCGGCTTAATCCTTTCTGAAAACAGCTTCTCCTTTATGCTTATAGAATTACTAAATTTTTTAAGTAATTAACATTTTCCCTCTGACTAGTTCTGTTGGCGGACATCAGCAATTTGAGGCGGTCCCCACAATTCACTTGCTTTGTTCTCTGCATTATCCCAGACTGACATTTAGGTTTAGTTTGCAGGAGGTTTAAATCCATCACTCACCACGAAACCCAAATCAGTGATTTCAATAATGCCTGAAACACCAAGGAATTGGGGAAAGGACAGGAAGGCACTCCCACACTTTAAGGGACCGGAGAGAAAGCTTTAAGCACTTTCTCAAGCGTTCCCCCTTTCTGACCACTGACATTTGGTCTTGCTTGCTCTATGCTGGGTGTTTCTCCTTGGCATTTCTGTAGGAATGGGCACTGCTCCAGTGAGAATAAATGCACAGTTGAGTGTCATTAATATACTGATCTGTAAACATCTAAAGCAGGTATTGAACCACCGTCTGACTGGAGAAAAACAGCCTGTGGATCAGAAATAGCAATTCATTACCAAGACTTTTTTTTGCTGAATTGTGCATACAAAAAAACCCCTGAAAGATTCAATCAAATTCATTTTACTGTAACCCTTTCAAAGATGAACGAAAAGCCTCTTGGTCCATTTGAAAACATAGGGATAACTGTGCTTTCTTTTAGAGTATCACAAATTTACAAAAGTTGCCAGAGGAAGTAAGAAAACAGTAACAAAACCCACCACAGATAAAACTTCACAAATCTCAATTCCAAGACACTGACAGAAATGGTTTATATCCAGCTCTGCTACTAAAGGCTCATTTGCAAAAACTGTGACCACAAAATGCATCACAAATTGGTTTTCTACCTCATGACTGCTGATTACTAGGTAATAGAATATTAATGGTGCTTTTTCAACATCTACTTTTTCTCAAGGTGCATAAATCTCTGTAAAATTGCTTTATCTTACTTTCCAAACATTTGAAAGGCTGGTCTTCAGATGTTTGAACAGCAATCTTTCCACTACAGGGCAGCACACTTCCTTTTCACACAAGTAACACACTCATCAGATTATTTCCACCTCCTGATACAAAATCAGATGCACTCTCCAAAGAGGGAAGTGATTCTCCAGCTTCTACGCCTGAAGTATATTTACAAATTATTTATGAGCGTGACCAGATTGTACCATGTCCCTTCCTAAGAGCTTCTAAAACATACAGTGAATCCAAAGGAAGCAAAACAAGATTTCTAAAGCAGCTGAGTCAACTTTCATAGAAGCTCTTTCTTTATCCAGAAATACAAATACTTTTTAGAAACCAGCAAGGGTATTGATGTTACCAACACAGAGCACATGGTTTGGTGTGACTTTTATGAATTTACAGCCTAAACTACTACTACCACTTGGGCATCTGGCTGAAATACTTCTCTCCACTAAACATTACTGTCTACAAAGAGATAAAAGTTAAACAGACTGTTTCCTTGAGGTTCTCAAGAAACCTTACTTCAAAAGGATAAGAAACTGAAGTTATTTTGTCAGCAGCAGCTCCCTCAGAAGTACCCATTTTCCTGAGCAGGGGATATTTGTCAAGAAAGCAAACTGCAAAGCCAGAGCAGGGAGTAGTTCAGTCACACAATCAATAGTTCAAGGATGAGAGACCCAGTGCTTTGGTACCAAAGCCCATCAGCCCAGTGAGAATCTGCATGAAGCACAACTGCCAGTGCTGACCAGGACATGAACTGAACAGGGCTGCCTTTCACTGTTCTTTCCTTACCATAGTTATTATACCTGGAAGTGAAAGGTTTTACACATTGTACAACCTACCCAAAAGAGTACCTCCCTGCAATGAAGCAAAACATGAAAAACTGTTCTCACGGTAGTACTCCAAGGGAGGAGAAACACATCCCTAAGAGCTCTCTCTGACCTCCTTTTTTTGCAAGCTTATATTGGGATGGGGCAGGGACAATACCTAATCAAATGCTATGAAGGATCTTTTCAGACAAAAAGGCAAACTTTGTCAATACCAGATAGAGAAGTTCAGACAGACCTTTTGAGCAAGAAGTAGGAATTTAACGGTAAATACCACCACTACATCTACTTTCAGATGAGAATATTCATTGAGAATTTAACAGAAAAATAGATTTCAAAGACAATAAACCATAATCCTTAGCTCTAGACAAACTCCCCACAGTACCAAGCCATGGCTCAATTCAAGTGATTTTGAGTGAAAAGCTCCTTTGAATGAGGCGCATGAAAGGTTTGACCTCAATTTTGCATTTCACAAGGCAGGTTATTTTTCAGAACATCAAATAACCAACCAAAATACGGGTCAGTTGTTTGACCAGACTATGTTTTGTGAATGAAATCCAACAGCTCAATTACAACTTAGCAAACTCAAGCCATTTAATTCCAAAATCCTAAATCATGCTGGACATCTATGAATTGCAAAACTGCACAAGGTCAGGACCTCTCTTCTGATCCTTGGCCACTTGGAAGAAGGGAATTGCAGAAAACACCTACTGAACAGTACAAAATTTGAGCACTGTTTTCTTTTGCAAGCACACCATTCTCTCTCTTGTCTCACTGATGGCAACGAGCTTATTTCAATCAACATGTTTTCTGAAACACTTAAAAGATGAAGAAAAAACCTTATTGCTCGTGCTCTGAAGATACTACCATTCACTGCCACAAGACAGCCTGAACTCCAATAGAGTCATTAACAAAGTGGCCAACTTGCACGGAGAGTCAGTTTTAGAAGAGTGGAAGGACTGAAACCAGAGAAATGACTTGAAGTGCTGCCTAATCTGCCCCTAGAGCTAGAGAAAAGCAGACAGTATTTGAGCCTGAATGCTCTCACTGTGTCATTCGTGGCTTCAGGCAGTCCACACAAATTTGAGATTTGAATTTGGGAGTCAGCAAACAGGATTCAAGGCTTTGTAGCTACAGGTGGTCTCAGAGCTCTGAGATTTGACTTTCTTTGAAAGATATTCAAGAACTAAAAAGACGCAACAAAACTCAACTTATAACAACTTTCAAAGTTTTACTTTACCCTATATTTGCCTGGTCATTAAACCTGGAAGACGATTTAAATTTATTTCCGCTCTTTTAGAACTATAAATGCTTACGCCAGCCAGGTTATTGTCCAATTTCTATTCCTAGCATTCTGAATGATAGTGATGACTTTCTTTTTACATTTATTATAATACTTACATGGACAGAAGTAGTGGTGATGCATAATTTTGGCTTTCTTAATTCGGCCGAGACTGTCTTATGGATTTAATTAAAATTCTGCTACCAAAGCTCTAAGTTTTTGACGTATTGGCAATGCAGAACTATCACCTTTTATTCATTTAATTGTGTAACCACCTCAACCCAAAAGTATCTTTACCCACAATCTGCTTGGTCATTCCATCACAACTATTAAGGACAACTGAGTAACCTGTTCCCATAAAGCACAAAGATTAACAAATGTTTGGTTGGGGTTTTTTTTTTCCCTGCCACACAAAAAAAGTGCACATTTTCAACACATCTTTTGGGCTGAATGACAATTATACACACAGCATATGATGTTTGCCTCTGCAAGTTTTAGCCAACATTTCTATTCTTTCCTCTAACAATAAATTTAAAGTGTGTACTACATTTATATAAGAAGAATATATAACCCAAGAGTGCCGGCTGCAGCCCCACAAAGCCACCAAAAGTTTATTTTGTCTCGCAAAAGAAGGCAAGCACCTTTCAGAGGCACCACCATTCCCTTCTCTCCTGGATACAGATCCCTTCAGGCAGATTTGGCACACACGCTTGCATTAAGAGGACAAGATGGAGCAGTTCTGTCAGTGCAGCAGATTAAAAAAACCTGCCACCAAGAGGCTTTATTCCAAAGGCAATTCTCTGATTCACAAAAGGTCTGCCTACCATACAGCCAAGCAGAGGCTCCCAGATGGTGCTGGCAAAGCAATCTCCATTTTCTCCCAACAGCACAGCAGCATGTTGATGTCTAGTAAAAAATATTTCTAGTCCTGATCCCTTTGCTGTCAGTTCTGTAACATGCACTGCCCTGATTAAATAAATAAAAGCCTATCAACCACCAGCAGTTTCAAGACTTACATGAAGCTCTCCTACTCTTAGGGAAAAAACCCCATGAAGTCAGCATTTAAAACCAAGAAAAAGTGCTTGGAATTACATCTCTTTCTTAATGACAGTCCCACTATTCCCTAAAGTTTGGGGAAGTTCTTTAAAGCAGCAACATTTTTGGCCAAGTGATCAATAGTTTACTCCAGTACGAGACAAGACTAACACTGGACAGGTACCTCTAAAGTCACCAGAAACCAGCAGATTGCAGTTGGCTTCTCTCACAGACACACCTCTAAGCGATCTTGGCTCCCAATTCCAGTCTCCTCCACCCTGGCATCCACACATGAACAAGTGGACTAAGCAGCATTGCTCAAATCCTGCTGCACTTGCTTAACCTCCATAAGACTTCCCAAGAGAGCTTTACTTTGTGTCACTTCTGCTCTCCTTCAATCCTGCAGCTCTTCTGCAAGCTTCTGCTCAAGACTTAGCACAGACTACTCAAAAAATCAGAACACAGGAACTCAGAAATATTTCAACAATTAAGCTTTCTTCTGGAGTAGAACCAACCATAGAAATCATACAATTAGAATATTTCCCTGATTTTTATTTTAAACTTTAAAAAAAATCCACACTAATAAAAGGACCTTAATACATTGATAAACTATTCACCAGGTCAATGAATAAAAAGGTTGAAGTTTCTCTCAAGGGAAAAAAAAAAAAACACCAACCAAACAAGTCTAGGTGGGAGATAACAGGCACAGCACCCTGTGTCACATTTTCTGTCTTGAAGAAAAAATAATGGGGATGTTTGGACAAGTATTTATCAGAACAAAGCCTACAGTGGCCCCTGAGGATAAAGTCAAATTTTTCCAATGCCAGCTAGTCAGTAACTCATTGAGACTGTTAAAAAACTGAACTCAAGGACACCGGCAAAAGCAAGATTTGAGAACTGTAAATACACTATCAAATTTCTACCATGTGAAACCTATTTTGATGGCCACAACCAGCAAGACACATTCCCTCATGCACACATTTGTCACACCGGGTGATTTAAAGTGACCCTGCAGAAAAACTGGTTTGCAAAGACAGCAGACAAGAAAAACTTAGAGGCCACAAAGACTACAAGAGGAAAAACTGAACTTGCTAATGATAGTTCAGTTCATGCACTTGTGTATGCAGACCCAGCCAAGCCACCAGAAGGTGAATGAAAAATCTGAAAGCACAATTGAGCAAACCTTCCAAAAATACCTATCACTTAAGAGACCAATTTCATATACACGTGATGCTGAATCAAAAGAATTGAATACTTAAGCAGGAGGATAAGAGTCCATACCATTGACACGAGATCATTTTTTCCTCTTAAAACAATGGGAGAAATGTCTTGTATTAAAACAATTGTTTTCTTTAGGACTTCTGAATTGCACTAAATATTAACCTTCCTAAAACTGCAATGGCAAACCCAAATTTAAAAAAAAAAAAACTTGGGACAAGAAAAAACAGTGATATATATGAACACAGTTCAACAGATCTCCACAGACACTCTTACGTTTCAGAATTGAGTTCATATTGACTATCATACACATTAATTTGAAATCCCAGCTTCAGTCTTTCATACAAGTTCTACTTCTCAGCATTTTTAATGAGGAACTAAGATCTTAATAAAGCCATTCATTTCATTGTATCAGAAAGTCCTTTGCCTGCTGTACATTTTCTCTGCAGCTGTAGGCATGCATGAGTATGCCTAGCATGTGCATCTGCGTATTTCTATTTACACTAGGAGTACTTCAATATTCATCTGCAGTTATGTATTTATGTACACAGCTAAAACCCCATAGCTAGGTTAGACATGAAGCGATGTATTTTAATGGGGGTCAAATCTTCAATCCAGCCTGGGATTTTCTGCTATTTAAGAGAAACAGGCTGTGGAGCATTTGACCTTTTTCTCCAAGAGCAAGATAAAATGTCCCAGATGTGCCAAATTCTCGAATGCATTGTTTGTATCTCTTGTAAGAACAAGTCTCCAGGCACCTGAGCAAAGATAACCCACCTTACATGGATACCTCACAGACCGGCAGCAAAGTGCTGTCATCTTACCAACCAATATTAAAAGCAGGCTACTGCATGAGGCTGCCAGAGAGCCTTAGGCAGCGCTGTTACATCTCACATTTCACACTTGGTTTGCTACAAGAAGCAGCAAAAAATAGTATTTTTGGCTCACCAATATCAACAGGAAAAGACCAAGTGCTTTCCGTAAAGAAGGATTCTCACCTGACACCAGGAGCCCCCTGGAATCTTGGATACAATCAAGCTCTATCAAACACACTGCTGATATACCTTGCAGGTAAGACAGAATTTTACACCAATCTCAGTTTCCCATCTTAATATATTCTCTTTGCTGTGACAGGTAATTATGCAGAGCAGGACAGCCCTCTCAATTCCTGTCTTGTGAAACAAAGATCGCCTGAATTAACATAACCAGTACAACAAAACACTTTCTAAACTTCCACTCAAGAGAAAAGATTCCCTTCACAAAGACGGCCGCTTAAGGGCATTGAGAGGATTTTTTGGACTTGGGGGACAGGGACAGAGCAACATTACTTGTTTGTTTTCAGTTTTGTGCAGCTCCTCATCTGCTTCACCAGCTAGTGAGAACTGACAGAAATGCCACCTATCTTAACTAAACAGTTCTTACCTGACCTTTTTTGGCTTCTCTTGAGACAGACAGCAGGACTCTGGCACTGCTAAAGGAAAAAGTACTGCCTGGGATCTCTAAAAACACAGATTCTCAGAAAGAAAACAGTTTAATGCATCAAACAAGAACACTTTCTTCCCTCAATACTGCTTACATATTTTCACCTTTTCAAAGTCCCCAAATAAAGCTTAGAAATTAAACACATCAATGCTACATTCAAATATTTCTCTCTTCTAACCTAAGCCAGAAAAAAAAGAAAACCAAATCAGGAAAAGAAATCCTTATTTTTACTGCAAGAAGTCTCGGTTTTCCACATGAGAAGCCACATTCTCAACAAACAGATGCCAGAAGAGTCAACATTATTGAAGAGGGTTGAAGTGAGCTGTCAAATTACCTTCCGTCCTCTGAGGATGTGCACTACACTTCCAGCATGTTTCCAGCTCTCACATTCAGAGTGTGAGAGCCAGGACTAAAACATCTGCTGGGCCTAACGAGGTCCCTGTCACATCTTTGTGATAACACATTGTTCATGTCTATCATGTAACACAGACAGAACATATTCTCCTGGTTTTAGTCCCTTAGATTCCTTGGTCTAAGCAAGAAATTGGCAGCCTGCCAGGCTTCCTATGGACCATTCTGGGGTGGGACCACCAGGTAAATCTCCCCGAGTCCGGCCATGATATCCTAAAGAGAGACACTGCCCTCCTTCCCCATGGATAAATGGCATGATGAGCAGTGCAGCAGGAGCAGGAAGCTCTGCTAAGTTTCCACCACTGCCATGCATTTTCTCTTCACTAAACACCCATTTACTTGCAGGAAGAAAGGCTCCCCTAATAGAACCTGTTCTTTTGATGGCAACCAAGAGGGAAATGGGCAAAAAATAGCTTGAAACTATACCAGTGTCAAGCTATTATTAACTAGCAGGCATACACTGACAGTAGGAGAGATGAGGTGGCAAGAGGACTTTCAATAGCCAAAGAGCCCTTTCATCATCTGAGCAGCTTAGTATATTGTATTAAAATAAGTGTTAAAATATAGAGAAATCACACATATCTAGTGCCTTTACAACGAGTATCCAGTTGCAGATTTCTTTCTGCACGTGACTAAATTTAATGCATCCTTGCCGTGTACAAAAAAAAAAAAGCCTTGTGAAATGAGAGGTGCTTACATTTTCTAACAAATGGGATGACATTACAGAACAGGATCCTTTTTGTTACTCATGAAAACAACATGCTCTTGGTGCAATTGATTTCACACATAAACGGCAACAGTTTCAAAGCCCAACATGGCTATTTTGGGCCAGTTAGTAGAAACCCATTTCTAAAGCTGATAGCAGCTCTGACAATTAATTAGAAGCTCAAGATCAAGCAGGTCAAATCCTTGTGAAATCCCTAGACATCAATCAGAATGACTCCTGAGGGCCTCCATAGAGTTCAGAGCAAGTATTCCCTCTGTTTGCAGATCATCTTTCAGTGCTCTGAGCTGCACAGATTATCAGCATGAAGATTTTATGGAATAAGATCAAGGTAAATAGGGCCAGGTGTACAATTTCCTGAGTTTAGGTTCAACAGACTTGCCACAGGTAAATAACTGCTCACTTAGGCACTTATACATCTTACAGCCAGGTGAGGGGTGGGGAAACACTCCCAAAGGAGACTAAAACACACTGCAGGGCAAACTGCAATTCCACCAGTCCACATCTGCAAAACTCATTTTCCACAACCGTGCTCAGCATTCCATAAAGACTCTTAACGAATTTATGCAGCAGCAGTACAAGTTGACAAATACATTAAAAACATTTTTAAAAAATAACTATTATGTCATGATGTTCCTCATGCTGATCTAAGTCAGGGTAAGAGCTGAAGGGCATTTCCTTGTGAGCTGACAGGCCCACAGAAATAACCCAGCCATGACTGTCCCCAAGGACAACAAATGGGGCAGACCCCACTCTTCCAACAGGCTGAGCTAATCAACAGATCTGCACATCTACTGCAGAATCTGCATAAGAAATCGATTGAAACCATTTCTTGTTATGGATTCATTTTGCCAAAAAATTAACTGTGACGGGCTGGCACGGTAATGACTTGAACTTTTCCACAATACCATGAAGTACTGATGCTTCTGGAAAAACAAAGCAGATTCTGATGTACCATTTAGCCTTCCTAGAAAGAAACCATGCCAACAAGATGAGATAATCTTGAAATTGCCATCTCCAAGCTTCCTAAAACTGGAGAGAAGCTTTGAAATCTATTTGGACTCTGATTAAACTCAGCAAGCAACACGGTAAAAAATATATTAAATAGAGCTTTTAAATAGACAAACTGCAACAGTATTTACTTATTTTCTTCTATTTCTCCTCCCTGGAATCAAGCACTCAGGCAAACTTCTCACTTCTACAACAGCATATTGACTTTTTGACACTATGATCATTAAAGTCAACGTGGAAAATACATGCCCAAATAGAAAATCTAGATGCTGAAAGGAATATCAACCAAGTCAAATCCAACTTCTAAAAATAAAATCCTCAAGAAGTGAGTCACCCACCCCCAAAACTGTACCACTTATAGCTACTTTATAACAGAAATGCAGGAAATATCAAAGGCCTTTTTCCACTTTGGAGGTTTATGCACAAAGCTGAAGTCCAGCACACGTTTGTTTGTTAATGGTTGAGACCTCAAGCAGAAAAAAAACCCACAAATAATCCCCAGCCAACAGTATAAATCAACCTAAAGAAAGCTCATCATTTACTGAGTATCATGGCCATAAAGCTGCCCAACAAAGAGAGGGCAAGACAACCTTCATACTTGTATAGCAATCTAAACTGAAAAGCATCCAAACATACCACGTGGAATCACTAGTGCGACAACCAAGACAAAAAAAAATCTCTGCTATCAATCTTCAGCAGCCAGCTCACACTTTTTTACCCTCTTTTATAAGCCATTTCTTCTTACAGAGTCACTTCCAGGCCCTCACTTTGAGTCTACCATGTTTGACAGATCAGCTACAACATTTTTCTTCTGTAAAACAACAGAACTTAGACCAGATTTTACTCAGCCACAGACTCTGCAAGCTCAGGTGTCGTTGCTTTACACTCACTGTGTCAGGTTCTCCTTCCACCAAGCCTGAAGGTGCCACAGTGAAGGAGCTCTGGAACTTGCTGCTCTGATGAAGGCACTTGGTCCAACTGCAGTGTTTCCACTCTGTCTAACTGCAACCTTGATTGATGCCAGCTGCACCTCATTTGTTCCATCACCAGGTTTTCCTGAAGAGTAGCACTCACCCTCCAAATTTTAACCCTGTAGGGGACAAAATTAAATTATATAAAAATATACAATGAACATCTATATTATTTAGAAACTGAAATATTTATGATTTATTTAATGAAACTGGAAAGTTTAGCCCTCTAGGGGCTAAAATTAAGGGGACAACAAGTAGAAAGACAAGAGAAGCACGGTCTGTCCAAGAAGTAAAAATCACTCAAGGCCCATCAGGAGTTTGAAAGTTTCCCTCAAATAGTAAAGATCACACAAGCAAAACAGAAGTCTCCAAAGTATCTAACAGAATCATTTTGTATAGATTACATCACTACATCCACCATTTAGTTAATTCATTAACAAGTGCTAAAACCCCTCCTTTATCTGTCCAAAGACCAATCATGCACAGAAAAGAGGAACATATGGGAAAGAAATATAGTCTTGCAACATGCAGGCACGTGGGAGACAGACCTTTTGGGGATCCCCAAGGTGGCAGCACAATTACTAAATTACCTAAGCAAGAGTCAGACGCCAAAAACTCCTGGGGAAGCACCACGGCCCAGAGCTGCCCCTGCCAGTGTCATATGGGACAGCTGCAGCTTGTTTGGAGGAATACCTAAAGGTGATCCACCCAGAAGGAAAGGGATCCTGCTTTAAGATAAGTCTCTAGTTCTCAAAGGATTGCTGAAAGTAAGAGTACATTTATTTGTATGTTTTACACTTAACACTTGCTTGAATACCCCTCCAGAAATGTTGTTAATCTGATAACTAAGAACATGCCATTAAAAAAAATGGCATGTTTTTGTCTCTTTCTTTCAAAAGTAAAATATTCCTTGTTGTTTAATGGAAAAGCAGGCTCCTCTCCAAACACATCCTGTGAGGCCTTTTCCAGTGAAGCAGTGTGCATAATGATAAATGAAAAAGGGAAAGGTTCTTGCAAGTATTTTTATCTGTGTTATGCAGGGGTTGATCTGTTACACCCCAAAATTATTTTCAACTTCAACAATTCACCTTTGCCAAATCCCTAACTCACTGTAAAACTCTAATAGGTACACACAACATTTCTTGTGAATAAGTTTGCAACAAATCCTACAAGTTCACCCTCAGGAAAGGTGGCAAACACCCCGAGGGAGTATACAACACACAATATACACTCCTCGGAAGTGGAGGGAGTGAGATTTGTCCTTCCTCCTCCTACTTTTTTTGCCAAGAGTGAGGGAGTCCCAAGGAACCATTTCAACACTTCAAGGAATGGCTCACATGCCAGGAAAGGCTCTGACACACTGACTGAAAACACTGGGAGGAGGGAGGACACACAACACATCAGCCAATGCAGATTTTCGGCTGCCTTGGACATTAGTCCTTCAGAACAGCCACAATCTTTTTCGATAGACATTCTCCCCAGGTAAAAATCCAGGCGTGATGGTGAAGGGGCTAATTCTTTACCCGATTTAGAATTAGTCAGAGATCTTCACTGTGTTTGTGACTCGTGCTCTCTTCACTTGAAACAGCTCCCACAAGACCTTGAGGGACAACTTGCTTCAACTGCCAGGAGGTCAAACTTGATAAAATCTTCAATATTGTCCTTTCCGGTGTATTTCCTTATCCTCCTGCCCTTATGAGATCTGCCTATACTGCAGGACCAGCTATCTGCTCTAAAAACATGGTTCTTGTATGAAAAATACAAGCCAAAATAGAAAATCTAGATGCTGAAAGGAATATCAACCAAGTCAAATCCAACTTTTAAAAAAAAAATCCTCAAGAAATGAGTCACCCACCCCAAAACAAATGCAGCAGGAGAGGCAACTTATTCATCTCACAGAGATCATTCTCCTATCTCTCCATGCTCTGCTCCAAAGTGTGTTCAAATCAAAGGATCTCATTTTTTTCCTCTTCCCCTCAATTGTATTTAATTAGCCTTTTTTTTTTTTTTCCTTTGAAGTCAAGGGAAAGAGGCCTATTTATTGCAAGGAATATTTAGCCTGGCCTTTTCCTTCCAGTGGTCTACCTCACTGCATCTTCAAACCCATTGTTCCATAGGGACAGGGAGGCATCCAAATAAAGATTAAGAAAAAGGCAATTCCTGTGGTGTTATCAATTGAAGAAACAGGATCACTTTTCCCAGTGTCAATCAACTTCAATACACTAATAAAATTAACAAATATCAAAGTGGTTTGGGTCTGAAATAGAAACATTTCCACTAAATCTGAGTAGCTTTTCCAAATACTGGGCAAATAGTTTGATACACTTTGAAATACTAAAATATCTCCAGTGCTCCAAGATGAAGCTGAGCAAATTTCACTGAGTGAAATGAGAGCAGACATTGTTTGCACCTTCGAAGCATGCACCATATTTTCATCTTGGTGTTTAAAACAAGGCCACTACAAGGAGAATTTCCACTGTCCCAGCTGTCAGTAACTGGTTTTGTGACTTACCTGCTGGGGAATTACTCACTTCCCACTGCAAATCTGAAATCACTGTTCATATGGACAAATTGCTCCTGACTGCACCCTGATGATGTGTCCTCAGTCCAGCTCATGGCACTGGCAAGATAAATGTGTAGAATGAGATTAGGGGCAAAACACTAACAAAATTTGCTTAGATCAAAGAGATGCACTCACACCCTGTCAGTACTACCTGACATCTTCCTGACAATATTATGAGGCAATTAATGTCTGTATGTATTGGCTGATGGAGGTGAATTATGGTAAGTTCTAGGAGGCAACTCTCTAAAGCAGGGGAAGCTGATTAATTACCCAGCAATAATTCATTATTGAGACATTTAGGTCGACTTGTGCACCACAAAGTCAGAGGGAGCAGGAAACAATCAAACCGATGAATACTGTTCAGACTAAACTCTTTGCAGCTATAGCCATAGAGGCACATTTACAGAGAAAATGACACCATCTCAGAGAAATTAGGTGCCTGGAAGCAAATCCTCAAACCAAGTGGGCAGTCTCCATCCCATACAAGGGATGTATCAGCACATGCAGCAGGAGCCCCTGTGCTGGCATTCTCACTGTTTCTCAGGTCTACCTGTTCCCTGCCTCAAACAATGATCACACACCCGGGGCACAAAGGAGAAGCCAGTCTGCAAAGCCTTGGGCTTTCATCTCACACTGCTACACTGAAGCAAATGGACAGGAAAATAGAAGAAGCCTGAATACACCTCTGCTGATAAAGATCTGTATGTTAATACCATTAACATTGACTACATCTAATTTAAAGCCGATATCTGCCTGCATATCACATCCAAGTCTCTTTTCAGGTGTACAAAAAATGTGTCTATTTCACAGCATTTCTTCCTTTACTTCTCCACCTGAATCATACAGAAAATACACTTCTTGGCCACCAGCAAATCATTACCCCTTATGGGGACTGTTCCCCAAAGAGTTTAAGTACCAGAACAATGGACTACTGCACACCACCAAATTTCAATTGTGACTTAACCATTCCACAAAGGGGATTTACTGTAGTGACACCTCTCAGGAAGACACAATTATTGCAAATTTCACTGACATTTTCCACTAACAAAACACCACTTCTACTTTAGCAGTGATTCAAAGATGGAAACTTTCCATAAAGCCTTTTCTTTCCTCTGGGTGTCAGAGTTGTCCTCAAAGTCCTTCTGTGTTAAAAATTAATTGTCTGGTTTGGTCTAACACACCCAATGTATAACTTAGGGAGTACATGCGCAGTAATATTTCAGAAAGGTTACAACCCTCCTCCCCAAGATCTTGGATGGCAATTTTGGGTTACTCTGAACCTCTCTGCAGCTTTGGCTTCTGAACTTTTCCTTTAATCTACTTTTCAATTCACTTCATGTACACCGATACAGTAGTTTTCCTCCTTTTGTAACCTGGTGTCCAAATACCAGAACGACCGCTTGACCATTTCCATAAGCAAACCATCCTCTGCAAAAGCCTTCAGTCAGAATCTTATTATTAAAGCAAGTTTTTCCAAACAGTTTCTGCTGCAGAGTCAAAGGGCCCTCTGCTCAGAATCCTTTTCCTTAAAAGCATGGGGATATGGATGATTTCTGTGCCTCGCAAAGGTCCAGTGCCATTCACCTCTGGATACCAACCTGTTCTTCCATCTGACTGGGGATGGAGTCGCGGAAGATGAGAGGATTTCTCTCTAGCAAGGATATCCTGCCCCTTCGCAGATATCAGGCAGTTTAAATCAAATTTCAGGTTTAGCTCACAACACTCAGGATGCTGACACATGCTGGAAGCACTGTCACAGCAGCTCTAGCTTGACTTTCTGTCTAAACTACCGCACATCTTAAATCACTTCTGAACAGGATCACTAGAAATGGGCAGCCATCCCTAAATCATCCACGAAAACACAATGGCATCCAACAGGTGTTTGCTTGAGTTATCCCCCTAAGGGAAGGCAGTACTTCAACAGGCATATAGAGGATAAAAGGAATAATTCTGTTCCTAAGAGCTGCCTCCTTCCCCTGTCTCCTCATTTCACATCAACATCTAAGAGGTCAACATTCAAGAGCTTTTCCTACAGTCTCTTCTTGAACCCCTCGGACTTGTTCTCATCTCAGGATATCCAGGTAACTCAGTTTAGAGTTAGTATATCTAGGTAACTCCATTTAGAGTTACTGGAGATTTGTTCATCACCTTTATTATCTTCCAAGCTACTAGGCAAACCAAGTGGGCTATCCTGTCTTATAAATTCCAGCTCTGCCCGACCAATGTATGACAGACATTCACTCCAGGAAATACTGCCAAAAAGAAGACATTTGCCTGATCTTCTGGCTATAGTGGACACCTAGGTACTCTAGGTACTAGAGTAGAGCCATGAAAACCAGAGCATGGCAAACAATGCCTGGCCTAAAATTGTCTCTCTCACACAGAAAAAAAGTCAGAACAATTAGGAGGAAGTCCAAGATTATTTAGAAGATAACCATGCGTCCACCAAAACACTGCACTGGGGAAATGGATGGAGTCTAGAGAATTAGAGCAGCTGCCAACATGAGACTGAAGTTTGTAAACACACTTTTCACTGCAACTCTCCACCAAAAACCTTGGGGCCTTTCACTACTCTCCCCAGAGGTTTTGGCCTTGTTATTAGTTTGCCTGGTGCCAGTTTGAGTGCCACTGAACCCACCCTCTAATTTCTCTTCAGAATATTTAATTAGATCAATTTTGTGCTATATTATCATGCTTGGGTTTAACTTTTTGCCTTATTGACCATTATAAAGTCGAGAAAGGATAGGGCCTATCATTGTTTACTTCATATTAGGCACAATTTCTGCATTCTCTGAATGCTTCCTCATGAGCCTTTCTCTGCTTGCTTAATTTATCCACTCCAAAAGACTGAATTCATAAACTACAATTACTATGCTTATTGTCATTGGAATATTTTTATGTACTTATAATTAATGTCTTTTAAACATACAGTCAAAGGTTATAGATTTGAAATCATGTGTAACCTTCTGTATTGATATCAAGATTTAGCTCAAGAATATGATTGATCATTTAAATATTTTCCTTTCTCAAGTCATGGAGCATAATTAAATAATTACCAAAAAAAGATATACTGCCATATCATCCTATCATCATGCCTATTCTATTATTCCTGTGGATTATTTGAGTAATCCAAAATAATTAAAGTTCTAAAGAGCAAGAATTAAGAGAAAAGATACAGGATAGTTCCTCCCAGTTTTGATACCATGAGACCTGTAAGGTTGACTCTGAAGGCCTCCGACGGGGGTTCAGAATAATTCATTCTGTGTATGATATTCCTTATTTATAGCCAAAGCAGGGATTATGCTTCAGCTTCTAAACATTTACAATCTCTAATCCATTTTTTTCCAACAGGAGTAATTTACCTATCCAAGTCCAAACTGAATGAAAACTACCTTTTGATTTACTAAAATCTCATTATTCTTCTAATTGCAATAGGCACGAGATTGTACAGTAGTAAATCCCTCCAATTTCCACTAACTTCACTGAATACCACACCTTAACTTGATGGGGGATAAAGACATTGAAGGAATTCTATACTGTTTGACAGTTCTAAGATCACACTTTTGCCTTTGCAAACTCTATTCCAACTGCTCTTTTCAACATCACCTCATGCTACACAAAAATCACAATGCAACCTGCACAATGCCGGGCCCCAGCTTCTCCCGCTGGCCCCGCTCACTCACCAGCTCGCCCCAGTGCCGGATGCGGGCCCGGGGCACGCATTTGATGGCCACCTGCGAGCAAAGGCCAGCAGCGGGCTCAGCTCGCCGCCTGCCCCGCCGCGCCCCGATCTTCTCCTCCTCCTCCTCCGCCCTCCTCCTCCTCCTCCGCCCGCCGCCAGCCCCGCCGCTCACCGGGGCGCCGTCCGAGAGCCGCGTCCCCGAGCAGACGCTGCCGAAGCCTCCGCGCCCCGGCAGCGAACCCAGCCGGGACCGGTCCTGCAGGGCCTCCCGCGCCTCCCCTGCGGGCGACACGCGGCCCTCAGCGCTCGGCCCGGGGCCAGACACGGCCCCCGACCGCCCCCCGAGCGCCCCGGGCCGGCCATCCCCACCCGCCCCGGGCCCCGGCGGCTCGAGGCCGGCGGCTGCGCTGCCGAGCGGCGGAGCTCGGGCCGGGCAAGCCGCGGCGGAGGCGGCGGGAGCGGCCGCGCCGCGTCGCGTGTGTCCTCCGCGGGGCCCGGGAGGAGCCGGGGCGGGGCCGGGGGCCGGGCCAAGGGCAGGGGCGGGGCCGGGCCGGGGCCGGGCTCGGGACAGGCGCAGCCAAAGCGCAGCGATGCCGCCCTGGCCCCAGGCACTGATGCCCGCCCAGCACCGCCACAGCCAGCACCGCCAGAGCCGGGCGGAGCCGAGACCGCGGCGGGACGCCCGGGGCCGGGGGCGGGCCCGGGGCGTGGCCCAGCCCTGCGGGGGGAGAGGGAGAGGCCGGGACGGGGACGCCGAGAGGGGCCGGGGGGGTCGGGAAAGGGACACCGGGAGAGGCTGCGGGACACCGAGACAGAGTGCGGCACAGCGGGAGAGGGAGAGGAGGAACAAGAGAGGGACGGGGAGGGGTCGTAGACTCCGTAGACTCGCTGCTGCCGCTGCCGCCGCTGCAACTGGAGCCCTGGGGCCGTTTGTCCGCGTGTCCGTTCCACGCTCGAGCCCCGCGCTCCCCGGGGGCAGCCCCCGAGCCGCTCCAAACACGGCAACTTGGCCGTGCTGAGCCCAGATCCAGAGGCCTGACTCCTGCGCCGTGGCGGAGGAATTCCCTCGGTCGCTGCTGTGCATTGTCCCTGCTGAGGCTCAGACACTGTCAGGACGCATTCCCTGCTTGTAGGATTCGTGCCCGACCCAAGCACTACGCTTATGTCTCCAGCATAACTTTGCAACAAAAACAGGGGAAGGCAAACTCTGTGTACGGCCCATGGTATTTTCGAGTGTCTAAAACTCACTAACACCACTCCTGTTCCTCTGGCTGCCCAAATCCAGTCCCGTAATGTTGCTGTCTGTCCAGTGTGGGGCTCTGGTTCCATCTCTGAGGTGTGTGATGCATCCAGCTGGCAGTGCTGACTGACAGCTGGAGTCAGCAGAGGCATGGGTTAGTTACTCTCCATTCCATTGCAAAGGAATTCCTCTGCTGCAGCCAGGTGTCGGAGGCAATAACTGTCCTGTGCTGCTGATGCACTGCCTTCTCCAGCTTATTTAGTGATCTGTCAAAAAAAAAAAGATCATTTCGCTGATTTGAAAAGCAACACGCTGAACAGATCATTCAAGGTAGGAGGCTATTTCACATTTGGGAGAATAAATGTTCTTTCAATGTTGCAGTTCTGAGTAAACTAAATATAAACATGTTTTCTTCTAGCTAGAAGGAATGTCACTCTCTATGTTCATACAGTTGATAATAAGTTGGAAAATAATGTAGTCTCCTAACGTTCAAGGAATGCCAGAAATATGGCAGGATTTTCTGTGGTTTTTTATGCTCATTTCTAGTGTAACTTGAATGTATTCCAAAATTACATGTTGGTGGTACATTCAGGCCAACATTGAAATGACTGGATTGTGTTGGTGGGTCCATGTGTAGGTTTTCCATATATTTACATACACCTTTTTCAAGAAGGGAGTTGTATTTTGCATTTCCATATACCTTCTAAAAGAAGGGAGTTGTATTTTCTGTGACTCCCTGCATAAATCCATAAATCTGGAGATTCTGTAGGGCTTAAAGGACAGTCTGGGGAGCAAAGCCCTCTGAACCCTGTGTCTTCGACTAAATTGACCATTAATCCTCCTGGTGTCCACATCTGAGAGCCATACCCTCTGCTTGCTGCAGGTTTGTCACAGCTCTTTGGGGTCACGATGGCCTTCGTGATCTGAGTAATGCTGTATTGCTCATGCCTGCTCACCTCTGCTCAGAGAGGTTCAGCATTTACTAGCTCAACTCTTATGCAGAAATTTACCAAAAGTTAATGTTAATTAACCCCTTCTGATGGGGTTAAATGGAACTATGGGCCTGATGGTACACTTACATTCCTAATGAAAACTAATATTTGTTATCAGTATCTTAAGTGTTAGTATTGTTTCTTTCATGTTGGCTATTGGGTTTGTGGGTTTCCTGTTGTTTAAATGACTTCTGCCTTTCAACATTATCAAGGTACATTAAGGTGTTTTCAAAATTTGTTCCCCCCATTCTTGTTTCTGTATCTTTGAGATATATATATATATACACACACATATATACATTATTGAAATACTACGTAGTTCCTTAAAAATGCAGCTGCTAATTTCCCATTTTTCCTAAGCAACTGTTAGGATTTCCTGAATACATTTGTGAAGCCTGCTTTATGTTAATATTTCCAATTTTTCTTTTTCTTAGTGTATTTTCATTTTGATTTGTTTGCTGTGTCACCTAATTTACAAGAGCATTCACATTCAACATCCATAATTTTTGTGCCATTTTTTGTGTTTGTTAAATTGCACAGTTAACCTAAGAGAGAGAGAAAAATATTGCATGTGGGCCTGGCAGGCTAAGTTTTAGTTGTACATTTGTATCCATGTGTTTGCCATAGTTTTTTTGCATTTGAAATATTCTGTCTATGCATTTAAATATTCTTTTAATGTGAGTTTAAAGGGATTGAATAGAAAGATGAAACTGAGATCACTACACAGTCTTGATGCTGAAATCAGTCCTTTTTAGTCTAAATAATATAAGTGTGTAATATAAATGATACTTTCTTAGGAAGTTGTAGAAAAAAGCAGATAAATAATTCCTTTTAATGGTGGAGTTCTTCAAAACAGAATCAGAAATACTGCTTACTGTGTGCTTTCCTTAAAAGGTCTTTACATGAGGTAGCAGGAATAGGCATCAAGAATCCAAGCTTCTGGAATGTAAATTTCTTGAGTGTGTTTTGAAATATTTTATGGAGTGGGTTTCTGTTATCTTGCATCTATCTGGGAGCATATGAAAAGTCATACACCCTTACTAATAGAAGGTAAAAAATAAAGGGTAGTTTTTTAGCGGCCCGTCTCCATGGTGTTGTCACAAGGTGCAGCAGTCTGTACCTTAGCAATGTGCTGAGGAACAAAAATGTTCTATTTGAGCGTGTACAGTAATTTAAATGCTCTTCTCTCTGAATTGTCTCCTCAGCTGGTTAAGGTTATGTTGGAAACTGTTGGAAGGTGTTATTTTCTTTGTTGTACCCCGAAAGGAACACTTTATAGATCACTTGTGTTACCAAAACCACGTCTAACTGAAGGTATGTGTATCTCTATTCTCCAGCAAGCAGGAAAAACGGGCATTTTCTTTTCTCGTGCAACTGATGAGCAAAAAGAGTACGTGAAAAGGACTGAGGAGGGTGGTATTTGTTTGGCTCAGGTTTCTTCAGTGTGACATTAGGGGACACTTGCCAGCCTTGGGGTCTATGTATGAAATTTATTGCACTTAATTGATTTTGTCCAAGACAATAGTCTGCTTCAATTGAAAAGTTTTACATCTGAATACCAGTAGCTTTGCAGCTGATCTGATCCTAACATTAACTCTGGGGAGAAATTCGGTCTAGGGAGAGCATTTCTGTATTTTGGATGCTGTGCTTTGAAAGTTTGGACGTGTAATCTTAACAAAATGATGGAGAAAGAACATCAGAAAGTCTGCACTGCATAAGCCATTGAAATGTACTCTTAAATGTCAGTTCAGGGGTGAAATTCTCTGCTCTGTTTGGCATTTATCCTAGGCTACCTATGTCCTGTGCTATCAAGCTGTACTGAAGGGGCTGCCTCACAAGAATTTTGGATATTAGTTGTTTATATCCATCGTGGTAATGGCTGATGTGTTTTCCAGATCAGCCACTAGAAGGTGTGAAAATTGTAAACTGATGAGCACAGAGAGGGTCTGACAGTTTCTCCTGCAGAAGGCAGTGATACATCTGTCCTCAAGCAAATGCTGCATAATCCATACAATTTATTAGTGAATCATGCCTTGAGCTTGGGAATTTCACAGGAGCAGAGCTATTCAGGGGTCTGACATGTGCATACAGTGTTTGTGGAGAGTCTCTTTGCATCCTCAGCAACCCCATCCATGCTTGTCCAGCCTCCTCCTTCCTCCAAAGCAGGGAAGAGATCTCTGAACCCATTGCTGCAGGAATTTACCCCGTTTGATTTATGATGGAAGCAAGCTCAGGTCTGTCAGAAGATCTACTTTCATCCCTAAAATGTGGGAGTGAGGGAAATGTGATTAGGAACATTACCTGCCCTCAGACAAAACTAATTGTGTCTAATGTTTGCTAATACTTAATGGCACTTTTCAGCAGTCAAACTTGAATGAGTTGATGATTGCTTAATGTACTTTGTGTAGAAAAGCTGTCAGTGGCCAGCGCAGGAGATGGGAATTACGTGGTCAAGGACGTGTACAGTAGGAATAGAACATGTGGAGAGTGTGATTGATAACTGGCTAGCTGCAAAAGGTCACATAGACATGAGAGAGCTTTGCTGAGCACACAGGCACTCTCATGAGAACCAGCAAGGCGGTAAGCTTCGCATGTCCTTGAGCACAGCTGGGATACGAGCCTGGATTGTTAGGCCTTGTAGCTGAAAGATATGAGGGAGAAGCACGGTAAAACAAAAAACTTACTCAAACTATGTAACCACAAAGAAATGTAGGAAGAGGCGTAGCTGACTTTTAGTCTGAGCACCAATCCTGAGCTTAACTTTTACAATATGCATGAGCTTATTAGTGTTATTATAAAAGCATTGTGTGAATTAACAATAAACGAGATTTGCCGATCACTCATATTGAGTGCCACATTTCTCCCGCTGCGGATTTCCCACAAGAACGGACTTTCCAGTTCTTAAAACCTTCTTAGTAGGAGGTGTGATGGTGCACTTTGACTAAATTGTGGTCAATTCTGTCTCCTAATAGCTGGCATCTTCAGATTCTACCGGCGGTGTTGGGAATGTCTTTTCAAGAGTTGAGAAGGAAAGTTTCTTTTAAGGATTCTGATCTTCCAGTGTGATGCGTAGATACCAGTCAACGTGTAGACAGATGACAGGCACAGACAGTATTCTTGGCAATTGCTTAGAAAATAAACAAAACATCAGGCAGTAGAATAATCCTGTCAAGAAGGAGGATAACAGTAACTTTTCCAAGGGACAAATGTCAATGTCACTTTCAGTTACATTGCAGGAAAAAATGGTAAAAGAAGTGGGTGTGACCCAGAATTCCCACAGCCAAGAGGATATGTGAGTACCAGTTTGGCTGAAATGACTGTTGCTTGTCATTCCCCAGTGACAGTTTGGAGAAGTCATCGCAGGCTCTTTTAATTGATGAATACTGATGTGTATAAGTCAGGTGTCGGTATATGTATTTTCACATCCTTTTTTTTGCTTTTTCCATTGTGCAGCAGGTAATCTCAGAACAGCAGTGGCTGTGCTGAAGCAATATAAATAGTAATCTCTGATTTTTTCCAATGATGTTTGATTGCCAAGTGATATCCTCAGCAAAGTTGGTCAGACCCTCTCAGTCCTACTCCTTGTAGCTACTGAGTACTGAGATTGTGGAAGGCCTTACTGAAGCCGACAGAAGTAATTTTCATTGCCTTCAGTGACTTTTAAATTGGGCTGAAAGTGCTGGTTGGTCTCAAAAATACTTTGTGAGCTTTGATCTAATGAGTGGAGACCAGTGGTAAATCAAAATGGAAGGAAGAGCTTTGTGGGCAAAATGCAGTACAGGTTAATTTGCTTTTTCAAATTCTAACTTATTTAAATTTTACATCAGAAGTTGTGGAGGTCTAAATCCCTACTACCACCTTAAGGCATCTCTGCCTCATCATTGCTTAAGACACTGACTGAATGCACATAGTTTAATTTAAAGTTGATTGCATTTAACAACAGAATTTTTTAAAGCCTTTAGTCATGTAATAATGGTAGATAGCACTTAATTTAGTCAAGAATGACCCGATACAGTTATCTATCATTTACATTAGCAATGTTGAACCGACAGTGAATTCAATTAATTCTTCAATTTTATGCTCTTAACATTTAAAAACCTAAATCCACTTTAAATCAATTTGCATTATTTTGAGGATGGGATTCTTAATGTTAAGCTCCTATTAAATCCGCATTTTCTCTACTATAAGGTTGCTTTGAATTTTTTTGTCATGTTTTTGTGGAATGCTGGTCTTAAGCAGTTTTTGTGGGTTTGTCTGTGACTTAAGGAGCTCTCTATTGGATACTGATCTATGCAGTTGAAATAGAACACTGGAAAAACATGATTTATAACAAATGTTCTCATAGCAGACCAGGAGGTTGGGTTGATATTTCTTCTTCTTCCATCAAGGAACACCCATGGCTGTGGGACTGTAATTTATAACAACAGTGTTGCTTTGACCGGTTTTGGTTACTGTGGGCTTGTTTTCAGGAATGATGAGTATGTAGTTATCCCATCTTGAAAGAAATACATAGCACATGTGCTTATTTGGATTAATTAGTATGGTTTTATATCACAGTTGATAGAAAGCTGGAAGAAAAGCCCAAGAATAAAGGAATAAAGGAGGCCAACCAAATAACTGAGGGTTGTGACTGTGGTTAAAGTCCCTTATGAATTCTGAGTGCTCCAGCACCGGTTTTCTGTGAGTCACTCTTTGAAGCTGCATTATCATTTTGTTATATATATTCCAATATATGTAAGTCCTGTCAGACCCTAGAGAGAACACTTGCAGTGAGTAATTTCAGGTCTGAGTGCCACAAGCAGGCTGCTGAGAAAGCTGGCCCAGCCTTTTTTTTTCTTGGTGGTTCTGATGGTTTGAGCTGCAAGTTCACTCAGCTGAGCTGCTCTGCGCTCCAGCTCTGTTTCTTTAGTGATGCTGCAATACTTGCTGCACGGCAACTCAGTTGGAAAACAAAGAAATTAATGATACAGACAGAAGATCTGTTCCCAAAGCAGGGTGAAATTCTGGTGGAAGGGCTTCTGCTGCTTGAATTTTAAACACTGTGCTGTGAAACCTCTCACGTCATCTGTGGGTTAGTGGTTGTATCACCTGGGATAGTCTATCCAGGCCCTGTTGATGCAAACGTGCTTTTCACTGGTGCTGCTCCCTATTTTGGAGAATATCTGAAAATAAGGTGTGAGCAAGTACTGAAAATTTCCATTTTTGCTCCTATTTACCCACTTGCCTGCAGTTTTAATTTTGAAGTAGGGTGTCAGATAGAATCTGTCTAATGGCAGCGGTGTAAAAAGCATGCCTTCAGTTCCAAACTGAAACCCCTTGCAATCAGCAGGTGTCCCAGCTCAAGGAAAATGGCTTGCAAGCCCAAAACATTCACTTTCCCTGCCTCATTTCTTATGGTCTTACCAAGGAAACAGCAAGACTTGGATTGTGCTTACTCTTTGCACTGAAGAAGTTGTTAATGCTGCGTTTTCATGCTCCCATCGTCGCTGTACTCCAAATGTCTGTTCTGTGGAATGGGCAGGATTAGGCTGTTTAAGACAAAGCCACTCCACATTTACAGTGCCTGTAAGGTCCACAGTAAGAGCCCTAAATGGAAGTATCATTTTCAAGATGCCTTCTATTTTACAAGCAGCCAAACAGAAAATGAAACCCTGGGTTGAATTGTAGTCTTCCTGAAGGAAGTGTCAAAGCCTAACAAGGGAGCTTGACCCAGCTTTGTACTTGTTGTTCAGTGAAATAAACTTTAATTGTTAATGAATCCAAACACTGTTAATGAATCCAATACTACTACTTTACTGAGAAAAGCTGTAATTACTGCACAATCCCCTGATTTTCAGCTGCTGTAAATCACTCTATCTTCACAGAATGGAGAGGGGCACTTCATTTAACAACACTGAAGAATTAAGACAGGGAAATGGCGTAAAAATCAGAAAGGATCTTAGAATTATAATCAGGGGAAACAGAGTAAAGAAAAACATGTAAAGTTGGGCGTTTCTTCTGTGTAAAGAGAAGTTGTACATCCATGTACATGTAGTTGCATTAAGGAAAAGCATTAGTATTCAAGCCAAATGATGTCATGGAAAAACCGGATTGTTTTTTTTAAGCATGCAAAACTTCTGTCAGTTGAAAGGGGATAAGAACAGCATATTAATCAATTTCCCTCCTTACCTGTTGTTTTGTGAAGTAGTTAGGATTGCTGGCATTATCCATCTGGAATTTTATGCCAGTGGCAGATCCCTGACTGTGATGGTAGAAGGGTAAGGACCTCATCCAAATGCATCAAGAGGAATAGTGTTTCACTGTGAAACTGCCAAGTATTTCAGACCGGTGCCTAATAAGGCAAAAACTTGTTGCAATTATGTGTAAAGTGTAATTTATCTAATGTAATTATGAGATGTTTAGAGCCAGTCATTTGAAATAGACTCCACTCCTCTGTTAACTTTTGACATTGGAAGGACTGTAATCATATTGCAGACCATCAGCCCTTGGATTAAAATTTCAACCTACAGTGAGCTTCAAACTGCTTTGCATTTACCCTTAGAAGAAAAGGGAGGTTGAATAATTTTTCTTACGTTGATTTATCTTAGGAAAATGGGTGTCAAGGTTCTGAATTACAGTAATTATTGTAAGCATGTAAAATATTATCAACTACAAGATACATCTGATGTGGTGTGGATGGATTAGTGCACATGCTAAGACCAATTTGAGAACATTTCACTTTTTGCTACGTTTGCGAGGGCTAGTTACATCCACTTAAAATACAGATTGGCTCTAAAATGGCAGCAGTTTGCAGGTCCTAAGTGTTAGGACTTTGGTTAAAGCAAAAGGAACAAAATAATTCTTTCTCTTTTAGCTTGTCATGCAGTTTGTGCTGAGGCTTTCAGTAGTACTTTATTGTGACAGCTCATTTTCCTTTTCATTTGATGCCCTCATATACACCTTGTCACTCTATTAAACTAGAAAGATTTAGTTTCTTAAAGAGCCTTCAATGAAGCTGTTATAAAGCCTTTTCTCAAAACAACAAATATGGAGCCTGAACACATGAGATTACATTCTTTTAGTTTATGCTGCTTTTTTGAGGAAATAAAAACAGGAGAGAGCAAGAGTTTATTTCTTAATAAGTATCAGCTATTTTAATAAAAAGGGTTCATAATTTTGAGTTTCATTTTTATTTTGACCAGAACACTTTTAGATAATAAATGTTGCAATTGAATCTTGTTTTTTTTTAGGAAGTTGTTAAAACAAGCTAAATGCTTTCCATTTATGGATAACAAACAAGCACGGGAGCTTCCCACAGGCATCAGCTGTGTCAATCATCAGCTGTGCCTGGAGCTCCGGCTCCTCTGTCTCCAGGCGGTCTCATCTTCTGTGGCCCCTGAAGGTCTTCTAAGGCCACCGGTTCTTCTGAGCTAGCAGATGACTGCAGTTCTGCAATTCGCTCCTCGAACATCAGCTGGACAAAGAGGCTTATCTGGGAGGGGCTGTCGTCGTCTCTCAGGGCCTGAAGAGCTGGAAGAGACAGGCACAGAGCCCCGGTCAGAGCCCGGATGTGCGGGAGTCCAAGGAGACCCTCCTGCCAAGGGCCATCCGAGCCAGCTCCTGCCGTGGCCGCCACAAGAGAGGAGAGGGGGGCCAACGGGATTCGCCACAAGGTGCTAAACACGAATCGCCCCGCCCGCGTCCCCGAAATCTCTCCGTGTTCTGCGCACGCCAGCCCTTGTCCGCACAGGGAGCCAGGCCCTCCGCAGGCAGGACAGGGATTGCAGCCCCCTGCGAGCATTGCGGCTCCCCCCGGCAGCCCCGCTGAGAACCCGCTGCCCTCACTCACCCTCGCTGAGGGCCTGGAGCTCTTCCTTCTGCCTCCTCAGGCGCACCCCGGCGATCCCTGGGAACACAGAGCCTGTCAGGGCCCCAGCGGCACGGCGCCCTGCCAGCGGCGCTGCCAGCCCTGTGGCCACACGGCCTCCTGCCCCGGCAGGGCTCGGCCCGGGCCCTTGCCGCATCCTGCCGCCCCAGGGCACGGCCGCAGAGGGCGGCAGCAGCCCCGAGGGCAGGCGCGGCTCCACGGCGCCGGGCGCGGATGCCGCTGCCGGGACGGGGGCTGGGGCTGGGGCTGGGGCTGGGAGGGAGCCCGGGCTCGTGGCTCACCGATGAGCTTGATGGCCGCCTCTCGCAGGGGCTCCTGTGGGTGCTCCAGGTAGGGCAGGGCCAGGCGCAGGTGTTCGGCCGCTCGGCTCTTGTCGTCTGCCAGCTGGAGAGAACGGCAGGAGGGAGGGAAGGGTTGGCGCGGGCTCAGCCCCTCGGCCGGGCGCTCCCGGGGCCCAGCCCCGGCCTGCGCTGCCCGCACAGCCCCGAGGCCCGGCCAGCGGGCGCCGGGCTCCGGAGGGGGCGGAGGGCCGGGCGCTGCCCGGGGAGCCGCGGTGCCGCCCCGCCCCGCGGCCCCGCTGGGCCGGCGCTCCGTCGGCGCCCGACTCGGGGCACAGGAGCCTGGAGAAGAGCCCGCGCGGCCCCACGGAAGGGAGCGGCGTGTGGGGCGCAGGCCGGAGCCCCTGCGTGCGGCGCTGGGCAGGGGCCACGGCTGCCAGCCCCGCACACCGAGCCCCGCCGTCAGGGGGCTTCTCCAGAGGCCGTCCTTACCACGCACTCGGCGAACTTGAACAGCTTCTCCGTCTTCAGCACGTGCTGGAGGTCGCTCCTCTTCAGGAAGCCGGCCGCACAATGCAGCGTTTCCCGAGAGGCCTGGAGAGCAGCAGAGACGGGAGCTGGCAGCGCAGCCCAGCCCAGGGCACGGGCCCTGCGTCCCTGCGCCAGGGCCAGCAGGAGGCTGCGAGCCGGGAGAGGTGCCCGGGCAGGAGGCAGCCGAGCCCCCTGTCAGGGATGCACCGGCATCACACAACGCCTCACCTTGGCCACGCGCTCGTTCACCTCGTGGCAGTGCAAGTAGAGTGGGAGCAGGCTCTGGCTCACAACTGTGTTCAGTGGCTCTTTGCCCTCATCCGCTACCAAGCCCATCACCTTTTGGAAAAGCTGAATGGAGAGCAGCTGCACCTGGCTGTTGTCCTGAAGGAAAGGAAGCGGAGGAGGCCTCAGCACCAATTTCTCCAGCCCAGCCGGGCAAAAGCCTAAAAATCCCCAGGGCACAAAGTTTCTGGGCAGCAGCTAATGCCCGTGGCACGCAGAGCCTTACGTTTCCAAAGAGCGAGAGGAGGAGGTTGGCTAGCTTCAGGGCAGTGGTCCTGCCGATCACGGAGTCTTTCCGCTGGCACACATTGGTGAGCGCAGAGAGGGACATGGCGACCACCTCTCCGTCGGCATCACCAAGCCGCTCCAGGAGGCTTGGAAGCAGGCTGCGTACACCTCTGGCCTGTATGGAACACACAAGGCTGTGCTGGGAAGCCACCAAGAGCTGCAGCGCCAACACCGCCCTGGCTCTGCTAGCCCACCCTGCCGCTGCTGGGCCCAGAGGCCAAAGGCCTGTCCCGAAGCACTCGAGCAGCTGGAGCAGGAGGCAGGAGAGCTGGGAGCAGCTGCCTCAGCTCCTGAAGCCCAGCCAGCCCAAGGGGCTGCTTTCCCCAGCGCAGCTTCAGCCGCTGCCCCCTTCTCACCATCGAGGGCTCCTCGCTGAGCAGCACAAGGCCTTTGAGCGCCAGGTGACGTCTCTGCCTGCACGTGCCCCGCAGGTGCCTTGACATCTCCTCCAGGACACGGCCTGCGCATTCCCTCAGGTCCAGGAACTTGATGACCTGAAAGGCACAGGGCAGTGACAGGTGACCCGAACAGCAGGAGCCCAGAAGCGCACAGGGCCGGGCCCAGGCAGCAGCAGCAGCAGCAGCACAGGGCTCGGGCACCGGCCCAGGCAGCTGCAGCTACGAGAGGGCAGAGGGCTGAGAGGCAGCTGAGCGAGGCAGCGCTGGCTCACCTCCACCAGGAATGCCAGGGAGGGCAGATCCCAGCGTGGCTCCTCCCTGCTTAGTGGCTGGAGTAGGTAGAAGCCAATGCGGGAACAGGTGTGGCCCAAGTGACGGCGCATCTCCCTGTCAGGGGGAAAAAGGCAGCAAGAGCCTGAGGTGGGGGGGACAGTCTTCTCCCAGGAGGTCTAACTCACAGGTCCGGTCTTTCCCCAGTATCTCTGGAGGGGGATGTGGGCGCTTTGGGAGGCGGCCCCTTCTGGGCACCCTCCTCTGCCAGCCTTTTCCAGTCGGCTTGGCCGGCCCTCGGTGACGAGGCCCTCGAGGCCATAAGCACAGGGACTGTGTGGGGCACAGGGGACAAATGTGGGAGAGAAGGGGTTCTCACCTGGCCAGCAGACCCACGGCATAGTGCTGGGTGTCAGCACAGAGCAGCGTGTCCCAGCCACGCTTGCGCTCCATAGCCATCATCTCTGTGTTCCACCACATTTGGCTGAACAGAGCCTTCATGGCCTGCACTGCAAACCTGTGTGCAGAGCAAAACCCAGGTCACACGGCGAGCGCTGGCGCCGGCCACAAGGACATTGAAAAGACAGGAGGACTGGCACCTGTTGGGGTTGCTGGGAAGGCCGTGTTCCTCCTGGCACGCTCTCCAGAAGTCAGCAACTTCCACTGGCATCTCTTGTGTGGTGATGACAATGTGGAAGAGGAGAGCAACAAACAGACGGGCTGAATGAAGGAGCACTGCCCTGTGGCATTTGGGCACCTGGACAGTCAGCCACAGCCCCAGAGTTGCCTGCAAAAGAAGCAGCCCGAGACAGAGCTCAGTGCTAAGATGTCCGTGTGGCAGGGCCCGAGGGGAGACGCAGGGGGAGCCACGGGCCTGGAGCCCCCTGAGCCTGCCCTAAGCCAGTGCCTGAGGCAGGGAGAGGACGGAGAGCTGATGGAGAGGGGACCGGGGAGCGAGCAGAGGCCGGTTCCAGAAGCTCACCGCCAGGGCAAAAACGTCCTCGTCGTCGCCATCGGAGGTGGTCGTTGTATGCAGAGGCCAATCCTCCATCACGCGGATGAGTGCTGGCAGCACCTTCTCCGCTGTCACAGCCGACGAGCCTATGGCTCTCCACATGCTTGCAGCAGCTCTGTGGGATTGGAGCTCTGTGTCAGGGCCGTCTCAGTCACAGTAGCATGCCCTGTGCAGCTGTGGAGGCCCAGGTGACAGAGCCCTGGTGCCCTGAGGGGCAGGGAGGGAGCATGGCAGCAGGCTGGTGGAACAGAGGGGCCCAAGGGTCCTGGACCGCTCCGCCTGTCTGGCAGAGCCCATTGGACAGGCTCTGCAGGGCAATGGGCCCTAAAGGCTGCTGAGCCCTGAGCTCTCAAGGCAGGTGGGCCCCATACCTGTCACACGTTGGGGCACAGCGCAGGAGGGTCAGCACAACGTCAGCAGGTTGCTCTTCGGCCAGCCTCAGAAAGTCCAAGCGCATCCTGGCATCCAAAGTGACACAGGCCGCCAGTCTCTGGTGAAGGTCCTTCACCATGGCTGGCACCTGGAGGAGACATGGGGAAGACCTGGAGCGCTGTCCAAGGGAGCAGCTTTCCCCAAGAAGTGCTTCCCCTCCCGCCACACTCTCCTGGCCTCCAAGACTCAGGGTCTCTTTTGTGTTGGTGTTTCTGAAGGCCACGGACTCAGTCACTGCCATGTCTGTATTTGCTGCGTCACTGATTGCAGCATCCAAGCGCTGAGCCAAATCTGGGCTGACATTGGGCTCTTCCTGGAGCTCAGTCGACCTGCGGTCAGGCTCAGCTGTTGCACGGCTTCTGGTCATCCTATGGCGAATGGGCACGAGCCTCCGGAACATCTGCAGGAGAGCAAAGGACAGGGAAGAGAGACACGTTCCATGGAGTGCTCCAAGCGCGGAGCTCGGCCAAGCAGTGACAGCAGGCCCAGCCCAGGCGGGGATGGCTGCACGTACCTTCAGTGATCTGCGGAAGCGGCCACGGGTGGGCTTCTTCTCCTGTGTCTGCTCCATGGTTGCATCTGGCAAAGAGCGAGCGCAGCCAGAGCTGAGGGGTTGCAGGAGAGGCCAGAGAAGCCAGCCCTGCTCTCCCCAGGCAGGGACAGCCCCGGGATGCCCCAGGGGATGGAGCACAGCTGCTGCAGGGGCAGCCTCGGCCCCTCTTCCATCCTGTCAGTGGGCGGAATGGGAACGGGGATGGGATGGGGCCAAGCTGTCCGCAGCCATCGGCCTTGTGGCCCGGCTCTGCCACTCACCATCCTGCTGTGGCTGGAACTGCTCCAGCTCTTGAGGGGGTTGTGCTGGAGCATCTCCAGGGCTTGTATTTCTTCTCCCCCAGCAAACTGTGAAGAGGTCGCGAAATCTGCCCGCCATGTCAGCGTCTGGCCTCGAGGGCACCTTCAGACAGATGCCTCTGAGGAAACTAGGGAAAACCCTGAGGCAACAAGTCGTGCAGTTGTGCCTTGAAGGCACCTGCGACAAAGAAGCCTCAGGAAGGCTGCAGGACAGCAAGTCCTGCACACTGGTCTTGAGGGCTCCTGCCACAACGACAGGAGACTCCTTGTGGTGCTTCAGGTCACCAGATCCTGTGGTCTGGCCGCGAGGGCACCGACCGCAGGGTTGGGAGATGCCTCGGGAAAGCTCCGAGTCACCAAGTCCCGCAGTCTGGCCACGAGGTCAGCTGCAGGAGCAGCGCTTCGGAAAGGCTCCGGGTCGGGCACAAACGAGCGGGCTGTGTGGGAACTCCTCACAGCACCTCTCCGGCGCGTCCTGTCCCGTGGCGTGCTCCGAGCACTGTGGCGTGGCTGCGTTGTTGCCAGCACCTATGTCACCGCGTGTCACAAAGGCTCCTCGGACACCCTGTGCCTTTCCCTGCCACGGTGACCACGCTGCTGCACCGTGTCACAAAGGGCCCATGCACACCCTGCCACCTGCCCCGGCCCTGCCCCCGCTCCACCCAAAGTGGCCCAGGTCGGAAGGAATCCCTCGGCCCAAGTGTCTAAGAGAGCCCAACAGGACCTTGAATGATTTGATGGCTCGAGCCATTGGCAACGGCTGCCCTGCTCTGCGGGCTCAGGGCGGCAGAAGGAGCCCCCAGGGCTGCCGACGCAGCCACAGCGGGAAGGGCACGGGGCCTGCCGCAGAAGCTGGCACGGCCTCCCTTCTCTCAGCTGATAATTGTCTTCAACCAAAGTCAGGCTTTCACTTCAAAGCCAGCTCAGTGCAGGCAAACCCTTGGGCAGCTAAGATCTCCAAAAGGCTGCTCGATCCAAAATGACCAATTCCTCTTTAATTTCTCTTTTTGGGTCACTGCTGATCCTCTCCTCCTCTTCCCCCTTCCACTCAGCTGAGTTGGCAAAGGCTGGATTAGCCACTTTATCCTTATGGATGAGCATGGCAACTTGTTTTGGTTTGGGAAGACAGGTATTTGCTAGGTAAAAGTTGGAGGTTTTTTTGGAATGGAGAGTGTAAACTTTTTTTTTGCTAAATTATAAATTTACAATTAGAGGTTTTTAGGCAAAGATTTGGGAAATAGGAATAGCAGTTTTTTATTAGTATGTATTACAAAGTAAACAAACAAACCCCCTTCAAATAACTACAGTATTAATAACAAAAGAAAAACAGTATTAAGAACTTTGAGGGCTTTGTTTTACAAAACTTAGGGCAGTTTGGTTTGGGTGTTCTTGCAGGATTTTTAGAGCAGCAAGCTGAAAGAGTGGAAAGTTTCGGGCTGGTAGCTGGGATGGCAGGGTGTCCCGGCAGCGCGGGGCTGCAGGGTCACTCTGCAGCAAGAGGAGCAGCGCTGAAGAAGCCGAAGGCGGGGCAGGGCTGGCTTAACTCCTGCGGGTGGCAGAGAAGGCTCCGGATTCCGGCTGGACTGGCCAGAGTAGATTTTTGAGGACTGGATTTTTTTTGGCTACAGTGAAACTTTTCCAGTTAGCAACAGTTTAGCCGGTGTTTTTCTTTTTTTTTTTTTGAACGTCGGGGGGGGGGAAAAAAAAAAAAAAAAAAAAAAAAGGACAGCTTCTAGCTGCTTTAAGCTTTGTTTTTTACTTGCGTGGGGGTTTTTTGTTACTTTGTTTCTGTTTTTGTTTCGGCTAAGTATTTTGAAGTGTTTAACATTTGGTCGCTTTGGTAACTTATGGGGAAAAAATTCTTTAGAGAAAGAAGGAACAAACCTAACTCCCAACATTATCTACTTTGAATTTTTTTTTATACTAACATATTATATTGAGTTTAAACTGTTAAAATATATATATATATTTATATATATATACATGCAAATATGGATACAGTCACATTGTCATGGGTAGTTTACTTTAGGACAAGGGTTTTTTAAGATATGCATTGGTTTTTTTTTTTTTTTTTTTGCATTATTTACCAGGTGCAACTTGGTTTCTGAGCGAAGACAATTTCACGGATGGGATTGTTTTTGCTGGAGGCAGGATTAATTTAAACAGGTTTTTTCAGTATACTTTTCATGTGTACTATTGGAACTTTATTTTTTGTTGTTGTTTGCACGGGCTTAGATTGGGCAGGATTTGCTCGGTTGGTGGAACTTTGAGTGTTTACTAGCTATGTGGCTTTTGCTAAATTAATACTTTAGGTTTTGAAAGTTTTTTTACTTAGTGCTTTTAAGGTAGTTTTAAGCAGGTTATTGCACTGTTTAATTTTTTCGACCGCTGGTGCATGATAAGGAATATGGCATGCTTACTTAATGCTGTGTTTTTTAGCTTAGGTGCTTATAAGACAATTTTTGAAATGGGTTTTATTGTTTGATTTGATTTTTTCAGGGGTGCTGTGTTTTCACAGGACTTGTTTTTTTAGGCTCAGGATGGTGTTTTGGACAGTAGCATGAGGCACAGGGTAGGTTTTTAACTATTTAGTGATGGCTTTTTCTATGGTTAGTACATAGCGCCTGCCCTGGTGGGTTTGGGGAAGGCTGATGTAGTTAATTAGTTAGGTTTTTTTATATTTATATTTGGACTACTGCTTTCTATACTCTAAGGGCTTTACTTGCTTGGCTTGCTTGATTGCAGCATGTGTTTTATAGTTATGGATAACTTGAGAAATACTATCTATGGTTAAATTTACTTCTTGGTTTTGGGCTCACTTAGAGGTGGCATTTTTGCTTGGATGATTTGAGGCATTATGGGCTTATTGAGCTAGGAACAACTTTTTTCTGTCTTGCTAATTGAAATTTATTTTTGATACTTTTATTTTGGCAGCTTGATTGACTTGCTTATTATTTTGGTGTTTTTTATTAACTTGATTCTTGGGAACATGGGGATTTACGTGGCAGATTTTTACAGGTAATTTTTTTACGCGAGTGGCAATGGTTTTTTTTTCATCAGCAGCCTAGATTTTTTTTTTTACGTTGCTAGTTGGCCTTTTTCTACTTTTTTAGCCAACTCTACGGAGCATTGGCTACTATTTACGAATTAGTGTAGCGGTAGAGCTTTGGCTACTCTTTGTTTTTAGCAATGTCAAGGGTTAATTGGACAGCTTTGAGTTTAGCAAGCTGACACGATTTTTTTTTTCCTTTCAGTGGCTTTTGCAACTTGTTGTGTGGGGTTTTATACGGCTGCTTTCTACTTGCGGTTCATTTTTACAATGCGACGGGAACCGTCAGTGAAAAGGGCGTAGCGTGGTTTTTTTGCCGGCAGTTGGTTGTACGGAGGAGCTTTTTTAGCTTGTGTCACTTGTTCTTGCTTTTCTTTGTCTGTGAGACTAAAGTTTTTTTTTTTTTTCTCTTTTCTGGTCAGTTTGTAATTATTTTTAAAATTTATGGGTGATTTGTGTTTTTAATACGGGCGCGCTGTGTGATGAGGGCAATCTATTTGCTCTATGTGGCGTCGGTGGCATGGTGGGTGGAGGCAAATGAGGATTCGGTACCTTCAAATGTTCACAGAACCATGGAATTCCACGCTGGATGGGTTGGAAGGGACCTTAAATCTCTCATTCCCAAGCCCTGCCATGGGCAGGGACACCTCCCACTGTCCCAGGCTGCTCCAGCCTGGCCTGGGACACTTCCAGGGATCCAGGGGCAGCCACAGCTGCTCTGGGAATTCCATCCCAGCCCTCATCACCCTCCCAGGGAGGGATTTGGGTTATAGTATTTGGGTTTGGCTTAGGATATAAAACCATGTCCAGGATGGGTTAGGTAATTTGTTTTTTTTCCAAAACAAAAATCCCTTCAGAATTGTGGAATTTTATTCTTCCAGGTTCTAGAATATGCTGAATTATTTGTATGGATGAAATGAATGAAATTATCCCAGATGAAATAATTTGCTGCCAGTTAAGAGCCTGCTGCTATAATTATTTATTAAGCATAGATCTCTTTAGATTGGTGATGTGTTTACCAACACCACAGTGCCACATCTACATAAATTATAAATAAATACATCTATACATATATAGTGTAACCCATGATTGAAGTGATGTTGTGCCTGAATCCCTGATATCACCCACCTTTCCCTCTGGAAGGATTTTTAATTTGAGTATTTCAGGGAGAACTTTCCCCTTTCTGTGTGTGTTAGCCATTGCAGAGTTTCCCTGCAGAAAGCTCCAACCTGTATTGACATTTTACTTTCCTTTCTTCCCCTGATCCTGCCTGCCCTTGATTCCAGAGGAGAACAATGGGAGGGGAGTGAGTGCTGAGGGTATTTACAGCACAATCGTGGGAAATGCTCCCATCACCACTGAGCCCTTTTCCTTCCCCTGGCAAATCCTCTGGCTCTGCTCCAGCCTCGGGATCCACAAGTCTCTTCCCTGAGGGAATTGTTATCATCCTGGAAAACTCCTGTATTCCAGTGGCACAAGGAGACATCCGAGATCCACCTTCCTGGTGCATTCAGAAGGTGCTGCTGGGGGAGTTACACTGGTCTGAACAGCTCCAAAGGTCAGAGATTTCTTTGTAATCAATTCCTTTTCCCAGCCTTCTGAAGTCTAATGATCAGCTTTCCATGTTTGTTGTGGTGGTTGCAGGGTTTGAGGGGCAGCAGAGTAAATTTGATTTAGGGATAAATTGCCATTTCTTCACAAGACTCTGAAAAGGGAGGGGAGGGATGTTAATATTTCATGTGGCTGGGAAACGCCTGGCAGTCCCAGGGGAAGAGTCACAGCACCTGGGCTGAACTCACCCAGGTTTTTTTGGCAGCAATGATCTCATTGCTCATCATGAAGGGAACAGGAAACAATTCTGCCCCAGGGCAAGAGAAGCCTGGCTCAGGAGGGGCCATCACTGCAGTCACAGAAGGTTTCAGTGAGCTGGAGAAGGCAACAGAAATGGGATGTGTGCTAAAAGAAATGTGAGGGGGTAGAAGGTCAATACCAAAAATCAAACCAAATTAATCCTTCCTTCTTTTGTTTTTGCTCTGTTTCCATCTGTTTCCATCTTTCCATTTGCTGTGTTTCCAAAGCAAGGAAGGGGCAGGAGTTTAGGAGGGACTGGTTCAGCTCAGCCTTGCTGATAAAGCAATTTGGGTTTTCCCTCATCAATCTGTTTCATTAACTACAAATGCAGAATTGGAGAAGTTGTTGGATATTTTTGCGTTTTTCTGCAGCTGGCTGCAGGAGACTTTGCTCAGACCGGGGGTTGGGGCTGTCCAGCCTGGAGAAGAGAAAGACCTGGGGAGATTTCATTGGGGCCTTCCAAGACCACAAGGGAGCCTGAAAGAGCTGCAGAGGGACCTTGGACAAGGACCTGGAGAGCCAGGACAAGGGGGAATGGCTTTAAACTACAGGAGGAGAGATTTAGATGGGATCTTGGGAAGGAATTCCTCCCTGGGAGGGTGGGGAGGGCTGGGCTGGAATTCCCAGAGCAGCTGTGGCTGCCCCTGGATCCCTGGGAGTGTCCAAGGCCAGCTTGGAGCCCCTGGGACAGTGGGAGGTGTCCCTGCCCGTGGCAGGGTGGGGCTTGAAGGTCCTTCCATCCCAAATTCCATGATTCCAACCCAAAGATAACCTGGATTGGAGGCAGCAGTGCCTGGGGGCTAAAGCACCTTCCCAGCTGTTATCAGAACAGGAGTTGCAGACATTTTATCCCTGGGTTTTCTTCCTTGTCCCTCAGCTGGGAGGTGATGGGAACGACCAGCAGGAGCTTCCCCAGGCCCTGGGAGTGGGACACTGGGAAGGGGACACTGGGAGTGGGACACTTTGGGAATGGGATACTTTGGGAGTGAGACACTGGAAATGGGACACTGGGAGTGGGACACTGGGAGTGGGACACTTTGGGAGTGGGACACTTTGGGAATGGGACACTGGGAGTAGGAGACTGGGAATGGGACTCTTTGGGATACTGTGGGAATGGGACACTTTGGGAATGAGACACTGGGAATGGGACATTTTGGGACAGTTTGGGAAGGGGACTCTTTGGGAGTGGGACGCTTTGGGAGTGGCACTTTTACAACCACTATTGGCTTTGTGGTTTATCCTGAGACAACAGACCCAACCATAAATTGTCACTTCAGGGCCAGCATTTAGTGCCAGCTCAGGGAAATGCAGGGTGGTTGTGGCAGGTATTAAACACCCCCAATAAATCCTGGAGGAGGATCCCAGGGTAACCATGCCTGCTTGCCAAATCTGTTTGCAGAGCGCACAAAAGCAACGAGGAAAACATTGCAACAGCACAAAGGTTTTCTCACAGCTACACCACAGGCTTCTGCCTCAGCAAAGCTGATTGTTGGTGCTTTTCTTCCAGCCCCAAACTGGGATTGAGCCAGGCCCTGCATCCATTGGGACTGGGATGCTGTGGCTGTAGGATAAACCCCCAGCCAAGCCCCGCAGGGAGCCATTTATCCTGTTTGGAGCCTGTTTATTTTTCCTCCTTCCCCTGAAGATGTGTGTGAGGAGCAGAGATTCAGCCAGGCCCTCTTCCCAGGCCCATGGGATGTGTGTTTCTTTCCCGTTTCCTGGAAGCGCTCGGTGTTTGGAGAAGGTTGCTGGGCCACGAGGAGCTGCTGGACACCATCCACAGCCCCTCTCAGGCATTTTCTGCTGGGTGGGACTCCCTGAAAATCCCTTCAGCTTTGTAGGGAAAGCACTTTTCCTACGGGGCACACAGGGTGTGAGGCTGGCTCTGGGAAAGAAATATTCCCAGGGAAGAAAGGCTGGGAACGTGCTGACAGCAGCACTGCTCTTTCAGGTGTCACTGTAAGAAGCTTCTAAAAAGCTCCATTTCTGCTTGGTGGGCAGAAAGTGCAGGAAAAAGTGCTGGGAATGTGTGGAGTAGGAGCTGAAATGATGTTGGGACAGCTCGGGCTGGAGGCAGGAATGCTCAGCAGGGAAGGAACAGGCAGCCTTAAAAAGAAGAGAAAGCTTGAACATGTGAATTCTAGACAAAAGAATTTATACAGAGCTGATGAATTATGACCGATTCGCAGCGTGTTTGGGCTCCTGAAGACACAGATTTGGGGTCCCTGACTGTCAGAGCTGTGCTGTGAATTTTGTGGTGGTGCCATCCCCTCCTCCCCAGCACCCCCAGAGCAGGGCTCAGCTGGGCCTCATCCCACCCCTTATCTCCGGTGCATCTGCTGGCTCCAATTCCCCGCAAGAATCAGATTTGAAGGAGTGACAAAAGCCCTCATCGGTTGTTTCTCCTCTTTAGCTGGGGATGTAAACTCAGAGAAGCCAAGGAAAAGAGCCCAGTGCTTCGCAGGGCTTGGGCAGAGTCCCAGGGGTGAATTCCCAAAGGAATGAGGAGTCTGTTCCCCAGCAGGCTCCATGTTCAGTTGGATCCAGGGAATTCAGCTGGACATCCTGGAGCCAAGGCCTGCCCCAAAGCTTTTCTTGCTGGGCTGAAACATAAGAAGTGTGAGTTCCCATTTTGCCAGGCAGCTCAAACAAGGCAGCAAACACCCCACTGCAGGCTGGGATGTTCTGACTTGGCGTGGCTCTCTAAAGCGGGATTTTTATCTGTTCCCTTTCCTGAGGTCACTTTTCTCTCCCCATTTTCCCCACCCTATCGCTTTCCAGAGCCATACCCTTGGCACTGGTTGGCAAATGTCAGATATTTCGACTTGGAGTTGTGTTTTCTATGAATGTTTTGTGATGTGGATCTCAAATTTCCAGGAAAAAAAAACCACCAACAAACAAACAAACAAACAAACCCAACAACAACAACAACAAAAAACAGTATTTACGTTCCAGATAAGGAAAAAAAAAGGAAAAATTCATTCCTTTTTTCTTCAGTTTCTTCTAATCTGACTTCATCTCCTGGTTTCCATGCAGGGAGTGGTGGAGGCCCCAGCCCTGAAAGTGTTTCACAGTCCTGTGGATGTGCTGGGTTAACAGCTAGGCTGATGCTCCTGGGGGTCTTTTCCAACTTTAGGGATTCTGGGATGATTCTAAAAGGACAAAGAACTGGTGGTTCCAAAGGGTTTCAGCTCCTCTGGCTGTAACCCAAGCAGATTCCACAGGAGATGTGCATGGCCAGGTCAGCCTGGTGGGATTTCCTTCCCCATCCAAGGGGAAACTGGTTCCTATGTGCAATCACAGTCATTTACATCTTAGTATCTCTGGGAATGTTGTTCCCAATGGAAGCAGGGAGAGGTAAAATCCCTTGCGGCCTTCCCAAGTCTCTGGGATCCATTCCTCGTGCTGGTGGTCAGGGGTGGTTGGAATTCAGGATTTGCCCAAATGGAAGAACTAAAAATAGAAAGAAACCAAGTTGTGAGGGAAAGCTTCTCACAATTTCCACTAAAACAATCCGAGAACTTGCTTTACTCATTTCCTTCTGCTCAAACCAGGTTCTTGTCAATGAAGCCTGTTCTTTTTCCTCCTTCTCAAGGAGCATGTGGAGCCCAGGCCCAGCTGTGACTCAGGTGAAAGCACAGCACCATTTTTCCTGCCTCGGGGGAAGAAGGTGAGTCCTGGAGGTCCCCTAAGAAATGACCAAATTTTGCAAGCCAAGGAAGCTGGGATGAATCTTTCCTTGAAACTCTGGGCTGGGAATAATTCCCTTCACATTTCCTGAGTGGGGATGAGCTGGTTGTGGTGCCAGGAAAGGCCAGGGGAATATCTCAGATACTCACCTGTAGGATTTGTGTTTTATACACTTGGCATTTGTGGGGAACAGCAAGGCGAACACACTCGTTTCCTTCTCTCAGGCCGTGAATAACACTGAGGAAATTGTTTGCACTTGGAAACCACAAGGTGGGGAGCTCAGGGACATCAAAATGCAAAGAATTGTAATCTGTGGGTGAAACTCTGAAATCGAGTGTTGAGCAAGTTGCTTCTAAAGGAAACAATATATTTTCAGAATTAGATCACTAGGGATTTTTTTCTGCTGCGCAAAATAATTTCTCATTCACTCTTTGAAGGAAATAAAGAAGAAAATTGCGTTTCACCTCCCTCTCCAGCTCCTTACTTTAATGTATACCTAGGCAGAATTTCTTGTCCTCTAATTTGAATTATCAGTTTGTGAAATGATTTTTTCCTCTCCTCTTCCAGCTTGTTTCCAATTCTTTGCCTATAAGGAAATGATTGTGCTCCCCCTTTCCCACCCTTTTCTCATCCAAATTAGAGCTTTTTGTCATTTTTTCCCCCATGGTATCACTTTCTTGGGTTATGAAGCAAAGCCTCATGCTCTGAGATAAACCTGGATACGTGGAGATGACTCAGGATTATTGGAATAATTGTGACTTTTCTTTTTGGGTTTTATTTTAAACCATCTCAACCCAATGAGAATATTTAACACAACCATGTCAGCTACAGGGGTAGAATTTAATTGAATTTCCTCAGATCCAAGGCCTGGCAGAGCTGCTGAGAAGGAATTCCACAGAGGGGAGGAATTAATCTAAAAGTGAGGGATCAGGTGTATCAGCAAAGGAATTCAAGTTGCGGAAACAAGGGGAGCACTGAATCAAGTTGTCTGCTTGGGAAATTCTCCAGGCTGCAGCAGAGAGAAGGAAAGAAACCCAGCCCCCCTCAGCCAGGTCTTGGAAAGTCTCCAGCAAAGTTCAGGCACTGGAGGGCAGAGGAAATGCCTGAGGAGGAACTTCTGGATGTGCAGAAAACGCTCAGCCCTGGGCGCGGGAGAAGCAGGAGCCTGCCTGGAGCTCTGCCCTTGGGATAAAGAACTGAGGGAGAGAACACAGAGCTCAGAGGGGACAGCAGGAGCCTGCAGTGAGGAGCTGCTGGGCTGTCCCACAGCCCTGGATTTGGGAACAGGATGGTTTCTGTGTCAGCCCTGCCACGTGGGGAGCAGTTCCCTGTCCCATCCATTCTGTGCTCCCAGAGGATGAGGAGCCCTGGTGACAACCAGCTCTCCTCGGCCCTCAGCCAGAGAAGGGAAGCAGAGCCCTTGCCCAGGCTGGGAACTTCCTTCACTCCCAGCCTGGGTGACACCAACCTCCAGCATCTGATTCAGGATCAAAGCTTCCTCCTGCAATTCCAGCCCTTAGCGACGCAATCCTTCGTGTCCATCCCGCTGGAAGAAACAGCAGAGTTTGAAGGAGTTTAAATCTTTTCAGAATGCATCTTTTCAAAGGTGAACTACCCAGGAAATGCTTTGCTTCAGTGGCTCTCAGGCAGCTGCAGTTGTTCAGGATTTCCACCAAATAACCTGGAAGATCCTCCAGGAGTTTGTGTATCCTGAGGAAAACAGGCACAACAGGAAAGTTTGTGCATGGAGCCAAGTTCAGGTGTTACCTAGAAATTCAATTCTGGTCCCCAGAGCCCAAAGCTCTGAATTCCCAGGATCAAGGAACCCCAGACTGGTTTGGGTGGGAAGTGACCTTCAAACCATTCCCCACACCTTCCACTGGACCAGGCTGCTCCAAGCCCTGTCCAACCTGACCTGGAGCATCAAAAAAAAAAAAGAAAAAAAAAAAATTCCTCCTGGAAGTCCTGGCTCAGCTGAGAAGCTGCACATCATTATTGGTGCTCCTGCACTCTCCCAGGGGGTGTTTTTCACTCCATTCCCTGAGCTGGCTGCTGGAGAAGGAGCCTGGCACCAGCTGCCCTTGGGAAAAGCTGTGAATTTTGGGGAGGATGCAGAACAGCATTTAACAGTGTGGGACAGCCATAAAGCCACCCTGCTGGTGTGACTCAGCAGAGGCAGGAGCTGTTTGCTTTGGCACAGGAGCTTCCTCAGGCCAGGATCTTTGCTCTCACTGAGATTTGTGGGGCAGAAAAGCTCCCTCAGCCTCTTCCCAGCACTCTGAAGACATCAGACTTGTCTTGGGATGGTGCATAAAGGCCCAATAACATTCGAGTGATACAGAGAGGTTTATAATAACCCATTCCTCAGCACACGGAGTGATTCAGAACTGTTTGCATGCCTGTGTGGGACAGATCCTTCATCCTCTGAGGGGAAAACGTGAGATTTTTCCTCCAGAAACTGGATAATGGGGTACTGATGGTGGAGTCCATTTAATCACGTGAAATACAGCTCCTGCTTGGCTGCAGTTTTGAAGCACCTTCCCAAAGACAGCAATAACTCTGAGGAGCTGAACCCTGAGACTCATCCTTGTCTCCTGGGAGTTTTTACTGCCCTCAGTGCTCCCTGCACCTGCACTGCAAGGAGGGCAGGATTTTATGGCCCCTCGAAAGTCCTGTACACAGCTTTTCCTGCATTTACTGCTGCTAAACACAGCCTTTGTGGGATCCTATGGCACTTTAAGTGCTCTGATTTACAGAGAGGCAGCAACTCCATCTGTAACAAACATCCTAAAGCTGAGTTTAAGAGCGATCCACTGTATTTATTTGGCACATAAACACTCCCCTGCAATGCATGTGCCTGAACTCACGGGAACATCACGGGCACAGCAAGGTCACAGCCCAGGTGAAGGTGACAGGGGAGAAAGGCAAATCTTGGGAATTAGCAAATGGAAAACCGTCCTTTTCTCCTGGTAAATATTCCGGATACGTAGCTGAGATTTCTTCCTCTCTGATAAAGAGCCTGGTGTTACACAGAACAAGAAAAAGACAACCCCAGGCTCGGTTTAGCTTTAGCTTTCCAAAGTTATGCGTTTTATCTGTGGACAGAAATTGTTTCCCTGGAATTGGGAAACTCCAGGTGGCTCTGCGAGGTCAATTATCCTTGAGCTCCCTCAAGTGGCACTGAAACCTTGGGGTTTGTCACAGAAATCTTCGAGTTTCTTACAAAAAAGAAACTGCAATCCTCAACTTTGTCACAGAAACCCTCGAGTTCTGTACAAAACCCCTCGAGTTTGTCACTGAAATCCTTGAGCTGGTCCCTGAAACTTCCCAATTTGTTGCACAACTCCTTTCCTAACAAAGCCCTGTCATTCGAGCCCGTGTTTTTCACAGCAGCTGTAGCAAACGGAGATGCTCGGGTTTCCAGGAATCGAAACCACTTCAGAGCAGTTGAAGGCGATCCATTTAATAACACAGTTCTCTTCTGACAGATCTCTGAAAAGACACGGATCAAGGGAAATGAAGCGTTTTATGTCCAAGAGGAGTTTGCAGCTGATTCCCAACATGATACCTGCGTGTTGTGAGAAGTTGTTTTGACCTTTTTTTTTTTTTTTCTTCTGTGGTTCCTTCTCAAATTCATGCCTGAGTCGCTGGAAAGTGAACGTGTTGTTCAACATCTCAGGTAAAACTCAGCCCTTTGCTTTCTACACCTTGAAGAGGTAAATAAATCCTCTGGCTTCAATCCAGAAGTTTTTTAACGTGGTTTTGCCTCGTTAAAAGCACATTTTATTTAAGAAGAACATCTTTTAATCAGAAAGCAATTGATGGGCACACAGGATTCAGGTCGTTTTTGGTGTAAGGCGATGAAATTTGATAGCAGACTGGAGCTTTTCACAGTAAAAAAAAATAGCTTTTTCAAGGGTTTGAATAATATGGCAAGAACCTTTTGGAGCAAAGAGCTCAAGAACAAAATGACTTTGGAGAAGAGAAAACTTGCAGTGTTTGAAAGATCTACAGGGAAACCGGAGTGGGAGTGTTCATCAGGGACTGCCAGGACAGGAGGGAATTCATTTCCACTGTGTGAAAAACGAGCTCCACTCTCTTTTCAAATGTTTATGAGTTTAAGAAAAATTAAAGACAGACAATTAGGAGACATAAGAGCAAACGTTTCAGCTGGGGTGCCTCACCAGAAAGCAACGCCCTTCTCTTTTCAATGGCTGTGTTTTTAAGGATTGCTGTTTGACATATTCAATAGATATTAAAACCTTTTGTTTGCTTGTTTTAAGTTTTGCTAATTATCTTATTTGATCGATTTGTTTGTGGGCCTTTTTATTGTGTTTGGTAACATGGGTTTTGGCTGGTTTTATTTTGATAGAGAAACTAGAAATCCAGCAGCTTTTATGTAGGGTGATGACCTCTCCCTCATAATTGTTGGCTTGGTCACTCTCAGATGTCACAAAGAAAAAAATGAATTTTTCTGCTATTCACACTCTGTCCCAATCAGAAAATACACTCATCGCCTTTCTAAACATTGACATTTATCTTTACATTGGCACTTCTGAGAGGAATGACAGGTTTGTCTTTACAAACAAACTCTGGGTCTGCTGGTGGATAAAACCAGCACTGAGAGAGAAAAGAAACAATGGGAAGGATCCCACTGATTGATGAATGGAAAAGAAGACGTTTGCCTTCACAAACAAACGGTGGGTTTGCTGATAAATGAAAATGGATGTTGAAAGATGAAAGAAACAATGGGGAAACCCCATAAATTCCATAAAAATTCAAAGTTTAAAGGGGGTTGTACGTTAAGGAGGAATTTTGGGTATTGGGCACTCTGGGAAGTATGTAACTCTCAAGTACCTCAGGCAACGGGGGAAAAGAGGGAAACTTCTGCTTCTGCCCCAGCCCAGGGACATTTGTTATTTCTATCACCTGCTAGTTTGACACCATGAACCATTCTGGTTTTACCTAAGACGTGAATCATGAGCATTGTGGTGCTTTTTTGTCCACAATGTGCTGTTAAGAGCAAGAACACGCTGTTCTTACAGCTGGGATGGTGGCTGTTCTACACCATTGATTCCACACTGCATGACTAAAGAAAATCTCTCCTTTTCCTTACTAAGTTGAAGCTACAGCTTAGTGCAAATAGGTGTTAAAAGAGAATGAATGCAATAATCCCCCTTTTCTTTTTTGGTCTGTAGTGGATACCCCCTTGAAGAATCCAGAACAACTCCAAACTGTTGTGCATACAATGAAGAAAAGGGAACACTAAATTCCCTTTGGATGATGAGGTTAGAAAACCTGTTTGAATCACTGTCACTGTTTCTCACCACACCTAATGTAACTAACAAGAAATTCAGCTGATTTTCTCTGTGAAAAACACAGTTCAGTTTTTGTTAAAATCTTAAAAGTTTAATAATAAACAATAAGACAAGAAGAGACATAAGAAAAGCAAAATGACAGACATCTGGGTGCCTGGTGTTTCCACTCAAGGCACGGCTTGCCAACAAAGGACCTTTAAATACCATAGGTATGGCATATTCATACATTTCATCCGCGATTTAAACATTCCTTTTGACTTTAGGTGTTTCTCCTTAATTGCAACTTCTCTCCCCCACCATTCTTTCCTGCACATAAAGTTTTTGTGGCTTCACAAAGTCGCAAATCGAAGGCAATAAATTCTTCTTGTTGGAGTCCTTGGTGTCCTTGCTGTTATGTCTATCCACATGAGAGGCTGTGAGTAATTTCTTAATTGCTTCTCCCATTTGTTTTGTTTGTTTGTTTGTTTGTTGGTTTTGGTTCTTTTATTTTTATTTTTTGAGCTAGTTACAAAAAGCATCTGCTATAGCCTAAAAACTGTATTTATCCCACTACTACAAGAGGGTATATTACTGTAGCATAACTTTCTACCATAACGCATATAAGATTCATTTTCATATTTGTAAAAAGCCAAACACTTAGTATGTATTTATAACAACACTGAGGCAGTTTTGCAATGAAGCAGCAGCGTGTCATGGTGCTAAATAGGAATTTGGCATTACCTCTAATGTTCACTGCTACAAAGTATAGCAGGACACAGCAAGGCAGACTGGGTTAGCACAGTCATTCCTCCCCTACCCTTCCCTTCCTCCTGCCCATCCCATTGTCTCCTCTGCAGAAGATGCAGGCTATGAAAACAAGGCAAGGTTGCCAGCTATTTTTCTTCTGCCACAGGACTTGTTAGACACTGTGTTTTTTCAAAGGACTGCATGTGCCTCTCCCCAGCTTGCTTCTTTCTCATTCTACAAAAGAAGAGAGCTGAAGGAGTTTCAGGCATGTGAGTGCCTGACCTCTCTTTCCCTCTAAAGGCTCTGCCTCCCAAAGCCCTGGTTACCTGCTGTGCTTTGGCACGAGAGCCATTCCAGCCCGAAACACAAGGGCAGTGGACTTCAACTGCAAAGCCTCTCTCTGCAATGGGATTGCTTTGAGCCTGCAGCCTCCATGGGCAAGGGCTTTGTGGGGCAGGGGCCATCACAGCCTGTGCCCTGCACACAGAGCCAGGAAAAGCAGCAGATCCTGCTGGCTTCTGCTGCTGCTGATCCGAGCAGCAACTCCCCTGGGAGTTCCTCCAGGGAACTTCACACCAAGGGCTTCCATCACTGTTGTGGCTGTGGGAACTTGTTGCTTGCCAGTTCTTCACCATCCTTGTGGATTTCTGAGCATGTCAGCACAGGTGTCCATGGCCCTTCCTTCATCCCCAGCCTGCAGCACTCACAGCCCCTGCGGCCTCCCCCTTGCTGCAGCTCATTTGCAAAGTGCTGCCAAAGGCAGCGGAGCTGGCTCAGGATCCCTGTTGGCTCCTGGGCTCCAGGATGACCTTCAGAGGGACACGTGGAGCGCTTCCTGAAGAGCTGCCCGTGGCATGGTGGGTGGATTTGCCCTCCCTGGGTGGCTCTGGTTGGAGCTGGATGCTCCGTGGAGTCCCAGAGTTTTCTCAGCTGCCTTTGCAGCGAGTTCTCAGCCAAGGTGTGGCTCTGCTGCCATCCCAAATCTGCACCTGCCCTGCCCAGCCTGAGTGCAAGTGGGGCATGTGCTGGGCATGGATGGAGATTTCCATGGCCAAAATCCTCCAGGATTTACAACTGCTCATTGCTCTGGACAGCACAAATCACAAAACACCCATCACAGTTGACAATTGTAATTTCTTGCAGATTCCTACAGCTGCACTGCTGATCGACAAATACACCAGAAGTGATTTCACATGAAAAATGTCATTTATTACAAATCGCTACACCCGTGCTGACAATACAGAACTATGCTGATGTCAATTTAAGTTTAAAAAAAGGAATTTATTAGATTTTTACAACAATGCTATGTAAAAATATAGAAATATCCACTTCAGTTAAGAAAACCTTAATTTATTGCCAACATCTACAACAACTCACTAGACACAAAGATCAATTAGGTGTTTAGCAACTTAATTTATTACATATTACTGCAAGCCTAAAGCCCATCTAGGAATACAAAAATATCAGTATTTCTATCTAAACAGTCATCTACAAAGATCTCAATCGATACAATGACACAACTATACATCTCCATACATGTTTAAACAGAAAGATACACCCAGATACACCCACCTCAAAATACAGAAGTCAATACACATATGTAAATAGAAAACTAGATATATTTACTTCTAGGAATACCAATATACCTATTTAAAGAGCCATATAACTCCAACTGCATAAATAGAAATACCTACACAACTGTATTCATAGGAAATAGAATTAAAACACACATAGAACAGCGTACTTACATATACATATACTTACATCCATATATACATATGTTATTACAAAGATGTATGCATATGTACAGACACATATATATGTAGCATACAATTATAAATATACCAAGATACATACAGAAATATTCCTATACAAATAGTAACTTGCATATATAAATATCCATGTAATTATTCCTCTCTATGCTACAGTCCATATATCTTTAAACAGAAATCTAAGCAGAGGGATTCCATTCACCCCATCTTCAAAGCCTTTCACTCTGTTCTTGCTTCCTCCCCTGCAGAGCAGCACCCCTGGACAAGGACAGCAGATGGCACATGTGCGAAAGCAAAGGGAACACTGAGTAAGAATCCAGATGTTTCCCTTGGCAGCACCTGCCCTTCAGTCAGGGAAGGGAAAATCTCAGCGCCTCCCCAGGAGGGTGAGAAAGAAAAAGTTCGGCCAAAGCCCACGGCCAAAGCCCAGGCCACCCTCACCCCCAGCTGCCTCACCGGCCCTGCGGCCTCAGCCGGGCTCTGGGCTGGCAGCAGCAGCTCCCTGGTCCCTGCTGGAGCTGGTGGCCTTCAGCTTCTCCCTGCTGCCTCCTGTCACTCTCTGCCTGTCCTCAAGGTCTGCAGGGCAGCCGTGGCAAAAGTGGAGCCTCTGGAATTGGTTCCAAGGCCTGGCAGAGCTGCAGGCCCGCAGCCCTCTGTGCTCCCTGCTGGCCCCCTCCATCCCCTCAGCCCCACCGTCCCCTCGGCAAACCCCCGGCCCCCTTGGGTTTCTTCAGCCCCTGCCAGTCCTCTCACCCCACTCAATCCCTTCTGACCCATCCCGGCCCCTTAGACCCCCCTCAGCCTGCGCCCCTTCCCTGTCACCTCAGTGCCACCATGGCCCTCTGCTCCCCCACAGCCCTCAGTCCCCCAGCAGCTCAAGGTCACCGTCCCTGCAGCGTCAGTGCCTCCTCGGCCCCCTCAGCCCCCTGTGTCTCCCCGTCCTTCAGCAGCTCCTCAGGGGACAGTGCCTGGGGCCACCGGCAGCTCCCAGCGCTCCAGGGACACCCGGGGCTGGAACTGCTGCTCCGCCTGGCCCGGCCGCCAGCTCGGACCCAGCACAGCAACAGGGGACACAGGGGGCACAGGGGGAGAAACAAGAGCTGAAACAGGCAGCTGAGCGGGGAAAGAGGTAAAAATGCAGCCTAGGCCTACACAAACATCAGTCTATCCGTCTCTATCAATTCACAGACCGTCACAGGGCTTTGCTTTGTGATGTCAGGGCACGGTTGCCACGTGGACGTGGTGACATCACAAGGTTGCCTTGCTGCACGGAAGGCCTCAGGGGTGTCAGAGCAGCTCTTGAGCTTGCTCAGTGCAGGAGCGTCCTGCAGCTTGAGGCGACTGTCAGTGGGCACGTGCACACTGACAGGAGACTTGCTTTTTGATAGTGTTAGAGAACAGTTGGCAAACTTGCACAGCAGTTGCCACAATGATTGGGCAACTCGCCGCTGCAGTTTTCACTGTTTATGGAGTTGCCTATTCCTGCTATTTCCTAACTAACCTGGCAGGTAAGTAGAGGTTTTCCCTGAGTGTCACCTAACCTGGTTTTTGTGTCTTCCTGCTCTTTCTTAGTGACTGAGTTCATTTGGAAACAGAAAGGCCATCCAGATGCCGCTTGGGTAAAGCTCCTGTCAACATGTTCAGCTCCAAAGGGGGTGTGTGTAGCCACGGCCGTGCGGGCAGCATTTGCAAGGGAGCCTGCAGGGGTTGCGTTCCCTCTGTTGGAGAGTCTGTGGCAGCAGAGTTTGCCAATTCCTCCCTTGCTGGGTCAAGCAGGACAACTTTGAAAATGTAGACTGGGAGGCCTTGGAAGGTCTTCTAAAAATGCTCTGGTTGTCTCCAGTTTTCTCAAAGCATCTGCTTCATTTTCCCTTGCCCACTGCAGGTCACCTGAGCCGGGTATTCAGAGGTGCTGATCCCAAGGTGAGTAAGGAAAGAACATTTGATGTTCTTGGCGTTTAAGAATTGTGCAGCAAGCTGTGAGCTTGGCCTGTGGCAGTAGAGTGTAGAGGGCCAGCTGAGTAGGCTGCAAGAAAATCCATTTCCATGTCTACAGCAGCAAGAGCAAAGGCATCACTGCCTATTTCCTAATTTTCCATTTCAGAGCTTTAAAAGAACTAAAAGATAAGTTTTGCAGAGAGAATGTGCTTCCTGATAGTAGTCAGGGGGGAATATGTAATTTGGAGCAATTTGCAGTGTCCAGTTGAATCAGCCCATTAGAATTTAGTCTGAGGGACTTAGAATCCCCTTGCTCTGCAAGTTGATGATTTGTGCTTAGTAGAGCTGGTTCTAGAGCTGAAGAGAAAGAAGGTTCTAAATGATAGGTCATGGCCTGTGTCTAACGCTCCTGTCTGTCCACAGATCCCAGAACCAAGAGCAGACTCTCCTCTGGCTTCCTCTGCTCCTGGACGAGAAGGCAAAGAGGAGCCAAATGACCACAAGGCTCCAGCTGTGGTCACACCACAGCCGCAACTTTCCAAGACGGTAAGTGCCACTTCTGGAGGGCGCTGTCTTTAGTGCGAGGCAGAGCTGCAAGTTTCTGAGCAGCCAGCTCTTGCTGTTGGTGGCTGAGGATGCCGAGTGCTGCAGTCCTGCCAGACCTAGCCATTCCCCTCAGCCAGTGACAGCTGGAAAATGGGCTTTGAGCTGCCATGTTTAGGCCCCAGCTTGCTGGGATTCTGATAGAGGCCAGCCTGGAGCAGGAAGGTTCCCTGTCTGCAGAGGAGGGAGCATGTCAAAGGCACTGTGCTCAGCCTTGGTGGATACGTAGGGGATGCTGTGGTCTGGGGACACCTGTCCCCCTCCACAGACTCGCCAAGTACCCACAGGCACAAAAAGTATTGATGTGACAACACAAGCTTTTTGGGGCGGTTTGTCCCCACGAGCTTCTTGGCTGTGCTTACCTGGGAGCATTTCAGAGACACACTGGGGACGTGGAGTTTCTGCTTCAAGTCAGGGATTTTGGTGCCTTGGTTGCCAGGTTGTTCTTTTGGTAAAATGGAAGCAGAGGTGGGCAGGGAAGCAGAAAGAAGTGGCTGAATTAATGTGAATTGTGGGCAGAAAGGTGAAAAAGCTGAGCTTGACAGCAGCTCCCAGTCACTGGCTGACAGCACCTTCCTAAGGGCTTGCATTTAAAATGGGATCTGGGGCTAATCTCTGCCAGCCACTTTTCTGACACAAACTCTTTTGTTGTCTCAGATCTCCACAGGCTCTTCTATTGAAGCTGCAGCAGCAGGAGCAGCAGTGTCACCTGAAGGGGCCTGGCCTGCCCCAGCTGAGCAGTGGAGCCTGGGCAGTTCCTTCATCTCCAGCACTGACAAAGCTGCTGCTCAGCAACAGGAGATGGAGTATGATGAGGATGACTTCCTGGGGTTCATGAGTACGTCTTGTGTCTTTCTTCTCTGAGGGACAGTGTATTGTGAGCACGTGTCAGCATAGCTGGACCCATTGATCCTCCTCATCTCAGTGCCCTTTGTGATTGTACAGCACAAGTCATTGAAGCTGCTTCTTGCCCAGAGCAGCTGCCGTTGCTGTGCCCTCAGATAAGACCTGGTGGGGCTGAGAAGAGAGCCCAGCTGACTCTCTGCCTCCCATCACCTGTTGGCACAAAAGGGCACTGACGTGCACCTGGGTGTGTCTGCTCTCCAAGCCAATCCTGCTGTGTCCTCAGTGGGGGCACCAGCTTGGAAGGGGCTGGGTGTGGCCGTGCCTTCTTGCCATTGCTTGTCAGTGCTGGTGCCTGGGCTTTGGCAGCTTTGTGGCGGTGGCTGCCCTGGCCCTGAGGGCTGGTGTGAGCGCCGAGGCTGGAGCCTTCCTTAGCTGGGAGAGTGCCGCTGCCGGCCGGCCGCTGCAGCGCGGAGCTGCCCCGAGGCAGCAGCCCCTGCTCTGGGCCGGCTCCTGCACGGCCTGGGCTGGGCTCACAGAGGGTCAGCATCTCCTCTGGGCAGCTGTCCGTGTCCCGCCGGCACCTGAGGAGCACTGCTGTCCTTGCTGCCCTTGCCCGCTGCGGGAAGGTGGGCACGTGTGCGGGGCTGAGAGGGCGAGTGCAATGGCAGGGACTGATCCCTGCTGTCAGGGGGAGGAGAAGCAGTGTGGTTCTTCACGTGGGCCACGGGCAAGGGCGTCTTCCAGCTCAGCCTGCTCATCAAGGGTGAGGGTCCTGCTGCTGAAGGCCCCTTGGGGTTGTTTAGAGCATGAGCTGCTTGGGTTTACAAAGGGAAAGGCATTCCTTTGGGAAACTGCTGCAAGGTGGGGAAGATGCCCTCCTCTCCTGGGAATGCATCTCCCTGTGCTTTGTTTTCTGCCAAGGCATCTCTTCAAAGGACTGTAGAAAATCATTCTCTGTGCTGACCTGCTTGTACTGCAGAGCTGCCTGTCTTGTTGCAATTGTTGTTGTTGTTGTTGTTACCCAGCTGGCCACAAAGGACTCAGAAGGCCAGACTGTAGAGCCCCAGCAGGGCTGCCTTTTGTATCTCTTGGATGGTGGGATGTCTGCTTTCAAGTGAGCATTTTGCATTTTGTTTCCCTCAGGGCAAATGGTGAGCACAGAAAATCCCCGGAGGAAATACACCGAAAAGGAAATTGTTGGCAGAGGGTGAGTCCAACCACAGTTGCTTCTACACAATCATGGGGCAGCTGATTTGCTGCTGGAATATCTGTCAAGTGTGAAGTCAGGCAAGCTGCAAACATATTCAGACACTGGGGTTAGTCTGCCCCATCTCTCAGTACCGGCCAGAATTTGGAAGTGTGGTCAGAAGGCATTATCAAAGACACTTCTATTTCATTACCAGAAACAGCAACCTACCCCCTATCACAGCAGTCAGATAACACTTCTCAGGAGCATTTATTCCCAAGAGTTTGCTGGAAGAAATAGTCTGTGGTGAGGATAAAAACCGCCCAGTTTAGAAACTGAAATCCACGATGAAAGAATCACCTGGCCTTTGGAGCTGAGGCACTAAACCCCAATGCTTCAGAAACAGGCCCAGTGCCCATGCACTGGAGAGGAACATGCGTCATCTGCCTTCTGGCAGTGCCCTCCTGCATGCTGCAGGTTGGAGGCATTTCCAGCAGACATCTCCTGTCTGGGCTGGCTTTCACTCCAAGGTCTAAATGGCTTCTCCTTTCTTTGCTGCTGTTTTGTTTCTAGGGCTTTTGGAGAGGTTTGCAGAGCCATCGACACTGCCACGGGCAGAGAGGTAAATGTCAAGAGCCCCTGCAGATTCTGCTGCTCTCCAGGGCTTTCCTGTCTCGTGTCAGCTGCGGCTGCAGCTGTGGCTAGAGCTGTGCTGCAAAGGCACAAGAAGCACAGACTGGTGCCAGCCTGCCAGCTGCATTTGGGACAGTCTTTGTCCTGCTCAGCTGCCAGAAGGAAGGCAAGGAGGGCAGCGGTTCCTTTCAGAGAAGGATGCTCTCCCTGGCTCTCAGATGCTCCAACAAAGGAGCATCTCACTGCTCTCCGGGGCTACGGCTTCAGAGTCCTGAATTCTCATTTCTGGCTGCCAGCAAATACATCTGAATGTTCCTGGCAGTTCCTTAGCCACCTGCAGTGCTGCACTTGGGAACTGCACATAGGGAGAGATCTGCAAGGCGTCCCTAAAAGCCCCAAGCCCTGCCTATAGCCGGAGATGTATCCACAGAGTACCAAGGCATGCATTACTTCTTCTCAAGTACAGACAGACAGAGAGTGTGCTCAGAGCTTTGGGGATGATAGTTGACACACCATTGCTAACAAGTGGACAAGGCAAAATGTGGTCAGTGGCCACGTGTCCTGGATCTGGCCCCCAAAGGAGCAGAGAAATGGGCTGTAGGAATGTCACTTCCTAATTACTCCTTTGTCTAATTACAAGGCACTTTGGCACGGCTTGGCGGTGTCATTGCAAAATCTCTCTCCCCATGTGTGTTTTGGTCTCATTCCGCCAACTTCTAAAGTTACTGATTTTCAATGTCATTCTAGGTGGCCATCAAGAAAATCTATCTTCGGGGACCGAGCGAGATGGAGGATATTGTTACTGAAATCACGGTCATGAAGAGGAATATGAGTCCCCATCTTGTCCATTATTTAGACGGGTGAGTGGTCATGGTCTCATCCCATGAGGGTTTGTTTACATAGTAAAAGTATGCAAGGTTAAAACCCCACTTTGGACACTAGCAGAAAAGAAAGCTGTTAATTATTGCTTCATTATTATTTCTCTACTCATCTCCAATGGATGGGAAGAGAGTGCAGTTTATCTCCGTGAGTCATCCCTGGCTTTCCAACACATAGTTGAAAAATTGTTCCAAAACCTGCATCAACTCTACCATAAGAAGTCAGTACCCTGTAAGTTCACTGCCTCCATGTTGTCTCAGGATGGATTTTTTAAGGTTTCTTCAATGCTGATGAAGCATGCTAGGGAGGATTTCCCTTGGATTGTTGCCCCTCTTTTCCAGGGCTGACCATGCCAGGAACACTAGGTGCTTCTTTCCAGAAATACCACGCGGGACAGGTTTTTCATCTTGGCTGTTACTAAACTGCACTTTTTGATTGCTGGCCATCAGAGACATCTCCTTTTGACAGATGTGCTGTTCTCCTTGAGACTGCACAGACTGCAAACAACCCACAGCCCGGAGGGAATGTCTTTAATTCTTTTAATTCTGTCCTTGTCACAAAGCAACCCAGAAACAAGAATCAAGCAAAGGAGCCAACGAATGCATGTTCATCTGCATGGCCTTGTTCCCTTCTTTCAGCTACCTTGTGCATGAAGAACTGTGGCTGGTGATGGAGTACATGGATGGAGGCAGTCTTTACGACACAATCCAAAAGACTCGCCTGACAGAAGACGAGATTGCCATCATCAGTCGGGAGGTCAGTCGGGGATCCCAGCTGTGCTTCCCAGAGCTTGGGCAGGATTGTCTGGGAAAGGGGCTCAGAACAGGAGCGATTCCATGAGCCAGGCTTTGTTTCTGTGTGGCTGATATACTCTGGGCAAGCAAGAGCATCTCAAATGAACTGCCTGCCAGTGCCCCTGCACTCACTGGACTCTGTTCTTGTCCTCTTGTCTCCTGCTGTTGCATTCTCACTCTGGCTCTTGTATTTGCTCTTCTCCATCTTGCCTCTCTAAACTTTGGTCTGTTGGCACTGCATTCCTTGCCTGTAAAAGCAAAGGTGGTGGTGGTGGCAGCATTTGAAAGGAACAGCAAAGAAGAAAGAGAGACTCATTTCTCTGAGTCCTCAGCTGGAAAGGTTAGCAGTGCAGCCAGAGTGCTCTGTACTTCTGAGCACATCCACTGCAGCAGCAGTCATCCTGGCTGGTTTGCAGGGCAGAGTCTACACCATCAGTTGCTGTTGCTCTTTGACAAGCTGACATGCCTTCCTTTAGAAAGGTGCTGCTCTGCCTGTGTTGGAGCAGCGAGCTCTTCCCCTCAGTGGCACTGTGTTCTGCCATTACTCCTCATTCCCCTGGAGAGGGAATCTTGGAGAGCTGTTTCCTTTCTTGTGTGATGAAATCACATCACTGATATTTGCCCTCCTGTTTCTGGTTTCTCTCTCAGTGCCTGCAAGGACTGCATTTTCTCCACGCCAACCACGTGATGCACAGAGATTTGAAAAGCCTCAACATCCTTCTCAAAACGGATGGCTCTGTCAAGCTGGGTCAGTACATTCTTGGGCAGGTGCAGCGTCCCAGGGATATGTGGGCTGTGGGGCTGCTTTTGAGTGAGTGCCAGCCCCCCCAAAATGGTGCTGGTGGCAGTGCAGGGAGCCTGTTGTGAGCTGAACACACGGTGGCAACGTGCACAGACCTATGGCAAGGCTCGAGCAGTCCACAGTGGCATTGCTCTGTGCGTGTCCCTTCCAGAGGGAGGGAGCTACATGTCTAAAGTTTGAAAAGCCCCTGCTGGAGGCCGTGTAAAAAATGTGGGGATTTCTGAAGCAGCCAGCACCATAATTCCTTGGCTAAAGTCCTGAGGAAACAGAGCAGGGACAGTTGTCCAGGAGATTCAAGAGCACATTCTCAATCTTCTACCGGGAAATTCTTTTGCGTGCTTTCCTAATTGCACAGGATTCAAATAAAAACGGTCTTTTGCTCTCTCCCCAGCTGATTTTGGCCTCTCTGCTCAACTCACCCTTGAGCAGAGTAGACGGAGATCGGTGGTCGGGACTCTTCAGTGGATGGCACCTGAAGTGAACGGTGAACCCTATGGCCCCAAAGTGGACATATGGTCTTTGGGAATAGTGGTCATTGAAATGGTGGAAGGAGAAGCTCCTGACTGGGAGGAAAATTCTGCCATGGTAAGGTGTAAATACTCTCTGATCCCGCTGTCTTTCTCCCCCATCCCACTTTGTGTGTGCCACTGGACAAAATGCCATTGCCATCCGCTGGAACTACTTCCACCACAGTCCCTTTCTGAAAATGTCCCGGCAGCACATCAGCATCTGCTGGGGTTTTGGTTGCATCCGTGGGGGAACTCAAGCCTTAGCCCAGGCAAACAATCTCCCTTCTCAGGCAACACTGGGCTTTGGCTTAGAAGTCGTTCCAGCTCTTTTGGCTTTGTAGACAGCCCTAATAGCAGCAAACAAGCATCTTAGAAGTGCTGTTATCTTTCCTGAAATGAAGGAAAGTAACCCAAACCCAAGAATGTTTATAAAACAGTGGTTTGGAGAGAAGAAGTGCACCCCCATTCTTCTCACAAGGAAATTTGCCTGAAACCTTGACAAGAGGGTGTGAAGGCCACAGAGTCTCTTGTGCTTCTTGTGCGGTGCTGCTGAAACACTCAGTGACCGTCTTTCTTTCCTAACCCAAGCCGTCACCTCCATGTCACTAAGATGAAGCCTGGCCATGTGGAGAGCCGGCCAAACCCACCCCTTTGTTTCCAGGCACTTTCTAGGATGGCCATGCCATTAATGCATTGACTTGAGTGTCCAAATGAGCAGAGGGCTACCACATGGATGGCGTTTCTCCCTCTTCTGCTTTGACCACCAAAATTTTCCTTTTGCTGCTTAAGGGACGCTGAAATTTGCAGTCTGATGAGAGACGGAGCTGCAGGTGTTTCCTGTGTGCCCAAAGAGGCATTTTCGTCCCAAGACATTTGTGCATGCATCTTCATGTGTCTGTGTGGAAGATGAGATTCCAAATGTTTGTTTCCTTACCTGAGGAATAACTGAGGGATTTCCTTTCTTTGCTTGCAATTCCCATTGTTTTCAAGAACCAAGGAAAAAGCTTGATGACTTTGGTTTGATGGCAGCTGTGCTTAAGGGACCAACAAGAGCTGCAGAGATGCTTTTCATGTAATTATCTTTGGAAATAGTAGAGTGAGTTAGTAGAGCAAAGTCCCTCTTCCAAATAGCCTGTCAAGCTGCTCAGGTGAACCCTCAGAGAAGGAAACCTGCTTTTGCTGCTATTGTTTCCACTAACAAGGCCAGTCAATGAAATCAGCTGCCAAGGCAAGAGCTGCTGGATGCTGGAAAAGCTGTGGCTGCATCGGGCTTTGGGTGTTTTGTTGGTCAGGAAAGTCATCTCTGCCTCTGTGCCACGGCAGAAAGTGCCACTGCAGAGTGCACCTGAAACAATGGGATCTGGGAGAGCAGTTCCAGACGTGAAAGAACCGGGTGAGAAACTCGTGTTTCCTTTTTCTCCAGGCTCAACTCCTGAAAGCCACCAAAGGGATCCCAAAGCTGCAGCAGCCCAAGCTCCGCTCCCCTTTTCTGCGTGACTTCCTGAGCTGCTGCCTGCAGAGAGACGAGGCACGGCGCTGGACTGCCAAGGAGCTGCTGCAGGTAAAATGCCAAGGGGCTGCAGGGGAAACAGTGTCCCAGGGACGGGCTCCTCCTGCACTGAAGTGCAAGGCATCAGGGGAGCCTCCTCCTCCTCACCTCCACTCTTGGTGCTGTTCAAATGAGAACAGTCAGGAATCCTAGACTGGGCTGGGCTGGCAAGGGCCTGTAAGGGTCATCTGCTCCAAGTGCCCTGCAATATGACCAGGGACCTCTTTCAAGAGATCAGGATGCTCAGACCGGAGATATTTCCAGGCCTGGGGCACATAGCAGCTCTTGCAGCAAGCTGTGCCAATGTGGCCCCACTGTTGCTCCTTAGACGTACTCTGATTCAATCTCCTTTTCCTTTGAAAAATATTGCCCTGCCTTTGAGGCTCTTAGCTTGCAAAGTAATGGTTCATTCTTGTTTTCTTTTTTTCTTTGTGCAGCATCCATTTGTAACATCAGCCAAGCCTGTGTCCAGCCTGGTGCCACTGATCACTTCAGTGAAAGAGTGGAAGGAGGAGACAGGAATCAGACAACTGTTTTCTCCAACACCAGTATAGAGAAGGATTGTAGAATAGGACTGTAGAGTAGGATTGCAGCTAGGACAGTGGAGTAGGATAGTAGCATAGGATTGGAAATAAAGTTTGTGAAACCTCAACTCCTTTCAAAGATTCCCCTCCTTCTGAGCCTCTGAGAAAGCTCAACATTTTCTTCTGAAGTGTCAGTTTTTTCTTAGAGGTGGAGAGTGACATTGATGGCTTCTTTGGTACAGTTGGAAAGTGGGGAAGGCTCTCCCGAGGGGAAGCGTGGCCGTGCTGGGCACAGCACAGACCGGTGGCATCGGCCGTCCGGAGCGTGCACAGGAGCAGAGAAAGGCAAACCACAGGCGAGGGCTGCAGGCCTGGCTGAGGATTGCCACCCTTGTGCCGGCTGCCCTCTAACTCCTGGCCAAGGTGAGCAGTGTGTGCAGCGCTCTGGGCACAGGGGAGGGAGCCGGGCTGCTCCGCAGGCTCCAGCACAGGGCAGCCTCCTTCAGGCACGGCGCTTCTGCCGGGGGAAGCGAGGCCAGCGGCAGGCAGGGACAGCTTGTCAGGTCACATCTGCAGGAGCCGGGGCCTCACACGGCTCTGGGAGGAAGCGCCTGCAGTGCTGGAGTTGTGCACTGATCCAGAGCAAAAGAGTGAAATGCAGAGTGTTCTGCAGAAATATTCCGGGGCGCCAGGCCAGCCTGCTTTGAGCTCTCTGGCACACAGCAAACACTGTGCAATGCAGCCCTGAGCTGCTGGGAGATAGAGAGGTGTTAGAGAGGAGCCAACTGTCAGATGAAATTTAATGGGGTGACAACGTCATCAAAGCCAAAGAGAACTGTTTTTTAGGATGGATTCACCTGAGCTGGGTGTGTATCTCCCTCTCCCAAGAGCCAAACACACACACAACACACACACAGAAAATGCTGCTTTTTATTGCCTTTCCCAGCCCAGGGCGAACCGTGTCCCCTTTCCCTTTGGCCGGGAAATAGGAAACTTGTATTCTGTCCCCACCGCCTCCTTTTCTGTCCCCTCCCCTCTTCTCCTACTTCCCTTTTGGTTTGGTCTTCACGCTGGCCCCTCTCCCAGCTCACAGCAACACCCAACAAATCAACTAGAACAAATCCAAACCCTAAATAACAACCCCAAGAACCAACAGCTTTCGTTCTTTCTTCTCATAACCCTGCAGCTGCAGCAAAATATTGCCTCCTATCTCACAGAGGGAATCGGGCAGGAGCCTGTGGCTCGTGCTTGAGCAGTGAACTGATTTGGAAGGGAGCAGAAGGGTTTCAGCAGGCAGTTTGTGTTTTTCTTCTGAATTGCTGAAGGAAAGACACAATGTGGCTTCAGTCAGCAAAAACATTTTCAAGGTGAATTAAAGAAATGCTTGTGAGCAATGCCCAGAGAAGGCAGGTTTTGAGAAAATATTGAACTGTAACAAATTGTGAATTCCCTTTGCATTAACAGACTGTTGAGCCCTCTATTCCTCCAGAGCAGTGATTGATGTGTGCAAGTGACTACCTTAGCCTTGAGAATAGTCTTCCCAAGAATGCAGCTGGAATGCATTCAAGGGGAAAAGAGTGGTTGTAGGAGGCTCTTGAGCATCAGAGGAGAATTGCAGCAATGGGATGTTCCCCAAATGACCACCCAAGACTCTCAAGAGAGCCCTACTCTCCTGTCAGTAACTTCTGAGAAGTGATTTAAATATGTCAACTAATTTGAGGGAATGTTTAGCCTGTGAGTTTCAGCAAAGTAATGGGTAGGTCTTGTTTCCATGGTTACAAATGAGTAGGTGGGATTTCTGGCTGAGCACGTGTTAGGAAAGTGATTCCCCACGCACCCAGCACTGAAATAAAGTCATCTATTGACAGGTGAAAATGAAACCTTTTCCAGCTGTTCCCCTCGGGTTTGCCTTTCTGGGGGCCAAAGCTCTGTGCTGCAGGTGGCCCGGGTGTGTGCAGAGCAAGGCAGCCTCCACAAAGCCCTTGGTTTCCCCACAAGTCGTCATGATTTGTTGCCAGGTGTGCCCAGCTGTGGCAGGAGAAAGAGCTCGCAGTGCAGTGGGCGCCGTGCCCTGCCCGGCCAGGGCTCTCTGGCACAGAGGAGCAGCAGCAGCACCTTTCAACCCGCTCCTGCCCTGGCCTCACCTGGGACACAGAAGCCTCTGGAAATCAGCACCACCTGGCCCCTTCCCAGCTTGGAGCAGCTCCTGCTGGTGGGCACATCCTGCACTTCTACTGCTTCCGAACAGGAATCAAGGCACAGGGGGAGAGGGACATACAGAGAAGCCGTGGGCTAGTGCAATAAATGGGCAAATGCATGGGGGAATGTGTTAGGAATCATTTCAGCTGTCATGCCAATCCTGCCTTCTCTCCTTTTCTCCCTTCACATTTCCTGTTCTTTTCCCTCTCACATTTCCACCCCTTCCCCCTCTCGAGTCTCACAGTTTTCCTCTCATGTTTGCCTCCCAAGTTTTACTCATTTTCCCCACCCTTTTCAGCTCCCTTTCCTCACGCTTTGCCTCTCACATTTCCCCAACTTCCCGCTTTTTCCTGCTTTTTTGTTCTCCCACGATTCTCACAATTTTCCCCTCACTTATCCTGCCCTTTTCTCCCCTCATGCTTTTCTCCTTTCTTCAGTCATTTTTCTCCAGGTTTTCTCCTCATGTTTCTCACTTTTGTCCTTGTGTTTCCCAGCGTTTCCCTCTCCCATTCCTCCCACTTTTCCCCTCACATTAATCATTCTTTCCCCCTCATGTTCTTTATACTTTTCTGGCACATTTTGTGCTCTTTTTTCACTTTTGTTTTCTGCCACTTTTCCCATCAAACTTCCCATCCTTTTCCCCCCCCTCATGTTTTCTGCCTTTTTCTGCCCTCTGGTTTCTCCCTCTTTTCCCCTCAGGATTCTCACAATGTTCCCCTCACATTTGCTGCCTGTTTCTCTCTCTCTGCCAGTAATTTTCTCACTCTCTTCCCCTCACATTTCCCTCCATTTTTTCCTCTATGTTTTTCAGCCTTCCCTGATCATGTTTCTTAGAATTTTCCTGTCATATGTCCTGCCTTTTCCTCCTCTCACCTTCCTCTCCTATTTTCACTCACATCTTCACCATTTTCCCCTCCGTTTTCTCAGCCTTTCCCACTCAGGTTTCCTTCCCTTTTTTCCCTCACACTTCCCTCCTTTTTCCTCTCCCATTTCTCACACTTGTCACCTTATGTTTTCTGCCTTTTTCCCCCTCACATTTCTTAACCCACTGCTTCCTGTCAGTGACTCTTCCTCTTCAGTAGTTGATGAGCTTCTTTTCTTCTTTCCTGCAATCCCCTCCTCCAAAGAATGGGTGCCAGAGCAGCGCTCCAAGAAGCCCCTGCCCGTGTGTCTGCTGAACAGAATGGCTGTGCTCGACTTGAACAATCTCGTGAAGAACAACCTAAACTGCAGTGGACTTTCAATTCCCTCTAGTCTTCATAGTGTTCTAAAGAAATAGGTACCCTGAGGGATACACGTCGCAGGTGCGCAGCCGCTGCACCATCCGCCTCAAGCAGATCCCATCTCCGTTTTCATCACCTCACAGTGACTGTGACTCCTGCCTGGACGAAACCACTTGTGATGCTGCTTGATGCTAATTGGAGTCCATGTGCACAAGGAGTGCTTTTAGCCCTCTTTCAAAAAAAAAAAAAAAAAAAAAAAAAAAAAAAAGTTTTTATTTTAAAACGTTCAATGCCTGGAGTTTCGTATTTTCACCTATTTGAATTGCCTTGACATCAAAGTACTGCCAGTTGGCGTTCCAAACTGGCTGGTCTATGTTTGTGTGCACAGAGCAAAGGTGCCAGACCGTGTCCTTTTCCCGGGTGTCCGTTAATGTCCATTTCAACAGGCACTGAAGGGGGGCTCTGCCTGCCCCACACAGGATGGCAGCCAGAGGGCTGAGGCTGCGCCTCCTAGTGAGATCAGCCGCCCTGGCAGCCCAGCCCCAGCCGCCATCTTGTGTGTGGCTCTCCAGCCCTGGCCGCCATCTTGTGTGTGGCTCCCTCAGCCCTGGCCGCCATCTTTTGCACTGACCTAGTCCAGCTCTTAAGCGAATGTGTTGCTGTTTTGTCGGCAGTCAGGGTCCGCCCCAAAGACACCAACACCAGCAGGACAGGCTACAGGGAATGGCACGGGTTTGGCTCAAAGCAGCCAGCCCTGACTTGTCACTGTCCTTTATCCATGAACACGTCCCCATATGCAGCCACAGCAAATGTCCAACAGCAGCTCCATCAGCCACTTCCTCCCGCTGGCGTTGGCAGACACGCGGCAGCTGCAGCTCCTGCACTTCTGCCTCTTCCTGGGCATCTCCCTGGCTGCCCTCCTGGGCCACGGCCTGGTCACCAGCGCCGTAGCCTGCGGCCACCACCTGCACAGCCCCATGTTCTTCTTCCTGCTCAACCTGGCCCTCAGCGACCTGGGCTCCATCTGCACCACTGTCCCCAAAGCCATGCACAATTCCCTCTGGGACACCAGGACCATCTCCTACGCAGGATGTGCTGCACTGCGGAGGATTTCGGCGAGGGAAGAATGCAATCAATCAATATGATTGGTAAAGCATTGTTCAACTTTATTGCTCATAACATCCGTTCTTATACTTTTGCCCCAAGCATTCAGCATACTTGTCAAATTATAATTGGTTAGCATACACTACTCATCTATACTTGATTGGCTATATCAAGCGTGAGAAGGTTCCTCGTCTTGGCATGCTGAAAACTTTGTATACGTGCTTACTGCTACGCTCTATTAAGCACAAGTTCTTTTATCTTTGGCCTGTATCCGTGCTTACTGCTGTCCCAAGGACAGCTTATCTTAGCAGCGCGTAGGCTGCTAGCACTTGGTATCGGGCCATGAGGCCTCTAATGATCCGTGGCCTTGCTCTGCTAACCATTCTTCAACAATTCCCTCTTTTTTATTTTGTGCAGCAAACGCAGCGTGTCGAGTAGTTACTGTTTCTGCTATGCGATACATCATCTGTTGCAAGCAGCAAAAAAACCAAGATACAAAAAGTACAAGCAGTATAATAACAATCACAATATTGATTACATGTTGCAGTAGGGAGGTTATCCAAGGCCCTAGCCCGAAAGATCATAGCCAATCTGTTAAACCCAAGCCTGTGTCTTGCTGCAAATGACTAGTGAGTTCTTACAACTTAGCTATTTGGGTATGAATTGACATGGAGTGATCTCTCTGTACTACCTTGTCAAACTGCCAGAGCAGTTGTAGGTTTTCTCTTGCCCTTAAGTCTTCAATTAAGTGTACCCCCTCTAACCCTGGCTGTCCAGTATCGATGTCGCTCTTGCAGGGTCATTAGCAGGACGGATCCATTTACTAGGTATCCATTGGGGCCCTGTGGGGGTAAGAACACAAACATAACCTCTACCCATGTACTGAACCTCTGCGGGACCTTCCCATACTCCAGTTTTGGGATCTCGGTACATGACTTTAAACAATGGCTTAGTTGCTTCCTCCTTTACTCCGCCTGAGTGGATGACCGCAGGGGGCTCCGAGTGGTCCCCCATTACACACAGATAGTTTAATACAAATAGTGTTTTTGATAGCATGGTCTGCGCATCCACCTCCTCCTTATATTTTAACAGATAATCCTTGAGTGTTTGGTGGGCTCGCTCCACAATCGCCTGACCTGTTGGTGAATGTGGGATACCTGTGATGTGTGTCACACCCCACTTCTGTAAGAACTTTTGGATCCTGCTGCTCACATATGCAGGGCCATTATCTGTCTTAATCTGTTCTGGCACCCCCATCACCGCAAAGCAAGTAGTTAGGTGTCATACCACGTGGAGAGCTTTCTCTCCCGGCTGCGCTGAAGCCCAAATAAATTTACTGAAAGTATCAATTGTAACATGCACATATTTCAATCTACCAAAGGAGGATACGTGAGTTACATCCATTTGCCAGATGTGATTGGGTCCAAGGCCCCGTGGGTTTACTCCCATCCCTAGTCCAGGCCCATGCTGACTACAGAGAGGACAGGATCTGACAATACCACAGGCATCATTCAGAGATATGCGAAACTGTTTCTTTAGGCCTCGCGCATTCTGGTGAAAAGTCTCATGAGCAATACGTGCCTGCTGAAATCCGTCTTGTGGTACTGCAACAGAAACCAACTGATCAGCTATGGCATTACCCTGACCCAAACCTTCTGACCATTTGTGGCTTCGAATATGCAAAATCGCAAAAGGAGCTGAGCGCAGCCGAACAGCTTGCCTCAGCTGCCTCAAAAGTTCCCATAACCTGTCATTCTTTATATCCTTTATCAATGCATCCTCAATCCGCAGCACCACCCCTACTACGTATCATGAGTCTGTGACAATATTTACACCCTGATCAGGCCAATTCATAATGATCCAAAGGACAGCCCTTAATTCTAGCATCTGCAATGAGTCCTCAGTAGTCGAGTCCACGTGCCCTCCTCCATCCATCCAGATCAAGGCAGAGCGTTTGCTTTGTGATGTCAGGGCACGGTTGTCACGTGGTCGTGGTGACATCGCAAGGTTGCCTTGGTGCACGGAAGGCCTCAGGGGTGTCAGAGCAGCTCTTGGGCTTGTTCGGTGCAGGAACTTGGTCCTGTGCTTGAGGCTTTTGTCAGGGGGCAGCTGCTGACTGACAGGAGACTTCTTTTAGCTAGCGTTAGAGCGCAGTCTGCAAACTTGCACAGCAGTTGCCACAATGATTGGGCAACTCGCCGCTGCAGTTTTCACTGTTTATGGAGTTGCCTATTCCTGCTATTTCCTAACTAACCTGGCAGGTAAGTAGAGGTTTTCCCTGAGTGTCACCTAACCTGGTTTTTGTGTCTTCCTGCTCTTTCTTAGTGACTGAGTTCATTTGGAAACAGAAAGGCCATCCAGATGCCGCTTGGGTAAAGCTCCTGTCAACATGTTCAGCTCCAAAGGGGGTGTGTGTAGCCACGGCCGTGCGGGCAGCATTTGCAAGGGAGCCTGCAGGGGTTGCGTTCCCTCTGTTGGAGAGTCTGTGGCAGCAGAGTTTGCCAATTCCTCCCTTGCTGGGTCAAGCAGGACAACTTTGAAAATGTAGACTGGGAGGCCTTGGAAGGTCTTCTAAAAATGCTCTGGTTGTCTCCAGTTTTCTCAAAGCATCTGCTTCATTTTCCCTTGCCCACTGCAGGTCACCTGAGCCGGGTATTCAGAGGTGCTGATCCCAAGGTGAGTAAGGAAAGAACATTTGATGTTCTTGGCGTTTAAGAATTGTGCAGCAAGCTGTGAGCTTGGCCTGTGGCAGTAGAGTGTAGAGGGCCAGCTGAGTAGGCTGCAAGAAAATCCATTTCCATGTCTACAGCAGCAAGAGCAAAGGCATCACTGCCTATTTCCTAATTTTCCATTTCAGAGCTTTAAAAGAACTAAAAGATAAGTTTTGCAGAGAGAATGTGCTTCCTGATAGTAGTCAGGGGGGAATATGTAATTTGGAGCAATTTGCAGTGTCCAGTTGAATCAGCCCATTAGAATTTAGTCTGAGGGACTTAGAATCCCCTTGCTCTGCAAGTTGATGATTTGTGCTTAGTAGAGCTGGTTCTAGAGCTGAAGAGAAAGAAGGTTCTAAATGATAGGTCATGGCCTGTGTCTAACGCTCCTGTCTGTCCACAGATCCCAGAACCAAGAGCAGACTCTCCTCTGGCTTCCTCTGCTCCTGGACGAGAAGCCAACGAGGAGCCAAATGACCACAAGGCTCCAGCTGTGGTCACACCACAGCCGCAACTTTCCCAGACGGTAAGTGCCACTTCTGGAGGGTGCTGTCTTTAGTGCGAGGCAGAGCTGCAAGTTTCTGAGCAGCCAGCTCTTGCTGTTGGTGGCTGAGGATGCCGAGTGCTGCAGTCCTGCCAGACCTAGCCATTCCCCTCAGCCAGTGACAGCTGGAAAATGGGCTTTGAGCTGCCATGTTTAGGCCCCAGCTTGCTGGGATTCTGATAGAGGCCAGCCTGGAGCAGGAAGGTTCCCTGTCTGCAGAGGAGGGAGCATGTCAAAGGCACTGTGCTCAGCCTTGGTGGATACGTAGGGGACGCTGTGGTCTGGGGACACCTGTCCCCCTCCACAGACTCGCCAAGTACCCACAGGCACAAAAAGTATTGATGTGACAACACAAGCTTTTTGGGGCGGTTTGTCCCCACGAGCTTCTTGGCTGTGCTTACCTGGGAGCATTTCAGAGACACACTGGGGACGTGGAGTTTCTGCTTCAAGTCAGGGATTTTGGTGCCTTGGTTGCCAGGTTGTTCTTTTGGTAAAATGGAAGCAGAGGTGGGCAGGGAAGCAGAAAGAAGTGGCTGAATTAATGTGAATTGTGGGCAGAAAGGTGAAAAAGCTGAGCTTGACAGCATCTCCCAGTCACTGGCTGACAGCACCTTCCTAAGGGCTTGCATTTAAAATGGGATCTGGGGCTAATCTCTGCCAGCCACTTTTCTGACACAAACTCTTTTGTTGTCTCAGATCTCCACAGGCTCTTCTATTGAAGCTGCAGCAGCAGGAGCAGCAGTGTCACCTGAAGGGGCCTGGCCTGCCCCAGCTGAGCAGTGGAGCCTGGGCAGTTCCTTCATCTCCAGCACTGACAAAGCTGCTGCTCAGCAACAGGAGATGGAGTATGATGAGGATGACTTCCTGGGGTTCATGAGTACGTCTTGTGTCTTTCTTCTCTGAGGGACAGTGTATTGTGAGCATGTGCCAGCATAGCTGGACCCATTGATCCTCCTCATCTCAGTGCCCTTTGTGATTGTACAGCACAAGTCATTGAAGCTGCTTCTTGCCCAGAGCAGCTGCCCGTCCTGTGCCCTCAGATAAGACCTGGTGGGGCTGAGAAGAGAGCCCAGCTGACTCTCTGCCTCCCATCACCTGTTGGCACAAAAGGGCACTGACGTGCACCTGGGTGTGTCTGCTCTCCAAGCCAATCCTGCTGTGTCCTCAGTGGGGGCAGCAGCTTGGAAGGGGCTGGGTGTGGCCGTGCCTTCTTGCCATTGCTTGTCAGTGCTGGTGCCTGGGCTTTGGCAGCTTTGTGGCGGTGGCTGCCCTGGCCCTGAGGGCTGGTGTGAGCGCCGAGGCTGGAGCCTTCCTTAGCTGGGAGAGTGCCGCTGCCGGCCGGCCGCTGCAGCGCGGAGCTGCCCCGAGGCAGCAGCCCCTGCTCTGGGCCGGCTCCTGCACGGCCTGGGCTGGGCTCACAGAGGGTCAGCATCTCCTCTGGGCAGCTGTCCGTGTCCCGCCGGCACCTGAGGAGCACTGCTGTCCTTGCTGCCCTTGCCCGCTGCGGGAAGGTGGGCACGTGTGCGGGGCTGAGAGGGCGAGTGCAATGGCAGGGACTGATCCCTGCTGTCAGGGGGAGGAGAAGCAGTGTGGTTCTTCACGTGGGCCACGGGCAAGGGCGTCTTCCAGCTCAGCCTGCTCATCAAGGGTGAGGGTCCTGCTGCTGAAGGCCCCTTGGGGTTGGTTAGAGCATGAGCTGCTTGGGTTTACAAAGGGAAAGGCATTCCTTTGGGAAACTGCTGCAAGGTGGGGAAGATGCCCTCCTCTCCTGGGAATGCATCTCCCTGTGCTTTGTTTTCTGCCAAGGCATCTCTTCAAAGGACTGTAGAAAATCATTCTCTGTGCTGACCTGCTTGTACTGCAGAGCTGCCTGTCTTGTTGCAATTGTTGTTGTTGTTGTGGTTGTTACCCAGCTGGCCACAAAGGACTCAGAAGGCCAGACTGTAGAGCCCCAGCAGGGCTGCCTTTTGTATCTCTTGGATAGTGGGATGTCTGCTTTCAAGTGAGCATTTTGCATTTTGTTTCCCTCAGGGCAAATGGTGAGCACAGAAAATCCCCGGAGGAAATACACCGAAAAGGAAATTGTTGGCAGAGGGTGAGTCCAACCACAGTTGCTTCTACACAGTCATGGGGCAGCTGATTTGCTGCTGGAATATCTGTCAAGTGTGAAGTCAGGCAAGCTGCAAACATATTCAGACACTGGGGTTAGTCTGCCCCATCTCTCAGTAGCGGCCAGAATTTGGAAGTGTGGTCAGAAGGCATTATCAAAGACACTTCTATTTCATTGCCAGAAACAGCAACCTACCCCCTATCATAGCAGTCAGATAACACTTCTCAGGAGCATTTCTTCCCAAGAGTTTGCTGAAGGAAATAGTCTGTGGTGAGGATAAAAACCGCCCAGTTTAGAAACTGAAATCCACGATGAAAGAATCACCTGGCCTTTGGAGCTGAGGCACTAAACCCCAATGCTTCAGAAACAGGCCCAGTGCTCATGCACTGGAGAGGAACATGCATCATCTGCCTTCTGGCAGTGCCCTCCTGCATGCTGCAGGTTGGAGGCATTTCCAGCAGACATCTCCTGTCTGGGCTGGCTTTCACTCCAAGGTCTAAATGGCTTCTCCTTTCTTTGCTGCTGTTTTGTTTCTAGGGCTTTTGGAGAGGTTTGCAGAGCCATCGACACTGCCACGGGCAGAGAGGTAAATGTCAAGAGCCCCTGCAGATTCTGCTGCTCTCCAGGGCTTTCCTGTCTCGTGTCAGCTGCGGCTGCAGCTGTGGCTAGAGCTGTGCTGCAAAGGCACAAGAAGCACAGACTGGTGCCAGCCTGCCAACTGCATTTGGGGCAGCCTTTGTCCTGCTCAGCTGCCAGAAGGAAGGCAAGGAGGACAGCGGTTCCTTTCAGAGAAGGATGCTCTCCCTGGCTCTCAGATGCTCCAACAAAGGAGCATCTCACTGCTCTCTGGGGCTACGGCTTCAGAGTCCTGAATTCTCATTTCTGGCTGCCAGCAAATACATCTGAATGTTCCTGGAAGTTCCTTAGCCACCTGCAGTGCTGCACTTGGGAACTGCACGTAGGGAGAGATCTGCAAGGTGTCCCTAAAAGCCCCAAGCCCTGCCTATAGCCCGAGATGTATCCACAGAGTACCAAGTCACGCATTACTTCTTCTCAAGTACAGACAGACAGAGAGTGTGCTCAGAGCTTTGGGGGGGTGAGAGTTGACACACCATTGCTAACAAGTGGACAAGGCAAAATGTGGTCAGTGGCCACGTGTCCTGGATCTGGCCCCCAAAGGAGCAGAGAAATGGGCTGTAGGAATGTCACTTCCTAATTACTCCTTTGTCTAATTACAAGGCACTTTGGCACGGCTTGGCGGTGTCATTGCAAAATCTCTCTCCCCATGTGTGTTTTGGTCTCATTCCTCCAACTTCTAAAGTTACTGATTTTCAATGTCATTCTAGGTGGCTATCAAGAAAATCTATCTTCGGGGACCGAGCGAGATGGAGGATATTGTTACTGAAATCACGGTCATGAAGAGGAATATGAGTCCCCATCTTGTCCATTATTTAGACGGGTGAGTGGTCATGGTCTCATCCCATGAAGGTTTGTTTACATAGTAAAAGTATGCAAGGTTAAAACCCCACTTTGGACACTAGCAGAAAAGAAAGCTGTTAATTATTGCTTCATTATTATTTCTCTACTCATCTCCAATGGATGGGAAGAGAGTGCAGTTTATCTCCGTGAGTCATCCCTGGCTTTCCAACACATAGTTGAAAAATTGTTCAAAAACCTGCATCAACTCTACCATAAGAAGTCAGTACCCTGTAAGTTGGCTGCCTCCATGTTGTCTCAGGATGGATTTTTTAAGGTTTCTTCAATGCTGATGAAGCATGCTAGGGAGGATTTCCCTTGGATTGTTGCCCCTCTTTTCCAGGGCTGGCCATGCCAGGAACACTAGGTGTTTCTTTCCAGAAATACCACGCGGGACAGGTTTTTCATCTTGGCGTATACTAAACTGCACTTTTTGATTGCTGGCCATCAGAGACATCTCCTTTTGACAGATGTGCTGTTCTCCTTGAGACTGCACAGACTGCAAACAACCCACAGCCCGGAGGGAATGTCTTTAATTCTTTTAATTCTGTCCTTGTCACAAAGCAACCCGGAAACAAGAATCAAGCAAAGGAGCCAACGAATGCATGTTCATCTGCATGGCCTTGTTCCCTTCTTTCAGCTACCTTGTGCATGAAGAACTGTGGCTGGTGATGGAGTACATGGATGGAGGCAGTCTTTACGACACAATCCAAAAGACTCGCCTGACAGAAGACGAGATTGCCATCATCAGTCGGGAGGTCAGTCGGGGATCCCAGCTGTGCTTCCCAGAGCTTGGGCAGGATTGTCTGGGAAAGGGGCTCAGAACAGGAGCGATTCCATGAGCCAGGCTTTGTTTCTGTGTGGCTGATATGCTCTGGGCAAGCAAGAGCCTCTCAAGTGAACTGCCTGCCAGTGCCCCTGCACTCACTGGACTCTGTTCTTGTCCTCTTGTCTCCTGCTGTTGCATTCTCACTCTGGCTCTTGTATTTGCTCTTCTCCATCTTGCCTCTCTAAACTTTGGTCTGTTGGCACTGCATTCCTTGCCTGTAAAAGCAAAGGTGGTGATGGTGGGAGCATTTGAAAGGAACAGCAAAGAAGAAAGAGAGACTCATTTCTCTGAGTCCTCAGCTGGAAAGGTTAGCAGTGCAGCCAGAGTGCTGTGTGCTTCTGAGCACATCCACTGCAGCAGCAGTCATCCTGGCTGGTTTGCAGGGCAGAGTCTACACCAGCAGTTGCTGTTGCTCTTTGGCAAGCTGACATGCCTTTCTTTAGAAAGGTGCTGCCCTGCCTGTGTTGGAGCAGTGAGCTCTTGCCCTCAATGGCACTGTCTTCTGCTATGACTCCTCATTCCCCTGGAGAGGGAATCTTGGAGAGCTGTTTCCTTTCTTGTGTGATGAAATCACATCACTGATATTTGCCCTCCTGTTTCTGGTTTCTCTCTCAGTGCCTGCAAGGACTGCATTTTCTCCACGCCAACCATGTGATGCACAGAGATTTGAAAAGCCTCAACATCCTTCTCAAAACGGATGGCTCTGTCAAGCTGGGTCAGTATATTCTTGGGCAGGTGCAGCGTCCCAGGGATATGTGGGCTGTGGGGCTGCTTTTGAGTGAGTGCCAGCCCCCCCAAAATGGCGCTGGTGGCAGTGCAGGGAGCCTGTTGTGAGCTGACCACGCGGTGGCAACGTGCACAGACCTATGGCAAGGCTCGAGCAGTCCACAGTGGCATTGCTCTGTGCGTGTCCCTTCCAGAGGGAGGGAGCTACATGTCTAAAGTTTGAAAAGCCCCTGCTGGAGGCAGTGTAAAAAATGTGGGGATTTCTGAAGCAGCCAGCACCATATTTCCTTGGCTAAAGTCCTGAGGAAACAGAGCAGGGACAGTTGTCCAGGAGATTCAAGAGCACATTCTCAAACTTCTACCGGGAAATTCTTTTGCGTGCTTTCATAATTGCACAGGATTCAAATAAAAACGGTCTTTTGCTCTCTCCCCAGCTGATTTTGGCCTCTCTGCTCAACTCACCCCTGAGCAGAGTAGACGGAGATCGGTGGTCGGGACTCTTCAGTGGATGGCACCTGAAGTGAACGGTGAACCCTATGGCCCCAAAGTGGACATATGGTCTTTGGGAATCGTGGTCATTGAAATGGTGGAAGGAGAAGCTCCTGACTGGGAGGAAAATTCTGCCATGGTAAGGTGTAAATACTCTCTGATCCCGCTGTCTTTCTCCCCCATCCCACTTTGTGTGTGCCACTGGACAAAATGCCATTGCCATCCGCTGGAACTACTTCCACCACAGTCCCTTTCTGAAAATGTCCCGGCAGCACATCAGCATCTGCTGGGGTTTTGGTTGCATCCGTGGGGGAACTCAAGCCTTAGCCCAGGCAAACAATCTCCCTTCTCAGGCAACACTGGGCTTTGGCTTAGAAGTCGTTCCAGCTCTTTTGGCTTTGTAGACAGCCCTAATAGCAGCAAACAAGCATCTTAGAAGTGGTGTTATCTTTCCTGAAATGAAGGAAAGTAACCCAAACCCGAGGATGTTTATAAAACAGTGGTTTGGAGAGAAGAAGTGCACCCCCATTCTTCTCACAAGGAAATTTGCCTGAAACCTTAACAAGAGGGTGTGAAGGCCACAGAGTCTCTTGTGCTTCTTGTGCGGTGCTGCTGAAACACTCAGTGACCGTCTTTCTTTCCTAACCCAAGCCGTCACCTCCATGTCACCAAGATGAAGCCTGGCCATGTGGAGAGCCGGCCAAACCCACCCCTTTGTTTCCAGGCACTTTCTAGGATGGCCATGCCATTAATGCATTGACTTGAGTGTCCAAATGAGCAGAGGGCTACCACATGGATGGCATTTCTCCCTCTTCTGCTTTGACCACCAAAATTTTCCTTTTGCTGCCTAAGGGAAGCTGAAATTTGCAGTCTGATGAGAGACGGAGGTGCAGGTGTTTCCTGTGTGCCCAAAGAGGCATTTTCGTCCCAAGACATTTGTGCATGCATCTTCATGTGTCTGTGTGGAAGATGAGATTCCAAATGTTTGTTTCCTTACCTGAGGAATAACTGAGGGATTTCCTTTCTTTGCTTGCAATTCCCATTGTTTTCAAGAACCAAGGAAAAAGCTTGATGACTTTGGTTTGATGGCAGCTGTGCTTAAGGGACCAACAAGAGCTGCAGAGATGCTTTTCATGTAATTATCTTTGGAAATAGTAGAGTGAGTTAGTAGAGCAAAGTCCCTCTTCCAAATAGCCTGTCAAGCTGCTCAGGTGAACCCTCAGAGAAGGAAACCTGCTTTTGCTGCTATTGTTTCCACTAACAAGGCCAGTCAATGAAATCAGCTGCCAAGGCAAGAGCTGCTGGATGCTGGGAAAGCTGTGGCTGCATCGGGCTTTGGGTGTTTTGTTGGTCAGGAAAGTCATCTCTGCCTCTGTGCCACGGCAGAAAGTGCCACTGCAGAGTGCACCTGAAACAATGGGATCTGGGAGAGCAGTTCCAGACGTGAAAGAAGCGGGTGAGAAACTCGTGTTTCCTTTCTCTTCAGGCTCAACTCCTGAAAGCCACCAAAGGGATCCCAAAGCTGCAGCAGCCCAAGCTCCGCTCCCCTTTGCTGTGTGACTTCCTGAGCTGCTGCCTGCAGAGAGACGAGGCGCGGCGCTGGTCTGCCAAGGAGCTGCTGCAGGTAAAATGCCAAGGGGCTGCAGGGGAAACAGTGTCCCAGGGACGGGCTCCTCCTGCACTGAAGTGCAAGGCATCAGGGGAGCCTCCTCCTCCTCACCTCCACTCTTGGTGCTGTTCAAATGAGAACAGTCAGGAATCCTAGACTGGGCTGGGCTGGCAAGGGCCTGTAAGGGTCATCTGCTCCAAGTGCCCTGCAATATGACCAGGGACCTCTTTCAAGAGATCAGGATGCTCAGACCGGAGATATTTCCAGGCCTGGGGCACATAGCAGCTCTTGCAGCAAGCTGTGCCAATGTGGCCCCACTGTTGCTCCTTAGATGTACTCTGATTCAATCTCCTTTTCCTTTGAAAAATATTGCCCTGCCTTTGAGGCTCTTAGCTTGCAAAGTAATGGTTCATTCTTGTTTTTTTTTTTTTCTTTGTGCAGCATCCATTTGTAACATCAGCCAAGCCTGTGTCCAGCCTGGTGCCACTGATCACTTCAGTCAAAGAGTGGAAGGAGGAGACAGGAATCAGACAACTGTTTTCTCCAACACCAGTATAGAGAAGGATTGTAGAATAGGACTGTAGAGTAGGATTGCAGCTAGGACAGTGGAGTAGGATAGTAGCATAGGATTGGAAATAAAGTTTGTGAAACCTCAACTCCTTTCAAAGATTCCCCTCCTTCTGAGCCTCTGACAAAGCTCAACATTTTCTTCTGAAGTGTCAGTTTTTTCTTAGAGGTGGAGAGTGACATTGATGGCTTCTTTGGTACAGTTGGAAAGTGGGGAAGGCTCTCCCGAGGGGAAGCGTGGCCGTGCTGGGCACAGCACAGACCGGTGGCATCGGCCGTCCGGAGCGTGCACAGGAGCAGAGAAAGGCAAACCACAGGCGAGGGCTGCAGGCCTGGCTGAGGATTGCCACCCTTGTGCCGGCTGCCCTCTAACTCCTGGCCAAGGTGAGCAGTGTGTGCAGCGCTCTGGGCACAGGGGAGGGAGCCGGGCTGCTCCGCAGGCTCCGGCACAGGGCAGCCTCCTTCAGGCACGGCGCTTCTGCCGGGGGAAGCGAGGCCAGCGGCAGGCAGGGACAGCTTGTCAGCTCACATCTGCAGGAGCCGGGGCCTCACACGGCTCTGGGAGGAAGCGCCTGCAGTGCTGGAGTTGTGCACTGAGCCAGAGCAAAAGAGTGAAATGCAGAGTGTTCTGCAGAAATATTCCGGGGCGCCAGGCCAGCCTGCTTTGAGCTCTCTGGCACACAGCAAGCACTGTGCAATGCAGCCCTGAGCTGCTGGGAGATAGAGAGGTGTTAGAGAGGAGCCAACTGTCAGATGAAATTTAATGGGGTGACAACGTCATCAAAGCCAAAGAGAACTGTTTTTTAGGATGGATTCACCTGAGCTGGGTGTGTATCTCCCTCTCCCAAGAGCCAAACACACACACAACACACACACAGAAAATGCTGCTTTTTATTGCCTTTCCCAGCCCAGGGCGAACCGTGTCCCCTTTCCCTTTGGCCGGGAAATAGGAAACTTGTATTCTGTCCCCACCGCCTCCTTTTCTGTCCCCTCCCCTCTTCTCCTACTTCCCTTTTGGTTTGGTCTTCACGCTGGCCCCTCTCCCAGCTCACAGCAACACCCAACAAATCAACTAGAACAAACCCAAACCCTAAATAACAACCCCAAGAACCAACAGCTTTCGTTCTTTCTTCTCATAACCCTGCAGCTGCAGCAAAATATTACCTCCTATCTCACAGAGGGAATCGGGCAGGAGCCTGTGGCTCGTGCTTGAGCAGTGAACTGATTTGGAAGGGAGCAGAAGGGTTTCAGCAGGCAGTTTGTGTTTTTCTTCTGAATTGCTGAAGGAAAGACACAATGTGGCTTCAGTCAGCAAAAACATTTTCAAGGTGAATTAAAGAAATGCTTGTGAGCAATGCCCAGAGAAGGCAGGTTTTGAGAAAATATTGAACTGTAACAAATTGTGAATTCCCTTTGCATTAACAGACTGTTGAGCCCTCTATTCCTCCAGAGCAGTGATTGATGTGTGCAAGTGACTACCTTAGCCTTGAGAATAGTCTTCCCAAGAATGTAGCTGGAATGCATTCAAGGGGAAAAGAGTGGTTGTGGGAGGCTCTTGAGCATCAGAGGAGAATTGCAGGAATGGGATGTTCCCCAAATGACCACCCGAGACTCTCAAGAGAGCCCTACTCTCCTGTCAGTAACTTCTGAGAAGTGATTTAAATATGTCAACTAATTTGAGGGAATGTTTAGCCTGTGAGTTTCAGCAAAGTAATGGGTAGGTCTTGTTTCCATGGTTACAAATGAGTAGGTGGGATTTCTGGCTGAGCACGTGTTAGGAAAGTGATTCCCCAGGCACCCAGCACTGAAATAAAGTCATCTATTGACAGGTGAAAATGAAACCTTTTCCAGCTGTTCCCCTCGGGTTTGCCTTTCTGGGGGCCAAAGCTCTGTGCTGCAGGTGGCCCGGGTGTGTGCAGAGCAAGGCAGCCTCCACAAAGCCCTTGGTTTCCCCACAAGTCGTCATGATTTGTTGCCAGGTGTGCCCAGCTGTGGCAGGAGAAAGAGCCCGCAGTGCAGTGGGCGCCGTGCCCTGCCCGGCCAGGGCTCTCTGGCACAGAGGAGCAGCAGCAGCACCTTTCAACCCGCTCCTGCCCTGGCCTCACCTGGGACACAGAAGCCTCTGGAAATCAGCACCACCTGGCCCCTTCCCAGCTTGGAGCAGCTCCTGCTGGTGGGCACATCCTGCACTTCTACTGCTTCCGAACAGGAATCAAGGCACAGGGGGAGAGGGACATACAGAGAAGCCCTGGGCTAGTGCAATAAATGGGCAAATGCATGGGGGAATGTGTTAGGAATCATTTCAGCTGTCATGCCAATCCTGCCTTCTCTCCTTTTCTCCCTTCACATTTCCTGTTCTTTTCCCTCTCACATTTCCACCCCTTCCCCCTCTCGAGTCTCACAGTTTTCCTCTCATGTTTGCCTCCCAAGTTTTACTCATTTTCCCCACCCTTTTCAGCTCCCTTTCCTCACGCTTTGCCTCTCACATTTCCCCAACTTCCCGCTTTTTCCTGCTTTTTTGTTCTCCCACGATTCTCACAATTTTCCCCTCACTTATCCTGCCCTTTTCTCCCCTCATGCTTTTCTCCTTTCCTCAGTCATTTTTCTCCAAGTTGTCTCCTCATGTTTCTCACTTTTGCCCTCATGTTTCCCAGGCTTTCCCTCTTACATTTCTCCCACTTTTCCCCTCACGTTTATCATTCTTTCCCATTCATGTTGCTTCTACTTTTCCTCTAGCATTTTCTGCCCTTTTTTCACTCCTGTTTTCTGCCACTTTTCCCATCCAACTTCCCACCCTTTTTTCCCCCCTAATGTTTCCTGCCTTTTTCTGCCCTCTGGTTTCTCCCTCTTTTCCCCTCAGGATTCTCACAATGTTCCCCTCACATTTGCTGCCTGTTTCTCTCTCTCTGCCAGTAATTTTCTCACTCTCTTCCCCTCACATTTCCCTCCATTTTTTCCTCTATGTTTTTCAGCCTTCCCTGATCATGTTTCTTAGAATTTTCCCATCATATGTCCTGCCTTTTCCTCCTCTCACCTTCCTCTCCTACTTTCACTCACATCTTCACCATTTTCCCCTCCGTTTTCTCACCCTTTCCCACTCAGGTTTCCTACCCTTTTCTTCCCTCACACTTCCCTCCTTTTTCCACTCCCATTTCTCACACTTGTCACCTCATGTTTTCTGCCTTTTTCCCCCTCACATTCCTTAACCCACTGCTTCCTGTCAGTGACTCTTCCTCTTCAGTAGTTGATGAGCTTCTTTTCTTCTTTCCTGCAATCCCCTCCTCCAAAGAATGGGTGCCAGAGCAGCGCTCCAAGAAGCCCCTGCCCGTGTGTCTGCTGAACAGAATGGCTGTGCTCGACTTGAACAATCTCGTGAAGAACAACCTAAACTGCAGTGGACTTTCAATTCCCTCTAGTCTTCATAGTGTTCTAAAGAAATAGGTACCCTGAGGGATACACGTCGCAGGTGCGCAGCCGCTGCACCATCCGCCTCAAGCAGATCCCATCTCAGTTTTCATCACCTCACAGTGACTGTGACTCCTGCCTGGACGAAACCACTTGTGATGCTGCTTGATGCTAATTGAAGTCCACGTGGACATTCCCAGCACTTTTTCCTGCACTTTCTGCCCACCAAGCAGAAATGGAGCTTTTTAGAAACATCTTACAGTGACACCTGAAAGAGCGATGCTGCCGTCAGCACGTTCCCAGCCTTTCTTCCCTGGGAATATTTCTTTCCCAGAGCCAGCCTCACACCCTGTGTGCCCCGTAGGAAAAGTGCTTTCCCTACAAAGCTGAAGGGATTTTCAGGGAGACCCACCCAGCAGAAAATGCCTGAGAGGGGCTGTGGATGGTGTCCAGCAGCTCCTCGTGGCCCAGCAACCTTCCCCAAACACCGAGCGCTTCCAGGAAACGGGAAAGAAATACACATCCCATGGGCCTGGGAAGAGGGCCTGGCTGAATCTCTGCTCCTCACACACATCTTCAGGGGAAGGAGGAAAAATAAACGGGCTCCAAACAGGATAAATGGCTCCCTGCGGGGCTTGGCTGGGGGTTTATCCTACAGCCACAGCATCCCAGTCCCAATGGATGCAGGGCCTGGCTCAATCCCAGTTTGGGGCTGGAAGAAAAGCACCAACAATCAGCTTTGCTGAGGCAGCAGCCTGTGGTGGAGCTGTGAGAAAACCTTTGTGCTGTTGCAATGTTTTCCTCGTTGCTTTTGTGCGCTCTGCAAACAGATTTGGCAAGCAGGCATGGTTACCTCGGGATCCTCCTCCAGGATTTATTGGGGGTGTTTAATACCTGCCACAACCACCCTGCATTTCCCTGAGCTGGCACTAAATGCTGGCCCTGAAGTGACAATTTATGGTTGGGTCTGTTGTCTCAGGATAAACCACAAAGCCAATAGTGGTTGTAAAAGTGCCACTCCCAAAGCGTCCCACTCCCAAAGAGTCCCCTTCCCAAACTGTCCCAAAATGTCCCATTCCCAGTGTCCCATTCCCAGTGTCCCATTCCCAGTGTCCCATTCCCAAAGTGTCCCATTCCTAGTGTCCCATTCCCAAAGAGTCCCATTCCCAGTGTCCCATCTCAAAGAGTCCCATTCCCAAAGAGTCCCATTCCCACAGTGTCCCCACTCCCAAAATGTCCCAATGTGTCCCAATTCCCAGTGTTCCACTCCCAAAGTGTCCCACTCCCAGTGTCCCACTCCCAGTGTCCCATTCCCAGTGTTCCACTCCCAATGTCCCACTCCCAAAGTATCCCATTCCCAAAGTGTCCCATTCCCAGTGTCCCCTTCCCAGTGTCCCACTCCCAGGGCCTGGGGAAGCTCCTGCTGGTCGTTCCCATCACCTCCCAGCTGAGGGACAAGGGAGAAAACCCAGGGATAAAATGTCTGCAACTCCTGTTCTGATAAGAGCTGGGAAGGTGCTTTAGCCCCCAGGCACTGCTGCCTCCAATCCAGGTTATCTTTGGGTTGGAATCATGGAATTTGGGATGGAAGGACCTTCAAGCCCCACCCTGCCACGGGCAGGGACACCTCCCACTGTCCCAGGGGCTCCAAGCTGGCCTTGGACACTCCCAGGGATCCAGGGGCAGCCACAGCTGCTCTGGGAGATCCAGCCCAGCCCTCCCCACCCTCCCAGGGAGGAATTCCTTCCCAAGATCCCATCTAAATCTCTCCTCCTGTAGTTTAAAGCCATTCCCCCTTGTCCTGGTGCTCCAGGTCCTTGTCCAAGGTCCCTCTGCAGCTCTTTCAGGCTCCCTTGTGGTCTTGGAAGGCCCCAATGAAATCTCCCCAGGTCTTTCTCTTCTCCAGGCTGGACAGCCCCAACCCCCAGTCTGAGCAAAGTCTCCTGCAGCCAGCTGCAGAAAAACGCAAAAATATCCAACAACTTCTCCAATTCTGCATTTGTAGGTAATGAAACAGATTGATGAGGGAAAACCCAAATTGCTTTATCAGCAAGGCTGAGCTGAACCAGCCCCTCCTAAACTCCTGCCCCTTCCTTGCTTTGGAAACACAGCAAATGGAAAGATGGATGCCTGCACTGAGCTGGCTTTGAAGTGAAAGTCTGACTTTGGTTGAAGACAATTATCAGCTGAGAGAAGGGAGGCCGTGCCAGCTTCTGCGGCAGGCCCCGTGCCCTTCCCGCTGCGGCTGCGTCGGCAGCCCTGGGGGCTCCTTCTGCCGCCCTGAGCCCGCAGAGCAGGGCAGCGGTTGCCGATGGCTCGAGCCATCAAATCATTCAAGGTCCTGTTGGGCTCTCTTAGACACTTGGGCCGAGGGATTCCTTCCGACCTGGGCCACTTTGGGTGGAGCGGGGGCAGGGCCGGGGCAGGTGGCAGGGTGTGCATGCGCCCTTTGTGACACGGTGCAGCAGCGTGGTCACCGTGGCAGGGAAAGGCACAGGGTGTCCGAGGAGCCTTTGTGACACGCGGTGACATAGGTGCTGGCAACAACGCAGCCACGCCACAGTGCTCGGAGCACGCCACGGGACAGGACGCGCCGGAGAGGTGCTGTGAGGAGTTCCCACACAGCCCGCTCGTTTGTGCCCGACCCGGAGCCTTTCCGAAGTGCTGCTCCTGCAGCTGACCTCGCGGCCAGACTGCGGGACTTGGTGACTCGGAGCTTTCCCGAGGCATCTCCCAACCCTGCGGTCGGTGCCCTCGCGGCCAGACCACAGGATCTGGTGACCTGAAGCACCACAAGGAGTCTCCTGTCATTGTGGCAGGAGCCCTCAAGACCAGTGTGCAGGACTTGCTGTCCTGCAGCCTTCCTGAGGCTTCTTTGTTAGTGGTGCCTTCAAGGCACAATTGCACGACTTGTTGCCTCAGGGTTTTCCCTGGTTTCCAGAGAGGCATCTGTCTGAAGGTGCCCTCGAGGCCAGACACTGACATGGCGGGCAGATTTCGCGACCTCTTCACAGTTTGCTGGGGGAGAAGAAATACAAGCCCTGGAGATGCTCCAGCACAACCCCCTCAAGAGCTGGAGCAGTTCCAGCCACAGCAGGATGGTGAGTGGCAGAGCCGGGCCACAAGGCCGATGGCTGCGGACAGCTTGGCCCCATCCCATCCCATCCCCGTTCCCATTCCGCCCACTGACAGGATGGAAGAGGGGCCGAGGCTGCCCCTGCAGCAGCTGTGCTCCATCCCCTGGGGCATCCCGGGGCTGTCCCTGCCTGGGGAGAGCAGGGCTGGCTTCTCTGGCCTCTCCTGCAACCCCTCAGCTCTGGCTGCGCTCGCTCTTTGCCAGATGCAACCATGGAGCAGACACAGGAGAAGAAGCCCACCCGTGGCCGTTTCCGCAGATCACTGAAGGTACGTGCAGCCATCCCCGCCTGGGCTGGGCCTGCTGTCACTGCTCGGCCGAGCTCCGTGCTTGGAGCACTCCATGGAACGTGTCTCTCTTCCCTGTCCTTTGCTCTCCTGCAGATGTTCCGGAGGCTCGTGCCCATTCGGCGTAGGGCAACCAGAAGCCATGCAACAGCTGAGCCTGACCGCAGGCCGACTGAGCTCCAGGCAGAGCCCAATGTCAGTCCAAATTTGGCTCAGCGCTTGGATGCTGCAATCAGTGACGCAGCAAATACGGACATGGCAGTGACTGAGTCCGTGGCCTTCAGAAACACCAACACAAAAGAGACCCTGAGTCTTGCAGGCCAGGAGAGTGTGGCGGGAGGGGAAGCACTTCTTGGGGAAAGCTGCTCCCTTGGACAGCGCTCCAGGTCTTCCCCATGTCTCCTCCAGGTGCCAGCCATGGTGAAGGACCTTCACCAGAGACTGGCGGCCTGTGTCACTTTGGATGCCAGGATGCGCTTGGACTTTCTGAGGCTGGCCGAAGAGCAACCTGCTGACGTTGTGCTGACCCTCCTGCGCTGTGCCCCAACGTGTGACAGGTATGGGGCCCACCTGCCTTGAGAGCTCAGGGCTCAGCAGCCTTTAGGGCCCATTGCCCTGCAGAGCCTGTCCAATGGGCTCTGCCAGACAGGCGGAGCGGTCCAGGACCCTTGGGCCCCTCTGTTCCACCAGCCTGCTGCCATGCTCCCTCCCTGCCCCTCAGGGCACCAGGGCTCTGTCACCTGGGCCTCCACAGCTGCACAGGGCATGCTACTGTGACTGAGACGGCCCTGACACAGAGCTCCAATCCCACAGAGCTGCTGCAAGCATGTGGAGAGCCATAGGCTCGTCGGCTGTGACAGCGGAGAAGGTGCTGCCAGCACTCATCCGCGTGATGGAGGATTGGCCTCTGCATACAACGACCACCTCCGATGGCGACGACGAGGACGTTTTTGCCCTGGCGGTGAGCTTCTGGAACCGGCCTCTGCTCGCTTCCCGGTCGCCTCTCCATCAGCTCTCCGTCCTCTCCCTGCCTCAGGCACTGGCTTAGGGCAGGCTCAGGGGGCTCCAGGCCCGTCGCTCCCCCTGCGTCTCCCCTCGGGCCCTGCCACACGGACATCTTAGCACTGAGCTCTGTCTCGGGCTGCTTCTTTTGCAGGCAACTCTGGGGCTGTGGCTGACTGTCCAGGTGCCCAAATGCCACAGGGCAGTGCTCCTTCATTCAGCCCGTCTGTTTGTTGCTCTCCTCTTCCACATTGTCATCACCACACAAGAGATGCCAGTGGAAGTTGCTAACTTCTGGAGAGCGTGCCAGGAGGAACACGGCCTTCCCAGCAACCCCAACAGGTGCCAGTCCTCCTGTCTTTTCAATGTCCTTGTGGCCGGCGCCAGCGCTCGCCGTGTGACCTGGGTTTTGCTCTGCACACAGGTTTGCAGTGCAGGCCATGAAGGCTCTGTTCAGCCAAATGTGGTGGAACACAGAGATGATGGCTATGGAGCGCAAGCGTGGCTGGGACACGCTGCTCTGTGCTGACACCCAGCACTATGCCGTGGGTCTGCTGGCCAGGTGAGAACCCCTTCTCTCCCACATTTGTCCCCTGTGCCCCACACAGTCCCTGTGCTCATGGCCTCGAGGGCCTCGTCACCGAGGGACGGCCAAGCCGACTGGAAAAGGCTGGCAGAGGAGGGTGCCCAGAAGGGGCCGCCTCCCAAAGCGCCCACATCCCCCTCCAGAGATACTGGGGAAAGACCGGACCTGTGAGTTAGACCTCCTGGGAGAAGACTGTCCCCCCCACCTCAGGCTCTTGCTGCCTTTTTCCCCCTGACAGGGAGATGCGCCGTCACTTGGGCCACAGCTGTTCCCGCATTGGCTTCTACCTACTCCAGCCACTAAGCAGGGAGGAGCCACGCTGGGATCTGCCCTCCCTGGCATTCCTGGTGGAGGTGAGCCAGCGCTGCCTCGCTCAGCTGCCTCTCAGCCCTCTGCCCTCTCGTAGCTGCAGCTGCCTGGGCCGGTGCCCGAGCCCTGTGCTGCTGCTGCTGCTGCTGCCTGGGCCCGGCCCTGTGCGCTTCTGGGCTCCTGCTGTTCGGGTCACCTGTCACTGCCCTGTGCCTTTCAGGTCATCAAGTTCCTGGACCTGAGGGAATGCGCAGGCCGTGTCCTGGAGGAGATGTCAAGGCACCTGCGGGGCACCTGCAGGCAGAGACGTCACCTGGCGCTCAAAGGCCTTGTGCTGCTCAGCGAGGAGCCCTCGATGGTGAGAAGGGGGCAGCGGCTGAAGCTGCGCTGGGGAAAGCAGCCCCTTGGGCTGGCTGGGCTTCAGGAGCTGAGGCAGCTGCTCCCAGCTCTCCTGCCTCCTGCTCCAGCTGCTCGAGTGCTTCGGGACAGGCCTTTGGCCTCTGGGCCCAGCAGCGGCAGGGTGGGCTAGCAGAGCCAGGGCGGTGTTGGCGCTGCAGCTCTTGGTGGCTTCCCAGCACAGCCTTGTGTTCCATACAGGCCGGAGGTGTACGCAGCCTGCTTCCAAGCCTCCTGGAGCGGCTTGGGGATGCCGACGGAGAGGTGGTCGCCATGTCCCTCGCTGCGCTCACCAATGTGTGCCAGCGGAAAGACTCCGTGATCGGCAGGACCACTGCCCTGAAGCTAGCCGACCTCCTCCTGTCGCTCTTTGGAAACGTAAGGCTCTGCGTGCCACGGGCATTAGCTGCTGCCCAGAAACTTTGTGCCCTGGGGATTTTTAGGCTTTTGCCCGGCTGGGCTGGAGAAATTGGTGCTGAGGCCTCTTCCGCTTCCTTTCCTTCAGGACAACAGCCAGGTGCAGCTGCTCTCCATTCAGCTTTTCCAAAAGGTGATGGGCTTGGTAGCGGATGAGGGCAAAGAGCCACTGAACACAGTTGTGAGCCAGAGCCTGCTCCCACTCTACTTGCACTGCCACGAGGTGAACGAGCGCGTGGCCAAGGTGAGGCGTTGTGTGATGCCGGTGCATCCCTGACAGGGGGCTCGGCTGCCTCCTGCCCGGGCACCTCTCCCGGCTCGCAGCCTCCTGCTGGCCCTGGCGCAGGGACGCAGGGCCCGTGCCCTGGGCTGGGCTGCGCTGCCAGCTCCCGTCTCTGCTGCTCCCCAGGCCTCTCGGGAAACGCTGCATTGTGCGGCCGGCTTCCTGAAGAGGAGCGACCTCCAGCACGTGCTGAAGACGGAGAAGCTGTTCAAGTTCGCCGAGTGCGTGGTAAGGACGGCCTCTGGAGAAGCCCCCTGACGGCGGGGCTCGGTGTGCGGGGCTGGCAGCCGTGGCCCCTGCCCAGCGCCGCACGCAGGGGCTCCGGCCTGCGCCCCACACGCCGCTCCCTTCCGTGGGGCCGCGCGGGCTCTTCTCCAGGCTCCTGTGCCCCGAGTCGGGCGCCGACGGAGCGCCGGCCCAGCGGGGCCGCGGGGCGGGGCGGCACCGCGGCTCCCCGGGCAGCGCCCGGCCCTCCGCCCCCTCCGGAGCCCGGCGCCCGCTGGCCGGGCCTCGGGGCTGTGCGGGCAGCGCAGGCCGGGGCTGGGCGCCGGGAGCGCCCGGCCGAGGGGCTGAGCCCGCGCCAACCCTTCCCTCCCTCCTGCCGTTCTCTCCAGCTGGCAGACGACAGGAGCCGAGCGGCCGAACACCTGCGCCTGGCCCTGCCCTACCTGGAGCACCCACAGGAGCCCCTGCGAGAGGCGGCCATCAAGCTCATCGGTGAGCCACGAGCCCGGGCTCCCTCCCAGCCCCAGCCCCAGCCCCAGCCCCCGTCCCGGCAGCGGCATCCGTGCCCGGCGCCGTGGAGCCGCGCCTGCCCTCGGGGCTGCTGCCGCCCTCTGCGGCCGTGCCCTGGGGCGGCAGGATGCGGCAAGGGCCCGGGCCGAGCCCTGCCGGGGCAGGAGGCCGTGTGGCCACAGGGCTGGCAGCGCCGCTGGCAGGGCGCCGTGCCGCTGGGGCCCTGACAGGCTCTGTGTTCCCAGGGATCGCCGGGGTGCGCCTGAGGAGGCAGAAGGAAGAGCTCCAGGCCCTCAGCGAGGGTGAGTGAGGGCAGCGGGTTCTCAGCGGGGCTGCCGGGGGGAGCCGCAATGCTCGCGCAGGGGGCTGCAATCCCTGTCCTGCCTGCGGAGGGCCTGGCTCCCTGTGCGGACAAGGGCTGGCGTGCGCAGAACACGGAGAGATTTCGGGGACGCGGGCGGGGCGATTCGTGTTTAGCACCTTGCGGCGAATCCCGTTGGCCCCCCTCTCCTCTCTTGTGGTGGCCACGGCAGGAGCTGGCTCGGATGGCCCTTGGCAGGAGGGTCTCCTTGGACTCCCGCACATCCGGGCTCTGACCGGGGCTCTGTGCCTGTCTCTTCCAGCTCTTCAGGCCCTGAGAGACGACGACAGCCCCTCTCGGATAAGCCTCTTTGTCCAGCTGATGTTCGAGGAGCGAATTGCAGAACTGCAGTCATCTGCTGGCTCAGAAAAACCGGTGACCTTAGAAGACCTTCAGGGGCCACAGAAGATGAGACCGCCTGGAGACGGAGGAGCCGGAGCTCCAGGCACAGCTGATGATTGACGCAGCTGATGCCTGTGGGAAGCTCCCGTGCCTTCAACCCTCTCCCTGCCTTGCTACACCATCCGTCCCTTTTCCCTCCACCCTTCCTCCCTTTTGACAGCTCCATGTCTTCAGCCCTCAGACCATGCCCCTCCCCTTTTTTCCCTCCCAGCTCATCCCTTTGCTTTGCCTTCCATTAATAAACATTCAAAGAGAAGTTGATTGAAGGCACTGAGGTGCTTTTCCCAAAGACTGGACTCGGTTCCATGGGATCACAGACTGGTTTGGGCTGGAAGGACCTTCAAAATCACCTTCCACCACGCCAGGGTGCTCCAAACCCCAATGTCCAGCCCGGCCTTGGACACTGCCAGGGATGGACACCCCAGGATGGACACCTCGTGCCAGGACCAAGGCTGGTGCACATCAGGCACCCAAACAAGCCCCAGCAGCTGCAGCCTCGGTGGTTTTAATCCCAACCATCCAACATTCCCGAGCCGGCAGCGTGGCAGTGCTGACCTCTAGTGAGAGGTCCCTGGAAAAGGGAGGATTTCTTGGGATAAAGTTCCCTTCCCAAAGCCTCCGAAGGCAACACCAGAACCCTCAACAACCAAAAAGCACGGGTGACAGTGTCCAACGAAAGGTTTTCTTTAAAAAGCACCCCAAATTCACAAGGAAAGCGTCCAATCAAAGCCTCAGGGCTGGTCCCGAGGAGCCCAGAAAGGACCAGGACAGCTCAGGGGGACAGGGAGCTCCCAAACTGCTCCTTTGGGTCCCCTCATTGTCCTCCAGAATCCAGAACTTTCACCCAAAATGTCCCTCGGGAAGATGAGAATTTTCCAGGCACGTCAAAGAAATCTCCACTGCACAAAAATCTCTTTTAAAACCAAGCTTTAAGACTGGGACTTCTGCTTAGATTGAAACGATGAAATTCAGGATATTCTACATCAAATGCAGCGTTTTGATTCTAACGGACTCCTCTCCCTGCAGCCAAACAAACGTCAAAGGCTCCTGAGCTTTCTGTGGCACACCAGGATTCCCTGGAGCCATCCCAGGAACATTTCCTGGAGTATCCCAGGAATGTTCCCCATTCCTGGGGCTCCACAAACCTCCTGCCCCTTTACAGCAAGCTCAGCTCGGGTCAGAGATAATTGATCCAATTACCTCCAGGAGGAATGAAAGCAAAGCAAAGCGCACTCTGCAGGAGCCCTGGGAAGTCCCTGTTCAGCAAGGAGCTTTCCACTGAAATGATGGGAAAATGATGAGTTCCAGCATAGAATTCAAGGCTTTTCCCTCTGGAAGCAAAATCCAGTCCTTGCATTACCTCTTTTTATTGGTTTTAGTCACTAAGTCTTAAAAAATAAATCGGTTTTCACATTGTTCAGGCTTGGAGAGGTTAGTGCTGTTCCTGAGCTGGGATAAATTCCTGAGGCTGGGCACTTTTTGTACTTCTGGAACTGGAGATTCCTCTGCAATATTCCCTGGGGAGCTTCTCCTCACCTTTTCCTCCCTCAGAAAAACGAAGCAGAGCAAGGAAGGTGTCCAAGAAGGAGAGGCTGGAGAAGCCCCACCTCCCTCCAGGCTCATCCCAGCACTTTCCTGATGGAATTTTCCCATTTCACAGCCAGAGAGCAACCCCTGGCCCCTGACTCAGCTACTCACGGAGTAATTAGAGCCAAGAGGCTGGAGCAGGTACTCAGAGGTTCCACCAGAGCCACAATCCCCCATCAGGATCCTCTGGATTGCCCAGGAAGGAGGAGTTTTTAGGCAATATTGGAAATCTAGGATCTAGGCTTGCAGCAAAGCACGGAGCATCTGCTGGCGCTGGGCTCTGCGTCCCAGGAAATTCAGTGGATTCCTGCTTCTCCACAGGGCCAAGCTGCTATTTCAACACACTTCTGTGGGCCAGGGTTGAGAAACAGGAGGAGTAATGAGCTGGGAGCTGCAAAAAAATAAAATTCAAGACATTCCTCAGCTTCTGAAATGGGCCAACCTTCGAATCCTTTCTCTTCATTAGATTTTTCATTACTGGGAGGTTTCTTCCTGAGAACAAATCCCAGGGATTTCATTCAGAGGTGGAGTTGCTGGCTGGTAAAAACCGCCAAATCCTTTAAATAAACCCCTCAGCATTCTGGTTTTTAATCAGTGATACCTGAGTTCCAAGTTTGGACAGGTATTTATTCCTTAAACTAAAGGCATCAGCTTTTGGCAGCAATTTGGCCAAATCATCGTCCTTCTGTCTCCTGAGCCTCTCCTGCTCTTCTGCTCTGCAAAAGAAAAGCGGCAAAAGATGGTTTGCCCTGAGGGAGAAGCCTGCCAAAGCAGGGAACTGCTGTTATTTGAGTGTTAGTTCCTATTTTAATGTTGTTGTTGTTGTTTGAACACCTAGGAAACGCTTTGGGGCAGCAGGTGAATGACCCTGAGAGGCGCAGGGCTCAGTAACTCAGTGTAAAGAAAGAGAGAGGCTGATTTCTGCAGGTTCCTTTTATTTCACTCCAAGATTTCAGTAGAAAGAGAAACCTTTTGGTTTTTCCCCAGATTACAAGGTGCTCCTTTTAGGATTTTTTCAGATGTATCTCAGGAGGAAAGAGCATTTACCTCTCTCACCTGTGGAAGCAGCCTGGGTTTGTGCACACTGCCAGAAAGAGTCAAACATGCCCACAGGCTTCAGTGCGTGTTGCTTAAACACATGTTCTGGACATTTTCCTACTGGCAGCAGAAAGGATGATGGGGACAGTTACATCAATCGAACTGAACTCTAGAATTCCATATCTAGTTTTTTAAGTTCCTTTTTTTATGCATTTGCAAACCATCATCTTACCTTCTGCCCCTTCTCTTACTGTTATTGGATATTGTCTTGTTGGATGTAATGTTTAAGGGTAGCTCAAAATAGATTTTAACAGCTTGAGATTTCCTGACACCTTAATTATAGAGGTTGTAAGTCAGTCCGTATTTTTTTCTGACAGATGCCTCATTTTTATACCTCAAGCTTAGTGTATTAAAGTCTCTACTGTTTCAGAACCCACAGTTATCATGGATACAAAGAACAGTTTAAAATGCATCATTCAGTAATAGATACAAAGCTGAGGGGCAAATAGGCATCATGTACCCTTTGTGAGAAACCAACTCTAAAAGCTGTACAGACACATTGCCACTCACATCTCAGGGAAGGGATAGATTTTTTCATTTAGGTCAGCAGGAAATGGAAATTTTCTGGCAGTTTGAAACTTATCACCAACTCCTGAAGTTTTGTGCAAAATCCCAGTGTGCAACATCTGGGTATTTTGCAAAGTCACCTGGCTGCAAACCTCAGCCTCCAACAAATGAAGTGCAGCTCAGCTGTGAGGATTTTTCTGTAACATCTTTAGAACATAAGAGGTAATTAAAACCAGTTCTGTTGCCTAGTGTTACAAAATTGATTACAACTACATGCAGTAACTGCTTTAGACTTGGGAGTTATTTTTAAAAGAAAAAAAGTCCACCACATAAAACATTGCCCAAAAAATCCCCTTGCAAGGTAGTTTTAATGAATCTTTCATGGTTCAATGAGCTATTGTATTAGGTCATTCTCCTGATGAAGCAATGCTCCAATCTCATTACATTTAGTCAGAAAGAAATAAGCTGCTAGTGTTATTGGATTTCTTATAATTAGTTAAAAAGCAATTTTTTAGGATTTCCTTTCATAGGGTTGGGGGAGGAGGGAAGTTGAGACAAGTAATATTGTGCTGCATATAAGTAAAATATAGTGCTCCACACACAATAACCATTCCCAGCTGAGATGTGCTTTAAGGTTTGGGTAAGTCAGCCTCTTTCTCCTGTATCCTTCCTTCCCGCTCCTGTCATCGCTGCTTTTCCAAACAGCAAACCTGAGAACGAGCTCAAAAGGCTGAAAGTCCAAAGGAAAAACACCAGGCAGTCCCCAGAGCTGGTGGTAATTAATAGAAAGTGAATCAGTTGCTTTGTATAGCAGATAAAGGAAAAGCCCAGCCAGAATAACCTGCCTCATCACCACATTGTGTTCCCAACAGAAATTAATTCTGTGAGCTGTGGGAGTTTGAAACAAACATGTGAGGGCTAAAAAGACCTAATGCCATCATCCCAGCGTGGAGAGGAAGATTGGAAGGTGCTTTCAGGAGAACGGCTGCAGTCTCTGGGTAGGGACAATATTTTGCCCCCTGTGGCCTTTATGAAAAAAGAGTAGAATAAATAGTGCCACATGTCTGCACAGCTGGAACATCTGTGACTGGTTGGCACAAATTTACAATCCTACCTGACCGCCTGAATCTGGCTGTAATTGACAGACACGGCCGTAATGGCAACATCCTATCGATCTTCCCTGGGACCAGAGCACCTCAGGCTTGAACGACTAAATTGTGGAAAAAGAGCACGAGATCCCTCAAACATTCACAGAGAAAAAAAGCATTCTCACATTTTAGAACGTACGTCTGATTTTTCATACGAGCCCAAAGGCAGCCTGCACAAGTTGATGTAAAGGCATCTGATGAAGGTTGCTAAATACACAGAAGCTCATTAAGTGCCTGCTTCAAAAGAACTGGAGCCTGGAAAAACTTTTCAAAATACCAAGTATGCTTATCCGACATCTGGGTAGAAATCTGCTGTCAACACAGCTAGAAATGGGCTCATTGAACTCCATGGAGGTCTCCTAAATCCTTGTTTAACACGAGATACAACGTATGTGATTGCGAGTCCTTGTATGTAGGTGATAAAGCAGCCCATCCACAACAAAATAAATGCTATTTTATAAAACTACAGCTTCTTATTCAACATGCTGAAGGCACCTAAACGTTTTGCAGTGCAGCATGAACTATATTAGCCCAAGTAAACAGCATGAAAACACAACTGGTGCGAGCAAAAACCCTCTCAGATTTTCAATACCTCCACTCTCCTCCCCACATTCAAGTTTCCTCTAGATTCAAGATTATTCTAGTATAAATTCCTAAAGACATGATTCCATCTTTATACTAGTTGGCGTTTTTATTTATTCCCACTAAAATGTGTGTTGCAGAAAAATATTTTCCAATACAAAACTCCAAAACATTTCACAGACATACTTCAGAAAAGAAGAAAATCATAGGTTTGCTAAGGAATTCACAGGCCTGCCGTGCATAACTACAAACCTCTTTCAGCTGTGATCAAGACACCTTCTGTATTTATAATTCTTAAAACTTAAGTCTTATTTACTGGATAGAAGCTTGGGGTTTTTTTGTTTTAGTTTTTTGGGGGCTTTGGGGGGGTTTTTTGCTTGGTTAGTTTTTGAGGTTTTTGGTTTTGGTTTTGGTTTGGTTGGTTTTTATTTTGATTATGTTGGTTTTATAAGAAAGAAAAAGCATGCTGTGATAAGACTGTGAGATTTTTTTTCCTGGGTTCATTTCTTGCTTTGGGAAGCACTGCCTTTTTAACAATATTTGCAAAAGAGGTTCAGGGATACACTGAAACACACTCTAAAATACTACAGAGATAAACAGGGATCCACCATCCCTGTGCCCTGGATTCCTATCCCTCATTCCCACTCCTGGAAATACTTTTGATAACAATAAAACATGTTGAACTCTTTTTCGTACTCGCTGACACCACTGCTAAATCCCAATAAGATATAAAAGATTTGCAGCTTGCTTGGATTTACATCCAAAGGAAACAAAAGGCACAAGACTGGGAGAGGGCGAAAAGTCCTCCACAAAAGCAGTCATGCTTTGCAATGTCCAAATGAAGGAAGACACACAAATATTTTCAGGAAGACCGAATGTAGAATGGAAACACTTGGAGACGGGCAAAAATAATAGAAAAGTGAGCAACCTGAAACTCCTGGCATGCCCAGAGACCTCCTGACACCACGCCAGCCTTAAAACAGACCTACTGCTGCTCACAGAATAACCATTCTAGGGAGGCTATTTTTAATTATTTCACACAATTTCAGTTCCCAAAGGGGCTATAAAGCACTATTGGTAGTCATCTGTACTACAATCATTGATCTTAACTTTAATTATTATTAATGCAAAAATATTTATGAACCAAAGCTATTCCCTTCCATTTCTCTGTCCCTTTCAAAGCTGCTAAGAGCTGGATAACTAAGCGAAGGAGTGCCCTCTGGGAAGTCAGCGGTGATTGCCTCATCCTCAAACAGGAAATTGGAAATTCAGAGTAGGGCAAGAAGCTTAACTCCAGCTATTGAACAGCTGCCATAAAAGAAAGAGTTAAGTAGACAAGGGCACTTGTGTGGAGAAGAGGCAGCTGAAGAAAAGGTAAAAACCAGACAGCTGTGAATGCAGGCACTGAACAGAAAGCAATTATTCTTTTTTAGAAGAATATGGAAACATCAAACTAAACCAGCAGAATGAAGACCAGGATTCCTCGCAATGTGCAATGGGGACACTTTTGGACAATCCTATGTCCCAGGTGCACAGTTAGGGACTCTTCCAGAGCCAAAAGACTAGACTGGAAATCTCCTTAACTGGATTTAGCACACGCCTGCAGCTTCATTGTGTTCAGAGGAACACTCACCGTAAAGGTAAAATCCCCAGGAAGCCACACACAGCACACTGTGGAACAAGCAATTTCCTCTTAACCCATTTTAGTTCCTTTGCCAAGACCCAAAACCAGAAGAATGCCAGCAAAGTGGATTTTTCCCCTGATATACCTAATCTTTCTATCAATTAAATGTACTCCCAAATGCTTTAATGGACGGGTTTTAATTATTACTTCTACCACTTAAAAAATAGTCTCAATAATTTCCTTAAAAATCGCTGAAGCAAGGCACCGTTCAAATGAAGGATACAATTAAATGGGGTTATTGATAAAAATTTTCCCCATATTCAGAATTTTTCCTGTGATTTACATGCATTAGCAAAAGCAGTATCAACTCTTCCCTGCCAGAGTAGTTGAGCATCTTCCTGCTACTAATTCAGCACACATATTTCAGCCATTACCCAGGGAACGCAGTGATTAGGCAGCTTTCCAGTAAACAGTCCTTAAAACAGTTCATAAAAATTCCATTTAGAAAAAGGTTGGTTTCCTGCTCGAGAATTTGATAAGATGTTGCAATTACTGCTTAGGGATATATTTCAAGTCCGCCAAGTGAGGTAAATTCCATTTCCACACATGCTATCATAGCGTTTGCAGGTTAAAATGCCATAAAGTAGTTCTTACGTACTCAGAAGATGCAATTAATTTGGGTGCTGCTTTTTTAGAAACACACGCTTAGAAAATCCTAACAACTTGCAATGAAAAAAGTGAAAATACCCATAAAACAGGCCACAAAAGGCAGATTCTCAAGTAGAAATCTAGTGGCATTGTCTGAATCACAACTTGCCCAGATCAAAAACTGTTCCTAGTGATGGAGAGAAAACAGCATCACAATCTATATATTCTTTTGACATCCCACCTGAGGTAAGACCCCTAGTTCAAAGGTCCCAGAATAACCAGAAACAGTCAGTTTTACAGGTTACAAGGAAATCAAAGAAATACTCAAATTTTGGCACAGTAATTCCTAAACTTAGAGCATCAGTTTGTTATCCATAAATGGAAAGCATTTAGCTTGTTTTAACAACTTCCTAAAAAAACCAAGATTCAATTGCAACATTTATTATCTAAAAGCGTTCTGGTCAAAATAAAAATGAAACTCAAAATTATGAACCCTTTTTATTAAAATAGCTGATACTTATTAGGCAATAAACTCTTGCTCTCTCCTGTTTTCATTTCCTCAAAAAAGCAACATAAACTAAAAGAATGTAATCTCATGTGTTCAGGCTCCATATATGTTGTTTTGAGAAAAGGCTTTATAACAGCTTCATTGAAGGCTCTTTAAGAAACTAAATCTTTCTAGTTTAATAGAGTGACAAGGTGTATATGAGGGCATCAAATGAAAAGGAAAATGAGCTGTCACAATAAAGTACTATTGAAAGCCTTAGCACAAACTGCATGACAAACTAAAAGAAAAAGAATTATTTTGTTCCTTTTGCTTTAACCGAAGTCCTAACACTTAGGACCTGCAAACTGCTGCCATTTTAGAGCCAATCTGTATTTTAAGTGGATGTAACTAGCCCTAGCAAACGTAGCAAAAAGTGAAATGTTCTCAAATTGGTCTTAGCATGTGCACTAATCCATCCACACCACATCAGATGTATCTTGTAGTTGATAATATTTTACATGCTTACAATAATTACTGTAATTCAGAACCTTGACACCCATTTTCCTAAGATAAATCAACGTAAGAAAAATTATTCAACCTCCCTTTTCTTCTAAGGGTAAATGCAAAGCAGTTTGAAGCTCACTGTAGGTTGAAATTTTAATCCAAGGGCTGATGGTCTGCAATATGATTACAGTCCTTCCAATGTCAAAAGTTAACAGAGGAGTGGAGTCTATTTCAAATGACTGGCTCTAAACATCTCATAATTACATTAGATAAATTACACTTTACACATAATTGCAACAAGTTTTTGCCTTATTAGGCACCGGTCTGAAATACTTGGCAGTTTCACAGTGAAACACTATTCCTCTTGATGCATTTGGATGAGGTCCTTACCCTTCTACCATCACAGTCAGGGATCTGCCACTGGCATAAAATTCCAGATGGATAATGCCAGCAATCCTAACTACTTCACAAAACAACAGGTAAGGAGGGAAATAGATTAATATGCTGTTCTTAACCCCTTTCAACTGACAGAAGTTTTGCATGCTTAAAAAAAAACAAACCGGTTTTTCCATGACATCATTCGGCTTGAATACTAATGCTTTTCCTTAATGCAACTACATGTACACGGATGTACAACTTCTCTTTTCACAGAAGCAATGCCCAACTTTACATGTTTTTCTTTACTCTGTTTCCCCTGATTATAATTCTAAGATCCTTTCTGATTTTTACGCCATTTCCCTGTCTTAATTCTTCAGTGTTGTTAAATGAAGTGCCCCTCTCCATTCTGTGAAGATAGAGTGATTTACAGCAGCTGAGAATCAGGGGATTGTCCAGTAATTACGGCTTTTCTCAGTAAAGTAGTAGTATTGGATTCATTAACAGTGTTTGGATTCATTAACAATTAAAGTTTATTTCAATGAACAACAAGTACAAAGCTGGGTCAAGCACCCTTGTTAGGCTTTGACACTTCCTTCAGGAAGACTACAATTCAACCCAGGGTTTCATTTTCTGTTTGGCTGCTTGTAAAATAGAAGGCATCTTGAAAATGATACTTCCATTTAGGGCTCTTACTGTGGACCTTACAGGCACTGTAAATGTGGAGTGGCTTTGTCTTAAACAGCCTAATCCTGCCCATTCCACAGAACAGACATTTGGAGTACAACGACGATGGAAGCATGAAAACGCAGCATTAACAACTTCTTCAGTGCAAAGAGTAAGCACAATCCAAGTCTTGCTGTTTCCTTGGTAAGACCATAAGAAATGAGGCAGGGAAAGTGAATGTTTTGGGCTTGCAAGCCATTTTCCTTGAGCTGGGACATCTGCTGATTTCAAGGGGTTTCAGTTTGGAACTGAAGGCATGCTTTTTACACCGCTGCCATTAGACAGATTCTATCTGACACCCTACTTCAAAATTAAAACAGCAGGCAAGTGGGTAAATAGGAGCAAAAATTGAAATTTTCAGTACTTGCTCACCCCTTATTTTCAGATATTCTCCAAAATAGGGAGCAGCACCAGTGAAAAGCACATTTGTATCAACAGGGCCTGGATGGACTATCCCAGGTGATACAACCACTAACCCACAGATGACGTCAGAGGTTTCACAGCACAGTGTTTAAAATTCAAGCAGCAGAAGCCCTTCCACCAGAATTTCACCCTGCTTTGGGAACAGATCTTCTGTCTGTATCATTAATTTCTTTGTTTTCCAACTGAGTTGCCGTGCAGCAAGTATTGCAGCATCACTAAAGAAACAGAGCTGGAGCGCAGAGCAGCTCAGCTGAGTGAACTTGCAGCTCAAACCATCAGAACCACCAAGAAAAAAAAGGCTGGGCCAGCTTTCTCAGCAGCCTGCTTGTGGCACTCAGACCTGAAATTATTCACTGCAAGTGTTCTCTCTAGGGTCTGACAGGACTTACATATATTGGAATATATATAACAAAATGATAATGCAGCTTCAAAGAGTGACTCACAGAAAACCGGTGCTGGAGCACTCAGAATTCATAAGGGACTTTAACCACAGTCACAACCCTCAGTTATTTGGTTGGCCTCCTTTATTCCTTTATTCTTGGGCTTTTCTTCCAGCTTTCTATCAACTGTGATATAAAACCATACTAATTAATCCAAATAAGCACATGTGCTATGTATTTCTTTCAAGATGGGATAACTACATACTCATCATTCCTGAAAACAAGCCCACAGTAACCAAAACCGGTCAAAGCAACACTGTTGTTATAAATTACAGTCCCACAGCCATGGGTGTTCCTTGATGGAAGAAGAAGAAATATCAACCCAACCTCCTGGTCTGCTATGAGAACACTTGTTATAAATCATGTTTTTCCAGTGTTCTATTTCAACTGCATAGATCAGTATCCAATAGAGAGCTCCTTAAGTCACAGACAAACCCACAAAAACTGCTTAAGACCAGCATTCCACAAAAACATGACAAAAAAATTCAAAGCAACCTTATAGTAGAGAAAATGCGGATTTAATAGGAGCTTAACATTAAGAATCCCATCCTCAAAATAATGCAAATTGATTTAAAGTGGATTTAGGTTTTTAAATGTTAAGAGCATAAAATTGAAGAATTAATTGAATTTACTGTTGGTTCAACATTGCTAATGTAAATGATAGATAACTGTATCGGTCATTCTTGACTAAATTAAGTGCTATCTACCATTATTACATGACTAAAGACTTTAAAAAATTCTGTTGTTAAATGCAATCAACTTTAAATTAAACTATGTGCATTCAGTCAGTGTCTTAAGCAATGATGAGGCAGAGATGCCTTAAGGTGGTAGTAGGGATTTAGACCTCCACAACTTCTGATGTAAAATTTAAATAAGTTAGAATTTGAAAAAGCAAATTAACCTGTACTGCATTTTGCCCACAAAGCTCTTCCTTCCATTTTGATTTACCACTGGTCTCCACTCATTAGATCAAAGCTCACAAAGTATTTTTGAGACCAACCAGCACTTTCAGCCCAATTTAAAAATCACTGAAGGCAATGAAAATTACTTCTGTTGGCTTCAGTAAGGCCTTCCACAATCTCAGTACTCAGTAGCTACAAGGAGTAGGACTGAGAGGGTCTGACCAACTTTGTTGAGGATATCACTTGGCAATCAAACATCATTGGAAAAAATCAGAGATTACTATTTATATTGCTTCAGCACAGCCACTGCTGTTCTGAGATTACCTGCTGCACAATGGAAAAAGCAAAAAAAAGGATGTGAAAATACATATACCGACACCTGACTTATACACATCAGTATTCATCAATTAAAAGAGCCTGCAATGACTTCTCCAAACTGTCACTGGGGAATGACAAGCAACAGTCATTTCAGCCAAACTGGTACTCACATATCCTCTTGGCTGTGGGAATTCTGGGTCACACCCACTTCTTTTACCATTTTTTCCTGCAATGTAACTGAAAGTGACATTGACATTTGTCCCTTGGAAAAGTTACTGTTATCCTCCTTGTTGTCAGGATTATTCTACTGCCTGATGTTTTGTTTATTTTCTAAGCAATTGCCAAGAATACTGTCTGTGCCTGTCATCTGTCTACACGTTGACTGGTATCTACGCATCACACTGGAAGATCAGAATCCTTAAAAGAAACTTTCCTTCTCAACTCTTGAAAAGACATTCCCAACACCGCCGGTAGAATCTGAAGATGCCAGCTATTAGGAGACAGAATTGACCACAATTGAGTCAAAGTGCACCATCACACCTCCTACTAAGAAGGTTTTAAGAACTGGAAAGTCCGTTCTTGTGGGAAATCCGCAGCGGGAGAAATGTGGCACTCAATATGAGTGATCGGCAAATCTCGTTTATTGTTAATTCACACAATGCTTTTATAATAACACTAATAAGCTCATGCATATTGCAAAAGTTAAGCTCAGGATTGGTGCTCAGACTAAAAGTCAGCTACGCCTCTTCCTACATTTCTTTGTGGTTACATAGTTTGAGCAAGTTTTTGTTTTACCGTGCTTCTCCCTCATATCTTTCAGCTACAAGGCCTAACAATCCAGGCTCGTATCCCAGCTGTGCTCAAGGACATGCGAAGCTTACCGCCTTGCTGGTTCTCATGAGAGTGCCTGTGTGCTCAGCAAAGCTCTCTCATGTCTATGTGACCTTTTGCAGCTAGCCAGTTATCAATCACACTCTCCACATGTTCTATTCCTACTGTACACGTCCTTGACCACGTAATTCCCATCTCCTGCTCTGGCCACTGACAGCTTTTCTACACAAAGTACATTAAGCAATCATCAACTCATTCAAGTTTGACTGCTGAAAAGTGCCATTAAGTATTAGCAAACATCAGACACAATTAGTTTTGTCTGAGGGCAGGTAATGTTCCTAATCACATTTCCCTCACTCCCACATTTTAGGGATGAAAGTAGATCTTCTGACAGACCTGAGCTTGCTTCCATCATAAATCAAACGGGGTAAATTCCTGCAGCAATGGGTTCAGAGATCTCTTCCCTGCTTTGGAGGAAGGAGGAGGCTGGACAAGCATGGATGGGGTTGCTGAGGATGCAAAGAGACTCTCCACAAACACTGTATGCACATGTCAGACCCCTGAATAGCTCTGCTCCTGTGAAATTCCCAAGCTCAAGGCATGATTCACTAATAAATTGTATGGATTATGCAGCATTTGCTTGAGGACAGATGTATCACTGCCTTCTGCAGGAGAAACTGTCAGACCCTCTCTGTGCTCATCAGTTTACAATTTTCACACCTTCTAGTGGCTGATCTGGAAAACACATCAGCCATTACCACGATGGATATAAACAACTAATATCCAAAATTCTTGTGAGGCAGCCCCTTCAGTACAGCTTGATAGCACAGGACATAGGTAGCCTAGGATAAATGCCAAACAGAGCAGAGAATTTCACCCCTGAACTGACATTTAAGAGTACGTTTCAATGGCTTATGCAGTGCAGACTTTCTGATGTTCTTTCTCCATCATTTTGTTAAGATTACACGTCCAAACTTTCAAAGCACAGCATCCAAAATACAGAAATGCTCTCCCTAGACCGAATTTCTCCCTAGAGTTAATGTTAGGATCAGATCAGCTGCAAAGCTACTGGTATTCAGATGTAAAACTTTTCAATTGAAGCAGACTATTGTCTTGGACAAAATCAATTAAGTGCAATAAATTTCATACATAGACCCCAAGGCTGGCAAGTGTCCCCTAATGTCACACTGAAGAAACCTGAGCCAAACAAATACCACCCTCCTCAGTCCTTTTCACGTACTCTTTTTGCTCATCAGTTGCACGAGAAAAGAAAATGCCCGTTTTTCCTGCTTGCTGGAGAATAGAGATACACATACCTTCAGTTAGACGTGGTTTTGGTAACACAAGTGATCTATAAAGTGTTCCTTTCGGGGTACAACAAAGAAAATAACACCTTCCAACAGTTTCCAACATAACCTTAACCAGCTGAGGAGACAATTCAGAGAGAAGAGCATTTAAATTACTGTACACGCTCAAATAGAACATTTTTGTTCCTCAGCACATTGCTAAGGTACAGACTGCTGCACCTTGTGACAACACCATGGAGATGGGCTGCTAAAAAACTACCCTTTATTTTTTACCTTCTATTAGTAAGGGTGTACGACTTTTCACATGCTCCCAGATAGATGCAAGATAACAGAAACCCACTCCATAAAATATTTCAAAACACACTCAAGAAATTTACATTCCAGAAGCTTAGATTCTTGATGCCTATTCCTGCTACCTCATGTAAAGACCTTTTAAGGAAAGCACACAGTAAGCAGTATTTCTGATTCTGTTTTGAAGAACTCCACCATTAAAAGGAATTATTTATCTGCTTTTTTCTACAACTTCCTAAGAAAGTATCATTTATATTACACACTTATATTATTTAGACTAAAAAGGACTGATTTCAGCATCAAGACTGTGTAGTGATCTCAGTTTCATCTTTCTATTCAATCCCTTTAAACTCACATTAAAAGAATATTTAAATGCATAGACAGAATATTTCAAATGCAAAAAAAAACTATGGCAAACACATGGATACAAATGTACAACTAAAACTTAGCCTGCCAGGCCCACATGCAATATTTTTCTCTTTCTCTTAGGTTAACCGTGCAATTTAACAAACACAAAAAATGGCACAAAAATTATGGATGTTGAATGTGAATGCTCTTGTAAATTAGGTGACATAGCAAACAAATCAAAACGAAAATACACTAAGAAAAAGAAAAATTGGAAATATTAACATAAAGCAGGCTTCACAAATGTATTCAGGAAATCCTAACAGTTGCTTAGGGAAAATGGGAAATTAGCAGCTGCATTTTTAAGGAACTACGTAGTGTTTCAATAATGTATATATGTGTGTGTATATATATATATATACAGAAACAAGAATGGGGGGAACAAATTTTGAAAACACCTTAATGCACCTTGATAATGTTGAAAGGCAGAAGTCATTTAAACAACAGGAAACCCACAAACCCAAAAGCCAACATGAAAGAAACAATACTAACACTTAAGATATTGATAACAAATACTAGTTTTCATTAGGAATGTAAGTGTACCATCAGGCCCATAGTTCCATTTAACCCCATCAGAAGGGGTTAATTAACATTAACTTTTGGTAAATTTCTGCATAAGAGTTGAGCTAGTAAATACTGAACCTCTCTGAGCAGAGGTGAGCAGGCAGGAGCAGTACAGCATTACTCAGATCACGAAGGCCATCGTGACCCCAAAGAGCTGTGACAAACCTGCAGCAAGCAGAGGGTATGGCTCTCAGATGTGGACACCAGGAGGATTAATGGTCAATTTAGTCGAAGACACAGGGTTCAGAGGGCTTTGCTCCCCAGACTGTCCTTTAAGCCCTACAGAATCTCCAGATTTATGGATTTATGCAGGGAGTCACAGAAAATACAACTCCCTTCTTTTAGAAGGTATATGGAAATGCAAAATACAACTCCCTTCTTGAAAAAGGTGTATGTAAATATATGGAAAACCTACACATGGACCCACCAACACAATCCAGTCATTTCAATGTTGGCCTGAATGTACCACCAACATGTAATTTTGGAATACATTCAAGTTACACTAGAAATGAGCATAAAAAACCACAGAAAATCCTGCCATATTTCTGACATTCCTTGAACGTTAGGAGACTACATTATTTTCCAACTTATTATCAACTCTATGAAAATAGAGAGTGACATTCCTTCTAGCTAGAAGAAAACATGTTTATATTTAGTTTACTCAGAACTGCAACATTGAAAGAACATTTATTCTCCCAAATGTGAAATAGCCTCTTACCTTGAATGATCTGTTCAGCGTGTTGCTTTTCAAATCAGCGAAATGATCTTTTTTTTTTTGACAGATCACTAAATAAGCTGGAGAAGGCAGTGCATCAGCAGCACAGGACAGTTATTGCCTCCGACACCTGGCTGCGGCAGAGGAATTCCTTTGCAATGGAATGGAGAGTAACTAACCCATGCCTCTGCTGACTCCAGCTGTCAGTCAGCACTGCCAGCTGGATGCATCACACACCTCAGAGATGGAACCAGAGCCCCACACTGGACAGACAGCAACATTACGGGACTGGATTTGGACAGCCAGAGGAACACGAGTGGTGTTAGTGAGTTTTAGACACTCGAAAATACCGTGGGCCGTACACAGAGTTTGCCTTCCCCTGTTTTTGTTGCAAAGTAATGCTGGAGACATAAGCGTAGTGCTTGGGTCGGGCACGAATCCTACAAGCAGGGAATGCGTCCTGACAGTGTCTGAGCCTCAGCAGGGACAATGCACAGCAGCGACCGAGGGAATTCCTCCGCCACGGCGCAGGAGTCAGGCCTCTGGATCTGGGCTCAGCACGGCCAAGTTGCCGTGTTTGGAGCGGCTCGGGGGCTGCTCCCGGGGAGCGCGGGGCTCGAGCGTGGAACGGACACGCGGACAAACGGCCCCAGGGCTCCAGTTGCAGCGGCGGCAGCGGCAGCAGCGAGTCTACGGAGTCTACGGCGTCTACGACCCCTCCCCGTCCCTCTCTTGTTCCTCCTCTCCCTCTCCCGCTGTGCCGCACTCTGTCTCGGTGTCCCGCAGCCTCTCCCGGTGTCCCTTTCCCGACCCCCCCGGCCCCTCTCGGCGTCCCCGTCCCGGCCTCTCCCTCTCCCCTCGCAGGGCTGGGCCACGCCCCGGGCCCGCCCCCGGCCCCAGCCCCGCCCCCGCCCCCGCCCTCGCCCTCGCCCCCGGCCCCGCTCCGTCCCCCGCCCCCGCCCGAGCCCCCGGCGCCGCCCCCAGCCCCGCGGCCCCGCCCCCGGCCCCGCCCCGGCTCCTCCCGGGCCCCGCGGAGGACACACGCGACGCGGCGCGGCCGCTCCCGCCGCCTCCGCCGCGGCTTGCCCGGCCCGAGCTCCGCCGCTCGGCAGCGCAGCCGCCGGCCTCGAGCCGCCGGGGCCCGGGGCGGGTGGGGATGGCCGGCCCGGGGCGCTCGGGGGGCGCTCGGGGGCCGTGTCTGGCCCCGGGCCGAGCGCTGAGGGCCGCGTGTCGCCCGCAGGGGAGGCGCGGGAGGCCCTGCAGGACCGGTCCCGGCTGGGTTCGCTGCCGGGGCGCGGAGGCTTCGGCAGCGTCTGCTCGGGGACGCGGCTCTCGGACGGCGCCCCGGTGAGCGGCGGGGCTGGCGGCGGGCGGAGGAGGAGGAGGAGGGCGGAGGAGGAGGAGGAGAAGATCGGGGCGCGGCGGGGCAGGCGGCGAGCTGAGCCCGCTGCTGGCCTTTGCTCGCAGGTGGCCATCAAATGCGTGCCCCGGGCCCGCATCCGGCACTGGGGCGAGCTGGTGAGTGAGCGGGGCCAGCGGGAGAAGCTGGGGCCCGGCATTGTGCAGGTTGCATTGTGATTTTTGTGTAGCATGAGGTGATGTTGAAAAGAGCAGTTGGAATAGAGTTTGCAAAGGCAAAAGTGTGATCTTAGAACTGTCAAACAGTATAGAATTCCTTCAATATCTTTATCCCCCATCAAGTTAAGGTGTGGTATTCAGTGAAGTTAGTGGAAATTGGAGGGATTTACTACTGTACAATCTCGTGCCTATTGCAATTAGAAGAATAATGAGATTTTAGTAAATCAAAAGGTAGTTTTCATTCAGTTTGGACTTGGATAGGTAAATTACTCCTGTTGGAAAAAAATGGATTAGAGATTGTAAATGTTTAGAAGCTGAAGCATAATCCCTGCTTTGGCTATAAATAAGGAATATCATACACAGAATGGATTATTCTGAACCCCCGTCGGAGGCCTTCAGAGTCAACCTTACAGGTCTCATGGTATCAAAACTGGGAGGAACTATCCTGTATCTTTTCTCTTAATTCTTGCTCTTTAGAACTTTAATTATTCTGGATTACTCAAATAATCCACAGGAATAATAGAATAGGCATGATGATAGGATGATATGGCAGTATATCTTTTTTTGGTAATTATGTAATTATGCTCCATGACTTGAGAAAGGAAAATATTTAAATGATCAATCATATTCTTGAGCTAAATCTTGATATCAATACAGAAGGTTACACATGATTTCAAATCTATAACCTTTGACTGTATGTTTAAAAGACATTAATTATAAGTACATAAAAATATTCTAATGACAATAAGCATGGTAATTGTAGTTTATGAATTCAGTCTTTTGGAGTGGATAAATTAAGCAAGCAGAGAAAGGCTCATGAGGAAGTATTCAGAGAATGCAGAAATTGTGCCTAATATGAAGTAAACAATGATAGGCCCTATCCTTTCTCGACTTTATAATGGTCAATAAGGCAAAAAGTTAAACCCAAGCATGATAATATAGCACAAAATTGATCTAATTAAATATTCTGAAGAGAAATTAGAAGGTGGATTCAGTGGCACTCAAACTGGCACCAAGCAAATTAATAACAAGGCCAAAACCTCTGGGGAGAGTAGTGAAAGGCCCCAAGGTTTTTTGTGGAGAGTTGCAGTGAAAAGTGTGTTTACAAACTTCAGTCTCATGTTGGCAGCTGCTCTAATTCTCTAGACTCCATCCATTTCCCCAGTGCAGTGTTTTGGTGGACGCATGGTTATCTTCTAAATAATCTTGGACTTCCTCCTAATTGTTCTGACTTTTTTTCTGTGTGAGAGAGACAATTCTGGGCCAGGCATTGTTTGCCTTGCTCTGGTTTTCATGGCTCTACTCTAGTACCTAGAGTACCTAGGTGTCCACTATAGCCAGAAGATCAGGCAAATGTCTTCTTTTTGGCAGTATTTCCTGGAGTGAATGTCTGTCATACATTGGTCGGGCAGAGCTGGAATTTATAAGACAGGATAGCCCACTTGGTTTGCCTAGTAGCTTGGAAGATAATAAAGGTGATGAACAAATCTCCAGTAACTCTAAATGGAGTTACCTAGATATACTAACTCTAAACTGAGTTACCTGGATATCCTGAGATGAGAACAAGTCCGAGGGGTTCAAGAAGAGACTGTAGGAAAAGCTCTTGAATGTTGACCTCTTAGATGTTGATGTGAAATGAGGAGGCAGGGGAAGGAGGCAGCTCTTAGGAACAGAATTATTCCTTTTATCCTCTATATGCCTGTTGAAGTACTGCCTTCCCTTAGGGGGATAACTCAAGCAAACACCTGTTGGATGCCATTGTGTTTTCGTGGATGATTTAGGGATGGCTGCCCATTTCTGGTGATCCTGTTCAGAAGTGATTTAAGATGTGCGGTAGTGTAGACAGAAAGTCAAGCTAGAGCTGCTGTGACAGTGCTTCCAGCATGTGTCAGCATCCTGAGTGTTGTGAGCTAAACCTGAAATTTGATTTAAACTGCCTGATATCTGCCAAGGGGCAGGATATCATTGCTAGAGAGAAATCCTCCCATCTTCCGCGACTCCATCCCCAGTCAGATGGAAGAACAGGTTGGTATCCAGAGGTGAATGGCACTGGACCTTTGCGAGGCACAGAAATCATCCATATCCCCATGCTTTTAAGGAAAAGGATTCTGAGCAGAGGGCCCTTTGACTCTGCAGCAGAAACTGTTTGGAAAAACTTGCTTTAATAATAAGATTCTGACTGAAGACTTTTGCAGAGGATGGTTTGCTTATGGAAATGGTCAAGCGGTCGTTCTGGTATTTGGACACCAGGTTACAAAAAGAGGAAAACTACTGTATCGGTGTACATGAAGTGAATTGAAAAGTAGATTAAAGGAAAAGTTCAGAAGCCAAAGCTGGAGAGAGGTTCAGAGTAACCCAAAATTGCCATCCAAGATCTTGGGGAGGAGGGTTGTAACCTTTCTGAAATACTACTGCGCATGTACTCCCTAACTAATACATTGGGTGTGTTAGACCAAACCAGACAATTTATTTTTAACACAGAAGGACTTTGAGGACAACTCTGACACCCAGAGGAAAGAAAAGGCTTTATGGAAAGTTTCCATCTTTGAATCACTGCTAAAGTAGAAGTGGTGTTTTATTAGTGGAAAATGTCAGTGAAATTTGCAATAATTGTGTCTTCCTGAGAGGTGTCACTACAGTAAATCCCCTTTGTGGAATGGTTAAGTCACAATTGAAATTTGGTGGTGTGCAGTAGTCCATTGTTCTGGTACTTAAACTCTTTGGGGAACAGTCCCCATAAGGGGTAATGATTTGCTGGTGGCCAAGAAGTGTATTTTCTGTATGATCCAGGTGGAGAAGTAAAGGAAGAAATGCTGTGAAATAGACACATTTTTTGTACACCTGAAAAGAGACTTGGATGTGATATGCAGGCAGATATCGGCTTTAAATTAGATGTAGTCAATGTTAATGGTATTAACATACAGATCTTTATCAGCAGAGGTGTATTCAGGCTTCTTCTATTTTCCTGTCCATTTGCTTCAGTGTAGCAGTGTGAGATGAAAGCCCAAGGCTTTGCAGACTGGCTCCTCCTTTGTGCCCCGGGTGTGTGATCATTGTTTGAGGCAGGGAACAGGTAGACCTGAGAAACAGTGAGAATGCCAGCACAGGGGCTCCTGCTGCATGTGCTGATACATCCCTTGTATGGGATGGAGACTGCCCACTTGGTTTGAGGATTTGCTTCCAGGCACCTAATTTCTCTGAGATGGTGTCATTTTCTCTGTAAATGTGCCTCTATGGCTATAGCTGCAAAGAGTTTAGTCTGAACAGTATTCATCGGTTTGATTGTTTCCTGCTCCCTCTGACTTTGTGGTGCACAAGTCGACCTAAATGTCTCAATAATGAATTATTGCTGGGTAATTAATCAGCTTCCCCTGCTTTAGAGAGTTGCCTCCTAGAACTTACCATAATTCACCTCCATCAGCCAATACATACAGACATTAATTGCCTCATAATATTGTCAGGAAGATGTCAGGTAGTACTGACAGGGTGTGAGTGCTTCTCTTTGATCTAAGCAAATTTTCTTAGTGTTTTGCCCCTAATCTCATTCTACACATTTATCTTGCCAGTGCCATGAGCTGGACTGAGGACACATCATCAGGGTGCAGTCAGGAGCAATTTGTCCATATGAACAGTGATTTCAGATTTGCAATGGGAAGTGAGTAATTCCCCAGCAGGTAAGTCACAAAACCAGTTACTGACAGCTGGGCCAGTGGAAATTCTCCTTGTAGTGGCCTTGTTTTAAACACCAAGATGAAAATATGATGCATGCTTCGAAGGTGCAAACAATGTCTACTCTCATTTCACTCAGTGAAATTTGCTCAGCTTCATCTTGGAGCACTGGAGATATTTTAGTATTTCAAAGTGTATCAAACTATTGGCCCAGTATTTGGAAAAGCTACTCAGATTTAGTGGAAATGTTTCTATTTCAGACCCAAACCACTTTGATATTTGTTAATTTTATTAGTGTATTGAAGTTGATTGACACTGGGAAAAGTGATCCTGTTTCTTCAATTGATAACACCACAGGAATTGCCTTTTTCTTAATCTTTATTTGGATGCCTCCCTGTCCCTATGGAACAATGGGTTTGAAGATGCAGTGAGGTAGACCACTGGAAGGAAAAGGCCAGGCTAAATATTCCTTGCAATAAATAGGCCTCTTTCCCTTGACTTCAAAGGGAAAAAAAAAAAAAAAAAGCCTAATTAAATACAATTGAGGGGAAGAGGAAAAAATGAGATCCTTTGATTTGAACACACTTTGGAGCAGAGCACGGAGAGATAGGAGAATGATCTCTGTGAGATGAATAAGTTGCCTCTCCTGCTGCATTTGTTTTGGGGTGGGTGAATAATTTCTTGAGGATTTTTTTTTTTAAAAGTTGGATTTGACTTGGTTGATATTCCTTTCAGCATCTAGTTTTTCTATTTTGGCTTGTATTTTTCATACAAGAACCATGTTTTTAGGGCAGATAGCTGGTCCTGCAGTATAGGCAGATCTCATAAGGGCAGGAGGATAAGGAAATACACCGGAAAGGACAATATTGAAGATTTTATCAAGTTTGACCTCCTGGCAGTTGAAGCAAGTTGTCCCTCAAGGTCTTGTGGGAGCTGTTTCAAGTGAAGAGAGCACGAGTCACAAACACAGTGAAGATCTCTGACTAATTCTAAATCGGGTAAAGAATTAGCCCCTTCACCATCACGCCTGGATTTTTACCTGGGGAGAATGTCTATCGAAAAAGATTGTGGCTGTTCTGAAGGACTAATGTCCAAGGCAGCCGAAAATCTGCATTGGCTGATGTGTTGTGTGTCCTCCCTCCTCCCAGTGTTTTCAGTCAGTGTGTCAGAGCCTTTCCTGGCATGTGAGCCATTCCTTGAAGTGTTGAAATGGTTCCTTGGGACTCCCTCACTCTTGGCAAAAAAAGTAGGAGGAGGAAGGACAAATCTCGCTCCCTCCACTTCCAAGGAGTGTATATTGTGTGTTGTATACTCCCTCGGGGTGTTTGCCACCTTTCCTGAGGGTGAACTTGTAGGATTTGTTGCAAACTTATTCACAAGAAATGTTGTGTGTACCTATTAGAGTTTTACAGTGAGTTAGGGATTTGGCAAAGGTGAATTGTTGAAGTTGAAAATAATTTTGGGGTGTAACAGATCAACCCCTGCATAACACAGATAAAAATACTTGCAAGAACCTTTCCCTTTTTCATTTATCATTATGCACACTGCTTCACTGGAAAAGGCCTCACAGGATGTGTTTGGAGAGGAGCCTGCTTTTCCATTAAACAACAAGGAATATTTTACTTTTGAAAGAAAGAGACAAAAACATGCCATTTTTTTTAATGGCATGTTCTTGGTTATCAGATTAACAACATTTCTGGAGGGGTATTCAAGCAAGTGTTAAGTGTAAAACATACAAATAAATGTACTCTTACTTTCAGCAATCCTTTAAGAACTAGAGACTTATCTTAAAGCAGGATCACTTTCCTTCTGGGTGAATCACCTTTAGGTATTCCTCCAAACAAGCTGCAGCTGTCCCATATGACACTGGCAGGGGCAGCTGTGGGCCGTGGTGCTTCCCCAGGAGTTTTTGGCGGCTGACTCTTGCTTAGGTAATTTAGTAATTGTGCTGCCACCTTCGGGATCCCCAAAAGGTCTGTCTCCCACGTGCCTGCATGTTGCAAGACTATATTTCTTTCCCATATGTTCCTCTTTTCTGTGCATGATTGGTCTTTGTACAGATAAAGGAGGGGTTTTAGCACTCGTTAATGAATTAACTAAATGGTGGATGTAGTGATGTAATCTATACAAAATGATTCTGTTAGATACTTTGGAGACTTCTGTTTTGCTTGTGTGATCTTTACTATTTGAGGGAAACTTTCAAACTCCTGATGGGCCTTGAGTGATTTTTACTTCTTGGACAGACCGTGCTTCTCTTGTCTTTCTACTTGTTGTCCCCTTAATTTTAGCCCCTAGAGGGCTAAACTTTCCAGTTTCATTAAATAAATCATAAATATTCCAGTTTATAAATAATATAGATGTTCATTGTATATTTTTATATAATTTAATTTTGTCCCCTACAGGGTTAAAATTTGGAGGGTGAGTGCTACTCTTCAGGAAAACCTGGTGATGGAACAAATGAGGTGCAGCTGGCATCAATCAAGGTTGCAGTTAGACAGAGTGGAAACACTGCAGTTGGACCAAGTGCCTTCATCAGAGCAGCAAGTTCCAGAGCTCCTTCACTGTGGCACCTTCAGGCTTGGTGGAAGGAGAACCTGACACAGTGAGTGTAAAGCAACGACACCTGAGCTTGCAGAGTCTGTGGCTGAGTAAAATCTGGTCTAAGTTCTGTTGTTTTACAGAAGAAAAATGTTGTAGCTGATCTGTCAAACACGGTAGACTCAAAGTGAGGGCCTGGAAGTGACTCTGTAAGAAGAAATGGCTTATAAAAGAGGGTAAAAAAGTGTGAGCTGGCTGCTGAAGATTGATAGCAGAGATTTTTTTTTGTCTTGGTTGTCGCACTAGTGATTCCACGTGGTATGTTTGGATGCTTTTCAGTTTAGATTGCTATACAAGTATGAAGGTTGTCTTGCCCTCTCTTTGTTGGGCAGCTTTATGGCCATGATACTCAGTAAATGATGAGCTTTCTTTAGGTTGATTTATACTGTTGGCTGGGGATTATTTGTGGGTTTTTTTTCTGCTTGAGGTCTCAACCATTAACAAACAAACGTGTGCTGGACTTCAGCTTTGTGCATAAACCTCCAAAGTGGAAAAAGGCCTTTGATATTTCCTGCATTTCTGTTATAAAGTAGCTATAAGTGGTACAGTTTTGGGGGTGGGTGACTCACTTCTTGAGGATTTTATTTTTAGAAGTTGGATTTGACTTGGTTGATATTCCTTTCAGCATCTAGATTTTCTATTTGGGCATGTATTTTCCACGTTGACTTTAATGATCATAGTGTCAAAAAGTCAATATGCTGTTGTAGATGTGAGAAGTTTGCTTGAGTACTGGATTCCAGGGAGGAGAAATAGAAGAAAATAAGTAAATACTGTTGCAGTTTGTCTATTTAAAAGCTCTATTTAATATATTTTTTACCGTGTTGCTTGCTGAGTTTAATCAGAGTCCGAATAGATTTCAAAGCTTCTCTCCAGTTTTAGGAAGCTTGGAGATGGCAATTTCAAGATTATCTCATCTTGTTGGCATGGTTTCTTTCTAGGAAGGCTAAATGGCACATCAGAATCTGCTTTGTTTTTCCAGAAGCATCAGTACTTCATGGTATTGTGGAAAAGTTCAAGTCATTACCGTGCCAGCCCGTCACAGTTAATTTTTTGGCAAAATGAATCCATAACAAGAAATGGTTTCAATCGATTTCTTCTGCAGATTCTGCAGTAGATGTGCAGATCTGTTGATTAGCTCAGCCTGTTGGAAGAGTGGGGTCTGCCCCATTTGTTGTCCTTGGGGACAGTCATGGCTGGGTTATTTCTGTGGGCCTGTCAGCTCACAAGGAAATGCCCTTCAGCTCTTACCCTGACTTAGATCAGCATGAGGAACATCATGACATAATAGTTATTTTTTAAAAATGTTTTTAATGTATTTGTCAACTTGTACTGCTGCTGCATAAATTCGTTAAGAGTCTTTATGGAATGCTGAGCACGGTTGTGGTCAGTGAGATTTGCAGATGTGGACTGGTGGAATTGCAGTTTGCCCTGCAGTGTGTTTTAGTCTCCTTTGGGAGTGTTTCCCCACCCCTCACCTGGCTGTAAGATGTATAAGTGCCTAAGTGAGCAGTTATTTACCTGTGGCAAGTCTGTTGAACCTAAACTCAGGAAATTGTACACCTGGCCCTATTTACCTTGATCTTATTCCATAAAATCTTCATGCTGATAATCTGTGCAGCTCAGAGCACTGAAAGATGATCTGCAAACAGAGGGAATACTTGCTCTGAACTCTATGGAGGCCCTCAGGAGTCATTCTGATTGATGTCTAGGGATTTCACAAGGATTTGACCTGCTTGATCTTGAGCTTGTAATTAATTGTCAGAGCTGCTATCAGCTTTAGAAATGGGTTTCTACTAACTGGCCCAAAATAGCGATGTTGGGCTTTGAAACTGTTGCCGTTTATGTGTGAAATCAATTGCACCAAGAGCATGTTGTTTTCATGAGTAACAAAAAGGATCCTGTTCTGTAATGTCATCCCATTTGTTAGAAAATGTTAGCACCTCTCATTTCACAAGGTTTTTTTTTTTTTTGTACACGGCAAGGATGCATTAAATTTAGTCACGTGCAGAAAGAAATCTGCAACTGGATACTCGTTGTAAAGGCACTAGATATGTGTGATTTCTCTGTATTTTAACACTTATTTGAATACAATAGATGAAGCTGCTCAGATGATGAAAGGGCTCTTTGGCTATTGAAAGTCCTCTTGCCCTCTCATCTCTCCTACTGTCAGTGTATGCCTGCTAGTTAATAATAGCTTGACACTGGTATAGTTTCAAGCTATTTTTTGCCCATTTCTCTCTTGGTTGCAATAAAAAGAACAGGTTCTATTAGGGGAGCCTTTCTTCCTGCAAGTAAATGGGTGTTTAGTGAAGAGAAAATGCATGGCAGTGGTGGAAACTTAGCAGAGCTTCCTGCTCCTGCTGCACTGCTCATCATGCCATTTATCCATGGGGAAGGAGGGCAGTGTCTCTCTTTAGGATATCATGGCCGGACTCGGGGAGATTTACCTGGTGGTCCCACCCCAGAATGGTCCATAGGAAGCCTGGCAGGCTGCCAATTTCTTGCTTAGACCAAGGAATCTAAGGGACTAAAACCAGGAGAATATGTTCTGTCTGTGTTACATGATAGACATGAGCAATGTGTTATCACAAAGATGTGACAGGGACCTCGTTAGGCCCAGCAGATGTTTTAGTCCTGGCTCTCACACTCTGAATGTGAGAGCTGGAAACATGCTGGAAGTGTAGTGCACATCCTCAGAGGACGGAAGGTAATTTGACAGCTCACTTCAACCCTCTTCAATAATGTTGACTCTTCTGGCATCTGTTTGTTGAGAATGTGGCTTCTCATGTGGAAAACCGAGACTTCTTGCAGTAAAAATAAGGATTTCTTTTCCTGATTTGGTTTTCTTTTTTTTCTGGCTTAGGTTAGAAGAGAGAAATATTTGAATGTAGCATTGATGTGTTTAATTTCTAAGCTTTATTTGGGGACTTTGAAAAGGTGAAAATATGTAAGCAGTATTGAGGGAAGAAAGTGTTCTTGTTTGATGCATTAAACTGTTTTCTTTCTGAGAATCTGTGTTTTTAGAGATCCCAGGCAGTACTTTTTCCTTTAGCAGTGCCAGAGTCCTGCTGTCTGTCTCAAGAGAAGCCAAAAAAGGTCAGGTAAGAACTGTTTAGGTAAGATAGGTGGCATTTCTGTCAGTTCTCACTAGCTGGTGAAGCAGATGAGGAGCTGCACAAAACTGAAAACAAACAAGTAATGTTGCTCTGTCCCTGTCCCCCAAGTCCAAAAAATCCTCTCAATGCCCTTAAGCGGCCGTCTTTGTGAAGGGAATCTTTTCTCTTGAGTGGAAGTTTAGAAAGTGTTTTGTTGTACTGGTTATGTTAATTCAGGCGATCTTTGTTTCACAAGACAGGAATTGAGAGGGCTGTCCTGCTCTGCATAATTACCTGTCACAGCAAAGAGAATATATTAAGCTGGGAAACTGAGATTGGTGTAAAATTCTGTCTTACCTGCAAGGTATATCAGCAGTGTGTTTGATAGAGCTTGATTGTATCCAAGATTCCAGGGGGCTCCTGGTGTCAGGTGAGAATCCTTCTTTACGGAAAGCACTTGGTCTTTTCCTGTTGATATTGGTGAGCCAAAAATACTATTTTTTGCTGCTTCTTGTAGCAAACCAAGTGTGAAATGTGAGATGTAACAGCGCTGCCTAAGGCTCTCTGGCAGCCTCATGCATTAGCCTGCTTTTAATATTGGTTGGTAAGATGACAGCACTTTGCTGCCGGTCTGTGAGGTATCCATGTAAGGTGGGTTATCTTTGCTCAGGTGCCTGGAGACTTGTTCTTACAAGAGATACAAACAATGCATTCGAGAATTTGGCACATCTGGGACATTTTATCTTGCTCTTGGAGAAAAAGGTCAAATGCTCCACAGCCTGTTTCTCTTAAATAGCAGAAAATCCCAGGCTGGATTGAAGATTTGACCCCCATTAAAATACATCGCTTCATGTCTAACCTAGCTATGGGGTTTTAGCTGTGTACATAAATACATAACTGCAGATGAATATTGAAGTACTCCTAGTGTAAATAGAAATACGCAGATGCACATGCTAGGCATACTCATGCATGCCTACAGCTGCAGAGAAAATGTACAGCAGGCAAAGGACTTTCTGATACAATGAAATGAATGTCTTTATTAAGATCTTAGTTCCTCATTAAAAATGCTGAGAAGTAGAACTTGTATGAAAGACTGAAGCTGGGATTTCAAATTAATGTGTATGATAGTCAATATGAACTCAATTCTGAAACGTAAGAGTGTCTGTGGAGATCTGTTGAACTGTGTTCATATATATCACTGTTTTTTCTTGTCCCAAGTTTTTTTTTTTTTAAATTTGGGGTTGCCATTGCAGTTTTAGGAAGGTTAATATTTAGTGCAATTCAGAAGTCCTAAAGAAAACAATTGTTTTTATACAAGACATTTCTCCCATTGTTTTAAGAGGAAAAAATGATCTCGTGTCAATGGTATGGACTCTTATCCTCCTGCTTAAGTATTCAATTCTTTTGATTCAGCATCACGTGCATATGAAATTGGTCTCTTAAGTGATAGGTATTTTTGGAAGGTTTGCTCAATTGTGCTTTCAGATTTTTCATTCACCTTCTGGTGGCTTGGCTGGGTCTGCATACACAAGTGCATGAACTGAACTATCATTAGCAAGTTCAGTTTTTCCTCTTGTACTCTTTGTGGCCTCTAAGTTTTTCTTGTCTGCTGTCTTTGCAAACCAGTTTTTCTGCAGGGTCACTTTAAATCACCCGGTGTGACAAATGTGTGCATGAGGGAATGTGTCTTGCTGGTTGTGGCCATCAAAATAGGTTTCACATGGTAGAAATTTGATAGTGTATTTACAGTTCTCAAATCTTGCTTTTGCCGGTGTCCTTGAGTTCATTTTTTTAACAGTCTCAATGAGTTACTGACTAGCTGGCATTGGAAAAATTTGACTTTATCCTCAGGGGCCACTGTAGGCTTTGTTCTGATAAATACTTGTCCAAACATCCCCATTATTTTTTCTTCAAGACAGAAAATGTGACACAGGGTGCTGTGCCTGTTATCTCCCACCTAGACTTGTTTGGTTGGTGGTTTTTTTTTTTTTCCTTTGAGAGAAACTTCAACCTTTTTATTCATTGACCTGGTGAATACTTTATCAATGTATTAAGGTCCTTTTATTAGTGTGGATTTTTTTTAAAGTTTAAAATAAAAATCAGGGAAATATTCTAATTGTATGATTTCTATGGTTGGTTCTACTCCAGAAGAAAGCTTAATTGTTGAAATATTTCTGAGTTCCTGTGTTCTGATTTTTTGAGTAGTCAGTGCTAAGTCTTGAGCAGAAGCTTGCAGAAGAGCTGCAGGATTGAAGGAGAGCAGAAGTGACACAAAGTAAAGCTCTTTTGGGAGATCTTATGGAGGTTAAGCAAGTGCAGCAGGATTTGAGCAATGCTGCTTAGTCCACTTGTTCATGTGTGGATGCCAGGGTGGAGGAGACTGGAATTGGGAGCCGAGATCACTTAGAGGTGTGTCTGTGAGAGAAGCCAACTGCAATCTGCTGGTTTCTGGTGACTTTAGAGGTACCTGTCCAGTGTTAGTCCTGTCTCGTACTGGAGCAAACTATTGATCACCTGGCCAAAAACATTTTGCTGCTTTAAAGAACTTCCCCAAACTTTAGGGAATAGTGGGACTGTCATTAAGAAAGAGATGTAATTCCAAGCACTTTCTCTTGGTTTTAAATGCTGACTTCATGGGGTTTTTTCCCTAAGAGTAGGAGAGCTTCATGTAAGTCTTGAAACTGCTGGTGGTTGATAGGCTTTTATTTATTTAATCAGGGCAGTGCATGTTACAGAACTGACAGCAAAGGGATCAGGACTGGAAATATTTTTTACTAGACATCAACATGCTGCTGTGCTGTTGGGAGAAAGTGGAGATTGCTTTGCCAGCACCATCTGGGAGCCTCTGCTTGGCTGTATGGTAGGCAGACCTTTTGTGAATCAGAGAATTGCCTTTGGAATAAAGCCTCTTGGTGGCAGGTTTTTTTAATCTGCTGCACTGACAGAACTGCTCCATCTTGTCCTCTTAATGCAAGCGTGTGTGCCAAATCTGCCTGAAGGGCTCTGTATCCAGGAGAGAAGGAAGTGGTAGTGCCTCTGAAAGGTGCTTGCCTTCTTTTGCGAGACAAAATAAACTTTTGGTGGCTTTGTGGGGCTGCAGCCGGCACTCTTGGGTTATATATTCTTCTTATATGAATGTAGCACACACTTCAAATTTATTGTTAGAGGAAAGAATAGAAATGTTGTCTACAGCTTACAGAGGGAAACAGCATATGCTGTGTGTATAATTGTCATTCAGCCCAAAAGATGTGTTGAAAATGTGCACTTTTTTTGTGTGGCGGGCAAAAAAAAACCCCCAACCAAACATTTGTTAATCTTTGTGCTTTATGGGAACGGGTTACTCAGTTGTCCTTAATAGTTGTGACGGAATGACCAAGCAGATTGTGGGTAAAGATACTTTTGGGTTGAGGTGGTTACACAATTAAATGAATAAAAGGTGATAGTTCTGCATTGCCAATACGTCAAAAGCTTAGAGTTTGGTAGCAGAATTTTAATTAAATCCATAAGACAGTCTCGGCTGAATTAACAAAGCCAAAATTATGCATCACCACTACTTCTGTCCATGTAAGTATTATAATAAATGTAAAAAGAAAGTCATCACTATCATTCAGAATGCTAGGAATAGAAATTGGACAATAACCTGGCTGGCGTAAGCATTTATAGTTCTAAAAGAGTGGAAATAAATTTAAATCCTCTTCCAGGTTTAATGACCAGGCAAATATAGGGTAAAGTAAAACTTTGAAAGTTGTTATAAGTTGAGTTTTGTTGCGTCTTTTTAGTTCTTGAATATCTTTCAAAGAAAGTCAAATCTCAGAGCTCTGAGACCACCTGTAGCTACAAAGCCTTGAATCCTGTTTGCTGACTCCCAAATTCAAATCTCAAATTTGTGTGGACTGCCTGGAGCCACGAATGACACAGTGAGAGCATTCAGGCTCAAATACTGTCTGCTTTTCTCTAGCTCTAGGGGCAGATTAGGCAGCACTTCAAGTCCTGTTTCTGGTTTCAGTCCTTCCACTCTTCTAAAACTGACTCTCCGTGCAAGTTGGCCACTTTGTTAATGACTGTATTGGAGTTCAGGCTGTCTTGTGGCAGTGAATGGTAGTATCTTCAGAGCACGAGCAATATGTTTTTTTCCTAATCTTTTAAGTGTTTCAGAAAACATGTTGATTGAAATAAGCTCGTTGCCATCAGTGAGACAAGAGAGAGAATGGTGTGCTTGCAAAAGAAAAGAGTGCTCAAATTTTGTACTGTTCAGTAGGTGTTTTCTGCAATTCCCTTCTTCCAAGTGGCCAAGGATCAGAAGAGAGGTCCTGACCTTGTGCAGTTTTGCAATTCATAGATGTCCAGCGTGATTTAGGATTTTGGAATTAAATGGCTTGAGTTTGCTAAGTTGTAATTGAGCTGTTGGATTTCATTCACGAAACATAGTCTGGTCAAACAACTGACCCATATTTTGGTTGGTTATTTGATGTCCTGAAAAATAACCTGCCTTGTGAAATGCAAAATTGAGGTCAAGCCTTTCATGCGCCTCATTCAAAGGAGCTTTTTGCTCAAAATCACTTGAATTGAGCCATGTCTTGGTACTGTGGGGAGTTTGTCTAGAGCTAAGGATTATGGTTTATTGTCTTTGAAATCTATTTTTCTGTTAAATTCTCAATGAATATTCTCATCTGAAAGTAGATGTAGTGGTGGTATTTACTGTAAATTTCTACTTCTTTCTCAAAAGGTCTGTCTGAACTTCTCTATCTGGTATTGACAAAGTTTGCCTTTTTGTCTGAAAAGATCCTTCATAGCATTTGATTAGGTATTGTCCCTGCCCCATCCCAATATAAGCTTGCAAAAAAAGGAGGTCAGAGAGAGCTCTTAGGGATGTGTTTCTCCTCCCTTGGAGTACTACCGTGAGAACAGTTTTTCATGTTTTGCTTCATTGCAGGGAGGTACTCTTTTGGGTAGGTTGTACAATGTGTAAAACCTTTCACTTCCAGGTATAATAACTATGGTAAGGAAAGAGCAGTGAAAGGCAGCCCTGTTCAGTTCATGTCCCGGTCAGCACTGGCAGTTGTGCTTCATGCAGATTCTCACTGGGCTGATGGGCTTTGGTACCAAAGCACTGGGTCTCTCATCCTTGAACTATTGATTGTGTGACTGAACTGCTCCCTGCTCTGGCTGTGCAGTTTGCTTTCTTGACAAATATCCCCTGCTCAGGAAAATGGGTACTTCTGAGGGAGCTGCTGCTGACAAAATAACTTCAGTTGCTTATCCTTTTGAAGAAAGGTTTCTTGAGAACCTCAAGGAAACAGTCTGTTTAACTTTTATCTCTTTGCAGACAGGCATGTTTAGTGGAGAGAAGTATTTCAGCCAGATGCCCAAGTGGTAGTAGTAGTTTAGGCTGTAAATTCATAAAAGTCACACCAAACCATGTGCTCTGTGTTGGTAACATCAATACCCTTGCTGGTTTCTAAAAAGTATTTGTATTTCTGGATAAAGAAAGAGCTTCTATGAAAGTTGACTCAGCTGCTTTAGAAATCTTGTTTTGCTTCCTTTGGATTCACTGTGTGTTTTAGAAGCTCTTAGGAAGGGACATGGTACAATCTGGTCACACTCGTAAATAATTTGTAAATATACTTCAGGTACAGAAGCTGGAGAATCATTTCCCTCTTTGGAGAGTGCATCTGATTTTGTATCAGGAGGTGGAAATAATCTGATGAGTGTGTTACTTGTGTGAAAAGGAAGTGTGCTGCCCTGTAGTGGAAAGATTGCTGTTCAAACATCTGAAGAGCAGCCTTTCAAATGTTTGGAAAGTAAGATAAAGCAATTTTACAGAGATTTATGCACCTTGAGAAAAATTAGATGTTTAAAAAGCACCATTAATATTCTATTACCTAGTAATCAGCAGTCATGAGGTAGAAAACCAATTTGTGATGCATTTTGTGGTCACAATTTTTGCAAATGAGCCTTCAGTAGCAAAGCTAGATATAAACCATTTCTGTCAGTGTCTTGGAATTGGGATTTGTGAAGTTTTATCTGTGGTGGGTTTTGTTACTGTTTTCTTACTTCCTCTGGCAACTTTTGTAAATTTGTGCTACTCTAAAAGAAAGCACAGTTATCCCTATGTTTTCAAATGGACCAAGAGGCTTTTCGTTCATCTTTGAAAGGGTTACAGTAAAATGAATTTGATTGAATCTTTCAGGGGTTTTTTTGTATGCACAATTCAGCAAAAAAAAGTCTTGGTAATGAATTGCTATTTCTGATCCACAGGCTGTTTTTCTCCAGTCAGACGGTGGTTCAATACCTGCTTTAGATGTTTACAGATCAGTATATTAATGACACTCAACTGTGCATTTATTCTCACTGGAGCAGTGCCCATTCCTACAGAAATGCCAAGGAGAAACACCCAGCATAGAGCAAGCAAGACCAAATGTCAGTGGTCAGAAAGGGGGGAACGCTTGAGAAACTGCTTAAAGCTTTCTCTCCGGTCCCTTAAAGTGTGGGAGTGCCTTCCTGTCCTTTCCCAAATTCCTTGGTGTTTCAGGCATTATTGAAATCACTGATTTGGGTTTTGTGGTGAGTGATGGATTTAAACCTCCTGCAAACTAAACCTAAATGTCAGTCTGGGATAATGCAGAGAACAAAGCAAGTGAATTGTGGGGACAGCCTCAAATTGCTGATGTCCGCCAACAGAACTAGTCAGAGGGAAAATGTTAATTACTTAAAAAATTTAGTAATTCTAAAAGCATAAAGGAGAAGCTGTTTTCAGAAAGGATTAAGCCGGTCTTTGAGATAGGACAATTACTAGGATGCTCAACAAAAACAGCATTTGAAAGAATTGTTTGACGTAGCAATGGCACTTAGGGTAGAATGCAGTTTTCTCTCATTCTGACAGTATACTAGATGTAGGAGGAACAGTGAAATTAAGTGTGGAAAAATTTAAGTTAGTCACCTTAGCAAAAACAGTTTTCTGCACCCAAACAGAGGAATTTGTAATTCTGCATGGAATCCATGGGGGACTTTGCTCCCAGTACTTCCCCTTCTTAAAATAGGCGCAGATATCAGGTAATATGGGCGTTTTAAACACTGGCTGGGTAAATCATCACACTCTACACAGAGCAGCTCCTGTGCATCAGCTGCCTCATGGGAAGGGTCCCTGAGCAGCCACTGGCCTTTGTTCCTCACAGTTTGTGCTGTGGAGCTGCTGATGTGCAGATACACTTGTCTGGTTTTCTGTGAAATTCTTACAGATGTGGATCCTAGTGAGTTTGGATTACAAAAATGACTCGTTCCTTAAGCCATGTTGCAACTGATTTTAAACCTAACTGCTACCCTACATTGACATGTTTGTAAGGCAGCTGTATAGAGTACACTGAACAAGCAGAAAGGACATCCAACTCCAGAATTGCCGTTGTTATGCCCAATGGCATCCATGTTCACGTGCATCAACATAGTGTACAGCAGGTAATTTTCCATCTTGCTTTCCTATGGTCTGTAAAAATATTACAGTTTCTGGTTGGGACTGAGACATTTGAAAGCATCCACGTGGTTAGTGGAAATGAACGGCAGCTTTAATGATTAAGCCACTCGGATACTTGCTGGCTGGCACACTTACTAACATTTTATAACCAGTTTTAGTCCACTTCTCTTTATGGGAGTTGGGAGGGAGAGTAAAATTCAGGTGTATATTTTTTAAGGAGAAATAACTGATCAATAGGGCAGTTCAGTCAGGAACTTGAGAGAATTGCTCACCTACAGTTAAATTAGTTCAATGTGATGCGTAAAGCGTCATATGCAGTGAATGTCTTCTACCAACACCAAACCAGGAGTGTTTCAGCTGGAGTATGAAACAGCTCAGTTACAATTATGTGCTGGTAAATTAGTGTCTCATCTTCAAAAACAGAGCTTTTGTTATTTATTTATTGGTAATACTTGGATGCTGTGTCATCCTGAAGTTGTGACACAGTTTGGAAATCGATCCTTAGTGGACCTAGAGGTAGAACAGACTGCATGAGTTGTAGGACATGGCTGTGATTGAACTGAAGGGGGAGCAGTTTTTAGTGTAGCCTAATGACACCTGCAGTTGTTGGGTTTGGTGAAAATACACAGGTATAAATAAGCCCTTTTCTTAAGTAACTGCAAATTGCATAAATCTATATCTCCAAGTCTGCTGTATTATCCTACCACTAGTGATTTAAGGCTTGAAATAACAAGTATTTGTGAAATGGATTTAGAAAAGTTGCCTTATCACTGAACTTATATTTTTTTCTCAAAGCCTTTGGCCTTTGGCATTGATATTTTATCACAGGGGAAGGTGTTTCCAGTAGGCAGTGCTGGTGTGGCTGTGCATGCGGGTGTGTGCACACAGCCTGGTGTGGACCCTTGTTTGTTTTGCAGGTGTCCTGTTAGCTTGGCTGTTTCCTTCTCCTTCAGCTGTAGGACAGAATTTTCTCGTTGCCTTGTTCCCTCCTTAAACTGTCTTTCTCCCTCCTCTGAGGTGCTGCTGTGCTGCAGTCTCCTTGTGACATTTAACAGGCTGCAATTAGCCCAGACACAGAAGTCGGGGTTGTCTGGGGCAGCATGATTCCAGTGATGAAAAGGCGTAATAATAACTCCCCCTCACTTCACTTGCACTTAGTGCTGTTTGATCCTGCGACTCAATCAGGAGTGGACAACATAGCTGTATTTTCCTGCTCACTTTGCCTGATTAGTGACTGATCTGATTTCCCCCAGGTTTGTAATTAATTTTCCCACAGAAGTATGCTTAGGTTTATGGCTTAAATAATAAGTGATGGTGACTTGTGCTACTGTCTACATGTTTTAATCCTTTTCCACGTCTAGATGGACTAAACAAATGCATAGTTGTTGCATCTGCCCTGCTGTAATGATTACTGTGGTGAAGACTCTTTTTTTTAATTTTTGTAAGCTGCTGTTTTATTTTGCAAGAAGTTATTGAATTACACCTCCAGAAGGCTACTAAAGTAAGAGGTTTATGGCTTTTATTGTCCTTCTGTTCTATGAACAGTTAATGGACAAGTAGGTAGAAAGTATTGAAAATTTGGGTTCTACTGTAAAAATGGCATCAAACCCAGTCTTTCCTGGATACAATTATTGAGGTGTATAGTCCTATGTAAAAAAATCCCAAGCATTAAAACCTGAAGCAAAATCCCCCAAGTCACGAGTAGATATTGAAGATAGAAGTGAAGGCAATTAATATTTGGGAGAGGCAGTGAATGCAGCACGATGAGCGTGACAAAATGTCCTGGGAGTTGGGTGCGTGTAAGAGCCAAATCTGTGCTATTGATTTATACTGTGAGTTTTCTGGGTGAACTTGGAAAGAAAGGCAGTATTGTTGTTGGGAAATGTAAATTGCTGTATTTCATCTCTCTCTAAGGGAAAACTTGTCTCTTCAGGAATTTCCCATCCAGTATTTACAGCTGATTCTATCACTTCTGACTAAAGTTACTTTTCCAATTGTCTTCTTAGTCAATCTTTTTAAAAAAGTTGACTTTTTGCTAGAGTAGTTCAAGATGAAATGCTGTTTTGTGTGGTCAAAGATAGTTATGCTTGTTCTAGAAATTGTTTCATTTCCAAGGAAAACTTGTTGTAGGAGAATTTGAGTGAAATGGCTATTTAAAGCTACTTGTCACAAGAGGAATTAGCTAGAGATTAACCTGTTGGAGCAGGACTTTTTTTTCTCTCAACTTCCATTTAGACTTCAATTTTATTATCCCTTGTTTTGGCATGAGTTTGTTTTCTTGTGTGCTTGCAGTTAATAGTGACATCTGACTTCTCTCAAGACGCTTAACCTGCTGTGTTAGAAGGAAAGAGAAATCTCTCCTGTTTCCATCAATATTGTATGGCTGATGAAGAAAAAGCAGTGGATATGCTATATTAGGGGGATGTATTTTTGTTATGCTGTTTCGCTGTTGGACTCATGTCTCTGTTGCAGTGTAGTTGTGAAAGAGATATATATTTATCCTTAAAATAAATAACTTTTAATATGCTGAAGTAAAAGTGAATTCTCATGCTAGGTCGTATCTATTTATCAGGGATCATTTGGTTGGTAGAAATGCTGAACACTGATTATGTGGCTCCTCTAACTGCCAGTGGGTTTCTGTACCTTGTCCTATAAAGAAGGTAAAGCTGAGGATGCCCTGGTATATTTGAAATGCTACTGAAACTTAACAGGCTTCAGTCACAGCTTTTAGGAGTTGAAGGGAGGTACTTCTTTCCTAAAATGCCCTGTTCCATTTTACAAGTGGCATAAAGCATGAATGAGGCCAGGTCTGATAAAAAACCACCGTACTTAAAACTCTAGCAAGACCAAGTTCCTTTGCAAGTGAAGTTCTTGGTATGTGGTACCAAGACCTGCATTTACATGCTTAGAAAAAATCCTTTTTTTAAATTTATTTTTCTGTGTTTAGAAACTACCCTTGTTTTGCCACCCTAGTCAACATAGAACGGTGTTTTGTGGGCTAGGTGATTTTGCTGTTAAAATCTCATGTTATTGTTTTAAATGTGTTGTATTGAACAAAATAAAGCATCTGGCTTTCAGCAGTAATTTAAATAACAAATAGTTTATATACAAAGAACATTTCTTAAAATGCCTCCCTGAAAGTAGATGTCCCTAAATATTCAGGGAGACCTTACATCCTTTGTGATTAAGTAGTGCTGAAATTATTTCAAAACCTAAATTTTTGAAATGCTGCTGTAATTAATGATTAATAGGGAGCTTAAATCCAGCTCAGTACCTGCCTGAGAAGTGCCAGTGCTGCGTGGTTTTCTGTGTTTGCCTCTCCTAGCAATGCTTTTTGTGTTCATGTCGAAACTGGAGGTAAACAGTTTACAGATAAAATGGAGCCTCCTCCATAAAACTGCGGCACTGGGGAGATGTCAGGATACATCCAGTTTGGAAACAAGCCCTTGACTGTTAACAAGAACAAACAAAGCGTGTGACCCATGCCGTGCAGCTGGCGAGGGGGCTCAGAGACTGTGCAGTGATTCTCCCAGCCTGATAGCTCTGGCAGCTGGGCTGCAGCACATTGTTGGTGTGGATTTCCTATAGGGCCACGTTTATGTTGGAGGCGGTGCACAAGCTGCTGTGTGGACATCAAATTATTCTACTGGTTTGAGGATCAATGAGGTTAAATTAGCTCAGTTGCTTACTGCACGTTTTGTTGAGGTTCAAGCTGTCCAGGCTGTTGCAGTTAATAGGAGCAGCCCAGAATGCTGCCGGTTAAATGTGAGTTACTCACCAGGGATCCAGAGTTCATTATTGGAAGGAATAGGACAACTTTACTCCTGAAAAAGTTCAGCTTGTTGGGAATACTCTTCCCTGTGTTGTTTGAGGGGCAGAACTGGAGAGAGTATCATTGATCAGCAGCACAACAGGATACCTTGATGCTAGGTTTAGGGTGGATGTACTGCTCTCTTAATAGCTGTTGTACAGATAGAAGTATTGGTGATAAAATAAACTCCTTTGGGCCTTTGATTTGCATAAAAAATAATGTCCCGTTCACTAATGAACAAATTATTTGGAGCTAGAGGGAAGTGAAGAGCTTGGAATGAGTATCTCTGCTTAAAAGCCAAACCAAGGTAAAGGCAGCCAACTGAAGCGTCTGTCAGAAGAGTTGGGCCCTGTTTGGGAACACCTGGAAGAGACGTTCTTTTTGTCTTAATCTTCTTCCCTTTCTTTTCAGAAATACTACTTTTAGAGCTATTCTGATAATACTTCCTAAGCCTAAGTGCATTGTATAACACATGGCATAAGTGATGAGAACATAGGCCATGGATCTGGTTCGATATTAAGGAGAGATCCTTGAATATACCACATTGGGCAATTCTTTCCATTTCTGGATCCTTGGCTTCTGTTGAATGGCAGTGCTACAATTGAGTGCAATTATGTGGGATATGTCAAATAGAAACTTTGACTCTATATCACTAAATTAGGAAGCCAGAATAATACTGTGTTTTAGACTCTGTAAGCTTTCCTAAGCATTAATTTGGTTGGCACTGGGTGCTTGCTATGGTTTTTTAACAACAATTTGCCTTCTTTTTTTTTGAAGTTCAAAGACTCTCCACGGTTTCTTTGTGGTTTTTTTGTTTGTGTGTTTTAAATTTTTTATTGTAGCTTCTTTGCTTTCCCATTTCTGTGCCTATTAAAAAGTACTGAGAAGCTGCTGGAGAGCTTAGTGATCCATCAGGACAGTTGGTGCGGTCAGTGACAACAAAGCCATCACCTTTGCAGGTCAGACAGTTTGGAGAAGTGAGTTCAGGAAGCAACCTTGAACACAGATTGTCCTCCTTATAAAAATGATGTTAGTGAGGCTGATGGGGCTGACAGGCAAAGTCTGCTGAAGGCTTTTTTTCAGGTGTTGTCCCTTTGTCACTTCTTAATTGATGCTCACGTGGGAGATGCTGTTAGTTATGTCTAACTCTTCAAATGGGTTGGGAAGGTCTTCCTTTACTAAGTCTCTGTGATCTCTTCTCTTACCTGTTTTACCTCATCAGTCCAGAGTGCTTCTGGACCAGAAAGCAGATATCCCATAGAATGGATGTACAAAAGGAGCTGAGCAGAGGTTTTCTGGTGAAATAGGATTTATCTGGAGTGGGGAAGTGTGATTTCATAAAAATGGGAGCTTGTTTTGTAGACTTCATTTCAGTGAAACTTTAAAGAGTGCAATCCTGCCACTCTCCCAGTTCCAGACTGTCAAATGCAGGAGGAGGGAAAGGGGAAGAGATCAAATCTTACATGTCATGCTTCTAGTTAATGCTCTGGCTTACTAAACCAGACTCTTGCATATTTCCTGGGGGTACATGAGAAGCAACCTAAAAACTCTGCACTCCTTTGGGAATAGTGGCCTTTCTGTGACTCGTGGAACAACTTCTGATCCTCCTGAATTTCATTCCATGTGAATGAGGGCAAGATAAAATCTCGGGCAAAAACTTATGGAATGTTGGAACAGCTCTGTTAAAAGCTCAGTAATAAAAAGTAATAAAACCTTGGGAGCTTTAGTTACAGCTTTTCAAAAGTTGCTTAACACTGTTATATTTTAATTGATATTGACTTGGAAGGAAATGTTTTCTGAATAAAATTTAGCATATTCTTAATATTTGCAAAAGTCTGTTGGCCTTCGTAGCCACAAAGGCACAACGCTGGATCATGTTCAGCTGCTGTAACAAGCACCCCCAGGTCCCTTTTTGACTGGGCACTGTCCAGCAATTCTGCCCTTTTCCTGTAGTACTCCAGGAGGTTGTTGGGGAAAAAAAAAAAAAAAAAAAAGAAAAAGGAAAAATAAAAAGAAAAAAAAAAGAGGAGGAAAAAAAAAAGAAAAACAAGCAAACAAAAAAACACTGGCCCATGCAGCAACCCACTTGGATGTGTCTGCAGTCCTGGAAGCTTGAGTACCCTTTTTTCTCCTATGAATACACCTTGAGCTTGTTTGGGGGTGGTCTCACTTCCACGTGTCTGCAGTCCTGAAGGTTTGACTACCCTTTTATCTCCTACAAATGGACCTTGAGCTTCTTTTTGGCAGTCTAACTTCCATTTGTCTGCAGTCCTGGAAGCTTGACCACCCTTTTTTCTCTAAAAATTGCACCTGCAGCTTCTTAGAGGGGTGGCACTTTCATGTGTCTGCTGTCAACAAGCTTATGGTCAATTTACAAATGAAAAAATGGTAGTCAAGCTTCCAGGACTACAGACAGAGAAAAGTGACACCCCCCAAAAAAAGCTCAAGGTCCATTTGTATGAGAAAAAAGGGTAGTCAAGCTTCCAGGTCTGCAGACACATGGAGGTGAGACCACCCCAAACAAGCTCAAGGTCCAATTTTTGGAGAAAAAAGGGTAGTCAAGCTTCTAGGACTGCAGACATATGGAAGGGAGACCCCCCCCTAAACAAGTTTAAGGCTTATTGTAGGAAAACATCAAGTAGTCAGGTGCTAGGATTGCAGACTCATGGAAGTGAGACCACCCCAAACAAGCTCAAGGTCCAATTTTTGGAGAAAAACAAGGATAGTCAAACCTCCTGAACTGCAGAGACATCAAAGTGAGAACACCCTGGAAGTTTTGCTCCCCGTTTTTCTCCTACAAATGGACCTTGAGCTTCTTGTTGGGGATCTCACTTCAATGTGTCTGCAGTCCTGGAAGCTTGTCTACCCATTTTTCTCCTACAAATGGACCTTCAGCCTGTTAGGGGGTGGTCTCACCTCCATGTGTCTGCAGTCCTGGAAGCTTGACTACCCTTTTTTTTTATTATAAATGGACCTTGAGCTTGTTAGGGTTTTATGGGGAATAAAATCTCGAAACAGAAGGTTCATATAAAGTGTCTACTTAAGTAATCACAGTGTTCCGTGTTGTAAATGTTTGTATCAATTGTTAATGCTACGTCACACCTGTACCCTTGTTAATGCTCGTAGCTGCTCATGCCCCATTCCGTAGGGGCATAAGTTACTGTTCCACGTTTACTAGGTTAAAGACATATTTAAAGACTTATTCATTTGTATCCGTTATTGTTCCAAGTTTGCATGTGAATAAGTTCATTTGTATACCTTTACCGCTCTCCCTCACCCCCCATTTCGTAGCGGTGTCCATTTTGAAACTGTCTCCTTCCCGTGGGGCCGTGCTTCCGCTGCTCCCCTCACAGCCCTGACGGCGACACGCAAACCAGAGAACTCCCTGGGACTGCAGTGCCCACCGGAAGTGGAGTGGACACCTAAAAACCGGGGCAGCGGCTTGAAGCCAGCGCGCCCGTCCCGCCCGTCCGGCAGCGGCCGCGCCCTGGGGAGCTGCTGGGAGCCGCAGGGCGGGCGCCTGCGCCCCTCCCGCCCCGCCGCCGGCCGCTGCCTGTTGGCCGCGCTCCGGCGCCTGATGCGGAGCAGGAGGTCGGGGCGGTCGCGGCGATACCAGGGGTTCGCGTAGTGGCGCCAGGCGCCGGCATCGCCAGGCCGGCCCGGCACCTAGCGGCAGCCGTAGCGGTTGAGCTGGCGCAGGAAGTTGCGCAACCGCGTGGCCCGGAAGGTGTGCGGGGCCGGCCCCTGGGAGCCGCCCGGGCCGAGCGGCTCCCGCTCCAAGAGGGAGCGCTCGATGAGCAGCCCCCGGGCCTGGCTGTCCCAGCGCACGGAGCGGACGCGGGGGCTGTTCGCCAGGCGCCACAGCTTGGCGGGGAAGGTGCCGGCGCTGAGCCCGGCGGGCAGCGGCAGCTCCGGCATGGCGTCCATCGCCGACTGTGGCCACAACGGCCGGAGGGCAATGGCCGCGGCTCGGCTCGGCTCAGCACAGCTCGGCTCGGCACGGTAGGGCACGGGAAGCCCGTGGCCAGGGCGGGCTCTGGGAGCAGTGGTGGACTCTGTCCCCACGCTGCATCCTGTACCTGAGTCACCGTCGGTGACGGAGGAAAAGGACATTGCTTTGTCTTGGCTGGGGAAAGGATGAAAAGGGGACATGAGAAAGCATTCTTTTGGTCACCTTTTCAGCAGACTAGCTGTTTTTTTCTCGCCATCTCTGCCTGTTTTTTGCAGAGTTGGAACATCTCTCATGATTTGGAGTCAGCAACAGCAGCAGGAAGGGGCAGTGATTTTGTCAGCATTGTCATCAAAACGCTAGTGCTGCCCCATGGATGGATGTTGCTTGATGCAAGGGATGAAAGGCCTTCACTTGTAGGGAGCTCACACCGGTGTCTTCCCAAAGGATGTTGCCATTTTCTTTCCTCAGGAATCGCTTCTTCTGTTTTTCCCCCCATCTGGGGAGATTTCCAATGCAAATGCCTCCTGCAGCCAGCTCCTGCCAATGCAGACTGACAAAGATCTTGCAATGGACAGAGACTCCCTCGGCTGGTGTGGAGAGGTGAGGGGGCAAGGTTTGTCCTTTAGTCTTGAAGTCTTGCTGGGGAGCTGATTGTGCTTTGGGGGACTGACGAAAATGATGTGTCCTGAAAGACCGCAGAGACTTTGGGGTTGTCATCTTGGGGCAGAAATTTCTGTCTGAGAACTTTTTGAAATGCTTCATTTATATATATATATATAATTTTTTTTTAATTTTTTTTTTTTTTCCCCCTCTGCAGAGAACCTTTTTGTACCTTTTGGGGAACTTCCCTCTGCTGGTCTCCCAGATCCGGCCGTTTCCCAGGGTTCCTTCCCAAAGTGAGGAGTAGCCCATGGCCTCCACTCTCCAGCTGGAACAGAAAGAAGCACAGAGCTTGCTATTGCAGGAGAAGAGCTTCTCTTTCCTGCCGGCTTTCCCTTTGGGGCAGGTTGGTATGTGCTCATTTGATAAAGGGTGGTTTAACATCGGGAGGAGTTGCATTTCAAACTGCTCCAGCCTCGAGCTCTTGTGTGGGTATCCTTGGACAAAAGGCCTCCCTGTGTGAGCTCCCAGTGGGCTGGTTCAGTAAGGAAGTTGATATTTCAGGCTTGTGACTGCTGAAAGCAGTTGGTTTCTGGAGGTGTCCGGAGCTGGGAGCGACGACTTTTCTCACCTGGCTGCAGAAAAGGTAGTTGGAAAGTGGGGATTGCACTTGCAGAGATGGCAATCAGGGGTGTTTTCCAAGAAATGGGCTGGCAGAGAGGCAGGTCTTGTGCTCAACTGGCTGTGTGTTTGTTTTGGTGGTGGGGAGATGTTGTAATGAATCAGCCGAGACTCCATATCCTTCATGCAGATAAAGCCAATTCTTTATTCACATCACTTATTTTATCCAGTTTTCAGGGACCTCATGTGCAGCACCCATTGACTGGTAGTTTTCTTACTGCCTCATTTATTGGTCAGAAGGTCATTTGTGTGTATGTGCTAAGTTTCAGGTTGTTTCCATTTTTCCTTGGTGGGTTCTGATGGAACAGAGCTAATATTTATGCAGATGCACTTGTTTTTCTCCCTAAGAATAGGTTGTTGTGTGAACAAACTTCTCTTTCTCTAAACAGTTTTCAACTGGGAGCTTGCAGGCTATTGCTAGCTGCTTAGCTGAAGTAGCATGGCCTCATCCATATTCCATAAGACCTTTCTTTAATAACATTTTTTACTTGTCTGCAACAGGGAGAGTCACAGACACAGACACCAGCTGAAGCAACAGTGTAATTTACTATCATGCAGGAGTGCAAAGGCAAATCAGAAAAGAAGAAGGTAAGCAATGCACCTTATCACTGGTACAAAAGGTTGCCTCTAGTGGTTAAGAAAGATACATCAGCAGACACCCTTTTTACTTTATCCTTCATCCAGATCCACTCATCAGGTGGGGAAAGCTGTCCCAGCAAAGCTCGGGAAAGTCACTGCGAGGAACTAGGAAATCCTACACTGCCTCCCCCTTTCTTGGCCACCAGGCTTCTGACTGCACTGTGAGAGTAGCCCAGCTTTGACAGTGGTGAACGAGCAATCTGACAGACCTTCTGGGGCAGGAGATCTGATTTCCTTCTCCTCTTATTTTCTCCCTGAGCCTGTCCAGGGCTCAAGGAGGAAGCAAGGCCAGATGTAGCCTTGTCTGATTTCTTCATGCTGAAAGATAAAGACGTGTTTCACCAATGAATGAATGAATGCATAGACCCTATTGATAGTAACGCTTGGTTAAGGAGCAGATCCATTGAACATTTGGTTGGAAGGGTCATCCAGAGGGCAGATTTAGCTCAGGGCCTGTTGTTCAGGCCTTAGTCCTTCAGTATGTTGTGGTGCAAATCAATGCCCTGGAAAGCTGGAAACAAATGAGTCCCTCTTGAGCACGTTTCAGAGCGGGAGCAGGATTAGCCCTGCAAGGCCGGGCTAGGGCCGAGAGCAGAGGGCCAGCAGGCTGCATTTGCCCAGAGGCAGCCATCCAGACCAAGAAGGCCACTGGTGCCCAGGGCCTGAGGTGCCCGAGGCTGCCTCCCCGCTGAGCAGCTCTGCAGAGCCCGTGGAGCGCAGGGTCCCGGGCAGCCAGGGCAGCCTGGCTGCCTTGGAGCACGAGGGGTGTCCCAGAGAAGCTGCGGCCCTTTGCTTTTTAACTGTTGCTCAGAGTCTTGTCATTAATCCACACTGTCTGACATGTTTTCCTTTCCTCTCACATATTGAAGAGAGCTTTTTGAGAAAAGTGGCTGATGTAGTTTCTGCTGGTGCTGGTGCTTTTGTCTGCAGGTCAGGGCAGGTGGTTTGAACCAAGGACGGAGTCCGCAGTTAGCACTGCAGTTTTGCCAAGTCAAGAAAACCGTTCACAACTGGGTGACCGATGCTGAGCCGCTTTGCTAGTTTTTGGAAAGTTATGACCTTAAAAAACCCAACAAATGTTCCTCCATGAGGGTACCAGCAGTGTACCAAAGATCCCAACTTTTTCCACCTCTTTTCTGTGTCTTTGGTGTTTCTAAGTTCCCCATTCCCCAGCAGGAATGAAAGCATGGATGATAATGTGAGTGATTTGAGAGCTGTGTGTTGTGCCCTGCCACATCAGCGTTGATGACAGGCTGGACATGGACAGGTGTGTCGAGTTCAATTCATCCCAGTTCTGTGCCAACAGCAGCCCCAAGATGCCGAGAAGAACAAGGACGGTGGGTGGGTGTGCATGCACAGCCCTGTGGCCTGACTGCTGTGTGGGCAGAAGGTTCTCAACAGCAGTACATCTTCACTCCCCCAAGTGGGAAGAATATATCAAATCTATATGAAATGAAAATATTTATGAAAATGCACTCAATGGTACATATTTATATGTATCATACATGCAATTTATCAAATATAATGCTGCATATTATATATTTTGATATGCCATAATAATAGAATATATCAAATATATAGTTGATCTTTTCCTAAGCTATTGCCTGTGGGTCCTAGAGGCCATCTCCTAGTGTTACTACATTTGTGCCTTCTGGTACTAGTTCTTATAGCAGCAACTCCCCTGGGAGTTCCTCCAGGGAACTTCACAGCAAGGGCTTCCATCACTGTTGTGGCTGTGGGAACTTGTTGCTGGCCAGTTCTCCCCCAGAATCCTTGTGGATTCTGGAGCATGTCAGCACAGGTGTCCGTGGCCCTTCCTTCATCCCCAGCCTGCAGCACTCACAGCCCTGCGGCCTCCCCCTTGCTGCAGCTCATTTGCAAAGTGCTGCCAAAGGCAGCGGAGCTGGCTCAGGATCCCTGTTGGCTCCTGGGCTCCAGGATGACCTTCAGAGGGACACTTGGAGCGCTTCCTGAAGAGCTGCCCGTGGCATGGCAGGTGGATTTGTCCTCCCTAGGTGGCTCTGGTTGGAGCTGGATGCTCCGTGGAATCCCGGAGTTTTCTCAGCTGCCTTTGCAGCGAGTTCTCAGCCAAGGTGTGGCTCTGCTGCCATCCCAAATCTGCACCTGCCCTGCCCAGCCTGAGTGCAAGTGGGGCATGTGCTGGGCATGGATGGAGATTTTCACAGCCAAAATCCTCCAATATTTGCAACTGCTCATTGCTCTGGACAGCACAAATCACAAAACACCCATCGCAGTTGACAATTGTAATTTCTTGCAGATTCCTACAGCTGCACTGCTGATCGACAAATGCACAAGAATTGATTTCACATGAAAAATGTCATTTATTACAAATTGCTTCTACTGTGCTGACAATATACAATGATATATTTAATTTAACTATATATCTCAATTTAAGTTAAAAAAGGAATTTATTAGATTTTTACAACAATGCTATGTAAAAATATAGAAATATCCACTTCAGTTAAGAAAACCTTAATTTATTGCCAACATCTACAACAACTCACTAGACACAAAGATCAATTAGGTGTTTAGCAACTTAATTTATTACATATTACTGCAAGCCTAAAGCCCATCTAGGAATACAAAAATATCAGTATTTCTATCTAAACAGTCCTCTAGGAAGATCTCAATCGATACAATGATGCAACTATACATCTCCATACCTGCTGAAATAAAAAGATACACCCAGATACACCCACCTCAAAATACAGAAGTAAATGCACATGTGTAAATATAAAGCTAGATATATTTATATTGCTCTTTCTCGTACGTGGGAAGATCGCACATAATCAATATGATTTATAAGCAAGCCTCACTTTCTTGATCAAAAGGCACACATTATATTGAGGCTACTTCTTATTATGCACACTTGTTAACATTTGATTGGTTACAGTAAAAGAAAACTATATACTTGTTATCACTAAGCTTCTCCCTCAAACTTCTCAACTCCAAGGCTTTGTTATGGTAACACAGCTGCATTCAGGGTCATGCTGACCTCGCAGGCTTCTGTGCAAGTGATTTCAGCAAAGCTCTCTCGTGTCTACGTGGCCTTGGTCATGTAGCCATTCCTCAACATATTTACTTCTAGGAATACCAATATACCTATTTAAAGAGCCATATAACTCCAACTGCATAAATAGAAATACCTACACAACTGTATTCATAGGAAATAGAATTAAACACACATAGAACAGTGTACTTACATATACATATACTTACATCCATATATACATATGTTATTACAAAGACGTATGCATATATACAGACACAAAAATACATAGCATACATTTATAAATATAACAACATATAGATAGAAATATTCCCATACAAATAGCACATACCCACATGTATAAATATCCATATAATTATCCCTCTCTATGTTCAAGTCCATATATCTTTAAAAAGAACTCGAAGCAGAGGGATTCCAGCCGCCCCATCTTCAAAACCTTTCACTCCATCCTTGCTTTCCCCCCTGCAGAGCAGCACCCCTGGACAAGGACAGCAGATGGCACTGGCTCAGGGGACAGTGCCTGGGGCCACCGGCAGCTCCCAGCGCTCCAGGGACACCCGGGGCTGGAACTGCTGCTCCGCCCGGCCCGGCCGCCAGCTCGGACCCAGCACAGCAACAGGGGACACAGGGGGCACAGGGGGAGAAACAAGAGCTGAAACAGGCAGCTGAGTGGGGGAAAGAGGTAAAAATGCAGCCTACGCCTACACAAACGTCAGTCTCTCCATCTGTATCAACTCACAGACCAAGGCAGAGCGTTTGCTTTGTGATGTCAGGGCACGGTTGCCACGTGGTCGTGGTGACATCACGAGGTTGCCTTGCTGCACGGAAGGCCTCAGGGGTGTCAGAGCAGCTCTTGAGCTTGCTCAGTGCAGGAGCGTCCTGCAGCTTGAGGCGACTGTCAGTGGGCACGTGCACACTGACAGGAGACTTGCTTTTTGATAGTGTTAGAGAACAGTTGGCAAACTTGCACAGCAGTTGCCACAATGATTGGGCAACTGGCTGCTGTAGTTTGCTCCGTTTATGGAGTTGGATATTCCACCTATTTCCTGACTCACCTGGCACGTAAGTAGAAGTTTTCCCTGGGTGTCACCTAACTTGCCTTTTGTATGTCTTCCTGCTCTTTCTTGGGCATTGAGTTGATTTGGAAACAGAAAGACCTTTTGGATGCCACTTGGGTAAAGGTGCTGTCAACACGTTCAGCTCAAAACGGGCTGTCTGGAGCAACGGCCGTGCGGGCAGCATTTGCAAGGGAACCTGCAGGGGTTGCGTTCCCTCCATGGGAGAGTCTGTGGCAGCAGAGTCTGTCATTTCCTCCATTTGCTGGGTCAAGCAGGACAACTCTGAAAATGTAGACTGGGAGGCCTTCTTGGAAGATCTTCTAAAAATGCTGTGGTTGTCTCCAGTTTTCTCAAAGCATCTGCTTCATTTTCCCTTGCCCACTGCAGGTCACCTGAGCCGGGTATTCAGAGGTGCTGATGCTGAGGTGAGTAAGAAAGGCACATTTGATGTTCCTGGTGTTTAAAATTGTGCAGCAAGCTGTGAGCTTGGCCTGTGGCAGTAGAGTGTAGAGGGCCAGCTGAGTAGGCTGCAAGAAAATCCATTTCCATGTCTACAGCAGCAAGAGCAAAGGCATCACCGGCTATTTCCTAATTTTCCATTCCAGAGCTTTAAAAGAACTAAAAGCCCAGTTTTGCTGAGAGAACGTTGCTTCCTGATAGTAGCCAGGGAGGAATATGTAATTTGGAGCAATTTGCAGTGTCCAGTTGAATCAGCCCATTAGAATTTAGTCTGAGGGACTTAGAATATCCTTGCTCTCCAAGTTGATGATTTGTGCTTAGTAGAGCTGGTTCTAGAGCTGAAGAGAAGGAAGGTTCTAAATGAGCCTGTATCTCACGCTCCTGTCTGTCCACAGATCATTGAAGGAAGAACAGACTCCCCTCCGGCTTCCTCTGCTCCTGGACAAGAAGCCGAAGAGGAGCCAAATGACCACAAGGCTCCAGCTGTGGTCACACCACAGCCGCAACTTTCCAAGACGGTAAGTGCCACTTCTGGAGGGTGCTGTCTTTAGTGCGAGGCAGAGCTGCAAGTTTCTGAGCAGCCAGCTCTTGCTGTTGGTGGCTGAGGATGCCGAGTGCTGCAGTCCTGCCAGACCTAGCCATTCCCCTCAGCCAGTGACAGCTGGAAAATGGGCTTTGAGCTGCCATGTTTAGGCCCCAGCTGGCTGGGATTCTGATAGGGGCCAGCCTGGAGCAGGAAGGTTCCCTGTCTGCAGAGGAGGGAGCATGTCAAAGGCACTGTGCTCAGCCTTGGTGGATACGTAGGGGACGCTGTGGTCTGGGGACACCTGTCCCCCTCCACAGACTCGCCAAGTACCCACAGGCACAAAAAGTATTGATGTGACAACACAAGCTTTTTGGGGCGGTTTGTCCCCACGAGCTTCTTGGCTGTGCTTACCTGGGAGCATTTCAGAGACACACTGGGGACGTGGAGCTTCTGCTTCAAGTCAGGGATTTTGGTGCCTTGGTTGCCAGGTTGTTCTTTTGGTAAAATGGAAGCAGAGGTGGGCAGGGAAGCAGAAAGAAGTGGCTGAATTAATGTGAATTGTGGGCAGAAAGGTGAAAAAGCTGAGCCTGACAGCAGCTCCCAGTCACTGGCTGACAGCACCTTCCTAAGGGCTTGCATTTAAAATGGGATCTGGGGCTAATCTCTGCCAGCCACTTTTCTGACACAAACTCTTTTGTTGTCTCAGATCTCCACAGGCTCTTCTATTGAAGCTGCAGCAGCAGGAGCAGCAGTGTCACCTGAAGGGGCCTGGCCTGCCCCAGCTGAGCAGTGGAGCCTGGGCAGTTCCTTCATCTCCAGCACTGACAAAGCTGCTGCTCAGCAACAGGAGATGGAGTATGATGAGGATGACTTCCTGGGGTTCATGAGTACGTCTTGTGTCTTTCTTCTCTGAGGGACAGTGTATTGTGAGCACGTGTCAGCATAGCTGGACCCATTGATCCTCCTCATCTCAGTGCCCTTTGTGATTGTACAGCACAAGTCATTGAAGCTGCTTCTTGCCCAGAGCAGCTGCCCGTCCTGTGCCCTCAGATAAGACCTGGTGGGGCTGAGAAGAGAGCCCAGCTGACTCTCTGCCTCCCATCACCTGTTGGCACAAAAGGGCACTGACGTGCACCTGGGTGTGTCTGCTCTCCAAGCCAATCCTGCTGTGTCCTCAGTGGGGGCAGCAGCTTGGAAGGGGCTGGGTGTGGCCGTGCCTTCTTGCCATTGCTTGTCAGTGCTGGTGCCTGGGCTTTGGCAGCTTTGTGGCGGTGGCTGCCCTGGCCCTGAGGGCTGGTGTGAGCGCCGAGGCTGGAGCCTTCCTTAGCTGGGAGAGTGCCGCTGCCGGCCGGCCGCTGCAGCGCGGAGCTGCCCCGAGGCAGCAGCCCCTGCTCTGGGCCGGCTCCTGCGCGGCCTGGGCTGGGCTCACAGAGGGTCAGCATCTCCTCTGGGCAGCTGTCCGTGTCCCGCCGGCACCTGAGGAGCACTGCTGTCCTTGCTGCCCTTGCCCGCTGCGGGAAGGTGGGCACGTGTGCGGGGCTGAGAGGGCGAGTGCAATGGCAGGGACTGATCCCTGCTGTCAGGGGGAGGAGAAGCAGTGTGGTTCTTCACGTGGGCCACGGGCAAGGGCGTCTTCCAGCTCAGCCTGCTCATCAAGGGTGAGGGTCCTGCTGCTGAAGGCCCCTTGGGGTTGTTTAGAGCATGAGCTGCTTGGGTTTACAAAGGGAAAGGCATTCCTTTGGGAAACTGCTGCAAGGTGGGGAAGATGCCCTCCTCTCCTGGGAATGCATCTCCCTGTGCTTTGTTTTCTGCCAAGGCATCTCTTCAAAGGACTGTAGAAAATCATTCTCTGTGCTGACCTGCTTGTACTGCAGAGCTGCCTGTCTTGTTGCAATTGTTGTTGTTGTTGTTGTTGTTACTCAGCTGGCCACAAAGGACTCAGAAGGCCAGACTGTAGAGCCCCAGCAGGGCTGCCTTTTGTATCTCTTGGATAGTGGGATGTCTGCTTTCAAGTGAGCATTTTGCATTTTGTTTCCCTCAGGGCAAATGGTGAGCACAGAAAATCCCCGGAGGAAATACACCGAAAAGGAAATTGTTGGCAGAGGGTGAGTCCAACCACAGTTGCTTCTACGCAGTCATGGGGCAGCTGATTTGCTGCTGGAATATCTGTCAAGTGTGAAGTCAGGCAAGCTGCAAACATATTCAGACACTGGGGTTAGTCTGCCCCATCTCCCAGTACCGGCTGGAATTTGGAAGTGTGGTCAGAAGGCATTATCAAAGACACTTCTATTTCATTGCCAGAAACAGCAACCTACCCCCTATCATAGCAGTCAGATAACACTTCTCAGGAGCATTTCTTCCCAAGAGTTTGCTGAAGGAAATAGTCTGTGGTGAGGATAAAAACCGCCCAGTTTAGAAACTGAAATCCACGATGAAAGAATCACCTGGCCTTTGGAGCTGAGGCACTAAACCCCAATGCTTCAGAAACAGGCCCAGTGCCCATGCACTGGAGAGGAACATGCATCATCTGCCTTCTGGCAGTGCCCTCCTGCATGCTGCAGGTTGGAGGCATTTCCAGCAGACATCTCCTGTCTGGGCTGGCTTTCACTCCAAGGTCTAAATGGCTTCTCCTTTCTTTGCTGCTGTTTTGTTTCTAGGGCTTTTGGAGAGGTTTGCAGAGCCATCGACACTGCCACGGGCGGAGAGGTAAATGTCAAGAGCCCCTGCAGATTCTGCTGCTCTCCAGGGCTTTCCTGTCTCGTGTCAGCTGCGGCTGCAGCTGTGGCTAGAGCTGTGCTGCAAAGGCACAAGAAGCACAGACTGGTGCCAGCCTGCCAACTGCATTTGGGGCAGTCTTTGTCCTGCTCAGCTGCCAGAAGGAAGGCAAGGAGGGCAGCGGTTCCTTTCAGAGAAGGATGCTCTCCCTGGCTCTCAATTGCTCAGACAAAGGAGCATCTCACTGCTCTCTGGGGCTACGGCTTCAGAGTCCTGAATTCTCATTTCTGGCTGCCAGCAAATACATCTGAATGTTCCTGGCAGTTCCTTAGCCACCTGCAGTGCTGCACTTGGGAACTGCACGTAGGGAGAGATCTGCAAGGTGTCCCTAAAAGCCCCAAGCCCTGCCTATAGCCCGAGATGTATCCACAGAGTACCAAGTCACGCATTACTTCTTCTCAAGTACAGACAGACAGAGAGTGTGCTCAGAGCTTTGGGGGGGTGAGAGTTGACACACCATTGCTAACAAGTGGACAAGGCAAAATGTGGTCAGTGGCCACGTGTCCTGGATCTGGCCCCCAAAGGAGCAGAGAAATGGGCTGTAGGAATGTCACTTCCTAATTACTCCTTTGTCTAATTACAAGGCACTTTGGCACGGCTTGGCGGTGTCATTGCAAAATCTCTCTCCCCATGTGTGTTTTGGTCTCATTCCGCCAGCTTCTAAAGTTACTGATTTTCAATGTCATTCTAGGTGGCCATCAGGAAAATCTATCTTCGGGGACCGAGCGAGATGGAGGATATTGTTACTGAAATCACGGTCATGAAGAGGAATATGAGTCCCCATCTTGTCCATTATTTAGACGGGTGAGTGGTCGTGGTCTCATCCCATGAAGGTTTGTTTACATAGTAAAAGTATGCAAGGTTAAAACCCCACTTTGGACACTGGCAGAAAAGAAAGCTGTTAATTATTGCTTCATTATTATTTCTCTACTCATCTCCAATGGATGGGAAGAGAGTGCAGTTTGTCTCCATGAGTCATCTCTGGCTTTCCAACACATAGTTGAAAAATTGTTCAAAAACCTGCATCATCTCTACCATAAGAAGTCAGTACCCTGTAAGTTCGCTGCCTCCATGTTGTCTCAGGATGGATTTTTTAAGGTTTCTTCAATGCTGATGAAGCATGCTAGGGAGGATTTCCCTTGGATTGTTGCCCCTCTTTTCCAGGGCTGGCCATGCCAGGAACACTAGGTGCTTCTTTCCAGAAATACCACATGGGACAGGTTTTTCATCTTGGCTGTTACTAAACTGCACTTTTTGATTGCTGGCCATCAGAGACATCTCCTTTTGACAGATGTGCTGTTCTCCTTGAGACTACACAGACTGCAAACAACCCACAGCCCGGAGGGAATGTCTTTAATTCTTTTAATTCTGTCCTTGTCACAAAGCGACCCAGAAACAAGAATCAAGCAAAGGAGCCAACGAATGCATGTTCATCTGCATGGCCTTGTTCCCTTCTTTCAGCTACCTTGTGCATGAAGAACTGTGGCTGGTGATGGAGTACATGGATGGAGGCAGTCTTTACGACACAATCCAAAAGACTCGCCTGACAGAAGACGAGGTTGCCATCATCAGTCGGGAGGTCAGTCGGGGATCCCAGCTGTGCTTCCCAGAGCTTGGGCAGGATTGTCTGGGAAAGGGGCTCAGAACAGGAGCGATTCCATGAGCCAGGCTTTGTTTCTGTGTGGCTGATATGCTCTGGGCAAGCAAGAGCCTCTCAAATGAACTGCCTGCCAGTGCCCCTGCACTCACTGGACTCTGTTCTTGTCCTCTTGTCTCCTGCTGTTGCATTCTCACTCTGGCTCTTGTATTTGCTCTTCTCCATCTTGCCTCTCTAAACTTTGGTCTGTTGGCACTGCATTCCTTGCCTGTAAAAGCAAAGGTGGTGGTGGTGGGAGCATTTGAAAGGACCAGCAAAGAAGAAAGAGAGACTCATTTCTCTGAGTCCTCAGCTGGAAAGGTTAGCAGTGCAGCCAGAGTGCTGTGTGCTTCTGAGCACATCCACTGCAGCAGCAGTCATCCTGGCTGGTTTGCAGGGCAGAGTCTACACCAGCAGTTGCTGTTGCTCTTTGGCAAGCTGACATGCCTTTCTTTAGAAAGGTGCTGCCCTGCCTGTGTTGGAGCAGCGAGCTCTTCCCCTCAGTGGCACTGTGTTCTGCCATTACTCCTCATTCCCCTGGAGAGGGAATCTTGGAGAGCTGTTTCCTTTCTTGTGTGATGAAATCACATCACTGATATTTGCCCTCCTGTTTCTGGTTTCTCTCTCAGTGCCTGCAAGGACTGCATTTTCTCCACGCCAACCATGTGATGCACAGAGATTTGAAAAGCCTCAACATCCTTCTCAAAACGGATGGCTCTGTCAAGCTGGGTCAGTATATTCTTGGGCAGGTGCAGCGTTCCAGGGATATGTGGGCTGTGGGGCTGCTTTTGAGTGAGTGCCAGCCCCCCCAAAATGGCGCTGGTGGCAGTGCAGGGAGCCTGTTGTGAGCTGACCACGCGGTTGCAACGTGCACAGACCTATGGCAAGGCTCGAGCAGTCCACAGTGGCATTGCTCTGTGCGTGTCCCTTCCAGAGGGAGGGAGCTACACGTCTAAAGTTTGAAAAGCCCCTGCTGGAGGCAGTGTAAAAAATGTGGGGATTTCTGAAGCAGCCAGCACCATATTTCCTTGGCTAAAGTCCTGAGGAAACAGAGCAGGGACAGTTGTCCAGGAGATTCAAGAGCACATTCTCAAACTTCTACCGGGAAATTCTTTTGCGTGCTTTCATAATTGCACAGGATTCAAATAAAAACAGTCTTTTGCTCTCTCCCCAGCTGATTTTGGCCTCTCTGCTCAACTCACCCCTGAGCAGAGTAGACGGAGATCGGTGGTCGGGACTCTTCAGTGGATGGCACCTGAAGTGAACGGTGAACCCTATGGGCCCAAAGTGGACATATGGTCTTTGGGAATCGTGGTCATTGAAATGGTGGAAGGAGAAGCTCCTGACTGGGAGGAAAATTCTGCCATGGTAAGGTGTAAATACTCTCTGATCCCGCTGTCTTTCTCCCCCATCCCACGTTCTGTGTGCCACTGGACAAAGTGCCATTGCCATCCGCTGGAACTACTTCCACCACGGTCCCTTTCTGAAAATGTCCCGGCAGCACATCAGCATCTGCTGGGGTTTTGGTTGCATCCGTGGGGGAACTCAAGCCTTAGCCCAGGCAAACAATCTCCCTTCTCAGGCAACACTGGGCTTTGGCTTAGAAGTCGTTCCAGCTCTTTTGGCTTTGTAGACAGCCCTAATAGCAGCAAACAAGCATCTTAGAAGTGGTGTTATCTTTCCTGAAATGAAGGAAAGTAACCCAAACCCAAGAATGTTTATAAAACAGTGGTTTGGAGAGAAGAAGTGCACCCCCATTCTTCTCACAAGGAAATTTGCCTGAAACCTTGACAAGAGGGTGTGAAGGCCACAGAGTCTCTTGTGCTTCTTGTGCGGTGCTGCTGAAACACTCAGTGACCGTCTTTCTTTCCTAACCCAAGCCATCACCTCCATGTCACTAAGATGAAGCCTGGCCATGTGGAGAGCCGGCCAAACCCACCCCTTTGTTTCCAGGCACTTTCTAGGATGGCCATGCCATTAATGCATTGACTTGAGTGTCCAAATGAGCAGAGGGCTACCACATGGATGGCGTTTCTCCCTCTTCTGCTTTGACCACCAAAATTTTCCTTTTGCTGCCTAAGGGAAGCTGAAATTTGCAGTCTGATGAGAGACGGAGGTGCAGGTGTTTCCTGTGTGCCCAAAGAGGCATTTTCGTCCCAAGACATTTGTGCATGCATCTTCATGTGTCTGTGTGGAAGATGAGATTCCAAATGTTTGTTTCCTTACCTGAGGAATAACTGAGGGATTTCCTTTCTTTGCTTGCAATTCCCATTGTTTTCAAGAACCAAGGAAAAAGCTTGATGACTTTGGTTTGATGGCAGCTGTGCTTAAGGGACCAACAAGTGCTGCAGAGATGCTTTTCATGTAATTATCTTTGGAAATAGTAGAGTGAGTTAGTAGAGCAAAGTCCCTCTTCCAAATAGCCTGTCAAGCTGCTCAGGTGAATCCTCAGAGAAGGAAACCTGCTTTTGCTGCTATTGTTTCCACTAACAAGGCCAGTCAATGAAATCAGCTGCCAAGGCAAAAGCTGCTGGATGCTGGAAAAGCTGTGGCTGCATTGGGCTTTGGGTGTTTTGTTGGTCCAGGAAAGTCATCTCTGCCTCTGTGCCACGGCAGAAAGTGCCACTGCAGAGTGCACCTGAAACAATGGGATCTGGGAGAGCAGTTCCAGACGTGAAAGAAGCGGGTGAGAAACTCGTGTTTCCTTTTTCTCCAGGCTCAACTCCTGAAAGCCACCAAAGGGATCCCAAAGCTGCAGCAGCCCAAGCTCCTCTCCCCTTTTCTGCGTGACTTCCTGAGCTGCTGCCTGCAGAGAGACGAGGCGCGGCGCTGGTCTGCCAAGGAGCTGCTGCAGGTAAAATGCCAAGGGGCTGCAGGGGAAACAGTGTCCCAGGGACGGGCTCCTCCTGCACTGAAGTGCAAGGCATCAGGGGAGCCTCCTCCTCCTCACCTCCACTCTTGGTGCTGTTCAAATGAGAACAGTCAGGAATCCTAGACTGGGCTGGGCTGGCAAGGGCCTGTAAGGGTCATCTGCTCCAAGTGCCCTGCAATATGACCAGGGACCTCTTTCAAGAGATCAGGATGCTCAGACCGGAGATATTTCCAGGCCTGGGGCACATAGCAGCTCTTGCAGCAAGCTGTGCCAATGTGGCCCCACTGTTGCTCCTTAGATGTACTCTGATTCAATCTCCTTTTCCTTTGATAAATATTGCCCTGCCTTTGAGGCTCTTAGCTTGCAAAGTAATGGTTCATTCTTGTTTTTTTTTTTTTTTTCTTTGTGCAGCATCCATTTGTAACATCAGCCAAGCCTGTGTCCAGCCTGGTGCCACTGATCACTTCAGTGAAAGAGTGGAAGGAGGAGACAGGAATCAGACAACTGTTTTCTCCAACACCAGTATAGAGAAGGATTGTAGAATAGGACTGTAGAGTAGGATTGCAGCTAGGACAGTGGAGTAGGATAGTAGCATAGGATTGGAAATAAAGTTTGTGAAACCTCAACTCCTTTCAAAGATTCCCCTCCTTCTGAGCCTCTGAGAAAGCTCAACATTTTCTTCTGAAGTGTCAGTTTTTTCTTAGAGGTGGAGAGTGACATTGATGGCTTCTTTGGTACAGTTGGAAAGTGGGGAAGGCTCTCCCGAGGGGAAGCGTGGCCGTGCTGGGCACAGCACAGACCGGTGGCATCGGCCGTCCGGAGCGTGCACAGGAGCAGAGAAAGGCAAACCACAGGCGAGGGCTGCAGGCCTGGCTGAGGATTGCCACCCTTGTGCCGGCTGCCCTCTAACTCCTGGCCAAGGTGAGCAGTGTGTGCAGCGCTCTGGGCACAGGGGAGGGAGCCGGGCTGCTCCGCAGGCTCCGGCACAGGGCAGCCTCCTTCAGGCACGGCGCTTCTGCCGGGGGAAGCGCGGCCAGCGGCAGGCAGGGACAGCTTGTCAGCTCACATCTGCAGGAGCCGGGGCCTCACACGGCTCTGGGAGGAAGCGCCTGCAGTGCTGGAGTTGTGCACTGAGCCAGAGCAAAAGAGTGAAATGCAGAGTGTTCTGCAGAAATATTCCGGGGCGCCAGGCCAGCCTGCTTTGAGCTCTCTGGCACACAGCAAGCACTGTGCAATGCAGCCCTGAGCTGCTGGGAGATAGAGAGGTGTTAGAGAGGAGCCAACTGTCAGATGAAATTTAATGGGGTGACAACGTCATCAAAGCCAAAGAGAACTGTTTTTTAGGATGGATTCACCTGAGCTGGGTGTCTATCTCCCTCTCCCAAGAGCCAAACACACACACAACACACACACAGAAAATGCTGCTTTTTATTGCCTTTCCCAGCCCAGGGCGAACCGTGTCCCCTTTCCCTTTGGCCGGGAAATAGGAAACTTGTATTCTGTCCCCACCGCCTCCTTTTCTGTCCCCTCCCCTCTTCTCCTACTTCCCTTTTGGTTTGGTCTTCACGCTGGCCCCTCTCCCAGCTCACAGCAACACCCAACAAATCAACTAGAACAAACCCAAACCCTAAATAACAACCCCAAGAACCAACAGCTTTCGTTCTTTCTTCTCATAACCCTGCAGCTGCAGCAAAATATTACCTCCTATCTCACAGAGGGAATCGGGCAGGAGCCTGTGGCTCGTGCTTGAGCAGTGAACTGATTTGGAAGGGAGCAGAAGGGTTTCAGCAGGCAGTTTGTGTTTTTCTTCTGAATTGCTGAAGGAAAGACACAATGTGGCTTCAGTCAGCAAAAACATTTTCAAGGTGAATTAAAGAAATGCTTGTGAGCAATGCCCAGAGAAGGCAGGTTTTGAGAAAATATTGAACTGTAACAAATTGTGAATTCCCTTTGCATTAACAGACTGTTGAGCCCTCTATTCCTCCAGAGCAGTGATTGATGTGTGCAAGTGACTACCTTAGCCTTGAGAATAGTCTTCCCAAGAATGTAGCTGGAATGCATTCAAGGGGAAAAGAGTGGTTGTAGGAGGCTCTTGAGCATCAGAGGAGAATTGCAGCAATGGGATGTTCCCCAAATGACCACCCGAGACTCTCAAGAGAGCCCTACTCTCCTGTCAGTAACTTCTGAGAAGTGATTTAAATATGTCAACTAATTTGAGGGAATGTTTAGCCTGTGAGTTTCAGCAAAGTAATGAGTAGGTCTTATTTCCATGGTTACAAATGAGTAGGTGGGATTTCTGGCTGAGCACGTGTTAGGAAAGTGATTCCCCACGCACCCAGCACTGAAATAAAGTCATCTATTGACAGGTGAAAATGAAACCTTTTCCAGCTGTTCCCCTCGGGTTTGCCTTTCTGGGGGCCAAAGCTCTGTGCTGCAGGTGGCCCGGGTGTGTGCAGAGCAAGGCAGCCTCCACAAAGCCCTTGGTTTCCCCACAAGTCGTCATGATTTGTTGCCAGGTGTGCCCAGCTGTGGCAGGAGAAAGAGCCCGCAGTGCAGTGGGCGCCGTGCCCTGCCCGGCCAGGGCTCTCTGGCACAGAGGAGCAGCAGCAGCACCTTTCAACCCACTCCTGCCCTGGCCTCACCTGGGACACAGAAGCCTCTGGAAATCAGCACCACCTGGCCCCTTCCCAGCTTGGAGCAGCTTCTGCTGGTGGGCACATCCTGCACTTCTACTGCTTCCGAACAGGAATCAAGGCACAGGGGGAGACGGACATACAGAGAAGCCCTGGGCTAGTGCAATAAATGGGCAAATGCATGGGGGAATGTGTTAGGAATCATTTCAGCTGTCATGCCAATCCTGCCTTCTCTCCTTTTCTCCCTTCACATTTCCTGTTCTTTTCCCTCTCACATTTCCACCCCTTCCCCCTCTCGAGTCTCACAGTTTTCCTCTCATGTTTGCCTCCCAAGTTTTACTCATTTTCCCCACCCTTTTCAGCTCCCTTTCCTCACGCTTTGCCTCTCACATTTCCCCAACTTCCCGCTTTTTCCTGCTTTTTTGTTCTCTCACGATTCTCACAATTTTCCCCTCACTTATCCTGCCCTTTTCTCCCCTCATGCTTTTCTCCTTTCCTCAGTCATTTTTCTCCAAGTTGTCTCCTCATGTTTCTCACTTTTGCCCTCATGTTTCCCAGGCTTTCCCTCTTACATTTCTCCCACTTTTCCCCTCACGTTTATCATTCCTTCCCCCTCATGTTGCTTCTACTTTTCCTCTAGCATTTTCTGCCCTTTTTTCACTCCTGTTTTCTGCCACTTTTCCCATCCAACTTCCCACCCTTTTTTCCCCCCTAATGTTTCCTGCCTTTTTCTGCCCTCTGGTTTCTCCCTCTTTTCCCCTCAGGATTCTCACAATGTTCCCCTCACATTTGCTGCCTGTTTCTCTCTCTCTGCCAGTAATTTTCTCACTCTCTTCCCCTCACATTTCCCTCCATTTTTTCCTCTATGTTTTTCAGCCTTCCCTGATCATGTTTCTTAGAATTTTCCCATCATATGTCCTGCCTTTTCCTCCTCTCACCTTCCTCTCCTACTTTCACTCACATCTTCACCATTTTCCCCTCCGTTTTCTCACCCTTTCCCACACAGGTTTCCTACCCTTTTCTTCCCTCACACTTCCCTCCTTTTTCCACTCCCATTTCTCACACTTGTCACCTCATGTTTTCTGCCTTTTTCCCCCTCACATTTCTTAACCCACTGCTTCCTGTCAGTGACTCTTCCTCTTCAGTAGTTGATGAGCTTCTTTTCTTCTTTCCTGCAATCCCCTCCTCCAAAGAATGGGTGCCAGAGCAGCGCTCCAAGAAGCCCCTGCCCGTGTGTCTGCTGAACAGAATGGCTGTGCTCGACTTGAACAATCTCGTGAAGAACAACCTAAACTGCAGTGGACTTTCAATTCCCTCTAGTCTTCATAGTGTTCTAAAGAAATAGGTACCCTGAGGGATACACGTCGCAGGTGCGCAGCCGCTGCACCATCCGCCTCAAGCAGATCCCATCTCCGTTTTCATCACCTCACAGTGACTGTGACTCCTGCCTGGACGAAACCACTTGTGATGCTGCTTGATGCTAATTGGAGTCCATGTGCACAAGGAGTGCTTTTAGCCCTCTTTCAAAAAAAAAAAAAAAAAAAAAAAAAAAGTTTTTATTTTAAAACGTTCAATGCCTGGAGTTTCGTATTTTCACCTATTTGAATTGCCTTGACATCAAAGTACTGCCAGTTGGCGTTCCAAACTGGCTGGTCTATGTTTGTGTGCACAGAGCAAAGGTGCCAGACCGTGTCCTTTTCCCGGGTGTCCGTTAATGTCCATTTCAACAGGCACTGAAGGGGGGCTCTGCCTGCCCCACACAGGATGGCAGCCAGAGGGCTGAGGCTGCGCCTCCTAGTGAGATCAGCCGCCCTGGCAGCCCAGCCCCAGCCGCCATCTTGTGTGTGGCTCTCCAGCCCTGGCCGCCATCTTGTGTGTGGCTCCCTCAGCCCTGGCCGCCATCTTTTGCACTGACCTAGTCCAGCTCTTAAGCGAATGTGTTGCTGTTTTGTCGGCAGTCAGGGTCCGCCCCAAAGACACCAACACCAGCAGGACAGGCTACAGGGAATGGCACGGGTTTGGCTCAAAGCAGCCAGCCCTGACTTGTCACTGTCCTTTATCCATGAACATGTGCCCATATGCAGCCACAGCAAATGTCCAACAGCAGCTCCATCAGCCACTTCCTCCCGCTGGCGTTGGCAGACACGCGGCAGCTGCAGCTCCTGCACTTCTGCCTCTTCCTGGGCATCTCCCTGGCTGCCCTCCTGGGCCACGGCCTCGTCACCAGCGCCGTAGCCTGCGGCCACCACCTGCACAGCCCCATGTTCTTCTTCCTGCTCAACCTGGCCCTCAGCGACCTGGGCTCCATCTGCACCACTGTCCCCAAAGCCATGCACAATTCCCTCTGGGACACCAGGACCATCTCCTACGCAGGATGTGCTGCACTGCGGAGGATTTCGGCGAGGGAAGAATGCAATCAATCAATAGGATTGGTAAAGCATTGTTCAACTTTATTGCTCATAACATCCGTTCTTATACTTTTGCCCCAAGCATTCAGCATACTTGTCAAATTATAATTGGTTAGCATACACTACTCATCTATACTTGATTGGCTATATCAAGCGTGAGAAGGTTCCTCCTCTTGGCATGCTGAAAACTTTGTATACGTGCTTACTGCTACGCTCTATTAAGCACAAGTTCTTTTATCTTTGGCCTGTATCCGTGCTTACTGCTGTCCCAAGGACAGCTTATCTTAGCAGCACGTAGGCTGCTAGCACTTGGTATCGGGCCATGAGGCCTCTAATGATCCGTGGCCTTGCTCTGCTAACCATTCTTCAACAATTCCCTCTTTTTTATTTTGTGCAGCAGACGCAGTGTGCCGAGTAGTTACTGTTTCTGCTATGCGATACATCATCTGTTGCAAGCAGCAAAAAAAGCAAGATACAAAAAGTACAAGCAGTATAATAACAATCACAATATTGATTACATGTTGCAGTAGGGAGGTTATCCAAGGCCCTAGCCCGAAAGATCATAGCCAATCTGTTAAACCCAAGCCTGTGTCTTGCTGCAAATGACTAGTGAGTTCTTACAACTTAGCTATTTGGGTATGAATTGACATGGAGTGATCTCTCTGTACTACCTTGTCAAACTGCCAGAGCAGTTGTAGGTTTTCTCTTGCCCTTAAGTCTTCAATTAAGTGTACCCCCTCTAACCCTGGCTGTCCAGTATCGATGTCGCTCTTGCAGGGTCATTAGCAGGACGGATCCATTTACTAGGTATCCATTGGGGCCCTGTGGGGGTAAGAACACAAACATAACCTCTACCCATGTACTGAACCTCTGCGGGACCTTCCCATACTCCAGTTTTGGGATCTCGGTACATGACTTTAAACAATGGCTTAGTTGCTTCCTCCTTTACTCCGCCTGAGTGGATGACCGCAGGGGGCTCCGAGTGGTCCCCCATTACACACAGATAGTTTAATACAAATAGTGTTTTTGATAGCATGGTCTGCACATCCACCTCCTCCTTATATTTTAACAGATAATCCTTGAGTGTTTGGTGGGCTCGCTCCACAATCGCCTGACCTGTTGGTGAATGTGGGATACCTGTGATGTGTGTCACACCCCACTTCTGTAAGAACCTTTGGATCCTGCTGCTCACATATGCAGGGCCATTACCTGTCTTAATCTGTTCTGGCACCCCCATCACCGCAAAGCAAGTAGTTAGGTGTCGTACCACGTGGAGAGCTTTCTCTCCCGGCTGCACTGAAGCCCAAATAAATTTACTGAAAGTATCAATTGTAACATGCACATATTTCAATCTACCAAAGGAGGATACGTGAGTTACATCCATTTGCCAGATCTGATTGGGTCCAAGGCCCCGTGGGTTTACTCCCATCCCTATTCCAGGCCCATGCTGACTACAGAGAGGACAGGATCTGACAATACCACGGGCATCATTCAGAGATATGCGAAACTGTTTCTTTAGGCCTCGCGCATTCTGGTGAAAAGTCTCATGAGCAACACGTGCCTGCTGAAATCCGTCTTGTGGTACTGCAACAGAAACCAACTGATCAGCTATGGCATTACCCTGACCCAAACCTTCTGACCATTTGTGGCTTCGAATATGCAAAATCGCAAAAGGAGCTGAGCGCAGCCGAACAGCTTGCCTCAGCTGCCTCAAAAGTTCCCATAACCTGTCATTCTTTATATCCTTTATCAATGCATCCTCAATCCGCAGCACCACCCCTACTACGTATCATGAGTCTGTGACAATATTTACACCCTGATCAGGCCAATTCATAATGATCCAAAGGACAGCCCTTAATTCTAGCATCTGCAATGAGTCCTCAGTAGTCGAGTCCACGTGCCCTCCTCCATCCATCCAGATCAAGGCAGAGCGTTTGCTTTGTGATGTCAGGGCACGGTTGTCACGTGGTCGTGGTGACATCGCAAGGTTGCCTTGGTGCACGGAAGGCCTCAGGGGTGTCAGAGCAGCTCTTGGCCTTGCTCAGTGCAGGAACTTGGTCCTGTGCTTGAGGCTTTTGTCAGGGGGCAGCTGCTGACTGACAGGAGACTTCTTTTAGCTAGCGTTAGAGCGCAGTCTGCAAACTTGCACAGCAGTTGCCACAATGATTGGGCAACTCGCCGCTGCAGTTTTCACTGTTTATGGAGTTGCCTATTCCTGCTATTTCCTAACTAACCTGGCAGGTAAGTAGAGGTTTTCCCTGAGTGTCACCTAACCTGGTTTTTGTGTCTTCCTGCTCTTTCTTAGTGACTGAGTTCATTTGGAAACAGAAAGGCCATCCAGATGCCGCTTGGGTAAAGCTCCTGTCAACATGTTCAGCTCAAAAGGGGGTGTGTGTAGCCACGGCCGTGCGGGCAGCATTTGCAAGGGAGCCTGCAGGGGTTGCGTTCCCTCTGTTGGAGAGTCTGTGGCAGCAGAGTTTGCCAATTCCTCCCTTGCTGGGTCAAGCAGGACAACTTTGAAAATGTAGACTGGGAGGCCTTGGAAGGTCTTCTAAAAATGCTCTGGTTGTCTCCAGTTTTCTCAAAGCATCTGCTTCATTTTCCCTTGCCCACTGCAGGTCACCTGAGCCGGGTATTCAGAGGTGCTGATCCCAAGGTGAGTAAGGAAAGAACATTTGATGTTCTTGGCGTTTAAGAATTGTGCAGCAAGCTGTGAGCTTGGCCTGTGGCAGTAGAGTGTAGAGGGCCAGCTGAGTAGGCTGCAAGAAAATCCATTTCCATGTCTACAGCAGCAAGAGCAAAGGCATCACTGCCTATTTCCTAATTTTCCATTTCAGAGCTTTAAAAGAACTAAAAGATAAGTTTTGCAGAGAGAATGTGCTTCCTGATAGTAGTCAGGGGGGAATATGTAATTTGGAGCAATTTGCAGTGTCCAGTTGAATCAGCCCATTAGAATTTAGTCTGAGGGACTTAGAATCCCCTTGCTCTGCAAGTTGATGATTTGTGCTTAGTAGAGCTGGTTCTAGAGCTGAAGAGAAAGAAGGTTCTAAATGATAGGTCATGGCCTGTGTCTAACGCTCCTGTCTGTCCACAGATCCCAGAACCAAGAGCAGACTCTCCTCTGGCTTCCTCTGCTCCTGGACGAGAAGGCAAAGAGGAGCCAAATGACCACAAGGCTCCAGCTGTGGTCACACCACAGCCGCAACTTTCCAAGACGGTAAGTGCCACTTCTGGAGGGCGCTGTCTTTAGTGCGAGGCAGAGCTGCAAGTTTCTGAGCAGCCAGCTCTTGCTGTTGGTGGCTGAGGATGCCGAGTGCTGCAGTCCTGCCAGACCTAGCCATTCCCCTCAGCCAGTGACAGCTGGAAAATGGGCTTTGAGCTGCCATGTTTAGGCCCCAGCTTGCTGGGATTCTGATAGAGGCCAGCCTGGAGCAGGAAGGTTCCCTGTCTGCAGAGGAGGGAGCATGTCAAAGGCACTGTGCTCAGCCTTGGTGGATACGTAGGAGACGCTGTGGTCTGGGGACACCTGTCCCCCTCCACAGACTCGCCAAGTACCCACAGGCACAAAAAGTATTGATGTGACAACACAAGCTTTTTGGGGCGGTTTGTCCCCACGAGCTTCTTGGCTGTGCTTACCTGGGAGCATTTCAGAGACACACTGGGGACGTGGAGTTTCTGCTTCAAGTCAGGGATTTTGGTGCCTTGGTTGCCAGGTTGTTCTTTTGGTAAAATGGAAGCAGAGGTGGGCAGGGAAGCAGAAAGAAGTGGCTGAATTAATGTGAATTGTGGGCAGAAAGGTGAAAAAGCTGAGCTTGACAGCAGCTCCCAGTCACTGGCTGACAGCACCTTCCTAAGGGCTTGCATTTAAAATGGGATCTGGGGCTAATCTCTGCCAGCCACTTTTCTGACACAAACTCTTTTGTTGTCTCAGATCTCCACAGGCTCTTCTATTGAAGCTGCAGCAGCAGGAGCAGCAGTGTCACCTGAAGGGGCCTGGCCTGCCCCAGCTGAGCAGTGGAGCCTGGGCAGTTCCTTCATCTCCAGCACTGACAAAGCTGCTGCTCAGCAACAGGAGATGGAGTATGATGAGGATGACTTCCTGGGGTTCATGAGTACGTCTTGTGTCTTTCTTCTCTGAGGGACAGTGTATTGTGAGCACGTGTCAGCATAGCTGGACCCATTGATCCTCCTCATCTCAGTGCCCTTTGTGATTGTACAGCACAAGTCATTGAAGCTGCTTCTTGCCCAGAGCAGCTGCCCGTCCTGTGCCCTCAGATAAGACCTGGTGGGGCTGAGAAGAGAGCCCAGCTGACTCTCTGCCTCCCATCACCTGTTGGCACAAAAGGGCACTGACGTGCACCTGGGTGTGTCTGCTCTCCAAGCCAATCCTGCTGTGTCCTCAGTGGGGGCAGCAGCTTGGAAGGGGCTGGGTGTGGCCGTGCCTTCTTGCCATTGCTTGTCAGTGCTGGTGCCTGGGCTTTGGCAGCTTTGTGGCGGTGGCTGCCCTGGCCCTGAGGGCTGGTGTGAGCGCCGAGGCTGGAGCCTTCCTTAGCTGGGAGAGTGCCGCTGCCGGCCGGCCGCTGCAGCGCGGAGCTGCCCCGAGGCAGCAGCCCCTGCTCTGGGCCGGCTCCTGCGCGGCCTGGGCTGGGCTCACAGAGGGTCAGCATCTCCTCTGGGCAGCTGTCCGTGTCCCGCCGGCACCTGAGGAGCACTGCTGTCCTTGCTGCCCTTGCCCGCTGCGGGAAGGTGGGCACGTGTGCGGGGCTGAGAGGGCGAGTGCAATGGCAGGGACTGATCCCTGCTGTCAGGGGGAGGAGAAGCAGTGTGGTTCTTCACGTGGGCCACGGGCAAGGGCGTCTTCCAGCTCAGCCTGCTCATCAAGGGTGAGGGTCCTGCTGCTGAAGGCCCCTTGGGGTTGTTTAGAGCATGAGCTGCTTGGGTTTACAAAGGGAAAGGCATTCCTTTGGGAAACTGCTGCAAGGTGGGGAAGATGCCCTCCTCTCCTGGGAATGCATCTCCCTGTGCTTTGTTTTCTGCCAAGGCATCTCTTCAAAGGACTGTAGAAAATCATTCTCTGTGCTGACCTGCTTGTACTGCAGAGCTGCCTGTCTTGTTGCAATTGTTGTTGTTGTTGTTGTTGTTACTCAGCTGGCCACAAAGGACTCAGAAGGCCAGACTGTAGAGCCCCAGCAGGGCTGCCTTTTGTATCTCTTGGATAGTGGGATGTCTGCTTTCAAGTGAGCATTTTGCATTTTGTTTCCCTCAGGGCAAATGGTGAGCACAGAAAATCCCCGGAGGAAATACACCGAAAAGGAAATTGTTGGCAGAGGGTGAGTCCAACCACAGTTGCTTCTACGCAGTCATGGGGCAGCTGATTTGCTGCTGGAATATCTGTCAAGTGTGAAGTCAGGCAAGCTGCAAACATATTCAGACACTGGGGTTAGTCTGCCCCATCTCCCAGTACCGGCTGGAATTTGGAAGTGTGGTCAGAAGGCATTATCAAAGACACTTCTATTTCATTGCCAGAAACAGCAACCTACCCCCTATCATAGCAGTCAGATAACACTTCTCAGGAGCATTTCTTCCCAAGAGTTTGCTGAAGGAAATAGTCTGTGGTGAGGATAAAAACCGCCCAGTTTAGAAACTGAAATCCACGATGAAAGAATCACCTGGCCTTTGGAGCTGAGGCACTAAACCCCAATGCTTCAGAAACAGGCCCAGTGCCCATGCACTGGAGAGGAACATGCATCATCTGCCTTCTGGCAGTGCCCTCCTGCATGCTGCAGGTTGGAGGCATTTCCAGCAGACATCTCCTGTCTGGGCTGGCTTTCACTCCAAGGTCTAAATGGCTTCTCCTTTCTTTGCTGCTGTTTTGTTTCTAGGGCTTTTGGAGAGGTTTGCAGAGCCATCGACACTGCCACGGGCGGAGAGGTAAATGTCAAGAGCCCCTGCAGATTCTGCTGCTCTCCAGGGCTTTCCTGTCTCGTGTCAGCTGCGGCTGCAGCTGTGGCTAGAGCTGTGCTGCAAAGGCACAAGAAGCACAGACTGGTGCCAGCCTGCCAACTGCATTTGGGGCAGTCTTTGTCCTGCTCAGCTGCCAGAAGGAAGGCAAGGAGGGCAGCGGTTCCTTTCAGAGAAGGATGCTCTCCCTGGCTCTCAATTGCTCAGACAAAGGAGCATCTCACTGCTCTCTGGGGCTACGGCTTCAGAGTCCTGAATTCTCATTTCTGGCTGCCAGCAAATACATCTGAATGTTCCTGGCAGTTCCTTAGCCACCTGCAGTGCTGCACTTGGGAACTGCACGTAGGGAGAGATCTGCAAGGTGTCCCTAAAAGCCCCAAGCCCTGCCTATAGCCCGAGATGTATCCACAGAGTACCAAGTCACGCATTACTTCTTCTCAAGTACAGACAGACAGAGAGTGTGCTCAGAGCTTTGGGGGGGTGAGAGTTGACACACCATTGCTAACAAGTGGACAAGGCAAAATGTGGTCAGTGGCCACGTGTCCTGGATCTGGCCCCCAAAGGAGCAGAGAAATGGGCTGTAGGAATGTCACTTCCTAATTACTCCTTTGTCTAATTACAAGGCACTTTGGCACGGCTTGGCGGTGTCATTGCAAAATCTCTCTCCCCATGTGTGTTTTGGTCTCATTCCGCCAGCTTCTAAAGTTACTGATTTTCAATGTCATTCTAGGTGGCCATCAGGAAAATCTATCTTCGGGGACCGAGCGAGATGGAGGATATTGTTACTGAAATCACGGTCATGAAGAGGAATATGAGTCCCCATCTTGTCCATTATTTAGACGGGTGAGTGGTCGTGGTCTCATCCCATGAAGGTTTGTTTACATAGTAAAAGTATGCAAGGTTAAAACCCCACTTTGGACACTGGCAGAAAAGAAAGCTGTTAATTATTGCTTCATTATTATTTCTCTACTCATCTCCAATGGATGGGAAGAGAGTGCAGTTTGTCTCCATGAGTCATCTCTGGCTTTCCAATACATAGTTGAAAAATTGTTCAAAAACCTGCATCATCTCTACCATAAGAAGTCAGTACCCTGTAAGTTCGCTGCCTCCATGTTGTCTCAGGATGGATTTTTTAAGGTTTCTTCAATGCTGATGAAGCATGCTAGGGAGGATTTCCCTTGGATTGTTGCCCCTCTTTTCCAGGGCTGGCCATGCCAGGAACACTAGGTGCTTCTTTCCAGAAATACCACATGGGACAGGTTTTTCATCTTGGCTGTTACTAAACTGCACTTTTTGATTGCTGGCCATCAGAGACATCTCCTTTTGACAGATGTGCTGTTCTCCTTGAGACTACACAGACTGCAAACAACCCACAGCCCGGAGGGAATGTCTTTAATTCTTTTAATTCTGTCCTTGTCACAAAGCGACCCAGAAACAAGAATCAAGCAAAGGAGCCAACGAATGCATGTTCATCTGCATGGCCTTGTTCCCTTCTTTCAGCTACCTTGTGCATGAAGAACTGTGGCTGGTGATGGAGTACATGGATGGAGGCAGTCTTTACGACACAATCCAAAAGACTCGCCTGACAGAAGACGAGGTTGCCATCATCAGTCGGGAGGTCAGTCGGGGATCCCAGCTGTGCTTCCCAGAGCTTGGGCAGGATTGTCTGGGAAAGGGGCTCAGAACAGGAGCGATTCCATGAGCCAGGCTTTGTTTCTGTGTGGCTGATATGCTCTGGGCAAGCAAGAGCCTCTCAAATGAACTGCCTGCCAGTGCCCCTGCACTCACTGGACTCTGTTCTTGTCCTCTTGTCTCCTGCTGTTGCATTCTCACTCTGGCTCTTGTATTTGCTCTTCTCCATCTTGCCTCTCTAAACTTTGGTCTGTTGGCACTGCATTCCTTGCCTGTAAAAGCAAAGGTGGTGGTGGTGGGAGCATTTGAAAGGACCAGCAAAGAAGAAAGAGAGACTCATTTCTCTGAGTCCTCAGCTGGAAAGGTTAGCAGTGCAGCCAGAGTGCTGTGTGCTTCTGAGCACATCCACTGCAGCAGCAGTCATCCTGGCTGGTTTGCAGGGCAGAGTCTACACCAGCAGTTGCTGTTGCTCTTTGGCAAGCTGACATGCCTTTCTTTAGAAAGGTGCTGCCCTGCCTGTGTTGGAGCAGCGAGCTCTTCCCCTCAGTGGCACTGTGTTCTGCCATTACTCCTCATTCCCCTGGAGAGGGAATCTTGGAGAGCTGTTTCCTTTCTTGTGTGATGAAATCACATCACTGATATTTGCCCTCCTGTTTCTGGTTTCTCTCTCAGTGCCTGCAAGGACTGCATTTTCTCCACGCCAACCATGTGATGCACAGAGATTTGAAAAGCCTCAACATCCTTCTCAAAACGGATGGCTCTGTCAAGCTGGGTCAGTATATTCTTGGGCAGGTGCAGCGTTCCAGGGATATGTGGGCTGTGGGGCTGCTTTTGAGTGAGTGCCAGCCCCCCCAAAATGGCGCTGGTGGCAGTGCAGGGAGCCTGTTGTGAGCTGACCACGCGGTTGCAACGTGCACAGACCTATGGCAAGGCTCGAGCAGTCCACAGTGGCATTGCTCTGTGCGTGTCCCTTCCAGAGGGAGGGAGCTACACGTCTAAAGTTTGAAAAGCCCCTGCTGGAGGCAGTGTAAAAAATGTGGGGATTTCTGAAGCAGCCAGCACCATATTTCCTTGGCTAAAGTCCTGAGGAAACAGAGCAGGGACAGTTGTCCAGGAGATTCAAGAGCACATTCTCAAACTTCTACCGGGAAATTCTTTTGCGTGCTTTCATAATTGCACAGGATTCAAATAAAAACAGTCTTTTGCTCTCTCCCCAGCTGATTTTGGCCTCTCTGCTCAACTCACCCCTGAGCAGAGTAGACGGAGATCGGTGGTCGGGACTCTTCAGTGGATGGCACCTGAAGTGAACGGTGAACCCTATGGGCCCAAAGTGGACATATGGTCTTTGGGAATCGTGGTCATTGAAATGGTGGAAGGAGAAGCTCCTGACTGGGAGGAAAATTCTGCCATGGTAAGGTGTAAATACTCTCTGATCCCGCTGTCTTTCTCCCCCATCCCACGTTCTGTGTGCCACTGGACAAAGTGCCATTGCCATCCGCTGGAACTACTTCCACCACGGTCCCTTTCTGAAAATGTCCCGGCAGCACATCAGCATCTGCTGGGGTTTTGGTTGCATCCGTGGGGGAACTCAAGCCTTAGCCCAGGCAAACAATCTCCCTTCTCAGGCAACACTGGGCTTTGGCTTAGAAGTCGTTCCAGCTCTTTTGGCTTTGTAGACAGCCCTAATAGCAGCAAACAAGCATCTTAGAAGTGGTGTTATCTTTCCTGAAATGAAGGAAAGTAACCCAAACCCAAGAATGTTTATAAAACAGTGGTTTGGAGAGAAGAAGTGCACCCCCATTCTTCTCACAAGGAAATTTGCCTGAAACCTTGACAAGAGGGTGTGAAGGCCACAGAGTCTCTTGTGCTTCTTGTGCGGTGCTGCTGAAACACTCAGTGACCGTCTTTCTTTCCTAACCCAAGCCATCACCTCCATGTCACTAAGATGAAGCCTGGCCATGTGGAGAGCCGGCCAAACCCACCCCTTTGTTTCCAGGCACTTTCTAGGATGGCCATGCCATTAATGCATTGACTTGAGTGTCCAAATGAGCAGAGGGCTACCACATGGATGGCGTTTCTCCCTCTTCTGCTTTGACCACCAAAATTTTCCTTTTGCTGCCTAAGGGAAGCTGAAATTTGCAGTCTGATGAGAGACGGAGGTGCAGGTGTTTCCTGTGTGCCCAAAGAGGCATTTTCGTCCCAAGACATTTGTGCATGCATCTTCATGTGTCTGTGTGGAAGATGAGATTCCAAATGTTTGTTTCCTTACCTGAGGAATAACTGAGGGATTTCCTTTCTTTGCTTGCAATTCCCATTGTTTTCAAGAACCAAGGAAAAAGCTTGATGACTTTGGTTTGATGGCAGCTGTGCTTAAGGGACCAACAAGTGCTGCAGAGATGCTTTTCATGTAATTATCTTTGGAAATAGTAGAGTGAGTTAGTAGAGCAAAGTCCCTCTTCCAAATAGCCTGTCAAGCTGCTCAGGTGAATCCTCAGAGAAGGAAACCTGCTTTTGCTGCTATTGTTTCCACTAACAAGGCCAGTCAATGAAATCAGCTGCCAAGGCAAAAGCTGCTGGATGCTGGAAAAGCTGTGGCTGCATTGGGCTTTGGGTGTTTTGTTGGTCCAGGAAAGTCATCTCTGCCTCTGTGCCACGGCAGAAAGTGCCACTGCAGAGTGCACCTGAAACAATGGGATCTGGGAGAGCAGTTCCAGACGTGAAAGAAGCGGGTGAGAAACTCGTGTTTCCTTTTTCTCCAGGCTCAACTCCTGAAAGCCACCAAAGGGATCCCAAAGCTGCAGCAGCCCAAGCTCCTCTCCCCTTTTCTGCGTGACTTCCTGAGCTGCTGCCTGCAGAGAGACGAGGCGCGGCGCTGGTCTGCCAAGGAGCTGCTGCAGGTAAAATGCCAAGGGGCTGCAGGGGAAACAGTGTCCCAGGGACGGGCTCCTCCTGCACTGAAGTGCAAGGCATCAGGGGAGCCTCCTCCTCCTCACCTCCACTCTTGGTGCTGTTCAAATGAGAACAGTCAGGAATCCTAGACTGGGCTGGGCTGGCAAGGGCCTGTAAGGGTCATCTGCTCCAAGTGCCCTGCAATATGACCAGGGACCTCTTTCAAGAGATCAGGATGCTCAGACCGGAGATATTTCCAGGCCTGGGGCACATAGCAGCTCTTGCAGCAAGCTGTGCCAATGTGGCCCCACTGTTGCTCCTTAGATGTACTCTGATTCAATCTCCTTTTCCTTTGATAAATATTGCCCTGCCTTTGAGGCTCTTAGCTTGCAAAGTAATGGTTCATTCTTGTTTTTTTTTTTTTTTTCTTTGTGCAGCATCCATTTGTAACATCAGCCAAGCCTGTGTCCAGCCTGGTGCCACTGATCACTTCAGTGAAAGAGTGGAAGGAGGAGACAGGAATCAGACAACTGTTTTCTCCAACACCAGTATAGAGAAGGATTGTAGAATAGGACTGTAGAGTAGGATTGCAGCTAGGACAGTGGAGTAGGATAGTAGCATAGGATTGGAAATAAAGTTTGTGAAACCTCAACTCCTTTCAAAGATTCCCCTCCTTCTGAGCCTCTGAGAAAGCTCAACATTTTCTTCTGAAGTGTCAGTTTTTTCTTAGAGGTGGAGAGTGACATTGATGGCTTCTTTGGTACAGTTGGAAAGTGGGGAAGGCTCTCCCGAGGGGAAGCGTGGCCGTGCTGGGCACAGCACAGACCGGTGGCATCGGCCGTCCGGAGCGTGCACAGGAGCAGAGAAAGGCAAACCACAGGCGAGGGCTGCAGGCCTGGCTGAGGATTGCCACCCTTGTGCCGGCTGCCCTCTAACTCCTGGCCAAGGTGAGCAGTGTGTGCAGCGCTCTGGGCACAGGGGAGGGAGCCGGGCTGCTCCGCAGGCTCCGGCACAGGGCAGCCTCCTTCAGGCACGGCGCTTCTGCCGGGGGAAGCGCGGCCAGCGGCAGGCAGGGACAGCTTGTCAGCTCACATCTGCAGGAGCCGGGGCCTCACACGGCTCTGGGAGGAAGCGCCTGCAGTGCTGGAGTTGTGCACTGAGCCAGAGCAAAAGAGTGAAATGCAGAGTGTTCTGCAGAAATATTCCGGGGCGCCAGGCCAGCCTGCTTTGAGCTCTCTGGCACACAGCAAGCACTGTGCAATGCAGCCCTGAGCTGCTGGGAGATAGAGAGGTGTTAGAGAGGAGCCAACTGTCAGATGAAATTTAATGGGGTGACAACGTCATCAAAGCCAAAGAGAACTGTTTTTTAGGATGGATTCACCTGAGCTGGGTGTCTATCTCCCTCTCCCAAGAGCCAAACACACACACAACACACACACAGAAAATGCTGCTTTTTATTGCCTTTCCCAGCCCAGGGCGAACCGTGTCCCCTTTCCCTTTGGCCGGGAAATAGGAAACTTGTATTCTGTCCCCACCGCCTCCTTTTCTGTCCCCTCCCCTCTTCTCCTACTTCCCTTTTGGTTTGGTCTTCACGCTGGCCCCTCTCCCAGCTCACAGCAACACCCAACAAATCAACTAGAACAAACCCAAACCCTAAATAACAACCCCAAGAACCAACAGCTTTCGTTCTTTCTTCTCATAACCCTGCAGCTGCAGCAAAATATTACCTCCTATCTCACAGAGGGAATCGGGCAGGAGCCTGTGGCTCGTGCTTGAGCAGTGAACTGATTTGGAAGGGAGCAGAAGGGTTTCAGCAGGCAGTTTGTGTTTTTCTTCTGAATTGCTGAAGGAAAGACACAATGTGGCTTCAGTCAGCAAAAACATTTTCAAGGTGAATTAAAGAAATGCTTGTGAGCAATGCCCAGAGAAGGCAGGTTTTGAGAAAATATTGAACTGTAACAAATTGTGAATTCCCTTTGCATTAACAGACTGTTGAGCCCTCTATTCCTCCAGAGCAGTGATTGATGTGTGCAAGTGACTACCTTAGCCTTGAGAATAGTCTTCCCAAGAATGTAGCTGGAATGCATTCAAGGGGAAAAGAGTGGTTGTAGGAGGCTCTTGAGCATCAGAGGAGAATTGCAGCAATGGGATGTTCCCCAAATGACCACCCGAGACTCTCAAGAGAGCCCTACTCTCCTGTCAGTAACTTCTGAGAAGTGATTTAAATATGTCAACTAATTTGAGGGAATGTTTAGCCTGTGAGTTTCAGCAAAGTAATGAGTAGGTCTTATTTCCATGGTTACAAATGAGTAGGTGGGATTTCTGGCTGAGCACGTGTTAGGAAAGTGATTCCCCACGCACCCAGCACTGAAATAAAGTCATCTATTGACAGGTGAAAATGAAACCTTTTCCAGCTGTTCCCCTTGGGTTTGCCTTTCTGGGGGCCAAAGCTCTGTGCTGCAGGTGGCCCGGGTGTGTGCAGAGCAAGGCAGCCTCCACAAAGCCCTTGGTTTCCCCACAAGTCGTCATGATTTGTTGCCAGGTGTGCCCAGCTGTGGCAGGAGAAAGAGCCCGCAGTGCAGTGGGCGCCGTGCCCTGCCCGGCCAGGGCTCTCTGGCACAGAGGAGCAGCAGCAGCACCTTTCAACCCACTCCTGCCCTGGCCTCACCTGGGACACAGAAGCCTCTGGAAATCAGCACCACCTGGCCCCTTCCCAGCTTGGAGCAGCTTCTGCTGGTGGGCACATCCTGCACTTCTACTGCTTCCGAACAGGAATCAAGGCACAGGGGGAGACGGACATACAGAGAAGCCCTGGGCTAGTGCAATAAATGGGCAAATGCATGGGGGAATGTGTTAGGAATCATTTCAGCTGTCATGCCAATCCTGCCTTCTCTCCTTTTCTCCCTTCACATTTCCTGTTCTTTTCCCTCTCACATTTCCACCCCTTCCCCCTCTCGAGTCTCACAGTTTTCCTCTCATGTTTGCCTCCCAAGTTTTACTCATTTTCCCCACCCTTTTCAGCTCCCTTTCCTCACGCTTTGCCTCTCACATTTCCCCAACTTCCCGCTTTTTCCTGCTTTTTTGTTCTCTCACGATTCTCACAATTTTCCCCTCACTTATCCTGCCCTTTTCTCCCCTCATGCTTTTCTCCTTTCCTCAGTCATTTTTCTCCAAGTTGTCTCCTCATGTTTCTCACTTTTGCCCTCATGTTTCCCAGGCTTTCCCTCTTACATTTCTCCCACTTTTCCCCTCACGTTTATCATTCCTTCCCCCTCATGTTGCTTCTACTTTTCCTCTAGCATTTTCTGCCCTTTTTTCACTCCTGTTTTCTGCCACTTTTCCCATCCAACTTCCCACCCTTTTTTCCCCCCTAATGTTTCCTGCCTTTTTCTGCCCTCTGGTTTCTCCCTCTTTTCCCCTCAGGATTCTCACAATGTTCCCCTCACATTTGCTGCCTGTTTCTCTCTCTCTGCCAGTAATTTTCTCACTCTCTTCCCCTCACATTTCCCTCCATTTTTTCCTCTATGTTTTTCAGCCTTCCCTGATCATGTTTCTTAGAATTTTCCCATCATATGTCCTGCCTTTTCCTCCTCTCACCTTCCTCTCCTACTTTCACTCACATCTTCACCATTTTCCCCTCCGTTTTCTCACCCTTTCCCACACAGGTTTCCTACCCTTTTCTTCCCTCACACTTCCCTCCTTTTTCCACTCCCATTTCTCACACTTGTCACCTCATGTTTTCTGCCTTTTTCCCCCTCACATTTCTTAACCCACTGCTTCCTGTCAGTGACTCTTCCTCTTCAGTAGTTGATGAGCTTCTTTTCTTCTTTCCTGCAATCCCCTCCTCCAAAGAATGGGTGCCAGAGCAGCGCTCCAAGAAGCCCCTGCCCGTGTGTCTGCTGAACAGAATGGCTGTGCTCGACTTGAACAATCTCGTGAAGAACAACCTAAACTGCAGTGGACTTTCAATTCCCTCTAGTCTTCATAGTGTTCTAAAGAAATAGGTACCCTGAGGGATACACGTCGCAGGTGCGCAGCCGCTGCACCATCCGCCTCAAGCAGATCCCATCTCCGTTTTCATCACCTCACAGTGACTGTGACTCCTGCCTGGACGAAACCACTTGTGATGCTGCTTGATGCTAATTGGAGTCCATGTGCACAAGGAGTGCTTTTAGCCCTCTTTCAAAAAAAAAAAAAAAAAAAAAAAAAAAAGTTTTTATTTTAAAACGTTCAATGCCTGGAGTTTCGTATTTTCACCTATTTGAATTGCCTTGACATCAAAGTACTGCCAGTTGGCGTTCCAAACTGGCTGGTCTATGTTTGTGTGCACAGAGCAAAGGTGCCAGACCGTGTCCTTTTCCCGGGTGTCCGTTAATGTCCATTTCAACAGGCACTGAAGGGGGGCTCTGCCTGCCCCACACAGGATGGCAGCCAGAGGGCTGAGGCTGCGCCTCCTAGTGAGATCAGCCGCCCTGGCAGCCCAGCCCCAGCCGCCATCTTGTGTGTGGTTCTCCAGCCCTGGCCGCCATCTTGTGTGTGGCTCCCTCAGCCCTGGCCGCCATCTTTTGCACTGACCTAGTCCAGCTCTTAAGCGAATGTGTTGCTGTTTTGTCGGCAGTCAGGGTCCGCCCCAAAGACACCAACACCAGCAGGACAGGCTACAGGGAATGGCACGGGTTTGGCTCAAAGCAGCCAGCCCTGACTTGTCACTGTCCTTTATCCATGAACATGTGCCCATATGCAGCCACAGCAAATGTCCAACAGCAGCTCCATCAGCCACTTCCTCCCGCTGGCGTTGGCAGACACGCGGCAGCTGCAGCTCCTGCACTTCTGCCTCTTCCTGGGCATCTCCCTGGCTGCCCTCCTGGGCCACGGCCTCGTCACCAGCGCCGTAGCCTGCGGCCACCACCTGCACAGCCCCATGTTCTTCTTCCTGCTCAACCTGGCCCTCAGCGACCTGGGCTCCATCTGCACCACTGTCCCCAAAGCCATGCACAATTCCCTCTGGGACACCAGGACCATCTCCTACGCAGGATGTGCTGCACTGCGGAGGATTTCGGCGAGGGAAGAATGCAATCAATCAATAGGATTGGTAAAGCATTGTTCAACTTTATTGCTCATAACATCCGTTCTTATACTTTTGCCCCAAGCATTCAGCATACTTGTCAAATTATAATTGGTTAGCATACACTACTCATCTATACTTGATTGGCTATATCAAGCGTGAGAAGGTTCCTCCTCTTGGCATGCTGAAAACTTTGTATACGTGCTTACTGCTACGCTCTATTAAGCACAAGTTCTTTTATCTTTGGCCTGTATCCGTGCTTACTGCTGTCCCAAGGACAGCTTATCTTAGCAGCACGTAGGCTGCTAGCACTTGGTATCGGGCCATGAGGCCTCTAATGATCCGTGGCCTTGCTCTGCTAACCATTCTTCAACAATTCCCTCTTTTTTATTTTGTGCAGCAGACGCAGTGTGCCGAGTAGTTACTGTTTCTGCTATGCGATACATCATCTGTTGCAAGCAGCAAAAAAAGCAAGATACAAAAAGTACAAGCAGTATAATAACAATCACAATATTGATTACATGTTGCAGTAGGGAGGTTATCCAAGGCCCTAGCCCGAAAGATCATAGCCAATCTGTTAAACCCAAGCCTGTGTCTTGCTGCAAATGACTAGTGAGTTCTTACAACTTAGCTATTTGGGTATGAATTGACATGGAGTGATCTCTCTGTACTACCTTGTCAAACTGCCAGAGCAGTTGTAGGTTTTCTCTTGCCCTTAAGTCTTCAATTAAGTGTACCCCCTCTAACCCTGGCTGTCCAGTATCGATGTCGCTCTTGCAGGGTCATTAGCAGGACGGATCCATTTACTAGGTATCCATTGGGGCCCTGTGGGGGTAAGAACACAAACATAACCTCTACCCATGTACTGAACCTCTGCGGGACCTTCCCATACTCCAGTTTTGGGATCTCGGTACATGACTTTAAACAATGGCTTAGTTGCTTCCTCCTTTACTCCGCCTGAGTGGATGACCGCAGGGGGCTCCGAGTGGTCCCCCATTACACACAGATAGTTTAATACAAATAGTGTTTTTGATAGCATGGTCTGCACATCCACCTCCTCCTTATATTTTAACAGATAATCCTTGAGTGTTTGGTGGGCTCGCTCCACAATCGCCTGACCTGTTGGTGAATGTGGGATACCTGTGATGTGTGTCACACCCCACTTCTGTAAGAACCTTTGGATCCTGCTGCTCACATATGCAGGGCCATTACCTGTCTTAATCTGTTCTGGCACCCCCATCACCGCAAAGCAAGTAGTTAGGTGTCGTACCACGTGGAGAGCTTTCTCTCCCGGCTGCACTGAAGCCCAAATAAATTTACTGAAAGTATCAATTGTAACATGCACATATTTCAATCTACCAAAGGAGGATACGTGAGTTACATCCATTTGCCAGATCTGATTGGGTCCAAGGCCCCGTGGGTTTACTCCCATCCCTATTCCAGGCCCATGCTGACTACAGAGAGGACAGGATCTGACAATACCACGGGCATCATTCAGAGATATGCGAAACTGTTTCTTTAGGCCTCGCGCATTCTGGTGAAAAGTCTTATGAGCAACACGTGCCTGCTGAAATCCGTCTTGTGGTACTGCAACAGAAACCAACTGATCAGCTATGGCATTACCCTGACCCAAACCTTCTGACCATTTGTGGCTTCGAATATGCAAAATCGCAAAAGGAGCTGAGCGCAGCCGAACAGCTTGCCTCAGCTGCCTCAAAAGTTCCCATAACCTGTCATTCTTTATATCCTTTATCAATGCATCCTCAATCCGCAGCACCACCCCTACTACGTATCATGAGTCTGTGACAATATTTACACCCTGATCAGGCCAATTCATAATGATCCAAAGGACAGCCCTTAATTCTAGCATCTGCAATGAGTCCTCAGTAGTCGAGTCCACGTGCCCTCCTCCATCCATCCAGATCAAGGCAGAGCGTTTGCTTTGTGATGTCAGGGCACGGTTGTCACGTGGTCGTGGTGACATCGCAAGGTTGCCTTGGTGCACGGAAGGCCTCAGGGGTGTCAGAGCAGCTCTTGGCCTTGCTCAGTGCAGGAACTTGGTCCTGTGCTTGAGGCTTTTGTCAGGGGGCAGCTGCTGACTGACAGGAGACTTCTTTTAGCTAGCGTTAGAGCGCAGTCTGCAAACTTGCACAGCAGTTGCCACAATGATTGGGCAACTCGCCGCTGCAGTTTTCACTGTTTATGGAGTTGCCTATTCCTGCTATTTCCTAACTAACCTGGCAGGTAAGTAGAGGTTTTCCCTGAGTGTCACCTAACCTGGTTTTTGTGTCTTCCTGCTCTTTCTTAGTGACTGAGTTCATTTGGAAACAGAAAGGCCATCCAGATGCCGCTTGGGTAAAGCTCCTGTCAACATGTTCAGCTCAAAAGGGGGTGTGTGTAGCCACGGCCGTGCGGGCAGCATTTGCAAGGGAGCCTGCAGGGGTTGCGTTCCCTCTGTTGGAGAGTCTGTGGCAGCAGAGTTTGCCAATTCCTCCCTTGCTGGGTCAAGCAGGACAACTTTGAAAATGTAGACTGGGAGGCCTTGGAAGGTCTTCTAAAAATGCTCTGGTTGTCTCCAGTTTTCTCAAAGCATCTGCTTCATTTTCCCTTGCCCACTGCAGGTCACCTGAGCCGGGTATTCAGAGGTGCTGATCCCAAGGTGAGTAAGGAAAGAACATTTGATGTTCTTGGCGTTTAAGAATTGTGCAGCAAGCTGTGAGCTTGGCCTGTGGCAGTAGAGTGTAGAGGGCCAGCTGAGTAGGCTGCAAGAAAATCCATTTCCATGTCTACAGCAGCAAGAGCAAAGGCATCACTGCCTATTTCCTAATTTTCCATTTCAGAGCTTTAAAAGAACTAAAAGATAAGTTTTGCAGAGAGAATGTGCTTCCTGATAGTAGTCAGGGGGGAATATGTAATTTGGAGCAATTTGCAGTGTCCAGTTGAATCAGCCCATTAGAATTTAGTCTGAGGGACTTAGAATCCCCTTGCTCTGCAAGTTGATGATTTGTGCTTAGTAGAGCTGGTTCTAGAGCTGAAGAGAAAGAAGGTTCTAAATGATAGGTCATGGCCTGTGTCTAACGCTCCTGTCTGTCCACAGATCCCAGAACCAAGAGCAGACTCTCCTCTGGCTTCCTCTGCTCCTGGACGAGAAGGCAAAGAGGAGCCAAATGACCACAAGGCTCCAGCTGTGGTCACACCACAGCCGCAACTTTCCAAGACGGTAAGTGCCACTTCTGGAGGGCGCTGTCTTTAGTGCGAGGCAGAGCTGCAAGTTTCTGAGCAGCCAGCTCTTGCTGTTGGTGGCTGAGGATGCCGAGTGCTGCAGTCCTGCCAGACCTAGCCATTCCCCTCAGCCAGTGACAGCTGGAAAATGGGCTTTGAGCTGCCATGTTTAGGCCCCAGCTTGCTGGGATTCTGATAGAGGCCAGCCTGGAGCAGGAAGGTTCCCTGTCTGCAGAGGAGGGAGCATGTCAAAGGCACTGTGCTCAGCCTTGGTGGATACGTAGGGGACGCTGTGGTCTGGGGACACCTGTCCCCCTCCACAGACTCGCCAAGTACCCACAGGCACAAAAAGTATTGATGTGACAACACAAGCTTTTTGGGGCGGTTTGTCCCCACGAGCTTCTTGGCTGTGCTTACCTGGGAGCATTTCAGAGACACACTGGGGACGTGGAGTTTCTGCTTCAAGTCAGGGATTTTGGTGCCTTGGTTGCCAGGTTGTTCTTTTGGTAAAATGGAAGCAGAGGTGGGCAGGGAAGCAGAAAGAAGTGGCTGAATTAATGTGAATTGTGGGCAGAAAGGTGAAAAAGCTGAGCTTGACAGCAGCTCCCAGTCACTGGCTGACAGCACCTTCCTAAGGGCTTGCATTTAAAATGGGATCTGGGGCTAATCTCTGCCAGCCACTTTTCTGACACAAACTCTTTTGTTGTCTCAGATCTCCACAGGCTCTTCTATTGAAGCTGCAGCAGCAGGAGCAGCAGTGTCACCTGAAGGGGCCTGGCCTGCCCCAGCTGAGCAGTGGAGCCTGGGCAGTTCCTTCATCTCCAGCACTGACAAAGCTGCTGCTCAGCAACAGGAGATGGAGTATGATGAGGATGACTTCCTGGGGTTCATGAGTACGTCTTGTGTCTTTCTTCTCTGAGGGACAGTGTATTGTGAGCACGTGTCAGCATAGCTGGACCCATTGATCCTCCTCATCTCAGTGCCCTTTGTGATTGTACAGCACAAGTCATTGAAGCTGCTTCTTGCCCAGAGCAGCTGCCCGTCCTGTGCCCTCAGATAAGACCTGGTGGGGCTGAGAAGAGAGCCCAGCTGACTCTCTGCCTCCCATCACCTGTTGGCACAAAAGGGCACTGACGTGCACCTGGGTGTGTCTGCTCTCCAAGCCAATCCTGCTGTGTCCTCAGTGGGGGCAGCAGCTTGGAAGGGGCTGGGTGTGGCCGTGCCTTCTTGCCATTGCTTGTCAGTGCTGGTGCCTGGGCTTTGGCAGCTTTGTGGCGGTGGCTGCCCTGGCCCTGAGGGCTGGTGTGAGCGCCGAGGCTGGAGCCTTCCTTAGCTGGGAGAGTGCCGCTGCCGGCCGGCCGCTGCAGCGCGGAGCTGCCCCGAGGCAGCAGCCCCTGCTCTGGGCCGGCTCCTGCGCGGCCTGGGCTGGGCTCACAGAGGGTCAGCATCTCCTCTGGGCAGCTGTCCGTGTCCCGCCGGCACCTGAGGAGCACTGCTGTCCTTGCTGCCCTTGCCCGCTGCGGGAAGGTGGGCACGTGTGCGGGGCTGAGAGGGCGAGTGCAATGGCAGGGACTGATCCCTGCTGTCAGGGGGAGGAGAAGCAGTGTGGTTCTTCACGTGGGCCACGGGCAAGGGCGTCTTCCAGCTCAGCCTGCTCATCAAGGGTGAGGGTCCTGCTGCTGAAGGCCCCTTGGGGTTGGTTAGAGCATGAGCTGCTTGGGTTTACAAAGGGAAAGGCATTCCTTTGGGAAACTGCTGCAAGGTGGGGAAGATGCCCTCCTCTCCTGGGAATGCATCTCCCTGTGCTTTGTTTTCTGCCAAGGCATCTCTTCAAAGGACTGTAGAAAATCATTCTCTGTGCTGACCTGCTTGTACTGCAGAGCTGCCTGTCTTGTTGCAATTGTTGTTGTTGTTGTTGTTGTTACCCAGCTGGCCACAAAGGACTCAGAAGGCCAGACTGTAGAGCCCCAGCAGAGCTGCCTTTTGTATCTCTTGGATAGTGGGATGTCTGCTTTCAAGTGAGCATTTTGCATTTTGTTTCCCTCAGGGCAAATGGTGAGCACAGAAAATCCCCGGAGGAAATACACCGAAAAGGAAATTGTTGGCAGAGGGTGAGTCCAACCACAGTTGCTTCTACACAGTCATGGGGCAGCTGATTTGCTGCTGGAATATCTGTCAAGTGTGAAGTCAGGCAAGCTGCAAACATATTCAGACACGCGGGTTAGTCTGCCCCATCTCTCAGTAGCGGCCAGAATTTGGAAGTGTGGTCAGAAGGCATTATCAAAGACACTTCTATTTCATTGCCAGAAACAGCAACCTACCCCCTATCATAGCAGTCAGATAACACTTCTCAGGAGCATTTCTTCCCAAGAGTTTGCTGAAGGAAATAGTCTGTGGTGAGGATAAAAACCGCCCAGTTTAGAAACTGAAATCCACGATGAAAGAATCACCTGGCCTTTGGAGCTGAGGCACTAAACCCCAATGCTTCAGAAACAGGCCCAGTGCCCATGCACTGGAGAGGAACATGCATCATCTGCCTTCTGGCAGTGCCCTCCTGCATGCTGCAGGTTGGAGGCATTTCCAGCAGACATCTCCTGTCTGGGCTGGCTTTCACTCCAAGGTCTAAATGGCTTCTCCTTTCTTTGCTGCTGTTTTGTTTCTAGGGCTTTTGGAGAGGTTTGCAGAGCCATCGACACTGCCACGGGCGGAGAGGTAAATGTCAAGAGCCCCTGCAGATTCTGCTGCTCTCCAGGGCTTTCCTGTCTCGTGTCAGCTGCGGCTGCAGCTGTGGCTAGAGCTGTGCTGCAAAGGCACAAGAAGCACAGACTGGTGCCAGCCTGCCAACTGCATTTGGGGCAGCCTTTGTCCTGCTCAGCTGCTAGAAGGAAGGCAAGGAGGGCAGCGGTTCCTTTCAGAGAAGGATGCTCTCCCTGGCTCTCAGATGCTCCAACAAAGGAGCATCTCACTGCTCTCTGGGGCTACGGCTTCAGAGTCCTGAATTCTCATTTCTGGCTGCCAGCAAATACATCTGAATGTTCCTGGCAGTTCCTTAGCCACCTGCAGTGCTGCACTTGGGAACTGCACGTAGGGAGAGATCTGCAAGGTGTCCCTAAAAGCCCCAAGCCCTGCCTATAGCCCGAGATGTATCCACAGAGTACCAAGTCACGCATTACTTCTTCTCAAGTACAGACAGACAGAGAGTGTGCTCAGAGCTTTGGGGGGGTGAGAGTTGACACACCATTGCTAACAAGTGGACAAGGCAAAATGTGGTCAGTGGCCACGTGTCCTGGATCTGGCCCCCAAAGGAGCAGAGAAATGGGCTGTAGGAATGTCACTTCCTAATTACTCCTTTGTCTAATTACAAGGCACTTTGGCACGGCTTGGCGGTGTCATTGCAAAATCTCTCTCCCCATGTGTGTTTTGGTCTCATTCCTCCAACTTCTAAAGTTACTGATTTTCAATGTCATTCTAGGTGGCTATCAAGAAAATCTATCTTCGGGGACCGAGCGAGATGGAGGATATTGTTACTGAAATCACGGTCATGAAGAGGAATATGAGTCCCCATCTTGTCCATTATTTAGACGGGTGAGTGGTCATGGTCTCATCCCATGAAGGTTTGTTTACATAGTAAAAGTATGCAAGGTTAAAACCCCACTTTGGACACTAGCAGAAAAGAAAGCTGTTAATTATTGCTTCATTATTATTTCTCTACTCATCTCCAATGGATGGGAAGAGAGTGCAGTTTATCTCCGTGAGTCATCCCTGGCTTTCCAACACATAGTTGAAAAATTGTTCAAAAACCTGCATCAACTCTACCATAAGAAGTCAGTACCCTGTAAGTTGGCTGCCTCCATGTTGTCTCAGGATGGATTTTTTAAGGTTTCTTCAATGCTGATGAAGCATGCTAGGGAGGATTTCCCTTGGATTGTTGCCCCTCTTTTCCAGGGCTGGCCATGCCAGGAACACTAGGTGCTTCTTTCCAGAAATACCACGCGGGACAGGTTTTTCATCTTGGCTGTTACTAAACTGCACTTTTTGATTGCTGGCCATCAGAGACATCTCCTTTTCACAGATGTGCTGTTCTCCTTGAGACTGCACAGACTGCAAACAACCCACAGCCCGGAGGGAATGTCTTTAATTCTTTTAATTCTGTCCTTGTCACAAAGCAACCCAGAAACAAGAATCAAGCAAAGGAGCCAACGAATGCATGTTCATCTGCATGGCCTTGTTCCCTTCTTTCAGCTACCTTGTGCATGAAGAACTGTGGCTGGTGATGGAGTACATGGATGGAGGCAGTCTTTACGACACAATCCAAAAGACTCGCCTGACAGAAGACGAGATTGCCATCATCAGTCGGGAGGTCAGTCGGGGATCCCAGCTGTGCTTCCCAGAGCTTGGGCAGGATTGTCTGGGAAAGGGGCTCAGAACAGGAGCGATTCCGTGAGCCAGGCTTTGTTTCTGTGTGGCTGATATGCTCTGGGCAAGCAAGAGCCTCTCAAATGAACTGCCTGCCAGTGCCCCTGCACTCACTGGACTCTGTTCTTGTCCTCTTGTCTCCTGCTGTTGCATTCTCACTCTGGCTCTTGTATTTGCTCTTCTCCATCTTGCCTCTCTAAACTTTGGTCTGTTGGCACTGCATTCCTTGCCTGTAAAAGCAAAGGTGGTGATGGTGGGAGCATTTGAAAGGAACAGCAAAGAAGAAAGAGAGACTCATTTCTCTGAGTCCTCAGCTGGAAAGGTTAGCAGTGCAGCCAGAGTGCTGTGTGCTTCTGAGCACATCCACTGCAGCAGCAGTCATCCTGGCTGGTTTGCAGGGCAGAGTCTACACCAGCAGTTGCTGTTGCTCTTTGGCAAGCTGACATGCCTTTCTTTAGAAAGGTGCTGCTCTGCCTGTGTTGGAGCAGCGAGCTCTTCCCCTCAGTGGCACTGTGTTCTGCCATTACTCCTCATTCCCCTGGAGAGGGAATCTTGGAGAGCTGTTTCCTTTCTTGTGTGATGAAATCACATCACTGATATTTGCCCTCCTGTTTCTGGTTTCTCTCTCAGTGCCTGCAAGGACTGCATTTTCTCCACGCCAACCACGTGATGCACAGAGATTTGAAAAGCCTCAACATCCTTCTCAAAACGGATGACTCTGTCAAGCTGGGTCAGTATATTCTTGGGCAGGTGCAGCGTTCCAGGGATATGTGGGCTGTGGGGCTGCTTTTGAGTGAGTGCCAGCCCCCCCAAAATGGCGCTGGTGGCAGTGCAGGGAGCCTGTTGTGAGCTGACCACGCGGTGGCAACGTGCACAGACCTATGGCAAGGCTCGAGCAGTCCACAGTGGCATTGCTCTGTGCGTGTCCCTTCCAGAGGGAGGGAGCTACATGTCTAAAGTTTGAAAAGCCCCTGCTGGAGGCAGTGTAAAAAATGTGGGGATTTCTGAAGCAGCCAGCACCATATTTCCTTGGCTAAAGTCCTGAGGAAACAAGGCAGGGACGGTTGTCCAGGAGATTCAAGAGCACATTCTCAAACTTCTACCGGGAAATTCTTTTGCGTGCTTTCCTAATTGCACAGGATTCAAATAAAAACGGTCTTTTGCTCTCTCCCCAGCTGATTTTGGCCTCTCTGCTCAACTCACCCCTGAGCAGAGTAGACGGAGATCGGTGGTCGGGACTCTTCAGTGGATGGCACCTGAAGTGAACGGTGAACCCTATGGCCCCAAAGTGGACATATGGTCTTTGGGAATCGTGGTCATTGAAATGGTGGAAGGAGAAGCTCCTGACTGGGAGGAAAATTCTGCCATGGTAAGGTGTAAATACTCTCTGATCCCGCTGTCTTTCTCCCCCATCCCACTTTGTGTGTGCCACTGGACAAAATGCCATTGCCATCCGCTGGAACTACTTCCACCACAGTCCCTTTCTGAAAATGTCCCGGCAGCACATCAGCATCTGCTGGGGTTTTGGTTGCATCCGTGGGGGAACTCAAGCCTTAGCCCAGGCAAACAATCTCCCTTCTCAGGCAACACTGGGCTTTGGCTTAGAAGTCGTTCCAGCTCTTTTGGCTTTGTAGACAGCCCTAATAGCAGCAAACAAGCATCTTAGAAGTGGTGTTATCTTTCCTGAAATGAAGGAAAGTAACCCAAACCCGAGGATGTTTATAAAACAGTGGTTTGGAGAGAAGAAGTGCACCCCCATTCTTCTCACAAGGAAATTTGCCTGAAACCTTGACAAGAGGGTGTGAAGGCCACAGAGTCTCTTGTGCTTCTTGTGCGGTGCTGCTGAAACACTCAGTGACCGTCTTTCTTTCCTAACCCAAGCCGTCACCTCCATGTCACTAAGATGAAGCCTGGCCATGTGGAGAGCCGGCCAAACCCACCCCTTTGTTTCCAGGCACTTTCTAGGATGGCCATGCCATTAATGCATTGACTTGAGTGTCCAAATGAGCAGAGGGCTACCACATGGATGGCGTTTCTCCCTCTTCTGCTTTGACCACCAAAATTTTCCTTTTGCTGCCTAAGGGAAGCTGAAATTTGCAGTCTGATGAGAGACGGAGGTGCAGGTGTTTCCTGTGTGCCCAAAGAGGCATTTTCGTCCCAAGACATTTGTGCATGCATCTTCATGTGTCTGTGTGGAAGATGAGATTCCAAATGTTTGTTTCCTTACCTGAGGAATAACTGAGGGATTTCCTTTCTTTGCTTGCAATTCCCATTGTTTTCAAGAACCAAGGAAAAAGCTTGATGACTTTGGTTTGATGGCAGCTGTACTTAAGGGACCAACAAGAGCTGCAGAGATGCTTTTCATGTAATTATCTTTGGAAATAGTAGAGTGAGTTAGTAGAGCAAAGTCCCTCTTCCAAATAGCCTGTCAAGCTGCTCAGGTGAACCCTCAGAGAAGGAAACCTGCTTTTGCTGCTATTGTTTCCACTAACAAGGCCAGTCAATGAAATCAACTGCCAAGGCAAGAGCTGCTGGATGCTGGGAAAGCTGTGGCTGCATCGGGCTTTGGGTGTTTTGTTGGTCAGGAAAGTCATCTCTGCCTCTGTGCCACGGCAGAAAGTGCCACTGCAGAGTGCACCTGAAACAATGGGATCTGGGAGAGCAGTTCCAGACGTGAAAGAAGCGGGTGAGAAACTCGTGTTTCCTTTCTCTTCAGGCTCAACTCCTGAAAGCCACCAAAGGGATCCCAAAGCTGCAGCAGCCCAAGCTCCTCTCCCCTTTGCTGCGTGACTTCCTGAGCTGCTGCCTGCAGAGAGACGAGGCGCGGCGCTGGTCTGCCAAGGAGCTGCTGCAGGTAAAATGCCAAGGGGCTGCAGGGGAAACAGTGTCCCAGGGACGGGCTCCTCCTGCACTGAAGTGCAAGGCATCAGGGGAGCCTCCTCCTCCTCACCTCCACTCTTGGTGCTGTTCAAATGAGAACAGTCAGGAATCCTAGACTGGGCTGGGCTGGCAAGGGCCTGTAAGGGTCATCTGCTCCAAGTGCCCTGCAATATGACCAGGGACCTCTTTCAAGAGATCAGGATGCTCAGACCGGAGATATTTCCAGGCCTGGGGCACATAGCAGCTCTTGCAGCAAGCTGTGCCAATGTGGCCCCACTGTTGCTCCTTAGATGTACTCTGATTCAATCTCCTTTTCCTTTGAAAAATATTGCCCTGCCTTTGAGGCTCTTAGCTTGCAAAGTAATGGTTCATTCTTGTTTTTTTTTTTTCTTTGTGCAGCATCCATTTGTAACATCAGCCAAGCCTGTGTCCAGCCTGGTGCCACTGATCACTTCAGTGAAAGAGTGGAAGGAGGAGACAGGAATCAGACAACTGTTTTCTCCAACACCAGTATAGAGAAGGATTGTAGAATAGGACTGTAGAGTAGGATTGCAGCTAGGACAGTGGAGTAGGATAGTAGCATAGGATTGGAAATAAAGTTTGTGAAACCTCAACTCCTTTCAAAGATTCCCCTCCTTCTGAGCCTCTGAGAAAGCTCAACATTTTCTTCTGAAGTGTCAGTTTTTTCTTAGAGGTGGAGAGTGACATTGATGGCTTCTTTGGTACAGTTGGAAAGTGGGGAAGGCTCTCCCGAGGGGAAGCGTGGCCGTGCAGGGCGCAGCACAGACCGGTGACATCGGCCGTCCGGAGCGTGCACAGGAGCAGAGAAAGGCAAACCACAGCCGAGGGCTGCAGGCCTGGCTGAGGATTGCCACCCTTGTGCCGGCTGCCCTCTAACTCCTGGCCAAGGTGAGCAGTGTGTGCAGCGCTCTGGGCACAGGGGAGGGAGCCGGGCTGCTCCGCAGGCTCCGGCACAGGGCAGCCTCCTTCAGGCACAGCGCTTCTGCCGGGGGAAGCGAGGCCAGCGGCAGGCAGGGACAGCTTGTCAGCTCACATCTGCAGGAGCCGGGGCCTCACACGGCTCTGGGAGGAAGCGCCTGCAGTGCTGGAGTTGTGCACTGAGCCAGAGCAAAAGAGTGAAATGCAGAGTGTTCTGCAGAAATATTCCGGGGCGCCAGGCCAGCCTGCTTTGAGCTCTCTGGCACACAGCAAGCACTGTGCAATGCAGCCCTGAGCTGCTGGGAGATAGAGAGGTGTTAGAGAGGAGCCAACTGTCAGATGAAATTTAATGGGGTGACAACGTCATCAAAGCCAAAGAGAACTGTTTTTTAGGATGGATTCACCTGAGCTGGGTGTGTATCTCCCTCTCCCAAGAGCCAAACACACACACAACACACACACAGAAAATGCTGCTTTTTATTGCCTTTCCCAGCCCAGGGCGAACCGTGTCCCCTTTCCCTTTGGCCGGGAAATAGGAAACTTGTATTCTGTCCCCACCGCCTCCTTTTCTGTCCCCTCCCCTCTTCTCCTACTTCCCTTTTGGTTTGGTCTTCACGCTGGCCCCTCTCCCAGCTCACAGCAACACCCAACAAATCAACTAGAACAAACCCAAACCCTAAATAACAACCCCAAGAACCAACAGCTTTCGTTCTTTCTTCTCATAACCCTGCAGCTGCAGCAAAATATTACCTCCTATCTCACAGAGGGAATCGGGCAGGAGCCTGTGGCTCGTGCTTGAGCAGTGAACTGATTTGGAAGGGAGCAGAAGGGTTTCAGCAGGCAGTTTGTGTTTTTCTTCTGAATTGCTGAAGGAAAGACACAATGTGGCTTCAGTCAGCAAAAACATTTTCAAGGTGAATTAAAGAAATGCTTGTGAGCAATGCCCAGAGAAGGCAGGTTTTGAGAAAATATTGAACTGTAACAAATTGTGAATTCCCTTTGCATTAACAGACTGTTGAACCCTCTATTCCTCCAGAGCAGTGATTGATGTGTGCAAGTGACTACCTTAGCCTTGAGAATAGTCTTCCCAAGAATGTAGCTGGAATGCATTCAAGGGGAAAAGAGTGGTTGTAGGAGGCTCTTGAGCATCAGAGGAGAATTGCAGCAATGGGATGTTCCCCAAATGACCACCCGAGACTCTCAAGAGAGCCCTACTCTCCTGTCAGTAACTTCTGAGAAGTGATTTAAATATGTCAACTAATTTGAGGGAATGTTTAGCCTGTGAGTTTCAGCAAAGTAATGGGTAGGTCTTGTTTCCATGGTTACAAATGAGTAGGTGGGATTTCTGGCTGAGCACGTGTTAGGAAAGTGATTCCCCACGCACCCAGCACTGAAATAAAGTCATCTATTGACAGGTGAAAATGAAACCTTTTCCAGCTGTTCCCCTCGGGTTTGCCTTTCTGGGGGCCAAAGCTCTGTGCTGCAGGTGGCCCGGGTGTGTGCAGAGCAAGGCAGCCTCCACAAAGCCCTTGGTTTCCCCACAAGTCGTCATGATTTGTTGCCAGGTGTGCCCAGCTGTGGCAGGAGAAAGAGCCCGCAGTGCAGTGGGCGCCGTGCCCTGCCCGGCCAGGGCTCTCTGGCACAGAGGAGCAGCAGCAGCACCTTTCAACCCGCTCCTGCCCTGGCCTCACCTGGGACACAGAAGCCTCTGGAAATCAGCACCACCTGGCCCCTTCCCAGCTTGGAGCAGCTCCTGCTGGTGGGCACATCCTGCACTTCTACTGCTTCCGAACAGGAATCAAGGCACAGGGGGAGAGGGACATACAGAGAAGCCCTGGGCTAGTGCAATAAATGGGCAAATGCATGGGGGAATGTGTTAGGAATCATTTCAGCTGTCATGCCAATCCTGCCTTCTCTCCTTTTCTCCCTTCACATTTCCTGTTCTTTTCCCTCTCACATTTCCACCCCTTCCCCCTCTCGAGTCTCACAGTTTTCCTCTCATGTTTGCCTCCCAAGTTTTACTCATTTTCCCCACCCTTTTCAGCTCCCTTTCCTCACGCTTTGCCTCTCACATTTCCCCAACTTCCCGCTTTTTCCTGCTTTTTTGTTCTCCCACGATTCTCACAATTTTCCCCTCACTTATCCTGCCCTTTTCTCCCCTCATGCTTTTCTCCTTTCCTCAGTCATTTTTCTCCAAGTTGTCTCCTCATGTTTCTCACTTTTGCCCTCATGTTTCCCAGGCTTTCCCTCTTACATTTCTCCCACTTTTCCCCTCACGTTTATCATTCTTTCCCATTCATGTTGCTTCTACTTTTCCTCTAGCATTTTCTGCCCTTTTTTCACTCCTGTTTTCTGCCACTTTTCCCATCCAACTTCCCACCCTTTTTTCCCCCCTAATGTTTCCTGCCTTTTTCTGCCCTCTGGTTTCTCCCTCTTTCCCCCTCAGGATTCTCACAATGTTCCCCTCACATTTGCTGCCTGTTTCTCTCTCTCTGCCAGTAATTTTCTCACTCTCTTCCCCTCACATTTCCCTCCATTTTTTCCTCTATGTTTTTCAGCCTTCCCTGATCATGTTTCTTAGAATTTTCCCATCATATGTCCTGCCTTTTCCTCCTCTCACCTTCCTCTCCTACTTTCACTCACATCTTCACCATTTTCCCCTCCGTTTTCTCAGCCTTTCCCACACAGGTTTCCTACGCTTTTCTTCCCTCACACTTCCCTCCTTTTTCCTCTCCCATTTCTCACACTTGTCACCTCATGTTTTCTGCCTTTTTTCCCCTCACATTTCTTAACCCACTGCTTCCTGTCAGTGACTCTTCCTCTTCAGTAGTTGATGAGCTTCTTTTCTTCTTTCCTGCAATCCCCTCCTCCAAAGAATGGGTGCCAGAGCAGCGCTCCAAGAAGCCCCTGCCCGTGTGTCTGCTGAACAGAATGGCTGTGCTCGACTTGAACAATCTCGTGAAGAACAACCTAAACTGCAGTGGACTTTCAATTCCCTCTAGTCTTCATAGTGTTCTAAAGAAATAGGTACCCTGAGGGATACACGTCGCAGGTGCGCAGCCGCTGCACCATCCGCCTCAAGCAGATCCCATCTCCGTTTTCATCACCTCACAGTGACTGTGACTCCTGCCTGGATGAAACCACTTGTGATGCTGCTTGATGCTAATTGGAGTCCATGTGCACAAGGAGTGCTTTTAGCCCTCTTTCAAAAAAAAAAAAAAAAAAAAAAAAATTTATTTTAAAACGTTCAATGCCTGGAGTTTCGTATTTTCACCTATTTGAATTGCCTTGACATCAAAGTACTGCCAGTTGGCGTTCCAAACTGGCTGGTCTATGTTTGTGTGCACAGAGCAAAGGTGCCAGACCGTGTCCTTTTCCCGGGTGTCCGTTAATGTCCATTTCAACAGGCACTGAAGGGGGGCTCTGCCTGCCCCACACAGGATGGCAGCCAGAGGGCTGAGGCTGCGCCTCCTAGTGAGATCAGCCGCCCTGGCAGCCCAGCCCCAGCCGCCATCTTGTGTGTGGCTCTCCAGCCCTGGCCGCCATCTTGTGTGTGGCTCCCTCAGCCCTGGCCGCCATCTTTTGCACTGACCTAGTCCAGCTCTTAAGCGAATGTGTTGCTGTTTTGTCGGCAGTCAGGGTCCGCCCCAAAGACACCAACACCAGCAGGACAGGCTACAGGGAATGGCACGGGTTTGGCTCAAAGCAGCCAGCCCTGACTTGTCACTGTCCTTTATCCATGAACACGTGCCCATATGCAGCCACAGCAAATGTCCAACAGCAGCTCCATCAGCCACTTCCTCCCGCTGGCGTTGGCAGACACGCGGCAGCTGCAGCTCCTGCACTTCTGCCTCTTCCTGGGCATCTCCCTGGCTGCCCTCCTGGGCCACGGCCTCGTCACCAGCGCCGTAGCCTGCGGCCACCACCTGCACAGCCCCATGTTCTTCTTCCTGCTCAACCTGGCCCTCAGCGACCTGGGCTCCATCTGCACCACTGTCCCCAAAGCCATGCACAATTCCCTCTGGGACACCAGGACCATCTCCTACGCAGGATGTGCTGCACTGCGGAGGATTTCGGTGAGGGAAGAATGCAATCAATCAATACGATTGGTAAAGCATTGTTCAACTTTATTGCTCATAACATCCGTTCTTATACTTTTGCCCCAAGCATTCAGCATACTTGTCAAATTATAATTGGTTAGCATACACTACTCATCTATACTTGATTGGCTATATCAAGCGTGAGAAGGTTCCTCCCCTTGGCATGCTGAAAACTTTGTATACGTGCTTACTGCTACGCTCTATTAAGCACAAGTTCTTTTATCTTTGGCCTGTATCCGTGCTTACTGCTGTCCCAAGGACAGCTTATCTTAGCAGCGCGTAGGCTGCTAGCACTTGGTATCGGGCCATGAGGCCTCTAATGATCCGTGGCCTTGCTCTGCTAACCATTCTTCAACAATTCCCTCTTTTTTATTTTGTGCAGCAAACGCAGTGTGCCGAGTAGTTACTGTTTCTGCTATGCGATACATCATCTGTTGCAAGCAGCAAAAAAAGCAAGATACAAAAAGTACAAGCAGTATAATAACAATCACAATATTGATTACATGTTGCAGTAGGGAGGTTATCCAAGGCCCTAGCCCGAAAGATCATAGCCAACCTGTTAAACCCAAGCCTGTGTCTTGCTGCAAATGACTAGTGAGTTCTTACAACTTAGCTATTTGGGTATGAATTGACATGGAGTGATCTCTCTGTACTACCTTGTCAAACTGCCAGAGCAGTTGTAGGTTTTCTCTTGCCCTTAAGTCTTCAATTAAGTGTACCCCCTCTAACCCTGGCTGTCCAGTATCGATGTCGCTCTTGCAGGGTCATTAGCAGGACGGATCCATTTACTAGGTATCCATTGGGGCCCTGTGGGGGTAAGAACACAAACATAACCTCTACCCATGTACTGAACCTCTGCGGGACCTTCCCATACTCCAGTTTTGGGATCTCGGTACATGACTTTAAACAATGGCTTAGTTGCTTCCTCCTTTACTCCGCCTGAGTGGATGACCGCAGGGGGCTCCGAGTGGTCCCCCATTACACACAGATAGTTTAATACAAATAGTGTTTTTGATAGCATGGTCTGCGCATCCACCTCCTCCTTATATTTTAACAGATAATCCTTGAGTGTTTGGTGGGCTCGCTCCACAATCGCCTGACCTGTTGGTGAATGTGGGATACCTGTGATGTGTGTCACACCCCACTTCTGTAAGAACCTTTGGATCCTGCTGCTCACATATGCAGGGCCATTACCTGTCTTAATCTGTTCTGGCACCCCCATCACCGCAAAGCAAGTAGTTAGGTGTCGTACCACGTGGAGAGCTTTCTCTCCCGGCTGCGCTGAAGCCCAAATAAATTTACTGAAAGTATCAATTGTAACATGCACATATTTCAATCTACCAAAGGAGGATACGTGAGTTACATCCATTTGCCAGATCTGATTGGGTCCAAGGCCCCGTGGGTTTACTCCCATCCCTATTCCAGGCCCATGCTGACTACAGAGAGGACAGGATCTGACAATACCACGGGCATCATTCAGAGATATGCGAAACTGTTTCTTTAGGCCTCGCGCATTCTGGTGAAAAGCCTCATGAGCAATACGTGCCTGCTGAAATCCGTCTTGTGGTACTGCAACAGAAACCAACTGATCAGCTATGGCATTACCCTGACCCAAACCTTCTGACCATTTGTGGCTTCGAATATGCAAAATCGCAAAAGGAGCTGAGCGCAGCCGAACAGCTTGCCTCAGCTGCCTCAAAAGTTCCCATAACCTGTCATTCTTTATATCCTTTATCAATGCATCCTCAATCCGCAGCACCACCCCTACTACGTATCATGAGTCTGTGACAATATTTACACCCTGATCAGGCCAATTCATAATGATCCAAAGGACAGCCCTTAATTCTAGCATCTGCAATGAGTCCTCAGTAGTCGAGTCCACGTGCCCTCCTCCATCCATCCAGATCAAGGCAGAGCGTTTGCTTTGTGATGTCAGGGCACGGTTGTCACGTGGTCGTGGTGACATCACAAGGTTGCCTTGGTGCACGGAAGGCCTCAGGGGTGTCAGAGCAGCTCTTGGCCTTGCTCAGTGCAGGAACTTGGTCCTGTGCTTGAGGCTTTTGTCAGGGGGCAGCTGCTGACTGACAGGAGACTTCTTTTAGCTAGCGTTAGAGCGCAGTCTGCAAACTTGCACAGCAGTTGCCACAATGATTGGGCAACTCGCCGCTGCAGTTTTCACTGTTTATGGAGTTGCCTATTCCTGCTATTTCCTAACTAACCTGGCAGGTAAGTAGAGGTTTTCCCTGAGTGTCACCTAACCTGGTTTTTGTGTCTTCCTGCTCTTTCTTAGTGACTGAGTTCATTTGGAAACAGAAAGGCCATCCAGATGCCGCTTGGGTAAAGCTCCTGTCAACATGTTCAGCTCCAAAGGGGGTGTGTGTAGCCACGGCCGTGCGGGCAGCATTTGCAAGGGAGCCTGCAGGGGTTGCGTTCCCTCTGTTGGAGAGTCTGTGGCAGCAGAGTTTGCCAATTCCTCCCTTGCTGGGTCAAGCAGGACAACTTTGAAAATGTAGACTGGGAGGCCTTGGAAGGTCTTCTAAAAATGCTCTGGTTGTCTCCAGTTTTCTCAAAGCATCTGCTTCATTTTCCCTTGCCCACTGCAGGTCACCTGAGCCGGGTATTCAGAGGTGCTGATCCCAAGGTGAGTAAGGAAAGAACATTTGATGTTCTTGGCGTTTAAGAATTGTGCAGCAAGCTGTGAGCTTGGCCTGTGGCAGTAGAGTGTAGAGGGCCAGCTGAGTAGGCTGCAAGAAAATCCATTTCCATGTCTACAGCAGCAAGAGCAAAGGCATCACTGCCTATTTCCTAATTTTCCATTTCAGAGCTTTAAAAGAACTAAAAGATAAGTTTTGCAGAGAGAATGTGCTTCCTGATAGTAGTCAGGGGGGAATATGTAATTTGGAGCAATTTGCAGTGTCCAGTTGAATCAGCCCATTAGAATTTAGTCTGAGGGACTTAGAATCCCCTTGCTCTGCAAGTTGATGATTTGTGCTTAGTAGAGCTGGTTCTAGAGCTGAAGAGAAAGAAGGTTCTAAATGATAGGTCATGGCCTGTGTCTAACGCTCCTGTCTGTCCACAGATCCCAGAACCAAGAGCAGACTCTCCTCTGGCTTCCTCTGCTCCTGGACGAGAAGGCAAAGAGGAGCCAAATGACCACAAGGCTCCAGCTGTGGTCACACCACAGCCGCAACTTTCCAAGACGGTAAGTGCCACTTCTGGAGGGCGCTGTCTTTAGTGCGAGGCAGAGCTGCAAGTTTCTGAGCAGCCAGCTCTTGCTGTTGGTGGCTGAGGATGCCGAGTGCTGCAGTCCTGCCAGACCTAGCCATTCCCCTCAGCCAGTGACAGCTGGAAAATGGGCTTTGAGCTGCCGTGTTTAGGCCCCAGCTTGCTGGGATTCTGATAGAGGCCAGCCTGGAGCAGGAAGGTTCCCTGTCTGCAGAGGAGGGAGCATGTCAAAGGCACTGTGCTCAGCCTTGGTGGATACGTAGGGGACGCTGTGGTCTGGGGACACCTGTCCCCCTCCACAGACTCGCCAAGTACCCACAGGCACAAAAAGTATTGATGTGACAACACAAGCTTTTTGGGGCGGTTTGTCCCCACGAGCTTCTTGGCTGTGCTTACCTGGGAGCATTTCAGAGACACACTGGGGACGTGGAGTTTCTGCTTCAAGTCAGGGATTTTGGTGCCTTGGTTGCCAGGTTGTTCTTTTGGTAAAATGGAAGCAGAGGTGGGCAGGGAAGCAGAAAGAAGTGGCTGAATTAATGTGAATTGTGGGCAGAAAGGTGAAAAAGCTGAGCTTGACAGCAGCTCCCAGTCACTGGCTGACAGCACCTTCCTAAGGGCTTGCATTTAAAATGGGATCTGGGGCTAATCTCTGCCAGCCACTTTTCTGACACAAACTCTTTTGTTGTCTCAGATCTCCACAGGCTCTTCTATTGAAGCTGCAGCAGCAGGAGCAGCAGTGTCACCTGAAGGGGCCTGGCCTGCCCCAGCTGAGCAGTGGAGCCTGGGCAGTTCCTTCATCTCCAGCACTGACAAAGCTGCTGCTCAGCAACAGGAGATGGAGTATGAGGAGGATGACTTCCTGGGGTTCATGAGTACGTCTTGTGTCTTTCTTCTCTGAGGGACAGTGTATTGTGAGCATGTGTCAGCATAGCTGGACCCATTGATCCTCCTCATCTCAGTGCCCTTTGTGATTGTACAGCACAAGTCATTGAAGCTGCTTCTTGCCCAGAGCAGCTGCCCGTCCTGTGCCCTCAGATAAGATCTGGTGGGGCTGAGAAGAGAGCCCAGCTGACTCTCTGCCTCCCATCACCTGCTGGCACAAAAGGGCACTGACGTGCACCTGGGTGTGTCTGCTCTCCAAGCCAATCCTGCTGTGTCCTCAGTGGGGGCACCAGCTTGGAAGGGGCTGGGTGTGGCCGTGCCTTCTTGCCATTACTTGTCAGTGCTGGTGCCTGGGCTTTGGCAGCTTTGTGGCGGTGGCTGCCCTGGCCCTGAGGGCTGGTGTGAGCGCCGAGGCTGGAGCCTTCCTTAGCTGGGAGAGTCCCGCTGCCGGCCGGCCGCTGCAGCGCGGAGCTGCCCCGAGGCAGCAGCCCCTGCTCTGGGCCGGCTCCTGCACGGCCTGGGCTGGGCTCACAGAGGGTCAGCATCTCCTCTGGGCAGCTGTCCGTGTCCCGCCGGCACCTGAGGAGCACTGCTGTCCTTGCTGCCCTTGCCCGCTGCGGGAAGGTGGGCACGTGTGCGGGGCTGAGAGGGCGAGTGCAATGGCAGGGACTGATCCCTGCTGTCAGGGGGAGGAGAAGCAGTGTGGTTCTTCACGTGGGCCACGGGCAAGGGCGTCTTCCAGCTCAGCCTGCTCATCAAGGGTGAGGGTCCTGCTGCTGAAGGCCCCTTGGGGTTGGTTAGAGCATGAGCTGCTTGGGTTTACAAAGGGAAAGGCATTCCTTTGGGAAACTGCTGCAAGGTGGGGAAGATGCCCTCCTCTCCTGGGAATGCATCTCCCTGTGCTTTGTTTTCTGCCAAGGCATCTCTTCAAAGGACTGTAGAAAATCATTCTCTGTGCTGACCTGCTTGTACTGCAGAGCTGCCTGTCTTGTTGCAATTGTTGTTGTTGTTGTTGTTGTTACCCAGCTGGCCACAAAGGACTCAGAAGGCCAGACTGTAGAGCCCCAGCAGGGCTGCCTTTTGTATCTCTTGGATAGTGGGATGTCTGCTTTCAAGTGAGCATTTTGCATTTTGTTTCCCTCAGGGCAAATGGTGAGCACAGAAAATCCCCGGAGGAAATACACCGAAAAGGAAATTGTTGGCAGAGGGTGAGTCCAACCACAGTTGCTTCTACACAGTCATGGGGCAGCTGATTTGCTGCTGGAATATCTGTCAAGTGTGAAGTCAGGCAAGCTGCAAACATATTCAGACACGCGGGTTAGTCTGCCCCATCTCTCAGTACCGGCCAGAATTTGGAAGTGTGGTCAGAAGGCATTATCAAAGACACTTCTATTTCATTGCCAGAAACAGCAACCTACCCCCTATCATAGCAGTCAGATAACACTTCTCAGGAGCATTTCTTCCCAAGAGTTTGCTGAAGGAAATAGTCTGTGGTGAGGATAAAAACCGCCCAGTTTAGAAACTGAAATCCACGATGAAAGAATCACCTGGCCTTTGGAGCTGAGGCACTAAACCCCAATGCTTCAGAAACAGGCCCAGTGCCCATGCACTGGAGAGGAACATGCATCATCTGCCTTCTGGCAGTGCCCTCCTGCATGCTGCAGGTTGGAGGCATTTCCAGCAGACATCTCCTGTCTGGGCTGGCTTTCACTCCAAGGTCTAAATGGCTTCTCCTTTCTTTGCTGCTGTTTTGTTTCTAGGGCTTTTGGAGAGGTTTGCAGAGCCATCGACACTGCCACGGGCGGAGAGGTAAATGTCAAGAGCCCCTGCAGATTCTGCTGCTCTCCAGGGCTTTCCTGTCTCGTGTCAGCTGCGGCTGCAGCTGTGGCTAGAGCTGTGCTGCAAAGGCACAAGAAGCACAGACTGGTGCCAGCCTGCCAACTGCATTTGGGGCAGCCTTTGTCCTGCTCAGCTGCCAGAAGGAAGGCAAGGAGGACAGCGGTTCCTTTCAGAGAAGGATGCTCTCCCTGGCTCTCAGATGCTCCAACAAAGGAGCATCTCACTGCTCTCTGGGGCTACGGCTTCAGAGTCCTGAATTCTCATTTCTGGCTGCCAGCAAATACATCTGAATGTTCCTGGCAGTTCCTTAGCCACCTGCAGTGCTGCACTTGGGAACTGCACGTAGGGAGAGATCTGCAAGGTGTCCCTAAAAGCCCCAAGCCCTGCCTATAGCCCGAGATGTATCCACAGAGTACCAAGGCATGCATTACTTCTTCTCAAGTACAGACAGACAGAGAGTGTGCTCAGAGCTTTGGGGGGGTGAGAGTTGACACACCATTGCTAACAAGTGGACAAGGCAAAATGTGGTCAGTGGCCACGTGTCCTGGATCTGGCCCCCAAAGGAGCAGAGAAATGGGCTGTAGGAATGTCACTTCCTAATTACTCCTTTGTCTAATTACAAGGCACTTTGGCACGGCTTGGCGGTGTCATTGCAAAATCTCTCTCCCCATGTGTGTTTTGGTCTCATTCCTCCAACTTCTAAAGTTACTGATTTTCAATGTCATTCTAGGTGGCTATCAAGAAAATCTATCTTCGGGGACCGAGCGAGATGGAGGATATTGTTACTGAAATCACGGTCATGAAGAGGAATATGAGTCCCCATCTTGTCCATTATTTAGACGGGTGAGTGGTCATGGTCTCATCCCATGAAGGTTTGTTTACATAGTAAAAGTATGCAAGGTTAAAACCCCACTTTGGACACTAGCAGAAAAGAAAGCTGTTAATTATTGCTTCATTATTATTTCTCTACTCATCTCCAATGGATGGGAAGAGAGTGCAGTTTATCTCCGTGAGTCATCCCTGGCTTTCCAACACATAGTTGAAAAATTGTTCAAAAACCTGCATCAACTCTACCATAAGAAGTCAGTACCCTGTAAGTTGGCTGCCTCCATGTTGTCTCAGGATGGATTTTTTAAGGTTTCTTCAATGCTGATGAAGCATGCTAGGGAGGATTTCCCTTGGATTGTTGCCCCTCTTTTCCAGGGCTGGCCATGCCAGGAACACTAGGTGCTTCTTTCCAGAAATACCACGCGGGACAGGTTTTTCATCTTGGCGTATACTAAACTGCACTTTTTGATTGCTGGCCATCAGAGACATCTCCTTTTGACAGATGTGCTGTTCTCCTTGAGACTGCACAGACTGCAAACAACCCACAGCCCGGAGGGAATGTCTTTAATTCTTTTAATTCTGTCCTTGTCACAAAGCAACCCAGAAACAAGAATCAAGCAAAGGAGCCAACGAATGCATGTTCATCTGCATGGCCTTGTTCCCTTCTTTCAGCTACCTTGTGCATGAAGAACTGTGGCTGGTGATGGAGTACATGGATGGAGGCAGTCTTTACGACACAATCCAAAAGACTCGCCTGACAGAAGACGAGATTGCCATCATCAGTCGGGAGGTCAGTCGGGGATCCCAGCTGTGCTTCCCAGAGCTTGGGCAGGATTGTCTGGGAAAGGGGCTCAGAACAGGAGCGATACCATGAGCCAGGCTTTGTTTCTGTGTGGCTGATATGCTCTGGGCAAGCAAGAGCCTCTCAAATGAACTGCCTGCCAGTGCCCCTGCACTCACTGGACTCTGTTCTTGTCCTCTTGTCTCCTGCTGTTGCATTCTCACTCTGGCTCTTGTATTTGCTCTTCTCCATCTTGCCTCTCTAAACTTTGGTCTGTTGGCACTGCATTCCTTGCCTGTAAAAGCAAAGGTGGTGATGGTGGGAGCATTTGAAAGGAACAGCAAAGAAGAAAGAGAGACTCATTTCTCTGAGTCCTCAGCTGGAAAGGTTAGCAGTGCAGCCAGAGTGCTGTGTGCTTCTGAGCACATCCACTGCAGCAGCAGTCATCCTGGCTGGTTTGCAGGGCAGAGTCTACACCAGCAGTTGCTGTTGCTCTTTGGCAAGCTGACATGCCTTTCTTTAGAAAGGTGCTGCTCTGCCTGTGTTGGAGCAGCGAGCTCTTCCCCTCAGTGGCACTGTGTTCTGCCATTACTCCTCATTCCCCTGGAGAGGGAATCTTGGAGAGCTCTTTCCTTTCTTGTGTGATGAAATCACATCACTGATATTTGCCCTCCTGTTTCTGGTTTCTCTCTCAGTGCCTGCAAGGACTGCATTTTCTCCACGCCAACCACGTGATGCACAGAGATTTGAAAAGCCTCAACATCCTTCTCAAAACGGATGGCTCTGTCAAGCTGGGTCAGTATATTCTTGGGCAGGTGCAGCGTTCCAGGGATATGTGGGCTGTGGGGCTGCTTTTGAGTGAGTGCCAGCCCCCCCAAAATGGCGCTGGTGGCAGTGCAGGGAGCCTGTTGTGAGCTGACCACGCGGTGGCAACGTGCACAGACCTATGGCAAGGCTCGAGCAGTCCACAGTGGCATTGCTCTGTGCGTGTCCCTTCCAGAGGGAGGGAGCTACATGTCTAAAGTTTGAAAAGCCCCTGCTGGAGGCCGTGTAAAAAATGTGGGGATTTCTGAAGCAGCCAGCACCATATTTCCTTGGCTAAAGTCCTGAGGAAACAAGGCAGGGACGGTTGTCCAGGAGATTCAAGAGCACATTCTCAAACTTCTACCGGGAAATTCTTTTGCGTGCTTTCCTAATTGCACAGGATTCAAATAAAAACGGTCTTTTGCTCTCTCCCCAGCTGATTTTGGCCTCTCTGCTCAACTCACCCCTGAGCAGAGTAGACGGAGATCGGTGGTCGGGACTCTTCAGTGGATGGCACCTGAAGTGAACGGTGAACCCTATGGCCCCAAAGTGGACATATGGTCTTTGGGAATCGTGGTCATTGAAATGGTGGAAGGAGAAGCTCCTGACTGGGAGGAAAATTCTGCCATGGTAAGGTGTAAATACTCTCTGATCCCGCTGTCTTTCTCCCCCATCCCACTTTGTGTGTGCCACTGGACAAAATGCCATTGCCATCCGCTGGAACTACTTCCACCACAGTCCCTTTCTGAAAATGTCCCGGCAGCACATCAGCATCTGCTGGGGTTTTGGTTGCATCCGTGGGGGAACTCAAGCCTTAGCCCAGGCAAACAATCTCCCTTCTCAGGCAACACTGGGCTTTGGCTTAGAAGTCGTTCCAGCTCTTTTGGCTTTGTAGACAGCCCTAATAGCAGCAAACAAGCATCTTAGAAGTGGTGTTATCTTTCCTGAAATGAAGGAAAGTAACCCAAACCCGAGGATGTTTATAAAACAGTGGTTTGGAGAGAAGAAGTGCACCCCCATTCTTCTCACAAGGAAATTTGCCTGAAACCTTAACAAGAGGGTGTGAAGGCCACAGAGTCTCTTGTGCTTCTTGTGCGGTGCTGCTGAAACACTCAGTGACCGTCTTTCTTTCCTAACCCAAGCCGTCACCTCCATGTCACTAAGATGAAGCCTGGCCATGTGGAGAGCCGGCCAAACCCACCCCTTTGTTTCCAGGCACTTTCTAGGATGGCCATGCCATTAATGCATTGACTTGAGTGTCCAAATGAGCAGAGGGCTACCACATGGATGGCGTTTCTCCCTCTTCTGCTTTGACCACCAAAATTTTCCTTTTGCTGCCTAAGGGAAGCTGAAATTTGCAGTCTGATGAGAGACGGAGGTGCAGGTGTTTCCTGTGTGCCCAAAGAGGCATTTTCGTCCCAAGACATTTGTGCATGCATCTTCATGTGTCTGTGTGGAAGATGAGATTCCAAATGTTTGTTTCCTTACCTGAGGAATAACTGAGGGATTTCCTTTCTTTGCTTGCAATTCCCATTGTTTTCAAGAACCAAGGAAAAAGCTTGATGACTTTGGTTTGATGGCAGCTGTGCTTAAGGGACCAACAAGAGCTGCAGAGATGCTTTTCATGTAATTATCTTTGGAAATAGTAGAGTGAGTTAGTAGAGCAAAGTCCCTCTTCCAAATAGCCTGTCAAGCTGCTCAGGTGAACCCTCAGAGAAGGAAACCTGCTTTTGCTGCTACTGTTTCCACTAACAAGGCCAGTCAATGAAATCAACTGCCAAGGCAAGAGCTGCTGGATGCTGGGAAAGCTGTGGCTGCATCGGGCTTTGGGTGTTGTGTTGGTCAGGAAAGTCATCTCTGCCTCTGTGCCACGGCAGAAAGTGCCACTGCAGAGTGCACCTGAAACAATGGGATCTGGGAGAGCAGTTCCAGATGTGAAAGAAGCGGGTGAGAAACTCGTGTTTCCTTTCTCTTCAGGCTCAACTCCTGAAAGCCACCAAAGGGATCCCAAAGCTGCAGCAGCCCAAGCTCCGCTCCCCTTTGCTGTGTGACTTCCTGAGCTGCTGCCTGCAGAGAGACGAGGCGCGGCGCTGGTCTGCCAAGGAGCTGCTGCAGGTAAAATGCCAAGGGGCTGCAGGGGAAACAGTGTCCCAGGGACGGGCTCCTCCTGCACTGAAGTGCAAGGCATCAGGGGAGCCTCCTCCTCCTCACCTCCACTCTTGGTGCTGTTCAAATGAGAACAGTCAGGAATCCTAGACTGGGCTGGGCTGGCAAGGGCCTGTAAGGGTCATCTGCTCCAAGTGCCCTGCAATATGACCAGGGACCTCTTTCAAGAGATCAGGATGCTCAGACCGGAGATATTTCCAGGCCTGGGGCACATAGCAGCTCTTGCAGCAAGCTGTGCCAATGTGGCCCCACTGTTGCTCCTTAGATGTACTCTGATTCAATCTCCTTTTCCTTTGAAAAATATTGCCCTGCCTTTGAGGCTCTTAGCTTGCAAAGTAATGGTTCATTCTTGTTTTTTTTTTTTTCTTTGTGCAGCATCCATTTGTAACATCAGCCAAGCCTGTGTCCAGCCTGGTGCCACTGATCACTTCAGTGAAAGAGTGGAAGGAGGAGACAGGAATCAGACAACTGTTTTCTCCAACACCAGTATAGAGAAGGATTGTAGAATAGGACTGTAGAGTAGGATTGCAGCTAGGACAGTGGAGTAGGATAGTAGCATAGGATTGGAAATAAAGTTTGTGAAACCTCAACTCCTTTCAAAGATTCCCCTCCTTCTGAGCCTCTGACAAAGCTCAACATTTTCTTCTGAAGTGTCAGTTTTTTCTTAGAGGTGGAGAGTGACATTGATGGCTTCTTTGGTACAGTTGGAAAGTGGGGAAGGCTCTCCCGAGGGGAAGCGTGGCCGTGCTGGGCACAGCACAGACCGGTGGCATCGGCCGTCCGGAGCGTGCACAGGAGCAGAGAAAGGCAAACCACAGGCGAGGGCTGCAGGCCTGGCTGAGGATTGCCACCCTTGTGCCGGCTGCCCTCTAACTCCTGGCCAAGGTGAGCAGTGTGTGCAGCGCTCTGGGCACAGGGGAGGGAGCCGGGCTGCTCCGCAGGCTCCAGCACAGGGCAGCCTCCTTCAGGCACGGCGCTTCTGCCGGGGGAAGCGAGGCCAGCGGCAGGCAGGGACAGCTTGTCAGGTCACATCTGCAGGAGCCGGGGCCTCACACGGCTCTGGGAGGAAGCGCCTGCAGTGCTGGAGTTGTGCACTGAGCCAGAGCAAAAGAGTGAAATGCAGAGTGTTCTGCAGAAATATTCCGGGGTGCCAGGCCATCCTGCTTTGAGCTCTCTGGCACACAGCAAGCACTGTGCAATGCAGCCCTGAGCTGCTGGGAGATAGAGAGGTGTTAGAGAGGAGCCAACTGTCAGATGAAATTTAATGGGGTGACAACGTCATCAAAGCCAAAGAGAACTGTTTTTTAGGATGGATTCACCTGAGCTGGGTGTGTATCTCCCTCTCCCAAGAGCCAAACACACACACAACACACACACAGAAAATGCTGCTTTTTATTGCCTTTCCCAGCCCAGGGCGAACCGTGTCCCCTTTCCCTTTGGCCGGGAAATAGGAAACTTGTATTCTATCCCCACCGCCTCCTTTTCTGTCCCCTCCCCTCTTCTCCTACTTCCCTTTTGGTTTGGTCTTCACGCTGGCCCCTCTCCCAGCTCACAGCAACACCCAACAAATCAACTAGAACAAACCCAAACCCTAAATAACAACCCCAAGAACCAACAGCTTTCGTTCTTTCTTCTCATAACCCTGCAGCTGCAGCAAAATATTACCTCCTATCTCACAGAGGGAATCGGGCAGGAGCCTGTGGCTCGTGCTTGAGCAGTGAACTGATTTGGAAGGGAGCAGAAGGGTTTCAGCAGGCAGTTTGTGTTTTTCTTCTGAATTGCTGAAGGAAAGACACAATGTGGCTTCAGTCAGCAAAAACATTTTCAAGGTGAATTAAAGAAATGCTTGTGAGCAATGCCCAGAGAAGGCAGGTTTTGAGAAAATATTGAACTGTAACAAATTGTGAATTCCCTTTGCATTAACAGACTGTTGAGCCCTCTATTCCTCCAGAGCAGTGATTGATGTGTGCAAGTGACTACCTTAGCCTTGAGAATAGTCTTCCCAAGAATGTAGCTGGAATGCATTCAAGGGGAAAAGAGTGGTTGTAGGAGGCTCTTGAGCATCAGAGGAGAATTGCAGCAATGGGATGTTCCCCAAATGACCACCCGAGACTCTCAAGAGAGCCCTACTCTCCTGTCAGTAACTTCTGAGAAGTGATTTAAATATGTCAACTAATTTGAGGGAATGTTTAGCCTGTGAGTTTCAGCAAAGTAATGGGTAGGTCTTGTTTCCATGGTTACAAATGAGTAGGTGGGATTTCTGGCTGAGCACGTGTTAGGAAAGTGATTCCCCACGCACCCAGCACTGAAATAAAGTCATCTATTGACAGGTGAAAATGAAACCTTTTCCAGCTGTTCCCCTCGGGTTTGCCTTTCTGGGGGCCAAAGCTCTGTGCTGCAGGTGGCCCGGGTGTGTGCAGAGCAAGGCAGCCTCCACAAAGCCCTTGGTTTCCCCACAAGTCGTCATGATTTGTTGCCAGGTGTGCCCAGCTGTGGCAGGAGAAAGAGCCCGCAGTGCAGTGGGCGCCGTGCCCTGCCCGGCCAGGGCTCTCTGGCACAGAGGAGCAGCAGCAGCACCTTTCAACCCACTCCTGCCTTGGCCTCACCTGGGACACAGAAGCCTCTGGAAATCAGCACCACCTGGCCCCTTCCCAGCTTGGAGCAGCTCCTGCTGGTGGGCACATCCTGCACTTCTACTGCTTCCGAACAGGAATCAAGGCACAGGGGGAGACGGACATACAGAGAAGCCCTGGGCTAGTGCAATAAATGGGCAAATGCATGGGGGAATGTGTTAGGAATCATTTCAGCTGTCATGCCAATCCTGCCTTCTCTCCTTTTCTCCCTTCACATTTCCTGTTCTTTTCCCTCTCACATTTCCACCCCTTCCCCCTCTCGAGTCTCACAGTTTTCCTCTCATGTTTGCCTCCCAAGTTTTACTCATTTTCCCCACCCTTTTCAGCTCCCTTTCCTCACGCTTTGCCTCTCACATTTCCCCAACTTCCCGCTTTTTCCTGCTTTTTTGTTCTCCCACGATTCTCACAATTTTCCCCTCACTTATCCTGCCCTTTTCTCCCCTCATGCTTTTCTCCTTTCCTCAGTCATTTTTCTCCAAGTTGTCTCCTCATGTTTCTCACTTTTGCCCTCATGTTTCCCAGGCTTTCCCTCTTACATTTCTCCCACTTTTCCCCTCACGTTTATCATTCTTTCCCATTCATGTTGCTTCTACTTTTCCTCTAGCATTTTCTGCCCTTTTTTCACTCCTGTTTTCTGCCACTTTTCCCATCCAACTTCCCACCCTTTTTTCCCCCCTAATGTTTCCTGCCTTTTTCTGCCCTCTGGTTTCTCCCTCTTTTCCCCTCAGGATTCTCACAATGTTCCCCTCACATTTGCTGCCTGTTTCTCTCTCTCTGCCAGTAATTTTCTCACTCTCTTCCCCTCACATTTCCCTCCATTTTTTCCTCTATGTTTTTCAGCCTTCCCTGATCATGTTTCTTAGAATTTTCCCATCATATGTCCTGCCTTTTCCTCCTCTCACCTTCCTCTCCTACTTTCACTCACATCTTCACCATTTTCCCCTCCGTTTTCTCAGCCTTTCCCACACAGGTTTCCTACGCTTTTCTTCCCTCACACTTCCCTCCTTTTTCCTCTCCCATTTCTCACACTTGTCACCTCATGTTTTCTGCCTTTTTCCCCCTCACATTTCTTAACCCACTGCTTCCTGTCAGTGACTCTTCCTCTTCAGTAGTTGATGAGCTTCTTTTCTTCTTTCCTGCAATCCCCTCCTCCAAAGAATGGGTGCCAGAGCAGCGCTCCAAGAAGCCCCTGCCCGTGTGTCTGCTGAACAGAATGGCTGTGCTCGACTTGAACAATCTCGTGAAGAACAACCTAAACTGCAGTGGACTTTCAATTCCCTCTAGTCTTCATAGTGTTCTAAAGAAATAGGTACCCTGAGGGATACACGTCGCAGGTGCGCAGCCGCTGCACCATCCGCCTCAAGCAGATCCCATCTCCGTTTTCATCACCTCACAGTGACTGTGACTCCTGCCTGGATGAAACCACTTGTGATGCTGCTTGATGCTAATTGGAGTCCATGTGCACAAGGAGTGCTTTTAGCCCTCTTTCAAAAAAAAAAAAAAAAAAAAAAAAATTTATTTTAAAACGTTCAATGCCTGGAGTTTCGTATTTTCACCTATTTGAATTGCCTTGACATCAAAGTACTGCCAGTTGGCGTTCCAAACTGGCTGGTCTATGTTTGTGTGCACAGAGCAAAGGTGCCAGACCGTGTCCTTTTCCCGGGTGTCCGTTAATGTCCATTTCAACAGGCACTGAAGGGGGGCTCTGCCTGCCCCACACAGGATGGCAGCCAGAGGGCTGAGGCTGCGCCTCCTAGTGAGATCAGCCGCCCTGGCAGCCCAGCCCCAGCCGCCATCTTGTGTGTGGCTCTCCAGCCCTGGCCGCCATCTTGTGTGTGGCTCCCTCAGCCCTGGCCGCCATCTTTTGCACTGACCTAGTCCAGCTCTTAAGCGAATGTGTTGCTGTTTTGTCGGCAGTCAGGGTCCGCCCCAAAGACACCAACACCAGCAGGACAGGCTACAGGGAATGGCACGGGTTTGGCTCAAAGCAGCCAGCCCTGACTTGTCACTGTCCTTTATCCATGAACACGTGCCCATATGCAGCCACAGCAAATGTCCAACAGCAGCTCCATCAGCCACTTCCTCCCGCTGGCGTTGGCAGACACGCGGCAGCTGCAGCTCCTGCACTTCTGCCTCTTCCTGGGCATCTCCCTGGCTGCCCTCCTGGGCCACGGCCTCGTCACCAGCGCCGTAGCCTGCGGCCACCACCTGCACAGCCCCATGTTCTTCTTCCTGCTCAACCTGGCCCTCAGCGACCTGGGCTCCATCTGCACCACTGTCCCCAAAGCCATGCACAATTCCCTCTGGGACACCAGGACCATCTCCTACGCAGGATGTGCTGCACTGCGGAGGATTTCGGTGAGGGAAGAATGCAATCAATCAATACGATTGGTAAAGCATTGTTCAACTTTATTGCTCATAACATCCGTTCTTATACTTTTGCCCCAAGCATTCAGCATACTTGTCAAATTATAATTGGTTAGCATACACTACTCATCTATACTTGATTGGCTATATCAAGCGTGAGAAGGTTCCTCCCCTTGGCATGCTGAAAACTTTGTATACGTGCTTACTGCTACGCTCTATTAAGCACAAGTTCTTTTATCTTTGGCCTGTATCCGTGCTTACTGCTGTCCCAAGGACAGCTTATCTTAGCAGCGCGTAGGCTGCTAGCACTTGGTATCGGGCCATGAGGCCTCTAATGATCCGTGGCCTTGCTCTGCTAACCATTCTTCAACAATTCCCTCTTTTTTATTTTGTGCAGCAAACGCAGCGTGTCGAGTAGTTACTGTTTCTGCTATGCGATACATCATCTGTTGCAAGCAGCAAAAAAAGCAAGATACAAAAAGTACAAGCAGTATAATAACAATCACAATATTGATTACATGTTGCAGTAGGGAGGTTATCCAAGGCCCTAGCCCGAAAGATCATAGCCAATCTGTTAAACCCAAGCCTGTGTCTTGCTGCAAATGACTAGTGAGTTCTTACAACTTAGCTATTTGGGTATGAATTGACATGGAGTGATCTCTCTGTACTACCTTGTCAAACTGCCAGAGCAGTTGTAGGTTTTCTCTTGCCCTTAAGTCTTCAATTAAGTGTACCCCCTCTAACCCTGGCTGTCCAGTATCGATGTCGCTCTTGCAGGGTCATTAGCAGGACGGATCCATTTACTAGGTATCCATTGGGGCCCTGTGGGGGTAAGAACACAAACATAACCTCTACCCATGTACTGAACCTCTGCGGGACTTTCCCATACTCCAGTTTTGGGATCTCGGTACATGACTTTAAACAATGGCTTAGTTGCTTCCTCCTTTACTCCGCCTGAGTGGATGACCGCAGGGGGCTCCGAGTGGTCCCCCATTACACACAGATAGTTTAATACAAATAGTGTTTTTGATAGCATGGTCTGCGCATCCACCTCCTCCTTATATTTTAACAGATAATCCTTGAGTGTTTGGTGGGCTCGCTCCACAATCGCCTGACCTGTTGGTGAATGTGGGATACCTGTGATGTGTGTCACACCCCACTTCTGTAAGAACCTTTGGATCCTGCTGCTCACATATGCAGGGCCATTATCTGTCTTAATCTGTTCTGGCACCCCCATCACCGCAAAGCAAGTAGTTAGGTGTCGTACCACGTGGAGAGCTTTCTCTCCCGGCTGCGCTGAAGCCCAAATAAATTTACTGAAAGTATCAATTGTAACATGCACATATTTCAATCTACCAAAGGAGGATACGTGAGTTACATCCATTTGCCAGATGTGATTGGGTCCAAGGCCCCGTGGGTTTACTCCCATCCCTAGTCCAGGCCCATGCTGACTACAGAGAGGACAGGATCTGACAATACCACGGGCATCATTCAGAGATATGCGAAACTGTTTCTTTAGGCCTCGCGCATTCTGGTGAAAAGTCTCATGAGCAATACGTGCCTGCTGAAATCCGTCTTGTGGTACTGCAACAGAAACCAACTGATCAGCTATGGCATTACCCTGACCCAAACCTTCTGACCATTTGTGGCTTCGAATATGCAAAATCGCAAAAGGAGCTGAGCGCAGCCGAACAGCTTGCCTCAGCTGCCTCAAAAGTTCCCATAACCTGTCATTCTTTATATCCTTTATCAATGCATCCTCAATCCGCAGCACCACCCCTACTACGTATCATGAGTCTGTGACAATATTTACACCCTGATCAGGCCAATTCATAATGATCCAAAGGACAGCCCTTAATTCTAGCATCTGCAATGAGTCCTCAGTAGTCGAGTCCACGTGCCCTCCTCCATCCATCCAGATCAAGGCAGAGCGTTTGCTTTGTGATGTCAGGGCACGGTTGTCACGTGGTCGTGGTGACATCACAAGGTTGCCTTGGTGCACGGAAGGCCTCAGGGGTGTCAGAGCAGCTCTTGGCCTTGCTCAGTGCAGGAACTTGGTCCTGTGCTTGAGGCTTTTGTCAGGGGGCAGCTGCTGACTGACAGGAGACTTCTTTTAGCTAGCGTTAGAGCGCAGTCTGCAAACTTGCACAGCAGTTGCCACAATGATTGGGCAACTCGCCGCTGCAGTTTTCACTGTTTATGGAGTTGCCTATTCCTGCTATTTCCTAACTAACCTGGCAGGTAAGTAGAGGTTTTCCCTGAGTGTCACCTAACCTGGTTTTTGTGTCTTCCTGCTCTTTCTTAGTGACTGAGTTCATTTGGAAACAGAAAGGCCATCCAGATGCCGCTTGGGTAAAGCTCCTGTCAACATGTTCAGCTCCAAAGGGGTTGTGTGTAGCCACGGCCGTGCGGGCAGCATTTGCAAGGGAGCCTGCAGGGGTTGCGTTCCCTCTGTTGGAGAGTCTGTGGCAGCAGAGTTTGCCAATTCCTCCCTTGCTGGGTCAAGCAGGACAACTTTGAAAATGTAGACTGGGAGGCCTTGGAAGGTCTTCTAAAAATGCTCTGGTTGTCTCCAGTTTTCTCAAAGCATCTGCTTCATTTTCCCTTGCCCACTGCAGGTCACCTGAGCCGGGTATTCAGAGGTGCTGATCCCAAGGTGAGTAAGGAAAGAACATTTGATGTTCTTGGCGTTTAAGAATTGTGCAGCAAGCTGTGAGCTTGGCCTGTGGCAGTAGAGTGTAGAGGGCCAGCTGAGTAGGCTGCAAGAAAATCCATTTCCATGTCTACAGCAGCAAGAGCAAAGGCATCACTGCCTATTTCCTAATTTTCCATTTCAGAGCTTTAAAAGAACCAAAAGATAAGTTTTGCAGAGAAAATGTGCTTCCTGATAGTAGTCAGGGGGGAATATGTAATTTGGAGCAATTTGCAGTGTCCAGTTGAATCAGCCCATTAGAATTTAGTCTGAGGGACTTAGAATCCCCTTGCTCTGCAAGTTGATGATTTGTGCTTAGTAGAGCTGGTTCTAGAGCTGAAGAGAAAGAAGGTTCTAAATGATAGGTCATGGCCTGTGTCTAACGCTCCTGTCTGTCCACAGATCCCAGAACCAAGAGCAGACTCTCCTCTGGCTTCCTCTGCTCCTGGACGAGAAGGCAAAGAGGAGCCAAATGACCACAAGGCTCCAGCTGTGGTCACACCACAGCCGCAACTTTCCAAGACGGTAAGTGCCACTTCTGGAGGGCGCTGTCTTTAGTGCGAGGCAGAGCTGCAAGTTTCTGAGCAGCCAGCTCTTGCTGTTGGTGGCTGAGGATGCCGAGTGCTGCAGTCCTGCCAGACCTAGCCATTCCCCTCAGCCAGTGACAGCTGGAAAATGGGCTTTGAGCTGCCATGTTTAGGCCCCAGCTTGCTGGGATTCTGATAGAGGCCAGCCTGGAGCAGGAAGGTTCCCTGTCTGCAGAGGAGGGAGCATGTCAAAGGCACTGTGCTCAGCCTTGGTGGATACGTAGGGGACGCTGTGGTCTGGGGACACCTGTCCCCCTCCACAGACTCGCCAAGTACCCACAGGCACAAAAAGTATTGATGTGACAACACAAGCTTTTTGGGGCGGTTTGTCCCCACGAGCTTCTTGGCTGTGCTTACCTGGGAGCATTTCAGAGACACACTGGGGACGTGGAGTTTCTGCTTCAAGTCAGGGATTTTGGTGCCTTGGTTGCCAGGTTGTTCTTTTGGTAAAATGGAAGCAGAGGTGGGCAGGGAAGCAGAAAGAAGTGGCTGAATTAATGTGAATTGTGGGCAGAAAGGTGAAAAAGCTGAGCTTGACAGCAGCTCCCAGTCACTGGCTGACAGCACCTTCCTAAGGGCTTGCATTTAAAATGGGATCTGGGGCTAATCTCTGCCAGCCACTTTTCTGACACAAACTCTTTTGTTGTCTCAGATCTCCACAGGCTCTTCTATTGAAGCTGCAGCAGCAGGAGCAGCAGTGTCACCTGAAGGGGCCTGGCCTGCCCCAGCTGAGCAGTGGAGCCTGGGGAGTTCCTTCATCTCCAGCACTGACAAAGCTGCTGCTCAGCAACAGGAGATGGAGTATGAGGAGGATGACTTCCTGGGGTTCATGAGTACGTCTTGTGTCTTTCTTCTCTGAGGGACAGTGTATTGTGAGCATGTGTCAGCATAGCTGGACCCATTGATCCTCCTCATCTCAGTGCCCTTTGTGATTGTACAGCACAAGTCATTGAAGCTGCTTCTTGCCCAGAGCAGCTGCCCGTCCTGTGCCCTCAGATAAGATCTGGTGGGGCTGAGAAGAGAGCCCAGCTGACTCTCTGCCTCCCATCACCTGCTGGCACAAAAGGGCACTGACGTGCACCTGGGTGTGTCTGCTCTCCAAGCCAATCCTGCTGTGTCCTCAGTGGGGGCACCAGCTTGGAAGGGGCTGGGTGTGGCCGTGCCTTCTTGCCATTACTTGTCAGTGCTGGTGCCTGGGCTTTGGCAGCTTTGTGGCGGTGGCTGCCCTGGCCCTGAGGGCTGGTGTGAGCGCCGAGGCTGGAGCCTTCCTTAGCTGGGAGAGTGCCGCTGCCGGCCGGCCGCTGCAGCGCGGAGCTGCCCCGAGGCAGCAGCCCCTGCTCTGGGCCGGCTCCTGCACGGCCTGGGCTGGGCTCACAGAGGGTCAGCATCTCCTCTGGGCAGCTGTCCGTGTCCCGCCGGCACCTGAGGAGCACTGCTGTCCTTGCTGCCCTTGCCCGCTGCGGGAAGGTGGGCACGTGTGCGGGGCTGAGAGGGCGAGTGCAATGGCAGGGACTGATCCCTGCTGTCAGGGGGAGGAGAAGCAGTGTGGTTCTTCACGTGGGCCACGGGCAAGGGCGTCTTCCAGCTCAGCCTGCTCATCAAGGGTGAGGGTCCTGCTGCTGAAGGCCCCTTGGGGTTGGTTAGAGCATGAGCTGCTTGGGTTTACAAAGGGAAAGGCATTCCTTTGGGAAACTGCTGCAAGGTGGGGAAGATGCCCTCCTCTCCTGGGAATGCATCTCCCTGTGCTTTGTTTTCTGCCAAGGCATCTCTTCAAAGGACTGTAGAAAATCATTCTCTGTGCTGACCTGCTTGTACTGCAGAGCTGCCTGTCTTGTTGCAATTGTTGTTGTTGTTGTTGTTGTTACCCAGCTGGCCACAAAGGACTCAGAAGGCCAGACTGTAGAGCCCCAGCAGGGCTGCCTTTTGTATCTCTTGGATAGTGGGATGTCTGCTTTCAAGTGAGCATTTTGCATTTTGTTTCCCTCAGGGCAAATGGTGAGCACAGAAAATCCCCGGAGGAAATACACCGAAAAGGAAATTGTTGGCAGAGGGTGAGTCCAACCACAGTTGCTTCTACACAGTCATGGGGCAGCTGATTTGCTGCTGGAATATCTGTCAAGTGTGAAGTCAGGCAAGCTGCAAACATATTCAGACACGCGGGTTAGTCTGCCCCATCTCTCAGTAGCGGCCAGAATTTGGAAGTGTGGTCAGAAGGCATTATCAAAGACACTTCTATTTCATTGCCAGAAACAGCAACCTACCCCCTATCATAGCAGTCAGATAACACTTCTCAGGAGCATTTCTTCCCAAGAGTTTGCTGAAGGAAATAGTCTGTGGTGAGGATAAAAACCGCCCAGTTTAGAAACTGAAATCCACGATGAAAGAATCACCTGGCCTTTGGAGCTGAGGCACTAAACCCCAATGCTTCAGAAACAGGCCCAGTGCCCATGCACTGGAGAGGAACATGCATCATCTGCCTTCTGGCAGTGCCCTCCTGCATGCTGCAGGTTGGAGGCATTTCCAGCAGACATCTCCTGTCTGGGCTGGCTTTCACTCCAAGGTCTAAATGGCTTCTCCTTTCTTTGCTGCTGTTTTGTTTCTAGGGCTTTTGGAGAGGTTTGCAGAGCCATCGACACTGCCACGGGCGGAGAGGTAAATGTCAAGAGCCCCTGCAGATTCTGCTGCTCTCCAGGGCTTTCCTGTCTCGTGTCAGCTGCGGCTGCAGCTGTGGCTAGAGCTGTGCTGCAAAGGCACAAGAAGCACAGACTGGTGCCAGCCTGCCAACTGCATTTGGGGCAGCCTTTGTCCTGCTCAGCTGCCAGAAGGAAGGCAAGGAGGACAGCGGTTCCTTTCAGAGAAGGATGCTCTCCCTGGCTCTCAGATGCTCCAACAAAGGAGCATCTCACTGCTCTCTGGGGCTACGGCTTCAGAGTCCTGAATTCTCATTTCTGGCTGCCAGCAAATACATCTGAATGTTCCTGGCAGTTCCTTAGCCACCTGCAGTGCTGCACTTGGGAACTGCACGTAGGGAGAGATCTGCAAGGTGTCCCTAAAAGCCCCAAGCCCTGCCTATAGCCCGAGATGTATCCACAGAGTACCAAGTCACGCATTACTTCTTCTCAAGTACAGACAGACAGAGAGTGTGCTCAGAGCTTTGGGGGGGTGAGAGTTGACACACCATTGCTAACAAGTGGACAAGGCAAAATGTGGTCAGTGGCCACGTGTCCTGGATCTGGCCCCCAAAGGAGCAGAGAAATGGGCTGTAGGAATGTCACTTCCTAATTACTCCTTTGTCTAATTACAAGGCACTTTGGCACGGCTTGGCGGTGTCATTGCAAAATCTCTCTCCCCATGTGTGTTTTGGTCTCATTCCTCCAACTTCTAAAGTTACTGATTTTCAATGTCATTCTAGGTGGCTATCAAGAAAATCTATCTTCGGGGACCGAGCGAGATGGAGGATATTTTTACTGAAATCACGGTCATGAAGAGGAATATGAGTCCCCATCTTGTCCATTATTTAGACGGGTGAGTGGTCATGGTCTCATCCCATGAAGGTTTGTTTACATAGTAAAAGTATGCAAGGTTAAAACCCCACTTTGGACACTAGCAGAAAAGAAAGCTGTTAATTATTGCTTCATTATTATTTCTCTACTCATCTCCAATGGATGGGAAGAGAGTGCAGTTTGTCTCCGTGAGTCATCCCTGGCTTTCCAACACATAGTTGAAAAATTGTTCAAAAACCTGCATCAACTCTACCATAAGAAGTCAGTACCCTGTAAGTTGGCTGCCTCCATGTTGTCTCAGGATGGATTTTTTAAGGTTTCTTCAATGCTGATGAAGCATGCTAGGGAGGATTTCCCTTGGATTGTTGCCCCTCTTTTCCAGGGCTGGCCATGCCAGGAACACTAGGTGCTTCTTTCCAGAAATACCACGCGGGACAGGTTTTTCATCTTGGCGTATACTAAACTGCACTTTTTGATTGCTGGCCATCAGAGACATCTCCTTTTGACAGATGTGCTGTTCTCCTTGAGACTGCACAGACTGCAAACAACCCACAGCCCGGAGGGAATGTCTTTAATTCTTTTAATTCTGTCCTTGTCACAAAGCAACCCAGAAACAAGAATCAAGCAAAGGAGCCAACGAATGCATGTTCATCTGCATGGCCTTGTTCCCTTCTTTCAGCTACCTTGTGCATGAAGAACTGTGGCTGGTGATGGAGTACATGGATGGAGGCAGTCTTTACGACACAATCCAAAAGACTCGCCTGACAGAAGACGAGATTGCCATCATCAGTCGGGAGGTCAGTCGGGGATCCCAGCTGTGCTTCCCAGAGCTTGGGCAGGATTGTCTGGGAAAGGGGCTCAGAACAGGAGCGATACCATGAGCCAGGCTTTGTTTCTGTGTGGCTGATATGCTCTGGGCAAGCAAGAGCCTCTCAAATGAACTGCCTGCCAGTGCCCCTGCACTCACTGGACTCTGTTCTTGTCCTCTTGTCTCCTGCTGTTGCATTCTCACTCTGGCTCTTGTATTTGCTCTTCTCCATCTTGCCTCTCTAAACTTTGGTCTGTTGGCACTGCATTCCTTGCCTGTAAAAGCAAAGGTGGTGATGGTGGGAGCATTTGAAAGGAACAGCAAAGAAGAAAGAGAGACTCATTTCTCTGAGTCCTCAGCTGGAAAGGTTAGCAGTGCAGCCAGAGTGCTGTGTGCTTCTGAGCACATCCACTGCAGCAGCAGTCATCCTGGCTGGTTTGCAGGGCAGAGTCTACACCAGCAGTTGCTGTTGCTCTTTGGCAAGCTGACATGCCTTTCTTTAGAAAGGTGCTGCTCTGCCTGTGTTGGAGCAGCGAGCTCTTCCCCTCAGTGGCACTGTGTTCTGCCATTACTCCTCATTCCCCTGGAGAGGGAATCTTGGAGAGCTCTTTCCTTTCTTGTGTGATGAAATCACATCACTGATATTTGCCCTCCTGTTTCTGGTTTCTCTCTCAGTGCCTGCAAGGACTGCATTTTCTCCACGCCAACCACGTGATGCACAGAGATTTGAAAAGCCTCAACATCCTTCTCAAAACGGATGGCTCTGTCAAGCTGGGTCAGTATATTCTTGGGCAGGTGCAGCGTTCCAGGGATATGTGGGCTGTGGGGCTGCTTTTGAGTGAGTGCCAGCCCCCCCAAAATGGCGCTGGTGGCAGTGCAGGGAGCCTGTTGTGAGCTGACCACGCGGTGGCAACGTGCACAGACCTATGGCAAGGCTCGAGCAGTCCACAGTGGCATTGCTCTGTGCGTGTCCCTTCCAGAGGGAGGGAGCTACATGTCTAAAGTTTGAAAAGCCCCTGCTGGAGGCCGTGTAAAAAATGTGGGGATTTCTGAAGCAGCCAGCACCATATTTCCTTGGCTAAAGTCCTGAGGAAACAGAGCAGGGACAGTTGTCCAGGAGGTTCAAGAGCACATTCTCAAACTTCTACCGGGAAATTCTTTTGCGTGCTTTCCTAATTGCACAGGATTCAAATAAAAACGGTCTTTTGCTCTCTCCCCAGCTGATTTTGGCCTCTCTGCTCAACTCACCCCTGAGCAGAGTAGACGGAGATCGGTGGTCGGGACTCTTCAGTGGATGGCACCTGAAGTGAACGGTGAACCCTATGGGCCCAAAGTGGACATATGGTCTTTGGGAATCGTGGTCATTGAAATGGTGGAAGGAGAAGCTCCTGACTGGGAGGAAAATTCTGCCATGGTAAGGTGTAAATACTCTCTGATCCCGCTGTCTTTCTCCCCCATCCCACTTTGTGTGTGCCACTGGACAAAATGCCATTGCCATCCGCTGGAACTACTTCCACCACGGTCCCTTTCTGAAAATGTCCCGGCAGCACATCAGCATCTGCTGGGGTTTTGGTTGCATCCGTGGGGGAACTCAAGCCTTAGCCCAGGCAAACAATCTCCCTTCTCAGGCAACACTGGGCTTTGGCTTAGAAGTCGTTCCAGCTCTTTTGGCTTTGTAGACAGCCCTAATAGCAGCAAACAAGCATCTTAGAAGTGGTGTTATCTTTCCTGAAATGAAGGAAAGTAACCCAAACCCGAGGATGTTTATAAAACAGTGGTTTGGAGAGAAGAAGTGCACCCCCATTCTTCTCACAAGGAAATTTGCCTGAAACCTTAACAAGAGGGTGTGAAGGCCACAGAGTCTCTTGTGCTTCTTGTGCGGTGCTGCTGAAACACTCAGTGACCGTCTTTCTTTCCTAACCCAAGCCGTCACCTCCATGTCACTAAGATGAAGCCTGGCCATGTGGAGAGCCGGCCAAACCCACCCCTTTGTTTCCAGGCACTTTCTAGGATGGCCATGCCATTAATGCATTGACTTGAGTGTCCAAATGAGCAGAGGGCTACCACATGGATGGCGTTTCTCCCTCTTCTGCTTTGACCACCAAAATTTTCCTTTTGCTGCCTAAGGGAAGCTGAAATTTGCAGTCTGATGAGAGACGGAGGTGCAGGTGTTTCCTGTGTGCCCAAAGAGGCATTTTCGTCCCAAGACATTTGTGCATGCATCTTCATGTGTCTGTGTGGAAGATGAGATTCCAAATGTTTGTTTCCTTACCTGAGGAATAACTGAGGGATTTCCTTTCTTTGCTTGCAATTCCCATTGTTTTCAAGAACCAAGGAAAAAGCTTGATGACTTTGGTTTGATGGCAGCTGTGCTTAAGGGACCAACAAGAGCTGCAGAGATGCTTTTCATGTAATTATCTTTGGAAATAGTAGAGTGAGTTAGTAGAGCAAAGTGCCTCTTCCAAATAGCCTGTCAAGCTGCTCAGGTGAACCCTCAGAGAAGGAAACCTGCTTTTGCTGCTATTGTTTCCACTAACAAGGCCAGTCAATGAAATCAACTGCCAAGGCAAGAGCTGCTGGATGCTGGGAAAGCTGTGGCTGCATCGGGCTTTGGGTGTTTTGTTGGTCAGGAAAGTCATCTCTGCCTCTGTGCCACGGCAGAAAGTGCCACTGCAGAGTGCACCTGAAACAATGGGATCTGGGAGAGCAGTTCCAGACGTGAAAGAAGCGGGTGAGAAACTCGTGTTTCCTTTCTCTTCAGGCTCAACTCCTGAAAGCCACCAAAGGGATCCCAAAGCTGCAGCAGCCCAAGCTCCGCTCCCCTTTGCTGTGTGACTTCCTGAGCTGCTGCCTGCAGAGAGACGAGGCGCGGCGCTGGTCTGCCAAGGAGCTGCTGCAGGTAAAATGCCAAGGGGCTGCAGGGGAAACAGTGTCCCAGGGACGGGCTCCTCCTGCACTGAAGTGCAAGGCATCAGGGGAGCCTCCTCCTCCTCACCTCCACTCTTGGTGCTGTTCAAATGAGAACAGTCAGGAATCCTAGACTGGGCTGGGCTGGCAAGGGCCTGTAAGGGTCATCTGCTCCAAGTGCCCTGCAATATGACCAGGGACCTCTTTCAAGAGATCAGGATGCTCAGACCGGAGATATTTCCAGGCCTGGGGCACATAGCAGCTCTTGCAGCAAGCTGTGCCAATGTGGCCCCACTGTTGCTCCTTAGATGTACTCTGATTCAATCTCCTTTTCCTTTGAAAAATATTGCCCTGCCTTTGAGGCTCTTAGCTTGCAAAGTAATGGTTCATTCTTGTTTTTTTTTTTTTCTTTGTGCAGCATCCATTTGTAACATCAGCCAAGCCTGTGTCCAGCCTGGTGCCACTGATCACTTCAGTGAAAGAGTGGAAGGAGGAGACAGGAATCAGACAACTGTTTTCTCCAACACCAGTATAGAGAAGGATTGTAGAATAGGACTGTAGAGTAGGATTGCAGCTAGGACAGTGGAGTAGGATAGTAGCATAGGATTGGAAATAAAGTTTGTGAAACCTCAACTCCTTTCAAAGATTCCCCTCCTTCTGAGCCTCTGACAAAGCTCAACATTTTCTTCTGAAGTGTCAGTTTTTTCTTAGAGGTGGAGAGTGACATTGATGGCTTCTTTGGTACAGTTGGAAAGTGGGGAAGGCTCTCCCGAGGGGAAGCGTGGCCGTGCTGGGCACATCACAGACCGGTGGCATCGGCCGTCCGGAGCGTGCACAGGAGCAGAGAAAGGCAAACCACAGGCGAGGGCTGCAGGCCTGGCTGAGGATTGCCACCCTTGTGCCGGCTGCCCTCTAACTCCTGGCCAAGGTGAGCAGTGTGTGCAGCGCTCTGGGCACAGGGGAGGGAGCCGGGCTGCTCCGCAGGCTCCGGCACAGGGCAGCCTCCTTCAGGCACGGCGCTTCTGCCGGGGGAAGCGAGGCCAGCGGCAGGCAGGGACAGCTTGTCAGCTCACATCTGCAGGAGCCGGGGCCTCACACGGCTCTGGGAGGAAGCGCCTGCAGTGCTGGAGTTGTGCACTGAGCCAGAGCAAAAGAGTGAAATGCAGAGTGTTCTGCAGAAATATTCCGGGGCGCCAGGCCAGCCTGCTTTGAGCTCTCTGGCACACAGCAAGCACTGTGCAATGCAGCCCTGAGCTGCTGGGAGATAGAGAGGTGTTAGAGAGGAGCCAACTGTCAGATGAAATTTAATGGGGTGACAACGTCATCAAAGCCAAAGAGAACTGTTTTTTAGGATGGATTCACCTGAGCTGGGTGTCTAGCTCCCTCTCCCAAGAGCCAAACACACACAACACACACACAGAAAATGCTGCTTTTTATTGCCTTTCCCAGCCCAGGGTGAACCGTGTCCCCTTTCCCTTTGGCCGGGAAATAGGAAACTTGTATTCTGTCCCCACCGCCTCCTTTTCTGTCCCCTCCCCTCTTCTCCTACTACCCTTTTGGTCTGGTCTTCAAGTTGGCCCCTCTCCCAGCAACACCCAACGAATTAACTAGAACAAATCTAAACCCTAAATAACAACACCTAGAACCAACAACTTTCCTTCTTTCTTCTAATAACCCTTCAGCTGAAGCAAAATATTATTTCCTATCTCACTGAGGGAATCGGGCTTGTGCTTGAGTACTGAACAGTTTTGGAAGGAAGTAGAAAGGTTTCAGTAGGCAATTTGTGTTTTCTTTCTGAATTGCTGAAGGAAAGACACAATGTGGTTTCAGTCAGCAAAAACATTTTCAAGGTGCATTGAGGAAATGCTTGTGAGCAATTCCCAGACAAAGAAAGGGTTGAGAAAATGCTGAACTGCAACAAATCATGGATTCCCTTCCCATTAACAGTGTTGAACCCTCTATTCCCCCAGTGCAGTGATTGATGTGTGCAAGTGGCTTCCTTAGCCTTGAGAATAGAATAGTCCTCCTAAGAATGTAACTGGAATGCATTCAAGGGGAAAAGAGTGGTTGTAGGAGGCTCTTGAGCATTGGAGGAGAATTGTAGGAATGGGATGTTCCCCAAATGACCACCAGAGACTCTCAAGAGAGCCCTACTCTCCTGTCAGTAACTTCTGAGAAGTGATTTAAATATGTCAACTAATTTGAGGGAATGTTTAGCCTGTGAGTTTCAGCACAGTAATGAGTAGGTCTTGTTTCCATGGTTACAAATGAGTAGGTGGGATTTCTGGCTGAGCACGTGTTAGGAAAGTGATTCCCCACTCACCCAGCACTGAAACAAAGTCATGTCTCCTTTCTCACACTGACCTGGCTCCGGGGATCGGGCCCTGCTTGGTAACTTTGATTTCAGTCGCTTCTATTGACAGGTGAAGATGAAACCTTTTCCAGCTGTTCCCCTCGGGTTTACCTTTCTGGGGGCCAAAGCTCTGTGCTGCAGGTGGCCCGGGTGTGTGCAGAGCAATGCAGCCTCCACAAAGCCCTTGGTTTCCCCACAAGTCGTCATGATTTGTTGCCAGGTGTGCCCAGCTGTGGCAGGAGAAAGAGCCCGCAGTGCAGTGGGCGCCGTGCCCTGCCCGGCCAGGGCTCTCTGGCACAGAGGAGCAGCAGCAGCACCTTTCAACCCACTCCTGCCCTGGCCTCACCTGGGACACAGAAGCCTCTGGAAATCAGCACCACCTGGCCCCTTCCCAGCTTGGAGCAGCTCCTGCTGGTGGGCACATCCTGCACTTCTACTGCTTCCAAACAGGAATCAAGGCACAGGGGGAGACGGACATACAGAGAAGCCCTGGGCTAGTGCAATAAATGGGCAAATGCATGGGGGAATGTGTTAGGAATCATTTCAGCTGTCATGCCAATCCTGCCTTCTCTCCTTTTCTCCCTTCACATTTCCTGTTCTTTTCCCTCTCACATTTCCACCCCTTCCCCCTCTCGAGTCTCACAGTTTTCCTCTCATGTTTGCCTCCCAAGTTTTACTCATTTTCCCCACCCTTTTCAGCTCCCTTTCCTCACGCTTTGCCTCTCACATTTCCCCAACTTCCCGCTTTTTCCTGCTTTTTTGTTCTCTCATGATTCTCACAGTTTTTCCCTCACTTATCCTGCCCTTTTCTCCCTTCATGCTTTTCTCCTTTCCTCAGTCATTTTTCTCCAGGTTTTCTCCTCATGTTTCTCACTTTTGTCCTTGTGTTTCCCAGCGTTTCCCTCTCTCATTCCTCCCACTTTTCCCCTCACATTTATCATTCTTTCCCCCTCATGTTCTTTATACTTTTCTGGCACATTTTGTGCTCTTTTTTCACTTTTGTTTTCTGCCACTTTTCCCATCAAACTTCCCATCCTTTTCCCCCCCCTCATGTTTCCTGCCTTTTTCTGCCCTCTGGTTTCTCCCTCTTTTCCCCTCAGGATTCTCACAATGTTCCCCTCACATTTGCTGCCTGTTTCTCTCTCTCTGCCAGTAATTTTCTCCCTCTCTTCCCCTCACATTTCCCTCCATTTTTTCCTCTATGTTTTTCAGCCTTCCCTGATCATGTTTCTTAGAATTTTCCTGTCATATGTCCTGCCTTTTCCTCCTCTCACCTTCCTCTCCTACTTTCACTCACGTCTTCACCATTTTCCCCTCCGTTTTCTCACCCTTTCCCACTCAGGTTTCCTTCCCTTTTTTCCCTCACACTTCCCTCCTTTTTCCACTCCCATTTCTCACACTTGTCACCTCATGTTTTCTGCCTTTTTCCCCCTCACATTTCTTAACCCACTGCTTCCTGTCAGTGACTCTTCCTCTTCAGTAGTTGATGAGCTTCTTTTCTTCTTTCCTGCAATCCCCTCCTCCAAAGAATGGGTGCCAGAGCAGTGCTCCAAGAAGCCCCTGCCCGTGTGTCTGCTGAAGAGAATGGCTGTGCTCGACTTGAACAATCTCGTGAAGAACAACCTAAACTGCAGTGGACTTTCAATTCCCTCTAGTCTTCATAGTGTTCTAAAGAAATAGGTACCCTGAGGGATACACGTCGCAGGTGCGCAGCCGCTGCACCATCCGCCTCAAGCAGATCCCATCTCCGTTTTCATCACCTCACAGTGACTGTGACTCCTGCCTGGACGAAACCACTTGTGATGCTGCTTGATGCTAATTGAAGTCCATGTGGACATTCCCAGCACTTTTTCCTGCACTTTCTGCCCACCAAGCAGAAATGGAGCTTTTTAGAAGCTTCTTACAGTGACACCTGAAAGAGCAGTGCTGCCGTCAGCACGTTCCCAGCCTTTCTTCCCTGGGAATATTTCTTTCCCAGAGCCAGCCTCACACCCTGTGTGCCCCGTAGGAAAAGTGCTTTCCCTACAAAGCTGAAGGGATTTTCAGGGAGTCCCACCCAGCAGAAAATGCCTGAGAGGGGCTATGGATGGTGTCCAGCAGCTCCTCGTGGCCCAGCAACCTTCCCCAAACACCAAGCGCTTCCAGGAAACGGGAAAGAAACACACATCCCATGGGCCTGGGAAGAGGGCCTGGCTGAATCTCTGCTCCTCACACACATCTTCAGGGGAAGGAGGAAAAATAAACGGGCTCCAAACAGGATAAATGGCTCCCTGCGGGGCTTGGCTGGGGGTTCATCCTACAGCCACAGCATCCCAGTCCCAATGGATGCAGGGCCTGGCTCAATCCCAGTTTGGGGCTGGAAGAAAAGCACCAACAATCAGCTTTGCTGAGGCAGAAGCCTGTGGTGGAGCTGTGAGAAAACCTTTGTGCTGTTGCAATGTTTTCCTCGTTGCTTTTGTGCGCTCTGCAAACAGATTTGGCAAGCAGGCATTGTTACCCTGGGATCCTCCTCCAGGATTTATTGGGGGTGTTTAATACCTGCCACAACCACCCTGCATTTCCCTGAGCTGGCACTAAATGCTGGCCCTGAAGTGACAATTTGTGGTTGGGTCTGTTGTCTCAGGATAAACCACAAAGCCAATAGTGGTTGTAAAAGTGCCACTCCCAAAGCGTCCCACTCCCAAAGAGTCCCCTTCCCAAACTGTCCCAAAATGTCCCATTCCCAGTGTCCCATTCCAAGTGTCCCATTCCCAAAGTGTCCCATTCCTAGTGTCCCATTCCCAAAGAGTCCCATTCCCAGTGTCCCATTCTCAAAGAGTCCCATTCCCAAAGAGTCTCATTCCCACAGTGTCCCCACTCCCAAAATGTCCCAATGTGTCCCATTCCCAGTGTCCCATTCCCAAAGTGTCCCACTCCCAAAGTTTCCCACCCCCAGTGTCCCATTCCCAGTGTTCCACTCCCAGTGTCCCACTCCCAAAGTATCCCATTCCCAAAGTGTCCCACTCCCAGTGTCCCCTTCCCAGTGTCCCACTCCCAGGGCCTGGGGAAGCTCCTGCTGGTCGTTCCCATCACCTCCCAGCTGAGGGACAAGGAAGAAAACCCAGGGATAAAATGTCTGCAACTCCTGTTCTGATAACAGCTGGGAAGGTGCTTTAGCCCCCAGGCACTGCTGCCTCCAATCCAGGTTATCTTTGGGTTGGAATCATGGAATTTGGGATGGAAGGACCTTCAAGCCCCACCCTGCCACGGGCAGGGACACCTCCCACTGTCCCAGGGGCTCCAAGCTGGCCTTGGACACTCCCAGGGATCCAGGGGCAGCCACAGCTGCTCTGGGAATTCCAGCCCAGCCCTCCCCACCCTCCCAGGGAGGAATTCCTTCCCAAGATCCCATCTAAATCTCTCCTCCTGTAGTTTAAAGCCATTCCCCCTTGTCCTGGCTCTCCAGGTCCTTGTCCAAGGTCCCTCTGCAGCTCTTTCAGGCTCCCTTGTGGTCTTGGGAGGCCCCAATGAAATCTCCCCAGGTCTTTCTCTTCTCCAGGCTGGACAGCCCCAACCCCCAGTCTGAGCAAAGTCTCCTGCAGCCAGCTGCAGAAAAACGCAAAAATATCCAACAACTTCTCCAATTCTGCATTTGTAGTTAATGAAACAGATTGATGAGGGAAAACCCAAATTGCTTTATCAGCAAGGCTGAGCTGAACCAGCCCCTCCTAAACTCCTGCCCCTTCCTTGCTTTGGAAACACAGCAAATGGAAAGATGGATGCCTGCACTGAGCTGGCTTTGAAGTGAAAGTCTGACTTTGGTTGAAGACAATTATCAGCTGAGAGAAGGGAGGCCGTGCCAGCTTCTGCGGCAGGCCCCGTGCCCTTCCCGCTGCGGCTGCGTCGGCAGCCCTGGGGGCTCCTTCTGCTGCCCTGAGCCCGCAGAGCAGGGCAGCGGTTGCCGATGGCTCGAGCCATCAAATCATTCAAGGTCCTGTTGGGCTCTCTTAGACACTTGGGCCGAGGGATTCCTTCCAACCTGGGCCACTTTGGGTGGAGCGGGGGCAGGGCCGGGGCAGGTGGCAGGGTGTGCATGGGCCCTTTGTGACACGGTGCAGCAGCGTGGTCACCGTGGCAGGGAAAGGCACAAGGTGTCCGAGGAGCCTTTGTGACACGCGGTGACATAGGTGCTGGCAACAACGCAGCCACGCCACAGTGCTCGGAGCACGCCACGGGACAGGACGCGCCAGAGAGGTGCTGTGAGGAGTTCCCACACAGCCCGCTCGTTTGTGCCCGACCCGGAGCCTTTCCGAAGCGCTGCTCCTGCAGCTGACCTCGCGGCCAGACTGCGGGACTTGGTGACTCGGAGCTTTCCCGAGGCATCTCCCAACCCTGCGGTCGGTGCCCTCGCGGCCAGACCACAGGATCTGGTGACCTGAAGCACCACGAGGAGTCTCCTGTCGTTGTGGCAGGAGCCCTCAAGACCAGTGTGCAGGACTTGCTGTCCTGCAGCCTTCCTGAGGCTTCTTTGCCGCAGGTGCCTTCAAGGCACAACTGCATGACTTGTTGCCTCAGGGTTTTCCCTAGTTTCCTCAGAGGCATCTGTCTGAAGGTGCCCTCGAGGCCAGACGCTGACATGGCGGGCAGATTTCGCGACCTCTTCACAGTTTGCTGGAGGAGAAGAAATACAAGCCCTGGAGATGCTCCAGCACAACCCCCTCAAGAGCTGGAGCAGTTCCAGCCACAGCAGGATGGTGAGTGGCAGAGCCGGGCCACAAGGCCGATGGCTGCGGACAGCTTGGCCCCATCCCATCCCATCCCCGTTCCCATTCCGCCCACTGACAGGATGGAAGAGGGGCCGAGGCTGCCCCTGCAGCAGCTGTGCTCCATCCCCTGGGGCATCCCGGGGCTGTCCCTGCCTGGGGAGAGCAGGGCTGGCTTCTCTGGCCTCTCCTGCAACCCCTCAGCTCTGGCTGCGCTCGCTCTTTGCCAGATGCAACCATGGAGCAGACACAGGAGAAGAAGCCCACCCGTGGCCGCTTCCGCAGATCACTGAAGGTACGTGCAGCCATCCCCGCCTGGGCTGGGCCTGCTGTCACTGCTCGGCCGAGCTCCGTGCTTGGAGCACTCCATGGAACGTGTCTCTCTTCCCTGTCCTTTGCTCTCCTGCAGATGTTCCGGAGGCTCGTGCCCATTCGACGTAGGAGGACCAGAAGCCGTGCAACAGCTGAGCCTGACCGCAGGCTGACTGAGCTCCAGGCAGAGCCCAATGTCAGCCCAGATTTGGCTCAGCGCTTGGATGCTGCAATCAGTGACGCAGCAAATACAGACATGGCAGTGACTGAGTCCGTGGCCTTCAGAAACACCGACACAAAAGAGACCCTGAGTCTTGGAGGCCAGGAGAGTGTGGCGGGAGGGGAAGCACTTCTTGGGGAAAGCTGCTCCCTTGGACAGCGCTCCAGGTCTTCCCCATGTCTCCTCAAGGTGCCAGCCATGGTGAAGGACCTTCACCAGAGACTGGCGGCCTGTGTCACTTTGGATGCCAGGATGCGCTTGGACTTTCTGAGGCTGTGCGAAGAGCAACCTGCTGACGTTGTGCTGACCCTCCTGCGCTGTGCCCCAACGTGTGACAGGTATGGGGCCCACCTGCCTTGAGAGCTCAGGGCTCAGCAGCCTTTAGGGCCCATTGCCCTGCAGAGCCTGTCCAATGGGCTCTGCCAGACAGGCGGAGCGGTCCAGGACCCTTGGGCCCCTCTGTTCCACCAGCCTGCTGCCATGCTCCCTCCCTGCCCCTCAGGGCACCAGGGCTCTGTCACCTGGGCCTCCACAGCTGCACAGGGCATGCTACTGTGACTGAGACGGCCCTGACACAGAGCTCCAATCCCACAGAGCTGCTGCAAGCATGTGGAGAGCCATAGGCTCGTCGGCTGTGACAGCGGAGAAGGTGCTGCCAGCACTCATCCGCGTGATGGAGGATTGGCCTCTGCATACAACGACCACCTCCGATGGCGACGACGAGGACGTTTTTGCCCTGGCGGTGAGCTTCTGGAACCGGCCTCTGCTCGCTCCCCGGTCGCCTCTCCATCAGCTCTCCGTCCTCTCCCTGCCTCAGGCACTGGCTTAGGGCAGGCTCAGGGGGCTCCAGGCCCGTGGCTCCCCCTGCGTCTCCCCTCGGGCCCTGCCACACGGACATCTTAGCACTGAGCTCTGTCTCGGGCTGCTTCTTTTGCAGGCAACTCTGGGGCTGTGGCTGACTGTCCAGGTGCCCAAATGCCACAGGGCAGTGCTCCTTCATTCAGCCCGTCTGTTTGTTGCTCTCCTCTTCCACATTGTCATCACCACACAAGAGATGCCAGTGGAAGTTGCTAACTTCTGGAGAGCGTGCCAGGAGGAACACGGCCTTCCCAGCAACCCCAACAGGTGCCAGTCCTCCTGTCTTTTCAATGTCCTTGTGGCCGGCGCCAGCGCTCGCCGTGTGACCTGGGTTTTGCTCTGCACACAGGTTTGCAGTGCAGGCCATGAAGGCTCTGTTCAGCCAAATGTGGTGGAACACAGAGATGATGGCTATGGAGCGCAAGCGTGGCTGGGACACGCTGCTCTGTGCTGACACCCAGCACTATGCCGTGGGTCTGCTGGCCAGGTGAGAACCCCTTCTCTCCCACATTTGTCCCCTGTGCCCCACACAGTCCCTGTGCTCATGGCCTCGAGGGCCTCGTCACCGAGGGACGGCCAAGCCGACTGGAAAAGGCTGGCAGAGGAGGGTGCCCAGAAGGGGCCGCCTCCCAAAGCGCCCACATCCCCCTCCAGAGATACTGGGGAAAGACCGGACCTGTGAGTTAGACCTCCTGGGAGAAGACTGTCCCCCCCACCTCAGGCTCTTGCTGCCTTTTTCCCCCTGACAGGGAGATGCGCCGTCACTTGGGCCACACCTGTTCCCGCATTGGCTTCTACCTACTCCAGCCACTAAGCAGGGAGGAGCCACGCTGGGATCTGCCCTCCCTGGCATTCCTGGTGGAGGTGAGCCAGCGCTGCCTCGCTCAGCTGCCTCTCAGCCCTCTGCCCTCTCGTAGCTGCAGCTGCCTGGGCCGGTGCCCGAGCCCTGTGCTGCTGCTGCTGCTGCTGCCTGGGCCCGGCCCTGTGCGCTTCTGGGCTCCTGCTGTTCGAGTCACCTGTCACTGCCCTGTGCCTTTCAGGTCATCGAGTACCTGGACCTGAGAGAATGCGCAGGCCGTGTCCTGGAGGAGATGTCAAGGCACCTGCGGGGCACGTGCAGGCAGAGACGTCACCTGGCGCTCAAAGGCCTTGTGCTGCTCAGCAAGGAGCCCTCGATGGTGAGAAGGGGGCAGCGGCTGAAGCTGCGCTGGGGAAAGCAGCCCCTTGGGCTGGCTGGGCTTCAGGAGCTGAGGCAGCTGCTCCCAGCTCTCCTGCCTCCTGCTCCAGCTGCTCGAGTGCTTCGGGACAGGCCTTTGGCCTCTGGGCCCAGCAGCGGCAGGGTGGGCTAGCAGAGCCAGGGCGGTGTTGGCGCTGCAGCTCTTGGTGGCTTCCCAGCACAGCCTTGTGTTCCATACAGGCCGGAGGTGTACGCAGCCTGCTTCCAAGCCTCCTGGAGCGGCTTGGTGATGCCGACGGAGAGGTGGTCGCCATGTCCCTCTCTGCGCTCACCAATGTGTGCCAGCGGAAAGACTCCGTGATCGGCAGCACCACTGCCCTGAAGCTAGCCGACCTCCTCCTGTCACTCTTCGGAAACGTAAGGCTCTGTGTGCCACGGGCATTAGCTGCTGCCCAGAAACTTTGTGCCCTGGGGATTTTTAGGCTTTTGCCCGGCTGGGCTGGAGAAATTGGTGCTGAGGCCTCCTCCACTTCCTTTCCTTCAGGACAACAGCCACGTGCAGCTGCTCTCCATTCAGCTTTTCCAAAAGGTGATGGGCTTGGTAGCGGATGAGGGCAAAGAGCCACTGAACACAGTTGTGAGCCAGAGCCTGCTGCCACTCTACTTGCACTGCCACGAGGTGAACGAGCGCGTGGCCAAGGTGAGGCGTTGTGTGATGCCGGTGCATCCCTGACAGGGGGCTCGGCTGCCTCCTGCCCGGGCACCTCTCCCGGCTCGCAGCCTCCTGCTGGCCCTGGCGCAGGGACGCAGGGCCCGTGCCCTGGGCTGGGCTGCGCTGCCAGCTCCCGTCTCTGCTGCTCCCCAGGCCTCTCGGGAAACGCTGCATTGTGCGGCCGGCTTCCTGAAGAGGAGCGACCTCCAGCACGTGCTGAAGACGGAGAAGCTGTTCAAGTTCGCCGAGTGCGTGGTAAGGACGGCCTCTGGAGAAGCCCCCTGACGGCGGGGCTCGGTGTGCGGGGCTGGCAGCCGTGGCCCCTGCCCAGCGCCGCACGCAGGGGCTCCGGCCTGCGCCCCACACGCCGCTCCCTTCCGTGGGGCCGCGCGGGCTCTTCTCCAGGCTCCTGTGCCCCGAGTCGGGCGCCGACGGAGCGCCGGCCCAGCGGGGCCGCGGGGCGGGGCGGCACCGCGGCTCCCCGGGCAGCGCCCGGCCCTCCGCCCCCTCCGGAGCCCGGCGCCCGCTGGCCGGGCCTCGGGGCTGTGCGGGCAGCGCAGGCCGGGGCTGGGCGCCGGGAGCGCCCGGCCGAGGGGCTGAGCCCGCGCCAACCCTTCCCTCCCTCCTGCCGTTCTCTCCAGCTGGCAGACGACAAGAGCCGAGCGGCCGAACACCTGCGCCTGGCCCTGCCCTACCTGGAGCACCCACAGGAGCCCCTGCGAGAGGCGGCCATCAAGCTCATCGGTGAGCCACGAGCCCGGGCTCCCTCCCAGCCCCAGCCCCAGCCCCAGCCCCCGTCCCGGCAGCGGCATCCGCGCCCGGCGCCGTGGAGCCGCGCCTGCCCTCGGGGCTGCTGCCGCCCTCTGCGGCCGTGCCCTGGGGCGGCAGGATGCGGCAAGGGCCCGGGCCGAGCCCTGCCGGGGCAGGAGGCCGTGTGGCCACAGGGCTGGCAGCGCCGCTGGCAGGGCGCCGTGCCGCTGGGGCCCTGACAGGCTCTGTGTTCCCAGGGATCGCCGGGGTGCGCCTGAGGAGGCAGAAGGAAGAGCTCCAGGCCCTCAGCGAGGGTGAGTGAGGGCAGCGGGTTCTCAGCGGGGCTGCCGGGGGGAGCCGCAATGCTCGCGCAGGGGGCTGCAATCCCTGTCCTGGCTGCGGAGGGCCTGGCTCCCTGTGCGGACAAGGGCTGGCGTGCGCAGAACACGGAGAGATTTCGGGGACGCGGGCGGGGCGATTCGTGTTTAGCACCTTGCGGCGAATCCCGTTGGCCCCTCTCTCCTCTCTTGTGGTGGCCACGGCAGGAGCTGGCTCGGATGGCCCTTGGCAGGAGGGTCTCCTTGGACTCCCGCACATCCGGGCTCTGACCGGGGCTCTGTGCCTGTCTCTTCCAGCTCTTCAGGCCCTGAGAGACGACGACAGCCCCTCCCGGATAAGCCTCTTTGTCCAGCTGATGTTCGAGGAGCGAATTGCAGAACTGCAGTCATCTGCTGGCTCAGAAGAACCGGTGGCCTTAGAAGACCTTCAGGGGCCACAGAAGATGAGACCGCCTGGAGACGGGGGAGCCGGAGCTCCAGGCACAGCTGATGATTGACGCAGCTGATGCCTGTGGGAAGCTCCCGTGCCTTCAACCCTCTCCCTGCCTTGCTACACCATCCGTCCCTTTTCCCTCCACCCTTCCTCCCTTTTGACAGCTCCATGTCTTCAGCCCTCAGACCATGCCCCTCCCCTTTTTTCCCTCCCAGCTCATCCCTTTGCTTTGCCTTCCATTAATAAACATTCAAAGAGAAGTTGATTGAAGGCACTGAGGTGCTTTTCCCAAAGACTGGACTCGGTTCCATGGGATCACAGACTGGTTTGGGCTGGAAGGACCTTCAAAATCACCTTCCACCACGCCAGGGTGCTCCAAACCCCAATGTCCAGCCCGGCCTTGGACACTGCCAGGGATGGACACCCCAGGATGGACACCTCGTGCCAGGACCAAGGCTGGTGCACATCAGGCACCCAAACAAGCCCCAGCAGCTGCAGCCTCGGCGGGTTTAATCCCAACCATCCAACATTCCCGAGCCGGCAGCACGGCAGTGCTGACCTCTAGTGAGAGGTCCCTAGAAAAGGGAGGATTTCTTGGGATAAAGTTCCCTTCCCAAAGCCTCCGAAGGCAACACCAGAACCCTCAACAACCAAAAAGCACGGGTGACAGTGTCCAACGAAATGTTTTCTTTAAAAAACACCCCAAATTCACAAGGAAAGCGTCCAATCAATGCCTCAGGGCTGGTCCCGAGGAGCCCAGAAAGGACCAGGACAGCTCAGGGGGACAGGGAGCTCCCAAACTGCTCCTTTGGGTCCCCTCATTGTCCTCCAGAATCCAGAACTTTCACCCAAAATGTCCCTCGGGAAGATGAGAATTTTCCAGGCACGTCAAAGAAATCTCCACTGCACAAAAATCTCTTTTAAAACCAAGCTTTAAGACTGGGACTTCTGCTTAGATTGAAACGATGAAATTCAGGATATTCTACATCAAATGCAGCTTTTTGATTCTAACGGACTCCTCTCCCTGCAGCCAAACAAACGTCAAAGGCTCCTGAGCTTTTTGTGGCACACCAGGATTCCCTGGAGCCATCCCAGGAACATTTCCTGGAGTATCCCAGGAATATTCCCCATTCCTGGGGCTCCACAAACCTCCTGCCCCTCTACAGCAAGCTCAGCTCGGGTCAGAGATAATTGATCCAATTACCTCCAGGAGGAATGAAAGCAAAGCAAAGCGCACTCTGCAGGAGCCCTGGGAAGTCCCTGTTCAGCAAGAAGCTTTCCACTGAAATGATGGGAAAATGATGAGTTCCAGCATAGAATTCAAGGCTTTTCCCTCTGGAAGCAAAATCCAGTCCTTGCATTACCTCTTTTTATTGGTTTTAGTCGCTAAGTCTTAAAAAATAAATCGGTTTTCACATTGTTCAGGCTTGGAGAGGTTAGTGCTGTTCCTGAGCTGGGATAAATTCCTGAGGCTGGGCACTTTTTGTACTTCTGGAACTGGAGATTCCTCTGCAATATTCCCTGGGGAGCTTCTCCTCACCTTTTCCTCCCTCAGAAAAACGAAGCAGAGCAAGGAAGGTGTCCAAGAAGGAGAGGCTGGAGAAGCCCCACCTCCCTCCAGGCTCATCCCAGCACTTTCCTGATGGAATTTTCCCATTTCACAGCCAGAGAGCAACCCCTGGCCCCTGACTCAGCTACTCACGGAGTAATTAGAGCCAAGAGGCTGGAGCAGGTACTCAGAGGTTCCACCAGAGCCACCATCCCCCATCAGGATCCTCTGGATTGCCCAGGAAGGAGGAGTTTTTAGGCAATATTGGAAATCTAGGATCTAGGCTTGCAGCAAAGCACGGAGCATCTGCTGGCGCTGGGCTCTGCGTCCCAGGAAATTCAGTGGATTCCTGCTTCTCCACAGGGCCAAGCTGCTATTTCAACACACTTCTGTGGGCCAGGGTTGAGAAACAGGAGGAGTAATGAGCTGGGAGCTGCAAAAATATAAAATTCAAGACATTCCTCAGCTTCTGAAATGGGCCAACCTTCGAATCCTTTTTCTTCATTAGATTTTTCATTACTGGGAGGTTTCTTCCTGAGAACAAATCCCAGGGATTTCACTCAGAGGTGGAGTTGCTGGCTGGTAAAAACCGCCAAATCCTTTAAATAAACCCCTCAGCATTCTGGTTTTTAATCAGTGATACCTGAGTTCCAAGTTTGGACAGGCATTTATTCCTTAAACTAAAGGCATCAGCTTTTGGCAGCAATTTGGCCAAATCATCGTCCTTCTGTCTCCTGAGCCTCTCCTGCTCTTCTGCTCTGCAAAAGAAAAGCGGCGAAAGATGGTTTGCCCTGAGGGAGAAGCCTGCCAAAGCAGGGAACTGCTGTTATTTGAGTGTTAGTTCATATTTTAATGTTATTGTTGTTGTTTGAACACCTAGGAAACGCTTTGAGGCAGCAGGTGAACGACCCTGAGAGGCGCAGGGCTCAGTAACTCAGTGTAAAGAAAGAGAGAGGCTGATTTCTGCAGGTTCCTTTTATTTCACTCCAAGATTTCAGTAGAAAGAGAAACCTTTTGGTTTTTCCCCAGATTACAAGGTGCTCCTTTTAGGATTTTTTCAGATGTATCTCAGGAGGAAAGAGCATTTACCTCTCTCACCTGTGGAAGCAGCCTGGGTTTGTGCACACTGCCAGAAAGAGTCAAACATGCCCACAGGCTTTAGTGCGTGTTGCTTAAACACATGCTCTGGACATTTTCCTACTGGCAGCAGAAAGGATGATGGGGACAGTTACATCAATTGAACTGAACTCTAGAATTCCATATCTAGTTTTTTTAGTTCCTTTTTTTATGCATTTGCAAACCATCATCTTACCTTCTGCCCCTTCTCTTACTGTTATTGGATATTGTCTTGTTGGATGTAATGTTTTAGGGTAGCTCAAAATAGATTTTAACAGCTTGAGATTTCCTGACACCTTAATTATAGAGGTTGTAAGTCAGTCCGTATTTTTTTCTGACAGATGCCTCATTTTTATACCTCAAGCTTAGTGTATTAAAGTCTCTACTGTTTCAGAACCCACAGTTATCATGGATACAAAGAACAGTTTAAAATGCATCATTCAGTAATAGATACAAAGCTGAGGGGCAAATAGGCATCATGTACCCTTTGTGAGAAACCAACTCTAAAAGCTGTACAGACACATTGCCACTCACATCTCAGGGAAGGGATAGATTTTTTCATTTAGGTCAGCAGGAAATGGAAATTTTCTGGCAGTTTGAAACTTATCACCAACTCCTGAAGTTTTGTGCAAAATCCCAGTGTGCAACATCTGGGTATTTTGCAAAGTCACCTGGCTGCAAACCTCAGCCTCCAACAAATGAAGTGCAGCTCAGCTGTGAGGATTTTTCTGTAACATCTTTAGAACATAAGAGGTAATTAAAACCAGTTCTGTTGCCTAGTGTTACAAAATTGATTACAACTACATGCAGTAACTGCTTTAGACTTGGGAGTTATTTTTAAAAGAAAAAAAGTCCACCACATAAAACATTGCCCAAAAAATCCCCTTGCAAGGTAGTTTTAATGAATCTTTCATGGTTCAATGAGCTATTGTATTAGGTCATTCTCCTGATGAAGCAATGCTCCAATCTCATTACATTTAGTCAGAAAGAAATAAGCTGCTAGTGTTATTGGATTTCTTATAATTAGTTAAAAAGCAATTTTTTAGGATTTCCTTTCATAGGGTTGGGGGAGGAGGGAAGTTGAGACAAGTAATATTGTGCTGCATATAAGTAAAATATAGTGCTCCACACACAATAACCATTCCCAGCTGAGATGTGCTTTAAGGTTTGGGTAAGTCAGCCTCTTTCTCCTGTATCCTTCCTTCCCGCTCCTGTCATCGCTGCTTTTCCAAACAGCAAACCTGAGAACGAGCTCAAAAGGCTGAAAGTCCAAAGGAAAAACACCAGGCAGTCCCCATAGCTGGTGGTAATTAATAGAAAGTGAATCAGTTGCTTTGTATAGCAGATAAAGGAAAAGCCCAGCCAGAATAACCTGCCTCATCACCACATTGTGTTCCCAACAGAAATTAATTCTGTGAGCTGTGGGAGTTTGAAACAAACATGTGAGGGCTAAAAAGACCTAATGCCATCATCCCAGCGTGGAGAGGAAGATTGGAAGGTGCTTTCAGGAGAACGGCTGCAGTCTCTGGGTAGGGACAATATTTTGCCCCCTGTGGCCTTTATGAAAAAAGAGTAGAATAAATAGTGCCACATGTCTGCACAGCTGGAACATCTGTGACTGGTTGGCACAAATTTACAATCCTACCTGACCACCTGAATCTGGCTGTAATTGACAGACACGGCCGTAATGGCAACATCCTATCGATCTTCCCTGGGACCAGAGCACCTCAGGCTTGAACGACTAAATTGTGGAAAAAGAGCACGAGATCCCTCAAACATTCACAGAGAAAAAAAGCATTCTCACATTTTAGAACGTACGTCTGATTTTTCATACGAGCCCAAAGGCAGCCTGCACAAGTTGATGTAAAGGCATCTGATGAAGGTTGCTAAATACACAGAAGCTCATTAAGTGCCTGCTTCAAAAGAACTGGAGCCTGGAAAAACTTTTCAAAATACCAAGTATGCTTATCCGACATCTGGGTAGAAATCTGCTGTCAACACAGCTAGAAATGGGCTCATTGAACTCCATGGAGGTCTCCTAAATCCTTGTTTAACACGAGATACAACGTATGTGATTGCGAGTCCTTGTATGTAGGTGATAAAGCAGCCCATCCACAACAAAATAAATGCTATTTTATAAAACTACAGCTTCTTATTCAACATGCTGAAGGCACCTAAACGTTTTGCAGTGCAGCATGAACTTTATTAGCCCAAGTAAACAGCATGAAAACACAACTGGTGCGAGCAAAAACCCTCTCAGATTTTCAATACCTCCACTCTCCTCCCCACATTCAAGTTTCCTCTAGATTCAAGATTATTCTAGTATAAATTCCTAAAGACATGATTCCATCTTTATACTAGTTGGCGTTTTTATTTATTCCCACTAAAATGTGTGTTGCAGAAAAATATTTTCCAATACAAAACTCCAAAACATTTCACAGACATACTTCAGAAAAGAAGAAAATCATAGGTTTGCTAAGGAATTCACAGGCCTGCCGTGCCTAACTACAAACCTCTTTCAGCTGTGATCAAGACACCTTCTGTAGTTATAATTCTTAAAACTTAAGTCTTATTTACTGGATAGAAGCTTGGGGTTTTTTTGTTTTAGTTTTTTGGGGGCTTTGGGGGGGTTTTTTGCTTGGTTAGTTTTTGAGGTTTTTGGTTTTGGTTTTGGTTTGGTTGGTTTTTATTTTGATTATGTTGGTTTTATAAGAAAGAAAAAGCATGCTGTGATAAGACTGTGAGATTTTTTTTTCCTGGGTTCATTTCTTGCTTTGGGAAGCACTGCCTTTTTAACAATATTTGCAAAAGAGGTTCAGGGATACACTGAAACACACTCTAAAATACTACAGAGATAAACAGGGATCCACCATCCCTGTGCCCTGGATTCCTATCCCTCATTCCCACTCCTGGAAATGCTTTTGATAACAATAAAACATGTTGAACTCTTTTTTGTACTCGCTGACACCACTGCTAAATCCCAATAAGATATAAAAGATTGGCAGCTTGCTTGGATTTACATCCAAAGGAAACAAAAGGCACAAGACTGGGAGAGGGCGAAAAGTCCTCCACAAAAGCAGTCATGCTTTGCAATGTCCAAATGAAGGAAGACACACAAATATTTTCAGGAAGACCGAATGTAGAATGGAAACACATGGAGATGGGCAAAAATAATAGAAAAGTGAGCAACCTGAAACTCCTGGCATGCCCAGAGACCTCCTGACACCATGCCAGCCTTAAAACAGACCTACTGCTGCTCACAGAATAACCATTCTAGGGAGGCTATTTTGAATTATTTCACACAATTTCAGTTCCCAAAGGGGCTATAAAGCACTATTGGTAGTCATCTGTACTACAATCATTGATCTTAACTTTAATTATTATTAATGCAAAAATATTTATGAACCAAAGCTATTCCCTTCCATTTCTCTGTCCCTTTCAAAGCTGCTGAGAGCTGGATAACTAAGCGAAGGAGTGCCCTCTGGGAAGTCAGCGGTGATTGCCTCATCCTCAAACGGGAAATTGGAAATTCAGAGTAGGGCAAGAAGCTTAACTCCAGCTATTGAACAGCTGCCATAAAAGAAAGAGTTAAGTAGACAAGGCCACTTGTGTGGAGAAGAGGCAGCTGAAGAAAAGGTAAAAACCAGACAGCTGTGAATGCAGGCACTGAACAGAAAGCAATGATTCTTTTTTAGAAGAATATGGAAACATCAAACTAAACCAGCAGAATGAAGACCAGGATTCCTCGCAATGTGCAATGGGGACACTTTTGGACAATCCTATGTCCCAGGTGCACAGTTAGGGACTCTTCCAGAGCCAAAAGACTAGACTGGAAATCTCCTTAACTGGATTTAGCACACGCTTGCAGCTTCATTGTGTTCAGAGGAACACTCACCGTAAAGGTAAAATCCCCAGGAAGCCACACACAGCACACTGTGGAACAAGCAATTTCCTCTTAACCCATTTTAGTTCCTTTGCCAAGACCCAAAACCAGAAGAACGCCAGCAAAGTGGATTTTTCCCCTGATATACCTAATCTTTCTATCAATTAAATGTACTCCCAAATGCTTTAATGGACGGGTTTTAATTATTATTTCTACCACTTAAAAAAATAGTCTCAATAATTTCCTTAAAAATCGCTGAAGCAAGGCACCGTTCAAATGAAGGATACAATTAAATGGGGTTATTGTTAAAAATTTTCCCTATATTCAGAATTTTTCCTGTGATTTACATGCATTAGCAAAAGCAGTATCAACTCTTCCCTGCCAGAGTAGTTGAGCATCTTCCTGCTACTAATTCAGCACACATATTTCAGCCATTACCCAGGGAACGCAGTGATTAGGCAGCTGTCCAGTAAACAGTCCTTAAAACAGTTCATAAAAATTCCATTTAGAAAAAGGTTGGTTTCCTGCTTGAGAATTTGATAAGATGTTGCAATTACTGCTTAGGGATATATTTCAAGTCCGCCAAGTGAGGTAAATTCCATTTCCACACACGCTATCATAGCGTTTGCAGGTTAAAATGCCATAAAGTAGTTCTTACGTACTCAGAAGATGCAATTAATTTGGGTGCTGCTTTTTTAGAAACACACACTTAGAAAATCCTAACAACTTGCAATGAAAAAAGTGAAAATACCCATAAAACAGGCCACAAAAGGCAGATTCTCAAGTAGAAATCTAGTGGCATTGTCTGAATCCCAACTTGCCCAGATCAAAAACTGTTCCTAGTAATGGAGAGAAAACAGCATCACAATCTATATATTCTTTTGACATCCCACCTGAGGTAAGACCCCTAGTTCAAAGGTCCCAGAATACCCAGAAACAGTCAGTTTTATGGGTTACAAGGAAATCAAAGAAATACTCAAATTTTGGCACAGTAATTCCTAAACTTAGAGCATCAGTTTGTTATCCATAAATGGAAAGCATTTAGCTTGTTTTAACAACTTCCTAAAAAAAACAAGATTCAATTGCAACATTTATTATCTAAAAGTGTTCTGGTCAAAATAAAAATGAAACTCAAAATTATGAACCCTTTTTATGATAATAGCTGATACTTATTAAGCAATAAACTCTTGCTCTCTCCTGTTTTTATTTCCTCAAAAAAGCAACATAAACTAAAACAATGTAATCTCATGTGTTCAGGCTCCATATTTGTTGTTTTGAGAAAAGGCTTTATAACAGCTTCATTGAAGGCTCTTTAAGAAACTAAATCTTTCTAGTTTAATAGAGTGACAAGGTGTATATGAGGGCATCAAATGAAAAGGAAAATGAGCTGTCACAATAAAGTACTACTGAAAGCCTTAGCACAAACTGCATGACAAGCTAAAAGAAAAAGAATTATTTTCTTCCTTTTGCTTTAACCAAAGTCCTAACACTTTGGACCTGCAAACCGCTGCCATTTTAGAGCCAATCTGTATTTTAAGTGGATGTAACTAGCCCTCGCAAACGTAGCAAAAATTGAAATGTTCTCAAATTGGTCTTAGCATGTGCACTAATCCATCCACACCACATCAGATCTATCTTGTAGTTGATAATATTTTACATGCTTACAATAATTACTGTAATTCAGAACCTTGACACCCATTTTCCTAAGATAAATCAACGTAACAAAAATTATTCAACCTCCCTTTTCTTCTAAGGGTAAATGCAAAGCAGTTTGAAGCTCACTGTAGGTTGAAATTTTAATCCAAGGGCTGATGGTCTGCAACATGATTAGTCTTTCCAATGTCAAAAGTTAACAGAGAAGTGGAGTCTATTTCAAATGACTGGCTCTAAACATCTCATAATTACATTAGATAAATTACACTTCACACATATTTACAACAAGGTTTTGCATTATTAGGCACCGGTCTGAAATACTTGGCAGTTTCACAGTGAGACACTATTCCTGTTGATGCATTTGGATGAGGTCCTTACCCTTCTACCATCACAGTCAGGGATCTGCCACTGGCATAAAATTCCAGATGGAAAATGCCAGCAATCCTAACTACTTCACAAAACAACAGGTAAGGAGGCAAATTGATTAATATGCTGTTCTTATCCCCTTTCAACTGACAGAAGTTTTGCATGCTTAAAAAAAACAAATCGGTTTTCCCATGACATCATTCGGCTTGAATACTAACGCTTTTCCTTAATGCAGCTACATGTACGTGGATGTACAACTTGTCTTTTCACAGAAGCAACGCCCAACTTTACATGTTTTTCATTACTCTGTTTCCCCTGATTCTAAGATCCTTTCTGATTTTTATGCCATTTCCCTGTCTTAATTCTTCAGTGTTGTTAAATGAAGTGCCCCTCTCCATTCTGTGAAGATAGAGTGATTTACAGCAGCTGAAAATCAGGGGATTGTCCAGTAATTACAGCTTTTTTCAGTAAAGTAGTAGTATTGGATTCATTAACAGTGTTTGGATTCATTAAGAATTAAAGTTTATTTCACTCAACAACAAGTACAAAGTTGGGTCAAGCTCCCTTGTTAGGCTTTGACACTTCCTTCAGGAAGACTACAATTCAACCCAGGGTTTCATTTTCTGTTTGGCTGCTTGTAAAATAGAAGGCATCTTGGAAATGATACTTCCATTTAGGGCTCTTACTATGGACCTTACAGGCACTGTAAATGTGGAGTGCCTTTGTCTTAAACAGCCTAATCCTGCCCATTCCACAGAACAGACATCTGGAGTACAACGACGATGGGAGCATGAAAACGCAGCATTAACAACTTCTTCATTGCAAAGAGTAAGCACAATCCAAGTCTGGCTATTTCCTTGGTAAGACCATTAGAAATGAGGCAGGGAAAGTGAATGTTTTGGGCTTGCAAGCCATTTTCCTTGAGCTGGGACATCTGCTGACTGCAAGGGGTTTCAGTTTGGAACTGAAGGCATGCTTTTTACACCACTGCCATTAGACAGATTCTATCTGACACCCTACTTCAAAATTAAAACAGCAGGCAAGTGGGTAAATAGGAGCAAAAATTGAAATTTTCAGTACTTGCTCACACCTTATTTTCAGATATTCTCCAAAATAGGGAGCAGCACCAGTGAAAAGCACGTTTGCATCAACAGGGCCTGGATGGACTATCCCAGGTGATACAACCACTAACCCACAGATGACGTCAGAGGTTTCACAGCACAGTGTTTAAAATTCAAGCAGCAGAAGCCCTTCCACCAGAATTTCACCCTGCTTTGGGAACAGATCTTCTGTCTGTATCATTAATTTCTTTGTTTTCCAATTGAGTTGCCGTGCAGCAAGTATTGCAGCATCACTAAAGAAACAGAGCTGGAGCACAGAGCAGCTCAACTGAGTGAACTTGCAGCTCAAACCATCAGAAACACCAAGAAAAAAAAAGGCTGGGCCAGCTTTCTCAGCAGCCTGCATGTGGCACTCAGACCTGAAATTACTCACTGCAAGTGTTCTCTCTAGGGTCTGACAGGACTGACATACATTGGAATATATATAACAAAATGATAATGCAGCTTCAAAGAGTGACTCACAGAAAACCGGTGCTGGAGCACTCAGAATTCATAAGGGACTTTAACCACAGTCACAACCCTCAGTTGTTTGGTTTGCCTCCTTTATTCCTTTACTCTTGGGCTTTTCTTCCAGCTTTCTATCAACTGTGATATAAAACCATACTAATTAATCCAAATAAACACATGTGCTATGTATTTCTTTCAAGATGGGATAACTACATACTCATCATTCCTGAAAACAAGCCCACAGTAACCAAAAGCGGTCAAAGCAGCACTGTTGTTATAAATTATAGCCCACAGCCATGGGTGTTCCTTGATGGAAGAAGAAGAAATATCAACCCAACCTCCTGGTCTGCTATGAGAACACTTGTTATAAATCATGTTTTTCCAGTGTTCTATTTCAACTGCATAGATCAGTATCCAATAGAGAGCTCCTTAAGTCACAGACAAACCCACAAAAACTGCTTAAGACCAACATTCCACAAAAACATGACAAAAAACTTCAAAGCAACCCTACAGTAGAGAAAATGCGGATTTAATAGGAGCTTAACATTAAGAATCCCATCCTCAAAATAATGCAAATTGATTTTAAAGTGGATTCAGGTTTTTAAATATTAAGAGCATAAAATTGAAGAATTAATTGAATTTACTGTCGGTTCAACATTGCTAATGTAAATGATAGATAACTGTATCGGGTCATTCTTGACTAAATGAAGCGCTATCTACCATTATTACACGACTAAAGGCTTTAAAAAATTCTGTTGTTAAATGCAATCAACTTTAAATTAAACTATGTGCATTCAGTCAGTGTCTTAAGCAATGATGAGGCAGAGATACCTTAAGGTGGTAGTAGGGATTTAGACCTCCACAACTTCTGATGTAAAATTTAAATAAGTTAGAATTTGAAAAAGCAAATTAACCTGTACTGCATTTTGCCCACAAAGCTCTTCCTTCCATTTTGATTTACCACTGGTCTCCACTCATTAGATCAAAGCTCACAAAGTATTTTTGAGACCAACCAGCACTTTCAGCCCAATTGAAAAGTCACTGAAGGCAATGAAAATTACTTCTGTCAGCTTCAGTAAGGCCTTCTACAATCTCAGTACTCAGTAGCTACAAGGAGTAGGACTGAGAGGGTCTGACCAACTTTGCTGAGGATATCACTTGGCAATCAAACATCATTGGAAAATATCAGAGATTACTATTTATATTGCTTCAGCACAGCCACTGCTGTTCTGAGATTACCTGCTGCACAATGGAAAAAGCAAAAAAAACGGATGTGAAAATACATATACCGACACCTGACTTATACACATCAGTATTCATCAATTAAAAGAGCCTGTGATGACTTCTCCAAACTGTCACTGGGGAATGACAAGCAACAGTCATTTCAGCCAAACTGGTACTCACATATCCTCTTGGCTGTGGGAATTCTGGGTCACACCCATTTCTTTTACCATTTTTTCCTGCAATGTAACTGAAAGTGACATTGACATTTGTCCCTTGGAAAAGTTACTGTTATCCTCCTTGTTGACAGGATTATTCTACTGCCTGATGTTTTGTTTATTTTCTAAGCAATTGCCAAGAATACTGTCTGTGCCTGTCATCAGTCTACATGTTGACTGGTATCCACGCATCACACTGGAAGATCAGAATCCTTGAAAGAAACTTTCCTTCTCAACTCTTGAAAAGACATTCCCAACACCGCCGGTAGAATCTGAAGATGCCAGCTATTAGGAGACAGAATTGACCACAATTTAGTCAAAGTGCACCATCACACCTCCTACTAAGAAGATTTTAAGAACTGGAAAGTCTGTTCTTGTGGGAAATCCGCGGCGGGAGAAATGTTCACTCAATATGAGTGATCGGCAAATCTCGTTTATTGATAATTCATACAATGCTTTTATAATAACACTAATAAGCTCATGCATATTTCAAAAGTTAAGCTCAGGATTGGTGCTCAGACTAAAAGTCAGCTACGCCTCTTTCTACATTTCTTTGTGGTTACACAGTTTGAGTAAGTTTTTGTTTTACCGTGCTTCTCCCTCATATCTTTCAGCTACAAGGTCTTGTTATCGTATCCCAGCTGTGCTCAAGGACATGCGAACCTTACCGCCTTGCTGGTTCTCATGAGAGTGCCTGTGTGCTCAGCAAAGCTCCCTCATGTCTACGTGACCTTTTGCAGCTAGCCAGTTATCAATCACACTCTCCACACAGAAACTTTCTCCCTCAGAAATGCCCAAGATGAAGGAGAAAGGCATGCGTGGCATTGTGTTTGTGTCCAGCTGTCATCGCTGCGTAGCCCTAATCTTGGCATTCAGGTGGCCTGAGACGCTTTGAAGATGGTGTATTTAAACGATTATAACTCAACAACATTGTTTTCAGTCTTATTCTCATAACTGAAATCTCCTTTATGTGTTACTGCACACTGGCTTACTTGAGACAAGCAACCAGGTTATCTGGGTGGGTTGGTTTTGGTTTTGGTTTGCTTGGTTTGGTTTTTTTTGTCAGAACCTTAAACTGTAGGTCTCTGGCAAGTCTTGTTCCGTTCTGCAAGCAAAACATGTTTTGTGCAAAAAAAAATAGGAGCAGGAGTCTGCCAGCTCCAGCTAGGAAGTAGTGAGCCTGGGTTCAGGGAAGTATTGGATCTCTTGGTTCATTTTAGGAGATAATGTCAAATCATTGTGGGGAAGGGTTAATCTAAAGAGTTACTAAACAAAGCAAGGCCTGACACACTTGCATCTATTACAAACAGGAATGACGGCACTGAGTTTGGTGGGTCTGTTTATCAGAAGGTTACTAATAAGGTTGAGACATCAGTCAATCTTGCATGGACTGCTGGCAGTAACAACACACGTTTTGGTATTGCTGGAAAGTACCAAATGGATGAGAAGACTTCCGTTGTGGTAAGAATTTTGTTACAGAAATGAGTATTTCAAGCTCCCCTAAATACTGAAAATTTGTAATGAAGCAGTTGCCTGAACTAGTTACTGAGGAAGTATGGTAGATTGCGAACTGTGGCTTCTGTTGTGGTTCAAATTTAAATTGGGACCTCACACATCGTACTTGTGAACTTATGGAGGAAAAGAAATCTTAAATATAATTTTGTCCATAGTGAAATAGTCTGACTAGTGTGCTTGGAATAGCATGCTACTGTGCTGAAAAATGTCTTTTAAAAGACAATGAAAGTGTCCTTTGAATTCTTAAATCCATAATGTAAAACCATATTATAATTACAATGGTGGAAGTTTACCTGAGCTTACAGCCTTCTCCTAACAGTAAGTTAACCGTTGAAAGTTAGCTGACGTGTGTGTTTTAAGACCAAGAACTGAAGTAGCAAGCATTTATGTTTCAAAACAACAATTAGTTCCAGGACCACTGAACCAAAATTGAAAATGAGAAATACTGTTGTTAAGAGCTCAAAACTTAGTAATGCAAAAAGGGGATTGCATATTCATGTATTTCTTGCTCATTAGAAGAAAAAAGAAAATCACTCCTGAGTGATGTGAACAAGACAGGCTCTGAGGGACTGCAGTAAGTAGCTCTTTAAAAGATATAAAGACATAATAGAGGAGGCAGTGAAAAACAGCATGGCATTCTCTGAAGGCAGAATTTGCACCATTTGCTTAAGCTGAAAACTCCTGAGAAAAGGAAAAGATTGGAACATGCTTCTAAGAGAGGTTGGTCTCCAAGTAGCTCAAGAGTGTTAATGCATAGGCCACCTTCTCAGGGGACTGGGATACTTCTGTATGAATACTTACACAGTTTATAAATACTGTGATTTTTTTTTTCCTATAGGCTAAAGTGAACAATGCCAGCCTCATTGGAATTGTTTACACTCATGCCCTTCGATCTGGTACGCAGTTCTCACTGGTAACAGCAAATGGTGTTAAGTACTACACTATGGTTTAATTCACTGTCATCTTAAGAACAGACTAGATGAACAAAGGAGCTAGAAGTCTACGCAGACTCAGAGAACTAAAGGATGTCTATGGATGCAAGTTCCTGTGGCAACTAAGCCACATTAGTGAGGTCAAGGACCTGAGGAAGAGCACTGTACTGGGATGTCAGTGCATGATGGTTCTCGTGACTTGCTTTTGTAGGTGTAAAGCTGACCCTCTCAGGCTTGATTGATGGCAAGAATTTCAGTGCTGGAGGTCACAAAATTGAGCTGGGATTTGAGCTGGAAGCCTAACACAGCTTTAAGTAAAACAACTGGTGGTGCTCTGGAAGATGAAGGAAAAGTGTACCCGGTGCATTTCAGCCTTAATATTACTCAGAAATTTGAAGAAGTGTGAACTTTCTACTCTGCCCAAGAATGACTTTAACCCAATGCTGAAGTCCAGAGTGTGCCAGCACAACAAAGGAAGACACTTGAAGGCATGCATGGAAGTTGTGATGTTTGTGCCACATTTCAGTTTCCTGTATTTTAAATCTGTTCCAAAAAAACCAAAAGAAAATCCAACCTCTCCCCATTATTGTATTGCATTTTGCATGTCCTATACTTCACAGCCTTTTATAAAAGGAGGTCTCTGTGTTGTAGTGGAAATTTGGGGTTAGAACAGAATGAAATAAATTGGTCACAGTCAGAACACAAGGTTGGTGTGTGTTGACTCTCACCAAGGTTCCATCCAGCTGGGGTTTTTGGTCTTTTTCTCATCTTTTCATGCAACTTTAAGCATGGTTAATAGATAATCTGCAAATGCTTTGTTACACGATACCTGTACACTGAAGATTTCCTTCTTTGGTTTCTAGGCTAACATTCTTACACCTCTCACGTTTTAGAGACCTGCACAGTGAAAGCAGCTTTTTCCATTATAGTGTTATTGAGCGCATCAACAAGAGCAAACCAAAAGTTTACATGTTTTAGATAATTTTGTTCCCATACAGGAAACAAGTATTAGGTAAGTACTACCATTACACTTAAAGAAAAAAAGTGCAAATCAGCAAAGTTAAGCAATTAAGTTCACAGTTCATTAGGAAGGTGACATCTACCAGTGACTGGGTATACCTTGTCCATTGTTCATTAGAAAGCCCAAAATGCAGCAAAACAGCCACAGGCGATGCCCAAGGGAAGACGTATCAGGACAGAGATCTGCTGTCTTAAGGCACAATTAAGAACATTCTCCAAGCAGTTAGAACAGGCATTCCCTAGTGTATCTTTGTGAAAAAGTGTCTGAGAAGTGGATACTAAAAGCTAAGCCATATGATTCACATAAGCAGCTGGTGACAGTAGAAGGCAGTTGATATTCCCTTCTCAGAGGCAGCAGCTTTTCACAGTTGGCTTCCCAAAGCAGCATGGCTTCAGAGGCAACCAGAGTGATTCTACATCTGGGTTTGTTCTGGATTGTTTGTTTCTTCTACCTGAAGCTGCAGCCAGCTCCAGTCTAGAGCCGAAAGAATAAATGAAATTCAACACCAGGCTACAGTTGAGCTTTTTCGAAAATAAAGGTAAAGTGTGCTAAGAGTTATAAAAAATTTACTGGGAACAAGTTGGTCAATTTCATGATGAGCCACGTGACTGCTGTCAAGGAAACAACCTATTTGCACTCTCCAGTATTTTACTCTCTCTTCAATATTCTGCATTGTTAAATTAAGGATCCCTGACACCCGCTCATCCCAAATTTGTGTGCAGTTTTGCAGTAGTTTTGTACAACAGCCAAGTGCTTTGCCCCATCCTTTACTGTTTAGCGCAGCAAGTTCCCAGCATGTGGCTCCCAGTTTTGGCAAGCAGAGTAAGTCAGGCGGCAGATTATGAGGGAACCGGTGCTTCCTATCTCTGTGCATCTCCTACTCTCCCCCTTGGCCATGAGTAAAATGCAGATTTCATTTAGCTGTGTTAGTGGTGGCAAAGTTGCACATTCAGAACTTCGAAGCCAGGCACTTCCTTAGTCCATTTACAGAAGAGTGAATACATTACCAAGAAACTCTGCTCTTGATCCTTCATTGTGTCACGCATCACATTTTCTACTTGGCTACAAAGTTCCCGAGATTGCAGCAGCAGCTCCTCACTGAAAGGGGCAATTATTACACTATTAATTTCTGTGGCAGTTTAAAGAGATGCTGCCTCTGTCATCAAGAAATACTTCTGGCAGATACGCTGCAGAACACTGAAGTTAGTCAGGTCATAGGCTTGTAATTCATACTGCAACTTGAAAAGTTGGTGGCAGCCCCTGATTTACTAAATGGGGGAAAGGAAATGTATTCCAAGATGGAACTGGGTTCTTATTAGGTGGAACCACTGTTGCTAGAGGAAAAGCTGAGTAGCCTATAAACTTAAGGATGGGGCAACAGGCAAAAAAACAAACCAAGGTCTTTCATTCCAAGTGGTAACCCAGTTCATTTAAGCAAGCCGGAACTACGCATGCAGCAGTCTCAATGACACAGCTCAGCTACTGTGACCTTACATGACAATACTTCAACAGTTCTTGCTGGCAGTGTACTTCCAAGTGAGCCCAACCATCTCAGATTAAAGGAAGAAAACCAAAAAACCACTTTTGTTACTGAGGCTGGGGGAAGTGAAGCCATACATGATACCCAATTTTCATATGGAAGATCTGAAAGCCCCAGGAAGTCTTAACTACCAAGTAAACTAAGGCTGCTGACAATGCAAGCTGAACACAAAGTATAAAATATGAGAAACTCTGTGTGCCATTATTTCACAAAGCAGGAAGCCTAGCTTTGTAGTGGTGGCATTAGCAGCCAAAGAACTCCAGACTTTGCCTCACCTTTTTCTTACAGATTCTGATAAATTGAATGTTCCAGAAGGGACTTGCAGCAGCAGTTGACCTGAGCTACCAAGACGGGATGTGTTCACGCTCTCTGGACTGCCAGTAACAGGACCACACACTTTACTCTGAAGAAAACACAGAATATTCAGAGTGCAATTGTTCCCACTAGTTTTCAGCAGCCGGGAATATGAGACAACCTGGAACTTGGCTTTCATACTGATTCAAAAGAAAGAAAAGAACCATAGGATACACTCAATTTACTATTGTTTCAGTAGCCTGTGCTACAAACCATATTCTCAGGTTAAAGGGGAGTTCTTATTTTACTTACACAAGCAATTTTCAGCAAGTTCCACAGTTCTTTCTGTCGTTTCTCCTGAAGCCTAACAACTGTTTCCTCATCTTCACTCATCAGATTCATCACTTTCTCCACTCTGGGGAACAATTCCAATGCCTTCTGTTTGCAAACTACAGTTTTACTATTAAAAAAATAAAAACTAATCAGATCACACATGGGCCACTGCAGTAGGAGAACAGTTCTGAAGTTAATGATTTTCTGTTAACACTGCAAGATCTCAAGAGCCATATGCAATGAGTTTTAAACCTTCTCTTGCTGGAAGAGAAAATACCTTCTCTCAACTCTGAATAAAATGTGCAAAGCTCACCTGAGCTGAGCATAAATGACTCAAACTTCTTTTTCAAAGGTCTGGATTGCCTGTAGAAGCAGTCGTACTATTTCCTGGCTGTCACCGCCTGTCCTCTGATCTGGAATGAGAGCCAATATTACACAGAAAGGTCGGTTTATAGGACAGAGTGAGAAGATTCTTAGCGGCTCATTTCCACTACTGCTTTAATCCTGAAACAGCCAAAGTTCAGGATATGCAAGTTTGAGTGGGATGAATTACACTGAATTTTAGCCACCTTCTTCAAAATTTAAAGAACTTGAAAAGGAGAGTTGGGACTGGATCAAAGGAACAGTCGTGTCTTTCATCCTTTCTACCCAGAAAGGTTGGTTGTTGCTTGTGGCAACAGCCTGCTCTGAGAAGAGCTCCAGAGGAGTTTCGAGAACAGCTCACAAAGCACCAAGAAAGGAAGGCTGGCCTAGTGTGGAACTGACTCCCTGACTTCCCTCTCGAGAAAAGGCAATCCAGGAGAGTCCATGTGCTGCTAGTGTCTGGGCAGGCCTAGAAGTCAGCTAGTTTTCTCAATGATCGTTACTACACCTCCAAAGTTAGACACAAAGCAAGCTGACCTCGAGCTAAAGCGTCTTTTACCTCTTGGCTTCTCTCTGAGTCTTCGGTACAGCTCTCTGGCTTGTTCTTCTCTAGAAGAAAAAAGCAGGAAAGAAAAGGATTTCCAAAGAACCAAAACATGGAACAAATAGTTTGAGAACTCAAATCTTTTCTATACCTGTCTGCCATTTCAGAACAATGACAGATGAGTCAAAAAACATCTTTAGTGTTAAAGTGCTCCCAGTCCCCCACAATTTGGGTGGAAGAAACAGCCCTTTCACTGTCCTCTAGTGAGTAAGCTTAGCCAGAAACACTCCTGCATCTGAAGCTCAAGGTAGTTCAACTCACAAATCCTCCAGTGTTCCTCCTTGTTTACGACCTAGCGGGCTTCTCTGCAGGTCCACGATGTCTGTCTGCAGGGCCATCATCCTCTTCACTACCTGCTCCACATCATCTTCCTGAAAGCAGGGTAGAACATAAGCAACACAACAGTCTCATACCTAGAGACACTACCACACACACTCACACTGGTTCTTCCTTTCTCATTCTTAATTCTAAACAAACCAACAAGATGCAAATAGCAGCCTTGACCAAAGACAAATGAGTCGTTTCAATTCAAGGAAATTCCAAGACGTTTCTGGGGCTTCGCCAAGATCTCCCGTTTCCCCCTAAGCCTTACAACAGAATGAGCTTCATGTAGTACTAATAATGGACAAAAATTGTGCCACACAAACCGAGGCAATGTGAAATCTGACATCAGTGCAGATACAAGGGGCTTCTATTTAAGGCAGGGACAATGAAGCTAAAGGGGGAGGAGGGGAGAGATAACAAAAACAAACCTCTTTATGACTAGCAGTTAGATTTAGAAACATACCCTCCCACAAAGTTCCACAGCTTGCTCCATCCCTTTCCAGACAAACAGCAGCTTCTCAGAAGCTACAGGAATCAAAGAAGAGTGACTGGCTTTCTCAGGTTCACAGAGAAAGAGGCAGGTGTTTTTGTGAGGAGAAGAGTCATGAAAAGACCCGTTTTCCAGATGCTATACTCACTAATTCCAAACTCAATCTGCTCTTTATACTTTTCCAGGTCAATTTGGATGCTTGTTTTAAAGAAGTCCAGCTTTGCTTTCAGCTGCTGAGAAAGGGAGGCCATAGAATTCTTCATCTTCCAGAGGGTACTATTGTAACGCAACAGATTCATCCTGCAAGGACAAGAAGGTCCTATTAGCCTCTGAAAGTAGAAATCCACCAGGCTTTCATTTACATCCAAAACAGATACTTGAGACAGCGGTGAGGACAAATGCAGTTGTGCCAAAGGGCTAACTCTCCACTTTTCATGAATTGCATACAGCTCCAATCATGGGCTTCCCCATTCCAACAGGGTCCCATTTCTGTCTTCCCTTCCACCAGTGCACAAAGACAGAGATAAGTATTGTGGAGAAATGGCCACCGTACATGGCTGCTCGCTGCCCCTGCTGAAGCCGATTACAGTCCTCTTTCAGCATCCGCATCGTCTGCCAGATCTGACCCCACACTTTGCGCAACTGGAAAAAGTGGAGATTCTTCTTTGGATCCTGAACTGAAAACAGAGGAGGTGGGAGAAAGGGAAATGGACATATCAGCGTGAAGCAGGAATACTGTGTTATCACAAAACAGACCAAAACACTGCTCCTTTGAGGGGCATGTTACTGCCTGCAAAGCCTAGAGCTGGATAACCCCTGTGCAGCTCCCCTAGCATGTCAAAATCAAACACCTCCCTTTTTTAGTTATTCTAATAAACTGAATGAATGACAGTCCATTTTACTGCTTCTTCAGTCCCAATACGCAAAAGCTCCCTCTACTCTTTGTGCATGATACAGACCACAAAACACAGACGCCCCTCTCAACACTGACCCCGCCCCGCCCTTCATATTCATGCCAGAGGAGTCCTTACGGATGCAGCCAACACTTTCTGGATGAGGACGCAAGGCCACCTGAGCCTCAGGAAACTTTCTTGTTATCAAAGAGGAAGAGAAGGTCTGTGTCTGCTGCTGCAGTATCATTCACCTGCAGAAGACAAAAGACCCAACCAGGTTTTCTTGGGAAGAGCAAGCCTTGGCAACACCACAAACAGAAGAGTCCTCCTCAACCAAACACAGAGCACCAAAGGCAACAGGCTGCCTACGCTACAGTGGCTGTTAGGTCTGTGAGGTTACCATGACAAAAGCATGCCACAACAGCAGGGAGTGCTCTGATCCCAAAGCGAGTGCAGTGACTTCTGATTCACTCAAACTCAAGAAAGGAAATACCGAGACTCACCTTGCCATCAGCTGTATGTTTAGTGACCAACTGCCGAGAAAACAATTCAAGTCCTGCTTCCTGCAGTAGTTCCTGGTCCTGTTCTGGAATTCCTGTATCTGACTGAATCCTGGCCTTCACACTCTGCAGAGTCTCTTCCTCTGTCACAGGGTAGGTGTGCACAGTTCCCGTAACCATGTTCAAAACGTGAAGCAACTACCAGAAGAGTAGCATGGCATGAGAAAGGCTGAAGATACATTGGTCATCTTAGAGCAGAGATTGAGGGACCGAAAAAATGACCACCAAGAAACTCTTCAAAGCACTTGGCAGAATCAAGAAGTCACTTTACAGCTACTTCCTAACATTATGGCAAAGTTCTTGTCCTCCATCAAGTGGAAGAGAGTTAAATATGGCAGTTAAACATGGCAGTTAAATACCTGTAGAATCCTCTCTCAGAATACGGAACCAAGCATGCACAGAAGCTATTCGCTACTCCCAACAAGCTCAGGGAGTATTTGTCCTCAAAGAAGCAAGAGGAAAGCACCTGCCACTAACGGTCAGGAGACAGTTCTATGAGTTTCTGCCTCACTCTTCCTCCTAAGTCTAGGATTCAGAGGCTCAGGAAACTGCTCTCTGGAAAACTTTTTAGGCTAATACAGACATATTGCTTACCTTCAAGTTCAAAATGCCATCCAATGCTTTGAAACACCCATTGGGTCCATAGGTAGGATCTGTACCTCTCTGACGTGGGTGCCACATTAACATGAGTTGCGGCCATTTCTCCAGCCTCCCAGACAAAACACTGAGCAACAAAAACCAGGAGATCAGAAAAGGTAAAAGTGCATTGGCAGTAACGATACGGCTTGATCTGTGTGGGAGGACTGACAAAACTGCCCCCCTCCTTCTCCCTCCAGCACTCCACCTCTCCCCATCACAAACGCAGCGTTTAGAAGGCAGAAACCAAGACTACACAAGTCTGACAAGCGACAGTAGTACTGCCTGTGTCACGCACTCAATGTATTCACAGATTAACACAGTAAGGCATACAACACAAACTTGGTCCTTTTGCAGAAGAATCAGTTTATCTCAGCACAGCAATTTGTAGTACTCACCTGTTTAGATTGTTGGGGCAGGGCAAACTGCTAGAAAACTTGACTTCTCCGGATAAGTCTTCTGAAACAACAATATCCAGCTCACTCTTCTGACGCACTTTTGCATGCCTAATGTGAGCGAGTACAATGGTGAAAAAATTGCCCGCCTTTCCCAGCCTGCATGCTAGTAGGCTCTTGAAAGCTACTCTTGACATATAATACAGATGCCACTTTGGTTTCTGTTACCTGCCCTGCGGGAGTCAGCCCTTATCCCATAGAGCAAGTCTCAGGAATGCTGAACTTGCTCAGGTGAGTCAAGCCCCTGTGAAAGGGGTCACTTTCCAAAAGGGCAAGAAACATAGGGATATTATCCTCAGAATCAAGGGACCACACTTCTGCTTCCTGTAAACAGGAAAGTCACATCATGCCCACTTACCACCCAGCCACGGTTCACTCACCATTGCACTGGCTGCCAGTTGGGTAGGAATGGTCGGAAGCCTGTAATGCACTCAAAGGCAAGCGTGCCAAAGCTCCAGGAATCCACTGTCACCCTATACTTCTGCTGTTCCAGTAGCTCTGGAGCCTGATACAGTTTACACGCATGAGACAAAGCCAGATGGCTTTGGCCAGAAAGCTCTCAGCTTTCTCTATCCCTTAACATCTCATTAACATTTGTACAAATAATTAAAGACATTACTGAACACTGCCTCTCACGTGCTTTAAGACCCTCCTGGAGTGAGTAGCATAGGTTACTGGCACTCCTGCTTATTTATAACAGATGCAGGTAGCACAAACCCCAGTCTCAGCAAAACCCAGTGTCAGCAAAAAAGCAGTCACCTTTGCTAGCTTCAGCACCACAAACCCACCCCATACCGTGCAAGTACCTAATCCCAGCCCAAAGCTTGGTAACAGTTAATTCTATCCCACTAGAAAGCAGTAGCTGCTCTTCTAGCTGAATTCCTTTCTTACCAAGTACTGCAGAGTCCCAACAAAGGATGTGCACAGGCTCCCCTGATCCAACTCCTTAGCATAACCAAGGTCAATGATTCTGTGTATTAACTGAAACACACAACAGAGAATAAGAATGCCAGACTGAAGTCCTGTTAAAAGCACATCATACAGCAGAAAGAAAAGGTTTGGCTCTTCAAAGCTATGCAGGAAAGGTGCCAGTGAAGAGATAGAAGCAGAAATGGGAGGCTACTGTAGATTTCTAAAACCACAATGAATTTGAAGGTGTTGGAGCACACTTAGCAGTTACACCTCTAGCTCCTTCCGATCTTTGGTCAATCAGGACAGTCTGCTTCTTTCCTTAATAGTTGAAAGTCAAAATGTCAGGTGTTAACAGACGTCTAATACAACGTCTCACCTCAGCTGCACACAGAATACTATGTGACAGTGACCTGAGACAGGTGTTATCCTGGGCTGAGTGCTCTTGCAGAGGGACCATGTAACTGCATGAAGCACATGCAGGTTCCTTGTAAGTTTACTTGTCTGTGCAGGTAGAGACGACGGCTTCCTGCTTACCCTTTGCTCTCCTTGCTGCAGCACAATGTTCTCTGGCTTCAAGTCTCTATGGATGATCCTGTTCTCATGAAGGTATCTGAGAGCAGAAGCTGAGACAGAAAAAGCCAGTTGTTAGAGCTAAGTAACAGAACCTAGCAAGAGCTCAGTAAGGATTCATCTATTCTATCTAGTAATAAGCATGGCTTTCACATCAGACCTTGTACAATCAAACATACAACGAAACACTGAGTGTAAGGGGTAAAGTCAGCACCATAGAACTCTGGACACAAATTGAGTTCTCTCTCTGGATGTTCCCTCACATCCTTCCTGTAAACTGTAGTAATGCTGGCTAGCTTCCAGTAGGCAAGAACCTCCCCAGACTCCCAACACTTTTGGGAGATGATCAAGATCATAAAAGGTCAATCTGAAATGGAGTCACTAAGGTCACTACTGTATATTTGGAGAGTGGACTCAGGACTAAAAGGGTTTCCATAGTTCAGACAACTGAAGGTACTGCCACCACTTACCAATGTCAGATAACAAGATAAGAATAGTTTCTTCCCGCAAGCCACAGCAATTCTCCAGCTGGTTCAGGTACTGCAAGTAAGGAACACAGAATGTAGTCTTTCCCTTCTCTATCCCGAGTGAACTCCAGAGTTCCACAAATTCTCAGGGATGCAAGAAGTTTCAGCAACAGCAATTAAATTCTCCAGAAGCACAAAACTCTATGGACTGTGACCTGCGGTAGCAGCAATTACAGCTTTGTGCCTTGGTTTAATTGCATGGGAAAGAAGATGAAAGAAGTCACTGTCATCCCGTTTTCATCCTCCTATTTGTTCCATCCCTCTTTGCCTGACACTATCAACTCCCATCTGAGGCCTAAGGTCTGTGTTTCAGCTATGGGCAGATTATAGACAAGGTCAGAAAAGCCTTAGGATTAGAACTACCATGTGTTATCTCTTCCTATGACAGACAAGAGTTCATCACTTTCAGGAAGGGTACAGCCTACAGATGCACCTACCCTACAATGGTCTTGGCCATACTCAAATACTGTTGCACATCCCCTACACTTGCCCTCATTCTCTGTGTGCAAACTCCTCACAGTGTCACTTGCACCTAAAAAAATACAAAGCACTTAAGTCTTCAAAAGCTGAACGTAATACCAAGGACCAAGCCACCAACACTTGTTGATGCCATGACTAGAAATAGGAAACATCAGGGTATGAAAGCAAAGGTTTGAAGGGAAAACTTCAGTAGAAAACCTAGGATCAGATCAGAAGGTGATCCATTCCTGGGTTACCATCCTAGGGACCCCACCTTGCGGAGGTCTCCACCTTGGCAGTACTCCATGGCCAACAATGGCAAGTCATTTGGTGCGAGCTTCTGCATCTCTTCAGGGACATCGCGGGCAGCCACCACATTGGGATGGTTCAGTCTGTAGAACAAAAATTAGGCAAGTATACATGATGTTCTGAAACTGCTATACACTTTCATGTGCTCGTGGTCACCACGCAAAGCCCAACATGGTCACAAATGCTTTGAGAAACTGAGTTAGTGAATTCTAAAGGTTTCCATCTTTCACGGATCTAGACTCATTTTAACTCCTGGCACTTCATACGGAAGACAGTGTGTTTCTTCAACATGTATGCATTACAGATCTGTCTAGAAGGTACAGCAACGAGCCCTGCACAGGAGTGCAAGGGAGTCTGTTGCTACCGTCCAGAAAAGACCCAAACTGCAATGAGACTGCTGCAGCCGAAAATGTTAATCCAACACCCCAAGGGACTGCCGCAGCACAGACGTTAAGTCAGGCAAAGCGGCGGCTGTAGGTAGCAGCGTTGTTGTAGCGCTGAGGGCACGGCAGACGAGCCGAAGACGGCAGTGTGAGACCCAAGAGGAATAGGAATAGGAATAGAAAATAGAAACTTTTAGAGCCCCAAAATCCCCCACAATTCACCCAAAATGCCCCAAAAATGACCCCAAAAAATTCCCACTAAAAATCGAGATTTCAGAGCCCCAAAATCCCAAAAAATGACCCCAAAATCCCAATTGAAAACTGAGATTTTTTTAAGCCCCAAAATCCCTCAAAATCACCCCAAAATTCCCACCCAAAATTCCCACTAAAATTGAGATTTTTTAGAGCCCAAAAATCCCCAAAATTCACCCCAAAATTTCCTGCTGAAAGTGGAAATTTTTAAAGCCCCAAAATCCCCAAAATTCCCCCCAAAATTCGCACCTAAAATCCCTCAAAAAACCCCAAAATTCCCACTAAAAATTGGGATTTTTAGAGCCCCCAAAATCCCAAAAATTCACCCAAAATTTGGAATTTTTAAAGTCCCAAAATCCCCTAAATTCACCCCAAAATTTCCACCCAAAATCCCCTAAATTCACCCCAAAATTCCCACTAAAAATTGGAACTTTTAGAGCCCCAAAATCCCCCAAAATTCACCCAAAATGCCCCAAAAATGACCCCAAAAATTCCCATTAAAAATCGGGATTTCAGAGCCCCAAAATCCCAAAAATTGACCTAAAAATTCGCCCCAAAAATCAGGATTTCAGAGCCCCAAAATCCCCAAAAATGACCCCAAAGTTCTGATTGAAAAATGGGATTTTTGAAGCCCCAAAATTACCCAAATTCACCCCAAAATTCCCACCCAAAATCCCCCAAAATTCTCACTAAAACTGAGATTTTTGGAGGCCCCAAATCCCCAAAAATGACCCCAAAATTCCCACTAAAAATTGGAATTTTTAGGAGCCCCAAAATCCCCAAAATTCACCCAAAAATTGGAATTTTTGAAGTCCCAAAACCCCCAAAATTCACCCCAAAATTCCCACTAAAAATTTGGATTTTTAAAGCCCCAAAATCCCCCAAATTCACCCAAAATTCCGACTGAAAATTGGGATTTTTGATGCCCCAAAATCCCCAAAATTCTCCCCAAAAATCCCAAAAAACCCCCAAACCCCCTCCCAGTACAAACCAGTAAAGAAAAACCCCAAACCAGTATAAACCAGTACAAACCAGTCACCTCAAATCCCTTCCCAGTTCATCCCACTTCATCCCAGTGACCCCTAAACCCTGTCCCAGTACAAACCAGTAAGGAAAACCCCCAAACCAGTACAAACCAGTATAACCCAGTACAAACCAGTAGAAACCAGTATAAACCAGTAACTCCCAGTATCCCCCAGCGCCGGGCCCTGGCCCTGAGCCGCTCCCTGGAGGCCACCGAGCATCGAGAGATCCCAGTTCAAACCAGTACGGACAGGTGAGGGCACTGGGACGGGGACTGGGGGTCACTGGTTTATACTGGGATGGACTGGGACTGGGTTTGGGGTCACTGGTTTATACTGGGATGGACTGGGAGTGGGTTTGGGGTCACTGGTTTATACTGGGATGGACTGGGAGTGGGTTTGGGGTCACTGGTTTATACTGGGATGGACTGGGAGTGGGTTTGGGGGTTACTGGTTTATTCTGGTTTAAACTGGTTTCGGGATTTCTGGGCGTGGTGTAACCTTTGCCCCTCCCCCCACAGGTGAACCGACTACGCCCTTTGTCAGGCCACGCCCCCTTCCCTTATATGGAGCGACAAGGGCAGGACAAACTGGGCGGGGCCTGGGGGTTACTGGGTTGTACTGGGAGGGAGTGGGAGGGGCCAACGCGGCTCTGACCCCGCCCACCGCGCCGAGATGCAAATTTATGTAAATGAGAGCACAAATAAACGTGAATGACATCACTTACCACAGGGACTGGGAGTTGCTGGTTTGTACTGGGAGGGGCCTGGGCGTGGCTCTGACCCCGCCCACCTCACTGATGCGCCAGCCTTATGTAAATTTATGCAAATGAGAGGCGAAATAAATGCGGCTGACGTCAATTGTACACTGAGGAGCAAAGCGGCGCCGGGGGAATGATGGGATAAACCGAGGCACAGAGCGGCGCAGGGCATGACGGGATACACCGAGGCGCAAAGTGGCACTGCAGGGAATGACGGGATACACCGAGGCACAGAGTGCCGCAGGGCATGACGGGATACACCGAGGCGCAAAGCGGCGCGGGGCATGACGGGATACACCGAGGCGCAAAGCGGCACCGCGGGGCACGATGGGATACACCGAGGCGCAAAGTGGCGCCGCAGGGCATGACGGGATACACCGAGGCGCAACGCAGCACGGGGCACGACGGGATATACCGAGGCGCAAAGGGGCACCACAGGGAATGACGGGATACACCGAGGCGCAAAGCGGCGTGGGGCATGACGGGATACACCGAGGCCCCAAATGACCCCAAAATTGTCCCGAATTTCCCCCCCAAAAAATCCGCCCCAAATTTCCCCAAAAATCCCCAAAATTCCCCTCAAATTTCCCCAAAATGTAAAAAAATTCCCAAAATTTCCTCAAAAGTCACAAAATATTCCCAAAATTTCTTCAAAAATCCCCCAAAATTCTTCAAAATTCCACAAATATCTCCCCCAAAATTGTCCCCAAATCCCCCCAAAATCGACCAAAATTCTCCCGAAATTCCCCCCAAAAACAGCCCACAAAAATTCCCAAAATTTCCTCAAAAATTCCCCAAATTTTACCAAAATCCAAAAAAAATTCCCAAAATTTTGTCAAAAATCCCCCCAAATTCCCCAAAATTATCAAAATTTTTTTCAAAAATCCTCCAAATTCTCCCAAATTTCACCAAAATCTAAAAAAAATCCCAAAATTTCTGCAAAAATCCCCCCAAATTCCCAAAATTTCCCTCCCAAATCACCCAAAATTTCCCCCGATATGACCCAAAATGGTCCAAAAATTCCCAGGATTTCACCATTCCTTCTTTGAATTCCTCCGAATCCCCCGGATTTCCCCCTAAAATTCCCAAATTTTCCCAAAATTCCCCCAAATAACCCCGAAATTTCCAGAAAAAAAAAACAAATTTCCCCCCAAAAGTCCCAAATTTTTTCCCAAATTCCTCCCAAAATCCCCCAAAATTTCCCCCAAATCCCCTGAATTTTCCCAAAATCCCCAAAATTCCCCCAATTTTTTCCAAATTACCCAAATTTTCCCCCAAATTCTCCCAAATTTCCCAAAAAATTCCCCCAAATTTGCCCCAAAATGACCCCAAATCCTCAAAATTCTCCCAAAATTCCTTCAAAACTCCCCAAAATTCCCCCAAATTTTTCCAAAATCCGCCAAATTCTCTCCCTGCAGAGCGCCCACTGGTGGCCCTTGAGGTCGGAAAGTTTTGGGGGAAAAACCCCGAAATTTGGGGTGAAAATTTGAGAATTTGGGGGAAAATTGGGATTTTTGGGGTCGTTTTGGGGGGAATTCTGGGGGGGAAATGGAGGATTTTGGAAATCTGGGAGAATTTTGGGGAAATTTTGGGAGATTTGGGGTGAAAATTGGGAAATTGGGGATTTTGGGGGGAATTTTTAGGGGATTTTGCGGGAAAATCGGGAAAATTTTGGGATTTTTTGATGGTTTGGGGTCGTTTTTAGGGGGATTTTTGGGGAAAATTTGGGGGAAAGCCCCCAAAATTTGGGAAAATTGGGAAAAAAAATGGGAACATTTGGGGGGATTTGAAAGATTTGGGAATTTTTGTGGAAAATTTTGGGGAATTTTGGGGGAATTTTTTGAGGGTTCTGTGGGAAACTTTCGGAATATTATAAAAAATTGGGAAAAATTGAGAAAAATGGGGAAAAATTGGGAAAAAATTGGGAAAAATGGGGAAAAATTGGGAAAAAATTGGGAAAAATGGGGAAAAATTGGGAAAAAATTGGGAAAAATGGGGGAAAATTTTGGGAATTTTTTCGAGGAAAAAAATTGGAATTTTTTGGGGGGGAAATTTGGAGTTTTTGGGAAATTTGGGGATTTTTGTGGGAATTTTGAGGGATCCCCGCTCTGCCCCATAGATCCCGAATCCCAAACCCCGCCCCACAGATCCCATCCCCGCCCCACAGATGGCTCCTGCCCCACAGATTGTCCCGCCCCCGTCTCTGCCCCACAGGAGCCGCTGGAGCCGCCCCACAGGATCCGGCATCCCCCGAGTGACCTCCTGAGCAACCCCTGCCACGGTGAGCCCCACGGCTGAGCCCTGACCCACGGATCTGTGACCCACGGCTGAGCCCTGACCCACAGAGCCCTGACCCACGGCTGAGCCCTGACCCACAGAGCCCTGACCCACAGATCCCTGCCCCACAGATCCCTACCCCACAGATCCCTGCCCCACAGATCCCTGCCCCACAGATCCCTGCCCTGCCAGGGGCCGGGGCTCAGGCCTTGCCCTTTTGGATTCATGGAACACATCCAGGTTTGCTCAGCACCAGAGACACCTTTGCCTTGTCTGTCCCCACCTGCCATCAGTGCCTGCAGTGATGGAACCTGGGGACACTTTCTCCATTGGGTCTCTCTGTGTGTCCCATTAAAACTGCAAAAAACTTCAGTGTTTTAATTTACCTTTGAGTTCTTGAGAAGTTTTTGGAACACTCTTTCAGGGACAGAGTTGAATGGAAACACCAAATCCACGGGAGGGTCATTCAAGTCCTTGTGCTGTTTCTGTGCTGCTGAGCTGGGCCGGGCTCCTGGCACAGAGGCAGCTCCTTGCAACAAAGGAAACTTTTAGAAAGACATTTCCCCTGAGGAGAAATCCTCCTTCAGATGGGTCAACTGTATTATTTGAAATGTAGACTCAGAGTGAAAGTTTACAGTGGCATAACAACCTTTTCTGTTCCTTTCTCATTAATTGTTAACTCTCTCCTTTTTGTTTGCTTTGGTTAATTTTGCTTTTAACAGTAGAGAACATCATTCTTACATGGAATATTAGGTTTTGCACTTAGGCTAATTGATATCTATGCCTATAGAACCCATACCTATGGAATATTAAGTTTTAAATACAATACGTACGTTTCATGAGAAAAAAAACACGTTGAACTAAACAAGTGTCCCCCAGCCCCTCCAGGATCCCTAACTGTTCCCTCAGCGCCCATTCGCCCGCCCCCAAAGCGTCCCCGGATCCCTTGAACGCTCCGACCCCACAGATTCCCCTTAGAGCGACTTCAGGGAATTCATCTCCAATCATCCCCCCTGGCCTCGGAGCCCCTCGGAACACGGTTCTGCGCCTAAAAACTCCTGCCCCGCCCCGCGCCCTAGAGAGCTCGGTTACAGCTCCCCAAGCTCCCCGCAAGTGCTCCCGAGCCGTACACGTTCCCCCCGAGGACCTCAAATCGCGGCTCGGACACAAAAGTGTCCCCAAAGCGCCTTCCCGGAGCCCCAGACGCCGCGTTCGAGCCACTTCCGGGACTACAGCCCCCAGCATGCTCCGCGGCGCACTCGGAGCGCTACTCCAGCCGTGACTCCATCTCCCATCATGCCCCGCGCCCCGCCGACAGCCACTGGAGCTGCGCCTCCACCTCCCGTGATGCTCCGCGGCGCCGTTCAACCCTGTTCTACCCGCGCCTGCAACTCCCATCATCCCCCGCGCCCCAGAGAGTCCCCTCAGAGCCCCCCAGGTGCCCGCCCGGACCCCGAAGGGCCCCGGATTCCCCTCCCTGACCTCCAAGTGCCCCCTGGACCCCGAACTGTCCGACAGAATCCCTAAGTGCCCCTCCAAGTGTCCACCCGCTTCCCAAATGTGTCCTCCAGACCCTCAAGTTCTCTCCAAATTCCCTGCCCCAAATGTGCCCCAGAAATGTCTCCATGAACCCCAAAGTTGCCCCTTTTACCCTGTCTGAGAAAATGCTAAAGAAGATGACAAAAGGACTAAAAATAGAGCAAATCAGCATGAAGAAGAAGAAATCAATAGCCAGTAGTGGTCAATCAATTCATGAAGGGAAGTGTGTTACTTAGAACCAATGACCAATAACTTTCTTCGTTGCTAAAAATATATTGATTTTTTAATGTCAATATAAAAATTAGGTAATAAAATATAGAAAAATGTTATTATAAAACTGAAAAATAAATTTCTAATTTTATTATTTACATAAGTTTGTTTTTATAAAAAAATGCTGAATTTTCTTTTATGTTTTGGGAGCGCAGTCCAAGGTGGGTGATGTCACACGTGGTGAGGTTGGGTGAGAAGCAGGTTGTCCAAACAGGGTCAGCCTGCAAGGGGCTCATTCTTCGCTGTGCTCAGAACTCCTAAGGAGACATTCAGCACCAAGATCACCTAAAGAACGCTTCAGTCAGCTCTTCAATGAAATGAAAAATAAAAAAAATACTCCTGCAATTAAAAAACCAAAAATCACGAGGTGCGCTTTGATATCTTCCTCCTTAAGAGAATTCCGAACTGATTCCAAGCAGCTGCACAAGCCATGGAGACTTGAAGACAACTGAAGGAAGACAAAGAGCTCCGCAGGGATTTCGGTGGTTTTTTATCCGGTGGATTTGGGGCTGAGTCCAGGAGCCCCGAGGAACAGACCCCTGAGGAACACCACTGGTGACCGGCTGCCAGCTGGATGCAGCGCCATTCCCCACCACCCTCTGCCTTTGCCTCCCCAGCAAAGAGTGCTCCTGTCCAAGCCGTGGGCCGCCAGCTTTCCCAGGAGTGTGCTGTGGGAGACAGTGTCAAAGGCCTTGCTGAAGTCCAAACAGACAACATCCAAAGCCTCTCCCACATCCACCACGCAGGTCACCTGTTCATAGAAGAGGCAGGTTGGTCAAACAACACCTGCCCCTCCTAAACCCGTGCTGGCTGGCTCTGATCCCCGGGCCGTCCTGTAGGTGCTGCATGATGACACTCAATATAAACTGCTCCGTGACCTTACCGGGTACTGAGGTCAGGCTAACTGGCCTCTAATTACCAGTTCCTCCTTCCCACCCTTTTTGTGAATGGCTGTCACATTGGCCAGTTTCCGGTCCTCCGGAACCTCACCAGTGAGCCAGGACTGTTGGTAAATGACGGAGAGCGGCTTCACAAGCTCATCTGCCAGCTCCCTCATCACCCTGTGGTGGATCCCACTTGGGCCCACAGATCTGTGAACATCCATTTGGCTCAGCAGTTCTCTGGCTGCCTCCTCCTGGATAACAGGGGCACCATTCTATTCCCTGACACCATCTACCAGCCCAGGAGGGCAGCTGTCCTGAGGACAAGCCATATTCCCACTAAAGACTGAGGCAAAGAAGGCGTTAAGCACTTCTGCCATCTCCTCATCTGCAGTTCCTAAGTTCCCTCCCACATCCAGCAGAGAACAAAGGTCGGTTTTTAGCCTTCCTTTTGCCGTTAATATATATGTAAAACCATTTTTTATTTTCCTTCACAAACTTGCTGCCGTTGGTAGGACATTTAGTGACAGAAGCTGCAGCTTGTTCTCCAGGAAGGGTTCTTGGAAAGAGCAGACAGGACTGTGGAGAAGATTCTGGGAAAGCTGAAACAGCTTTTAAAAAATGAAACAAAAATGGAAAGAACCAATCCAAGATGGTTTTCTCTATTTATTTCTATGCTCCCCTTTTCCATTTTGCACTACTTCTCCATCTCATTAACTACAAATGGATCTCACCTCTAAGATCCATGACTTGGCAAGTTTTAGACGCTGTAAAATACCATGAGCTACACACAATTTGCCTACCCCCGTTTTTCTTGGAAAGCAATGCTGGAGACGCAAGTGCAGTGCTTGGGCCAGGTACGAATTCTGCATTCAAGGAATGTTCTCTGACAGTGTGTGACCCTCAGCAGGGACAATGCATAGCAGCAGCCAAGGGGATTGCTCTGCCACAGTGCAGGAGTCAAGGCTCTGGGTCTTGGCTCAACGGGGCAAAGTTCCCGTGTTTGGAAGGCTCAGGGGCTGCTCCCGGGGCGCGCGGGGCTCGGCGTGGCGCTGAGCGGGCGACGGACAAATGGCCCCGGGGAAAAACGGCCCCGGGGCTTCAGTTGCAGCGGCAGCAGCGGCAGCAGCAGCAGCAGCAGCAGCAAAAAAAAAAAAAAAAGCTACTCTTGCGACTCCCTCCTGCTTCTCCTCTCCCTCTCCTGCAGTCCCACACCCGCTCCCAGTCTCCATGTCCCGGTGTCCCCCTCCTCTCCCAGAGTCCCTCTCCCCTGCAGGGCCGGGCCATGCCCCCGGCCCGCCCCCGACCCCGGGCGGGGCTGCCCCGTCCCCGCCCCCGGGCCTCCCACCGCGCTCTCGCCTCCGCCCGCCTCTGGCTGTCCTGGCGATGGCGGTGCTGGGCGGGGATCGGTGCCTGGGCCAGGGACAGTATCGCCGCGCTTTGCCTCCGCCTGTTCCGAGCCCGGCCCCGGCCCCTCCCGGGCCCCGCGGACACACGCGGCGCGGCCGCTCCCGCCGCCTGCGCTGCGCCTTCCCCGGCCCGAGCTCCGCCGCTGGCCAGCGCGGCCGCCGGCCCCGAGCCGCCAGTGTCGCCTTCCCAGGAGCGAACGCCTGGGGATGCCCGGCCTGGGGTGGTTGAGGGGCGCTCAGGGGCCGTTCCTGGCCCCAGGCCGAGCGCTGACAGCCGCGTCTCTCCGGCAGGGAAGGCGCAGCGGGGCCTCCAGGAGCAGTACCGGCTGGGTTCGCTGCTGGGGCGCGGCGGCTTCGGAACTGTCTTCGCGGCGACGCGGCTTTCGGATGGCGCCCCGGTGAGCGGCGGGCGCAGGAGGAGGGGGTGCAGGAGGAGGAGGAGAAGGGCGGAGGAGGAGGAAGAGGATGGGGCTGGGCAGGGCGGGCGGTGAGCTCAGCCCGCTGCTCCCCTTGCCTTGCAGGTGGCCATCAAAAGGGTGCCACGGAACCGCGTCCGGCACTGGGGAGAGCTGGTGAGTGAGCGGGGGCCAGCGGGAGAAGCCGGGGCGTGCCGGGCGGGGACGAGCCGAGGCCCGGCAGGGTGGAATCCGCCAGGACGCCTCAAGGGAGAGCGGGCGTGCGGCCACTGGAGGGTGCAGAACATCCCGGGCAGGGTGAGCGCTTCCCCACCCCTGGCAGGGCCTCAGCCCCACGGACGGCATCGTGGTCCTCCCACAGCCCAACGGCACCAGCGCACCGCTGGAGATCGTGCTGCTGGACAGGGTCTCCACTGGCTTCCCTGGTGTGGTCCAGCTGCTGGAGTGGGTGGAGCTCTCCAACGACATCGTGATGGTGCTGGAGCACCCGGAGCGGTGTCAGGACCTCCAGCATTTCATTCGGGCACGGAGGTTCCTGTCCGAGGAGGTGGCGCGGGAGCTGTTCCGCCAGGTCCTGGAAGCCGTGCGGCGCTGCACCAGCTGCGGGGTCCTGCACAGGGACATCAAAGCCCAGAACATCTTGGTTAACCTGGCTACCGGGCAGGCCAAATTGATTGACTTTGGCTGTGGCACCTACCTGCAAAAGACAGCATACACTCAGTTTGCAGGTGAGCCCACGCAGGGGTGTGCTCCCGGTCCCAGCATCTCATGGCCCAGCCTGAGTGTGGCAGCAGGGACTCTCCCTTTTGCTGCCAGACACGGCACTGAGTCTTCAGCCAAGTGGCTTTTGAGCAGGGGTGTGTGGGGGGCCAGCTTCCAGCCCTGCTGGCAGCCTTTGCCAGCCACTCTGCCCAGGACTGGCGCTGGGTTTGGGGCAGGCAGCTCGACAAAAACACCTGTGGGTGAGAGTAGCAGAGAAGCGGGGGCTAGAAGCAGTGCAGCAGCCAGTTTGATGTGCAGGCAAGAATGGGCTTGGGCTGCTCTGCCTGCCTTATTTGCCCTGGCTTCATAATGTTTTTGGGGCAATGCAGGCAGGGAGGATGAGGGCATGGTTTTTCCCCGGCGCTGGGTGGGTTTTTCCTTTGGATGTCATGGCCAGGCCTTGCCACGGCTTCCGCTGCCCCCTTCCGACACTAGTAGCTTTTTTTCCAACCCTGAGTTTGTAAACAAGTCACTGGTGCTGGTGAGAGAGCAGCAGGTCACCCCACGTGCCACTGGTGCAGCCCCCGCATGCCCAGGGATGCTGGGGCCAGGCTCTGGGAGCAGCAGCATCCCCCTGATGAACTCCATCTGTATTCCATAGGAACACCATCCTACAGCCCCCCGGAATGGACCCACTGTGGCTGGTACTATGGCGAGCCAGCTACCATCTGGTCCCTGGGCATCCTGCTGCACCAGATGGTCTGTGGAAGACACCCTTTCAGGAGGGGTCAGAAGATCAGCTGGGGCCATCAGCTCTCCCTGCCACAACGGCTCTCTCAAGGTGGATGCTCATCTCTGGGCACGGGGGGAATACCAGTGCTGGGAAACAGCAGTTGGCTTGTGAGCATCCTGCTTTGGCAGCTGCTGAGGAGGTGGCACATGTCCTGCTCTCCTGATCTCCTCCAAAACAGGGAATTGGTGGGAAAGTTTAGGCCCAGCTCTGAGCACATGCAGCATGGCCTGGGCATGGGAATAGTGGGACAGGAGCTTTCTCCAACTGACTGGCGGCTTCTGGTTTCTCTCCCCAGATTGCCAAGATCTGATCAGGTGGTGTTTATCAGTGCACTCCTTGGACAGGCCCTCATTAGAAGACCTGTTCTGTGATCCTTGGATGCAGGATACTCACCTGCCATAGAAGAAGGGAGCGAGCCACAGGCACACTTTGATGCAGGGCCCTGGTAAGTTCCAGCTGCACACATGCCTCGGCGATCAGAAGCAGAGCAAGCCAGACTTTTTGTCCTGCCTGTGTCACTGCGCAGGGCTCATGGGATGGGCACAGGCAGCCCTCGTGCTGGAGCCGAGCTGCTCTGCCCAGCACTGGTGGCTGCCATCCAGGCTGGTTTTGCTTGTCCTGGTTCACTGACAGCTGGGGCCCTGGGCAGAGCCCTGAGAGCCTGGTCTCACCCCCAGGGAATGAGAAGGAGCCCCTGGAGAAGCTGGAAAAGGTGGGGCTGCTGCTGCTGGAGACCGCGAGGACAACATCAAGGATGAAAACCTCTTCTGGGACCTGGCCACCACAAAGGTGAAGATGATTGACTTCGATTCTGGCACCTTCTTCAAAGCCAGGCTCCACAGCCAATTTGCAGATGAGTCCACGCACAGGGGGATGCTCCCAGATTTGGGCATTGCACGGCCTGTCCAGGAACCACAGGTTCCTCCCTTTGCTGGGGCAGGTCCAACTGATTGTTCAGTGGGCTGCCAAGCTGCTTTTTGGCAGGGCTGGGGGCACAGGCTGGGGTGGTTACGAAATGGGAGTTGGCTCCTGGCCCTGCCAACAGCCCCCACCACCCACCGTGCCCTGGGCTGAGGCTGGGGCAGCCAGCCCGACACAAACAAACCCCCCAGGTGGGAGCAGAGGTGGGACTCCAGAGCCTGTCCATGGGCTGCTTTGCTTTGCAGGCAAGGAAGGGCTTGGGCTGCTCCACTGCCCTTGTTTGCTTTGGGATCACCATTATTTTGGGGGGCAGTGCAGGGGGGAAGAGTGAAAGCATGGGCTTCCCTCACTGGTGGGTGGGTTTTTCCCAAGCATGTCAGAATTGGCCCTTCCTCAAGCCCCTGACAGAGATCACATCTTTTACCTTTTCCCTTGTTTCCCCTTTTTGTCTGTTAATTTGTTGTTTGTTTTTCTAAAGGAAGTGTTCTAGGTGGTGTCCAGTTTGGATTGGGAAGTGCTTGGGACCAGCTGTGGCGTGGATGGGCCGCGCCCTTGGAGAAGGCTGAGGACGTGGTTTGGGAGCAGCTTTTCTTCCAGCGGCGGATGGCGTGAGGTGGGTCCCCGTCTTCTTGGCACGGGTGGGGTAAGAGCTTTTGGGAGATGGCAGCCAGCACAGGAGCATCTTGCTCTGGGCAGCTGCTGAGGGCTGGATGCGCCGTGGCTGGCTGCAGGCTGGGCACACGTCCTGCCAGCAATGATGGGCAGCTTTGGGCCCAGCCCTGAGCACGGCCAGCGTGGCCTGGGCACCGCGGGCGGATGGGACAAGGGCACAGGAGCCTTCAGCTGACGAGCGGTTTCTGGTTTCTGTCCTTGCAGCCGGGCTCTGCGGGTGCTGAGGCTGCTCTGGGCTCTGCCAGGGCTCTGCTGGGCTCAGCACCGGGCCGGAATCAGCCAAAGAAGAAACGGTGTGCCCTGCAGCAGAGACTTGCCTTGAGCATTTTGGCAATGCAGCTCAAGTTTGCAGAGTGTACATCTCCAAGAGAAAACATGATACCGCCCAAAAAATAAACTTCTTCAATACCTTCTGAAATGAAATCAATCTGGGATGGCCCCAAATGACATTTTTAAGCTTGCTCAAGCTGTAGCTCAGCTCTTCTCTGAACAGTTCTGTCCTCCACCTGCCTTTTCCTTCACAATGCTCTCTATTTTTCCCCAGTGAGTTCCCAGCCCATGCCAGTCTCCATCACACTGTTGCCTTCCTTGGTGCCCCTCAGCATGAGGAAGACTGAGTCCCAGGCTTAGGGACTGTCACTGGCTGAAGAGTAGCAATGTCTCAGAGGCCCAGAGACATTTTAGTGTCATTCAGAGCTGCTCTCCAGCCCTCAGCTCTCCTCACTGCTGAGTTCCCACTCCCTTTTTGTCGTCCTTCCAGCAGGATGACCAAGGGGCTCTTGGATGTCTCTGTATCCATGCACAGAAGGCTCTGTCTGCGCCAGGGTTTCCATAATGTCTTTGTACCCATGGGTATGGAATGAACACAGAGAGGGAAAGTGTCAGGCACGGTGCTTGTGCACTCCTTCCTTTCTATACAAGACACATCCATGCACACCTCACATACAGATGTATTAAAAGGATAGGGATGGATAGAGATTTTCCACAGAGCTCTAACTTTGGCTCACTTGTAAGCCGGAAGCCAGGGGATTTTTTCCCAGCTTTGTGTGAGTAGGTGTCTAAGAGCTGAGGAGAGCAGCATTTAGAAGCAGTTTCAGGATTTCTAGGCAGGAAATGGAGCTGACAACCATCAGTGTAACTTGCTGTATTCATCGGGATGGGCTGCTGGTTCTTTAGGAATGTGGCAAAATGGAGAGACAAAACTTGGAACAATCCCAGCTCTCTGTGGATTTGTGCAAAGGGAGAGCAGCAGGAAAACTTTGTGTCTGCTTTGGGGACACAAGGTCCACGGAGCTGGGGTGGCAGAGGGAAACGCGGGCTGGTGGCAGGTGAAGTCCTGTTTCATGACATCCCAGAGTGGCACAGGACAAAGCTAAAAGCACCCACCACCCCACTGATGAAATCCTTGGGCTGCTACACATAGTATAGGAAAAACTGCTGTCACACAATCCATTGGGATTTAAAACTTTCATTTGCAACACTTTTGCTCCAAGTTTCAAACTGCCAAATTTTTACACTCAAGATGCAGACGTGCACAATCCATCTTTCAATTTCCTATTGCTTTAAGTTTAAATTTACTTCATATTAGAAAATAATTCCAAAATCTGCAAAAGAATGCAGCTGATGAATCCTTGCCACGAGCACATTTACAAAGCAACTGAGTTCTCATTTCAAAACATCACTTACATCTTTTTAATCCACACTTATGGAAGACTTTTAACTACACGGTTTTTGGGCAGTTTTTATCTTTTGTATTTTTTCCGGTTTTCTCTTTTCTCTTTTTTTTTTCTTTCTTTTTTTTTTTTTTTTAACAGAAAACACATCCTAAAGAATGTGTTTCCTTTGTTCCCTGTTCCTGTATGGAGCAGCTCCCTTCCCGCTGGCCCTGCAGGGCTGAGGCTTTTCCCCGTTGCTGGGCACAGACTGATGGAGCAGCACTGCTGAACACGGGGACACACAGAGGGAGCAGAAGCAGCTGCCTGTGTCCACCTGCAGCTCCAAGGCCCAAACTGGTTCCCCCCTGTCCCAGCTGTTGGGGGGTCACACTTTTATTGGGGTCCCTCATCTATTCAGTCCCCACCCTCCCCGGGCTGCTGGGAGTCCCAGGAACCCAAAAAGCTCCCCCCTCTTCTGTCTCCCCACTTACGGGTACTGGGACTGACTGGGCTCATACTGGGACTGACCGGTGTTATAAATGCATATTATAAACTTGGCTTTTTGCAAGATGTGTTCTATATGGTTAAGAATATTGTGTAATGATCTAAGTTTTTTTTAGTTCTGCTATTAGTAAAGAAAATTAGGCATAGAGGTACTAGATGATATAGTATGCTTAAACTGTCTGTTTGGTCGGGATAACATCTAGTGAACATGTAAAGGAGACTCTGCTATTGAGATACCAACTATCAGCATCTACCATCTGAAGAAAGTATGGACCAAGGCCCAAGCTGGAGGTGATAATGAAGACACAGCCAAGAAACACGCATGCCCTAAAACAGCGGACCCAAGGAGGGACCATGCAAAACAGTTCCCGGAATATGGAAACTAGTTTATGGAAAAATATGAACATTCAACAGGTTGATACAATGGAAATGGTATTTAAAGAATGACTCTGATACAGCAGTGTGGACTTGGCTAAATGCCAAGTCAACCGGTCAAACGTACTTAGCTTTTTTTTTATCTCCTAACTGACTCATTTTCTATTAAACCTGTTTCTGAAAATTTACATAGAAAGTGAACCTTGTTTTTCACAGACTGGGCTCATACTGGGACTGACCGGGCTCATACTGGGAGCAGCCACTGCCGGCACCGGGACCCCCCAAAAACACCTCCCGGGGAGCCCCCGATGATCCCCCCGAGGGGCATCTGCTGCTCGGCTTTGGAGCCCCGCGAGCTCCAAACATCCCCCCAACAAACCCCAAACCCAGGGACCCCCCGGGATATTTGGGGCGAGCTCCCCCTCCCCGGCCACCTGCGGGATGGGGGCGATGATCCCGGCGGTGCCGCCAGTTCAGGGAGCGCTGGAGCCGCCGCTCCCTCCGCTCGTCTTCTCCTCCCGCTCCTGCCGCCGCTGCGCCTCTTCCTCCCTCCCTCCTCCTCCTCCCCCGGGCCCGGGCCCGGCCTGGGAGGGCGGGGCCAAGGAAAGGGCGGGAACTGGGACGGGAAAGGGGCGGGGTCAAGGGAACGCGCGGCCCTAAAACCGCCCGGTTTCGCCTAAAATCGCCAATTGTGCCGAAAATCCACCGTAAATCCACCAGGTTTAGCTTCAAATCATCCAAATGGGCCAAAAATCTCCGGGAACGGGACCAAGACCGAGACAAGATCAGCACCGGAACCCGCAGCAACACCAAAGCTGAGACCGTCACCGCAACTGAGACCGGCCCCGCACAGGCACCAGCACTGGGACCGACATCGAGACCGAGACCAAAACCGGCACCAGAACTGGTACCGGGACCAACCAAGACTGAGACCACGACCGACACTGCGACCGGCACCGGGAGCGCTTCGGAACCGGCACCGGGAAGGCTCCAGGACCGCGGCCAGAACCGAGACCGGCAGCGCTCCGGGACAGACCGAGACCGGCACCGGAACCAGCACCGACACTGGCGCTGATCCGAGACCGAGACTGAGACCGAGCCCGAAACCGGGACGGGGATCGGACCCGGAATCACTCCGGGATCGCTCCGGGACCGCCGCGCTCGCTCCGGGGAGTTTTGGCCGCGCCTCCGGGCGGGACTGGGCGGGACCGAGCTGGGAGACTCGGAGCTTCCCAAGGTTGAAAATGACTCCTTTAGTTTTTCGAATGTGTCTCCCTTAGTATTTTACACAGACCAATCTGATTGGTGACAAAAAGACAAACCTCATCAATCACACTGGTCAGACCAGAGGGACATCAAGAAGAAGTCTCTCCTAGGAAAAAGAATGAAAAACAATGCTACAGTTTTTAGAAAAACACTCCTCTTGTTTACAGAAAATTCCCTGAGAAAAGAATTTCACAAAACCAAAAGATCTCAGGCACGAAAGCAGGGCTACAATCTCTCTTGGCTTTTGCAGTACAAAGAGAGGGAGAAGAGAAAATAATTAAGGTCTAATCAAAAGGATAATCGGCAAGGTGACTTCCCAACACGGAACACAGGGAATGTGGGTCACCGGGGCTCTGCCCAATGTGGCTCCTCCAGTGGGGGCTGGAGCTGGAGCAGAGCTCGAAGCTCTTTCTGCAGTGGGGGCACTGGCAGGGCTTTCCTGATGGTGCCTTGGTTGGTGTTGGGTCAAGGCTGAGCTCTGTGAGAAGCTCTTCCCACACTGGGGACACTCTTGGGGCCTCTCCCCAGTGTGGATGCGCCGGTGGATGATGAGGTTGGGGTTGTGCCTGAAGCCCTTCCCGCAGTCAGGGCGGCGGAAGGGCCTCTCCTCTGTGTGTGTCTGCTGGTGTTCAAGGAGCTTGCTGCTGACCCGAAACCCCTTTCCACACTGGCAACACTTGTAGGGCCTCTCCCCAGTGTGGATTTTTAGGTGCAAGCTCAGGCTGGCTCTGTGGCTGAAGCCCTTCCCACATTCCCCACACTTGTACGGCCTTTCCCCAGTGTGGATGTTCTGGTGCTGGATCAGGTTGATTTTCTGGCTGAAGCTCTTCCCACATTCCCCACACTCGTAGGGCCGTTCCCCGGTGTGGGTCCTTTGGTGGAGGATCAGGTGGGAGCTCCGCCTGAAGCTCATCCCACATTCCCCACACTTGTAGGGCCTTTTCCCAGTGTGGATTCTAAGGTGAAAGATCAGCCTGGACCTCAGACTGAAGCTCTTCCCACATTCCCCACACTCATAGGGTCTCTCTCCGGTGTGGATGCTTTGGTGGCTGATCAGACTTGAACTCTGGATGAAACTCTTCCCACATTCCCTACACTCATAGGGCCTCTCCCCAGTGTGGATCTTTTGGTGTAGCCTCAGGTTGGCTCTCTGCCTGAAGCCCTTCCCACATTCCCCACACGTGTACGGCCTTTCCCCAGTGTGGATGTTCTGATGTTCAGTCAGGGTGGCTCTCTCTGTGAAGCTCTTCCCACATTCCCCACACTCGTAGGGTCGTTCCCCTGTGTGGAACATCTGGTGGCGGAGTAGGCTGGACCTCTGGCTGAAGCTCATCCCACATTCCCCACACTCGTAGGGCTTCTCCCCAGTGTGGATCCTTTGGCGGAAGTTCAGGTTGGCTCTGTACCTGAAGCCCTTCCCACACTCCCCACACTTGTACGGCCTTTCCCCAGTGTGGATGTTCTGGTGCTGGATCAGGTTGATTCTCTGTCTGAAGCTCTTCCCACATTCCCCGCACTCGTAGGGCCGTTCACCTGTGTGAATGCTTTGGTGGCAGATCAGGCTGTTGGCCTGGCTGAAGCTCTTCCCACACTCGGAGCACTTGTGGGGCTTCTCCCCATCACGAAGCTGCTCGTGGACCACCAGCTCTGAGCTCTGGCTCCATCTCCGGCCGCCTTCCCGGCCCAGCCTGGCTCTTTCCTCCTCACATCCTCGCCAGCTGCGTTTGCAGCCCCTCCTCCTCAGGGACCTTCGGCCCTTTTCCTCTCCGTTGCATTCCTGCGCTGTGGAGCCGCTCAAAACGGCCTCTGCCACGAGCTTCTGCCGCGGGGATTTGTCCTCCCTGCTCTCCATGCTCGGCTCCTTGTCTGGGGGAGGAAGGACAAGGGCAGGATGGGATTTGCCTCCGTGTCACAGGGAAGGGGAAGGAGATCGCCGGTCTGCTCGGTGCCTGCCTGCCCCGGGCTGCGATGAGTCCCAGGAACCTGAAAAGCTCCCCCCTCTTCTGTCTCCCCACCTACGGATACTGGGAGTGACCGGGCTCATACTGGGACTGACTAGGCTCATACTGGGAGCAGACACTGCCGGCACCGGGACCCCGAACCGCTTTCCCGCCCATCCCGCCCCTCCAGCCCCAGCGGGGTCCCGGCAATTCCAGGGGCTCTGCCGACACCGGGACACCCCAAAAACCCCAAACCCAGGGACCCCCGGGATATTTGGGGCGAGCTCCCCCTCCCCGGCCACCTGCGGGATGGGGGCGATGATCCCGGCGGTGCCGCCAGTTCAGGGAGCGCTGGAGCCGCCGCTCCCTCCGCTCGTCTTCTCCTCCCGCTCCTGCCGCCGCTGAGCCTGGGAGGGCGGGGCCAAGGAAAGGGCGGGAACTGGGACGGGAAAGGGGCGGGGTCAGGGACAGGGCGGGAATCGTGAGGGGAAAGAGTCGGGGCGAAGGCGACGCGCGGTCCTAAAACCGCCCGGGTTCGCTTAAAATCACCAAAAAGCGCCTAAATTTCTCCAAAAGGGCCTAAAATCCACCCTAACACGGATCAGGTCTGGCCTCAAATCACCCTAAGAGGCCTGCAATCCCCACAAAGTGGCCTAAAATCACCCAAAGGCACTAAAAGCCACCCTATAGCCACAGGGTTCGGTCTAAAATCAGCCCGTTGGGGATAAAATCATCTAAAGGGGTCTAAAACCAACCAATGTCGTCTAAAATTGCCCAGACTGGTTTAAATCCACACAAAATGGCAAAAAATCCCCTTAAAACTCCTAAAAAGGGCGTCAAATCAACCCTGAAAAGACCTGGTTTGGCTTAAAATCAATGAAATGTACCTAAAGCCCACCCTAAAACCCACCAGATTTGGCCTAAAATCATCCAAAGGGGCCGAAAATCCACCCTAAACCTGCCCATTTTGGCCTAAAATTACCCAAACCCGCCTAAAATCTCCGGGCCTGGGACCGAGAGCGGGACCGAGAGCGGCAGCGGAACCAGCCCCGAGACTGGCACCGCCCAGGGACGGGGACTGAGAACGAGATTGGCGCCGGGAGCGCTCCGGGACCAAGAGCGGCACCGGGACCGGCACCGGGACCGGCACCGCCCGGAGACCGGGACTGAGACCGGCAAAAAATGGCTCGAACGGCACCAAAAACGCCCCTGAAGAGACCAAAAATGCCCGAAAAGTGACAGAAAATGGCCACAAAATGGCCCCCAAATGACCCAAAACTGACTAGAAATGCCACTGAAATTACAAAATATGGCTGAAAATGACCCAAAGCGTGACCAAAAATGACCCAAGAGTGACAGAAAATTGCCCAAAATGCCGCAGGATGGGGGAGAGCCCGGAGACACAGAATTCCCAAAAAATTAAAAAAAAAATCCCCCCAAAATTGCATACAAAAGGAAAACTATAGAAAAAAACAAACTGCAAAAAGCCTCAAAATAGCTCAAAAAAGAAAAAAACCCAGAAAATGCCTGCAAAAATTCCAGTAATATTCCCAAAATTTCCCAGACTACCCAGAATTTCCCAAATTCCAAAAAAGTCCAAAAATTTCCCTAAACACCAACAAAAATCACCCAGAAGATAAAAGAAAAAAACCAAAAAATCCAAATCCTAAAAATGTCCAGAAATATTTTAAAAACCCCCCAAACTCCCCAAAAAATCTCCAAAATTATCTAAAAATCCCCCAACTCCTCAGATTTCTCAAAATTCCCAACATATTCCCCAAAGCCCGCAAACAGCAACAGAAAACACTCTAAAAATGCAAAAACACCACCCCAAAAGTCCTAAAAATACCTCAAAAATCCCCTCAAAATACACAAGACGTCCCCCAAAATGAAAAAAAATCCCTCCAAAATTCCCAAAAATCCCACGACCCCCTAGAACTGCCAAAATCCTTGAAAATTCACAGAAATTCCTACACTTGCTCTCAATGAAGTTGTGCAGCAGGCAGGACTTGCCCGTGCCGTGCTGCCACTCACCGAGAACTTGAAGAGGATATCTAGGAAAAAGAATTCCCCAAATTCCCAAGTTAGGACCCAAAATTCCCCAAAATTCCCACGCTTGGACCGGAAATTCCACAAGTTCCTACGTTTGGACCCAAAATTCCTCCAAAATTCCCCAAAATTCCTAACAGAGGCCCGAAAATTCAAAAAAAAAATCCCAACAGAGCGCCCAAAATTGCCCAATTTGGACCCCAAATTTCCAAGAATTAGCTGTACAGAGCCAAAAATTCACAAAAATTTCCTTTATGGGCCCCAAAACTCCACTACAGAGATGCCAAGACTCCCCCAGACCCCCTCACATCCCATGCAGAGAACCCCAGATCCCCTATAGGGTCCCCCAGGCGCCCCCGGACCCTCTATCGAGCCCCTACATATCCCCTCAGACCCCCCTGGGGACCTCCAGACCCCCCCAGACCCCCCAAATCCCCCACAGGGACCCACAGACACCCCCAGACCTCTCCGGACCCGCTACAGGCTCCCGCTGACCCCTAGAGATCCCCTACAGACCCCCCAACCCCCCAAAACGCCACAGAGACCCCCCAAATCCCCCACAGACACCCAGACCCCATTTAGGGACGCCCGGAGCCCCTTTACGGACCCCGCTGGACCCTCTACAGAGCCCCAGACCCCGATAGAGCCCCGAGACCCGCCCAGCCCCCTTTAGGGGTCCCCAGACCGCCCTAAAGCCCCTACAGACCGCCCCAAATCTCCTGCAGATCCCCCACCAAATCCTCTAAGGAGACTTCCAGGTCCTCTCAGACCCCTATAGATCCCCTATGGATCCCCTATAGATCCCCTATAGACCCCCATTCCCCCACCGCAGGTCTCGGACACGCCGGAGCCGGCTCGGGGGACCGGGAACAACGATGGCGGCGCCCGGGAGAGCCACCTCTGGGTCGTCTGCGCATGCGCTGGACGGAACGCGCCAGCAGATAGGCGGGGCCCAAGGAAAAAGAGGCGTGGCCAATGAAGGGCGGGGAACGAATGGAACGAGGCGGGGTCAGAGAAAGGGCGGGAACTGGGAGGGGAAAGGGGCGGGGTCCAGGAAACGGCGGGAATTCTGAGGGGGAATGGGCGGGGTCAAGGGAACGCGCGGTCCTAAAAGGGCCCGGTTTGGCTTAAAATCACCCGCAAGACCCTAAAATCTCCGGCACCGAGACCGAGACCAGCACCAGAAACGGCACAAGCACCAAGACCGAGACCGACACCGGAACCGAGACCGGCACCGCTCCGGGACCGGCACTGTGGGACCGACACCGAAACCGGCACCAGAACTGGTACCGGAACCAAGACTGAGACCGACACCGACACTGGGACCGGCGCCGGGAGCGCTTCGGAACCGGCACCGGCACCAGGACTTCTCCAGGACTGCGGCCAGAACCCAGACCGGGAGCGCTCCGGGATCGAGACCGGCACCGGAACCAGCACCGAGACTGGCACCGCTCCGGGACCAAGACTGGGATTGGCACTGGGAGCACTCCGGGACCAAAAACGGCACCGGCACCGCTCCGACACCGAGACTGAGACCAGGACTGAAACTGGAACCGGCACTGGCACCGAGACTGGCACCGCTCCGGGATCGAGATCGGCACCGCGACCGGAATCAGCACCGGGAGCGCTCCGGGACCGAGACTGAGACCGAGGCCGAAACAGGGACCGGGATCGGACCCGGAATCGCTCCGGGATCGGCTCCAGGATCGCTCCGGGACCGCCGCGTTCGCTGCGGGGAGTTTTGGCCGCGCCGCCGGGCGGGACTGGGAGGGACGGGGAGGTTGCCCTGGGCCGGGCGGGACCGCCTCGGTTCGCATCGTTCCGAGGCGGCCACCCCGGTCCAGATGATCCCAGTCTCTATGGTTCTGATCCAGATGGTCCAGCCTGTGAAATCCCAGTCCATGTGATCCCAGTCCATGTGATCAAGAACTCTCCAAGTCTGATTTACTATCAAACCACATCCCACCCACCCAGCCCCACACAGTCCCGATCCCAACATCCGCCCACAAAAATATCCCCAAACCAACTGTTCCATTTAGAGTTGTAACCCGTTCATTCTTATCCCATCCCCACTCACGTGGACCACCATGATACCCTGAGGTTGCCAGGTTCAGGTGACGACTTCTGGGATGTGATTCTTGAGTACTGGTATATCTAACAGTGGCTTCAGACCACGGCCACTCAGCTGGCTCCTGGCCATGGGAGTGTGGCAGGATACAGAGAAGTATTAATAATGTTAACATGGTTATTTTGTTTTCATGTCACTTGAAGTGTCCCCTCGGAGTTCTCCTGCAATAGCAAAACACAGAAAAATCTGCCACCTAAGGGCAAAACATTAAAACGATGGAATTATCCAGCGGGTATTTATCCGATGTTCTTTTCCTAAGGCATCAGATGCTATCCACGCAACTTTATTCAGAGAAGTTTTCAACACAAGTGGTACTTCTCCCACCGTAGGGAGGTCTACCAAAACAGGGTGTCCCGGGTCATGAACTGGATTTTCGGGATCATTTGGTCCTCTTTGTGAGGAGATTAAGCTCAGAGGATTTGGGCAAAAAGCAGTAATTTTGGGGCACCCATTTACCCCCCATCTTTCATTTTCACTTTGCACAGCTTTATGCAACCGGCCATCCCAGCCTCCCTCTTGTGGTTTCAGAAGTCGTTTTAAAAGACCGTTAGTCCTTTCTACAATTCCGTTAGCTTGAGGGTAGTAGGGAGTGTGAAAAGTCCATTTTATCCCTTCACCTTTTGCCCATTCCTGTACTACTTTAGCAGTAAAGTGTGACCCATTATCAGATTGAATTTCCTGTGGTTTTGGGAAAGTCCCGAACCATATCTGCAATGCTTTAACAGTGTTTTCCCCTGTAGCCCTTTTAAATGCCTCGGCTTGAACTGATCCAGATGTAATCTCAACCCCCACTAACACAAAATGTTTACCTCCTGATTGCTTAAAGGGACCCATGTAATCTACCTGCCATGCATCCCATAAGCCTTTACCTGTCCTCAAGTGTAGTGGGTCATCCTCTAAAGGATGTCTTTCTAGCCGTTTGCGACGCTGCTCACAGGCTGAAATGCAGGTGTTACACATTTCTCTGGTAACGGGCCAAGCCCGGGCATGAGCTTCCTTGTATAAATCTTTTGTACCTGTGTGTTGTCGTTTTACATGCAGCCATTCTAATAAGTGCTCCCAATCTTCAGTGATTTCATCCTTTTTCAGAGGACTTAATTTTGCTAATTCATCAGCTCTGTATTGCATTCTCCTGCTGGATTATCATCTGTCTGGTGAGAGGCTACCCACCCTACAGCAAAATTCCCTTGACTTGCAATTTGTAAAATTTCTTGCCACTTTTCTTTCTGCCACACTGGAATTCTGTTAACTTCCCAATCATTCTGTTGCCAGAAAGGCAGCCGTTCAGTGCAGCCCTTCTATACAGCATAGGAGTCAGTGTAAATACAGACAAGAGAGGTGTTTTGTGCCTCCCTCTGGAAAACACTCCAAACAGCTCTAAGTTCCCCAATTTGGGAACTGCCTTCCCCTTCTGTAATGATCCGCTCTGCAGAAGAAGTGTGCAAAGCTACAGCTCTGTATTTCCACACTTTTCCTTCACGCTTAGCTGAGGCCTCAGTAAACCATGAATGTGCTGTTTGCTCAGGGGAGAAGGGAGGGGCTATTTTAAGAACTGAGGCAGGTTTGTCTTGGCTGCTATTCAGATTCTCTGTGTCTTGTATTGGTAAATTTTTCACAGCGCCTTCAGTAATTGAAAAGATGTTATTATAATGCTCTATTTGTGCATACCATTTCCTTACTGAGGCTCGTTGTGCTACCCCTTCAGGAGGTGGAGTCCCTGTGATCACTATTTTAATGACTTTAAAGGGACCTCTCAACACAATTGGTTGTTTTCTTGTGATTTTTTCTACTTCTATGAGAGCTTGGGTAACAACAAATAAGCCTTTCTCCCAAGTTGTATATTTTTTTTCAGCATCTTTCGAGCCACTGGAGTAGAAGCTAAAAGGTCTGATTGGGCCTTCAGGACCCCTCTGCCATATATGTACTGACAATCCTGAGGTAGCAAATCCCCATTCTACCTGAAAAGGATCTGCTGGGTGGATAGGGCCTAGGGCCTGATGAGCTGTGGCTTCAAAAATCAACAATTGTAATGCTTCTTCCTGAGAAGGGCTCCAGTCCCATTTTACTCCCTTTCTCAAAATATCATCAAGAGGTCTGGCAATAATTGAAAAATCTGGTATGTGTTTTCTCCAAAATAGCAATAGTCCTAGAGCTTGTTGGAGTTCTTTTCTAGATTCGGGCATCTTGATTTGATCTAAAGAAGTTAGGGTGTCTGGTGGGATGCATGTCATACCTCCTTTCCACCAGATGCCTCAAAATTTCACTTCTTGAGAAGGTTTTTGTATTTTTTCTGAGGGGATCTGCAAACCAAGGCTTTCTAAGTGGGAAATTATTTTCTGTTGAACATCCTCCACTACTTCTTTTTCTTCCCCTCCCACTAAAATATCATCTATGGATTGGTAAACAGCTACAGTGTCAGGTTTAGATAGTTCTTCTAATTCTTGGGCTAAAGCATGGTGGGCTAAAGTGGGGGAGTGTCGCTACCCTTGGGGTAGACGTGTGAAGGTATATTGCTGTCCCTCCCATGTAAAGGCAAAACGGTCCCTATCTTCTTGTTGTATGGGTATCATGAAAAACATGTCTTTAACATCTATTGTTGCCGTAATAGAGTGAGCTTTTTCCTGAATTGATATTATTAATTCAGCTGTATTTGGGACCGCTGCTGTAAGAGGGTCTGTGTTGGCATTAAGCCGTCTGTAATCAACTGTCAGTCTCCACTTTCCATTGGGTTTTTTAACTGGCCAGATTGGTGAGTTAAAAGTGCTGTGAGTGCTAACAATTACTCCTTGATCTTTCAATTCCTGAATGACTGGCTTGATGCCATCTTTAGCACCAGAGGGTAAAGGATATTGTTTCACAGAAGGGATTTTGCTGAACGGTAGGGAAGGAGCTGTTTGTAGCAGCCTGATGTTAAGGCTGGGAGCTCCGAAAGACCAGAGAAAGCCTTCTGAGTCTTCCCATTGTCTCCCAGCAAGTATATCCATCCCTAACAAACTGTCAGGAATGTTTCCAATGACCATTTGGACAACTATTGGGTTGTCTTCTGCGGGCAGTGTGAGTTTTACTAGAGCCATACTCATAGACTCTGTAGTTCCCAGGGCATTTAAAACACAACATCGTTTTTTGCTGGGAACAAGCCCACACTTTTGGGCATGTGTGATTTTCAATGCACTGATTTGGGCCCCTGTGTCCACAACAAAAGTTATTAATATTTGTTTGGGGCCAACTATTGCTGTAATCAATATGTCCCCTGTTCTCGGGTCCTTTTGTGAGCTTCCTCAAAAACATCCAGTCTCCGTTTCTTCGCTCACTATCAAGAAACGGAGTTTCTAGTTTAAAGGAGGTTGGTGTGTTTCACTTCCCTGAAGCGGGGAGAGAGCATGCTGTGTCTCATTGCTTAAAACCTGTGTTGGGGAATGTTGTGGCTGGTTGCCCAAGGCTTGTGGAAGAGGAGGTGCACTGGGTTGTTGGTTGGATGATTCCAACACAATAGGTTTGGGACAGGGCCAATTGGAAATTATTTTAGCCAATTTATCATATGGCAATTTATCCATCACTTCTCGTGGAACTCCCCTTTTCAGCCCTAGCAACCACAGCTGCTGCCGGCTGGAAATTTGTTTTCCCTTTTCTGGTTTTTCATTAGGAGAAGCAATGTGCCTGACTCCTCTGGGTTTTTCTGGTTTGTCCTCTGAGTACTTCACTGGTCCATATTTTCTACTGTAACTTATTAACTCCTCTGCTACCTCACTCCATGTCCAAAGTTTATGACTGCTGTTAGATTGTGTGCTAGGAGTTGTGAAAGGTGAGGAGTCAGTGGAACCAGTTTGATCTCTTGTATGGCCAAGAAATCTTTCAAGTCTATCTACCGGAGTGATAGATGCTATTGTTTTTTGAAGAAGAATTGCTGTTGGTTTAAGAGACTCTGGCAGACCTCGAATTAAAGAGGTCATAATCTCAGGTTTGACAGGCTGTTGCATTGGCGACTCACAGCCAGAGATTAATTTTCTTTCATGTATCATTTGCAAGCATGCAGCTTTGTGTATGTTTTCTAGGAGTTGGTCTGAGGTGCCGACTATTGCCAGAGGGTCACCCCTCTCAAGGGGGTTTAACCCCCCTGCCCAGTGAGCTGCACGCTGTGTCAGGGAGCATGGAGCATGTGTGTTTCCTGTTGTTAAGAAAACTCCATGTCCCCAGTAGCCACTTGCTTCTTGTTCACTTCATTTAATTTGGTCGCCCCCTGTGAGGGAAACTCTAAAAACATACTCCGTCTCTGATTCACTAGGGAGGCGGGAGTATTCTTTCTTTAATTTAGCTAATGCAGTGGCTGTGTATGGTATTTCTTTGGTGGTTATGTGGGGATCACCATCTTCTTCATTTATATAATTATATTCTGTTTTGCTCTCAAGTTGGAGCAACAGTGTTCCCCACAATTTTGCATGTGTACTAATCCTTTCTGAGGGTATATTTGTTTCATGTTGTATGTCTCCTTTCCTTCTATTTCTGTGGGTAAATCTGCAGATTTTAAATTTTTTGCTTCGCTCTTCCTCAAGAGAAATCTGCAGCAAATAAATCTGATTTCTTTCCTGTTCTGATTGTTTTTGCAAAGCTTCTACCAAATTCTGCAGGGATTCTATGACTGCTTTTTCTTCACTTACCCATTCAAAACGGGTTTCTATGGCTGCCGAAAGACAGGCCCCCAAAACTGAGCAAAGAATGGTTTTATTTCTGCCCAGTTTGTATCTAGCATCATGTTGCAAAGAATATATTCTATCTACAATGTTTTCAAAGTTAAACCAATTATTCTGTGCCCACCTTTCTCCATCTGGAGAAGGTCTAGCACTATGTTTTGCTAGCAAAGCATAAAATGCATTCTTATCTTTTTCACTCATTTTGTGCAGGGACCAAAACCACTCTCAGGGAGGTACGCTTCAAGTTACACCAAAGGCACAGCTAAAACTGTGTTTCCCTTCGCTTCCCTGGAATGGGCGAGGAGACCAAAACTGCCTGGGAGGTTCACCTTAGTTACAAATGGTTGTCTCCTCAACTACACCAAGCAGCCCAAAACACCAAAAAAAAAAAAAAAAAAAACCAAAAAAACCAACCCAAAAAAAACTAACTACAGTCCCATCTTTTGCACAATGAGATCCTTTTGTGAAATCCTGATGACAGGGAGTGCTATTCGCCTGGGTGTATACAGTTGGCGGGAATTTTCCCTGACCCCCCTTGCTTTCTAACAGCGCTCACCGAAGTGGCGTGCTAGGTGCGGCTGAGACGAGGGTCCTTCCCCTGTTACAAGCTATACAAAACCCGCAACCCCTCTGTCCATCAAGATCCTGTCCGTGACGCCCATTTCATGTCAGGGTCCGCAAATATATGCAGGGAACCTGATGGTTTGTTTTAGGGATCTCAGAGCGCAAAAGACACAGCAGGGAACAACTCAGTTTACTCCATCAAAAATGCACCTTTATTTAGTGCCAACAAATGCCATAGTGGGGAGAGAAATAAAAAATAGTAGGAAAGAGAGAGAAAGAGGGGACGGGGATTATAGCTACAAACGTGGAGGGTCGAGTCTTCGACGCCTAACGATGCCTATAGACGCGATCTTCTCCAGTGGGGTGATCACAAAAGTGAGCGGGGGTCTCCAGAGGTTTTATAGGTTGGTCAAGGCGGGAAGCAAAGCAAGGGGCACAGAGCCAAAGCAGGAACCAGCTGTGTAAAGGCTGAGTGCTCAGGAACAAGCTGCAAACCGTACCTCCAGTACGGACAGCCCAGTTTGGACAGGCAGCCCTGGCTCAGTCCACTGTGACCAGTTCCATTGTTCTTGCACTCCGCTCTCATGGAGATGCATACCAGTCCTCCGAGACTTGGCAAGCGTTCCACCTCAGCCAGGCCAGGGGCTGCTTTCAGAGTCTGGGGTCTCAGTCCTCAATCATTGGAGACAGTCGTGAGGCATATCACATCCTTGGACAGACTCTGACAGCTTCCTGTCATGGGCAGAGTGGGAGCTCCAGGCAAAAGCTTCATTTCTTCATTGGAGAAACTCCTGCTGAGTCATGAGGTGGAGAAATGACACCCAACAGACACCATGGATCCTCAAACCCCTCCAGGATGCCTGACTTTTCAAATTCCATCTAAGAGAGGAGACTGGGAGTGGCTGGATCCAATCCTAGTCCCAGACTTTGTCAAAGGTTTACGTGTAAAAGACTGGACAGGTGGAATTGAACTGCAATGCAATTTGTCCCCCTGGATTACCGATTCAATACCAGATATATTTCCATAAATGCAGCTATGATTGATTCTGATCAGGATTAGACAGAAAGATTTATTTACACAACAGAGCAAATAGAAAAAAGAGAGTTATTTACTCCACAGTATAGGAGCTGTAACAATTATATAGAATATAGTGCTCTAGGAAGCAATTTTGAAGTAAACAGGGCCTTGTTGGACTTGTTTGAGCCCATTCCAGGCAGAGCCTCCTGCTCCATGAGGAACTGCCTGTCCTGTGCCATGACCAGGGCAGGTCCCGCTGCAGGAAAAGCCCCAGGCCAGCCCCAACACAGTGAAGGGCTCGGGCACAAGTGCAGAGTGCCGTGCTGGGAGCTGTGCCAGGGAGAGCCTGAGGCACCAAAGGCACCTTGGCAGCAGCAGCTGCTTCCAGGCCATGGCCAGAAGCCTCCCTTGGCAGCCCGGCCTGCTGGCCCCCACTGCACAGCTGCTGCTTCAGGGCTCATTTCTGCCTGGGCTCTGCCCCAGCCCGCAGAGTGACACCTCAGCCCTGACTCTGGCACAGCCGCTGTGCCTGAGCCCTGCAAAGCCTCAAGGTCACCTGCGCCTCCCTGGCTCTGGCAGCCCCTGGGGCAGGGGGGGAAAGGCCAGAGAAGGGGCTGGCTTTGGCTGCTGGATGTGGGCTCCAGCAGAGACAAGGAGGAGTCAAGGGAGTGGATGGAGTCCAGCCAGCAGCCCCTTCTCCCCATGCAATCCTGGAATGGTTGGGATGGGAAGAGCTCTGCAGTGCTCATCTCATCCAAAGGCCTGCGATGAGCAGGGACATCTTTCACCAGATCAGGTTGTTCAGAGCCCTGTTCCAGCTGGACTTGAATGTTTCCAGGGAGGGGGCACTGACCAGCTCTCTGGGAAAGCCTGTCCTGGTGGATCACCAGCCTCATGCTCAAAAATTTCTTCCTTATCTCTCCGCATCTGAACCTCCCTTCCTTCAGTTTAAAACTAGCACCCTTTGTCCTATTGAGACAGGCCCTCCTAAAACCTTTGTCCACCATTGCATTCCCAATGAGCCAGGTTTCCGTGGCAATTGCCGGGACAGGTGACCCAGGTGTGGTCTCCCAGGGAGGGTTGCCATGGAGCCAGTGCCCAGCACTGCCCCTTTCTGCCTGGCTGAGCTGCCTTTGGCCCTGGCAGCGGCGTTTGCTGCTGGTTCCGCGGCGCCTGAGCAGCCAGCGCGGCACAGGGCAGGTGGCCGTGGCACAGCCCCCAGCAAGGGATCCCCTCTGGCTCTGGCCACTGACACCAGCCCTGGGCAAGGGGCCCAGGCACTGGGCTCAGGCCAGTGTCCATGGCCACAGCCCCTTGCCATGGCCCCGGGCAGCTTGGGATGATGATCCAGCCTCCCTCCTGGCCCAGGCCTGGGCTGCAGCGCCCTTCCCCACAGCCTGTGTGCACAGAAGCACTTCCAGGGCTCTCTGCATTTCCCTTGCCCTCACTCTTGCCTCACTCACACACCTCCCAACAACCCACCTGGAGCTTTGACTTGCAAGGAGTTCAAAGCTTGTCTGTCCTTGAGGAGTTGGTCTAATTCTGCCTCCAGCCGACTCTAAATTTTTGTTTATCGTACATCTTGGTTGGTGTCTAAAACATTCCTTGCATGGTTCTGCCTTGGGGAAGGGGAACCTCCTTGGTGACACCTTGGGCTTGCCACAAATTGAGGAGATTGTTTGGAACTTAGGAGGTTTTGATTGCTAAGAAAGGAAGAAAACCTCTCTTTGTCTGAGTGAACCCAGTTCTCTGAGCAAAGCAGGTCCCAGGTGAGTGAGGAGAGGCAGGATGGGGTTAGGGAATGTGGAGCATGGTTGTCCAAAGTGGATCAGAGCTCAAGGCACAGCTCCTCTGACCAGGCCAGACTTCCTTAGGAGAGACCCTGGATCAGTATCAGTCACTTGAATGCTGCAATGACCTCTGCTCTCAAGAGAAAAATACCCCCTTTGAAAAGAAGAGTGTTGATTCCTTCGACGCTCTTTGAAATATTTCTCCATAACTCTAGGAAAAAAGACTTCCTAAGGAACTGCACCAGGCCAGAAGGAAATCAAGGCACAGCCGTGGTTTGTCAGGACTTGCTTTCTCCTAATGAGCCCAGTGATGCATTTGGTGCTGAGCCCTGGAACCTCAGGGCCTGAGAAGAGATTGCACAAACCTTTCCAGGAGTCAGAGTCAGAGGAAAAACCCAAAGTGTCTGGAAGCATTAAAGGGTCACCCTGAGGTCCATCCCCAACACAGGTTCCTCATGGAGTCCTTGGAGGAGAGAATTGGAGGCCAGGATTGCACCAAAACCTCTCAGAGACTCAGTGTGGGAAGGAAAAACCCAAAGTACCTTAAACACCCTGAGTATCTCAAAGCATTGATGAGCCCCACTGAGTGTCAATGCACAGCTCTCAAGGGACTCCTTAAAGCAGATAATTGGGGCCATGATTGCACAAACCTCTCAGAGACTCAGTGGCAAAAAGAAGTGCTTAAATGACCCCGATTACCTTGAAGCGTGAATGAGCTTCACCGAGTGTTGTTACTGTGTAAAAATCTCAAGGGACTGATTAGAGCAAATAATTGGAGGCCACGAGTGCACAAACCTCTCAGACTCAGTGCCAAAAAAAAAGTCCTTGAATAAACCTTGAGTAGCTGGAATTACTGATGAGCCCCACTGAGTGCTTTTACTGATTGAGAATCTCAAAGGACTTGTTACAGTAGATAATTTGGGCAACAATGGCACAAACCTTTCACAAAGTCAGTTTTAAAAGGGAAGCATCAAGTACCTTTAAAAACCTGAAGTGCTTTGAAGCATTAATGAGTGCACTGAGTGTCATTACTGACAAAGCCTCTCAAGGGACTAATTAAAGCAGATAACTGGAGGCCGTGATTGCACAAACCTCTCTGAGACTCCAAGGCAAAAGCAAAGCCCTAAGTCCTTTGAAAAGCCTGCAGTCCCTGGGAGCATTAAGGAGCCCCCAGGGCCATTCCTGACCAAGGCTCCCCAGGGACTCCTTCCAGCACATCCTTGAGGCCACTGGGATGGGAGGGGGATGCTGAGGGCAGGACAAGGGGCTGACAGTGCCCAGCCTTGCCGGGGCTGTGCCAGGAGGCCCCAGGGCCTCAGGACAAGGTGACTCCTCACGGCCCTTGGTGGCACAGAGGCTGCTGTGGCCCAGGGCACCAAGACTTGGCTTCTCTTTGTCCCCACGTGTCATCACTGCCTGCAGTTCTCTGCTCTGGCTGGGGCCTGGGGACACTTTCTGTGTCGTGTCCCTCAGCGGGACCCAGTAAAACTTCAAGAAACTTTGGAGCTGGATTCTGACTTTGAATTCTTGAGAGGTTTCTCCAGCTCCCTCTCAGGGACTGATGTTCAGGGCCCCAGCACAAGTCTGGAGAGGGTCACTCAAGCCCTTGTGCCGTGTCTGTGCTGCTGAGCTGGGCCGGGCTCCTGGCACAGAGGCAGCTCCTGGCAAGGGCAGCACTGCAGAGAGACAGCTCTGCCCAGGAGCAGCTCCTGTGCCCAGCCCAGCAGGGCTGGGGCACTGCCTGCAGCCACCCCGGGCACAGCACACAGGCACAGAGGGCTTCAACTCAGCCTGGGCTGGCAGCACAGAGCAGAGCTCACTGAGGGCTCACTGGGGGAGAAATCCTCGCAGCGTTAGGAAGAGTCACTCCCAGGCTGGGGGAAGAGAAGCTGCAGCTCCTGCAGGGATCTCCTGAAGCTGGCACATCCCACAGCTTTAAGGCCCTTCCAGGAGGACTCTCAGCGTGGCTGCAGAGCAGGCATGTGGCCCCAGGGCAGGGCTGGGTGTCCCTGCTGCAGCCCCCGAGGCACAGCACAGGGCAGCTCCCTGTTGCCGGGCTCTGCTGCAGGGCTGAGCAGCCGGGGCTGCAGCCAGGGGTGCCCAGGGCTGTCGTGCAGAGCACGGTCCTGCAGCCCAGGGCGCTGCGCTGGGCCAGGGACCCTGCTGCCTGCCAGGGACAGCTCTCAGCTGGCCCGGGGAGCTGCTGCCAGCGCTGGGGAGAAGCTGTGGGGGGAATGAGCCACCCTGAGCAGGGCAGGTGCTGCTGCTGAGAGGGGCTGTGTGGGGCAGGGCTGCTCCCAGCTCCAGACCAGCCTGGGCACAGCTCCGGAGGACACTTGCCAAAGGAAGCTAAGCCTGGTATTGCTGCAAAGACCAGGAGCTTTCCTGAGAGTGTTTTCAATTTCCTGCTTGGAGAAGGATGGGAAAGTTGGGGTGATGACAAAAACATTTTTGCTTTTTATGCATTTTTCATTTATTCGTAGCTCTGTTAACTACTATTATGTAGTTATAAAACTATTATCTTTAATCAACTCTATTCAACTACTATGACTCTATTCAACTACTTTTATATACTTGTATTACTATAGTCTTTAATTAACTCTACAACATTTCCTACCCTTTATCTTAGATTTTAGAACAATAAGCTTCAAAATATATTCCTGAAATACTGCCCAGTCTTATTGTCAGGAAGTGGACCTACAAGACGAACATTTTGTTTTTAAACCAGAGTGTGAGCAGTCAGAAAAAAAAGTGGCACAAAGAAGCCCTTGGACCTACTCCAATGGGTTGACCCAGGGGTTTGTAGCTGTGGATACTGAATTTCCTATTCGATGTTTCTGTTAAATATCCTAATTAATCAACCTCTAATCAATTGTTGAAATCAGGGGCTGGGTGTTCCTCATTCCCACTGAGACACCTGGAATTTTCCAAGAAAGGTCTGGTTTTTACTTTACTGTTGTAACGCTGTTGCAAGGGGTTTTTTTCTCTTCTGATTATAGGCAAAAGAGGATGAGTGAAGCAGAACAGGAATTGTAATCACAGAACCACAGAACATTCTGAGTTGAAAGGGACACCTAGGATCATCAGAGTCATGTTTAATCATTTACAGAGACTCCTGATTTGTAACTTTGGGTGGTCAGTCTCTCTGCTGGGAGCCTCCTAAAGGGCCTTCAGCCACTCCTCAGCCCTCAGCAGCAGCAGCAGCATCCCCTTTGCAGGGCCCAGCAGGGCTCTCCTGAGCTGCCCTTGCCCAGCTGCAGACAGACCCTGCCCCAGGCCGGGCCCTGCAGACAGGCAGGTTTCTGTAGGGCTGGGCCCAGGGCGCAGAGGGTGGGATGGGCTCTGTGAGCACTGGCAGGGACAAGGCTCCTCTCAGGAGGGAAATGTCCAGGCCCAGGGAGAGGCTCAGGGAAGGAGAGGGGGCTGAACAGAGCAGTGCTGGGGGCAGGAGGGCACTGTGGGTGTGTGGGAGGTGCTGTGCACAGCTGGGCACGGGAACACTGTCCTGAGTGCCTGGCTGTGTCTGCCCTGCCCTCCCAGGCACAGCCCCACAACATCTTCTCTTGGTTCTGCCCTCCCCTGATACTGTCACTGTCATCTGGTGCTCTCAGGGAGGCTCTGGCATTTGCAGCAGCTGAGCCAGGCACTGCCCTTGGGATTCTTGCCAGGCAGCTGTGTCCATGGGAATGGGGTGTCCGAGCTTCCCTGTGAGCTGTGTGGCTGTGGGCAAAGCAGTCCATGGGAAAGGGGAATGAGCTGAGCCCCCTCCCTGAGACCCCATCATGGGCACACCCGGGGATCTCCTTGCTGCGTCCTTCCAAGCTCTGAGCTGCCCTCCTGCCTGCAGATCTGTGCCAGAGCCTCTGGCAGTTCCCTGAATGTGCCACGGGGAAGTGCAGAGATGCCACAGCTGAGGAAATGCTGTTGGGTTTGCCAAGGGAGCTGTGAGTGTCCTTGGCAGAAGGGGGTGCTGAGGACCTTGCCCAGAGACCTTTGGAGAGGGTGAGACATTCAGGGATCCCTCTGCTCTGGGCAAGGTCTGGTGCAGCAGAAATGCTGGGGATTTCTGACCTCAGAGAACCAGGAATGATGTGTGGGCAGGAAAATAATGCCTATAATTCCTTCCTGTTCTCCATGCCCTTTAGAAGTGGGAGTGAAGATGGCAACAAGCCTTTCTGCATTAGGAGTGATTCCACTGACAAATCCTGAATATCCAGGCTTGTCCCTCTGCCACATGGCCAAAAACCCAGGGCAGCGGGGCAGGGACGGCTCCTGGAGAGCCCCCATGCACAGGCCTGGCTGCTCCTGGCACACTCAGACAGCACAACTGGAGCTCAGGCAGGGACCTGGGTGAAGGTTTTCCCAGAGCAGGAACAAGGGTGGGTGAATCACAGTGGGACAGTCCACAGGGAATGAGCCATGTTTGGCTCAAAGCAGCCTGTCCTGACTTGTCACTGTCCTTTATCCGTGAACATGTCCCCATGTGCGGCCACAGCAAATGTCCAACAGCAGCTCCATCAGCCGCTTCCCTCCTGCTGGCATTGGCAGACATGCAGCAGCTGCAGCTCCTGCACTTCTGCCTCTTCCTGGGCATCTCCCTGGCTGCCCTCCTGGGCCACGGCCTCGTCACCAGCGCCGTAGCCTGCGGCCACCACCTGCACAGCCCCATGTTCTTCTTCCTGCTCAACCTGGCCCTCAGCGGCCTGCACCACTGTCCCCAAAGCCATGCACAATTCCCTCTGGGACACCAGGACCATCTCCTACACGGGAGGTGCTGCACGGCTCTTTTTCTTTCTGTTCTTCATGTCAGCAGAGTATTTGCTCCTGACCATCATGTGCTATGACCGCTCTGTGTCCATCTGCAGACCCCTGCACTACGGGGCCCTCCTGGGCAGCAGAGCTTGTGCCCACATGGCAGCATCTGCCTGGGCCAGTGCCTTTCTCAATGCTCTCATGCACACGGCCAATACATTTTCCCTGCCCCTGTGCCATGGCAATGCGCGGGGCCAGTTCTTCCACGAGGTTCACCAGATCCTCAAGCTCTCCTAGTCCAACTACTGCTTCAGGGAGTTTGGGTTCATTGGTTTTTCCATCTCTTTAGGATTACGTTGTTTTGTGTTCATTGTTTTCTCCTATGTGCAGATCATCAGGGCTGTGCTGAGGATCCCCTCTGAGCAGGGACGGCACAAAGCCTTCTCCACCTGCCTCCCTCACCTGGCTGTGCTCTCCCTATTCCTCAGCACTGCCATGTTTGCCTATCTGAAGCCCCCCCAATCTCCTCCCCATCCCCGGATCTGGCCCTGTCAGTTCTGTTCTCGCTGGTGCCTCCAGCCGTGAACCCCCTCCTCTGCAGCCTGAGGAAGCAGGAGCTCGAGGCTGCAGTGTGGAAGACTGATGGCTGGATGGTTTCACAAACATTAAACTGCTGGCCAGTTTCTCAAAATCACTTGTCATAAAAGTCATTTTTGATACCTCTTGTTGCTTTACTTTGGAGGTTCTTTTCCTTTGTTTTACTTTTGTAATATTGTCCACAAAGCAGTGTCACTGTTTGTGCCATTTCTCATTTTGTTTCTCTCCACCTTCCGTGTGGCCACAGACTGTGTCAATGAGGGGCTGCACTCCTGGTGGCTTTAAAGGAACCCAAGGATCTGGCAGGCAAGTTTTCTGCAGAGATCCCCCTTTGGTTCTCTTCTCTGGATGAGAGCTGGGGGCAGATCAGTGCTGGCACAGCAGCTGTGCCCAGGAGCAGCAGCCCTTGGTGTTGGCAGCGCTGCTCCCGTGGCCCTGCCCCGCTGCCCTCCTGGCCCTGGTGTTGCTGTAGGGCCGGAGTGCTCTCGGCGCCGGGCACAGGGCTGGGGCTGGCAGTGCCGGGGCTGCAGCAGGGACAGGCCATGGGCTCCGCTGGGGCAGCGCTGACGCCTCAGGGCAGGGCCTCGCTGCTCCAGGCTCCTTGCCCAGGCTCTCTCCAGAACACGCCCAGGCCCAATGCTGTGCACGGAAAAGCCCCGTGAGCAGCCCCAGGGTGGCCGTGGGCAGGCTGGGGGCAAACAGCACGGCTGGGGCTCTGCAGGGTCCCTGGGGGAGACGGGAAGGAGCAGCAGAGCAGGGGCTGATCCATCCCCACTGTGCTGGACACCCCCGGGCAGCGTCCCAGAGCGTCCTCATGCACCTGCCAACAACATCCCCCCTCTGCAGCCCTGGCCTCTCTCCCAGCTCACACGGGGGCCGCATCCTTGCAGGCACAGACACGGCTGCTCTGGCTCAGGAGCCCCTGTTTGCAGTGCCCAGAGCAGGCCTGAGCACCCCCATGGTGTTGGTGTGGGGAGATGAACCTGAGGGAGCACAAATGCCATCAGCCCCTGGGGCCAGGAAGGGCTGGGGGACAGGAGGGAAACCACTCAACTTTGTTGAGGCCCCTGTAGTCAGCCAGAAAGTTTGTTCCCATCAGCTGGGAGTTTCCTGTGCCACTGCTGACTTACTAAAATATGGATATTGATCTACTATCGATACCCAACTGTGACAGACAGAAGACTCTCTAACAGTTTAGAGTTAGAAAGGGTATGCTCAATGCAACGCCAGGCAGTTGTGTGCGATCACTCCCTAAAATGCACTGCCAAGTTACAAATTCAAATACTAATACATATTTATAGCACTAATACTAATACATATTATACTAATACTAATATATATTTATTTAGTATCCAAAATACTAATACATATTTATAGCACTAAAACCTCCCATTCTCTGCTTCATATTATAATTAGCTGAAAAGCTATTAAGCATGTGTAGTTTGTTCTTTGAATTGGGTCAGTGGTCCTTTATATGGGGAGGGGGCGTAAAAAAAGGAAGTAAGTGGAGTCTTCCTCATTGTAAACTTTCAACCTTTACAATGGATATCAAGATAAATGATAACTGGTCAAACTCCTGTTTCCTTTCTCCGTGACTGTTGAATGGGTTTTAGGATGCTCGAGGATTTACAATTGTCTGTGTTCCTAAATCTATTTATCAGTTTCTTCTGTTTCTCATTATAAACACAGCTAAACAAACACAAAAATGACAAGCAATTAGTTATTTAGATCCAGGATCGTTATCCTTGATCGGAATCCTTTCATCTAACCATTAACTTCTAATTCTTTCCAGCACAGCTTATCTAGCTACCTACTTTAACTAATTCTGGCAAAGCTTATCTTTAGCTAAAACATTAACTTTTCTCAAATCCTTACCTCCTTTGAAATCCATCTCTCAGCTCTCCCTTGATTTCCCCGTGGTCTGTTGCAATTCATTGGGAGATCTTTTTTCCTAGAGTTACGAAGAAATATTTCAAAGGGCTTCTAATAAACGCACATTCCTGTTTTCAAGGGTGTATTTTTCTCTTGAGAGCAGAGGTGATTGCAGCATTCAGTGACTCATATTGACCCAGGGACTCTCCTAAGCAGGCAGGTCTGGCCTGCTCAGAGAAGCTGTGCCTTGAGCTCTGACCCAGTGGACAACCTTGCTCCACATTCCCCAACTCCATCCTGCCTCTCCTCACTCACGTGGGACCTGCTTTGCTCGGAGAACTGGGTGCACTCAGGCAACGAGGGGTTTCCTTTCTTTTATTTTAGCAATCTAAAACCCCTGAGCTTCCCCATGGAAAACAGACAATCTCCTTGTAATAGATACATAATATTAAATTCGTGGATTAAAATTGTGTGTATTAAAACTTTGCAGTGGAATGTAAAAAACCCCTGAATTCCTGGAAAGAGTTCCAGGGCATCTCTTCCCATACCACAGTCTTTTCACAGTCCAAAGGTGTTACCTCGACATCTGCCAGAGAGGTAACCGGGAAACGGCCCATTAAGCATGGGCTGGCCACATCTTCACAGCTCATCAGGAGATCCGATACCAATCTGGGCAGAAACCTTCTGACAGAAGATTCGGAAACTTTTCATTCAGACGTCTTCTCAATTTCTCAGGAAACTCTTTCAGATATCCCTTGCGGACACCAGACATTTCAATGATTATGTTATGTACATGATGTCATGTTCTTCGGGTTCTTTGTTACCGTCTTGTTTTCGCCTCAGGGTAGAAAAATGGTATAAAACACCTACCCTGAGACCCCGAATTTGTGGGCAGTACTCCAGAGAAGCACCCTTTGCTGCTCCCGGGTTGTCCACCCAACATTCGATCGATGTTGTCCTGATTTATCGTGGCGTTTCCCGAAATTGCTTTTCAAATTTGTTAAATAAATCTTTGATTTTGAAAATTGGCTCTGATCATTTATAACATCCTCAGGTGTGTGCCAAGCCCAGGGTGCCACCAAGGAAGTTCCCCTTTCCCAAGGCAGAACCACGCAAGGAATGTTTTAGACGCACAGGAAGTTCTAAAATAAACACAAATCCAGAGCCTGGGCTCTCTCACTGTTCCCAGCTCCTGCACAGTCCCTCTCTCAGCCCCTTGGCCCCCCGGAATCCCCTCTGGGGCTCAGAGAACAGCCGGCAATGGAACCTTGCCCTGAAAAGGCACCATTGTGGTGCTCCCCAGCCAGGCCAGAAATGGAATTTTGTTCCTTTAGCCTGGGTGCAGAGACCCCCCGGGGCCTTTTCTGCACAGAGTTCCAGCCCCCAGCGTTTGCTGAAGGCGCTCTCTGCACATGTCACACTGCCAGGGCCCTGTCCTTGCTGTCACCTGCTGTGGCTGGGCCCAAAGAGAGCTCCTGCGCTTGCATTTCCAGCTGCCGTGCAACCAAAGCTGAGGGATCTGGAGCTGCCTGAATGCAAAAACTGAAATACGAGCTTCTCTCGAAGGGGAAATCTCCCCCTCCTGTGCTAACCCATGGCAATGCTGGCAAATGCACCAGCCACGGCCAGAATTCAGATTTCACTGCTAAACTTCCTTATATCCAGGGATAGTTCCCATGGGAATATTGTCAGGACAAGTCTGGCTGGCAGTGGTTTCACAAGGGTCACTTCCCATCTGTCCCCAAAACTCTAGGTAAGGCTTTGTGCTTTCCTTCCAATGGGAAAAAAACCCTGTCCTGCTTCTCCAGGTGCCCATGGCTGAGATTGGGATTCCACCTCCAAAAATTCCCTCTATTCAAAGCCTGCTCCCAGACAAAATCTGCCATTAATGACAAGTCTGGGTGACCTTGGCCTAGTGAGTCTCTCACCTGCCTTCCAAACCCTGGGGCTCTGTACTTTCCTTCCTACGGAAAAGAACTGTCCTTCTTGTCCAGGTGCCCATGGCCAGAACTGGGATTCCACCTCCAACATTGCCTCTTGTGAGAGACTGGAGAAGATTGTTGGCTGGAAACATTTCGTGTGAGGGGGAGGAAGGGGCAGAGCCAGCCTTACCCTGCCCTGAACCCCAGCACTTCTCAAAGCATTGACTTGACCCTGTAACCCAAATCCCCCAGAGCCTCTATCCCAGCCCAGCAGTGTCTGCCAATCCCTGGCACACCAAAGGCAATGCTCCACACCCACCTCTGCAGCCCCCAGCCCAGCTCCTGAGTGACCAGATGACCCAAAGTCCCATCTGGGGGAGGGGCCCAGGAAGACCAAGGGGTATTTTAGGCTGACCACAAGGCAAGCACACACGTTGACCCTAGCTCCTCTTGGAATTTCTGTCTGAACACTGCTGTCTTTCTCTGTTTCTGTGTCTTCCTCTTCTAATTCCCTCTTCTTGCAAATTTTGCTTAACTTAAAATTGAGCAGGCTTCCAGTTTGTGAAGTTGAATGGGCCAAGTTAACGCTTTGAGCAGTGTTTTTTTGTTGACTGAATGTCATAGTAAAGCTTTTGCTCAAGTTTCTCTGATTTTCTGAAGTTGCCAGTAAAGGCTGTTTTGTTGTTTTAAGCTTCTGAGAATCTCTTGTCGGTACTTCTCCATTGTTTCCAACTCAGAGTACACAAACAATTGTAATTCCTTTGCAATGTCTCACGGAGAGAGTTGTTTGGGGGTTGGGGCTCAGGGCTTCTCTGTCCTGCTTGGCACAGCCCAGGCAGGGCTTTCACAGCCACATCCCACACTCCGTTTCCCACCTGGACCCGCTGGTGCCTCTGAGTTCTGCTTGCCCAGCCCCAGGGACGCTCTCCTTGTCTGCCCATTCCCCCACGGTCTCTGGGCAGGGGTGGCCTCAGTGGGAGCTGTGACACCCTCCCTCAGACACTTGGAGGCTGCTGCTGGGTTGGACTTCTCCAGAGGCTTGTTCAGCCTTCAGCTCTTCAGTTCAGGAATTCAGTGGCCCCATCAACATTCAGAACACGTTAACAGGCCAAGCCTCTGGGAATCATTTGATTTAAGTTTTCAAATTTTTCTGGTTAATTGGACAGATTTTAGAACTGTCCTCCAAGTGAATGTATAATATTTTAAAGGACACTGAGAAAAGATTTTTATGGTCCTGTTTAGAGGTTTTATTCCCTATTAATACACTGATATGTGCAATCTCCAATTGGCATTGAATCCAAGTGAGACATAGACTTTAAAGAATTAAGGATTTTAGAGAGGTTAAGATTTTAGTTAGAGATAAGCTTTGTAGGAATTAATTAAAGTTTGCTAAAAATTAAAAGTTTGTGGTTAGTTAAGGGAAACCAGATTTGAATTAACTTTCCCAGGCCTCAATAACTGATTGCTTGTCAACTTTATGTTTTGCTTAGCTGGGTTTGTAATGAAGAACAGAGAACCTGATAAATAGATTTAGGAGCACAAGACGATTACAGAAACTCCCTATTCAGAAACCCATTGAAAGTCATGCACCTGGAGAAATGGGAGTCCTACCAGAGCTCATTTGTCATATTTGCATTGAAAAGGTAGAAAGTTCAGAGCAAGGACGACTCATCTTACTTTCTTATTTTAAGCCCCCCTCCCCTTGAAAAGGAGCACCGACCCATTTCAAAGGCCAAACTAGCATGTTTAATTGTTTTTTGGCTAGTTACCATACTAAGCGGAGAATGGGATTGGGGGGGGGGGGGGGGGGGCTCTGAGTACGCATTTGTGTTTTGGGTATTCAACATCTTTGTAAATAAAAGGACTCTGAGATTGTCTGTAAATTGCGGTGTGTATTTGGGAGCCACCCCGCATGCCGCCCGGTGCTGCAACAGACATACACTTTCTAACTTTAAACTGTTAGAAAGTTTTTGTCCCCCTCAGTTGGATATCAGTATTAGCTCGATATTCTTATTTTTTTAATAAATCACAAGTACCTTCTAATTCACTTTGAATAGCTATGAAAATCAAGGCCCTTCCTGACTGACAATCAATCAGACTGTCCCTACCCCCACCCCACCATTTCCCCCATCCAAGCCCTGGGACTCAGAGCAGCCTTGTGCAAATCTGAGCTCCTTCCACCCCAGGCTGCACCTGCAGCTTTCAGCTCCTTGGCTCCAATTCCCACCTGCTTTCCTTGGAGGAGCTGCCTGAGACACAGAGGGATGTTCATTTCTTGTCAGCACACAAACCCAGGGGAAGGCACAGCTCCATAAAATGCAAAAGTCATTTCTCTGCTGGGTATTAACATCCACTTTTCACAGCAGACACTCTCAGACCAATGGAAAAGACCTCCTGTGCCCAGCACAGATCCCAAGGTCTCCCCAAAGCCTCCCTGCCCCGATTCTGGCCAGATTTGTTTTTTGCACATGCTGAAGACAGGAGCTCCCTCCATGCCTAGAGGAAGGAAAAGAGAACAAGTGGATGAAGAGCTCTCCTGTGCAGAGCCAAGGTGCAAGTGCCACCGGAGTGGGAACCACAACTCACCAGGTTTGTGTCCTTTGGGGCTCCGGGACTGGTGAGACTCAGAGGCACAGAAAGGTTTCTTGCCAACAAACAGAAGTTGAACACCATACAGTTTAATAAGCATCCCAGCTCTTCCCTCAGCTCTCTGTGATGTCCCAGCAGCATCTGACATGTCCACCATCCCCAAGGGCTTCCCATGCAGGAAGAGTTTTCGACAAAGACATACGAAAAGGAAATTCTGTGATAGATACAAACACACTTAAGATGTTGACTGATACGGTACTTCTGTGAACTTCAGAGAGATTGGGTAACTCCCTGAAGATCAAAGCATGAAACCAGTCAGTTGAGAGGCACTTGAATGACCAGAGAGTGTCTGGAGGAGGAAATCAGGGAGACTCGGGAAGGACATAGATCCAGCTGGTCTAGTAAAGAAATGTCCTTAGTCATGGCAATTTAAACAGGAGAGCTAGAAACACCAGAAGGAATAGGTGAAGAAAATAATAAACGGAATCTTTTTGACACAACTAGAGAAGAGCAGTATTTCTTGTTATGCCATCAGTAGAAGAATATAGTAGATCCAGGAAATTTCTGGTGGGAAAACTTTGCCATTTCCTCAACTACTCAAACGACCCAGATAATAAAAATATGCTTGTATATTATGAAATGCACAAGTACGAAAACCTGTGCCCCTTTCCAGGCAGACATCAGCTGTGTGTGCATGAACAGGCGGTGCCACTTGTGCCCTGAGGTGCCGAGCTGGGATTGGCATCTCTCAGAGAACAGCTGTAGCGGGAGCAGCGCACCTTGCAAGGTGCATGTCCCGGAGAGCCCCAGAGGGCTCCTGTCCCATAAACATCTGCTCTGCTCCAGGCTGAAACAGGGACCAGCATGGTGCCAGGATCATCAGAGAACAGGATGAGTGCTGGAATTCAATCCCCTGCCCATCCCGCAGCAGCCCTGCCTTTCCCTCCCCAAGCCCTGGTCTCCAGCACAGCCATGGAGGCTCTTTGGGCTCTGGACTTTTCCTGCAGCCACCAAGGGCAGCTGAGCTGTGCCTTTGGCACAGTCAGCCCTGCCCAGCGCAGGCGATGCCCAGCAATTCCTCGCGTGTGCCTGGCCTTGCTGTCAGCCCCGGCAGCGGCCGCGTGGCCCCTTTGTGCCGCCCTGGGCCAGCCACGGTGCCACAGCCCCCGCGCGGGACAGGAGCACTGCGGGGGGGAACGGCCCCTGTGCCGTGGTGCCCACAGCAGCCTTGGGGCTCTGTGCCCCATGGCCTCCCTGCTGGGCAGCCTCTGCCAGCTCCTGCACAGCCCGTGGCCCCTGTGGGCCCGCACAGACAGCCCTGCCCCAGGCTCTGCCGGGCTCTGGGCCAGCAGAGAGGCCGGGCAGGGCTGGCCATGGCCAGGAACAGGCCCTGAGCCCCACGGGAGGATGGAGCTGGGCCAGAGCCAAACTGCCCCGCAAACCTGGGCTGAGCAGCCGGGGCTGGCAATGCCTGGGGACAGAGGCTGGCATGGGTGACAAATGTCCTGGCCCCCTCCCTGCTCTGTCCGTGCCACCAAGGGCACAGAGCAGCCTCCTCTGTGGGGCACTTGCCTGTTTCCAATGCCTTCCACAGGCGCTGGCCCTGCCCCACAAGGGCTGGCCTGAGTCCTGCCCCTGCACGCTCACACAGGCTGAGATGGACACTGATGGTTTCTGGGTCAGGCTCTCTCAGCCCAGCCCAGCTCCCTGCAAGCTCTGCCAGCTGCCCTGAGCTCTCTGCAGCACCAGGGGTCTCTCCCCAGCACAGCCCAGCCACCTCTGGCCCCACAGCTCTGCTCAGGGCAGGCGGCTCTGGGCAGGGGCCCCACGGCCTCAGCCCCTCGCAAGGGCACAGCAGCAGCTGCAGCTCAGAGAGGACTCAGCCCCAGCCATGGGGAAGGTGCTGGGCCAAGGCAGAAGAGGCTTCCTGTGTGCCCTGCTCCCCTGTCCCTGAGGTCCTGAGAGCTCTGCAGCCCCTGCTGCCATCCCATCTGCCCAGGCCAGCACAACAGCGCCAGCCTTGGGGCCCTGCAGAGCTGCTCCTGCTCCAGGCCCAGGGCCCATCCCCAAGCTGGGGCAGCCAGAAAGCTGTGCCCATTTCTGTTCATTCCTGCTCTGATGAGGATGGATCTTCAGCCCCTTGCAGGCTGATGATGAATTTTACTACTGCAGGGGCCTCTTCTTTCTTGAGCTCTTCAGTTCAGGAATTCGGTGAGAAAGGCTCATCAATATTTGTTCAAAACGCTCAAACAAGAAAAGCCCCTGGAAATATTTTAAGCTTTCAATTCTTCTGTGGTCAATTATAGAGATTTCAGAAGTGTATTCAAAGTGAATATAATGTATAGAAAACAAGGCAGAGAGAACTGTTTTGACCTGTTTCATGATCCTGTTTGTAGACTGATATCAGCAATGGCCAAATGATATTGACCCCCAACACATTCTAATGCAGTCTGAATAGATATGAAAAATCAAGACCCTTCATGGCTCACAATCAATCCGACTTTGTCCCACCCCGTCCCCACCATTACCCTCATCCAGCCCCTGGCACTCCTACGGATCAGGAATGGTGTGGCCAGCAGGAGCAGGGCAGTGGTTCTTCCCCTGTGCTCGGCACTGGTTGGGCAGCACCTCGAGTGCTGCGCCCAGTTCTGGGCCCCCCAATTTAGGAAGGACATGGAGGGGCTGGAGCGTGTCCAGAGAAGGGCAACAAGGGTGCTGAGGGGTCTGGAGCACAAGTCCTGTGAGGAGCAGCTGAGGGATCTGGGGCTGTTCATCCTGGAGAAGACGAGGCTCAGGGGAGACAAGGTGGTGTCAGGGCACAGGTTGGACTTGATGATGTCCAAGGTCTTTTCCAACCTTGCTGATTCCGTGATTCTCTGAAACCACCCTTGCAGCAGTTGCAGGATGAGGCCTGGGCCTCCTCTCCAGAAGGTGCAGCAGCCCAGGTCCCTCAGCTTCTCCTCACAGCCCCAAAGCCCATCCTGTCAGTCCTGCAGAGCCTCTGCAGCTCCTCCTCATGGCCCAGAACAGGGAGCCCCACAGCCAGACACACCAGCCCACACGTGCCCCCCTGGCCTGTGGTGCCTCTGGCAAGGGAGCAGCACAAGGCACTGCAGGAGCCTGCAGACAATTCCTGAAGCACTTGGAGGATGATCCTGCACCCCAAGGGATGTTCCCATGATGCCAACTCAGGAAGTGAAATGGGGAGTGGGCCCAGAGAGGAAAGGGCAACCAGGGATGGGCTGTTTGCTGGGGAGAGAGCAGGGATGGGCAATAGGGAGAAATTTGTACCAGGAAAAGAAAGCCAGGGTGAAGCAAAGGAAATGCTCAGGGCAATTTGGGGGTGGCTGCCAGGCAGCGCTTGGCTCTGAGCAACAACATCTGCAGTGGCACAGGAAACTCCCAGCTGATGGGAACAAACTTTCTGGCTGACTTGAGAGGCCAGGACAGAACTGAGTGGTTTCCCTCCTGTCCCCCAGCCCTTCCTGGCCCCAGGGCCTGATGGCATTTGTGCTCCCTCAGGTTCATCTCCCCACACCAACACCATGGGCGTGCTCAGGCCTGCTCTGGGCACTGCAAACAGGGGCTCCTGAGCCAGAGCTGCCGTGTCTGTGCCTGCAAGGATGCGGCCCCCGTGTGAGCTGGGAGAGAGGCCAGGGCTGCAGAGGGGGGATGTTGTTGGCAGGTGCATGAGGACGCTCTGGGACGCTGCCCGGGGGTGTCCAGCACAGTGGGGATGGATCAGCCCCTGCTCTGCTGCTCCTTCCCGTCTCCCCCAGGGACCCTGCAGAGCCCCAGCCGTGCTGTTTGCCCCCAGCCTGCCCACGGCCGCCCTGGGGCTGCTCACGGGGCTTTTCCGTGCACAGCATTGGGCCTGGGCGTGTTCTGGAGAGAGCCTGGGCAAGGAGCCTGGAGCAGCGAGGCCCTGCCCTGAGGCGTCAGCGCTGCCCCAGCGGAGCCCATGGCCTGTCCCTGCTGCAGCCCCGGCACTGCCAGCCCCAGCCCTGTGCCCGGCGCCGAGAGCACTCCGGCCCTACAGCAACACCAGGGCCAGGAGGGCAGCGGGGCAGGGCCACGGGAGCAGCGCTGCCAACACCAAGGGCTGCTGCTCCTGGGCACAGCTGCTGTGCCAGCACTGATCTGCCCCCAGCTCTCATCCAGAGAAGAGAACCAAAGGGGGATCTCTGCAGAAAACTTGCCTGCCAGATCCTTGGGTTCCTTTAAAGCCACCAGGAGTGCAGCCCCTCATTGACACAGTCTGTGGCCACAGGGAAGGTGGAGAGAAACAAAATGAGAAATGGCACAAACAGTGACACTGCTTTGTGGACAATATTATAAAAGTAAAACAAAGGAAAAGAACCTCCAAAGTAAAGCAACAAGAGGTATCAAAAATGACTTTTATGACAAGTGATTTTGAGAAACTGGCCAGCAGTTTAATGCTTGTGAAACCATCCAGCCATCAGTCTTCCACACTGCAGCCTCGAGCTCCTGCTTCCTCAGGCTGTAGATGAGGGGGTTCACGGCTGGAGGCACCAGCGAGAACAGAACTGACAGGGCCAGATCCGGGGATGGGGAGGAGATTGGGGGGGCTTCAGATAGGCAAACATGGCAGTGCTGAGGAATAGGGAGAGCACAGCCAGGTGAGGGAGGCAGGTGGAGAAGGCTTTGTGCCGTCCCTGCTCAGAGGGGATCCTCAGCACAGCCCTGATGATCTGCACAGAGGAGAAAACAATGAACACAAAACAACGTAATCCTAAAGAGATGGAAAAACCAATGAACCCAAACTCCCTGAAGCAGTAGTTGGACTAGGAGAGCTTGAGGATCTGGTGAACCTCGTGGAAGAACTGGCCCAGCGCATTGCCATGGCACAGGGGCAGGGAAAATGTATTGGCCGTGTGCATGAGAGCATTGAGAAAGGCACTGGCCCCGGCAGCTGCTGCCATGTGGGCACAAGCTCTGCTGCCCAGGAGGGTCCCGTAGTGCAGGGGTCTGCAGATGGACACAGAGCGGTCATAGCACATGATGGTCAGGAGCAAATACTCTGCTGACATGAAGAACAGAAAGAAAAAGAGCCGTGCAGCACCTCCCGTGTAGGAGATGGTCCTGGTGTCCCAGAGGGAATTGTGCATGGCTTTGGGGACAGTGGTGCAGGCCGCTGAGGGCCAGGTTGAGCAGGAAGAAGAACATGGGGCTGTGCAGGTGGTGGTCGCAAGCTATGGCGCTGATGACGAGGCCGTTGCCCAGGAGGGCAGCCAGGGAGATGCCCAGGAAGAGGCAGAAGTGCAGGAGCTGCAGCTGCCGTGTGTCTGCCAACGCCAGCAGGAGGGAAGCGACTGATGGAGCTGCTGTTGGACATTTGCTGTGGCTGCACATGGGGACATGTTCACGGATAAAGGACAGTGACAAGTCAGGACAGGCTGCTTTGAGCCAAACATGGGTCATTCCCTGTGGACTGTCCCACTGTGATTCACCCACCCTTGTTCCTGCTCTGGGAAAACCTTCACCCAGGTCCCTGCCTGAGCTCCAGTTGTGCTGTCTGAGTGTGCCAGGAGCAGCCAGGCCTGTGCATGGGGGCTCTCCAGGAGCCGTCCCTGCCCCGCTGCCCTGGGTTTTTGGCCATGTGGCAGAGGGACAAGCCTGGATATTCAGGATTTGTCAGTGGAATCACTCCTAATGCAGAAAGGCTTGTTGCCATCTTCACTCCCACTTCTAAAGGGCATGGAGAACAGGAAGGAATTATAGGCATTATTTTCCTGCCCACACATCATTCCTGGTATACTGAGGTCAGAAATCCCCAGCATTTCTGCTGCACCAGACCTTGCCCAGAGCAGAGGGATCCCTGAATGTCTCACCCTCTCCAAAGGTCTCTGGGCAAGGTCCTCAGCACCCCCTTCTGCCAAGGACACTCACAGCTCCCTTGGCACACCCAACAGCATTTCCTCAGCTGCGGCATCTCTGCACTTCCCCGTGGCACATTCAGGGAACTGCCAGAGGCTCTGGCACAGATCTGCAGGCAGGAGGGCAGCTCAGAGCTTGGAAGGACGCAGCAAGGAGATCCCCGGGTGTGCCCATGATGGGGTCTCAGGGAGGGGGCTCAGCTCATTCCCCTTTCCCATGGACTGCTTTGCCCACAGCCACACAGCTCACAGGGAAGCTCGGACACCCCATTCCCATGGACACAGCTGCCTGGCAAGAATCCCAAGGGCAGTGCCTGGCTCAGCTGCTGCAAATGCCAGAGCCTCCCTGAGAGCACCAGATGACAGTGACAGTATCAGGGGAGGGCAGAACCAAGAGAAGATGTTGTGGGGCTGTGCCTGGGAGGGCAGGGCAGACACAGCCAGGCACTCAGGACAGTGTTCCCGTGCCCAGCTGTGCACAGCACCTCCCACACACCCACAGTGCCCTCCTGCCCCCAGCACTGCTCTGTTCAGCCCCCTCTCCTTCCCTGAGCCTCTCCCTGGGCCTGGACATTTCCCTCCTGAGAGGAGCCTTGTCCCTGCCAGTGCTCACAGAGCCCATGCCACCCTCTGCGCCCTGGGCCCAGCCCTACAGAAACCTGCCTGTCTGCAGGGCCCGGCCTGGGGCAGGGTCTGTCTGCAGCTGGGCAAGGGCAGCTCAGGAGAGCCCTGCTGGGCCCTGCAAAGGGGATGCTGCTGCTGCTGCTGCTGAGGGCTGAGGAGTGGCTGAAGGCCCTTTAGGAGGCTCCCAGCAGAGAGACTGACCACCCAAAGTTACAAATCAGGAGTCTCTGTACATGATTAAACATGACTCTGATGATCCTAGGTGTCCCTTTCAACTCAGAATGTTCTGTGGTTCTGTGATTACAATTCCTGTTCTGCTTCACTCATCCTCTTTTGCCTATAATCAGAAGAGAAATAAACCCCTTGCAACAGCGTTACAACAGTAAAGTAAAAACCAGACCTTTAGTGGAAACTTCCAGGTGTCTCAGTGGGAATGAGGAACACCCAGCCCCTGATTTCAACAATTGATTAGAGGTTGATTAATTAGGATATTTAACAGAAACATCGAATAGGAAATTCAGTATCCACAGCTACAAACCCCTGGGTCAACCCATTGGAGTAGGTCCAAGGGCTTCTTTGTGCCACTTTTTTTTCTGACTGCTCACACTCTGGTTTAAAAACAAAATGTTCATCTTGTAGGTCCACTTCCTGACAATAAGACTGGGCAGTATTTCAGGAATATATTTTGAAGCTTATTGTTCTAAAATCTAAGATAAAGGGTAGGAAATGTTGTAGAGTTAATTAAAGATTATAGTAATACAAGTATATAAAAGTAGTTGAATAGAGTCATAGTAGTTGAATAGAGTTGATTAAAGATGATAGTTTTATAACTACATAATAGTAGTAACAGAGCTACGAATAAATGCAAAATGCATAAAAAGCAAAAATGTTTTTGTCATCACCCCAACTTTCCCATCCTTCTCCAAGCAGGAAATTGAAAACACTCTCAGGAAAGCTCCTGGTCTTTGCAGCAATACCAGGCTTAGCTTCCTTTGGCAAGTGTCCTCCGGAGCTGTGCCCAGGCTGGTCTGGAGCTGGGAGCAGCCCTGCCCCACACAGCCCCTCTCAGCAGCAGCACCTGCCCTGCTCAGGGTGGCTCATTCCCCCCACAGCTTCTCCCCAGCGCTGGCAGCAGCTCCCCGGGCCAGCTGAGAGCTGTCCCTGGCAGGCAGCAGGGTCCCTGGCCCAGCGCAGCGCCCTGGGCTGCAGGACCGTGCTCTGCACGACAGCCCTGGGCACCCCTGGCTGCAGCCCCGGCTGCTCAGCCCTGCAGCAGAGCCCGGCAACAGGGAGCTGCCCTGTGCTGTGCCTCGGGTGCTGCAGCAGGGACACCCAGCCCTGCCCTGGGGCCACATGCCTGCTCTGCAGCCACGCTGAGAGTCCTCCTGGAAGGGCCTTAAAGCTGTGGGATGTGCCAGCTTCAGGAGATCCCTGCAGGAGCTGCAGCTTCTCTTCCCCCAGCCTGGGAGTGACTCTTCCTAACGCTGCGAGGATTTCTCCCCCAGTGAGCCCTCAGTGAGCTCTGCTCTGTGCTGCCAGCCCAGGCTGAGTTGAAGCCCTCTGTGCCTGTGTGCTGTGCCCGGGGTGGCTGCAGGCAGTGCCCCAGCCCTGCTGGGCTGGGCACAGGAGCTGCTCCTGGGCAGAGCTGTCTCTCTGCAGCGCTGCCCTTGCCAGGAGCTGCCTCTGTGCCAGGAGCCCGGCCCAGCTCAGCAGCACAGACACGGCACAAGGGCTTGAGTGACCCTCTCCAGGCTTGTGCTGGGGCCCTGAACATCAGTCCCTGAGAGGGAGCTGGAGAAACCTCTCAAGAATTCAAAGTCAGAATCCAGCTCCAAAGTTTCTTGAAGTTTTACTGGGTCCCGCTGAGGGACACGACACAGAAAGTGTCCCCAGGCCCCAGCCAGAGCAGAGAAGTGCAGGCAGTGATGACACGTGGGGACAAAGAGGAGCCAAGTCTTGGTGCCCTGGGCCACAGCAGCCTCTGTGCCACCAAGGGCCGTGAGGAGTCACCTTGTCCTGAGGCCCTGGGGCCTCCTGGCACAGCCCCGGCAAGGCTGGGCACTGTCAGCCCCTTGTCCTGCCCTCAGCATCCCCCTCCCATCCCAGTGGCCTCAAGGATGTGCTGGAAGGAGTCCCTGGGGAGCCTTGGTCAGGAATGGCCCTGGGGGCTCCTTAATGCTCCCAGGGACTGCAGGCTTTTCAAAGGACTTAGGGCTTTGCTTTTGCCTTGGAGTCTCAGAGAGGTCTGTGCAATCACGGCCTCCGGTTATCTGCTTTAATTAGTCCCTTGAGAGGCTTTGTCAGTAATGACACTCAGTGCACTCATTAATGCTTCAAAGCACTTCAGGTTTTTAAAGGTACTTGATGCTTCCCTTTTAAAACTGACTTTGTGAAAGGTTTGTGCCATTGTTGCCCAAATTATCTACTTTAACAAGTCCTTTGAGATTCTCAATCAGTAAAAGCACTCAGTGGGGCTCGTCAGTAATTCCGGCTACTCAAGGTTTATACAAGGACTTTTTTTTGGCACTGAGTCTGAGAGGTTTGTGCACTCGTGGCCTCCAATTATTTGCTCTAATCAGTCCCTTGAGATTTTTACTCAGTAACAACACTCGGTGAAGCTCATTCACGCTTCAAGGTAATCCGGGTCATTTAAGCACTTCTTTTTGCCACTGAGTCTCTGAGAGGTTTGTGCAATCATGGCCCCAATTATCTGCTTTAAGGAGTCCCTTGAGAGCTATGCATTGACACTCAGTGGGGCTCATCAATGCTTTGAGATACTCAGGGTGTTTAAGGTACTTTGGGTTTTTCCTTCCCACACTGAGTCTCTGAGAGGTTTTGGTGCAATCCTGGCCTCCAATTCTCTCCTCCAAGGACTCCATGAGGAACCTGTGTTGGGGATGGACCTCAGGGTGACCCTTTAATGCTTCCAGACACTTTGGGTTTTTCCTCTGACTTTGACTCCTGGAAAGGTTTGTGCAATCTCTTCTCAGGCCCTGAGGTTCCAGGGCTCAGCACCAAATGCATCACTGGGCTTATTAGGAGAAAGCAAGTCCTGACAAACCACGGCTGTGCCTTGATTTCCTTCTGGCCTGGTGCAGTTCCTTAGGAAGTCTTTTTTCCTAGAGTTATGGAGAAATATTTTAAAGAGCGTCGAAGGAATCAACACTCTTCTTTTCAAAGGGGGTATTTTTCTCTTGAGAGCAGAGGTCATTGCAGCATTCAAGTGACTGATACTGATCCAGGGTCTCTCCTAAGGAAGTCTGGCCTGGTCAGAGGAGCTGTGCCTTGAGCTCTGATCCAGTTTGGACAACCATGCTCCACATTCCCTAACCCCATCCTGCCTCTCCTCACTCACCTGGGACCTGCTTTGCTCAGAGAACTGGGTTCACTCAGACAAAGAGAGGTTTTCTTCCTTTCTTAGCAATCAAAACCTCCTAAGTTCCAAACAATCTCCTCAATTTGTGGCAAGCCCAAGGTGTCACCAAGGAGGTTCCCCTTCCCAAGGCAGAACCATGCAAGGAAGGTTTTAGACACCAACGAAGATGTACAATAAACAAAAATTTAGAGTCAGCTGGAGGCAGAATTAGACCAACTCCTCAAGGACAGACAAGCTTTGAACTCCTTGCAAGTCAAAGCTCTAGGTGGGTTGTTGGGAGGTGTGTGAGTGAGGCAAGAGTGAGGGCAAGGGAAATGCAGAGAGCCCTGGAAGTGCTTCTGTGCACACAGGCTGTGGGGAAGGGCGCTGCAGCCCAGGCCTGGGCCAGGAGGGAGGCTGGATCATCATCCCAAGCTGCCCGGGGCCATGGCAAGGGGCTGTGGCCATGGACACTGGCCTGAGCCCAGTGCCTGGGCCCCTTGCCCAGGGCTGGTGTCAGTGGCCAGAGCCAGAGGGGATCCCTTGCTGGGGGCTGTGCCACGGCCACCTGCCCTGTGCCGCGCTGGCTGCTCAGGCGCCGCGGAACCAGCAGCAAACGCCGCTGCCAGGGCCAAAGGCAGCTCAGCCAGGCAGAAAGGGGCAGTGCTGGGCACTGGTTCCATGGCAACCCTCACTGGGACAGCACACCTGGGTCACCTGTCCTGGCAATTGCCACGGAAACCTGGCTCATTGGGAATGCAATGGTGGACAAAGGTTTTAGGAGGGCCTGTCTCAATAGGACAAAGGGTGCTGGTTTTAAACTGAAGGAAGGGAGGTTCAGATGCGGAGAGATAAGGAAGAAATTTTTGAGCATGAGGCTGGTGATCCACCAGGACAGGCTTTCCCAGAGAGCTGGTCAATGCCCCCTCCCTGGAAACATTCAGGTCCAGCTGGGACAGGGCTCTGAACAACCTGATCTGGTGAAAGATGTCCCTGCTCATCGCAGGCCTTTGGATGAGATGAGCACTGCAGAGCTCTTCCCATCCCAGCCATTCCAGGATTACATGGGGAGAAGGGGCTGCTCACTGGACTCCATCCACTCCCTTGACTCCTCCTTGTCTCTGCTGGAGCCCACATCCAGCAGCCAAAGCCAGCCCCTTCTCTGGCCTTTCCCCCCCTGCCCCAGGGGCTGCCAGAGCCAGGGAGGCGCAGGTGACCTTGAGGCTTTGCAGGGCTCAGGGACAGCGGCTGTGCCAGAGTCAGGGCTGAGGTGTCACTCTGCGGGCTGGGGCAGAGCCCAGGCAGAAATGAGCCCTGAAGCAGCAGCTGTGCAGTGGGGGCCAGCAGGCCGGGCTGCCAAGGGAGGCTTCTGGCCATGGCCTGGAAGCAGCTGCTGCTGCCAAGGTGCCTTTGGTGCCTCAGGCTCTCCCTGGCACAGCTCCCAGCACGGCACTCTGCACTTGTGCCCGAGCCCTTCGTTGTGTTGGCTTGGTCTGGGGCTTTTCCTGCAGCGGGACCTGCCCTGGTCATGGCACAGGAAAGGCAGTTCCTCATGGAGCAGGAGGCTCTGCGTGGAATGGGCTCAAACAAGTCCAACAAGGCCCTGTTTGCTTCAAAATTGCTTCCTAGAGCACTATATTCTATATAATTGTTACAGCTCCTATACTGTGGAGTAAATAACTCTCTTTTTTCTATTTGCTCTGTTGTGTAAATAAATCTTTCTGTCTAATCCTGATCAGAATCAATCATAGCTGCATTTATGGAAATATATCTGGTATTGAATCGGTAATCCTGGGGGACAAATTGCATTGCAGTTCAATTCCACCTGTCCAGTCTTTTACACGTAAACCTTTGACAAAGTCTGGGACTAGGATTGGATCCAGCCACTCCCAGTCTCCTCTCTTAGATGGAATTTGAAAAGTCAGGCATCCTGGAGGGGTTTGAGGATCCATGGTGTCTGTTGGGTGTCATTTCTCCACCTCATGACTCAGGAGGAGTTTCTCCAGTGAAGAAATGAAGCTTTTGCCTGGAGCTCCCACTCTGCCCATGACAGGAAGCTGTCAGAGTCTGTCCAAGGATGTGATATGCCTCGTGACTGTCTCCAATGATTGAGGACTGAGACCCCAGACTCTGAAAGCAACCCCTGGCCTGGCTGAGGTGGAACGCTTGCCAAGTCTCGGAGGACTGGTATGCATCTCCATGAGAGCGGAGTGCAAGAACAATGGAACTGGTCACAGTGGACTGAGCCAAGGCTGCCTGTCCAAACTGGTCTGTCCGTACTGGAGGTACGGTTTGCAGCTTGTTCCTGAGCACTCAGCCTTTACACAGTTGGTTCCTGCTTTGGCTCTGTGCCCCTTGCTTTGCTTCCCGCCTTGACCAACCTATAGAACCTCTGGAGACCCCCGCTCACTTTTGTGATCACCCCACTGGAGAAGATTGCGTCTATAGGCATCGTTAGGCGTCGAAGACTCGACCCTCCACGTTTGTAGCTATAATCCCCTTCCCCTCTTTCTCTCTCTTTCCTACTATTTTTTATTTCTCTCCCCACTATGGCATTTGTTGGCACTAAATAAAGGTGCATTTGTGATGGAGTAAACTGAGTTTGTCCCCCGCTGTGTCTTTTGCGCTCTGAGATCCCTAAAACGAACCATCAGGTTCCCTGCATATATTTGCGGACCCTGACATGAAATGGGCGTCACGGACAGGATCTTGATGGACAGAGGGGTTGCGGGTTTTGTATAGCTTGTAACAGGGGAAGGACCCTCGTCTCAGCCGCACCTAGCACGCCACTTCAGTGAGCGCTGTTAGAAAGCAAGGGGGGCCAGGGAAAATTCCCGCCAACTGTATACACCCAGGCGAATAGCACTCCCTGTCATCAGGATTTCACAAAAGGATCTCATTGTGCAAAAGATGGGACTGTAGTTAGTTTTTTTTGGGTTGGTTTTTTTGGGGTTTTGTTGGTTTTTTTGTGTGTTTTCGGCTGCTTGGTGTAGTTGAGGAGACAACCATTTGTAACTAAAGTGAACCTCCCAGGCAGTTTTGGTCTCCTCGCCCATTCCAGGGAAGCGAAGGGAAACACAGTTTTAGCTGTGCCTTTGGTGTAACTTGAAGCGTACCTCCCTGAGAGTGCTTTTGGCCCCTGCACAAAATGAGTGAAAAAGATAAGAATGCATTTTATGCTTTGCTAGCAAAACATAGTGCTAGACCTTCTCCAGACGGAGAAAGGTGGGCACAGAATAATTGGTTTAACTTTGAAAACATTGTAGATAGAATATATTCTTTGCAACATGATGCTAGATACAAACTGGGCAGAAATAAAACCATTCTTTGCTCAGTTTTGGGGGCCTGTCTTTCGGCAGCCATAGAAACCCGTTTTGAGCGGGTGAGTGAAGAAAAAGCAGTCATAGAATCCCTGCAGAATTTGGTAGAAGCTTTGCAAAAGCAATTAGAACAGGAAAGAAATCAGATTTATTTGCTGCAGATTTCTCTTGCAGAAGAGCGAAGCAAAAATTTAAAATCTGCAGGTTTACCCACAGAAATAGAAGGAAAGGAGACATACAACATGAAACAAATATACCCTCAGAAAGAATTAGTACACATGCAAAATTGTGAAGAACACTGTTGCTCCAACTTGAGACCTCTCATCAAAACAGAATATAATCATATAAATGAAGAGGATCATGATCCCCACATAACCACCAAAGAAATACCATACACAGCCACTGAATTAGCTAAATTAAAGAAAGAATACTCCCGCCTCCCTAGTGAATCAGAGACGGAGTATGTTTTCAGAGTTTCCCTCACAGGGGGCGACCAAATTAAATGAAGTGAACAAGAAGCAAGTGGCTACTGGGGACATGGAGTTTTCTTAACAACAGGAAATATGCATGCTCCATAGTCCCTGACACAGCGTGCAGCTCACTGGGCAGGGGGGTTAAACCCCCTTGAGAGGGGCGACCCTCTGGCAATAGTCGGCACCTCGGACCAACTCCTAGAAAACATACACAAAGCTGCATGCTTGCAAATGATACAGGAAAGAAAATTAATCTCTGGCTGTGAGTCGCCAATGCAACAGCCTGTCAAACCTGAGATTATGACCCCTTTAATTCGAGGTCTGCCAGAGTCTCTTAAACCAACAGCAATTCTTCTTCAAAAAACAATAGCATCTATCACTCCGGTAGATAGACTTGAAAGATTTCTTGGCCATACAAGAGATCAAACTGGTTCCACTGACTCCTCACCTTTTACAACTCCTAGCACACAATCTAACAGCAGTCATAAACTTTGGACATGGAGTGAGGTAGCAGAGGAGTTAATAAGTTACAATAGAAAATATGGACCAGTGAAGTACTCAGAGGATAAACCAGAAAAACCCAGAGGAGTCAGGCACATTGCTTCTCCTAATGAAAAACCAGAAAAGGGAAAACAAATTTCTAACCGGCAGCAGCTGTGGTTGCTAGGGCTGAAAAGGGGAGTTCCACGAGAAGTAATGGATAAATTGCCGTATGATAAATTGGCTAAAATCATTTCCAATTGGCCCTGTCCCAAACCTATTGTGTTGGAATCATCCAACCAACAACCCAGTGCACCTCCTCTTCCACAAGCCTTGGGCAACCAGCCACAACATTCCCCAACACAGGTTTTAAGTAATGAGACACAGCATGCTCTCTCCCCACTTCAGGGAAGTGAAACACACCAACCTCCTTTAAACTAGAAACTCCGTTTCTTGATAGTGAGCGAAGAAACGGAGACTGGATGTTTTTGAGGAAGCTCACAAAGGACCCGAGAACAGGGGACATATTGATTACAGCAATAGTTGGCCCCAAACAAATATTAATAGCTTTTGTTGTGGACACAGGGGCCCAAATCAGTGCATTGAAAATCACACACGCCCAAAAGTGTGGGCTTCTTCCCAGCAAAAAACGATGTTGTGTTTTAAATGTCCTAGGAACTACAGAGTCTATGAGTATGGCTCTAGTAAAACTCACACTGCCCGCAGAAGACAACCCAATAGCTGTCCAAATGGTCATTGGAAACATTCCTGACAGTTTGTTAGGGATGGATATACTTGCTGGGAGACGATGGGAAGACTCAGAAGGCTTTCTCTGGTCTTTCGGAGCTCCCAGCCTTAACATCAGGCTGCTACAAACAGCTCCTTCCCTACCGTTCAGCAAAATCACTTCTGTGAAACAATATCCTTTACCCTCTGGTGCTAAAGATGGCATCAAGCCAGTCATTCAGGAATTGAAAGATCAAGGAGTAATTGTTAACACTCACAGCGCTTTTAACTCACCAATCTGGCCAGTTAAAAAACCCAATGGAAAGTGGAGACTGACAGTTGATTACAGACGGCTTAATGCCAACACAGACCCTCTTACAGCAGCGGTCCCAAATACAGCTGAATTAATAATATCAATTCAGGAGAAAGCTCACTCTATTACGGCAACAATAGATGTTAAAGACATGTTTTTCATGATACCCATACAACAAGAAGATAGGGACCGTTTTGCCTTTACATGGGAGGGACAGCAATACACCTTCACACATCTACCCCAAGGGTAGAGACACTCCCCCACTTTAGCCCACCATGCTTTAGCCCAAGAATTAGAAGAACTATCTAAACCTGACACTGTAGCTGTTTACCAATCCATAGATGATATTTTAGTGGGAGGGGAAGAAAAAGAAGTAGTGGAGGATGTTCAACAGAAAATAATTTCCCACTTAGAAAGCCTTGGTTTGCAGATCCCCTCAGAAAAAATACAAAAACCTTCTCAAGAAGTGAAATTTTGAGGCATCTGGTGGAAAGGAGGTATGACATGCATCCCACCAGACACCCTAACTTCTTCAGATCAAATCAAGATGCCCGAATCTAGAAAAGAACTCCAACAAGCTCTAGGACTATTGCTATTTTGGAGAAAACACATTCCAGATTTTTCAATTATTGCCAGACCTCTTGATGATTTGTTGAGAAAGGGAGTAAAATGGCACTGGAGCCCTTCTCAGGAAGAAGCATTACAATTGTTGATTTTTGAAGCCACAGCTCATCAGGCCCTAGGCCCTATCCACCCAGCAGATCCTTTTCAGGTAGAATGGGGATTTGCTACCTCAGGATTGTCAGTACATATATGGCAGAGGGGTCCTGAAGGCCCAATCAGACCTGTTAGCTTCTACTCCCGTGGCTTGAAAGATGCTGAAAAAAGATATACAACTTGGGAGAAAGGCTTATTTGTTGTTACCCAAGCTCTCATAGAAGTAGAAAAAATCACAAGAAAACAACCAATTGTGTTGAGAGGTCCCTTTAAAGTCATTAAAATAGTGATCACAGGGACTCCACCTCCTTAAGGGGTAGCACAACGAGCCTCAGTAAGGAAATGGTATGCACAAATAGAGCATTATAATAACATCTTTTCAATTACTGAAGGCGCTGTGAAAAATTTACCAATACAAGACACAGAGAATCTGAACAGCAGCCAAGACAAACCTGCCTCAGTTCTTAAAATAGCCCCTCCCTTCTCCCCTGAGCAAACAGCACATTCATGGTTTACTGAGGCCTCAGCTAAGCGTGAAGGAAAAGTGTGGAAATACAGAGCTGTAGCTTTGCACACTTCTTCTGCAGAGCGGATCATTACAGAAGGGGAAGGCAGTGCCCAAATTGGGGAACTTAGAGCTGTTTGGAGTGTTTTCCAGAGGGAGGCACAAAACACCTCTCTTGTCTGTATTTACACTGACTCCTATGCTGTATATAAGCGCTGCACTGAATGGCTGCCTTTCTGGCAACAGAATGATTGGGAAGTTAACAGAATTCCAGTGTGGCAGAAAGAAAAGTGGCAAGAAATTTTACAAATTGCAAGTCAAGGGAATTTTGCTGTAGGGTGGGTAGCCTCTCACCAGACAGATGATAATCCAGCAGGAGAATGGAATAACAGAGCTGATGAATTAGCAAAATTAAGTCCTCTGAAAAAGGATGAAATCACTGAAGATTGGGAGCACTTATTAGAATGGCTGCATGTAAAACGACAACACGCAGGTACAAAAGATTTATACAAGGAAGCTCATGCCCGGGCTTGGCCCGTTACCAGAGAAATGTGTAACACCTGCATTTCAGCCCGTGAGCAGTGTCGCAAATGGCTAGAAAGACATCCTTTAGAGGATGACCCACTACACTTGAGGACAGGTAAAGGCTTATGGGATGCATGGCAGGTAGATTACATGGGTCCCTTTAAGCAATCAGGAGGTAAACATTTTGTGTTAGTGGGGGTTGAGATTACATCTGGATCAGTTCAAGCCGAGGCATTTAAAAGGGCTACAGGGGAAAACACTGTTAAAGCATTGCAGACATGGTTCGGGACTTTCCCAAAACCACAGGAAATTCAATCTGATAATGGGTCACACTTTACTGCTAAAGTAGTACAGGAATGGGCAAAAGGTGAAGGGATAAAATGGACTTTTCACACTCCCTACTACCCTCAAGCTAACGGAATTGTAGAAAGGACTAACGGTCTTTTAAAACGACTTCTGAAACCACAAGAGGGAGGCTGGGATGGCCGGTTGCATAAAGCTGTGCAAAGTGAAAATGAAAGATGGGGGGTAAATGGGTGCCCCAAAATTACTGCTTTTTGCCCAAATCCTCTGAGCTTAATCTCCTCACAAAGAGGACCAAATGATCCTAAAAATCCAGTTCATGACCCGGGACACCCTGTTTTGGTAGACCTCCCTACGGTGGGAGAAGTACCACTTGTGTTGAAAACTTCTCTGAATAAAGTTTCGTGGATAGCATCTGATGCCTTAGGAAAAGAACATCGGATAAATACCCGCTGGATAATTCCATCGTTTTAATGTTCTGCCCTTAAGTGGCAGATTTTTCTGTGTTTTGCTATTGCAGGAGAACTCCGAGGGGACACTTCAAGTGACATGAAAACAAAATAACCATGTTAACATTATTAATACTTCTCTGTATCCTGCCACACTCCCATGGCCAGGAGCCAGCTGAGTGGCCGTGGTCTGAAGCCACTGTTAGATATACCAGTACTCAAGAATCACATCCCAGAAGTCGTCACCTGAACCTGGCAACCTCAGGGTATCATGGTGGTCCACGTGAGTGGGGATGGGATAAGAATGAACGGGTTACAACTCTAAATGGAACAGTTGGTTTGGGGATATTTTTGTGGGCGGATGTTGGGATCGGGATTGTGTGGGGCTGGGTGGGTGGGATGTGGTTTGATAGTAAATCAAACTTGGAGAGTTCTTGATCACATGGACTGGGATCACATGGACTGGGATTTCACAGGCTGGACCATCTGGATCAGAACCATAGAGACTGGGATCATCTGGACCGGGGTGGCCGCCTCGGAACGATGCGAACCGAGGCGGTCCCGCCCGGCCCAGGGCAACCTCCCCGTCCCTCCCAGTCCCGCCCGGCGGCGCGGCCAAAACTCCCCGCAGCGAACGCGGCGGTCCCGGAGCGATCCTGGAGCCGATCCCGGAGCGATTCCGGGTCCGATCCCGGTCCCTGTTTCAGCCTCGGTCTCAGTCTCGGTCCCGGAGCGCTCCCGGTGCTGATTCCGGTCGCGGTGCCGATCTCGATCCCGGAGCGGTGCCAGTCTCGGTGCCAGTGCCGGTTCCAGTTTCAGTCCTGGTCTCAGTCTCGGTGTCGGAGCGGTGCCGGTGCCGTTTTTGGTCCCGGAGTGCTCCCAGTGCCAATCCCAGTCTTGGGCCCGGAGCGGTGCCAGTCTCGGTGCTGGTTCCGGTGCCGGTCTCGGTCTCGATCCCGGAGCGCTCCCGGTCTGGGTTCTGGCCGCAGTCCTGGAGAAGTCCTGGTGCCGGTGCCGGTTCCGAAGCGCTCCCGGCGCCGGTCCCAGTGTCGGTGTCGGTCTCAGTCTTGGTTCCGGTACCAGTTCTGGTGCCGGTTTCGGTGTCGGTCCCACAGTGCGGGTCCCGGAGCGGTGCCGGTCTCGGTTCCGGTGTCGGTCTCGGTCTTGGTGCTGGTGCCGTTTCTGGTGCTGGTCTCGGTCTCGGTGCCGGAGATTTTAGGGTCTTTTGGGTGATTTTAAGCCAAACCGGGCCCTTTTAGGACCGCGCGTTCCCTTGACCCCGCCCATTCCCCCTCAGAATTCCCGCCGTTTCCTGGACCCCGCCCCTTTCCCCTCCCAGTTCCCGCCCTTTCTCTGACCCCGCCTCGTTCCATTCGTTCCCCGCCCTTTCATTGGCCACGCCTCTTTTCCCTTGGGCCCCGCCTATCTGCTGGCGCGTTCCGTCCAGCGCATGCGCAGACGACCCAGAGGTGGCTCTCCCGGGCGCCGCCATCGTTGTTCCCGGTCCCCCGAGCCGGCTCCGGCGTGTCCGAGACCTGCGGTGGGGGAATGGGGGTCTATAGGGGATCTATAGGGGATCCATAGGGGATCTATAGGGGTCTGAGAGGACCTGGAAGTCTCCTTAGAGGATTTGGTGGGGGATCTGCAGGAGATTTGGGGCGGTCTGTAGGGGCTTTAGGGCGGTCTGGGGATCCCTAAAGGGGGCTGGGCGGGTCTCGGGGCTCTATCGGGGTCTGGGGCTCTGTAGAGGGTCCAGCGGGGTCCGTAAAGGGGCTCCGGGCGTCCCTAAATGGGGTCTGGGTGTCTGTGGGGGATTTGGGGGGTCTCTGTGGCGTTCTGGGGGGTTGGGGGGTCTGTAGGGGATCTCTAGGGGTCAGCGGGAGCCTGTAGCGGGTCCGGAGAGGTCTGGGGGTGTCTGTGGGTCCCTGTGGGGGATTTGGGGGGTCTGGGGGGGTCTGGAGGTCCCCAGGGGGGTCTGAGGGGATATGTAGGGGCTCGATAGAGGGTCCGGGGGCGCCTGGGGGACCCTATAGGGGATCTGGGGTTCTTTGCATGGGATGTAAGGGGGTCTGGGGGAGTCTTGGCATCTCCATAGTGGAGTTTTGGGGCCCATAAAGGAAATTTTTGGGAATTTTTGGCTCTGTACAGCTAATTCGTGGAAATTTGGGGTCCAAACTGGGCAATTTTGGGTGCTCTATTGGGATTTTTTTTTTTGAATTTTGGGGCCTCTGTTAGGAATTTTGGGGAATTTTGGGTCTAAACGTAGGAACTTGTGGAATTTCCTGTCCAAGCGTGGGAATTTTGGGTAATTTTGGGTCCTAACTTGGGAATTTGGGGAATTCTTTTTCCTAGATATCCTCTTCAAGTTCTCGGTGAGTGGCAGCACGGCACGGGCAAGTCCTGCCTGCTGCACAACTTCATTGAGAGCAAGTGTAGGAATTTCTGTGAATTTTCAAGGATTTTGGCAGTTCTAGGGGGTCGTGGGATTTTTGGGAATTTTGGAGGGATTTTTTTTTCATTTTGGGGGACGTCTTGTGTATTTTGAGGGGATTTTTGAGGTATTTTTAGGACTTTTGGGGTGGTGTTTTTGCATTTTTAGAGTGTTTTCTGTTGCTGTTTGCGGGCTTTGGGGAATATGTTGGGAATTTTGAGAAATCTGAGGAGTTGGGGGATTTTTAGATAATTTTGGAGAATTTTTGGGCAGTTTGGGGGGTTTTTAAAATATTTCTGGACATTTTTAGGATTTGGATTTTTTGGTTTTTTTCTTTTATCTTCTGGGCGATTTTTGTTGGTGTTTAGGGAAATTTTTGGACTTTTTTGGGAATTTGGGAAATTCTGGGTAGTCTGGGAAATTTTGGGAATATTACTGGAATTTTTGCAGGCATTTTCTGGGTTTTTTTCTTTTTTGAGCTATTTTGAGGCTTTTTGCAGTTTGTTTTTTTCTATAGTTTTCCTTTTGTATGCAATTTTGGGGGGATTTTTTTTTTTTAATTTTTTGGGAATTCTGTGTCTCCGGGCTCTCCCCCATCCTGCGGCATTTTGGGCAATTTTCTGTCACTCTTGGGTCATTTTTGGTCACGCTTTGGGTCATTTTCAGCCGTATTTTGTAATTTCAGTGGCATTTCTAGTCAGTTTTGGGTCATTTGGGGGCCATTTTGTGGCCATTTTCTGTCCCTTTTCGGGCATTTTTGGTCTCTTGAGGGGCGTTTTTGGTGCCGTTCGAGCCATTTTTTGCCGGTCTCAGTCCCGGTCTCCGGGCGGTGCCGGTCCCGGTGCCGGTCCCGGTGCCGCTCTTGGTCCCGGAGCGCTCCCGGCGCCAATCTCGTTCTCAGTCCCCGTCCCTGGGCGGTGCCAGTCTCGGGGCTGGTTCCGCTGCCGCTCTCGGTCCCGCTCTCGGTCCCAGTCCCGGAGATTTTAGGCGGGTTTGGGTAATTTTAGGCCAAACTGGGCAGGTTTAGGGTGGATTTTCGGCCCCTTTGGATGATTTTAGGCCAAATCTGGTGGGTTTTCGGGTGGGCTTTAGGTACATTTCATTGATTTTAAGCCAAACTAGGTCTTTTCAGGGTTGATTTGACGCCCTTTTTAGGAGTTTTAAGGGGATTTTTTGCCATTTTGTGTGGATTTAAACCAGTCTGGGCAATTTTAGACGACATTGGTTGGTTTTAGACCCCTTTAGATGATTTTATCCCCAACGGGCTGATTTTAGACCGAACCCTGTGGCTATAGGGTGGCTTTTAGTGCCCTTTGGGTGATTTTAGGCCACTTTGTGGGGATTGCAGGCCTCTTAGGGTGATTTGAGGCCAAACCTGATCCGTGTTAGGGTGGATTTTAGGCCCTTTTGGAGAAATTTAGGCGCATTTTGGTGATTTTAAGCGAACCCGGGCGGTTTTAGGACCGCGCGTCGCCTTCGCCCCGACTCTTTCCCCTCACGATTCCCGCCCTGTCCCTGACCCCGCCCCTTTCCCGTCCCAGTTCCCGCCCTTTCCTTGGCCCCGCCCTCCCAGGCCGGGCCCGGGCCCGGGGGAGGAGGAGAAGGGAGGGAGGAAGAGGCGCAGCGGCGGCAGGAGCGGGAGGAGAAGACGAGCGGAGGGAGCGGCGGCTCCAGCGCTCCCTGAACTGGCGGCACCGCCGGGATCATCGCCCCCATCCCGCAGGTGGCCGGGGAGGGGGAGCTCGCCCCAAATATCCCGGGGGTCCCTGGGTTTGGGGTTTTTGGGGTGTCCCGGTGTCGGCAGAGCCCCTGGAATTGCCGGGACCCCGCTGGGGCTGGAGGGGCGGGATGGGCGGGAAAGCGGTTCGGGGTCCCGGTGCCGGCAGTGTCTGCTCCCAGTATGAGCCTAGTCAGTCCCAGTATGAGCCCGGTCACTCCCAGTATGAGCCCGGTCACTCCCAGTATCCGTAGGTGGGGAGACAGAAGAGGGGGGAGCTTTAAGGGTTCCTGGGACTCGCCGCAGCCCGGGGAGGGCAGGCACCGAGCAGACGGGGGATCTCCTTCCCCTTCCCTGTGACACGGAGGCAAATCCCATCCTGTCCTTGTCCTTCCTCCCCCAGACAAGGAGCCGAGCATGGAGAGCAGGGAGGACAAATCCCCGTGGCAGAAGCTCCTGGCAGAGGCCGTTTTGAGCGGCTCCACAGCGCAGGAATGCAATGGAGAGGAAAAGGGCCGAAGGTCCCTGAGGAGGAGGGGCTGCAAACGCAGCTGGCGAGGATGTGAGGAGGAAAGAGCCAGGCCGGGCCGGGAAGGCGGCCGGAGATGGAGCCAGAGCTCAGAGCTGGTGGTCCATGAGCAGCTTCGTGATGGGGAGAAGCCCCACAAGTGCTCCGAGTGTGGGAAGAGCTTCAGCCAGGCCAACAGCCTGATCTGCCACCAAAGCATTCACACAGGTGAACGGCCCTACGAGCGTGGGGAATGTGGGAAGAGCTTCAGCCAGAGAATCAACCTGATCCAGCACCAGAACATCCACACTGGGGAAAGGCCGTACAAGTGTGGGGAGTGTGGGAAGGGCTTCAGGTACAGAGCCAACCTGAACTTCCGCCAAAGGATCCACACTGGGGAGAAGCCCTACGAGTGTGGGGAATGTGGGATGAGCTTCAGCCAGAGGTCCAGCCTACTCCGCCACCAGATGTTCCACACAGGGGAACGACCCTACGAGTGTGGGGAATGTGGGAAGAGCTTCACAGAGAGAGCCACCCTGACTGAACATCAGAACATCCACACTGGGGAAAGGCCGTGCACGTGTGGGGAATGTGGGAAGGGCTTCAGGCAGAGAGCCAACCTGAGGCTACACCAAAAGATCCACACTGGGGAGAGGCCCTATGAGTGTAGGGAATGTGGGAAGAGTTTCATCCAGAGTTCAAGTCTGATCAGCCACCAAAGCATCCACACCGGAGAGAGACCCTATGAGTGTGGGGAATGTGGGAAGAGCTTCAGTCTGAGGTCCAGGCTGATCTTTCACCATAAAATCCACACTGGGAAAAGGCCCTACAAGTGTGGGGAATGTGGGATGAGCTTCAGGCGGAGCTCCCACCTGATCCTCCACCAAAGGACCCACACCGGGGAACGGCCCTACGAGTGTGGGGAATGTGGGAAGAGCTTCAGCCAGAAAATCAACCTGATCCAGCACCAGAACATCCACACTGGAGAAAGGCCGTACAAGTGTGGGGAATGTGGGAAGGGCTTCAGCCACAGAGCCAGCCTGAGCTTGCACCTAAAAATCCACACTGGGGAGAGGCCCTACAAGTGTTGCCAGTGTGGAAAGGGGTTTCGGGTCAGCAGCAAGCTCCTTGAACACCAGCAGACACACACAGAGGAGAGGCCCTTCCGCCGCCCTGACTGCGGGAAGGGCTTCAGGCACAACCCCAACCTCATCATCCACCGGCGCATCCACACTGGGGAGAGGCCCCAAGAGTGTCCCCAGTGTGGGAAGAGCTTCTCACAGAGCTCAGCCTTGACCCAACACCAACCAAGGCACCATCAGGAAAGCCCTGCCAGTGCCCCCAGTGCAGAAAGAGCTTCGAGCTCTGCTCCAGCTCCAGCCCCCACTGGAGGAGCCACATTGGGCAGAGCCCCGGTGACCCACATTCCCTGTGTTCCGTGTTGGGAAGTCACCTTGCCGGTTATCCTTTTGATTAGACCTTAGTTATTTTCTCTTCTCCCTCTCTTTGTCCTGCAAAAGCCAAGAGAGATTGTATCCCTGCTTTCGTGCCTGAGATCTTTAGGTTTTGTGAAATTCTTTTCTCAGGGAATTTTCTGTAACCAAGAGGAGTGTTTTTCTAAAAACTGTAGCATTGTTTTTCATTCCTTTTCCTAGGAGAGACTTCTTCTTGATGTCCCTCTGGTCTGACCAGTGTGATTGATGAGGTTTGTCTTTTTGTCACCAATCAGATTGGTCTGTGTAAAATACTAAGGGAGACACATTCGAAAAACTAAAGGAGTCATTTTCAGCCTTGGGAAGCTCCGAGTCTCCCAGCTCGGTCCCGCCCAGTCCCGCCCGGAGGCGCGGCCAAAACTCCCCGGAGCGAGCGCGGCGGTCCCGGAGTGATTCCGGGTCCGATCCCCGTCCCGGTTTCGGGCTCGGTCTCAGTCTCGGTCTCGGATCAGCGCCAGTGTCGGTGCTGGTTCCGGTGCCGGTCTCGGTCTGTCCCGGAGCGCTGCCGGTCTCGGTTCTGGCCGCGGTCCTGGAGCCTTCCCGGGGCCGGTTCCGAAGCGCTCCCGGTGCCGGTCGCAGTGTCGGTCGTGGTCTCAGTCTTGGTCCCGGTACCAGTTCTGGTGCCGGTTTTCGTCTCGGTCTCGATGTCGGTCCCAGTGCCGGTGCCTGTGCGGGGCCGGTCTCAGTTGCTGTGACGGTCTCAGCCTTGGTGTTGCTGCGGGTTCCGGTGCTGATCTTGTCTCGGTCTTGGTCCCGTTCCCGGAGACTTTTGGCCCATTTGGATGATTTGAAGCTAAACCTGGTGGATTTACGGTGGATTTTCGGCACAATTGGCGATTTTAAGCGAAACCGGGCGGTTTTAGGGCCGCGCGTTCCCTTGACCCCGCCCCTTTCCCGTCCCAGTTCCCGCCCTTTCCTTGGCCCCGCCCTCCCAGCCCGGGCCCGGGGGAGGAGGAGGAGGGAGGGAGGAAGAGGCGCAGCGGCGGCAGGAGCGGGAGGAGAAGACGAGCGGAGGGAGCGGCGGCTCCAGCGCTCCCTGAACTGGCGGCACCGCCGGGATCATCGCCCCCATCCCGCAGGTGGCCGGGGAGGGGGAGCTCGCCCCAAATATCCCGGGGGTCCCTGGGTTTGGGGTTTTTGGGGTGTCCCGGTGTCGGCAGAGCCCCTGGAATTGCCGGGACCCCGCTGGGGCTGGAGGGGCGGGATGGGCGGGAAAGCGGTTCGGGGTCCCGGTGCCGGCAGTGTCTGCTCCCAGTATGAGCCTAGTCAGTCCCAGTATGAGCCCGGTCACTCCCAGTATGAGCCCGGTCACTCCCAGTATCCGTAGGTGGGGAGACAGAAGAGGGGGGAGCTTTAAGGGTTCCTGGGACTCGCCGCAGCCCGGGGAGGGCAGGCACCGAGCAGACGGGGGATCTCCTTCCCCTTCCCTGTGACACGGAGGCAAATCCCATCCTGTCCTTGTCCTTCCTCCCCCAGACAAGGAGCCGAGCATGGAGAGCAGGGAGGACAAATCCCCGTGGCAGAAGCTCCTGGCAGAGGCCGTTTTGAGCGGCTCCACAGCGCAGGAATGCAATGGAGAGGAAAAGGGCCGAAGGTCCCTGAGGAGGAGGGGCTGCAAACGCAGCTGGCGAGGATGTGAGGAGGAAAGAGCCAGGCCGGGCCGGGAAGGCGGCCGGAGATGGAGCCAGAGCTCAGAGCTGGTGGTCCATGAGCAGCTTCGTGATGGGGAGAAGCCCCACAAGTGCTCCGAGTGTGGGAAGAGCTTCAGCCAGGCCAACAGCCTGATCTGCCACCAAAGCATTCACACAGGTGAACGGCCCTACGAGCGTGGGGAATGTGGGAAGAGCTTCAGCCAGAGAATCAACCTGATCCAGCACCAGAACATCCACACTGGGGAAAGGCCGTACAAGTGTGGGGAGTGTGGGAAGGGCTTCAGGTACAGAGCCAACCTGAACTTCCGCCAAAGGATCCACACTGGGGAGAAGCCCTACGAGTGTGGGGAATGTGGGATGAGCTTCAGCCAGAGGTCCAGCCTACTCCGCCACCAGATGTTCCACACAGGGGAACGACCCTACGAGTGTGGGGAATGTGGGAAGAGCTTCACAGAGAGAGCCACCCTGACTGAACATCAGAACATCCACACTGGGGAAAGGCCGTGCACGTGTGGGGAATGTGGGAAGGGCTTCAGGCAGAGAGCCAACCTGAGGCTACACCAAAAGATCCACACTGGGGAGAGGCCCTATGAGTGTAGGGAATGTGGGAAGAGTTTCATCCAGAGTTCAAGTCTGATCAGCCACCAAAGCATCCACACCGGAGAGAGACCCTATGAGTGTGGGGAATGTGGGAAGAGCTTCAGTCTGAGGTCCAGGCTGATCTTTCACCATAAAATCCACACTGGGAAAAGGCCCTACAAGTGTGGGGAATGTGGGATGAGCTTCAGGCGGAGCTCCCACCTGATCCTCCACCAAAGGACCCACACCGGGGAACGGCCCTACGAGTGTGGGGAATGTGGGAAGAGCTTCAGCCAGAAAATCAACCTGATCCAGCACCAGAACATCCACACTGGAGAAAGGCCGTACAAGTGTGGGGAATGTGGGAAGGGCTTCAGCCACAGAGCCAGCCTGAGCTTGCACCTAAAAATCCACACTGGGGAGAGGCCCTACAAGTGTTGCCAGTGTGGAAAGGGGTTTCGGGTCAGCAGCAAGCTCCTTGAACACCAGCAGACACACACAGAGGAGAGGCCCTTCCGCCGCCCTGACTGCGGGAAGGGCTTCAGGCACAACCCCAACCTCATCATCCACCGGCGCATCCACACTGGGGAGAGGCCCCAAGAGTGTCCCCAGTGTGGGAAGAGCTTCTCACAGAGCTCAGCCTTGACCCAACACCAACCAAGGCACCATCAGGAAAGCCCTGCCAGTGCCCCCAGTGCAGAAAGAGCTTCGAGCTCTGCTCCAGCTCCAGCCCCCACTGGAGGAGCCACATTGGGCAGAGCCCCGGTGACCCACATTCCCTGTGTTCCGTGTTGGGAAGTCACCTTGCCGGTTATCCTTTTGATTAGACCTTAGTTATTTTCTCTTCTCCCTCTCTTTGTCCTGCAAAAGCCAAGAGAGATTGTATCCCTGCTTTCGTGCCTGAGATCTTTAGGTTTTGTGAAATTCTTTTCTCAGGGAATTTTCTGTAACCAAGAGGAGTGTTTTTCTAAAAACTGTAGCATTGTTTTTCATTCCTTTTCCTAGGAGAGACTTCTTCTTGATGTCCCTCTGGTCTGACCAGTGTGATTGATGAGGTTTGTCTTTTTGTCACCAATCAGATTGGTCTGTGTAAAATACTAAGGGAGACACATTCGAAAAACTAAAGGAGTCATTTTCAGCCTTGGGAAGCTCCGAGTCTCCCAGCTCGGTCCCGCCCAGTCCCGCCCGGAGGCGCGGCCAAAACTCCCTGGAGCGAGCGCGGCGGTCCCGGAGTGATTCCGGGTCCGATCCCCGTCCCGGTTTCGGGCTCGGTCTCAGTCTCGGTCTCGGATCAGCGCCAGTGTCGGTGCTGGTTCCGGTGCCGGTCTCGGTCTGTCCCGGAGCGCTGCCGGTCTCGGTTCTGGCCGCGGTCCTGGAGCCTTCCCGGGGCCGGTTCCGAAGCGCTCCCGGTGCCGGTCGCAGTGTCGGTCGTGGTCTCAGTCTTGGTCCCGGTACCAGTTCTGGTGCCGGTTTTCGTCTCGGTCTCGATGTCGGTCCCAGTGCCGGTGCCTGTGCGGGGCCGGTCTCAGTTGCTGTGACGGTCTCAGCCTTGGTGTTGCTGCGGGTTCCGGTGCTGATCTTGTCTCGGTCTTGGTCCCGTTCCCGGAGACTTTTGGCCCATTTGGATGATTTGAAGCTAAACCTGGTGGATTTACGGTGGATTTTCGGCACAATTGGCGATTTTAAGCGAAACCGGGCGGTTTTAGGGCCGCGCGTTCCCTTGACCCCGCCCCTTTCCCGTCCCAGTTCCCGCCCTTTCCTTGGCCCCGCCCTCCCAGCCCGGGCCCGGGGGAGGAGGAGGAGGGAGGGAGGAAGAGGCGCAGCGGCGGCAGGAGCGGGAGGAGAAGACGAGCGGAGGGAGCGGCGGCTCCAGCGCTCCCTGAACTGGCGGCACCGCCGGGATCATCGCCCCCATCCCGCAGGTGGCCGGGGAGGGGGAGCTCGCCCCAAATATCCCGGGGGGTCCCTGGGTTTGGGGTTTGTTGGGGGGATGTTTGGAGCTCGCGGGGCTCCAAAGCCGAGCAGCAGATGCCCCTCGGGGGGACATCGGGCGCTCCCCGGGAGGTGTTTTTGGGGGGTCCCGGTGCCGGCAGTGGCTGCTCCCAGTATGAGCCCGGTCAGTCCCAGTATGAGCCCAGTCTGTGAAAAACAATGTTCACTTTCTATGTAAATTTTCAGAAACAGGTTTAATAGAAAATGAGTCAGTTAGGAGATTAAAAAAAAGCTAAGTACGTTTGGCCGGTTGGCTTGGCATTTAGCCAAGTCCACACTGCTGTATCAGAGTCATTCTTTAAATACCATTTCCATTGTATCAACCTGTTGAATGTTCATATTTTTCCATAAACTAGTTTCCATATTCCGGGAACTGTTTTGCATGGTCCCTCCTTGGGTCCACTGTTTTAGGGCATGCGTGTTTCTTGGCTGTGTCTTCATTATCACCTCCAGCTTGGGCCTTGGTCCATACTTTCTTCAGATGGTAGATGCTGATAGTTGGTATCTCAATAGCAGAGTCTCCTTTACATGTTCACTAGATGTTATCCCAACCAAACAGACAGTTTAAGCATACTATATCATCTAGTACCTCTATGCCTAATTTTCTTTACTAATAGCAGAACTAAAAAAACTTATATCATTACACAATATTCTTAACCATATAGAACACATCTTGCAAAAAGCCAAGTTTATAATATGCATTTATAACACCGGTCAGTCCCAGTATGAGCCCAGTCAGTCCCAGTACCCGTAAGTGGGGAGACAGAAGAGGGGGGAGCTTTTTGGGTTCCTGGGACTCCCAGCAGCCCGGGGAGGGTGGGGACTGAATAGATGAGGGACCCCAATAAAAGTGTGACCCCCCAACAGCTGGGACAGGGGGGAACCAGTTTGGGCCTTGGAGCTGCAGGTGGACACAGGCAGCTGCTTCTGCTCCCTCTGTGTGTCCCCGTGTTCAGCAGTGCTGCTCCATCAGTCTGTGCCCAGCAACGGGGAAAAGCCTCAGCCCTGCAGGGCCAGTGGGAAGGGAGCTGCTCCATACAGGAACAGGGAACAAAGGAAGCACATTCTTTAGGATGTGTTTTCTGTTAAAAAAAAAAAAAAAGAAAAAAAAAAGAGGAAAGAGAAAACCGGAAAAAATACAAAAGATAAAAACTGCCGCAAAACCGTGTAGTTAAAAGTCTTCCATAACTGTGGATTAAAAAGATGTAAGTGATGTTTTGAAATGAGAACTCAGTTGCTTTGTAAATGTGCTCGTGGCAAGGATTCATCAGCTGCATTCTTTTGCAGATGTTGGAATTATTTCCTAATATGAAGTAAATTTAAACTTAAAGCAATAGGAAATTGAAAGATGGATTGTGCACGACTGCATCTTGAGTGTAAAAATTTGGCAGTTTGAAACTTGGAGCAAAAGTGTTGCAAATGAAAGTTTTAAATCCCAATGGATTGTGTGACAGCAGTTTTTCCTATACTGTGTGTAGCAGCCCAAGGATTTAATCAGTGGGGTGGTGGGTGCTTTTAGCTTTGTCCTGTGCCACTCTGGGATCTCATGAAACAGGACTTCACCTGCCACCAGCCCACGTTTCCCTCTGCCACCCCAGCTCCGTGGACCTTGTGTCCCCCAAAGCAGACACAAAGTTTTCCTGCTGCTCTCCCTTTGCACAAATCCACAGAGAGCTGGGATTGTTCCAAGTCTTGTCTCTCCATTGTGCCATATTCCTAAAGAACCAGCAGCCCATCCCGATGAATACAGCAAGTTACACTGATGGTTGTCAGCTCCATTTCCTGCCTAGAAATCCTGAAACTGCTTCTAAATGCTGCTCTCCTCAGCTCTTAGACACCTACTCACACAAAGCTGGGAAAAAATCCCCTGGCTTCCGGCTTACAAGTGAGCCAAAGTTAGAGCTCTGTGGAAAATCTCTATCCATCCCTATCCTTTTAATACATCTGTATGTGGGGTGTGCATGGATGTGTCTTGTATAGAAAGGAAGGAGTGCACAAGCACCGTGCCTGACACTTTCCCTCTCTGTGTTCATTCCATACCCATGGGTACAAAGACATTATGGAAACCCTGGCGCAGACAGAGCCTTCTGTGCATGGATACAGAGACATCCAAGAGCCCCTTGGTCATCCTGCTGGAAGGACGACAAAAAGGGAGTGGGAACTCAGCAGTGAGCAGAGCTGAGGGCTGGAGAGCAGCTCTGAATGACACTAAAATGTCTCTGGGCCTCTGAGACATTGCTACTCTTCAGCCAGTGCCAGTCCCTAAGCCTGGGACTCAGTCTTCCTCATGCTGAGGGGCACCAAGGAAGGCAACAGTGTGATGGAGACTGGCATGGGCTGGGAACTCACTGGGGACAAATAGAGAGCATTGTGAAGGAAAAGGCAGGTGGAGGACAGAACTGTTCAGAGAAGAGCTGAGCTACAGCTTGAGCAAGCTTAAAAATGTCATTTGGGCCCATCCCAGATTGATTTCATTTCAGAAGGTATTGAAGAAGTTTATTTTTTGGGCGGTATCATGTTTTCTCTTGGAGATGTACACTCTGCAAACTTGAGCCGCATTGCCAAAATGCTCAAGGCAAGTCTCTGCTGCAGGGCACACCGTTTCTTCTTTGGCTGATTCCGGCCCGGTGCTGAGCCCAGCAGAGCCCTGGCAGAGCCCAGAGCAGCCTCAGCACCCGCAGAGCCCGGCTGCAAGGACAGAAACCAGAAACCGCCCGTCAGCTGAAGGCTCCTGTGCCCTTGTCCCAGCCGCCCGCGGTGCCCAGGCCACGCTGGCCGTGCTCAGGGCTGGGCCCAAAGCTGCCCATCATTGCTGGCAGGACGTGTGCCCAGCCTGCAGCCAGCCACGGCGCATCCAGCCCTCAGCAGCTGCCCAGAGCAAGATGCTCCTGTGCTGGCTGCCATCTCCCAAAAGCTCTTACCCCACCCGTGCCAAGAAGACGGGGACCCACCTCACGCCATCCGCCGCTGGAAGAAAAGCTGCTCCCAAACCACGTCCTCAGCCTTCTCCAAGGGCGCGGCCCATCCACGCCACAGCTGGTCCCAAGCACTTCCCAATCCAAACTGGACACCACCTAGAACACTTCCTTTAGAAAAACAAACAACAAATTAACAGACAAAAAGGGGAAACAAGGGAAAAGGGAAAAGATGTGATCTCTGTCAGGGGCTTGAGGAAGGGCCAATTCCGACATGCTTGGGAAAAACCCACCCACCAGTGAGGGAAACCCATGCTTTCACTCTTCCCCCCTGCACTGCCCCCCAAAATAATGGTGATCCCAAAGCAAACAAGGGCAGTGGAGCAGCCCAAGCCCTTCCTTGCCTGCCAAGCAAAGCAGCCCATGGACAAGCTCTGGAGTCCCACCTCTGCTCCCACCTTGGGGGTTTGTTTGTGTCGGGCTGGCTGCCCCAGCCCCAGCCCAGGGCACGGTGGGTGGTGGGGGCTGTTGGCAGGGCCAGGAGCCAACTCCCATTTCGTAACCACCCCAGCCTGTGCCCCCAGCCCTGCCAAAAAGCAGCTTGGCAGCCCACTGAACAATCAGTTGGACCTGCCCCAGCAAAGGGAGGAACCTGTGGTTCCTGGACAGGCCGTGCAATGCCCAAATCTGGGAGCATCCCCCTGTGCGTGGACTCATCTGCAAATTGGCTGTGGAGCCTGGCTTTGAAGAAGGTGCCAGAATCGAAGTCAGTCATCTTCACCTTTGTGGTGGCCAGGTCCCAGAAGAGGTTTTCATCCTTGATGTTGTCCTCGCTGTCTCCAGCAGCAGCAGCCCCACCTTGTCCAGCTTCTCCAGGGGCTCCTTCTCGTTCCCTGGGGGTGAGACCAGGCTCTCAGGGCTCTGCCCAGGGCCCCAGCTGTCAGTGAACCAGGACAAGCAAAACCAGCCTGGATGGCAGCCACCAGTGCTGGGCAGAGCAGCTCGGCTCCAGCACGAGGGCTGCCTGTGCCCATCCCATGAGCCCTGCGCAGTGACACAGGCAGGACAAAAAGTCTGGCTTGCTCTGCTTCTGATCACCAAGGCATGTGTGCAGCTGGAACTTACCAGGGCACTGCATCAAAGTGTGCCTGTGGCTCTCTCCCTTCTTCTAGGGCAGATGAGTATCCTGCATCCAAGGATCACAGAACAGGTCTTCTAATGAGGGCCTGTCCAAGGAGTGCACTGATAAACACCACCTGATCAGATCTTGGCAATCTGGGGAGAGAAACCAGAAGCCACCAGTCAGCTGGAGAAAGCTCCTGTCCCACTATTCCCATGCCCAGGCCATGCTGCATGTGCTCAGAGCTGGGCCCAAACCTTCCCACCAATTCCCTGTTTTGGAGGAGATCAGGAGAGCAGGACATGTGCCACCTCCTCAGCAGCTGCCAGAGCAGGATGCTCACAAGCCAACTGCTGTCTCCCAGCACCGGTATTCCCCCCGTGCCCAGAGATGAGCATCCACCTTGAGAGAGCCGTTGTGGCAGGGAGAGCTGATGGTCCCAGCTGATCTTCTGACCCCTCCTGAAAGGGTGTCTTCCACAGACCATCTGGTGCAGCAGGATGCCCAGGGACCAGATGGTAGCTGGCTCGCCATAGTACCAGCCACAGTGGGTCCATTCCGGGGGGCTGTAGGATGGTGTTCCTATGGAATACAGATGGAGTTCATCAGGGGGATGCTGCTGCTCCCAGAGCCTGGCCCCAGCATCCCTGGGCATGCGGGGGCTGCACCAGTGGCACGTGGGGTGACCTGCTGCTCTCTCACCAGCACCAGTGACTTGTTTACAAACTCAGGGTTGGAAAAAAAGCTACTAGTGTCGGAAGGGGGCAGCGGAAGCCGTGGCAAGGCCTGACCATGACATCCAAAGGAAAAACCCACTCAGCGCCGGGGAAAAACCATGCCCTCATCCTCCCTGCCTGCATTGCCCCAAAAAACATTATGAAGCCAGGGCAAATAAGGCAGGCAGAGCAGCCCAAGCCCATTCTTGCCTGCACACCAAACTGGCTGCTGCACTGCTTCTAGCCCCCGCTTCTCTGCTACTCTCACCCACAGGTGTTTTTGTCGAGCTGCCTGCCCCAACCCCAGCGCCAGTCCTGGGCAGAGTGGCTGGCAAAGGCTGCCAGCAGGGCTGGAAGCTGGCCCCCCACACACCCCTGCTCAAAAGCCACTTGGCTGAAGACTCAGTGCCGTGTCTGGCAGCAAAAGGGAGAGTCCCTGCTGCCACACCCAGGCTGGGCCATGAGATGCTGGGACCGGGAGCACACCCCTGCGTGGGCTCACCTGCAAATTGAGTGTATGCTCTCTCTTGCAGGTAGGTGCCACAGCCAAAGTCAATCAATTTGGCCTGCCCGGTAGCCAGGTCAACCAAGATGTTCTGGGGTTTGATGTCCCTGTGCAGGACCCCGCAGCTGGTGCAGTGCCGCACGGCTTCCAGGACCTGGCGGAACAGCTCCCGCGCCACCTCCTCGGACAGGAACCTCCGTGCCCGAATGAAATGCTGGAGGTCCTGACACCGCTCCGGGCGCTCCAGCACCATCACGATGTTGTTGGAGAACTCCACCCACTCCAGCAGCTGGACCACACCAGGGAAGCCAGTGGAGACCCTGTCCAGCAGCACGATCTCCAGCGGTGCGCTGGTGCCGTTGGGCTGTGGGAGGACCACGATGCCGTCAGTGGGGCTGAGGCCCTGCCAGGGGTGGGGAAGCGCTCACCCTGCCCGGGATGTTCTGCACCCTCCAGTGGCCGCACGCCCGCTCTCCCTTGAGGCGTCCTGGCGGATTCCACCCTGCCGGGCCTCGGCTCGTCCCCGCCCGGCACGCCCCGGCTTCTCCCGCTGGCCCCCGCTCACTCACCAGCTCTCCCCAGTGCTGGACGCGGTTCCGTGGCACCCTTTTGATGGCCACCTGCAAGGCAAGGGGAGCAGCGGGCTGAGCTCACCGCCCGCCCTGCCCAGCCCCATCCTCTTCCTCCTCCTCCGCCCTTCTCCTCCTCCTCCTGCACCCCCTCCTCCTGCGCCCGCCGCTCACCGGGGCGCCATCCGAAAGCCGCGTCGCCGCGAAGACAGTTCCGAAGCCGCCGCGCCCCAGCAGCGAACCCAGCCGGTACTGCTCCTGGAGGCCCCGCTGCGCCTTCCCTGCCGGAGAGACGCGGCTGTCAGCGCTCGGCCTGGGGCCAGGAACGGCCCCTGAGCGCCCCTCAACCACCCCAGGCCGGGCATCCCCAGGCGTTCGCTCCTGGGAAGGCGACACTGGCGGCTCGGGGCCGGCGGCCGCGCTGGCCAGCGGCGGAGCTCGGGCCGGGGAAGGCGCAGCGCAGGCGGCGGGAGCGGCCGCGCCGCGTGTGTCCGCGGGGCCCGGGAGGGGCCGGGGCCGGGCTCGGAACAGGCGGAGGCAAAGCGCGGCGATACTGTCCCTGGCCCAGGCACCGATCCCCGCCCAGCACCGCCATCGCCAGGACAGCCAGAGGCGGGCGGAGGCGAGAGCGCGGTGGGAGGCCCGGGGGCGGGGACGGGGCAGCCCCGCCCGGGGCCGGGGGCGGGCCGGGGGCATGGCCCGGCCCTGCAGGGGAGAGGGACACTGGGAGAGGAGGGGGACACCGGGACAGGGAGACTGGGAGCGGGTGTGGGACTGCAGGAGAGGGAGAGGAGAAGCAGGAGGGAGTCGCAAGAGGAGCTTTTTTTTTTGCTGCTGCCACTGCTGCCGCTGCTGCCGCTGCTGCCGCTGCTGCCGCTGCTGCCGCTGCTGCCGCTGCTGCCGCTGCTGCCGCTGCTGCCGCTGCTGCCGCTGCTGCCGCTGCTGTCGCTGCAACTGAAGCCCCGGGGCCGTTTTTCCCCGGGGCCGTTTGTCCGTCGCCCGCTCAGCGCCACGCCGAGCCCCGCGCGCCGCGGGGGCATCCCCTGAGCCTTCCAAACACGGGAACTTTGCCCCGTTGAGCCAAGACCCAGAGCCTTGACTCCTGCACTGTGGCAGAGCAATCCCCTTGGCTGCTGCTATGCATTGTCCCTGCTGAGGGTCACACACTGTCAGAGAACATTCCTTGAATGCAGAATTCGTACCTGGCCCAAGCACTGCACTTGCGTCTCAAGCATTGCTTTCCAAGAAAAACGGGGGTAGGCAAATTGTGTGTAGCTCATGGTATTTTACAGCGTCAAAAACTTGCCAAGTCATGGATCTTAGAGGTGAGATCTATTTGTAGTTAATGGGATGGAGAAGTAGTGCAAAATGGAAAAGGGGAGCATAGAAATAAATAGAGAAAACCATCTTGGATTGGTTCTTTCCATTTTTGTTTCATTTTTTAAAAGCTGTTTCAGCTTTCCCGGAATCTTCTCCACAGTCCTGTCTGCTCTTTCCAAGAACCCTTCCTGGAGAACGAGCTGCAGCTTCTGTCACTAAATGTCCTACCAACGGCAGCAAGTTTGTGAAGGAAAATAAAAAATGGTTTTACAAATATATTAACGACAAAAGGAAGGCTAAAAACCGACCTTTGTTCTTTGCTGGATGTGGGATGGAACTTAGGAACTGCAGATGAGGAGATGGCAGAAGTGCTTAACGCCTTCTTTGCCTCAGTCTTTAGTGGGAATATGGCTTGTCCTCAGGACAGCTGCCCTCCTGGGCTGGTAGATGGTGTCAGGGAATAGAATGGTGCCCCTGTTATCCAGGAGGAGGCAGCCAGAGAACTGCTGAGCCAAATGGATGTTCACAGATCTGTGGGCCCAAGTGGGATCCACCACAGGGTGATGAGGGAGCTGGCAGATGAGCTTGTGAAGCCGCTCTCCGTCATTTACCAACAGTCCTGGCTCACTGGTGAGGATCCGGAGGACCGGAAACTGGCCAATGTGACAGCCATTCACACAAAGGGTGGGAAGGAGGAACTGGTAATTAGAGGCCAGTTAGCCTGACCTCAGTACCCGGTAAGGTCACGGAGCAGTTTATATTGAGTGTCATCATGCAGCACCTACAGGACGGCCCGGGGATCAGAGCCAGCCAGCACGGGTTTAGGAGGGGCAGGTGTTGTTTGACCAACCTGCCTCTTCTATGAACAGGTGACCTGCGTGGTGGATGTGGGAGAGGCTTTGGATGTTGTCTGTTTGGACTTCAGCAAGGCCTTTGACACTGTCTCCCACAGCACACTCCTGGAAAAGCTGGCGGCCCACGGCTTGGACAGGAGCACTCTTTGCTGGGGAGGCAAAGGCAGAGGGTGGTGGGGAATGGCGCTGCATCCAGCTGGCAGCCGGTCACCAGTGGTGTTCCTCAGGGGTCTGTTCCTCGGGGCTCCTGGACTCAGCCCCAAATCCACCTGATAAAAAACCACCGAAATCCCTGCGGAGCTCTTGGTCTTCCTTCAGTTGTCTTCAAGTCTCCATGGCTTGTGCAGCTGCTTGGAATCAGTTCGGAATTCTCTTAAGGAGGAAGATATCAAAGCGCACCTCGTGATTTTTGGTTTTTTAATTGCAGGAGTATTTTTTTTATTTTTCATTTCATTGAAGAGCTGACTGAAGCGTTCTTTAGGTGATCTTGGTGCTGAATGTCTCCTTAGGAGTTCTGAGCACAGCGAAGAATGAGCCCCTTGCAGGCTGACCCTGTTTGGACAACCTGCTTCTCACCCAACCTCACCACGTGTGACATCACCCACCTTGGACTGCGCTCCCAAAACATAAAAGAAAATTCAGCATTTTTTAATAAAAACAAACTTATGTAAATAATAAAATTAGAAATTTATTTTTCAGTTTTATAATAACATTTTTCTATATTTTATTAGCTAATTTTTATATTGACATTAAAAAATCAATATATTTTTAGCAACGAAGAAAGTTATTGGTCATTGGTTCTAAGTAACACACTTCCCTTCATGAATTGCTTGACCACTACTGGCTATTGATTTCTTCTTCTTCATGCTGATTTGCTCTATTTTTAGTCCTTTTGTCATCTTCTTTAGCATTTTCTCCGACAGGGTAAAAGGGGCAACTTTGGGGTTCATGGAGACATTTCTGGGGCACATTTGGGGCAGGGAATTTGGAGAGAACTTGAGGGTCTGGAGGACACATTTGGGAAGCGGGTGGACACTTGGAGGGGCACTTAGGGATTCTGTCGGACAATTCGGGGTCCAGGGGGGCACTTGGAGGTCAGGGAGGGGAATCCGGGGCCCTTCGGGGTCCGGGCGGGCACCTGGGGAGCTCTGAGGGGACTCTCTGGGGCGCGGGGGATGATGGGAGTTGTAGGCGCGGGTAGAACAGGGTTGAACGGCGCCGCGGAGCATCACGGGAGGTGGAGGCGCAGCTCCAACGGCTGTCGGCGGGGCGCGGGGCATGATGGGAGATGGAGTCACGGCTGGAGTAGCGCTCCGAGTGCGCCGCGGAGCATGCTGGGAGCTGTAGTCCCGGAAGTGGCTCGAACGCGGCGTCTGGGGCTCCGGGAAGGCGCTTTGGGGACACTTTTGTGTCCGAGCCGCGATTTGAGGTCCTCGGGGGGAACGTGTACGGCTCGGGAGCACTTGCGGGGAGCTTGGGGAGCTGTAACCGAGCTCTCTAGGGCGCGGGGCGGGGCAGGAGTTTTTAGGCGCAGAACCGTGTTACGAGGGGCTCCGAGGCCAGGGGGGATGATTGGAGATGAATTCCCTGAAGTCGCTCTAAGGGGAATCTGTGGGGTCGGAGCGTTCAAGGGATCCGGGGACGCTTTGGGGGCGGGCGAATGGGCGCTGAGGGAACAGTTAGGGATCCTGCAGGGGCTGGGGGACACTTGTTTAGTTCAACGTGGTTTTTTTCTCATGAAACGTACGTATTGTATTTAAAACTTAATATTCCATAGGTATGGGTTCTATAGGCATAGATATCAATTAGCCTAAGTGCAAAACCTAATATTCCATGTAAGAATGATGTTCTCTACTGTTAAAAGCAAAATTAACCAAAGCAAACAAAAAGGAGAGAGTTAACAATTAATGAGAAAGGAACAGAAAAGGTTGTTATGCCACTGTAAACTTTCACTCTGAGTCTACATTTCAAATAATACAGGTGACCCATCTGAAGGAGGATTTCTCCTCAGGGGAAATGTCTTTCTAAAAGTTTCCTTTGTTGCAAGGAGCTGCCTCTGTGCCAGGAGCCCGGCCCAGCTCAGCAGCACAGAAACAGCACAAGGACTTGAATGACCCTCCCGTGGATTTGGTGTTTCCATTCAACTCTGTCCCTGAAAGAGTGTTCCAAAAACTTCTCAAGAACTCAAAGGTAAATTAAAACACTGAAGTTTTTTGCAGTTTTAATGGGACACACAGAGAGACCCAATGGAGAAAGTGTCCCCAGGTTCCATCACTGCAGGCACTGATGACAGGTGGGGACAGACAAGGCAAAGGTGTCTCTGGTGCTGAGCAAACCTGGATGTGTTCCATGAATCCAAAAGGGCAAGGCCTGAGCCCCGGCCCCTGGCAAGGCAGGGATCTGTGGGGCAGGGATCTGTGGGTCAGGGCTCTGTGGGTCAGGGCTCAGCCGTGGGTCAGGGCTCAGCCGTGGGTCACAGTTCTATGGGTCAGGGCTCTGTGGGTCAGGGCTCTGTGGGTCAGGGCTCTGTGGGTCAGGGCTCAGCCGTGGTCACAGATCCGTGGGTCAGGGCTCTGTGGGTCAGGGCTCTGTGGGTCCGGGCTCAGCCGTGGGTCACAGATCCGTGGGTCAGGGCTCAGCCGTGGGGCTCACTGTGGCAGGGGTTGCTCAGGAGGTCACTCGGGGGGCGCCGGATCCTGTGGGGCGGCTCCAGCGGCTCCTGTGGGGCAGAGACGGGGGCGGGACAATCTGTGAGGCAGGAGCCATCTGTGGGGCGGGGATGGGATCTGTGGGGCGGGGTTTGGGATTCGGGATCTATGGGGCAGAGCGGGGATCCCTCAAAATTCCCACAAAAATCCCCAAATTTCCCAAAAACTCCAAATTTCCCCCCCCAAAAATTCCAATTTTTTTCCTCGAAAAAATTTCCAAAATTTTCCCCCATTTTTCCCAATTTTTTTCCCAATTTTTCCCCATTTTCCCCAATTTTTTCCCAATTTTTCCCCATTTTTCCCAATTTTTTCCCAATTTTTCCCCATTTTTCTCAATTTTTCCCAATTTTTTATAATATTCCGAAAGTTTCCCACAGAATCCTCAAAAAATTCCCCCAAAATTCCCCAAAATTTTCCACAAAAATTCCCAAATCTTTCAAATCCCCCCAAATGTTCCCATTTTTTTTCCCAATTTTCCCAAATTTTGGGGGCTTTCCCCCAAATTTTCCCCAAAAATCCCCTTAAAAACGACCCCAAACCATCAAAAAATCCCAAAATTTTCCCGATTTTCCCCCAAAATCACCTAAAAATTCCCCCCAAAATCCCCAAATTCCCAATTTTCACTCCAAATCTCCCAAAATTTCCCCAAAATTCTCCCAGATTTTCCAAATCCTCCATTTTCCCCCCAGAATTCCCCTAAAAACGACTCCAAAAATCCCAAATTTCCCCCAAATTCTCGAATTTTCACCCCAAATTTCGGGTTTTTTCCCCCAAAACTTTCCAACCTCGAGGGCCACCAGTGGGCGCTCTGCAGGGAGAGAATTTGGCGGATTTTGGGAAAATTTGGGGGAATTTTGGAGAGTTTTGAAGGAATTTTGGGAGAATTTTGATGATTTGGGGTCATTTTGGGGCAAATTTGGGGGAATTTTTTGGGAAATTTGGGAGAATTTGGGGGAAAATTTGGGTAATTTGGAAAAAATTGGGGGAATTTTGGGGATTTTGGGAAAATTCAGGGGATTTGGGGGGAAATTTTGGGGGGATTTTGGGAGGAATTTGGGAAAAAATTTGGGACTTTTGGGGGGAAATTTTTTTTTTTTTTCTGGAAATTTCGGGGTTATTTGGGGGAATTTTGGGAAAATTTGGGAATTTTAGGGGGAAATCCGGGGGATTCGGAGGAATTCAAAGAAGGAATGGTGAAATCCTGGGAATTTTTGGACCATTTTGGGTCATATCGGGGGAAATTTTGGGTGATTTGGGAGGGAAATTTTGGGAATTTGGGGGGATTTTTGCAGAAATTTTGGGATTTTTTTTAGATTTTGGTGAAATTTGGGAGAATTTGGAGGATTTTTGAAAAAAATTTTGATAATTTTGGGGAATTTGGGGGGATTTTTGACAAAATTTTGGGAATTTTTTTTGGATTTTGGTAAAATTTGGGGAATTTTTGAGGAAATTTTGGGAATTTTTGTGGGCTGTTTTTGGGGGGAATTTCGGGAGAATTTTGGTCGATTTTGGGGGGATTTGGGGACAATTTTGGGGGAGATATTTGTGGAATTTTGAAGAATTTTGGGGGATTTTTGAAGAAATTTTGGGAATATTTTGTGACTTTTGAGGAAATTTTGGGAATTTTTTTACATTTTGGGGAAATTTGAGGGGAATTTTGGGGATTTTTGGGGAAATTTGGGGCGGATTTTTTGGGGGGGAAATTCGGGACAATTTTGGGGTCATTTGGGGCCTCGGTGTATCCCGTCATGCCCCACGCCGCTTTGCGCCTCGGTGTATCCCGTCATTCCCCGTGGTGCCCCTTTGCGCCTCGGTGTATCCCGTCGTGCCCCGTGCTGCGTTGCGCCTCGGTGTATCCCGTCATGCCCTGCGGCGCCACTTTGCGCCTCGGTGTATCCCATCGTGCCCCGCGGTGCCGCTTTGCGCCTCGGTGTATCCCGTCATGCCCCGCGCCGCTTTGCGCCTCGGTGTATCCCGTCATGCCCTGCGGTGCCACTTTGCGCCTCGGTGTATCCCATCATGCCCCGCGCCGAATTACACCTCGGTGTATCCCGTCATGCCCTGCGGCGGCGCTTTGCGCCTCGGTGTATCCCGTCATTCCCTGCAGTGCCACTTTGCGCCTCGGTGTATCCCGTCATGCCCCGCGGTGCCGCTTTGCGCCTCGGTGTATCCCGTCATGCCCTGCGGCACTCTGTGCCTCGGTGTATCCCGTCATTCCCTGCAGTGCCACTTTGCGCCTCGGTGTATCCCGTCATGCCCTGCGCCGCTCTGTGCCTCGGTTTATCTCATCATTCCCCCGGCGCTGCTTTGCTCCTCGGTGTACAATTGACGTCACCCGCATTTATTTCGCCTCTCATTTGCATAAATTTACATAAGGCTGGCGCATCAGTGAGGTGGGTGGGGTCAGAGCCACGCCCAGGCCCCTCCCAGTACAAACCAGCAACTCCCAGTCCCTGTGGTAAGTGATGTCATTCGCGTTTATTTGTGCTCTCATTTACATAAATTTGCATCTCGGCGCGGTGGGCGGGGTCAGAGCCGCGTTGGCCCCTCCCACTCCCTCCCAGTACAACCCAGTAACCCCCAGGCCCCGCCCAGTTTGTCCCGCCCTTGTCGCTCCATATAAGGGAAGGGGGCGTGGCCTGACAAAGGGCGTGGTCGGTTCACCTGTGGGGGGAGGGGCAAAGGTTACACCACGCCCAGAAACCCCAAAACCAGTTTAAACCAGAATAAACCAGTAACCCCCAAACCCACTCCCAGTCCATCCCAGTATAAACCAGTGACCCCAAACCCACTCCCAGTCCATCCCAGTATAAACCAGTGACCCCAAACCCACTCCCAGTCCATCCCAGTATAAACCAGTGACCCCAAACCCACTCCCAGTCCATCCCAGTATAAACCAGTGACCCCAAACCCACTCCCAGTCCATCCCAGTATAAACCAGTGACCCCCAGTCCCCGTCCCAGTGCCCTCACCTGTCCGTACTGGTTTGAACTGGGATCTCTCGATGCTCGGTGGCCTCCAGGGAGCGGCTCAGGGCCAGGGCCCGGCGCTGGGGGATACTGGGAGTTACTGGTTTATACTGGTTTCTACTGGTTTGTACTGGGTTATACTGGTTTGTACTGGTTTGGGGGTTTTCCTTACTGGTTTGTACTGGGACAGGGTTTAGGGGTCACTGGGATGAAGTGGGATGAACTGGGAAGGGATTTGAGGTGACTGGTTTGTACTGGTTTATACTGGTTTGGGGTTTTTCTTTACTGGTTTGTACTGGGAGGGGGTTTGGGGGTTTTTTGGGATTTTTGGGGAGAATTTTGGGGATTTTGGGGCATCAAAAATCCCAATTTTCAGTCGGAATTTTGGGTGAATTTGGGGGATTTGGGGGCTTTAAAAATCCAAATTTTTAGTGGGAATTTTGGGGTGAATTTTGGGGGTTTTGGGACTTCAAAAATTCCAATTTTTGGGTGAATTTTGGGGATTTTGGGGCTCCTAAAAATTCCAATTTTTAGTGGGAATTTGGGGGTCATTTTTGGGGATTTGGGGCCTCCAAAAATCTCAATTTTAGTGAGAATTTTGGGGGATTTTGGGTGGGAATTTTGGGGTGAATTTGGGTAATTTTGGGGCTTCAAAAATCCCATTTTTCAATCAGAACTTTGGGGTCATTTTTGGGGATTTTGGGGCTCTGAAATCCTGATATTTGGGGCGAATTTTTAGGTCAATTTTTGGGATTTTGGGGCTCTGAAATCCCGATTTTTAATGGGAATTTTTGGGGTCATTTTTGGGGCATTTTGGGTGAATTTTGGGGGATTTTGGGGCTCTAAAAGTTCCAATTTTTAGTGGGAATTTTGGGGTGAATTTAGGGGATTTTGGGTGGAAATTTTGGGGTGAATTTAGGGGATTTTGGGACTTTAAAAATTCCAATTTTTGGGTGAATTTTTGGGATTTTGGGGGCTCTAAAAATCCCAATTTTTAGTGGGAATTTTGGGGTTTTTTGAGGGATTTTAGGTGGGAATTTTGGGGGGAATTTTGGGGATTTTGGGGCTTTAAAAATTTCCACTTTCAGCAGGAAATTTTGGGGTGAATTTTGGGGATTTTTGGGCTCTAAAAAATCTCAATTTTAGTGGGAAATTTGGGTGGGATTTTTGGGGTGATTTTGAGGGATTTTGGGGCTTAAAAAAATCTCAGTTTTCAGTCGGGATTTTGGGGTCATTTTTTGGGATTTTGGGGCTCTGAAATCTCGATTTTTAGTGGGAATTTTTTGGGGTCATTTTTGGGGCATTTTGGGTGAATTGTGGGGGATTTTGGGGCTCTAAAAGTTTCTATTTTCTATTCCTATTCCTATTCTTCTTGGGTCTCACACTGCCGTCTTCGGCTCGTCTGCCGTGCCCTCAGCGCTACAACAGCGCTGCTACCTAGAGCCGCCGCTTTGCCTGACTTAACGTCTGTGCTGCGGCAGTCCCTTGGGGTGTTGGATTAACATTTTCGGCTGCAGCAGTCTCATTGCAGTTTGGGTCTTTTCTGGACGGTAGCAACAGACTCCCTTGCACTCCTGTGCAGGGCTCGTTGCTGTACCTTCTAGACAGATCTGTAATGCATACATGTTGAAGAAACACACTGTCTTCCGTATGAAGTGCCAGGAGTTAAAATGAGTCCGTGAAAGATGGAAACCTTTAGAATTCACTAACTCAGTTTCTCAAAGCATTTGTGACCATGTTGGGCTTTGCGTGGTGACCACGAGCACATGAAAGTGTATAGCAGTTTCAGAACATCATGTATACTTGCCTAAGTTTTGTTCTACAGACTGAACCATCCCAATGTGGTGGCTGCCCGCGATGTCCCTGAAGGGATGCAGAAGCTCGCACCAAATGACTTGCCATTGTTGGCCATGGAGTACTGCCAAGGTGGAGACCTCCGCAAGGTGGGGTCCCTAGGATGGTAACCTAGGAATGGATCACCTTCTGATCTGATCCTAGGTTTTCTACTGAAGTTTTCCCTTCAAACCTTTGCTTTCATACCCTGATGTTTCATATTTCTAGTCATGGCATCAACAAGTGTTGGTGGCTTGGTCCTTGGTATTGTGTTCAGCTTTTGAAGACTTAAGTGCTTTGTATTTTTTTAGGTGCAAGTGACACTGTGGGAGTTTGCACACAGAGAATGAGGGCAAGTGTAGGGGACGTGCGACAGTATTTGAGTATGGCCAAGACCATTGTAGGGTAGGTGCATCTGTAGGCTGTACCCTTCCTGAAAGTGATGAACTCTTGTCTGTCATAGGAAGAGATAACACATGGTAGTTCTAATCCTAAGGCTTTTCTGACCTTGTCTATAATCTGCCCATAGCTAAAACACAGACCTTAGGCCTCAGATTGGAGTTGATAGTGTCAGGCAAAGAGGGATGGAACAAATAGGAGGATGAAAACGGGATGACAGTGACTTCTTTCATCTTCTTTCCCATGCAATTAAACCAAGGCACAAAGCTGTAATTGCTGCTACCGCAGGTCACAGTCCATAGAGTTTTGTGCTTCTGGAGAATTTAATTGCTGTTGCTGAAACTTCTTGCATCCCTGAGAATTTGTGGAACTCTGGAGTTCACTCGGGATAGAGAAGGGAAAGACATTGGTAAGTGGTGGCAGTACCTTCAGTTGTCTGAACTATGGAAACCCTTTTAGTCCTGAGTCCACTCTCCAAATATACAGTAGTGACCTTAGTGACTCCATTTCAGATTGACCTTTTATGATCTTGATCATCTCCCAAAAGTGTTGGGAGACTGGGGAGGTTCTTGCCTACTGGAAGCTAGCCAGCATTACTACAGTTTACAGGAAGGATGTGAGGGAACATCCAGAGAGAGAACTCAATTTGTGTCCAGAGTTCTATGGTGCTGACTTTACCCCTTACACTCAGTGTTTCATTGTATGTTTGATTGTACAAGGTCTGATGTGAAAGCCATGCTTATTACTAGATAGAATAGATGAATCCTTACTGAGCTCATGCTAGGTACTGTTACTTAGCTCTAACAACTGGCTTTTTCTGTCTCAGCTTCTGCTCTCAGATACCTTCATGAGAACAGGATCATCCATAGAGACTTGAAGCCAGAGAACATTGTGCTGCAGCAAGGAGAGCAAAGGGTAAGCAGGAAGCCGTCGTCTCTACCTGCACAGACAAGTAAACTTACAAGGAACCTGCATGTGCTTCATGCAGTTACATGGTCCCTCTGCAAGAGCACTCAGCCCAGGATAACACCTGTCTCAGGTCACTGTCACATAGTATTCTGTGTGCAGCTGAGGTGAGACGTTGTATTAGACGTCTGTTAACACCTGACATTTTGACTTTCAACTATTAAGGAAAGAAGCAGACTGTCCTGATTGACCAAAGATCGGAAGGAGCTAGAGGCGTAACTGCTCAGTGTGCTCCAACACCTTCAAATTCATTGTGGTTTTAGAAATCTACAGTAGCCTCCCATTTCTGCTTCTATCTCTTCACTGGCACCTTTCCTGCATAGCTTTGAAGAGCCAAACCTTTTCTTTCTGCTGTATGATGTGCTTTTAACAGGACTTCAGTCTGGCATTCTTATTCTCTGTTGTGTGTTTCAGTTAATACACAAAATCATTGACCTTGGTTATGCTAAGGAGTTGGATCAGGGGAGCCTGTGCACATCCTTTGTTGGGACTCTGCAGTACTTGGTAAGAAAGGAATTCAGCTAGAAGAGCAGCTACTGCTTTCTAGAGGGATAGAATGAACTGTTACCAAGCTTTGGGCTGGGATTAGGTACTTGCACGGTATGGGGTGCGTTTGTGGTGCTGAAGCTAGCAAAGGTGACTGCTTTTTTGCTGACACTGGGTTTTGCTGAGACTGGGGTTTGTGCTACCTGCATCTGTTATAAATAAGCAGGAGTGCCAGTAACCTATGCTACTCACTCCAGGAGGGTCTTAAAGCCCGTGAGAGGCAGCGTTCAGTAATGTCTTTAATTATTTGTACAAATGTTAATGAGATGTTAAGGGACAGAGAAAGCTAAGAGCTTTCTGGCCAAAGCCATCTGGCTTTGTCTCATGCGTGTAAACTGTATCAGGCTCCAGAGCTACTGGAACAGCAGAAGTATAGGGTGACAGTGGATTCCTGGAGCTTTGGCACGCTTGCCTTTGAGTGCATTACAGGCTTCCGACCATTCCTACCCAACTGGCAGCCAGTGCAATGGTGAGTGAACCGTGGCTGGGTGGTAAGTGGGCATGATGTGACTTTCCTGTTTACAGGAAGCAGAAGTGTGGTCCCTTGATTCTGAGGATAATATCCCTATGTTTCTTGCCGTTTTGGAAAGTGACCCCTTTCACAGGGGCTTGACTCACCTGAGCAAGTTCAGCATTCCTGAGACTTGCTCTATGGGATAAGGGCTGACTCCCGCAGGGCAGGTAACAGAAACCAAAGTGGCATCTGTATTATATGTCAAGAGTAGCTTTTAAGAGCCTACTAGCATGCAGGCTGGGAAAGGCGGGCAATTTTTTCACCATTGTACTCGCTCACATTAGGCATGCAAAAGTGCGTCAGAAGAGTGAGCTGGATATTGTTGTTTCAGAAGACTTATCCGGAGAAGTCAAGTTTTCTAGCAGTTTGCCCTGCCCCAACAATCTAAACAGGTGAGTACTAGAAATTGCTGTGCTGAGATAAACTGATTCTTCTGCAAAAGGACCAAGTTTGTGTTGTATGCCTTACTGTGTTAATCTGTGAATACACTGAGTGCGTGACACAGGCAGTACTACTGTCGCTTGTCAGACTTGTGTAGTCTTGGTTTCTGCCTTCTAAACGCTGCGTTTGTGATGGGGAGAGGTGGAGTGCTGGAGGGAGAAGGAGGGGGGCAGTTCTGTCAGTCCTCCCACACAGAACAAGCCGTATCGTTACTGCCACTGCACTTTTACCTTTTCTGATCTCCTGGTTTTTGTTGCTCAGTGTTTTGTCTGGGAGGCTGGAGAAATGGCCGCAACTCATGTTAATGTGGCACCCACGTCAGAGAGGTACAGATCCTACCTATGGACCCAATGGGTGTTTCAAAGCATTGGATGGCATTTTGAACTTGAAGGTAAGCAATATGTCTGTATTAGCCTAAAAAGTTTTCCAGAGAGCAGTTTCCTGAGCCTCTGAATCCTAGACTTAGGAGGAAGAGTGAGGCAGAAACTCATAGAACTGTCTCCTGACCGTTAGTGACAGGTGCTTTCCTCTTGCTTCTTTGAGGACAAATACTCCCTGAGCTTGTTGGGAGTAGTGAAGAGCTTCTGTGCATGCTTGGTTCCGTATTCTGAGAGAGGATTCTACAGGTATTTAACTGCCATGTTTAACTGCCATATTTAACTCTCTTCCACTTGATGGAGGACAAGAACTTTGCCATAATGTTAGGAAGTAGCTGTAAAGTGACTTCTTGATTCTGCCAAGTGCTTTGAACAGTTTCTTGGTGGTCATTTTTTTGGTCCCTCAATCTCTGCTCTAAGATGACCAATGTATCTTCAGCCTTTCTCATGCCATGCTACTCTTCTTGTAGTTGCTTCACGTTTTGAACATGGTTACGGGAACTGTGCACACCTACCCTGTGACAGAGGAAGAGACTCTGCAGAGTGTGAAGGCCAGGATTCAGTCAGATACAGGAATTCCAGAACAGGACCAGGAACTACTGCAGGAAGCAGGACTTGAATTGTTTTCTCAGAAGTTGGTCACTAAACATACAGCTGATGGCAAGGTGAGTCTCGGTATTTCCTTTCTTGAGTTTGAGTGAATCAGAAGTCACTGCACTCGCTTTGGGATCACAGCACTCCCTGCTGTTGTGGCATGCTTTTGTCATGGTAACCTCACAGACCTAACAGCCACTGTAGCGTAGGCAGCCTGTTGCCTTTGGTGCTCTGTGTTTGGTTGAGGAGGACTCTTCTGTTTGTGGTGTTGCCAAGGCTTGCTCTTCCCAAGAAAACCTGGTTGGGTCTTTTGTCTTCTGCAGGTGAATGATACTGCAGCAGCAGACACAGACCTTCTCTTCCTCTTTGATAACAAGAAAGTTTCCTGAGGCTCAGGTGGCCTTGCGTCCTCATCCAGAAAGTGCTGGCTGCATCCGTAAGGACTCCTCTGGCATGAATATGAAGGGCGGGCCGGGGTCAGTGTTGAGAGGGGCGTCTGTGTTTTGTGGTCTGTATCGTGCACAAAGAGTAGAGGGAGCTTTTGCGTATTGGGACTGAAGAAGCGGTAAAATGGACTGTCATTCATTCAGTTTATCAGAATAACTAAAAAAGGGAGGTGTTTGATTATGACATGCTAGGGGAGCTGCACAGGGGTTATCCAGCTCTAGGCTTTGCAGGCAGTAACATGCCCCTCAAAGGAGCAATGTTTTGGTCTGTTTTGTGATAACACAGTATTCCTGCTTCACGCTGATATGTCCATTTCCCTTTCTCCCACCTCCTTTGTTTTCAGTTCAGGATCCAAATAAGAATCTCCACTTTTTCCAGTTGCGCAAAGTGTGGGGTCAGATCTGGCAGACGATGCGGATGCTGAAAGAGGACTGTAATCGGCTTCAGCAGGGGCAGTGAGCAGCCATGTACGGTGGCCGTTTCTCCACAATACTTATCTCTGTCTTTGTGCGCTGGTGGAAGGGAAGACAGAAATGGGACCCTGTTGGAATGGGGAAGCCCGTGATTGGAGCTGTATGCAATTCATGAAAAGTGGAGAGTTAGCCCTTTGGCACAACTGCATTTGTCCTCACCGCTGTCTCAAGTATCTGTTTTGGATGTAAATGAAAGCCTGGTGGATTTCTACTTTCAGAGGCTAATAGGACCTTCTTGTCCTTGCAGGATGAATCTGTTGCGTTACAATAGTACCCTCTGGAAGACGAAGAATTCTATGGCCTCCCTTTCTCAGCAGCTGAAAGCAAAGCTGGACTTCTTTAAAACAAGCATCCAAATTGACCTGGAAAAGTATAAAGAGCAGATTGAGTTTGGAATTAGTGAGTATAGCATCTGGAAAACGGGTCTTTTCATGACTCTTCTCCTCACAAAAACACCTGCCTCCTTCCCTGTGAACCTGAGAAAGCCAGTCACTCTTCTTTGATTCCTGTAGCTTCTGAGAAGCTGCTGTTTGTCTGGAAAGGGATGGAGCAAGCTGTGGAACTTTGTGGGAGGGTATGTTTCTAAATCTAACTGCTAGTCATAAAGAGGTTTGTTTTTGTTATCTCTCCCCTCCTCCCCCTTTAGCTTCATTGTCCCTGCCTTAAATAGAAGCCCCTTGTATCTGCACTGATGTCAGATTTCACATTGCCTCGGTTTGTGTGGCACAATTTTTGTCCATTATTAGTACTACATGAAGCTCGTTCTGTTGTAAGGCTTAGGGGGAAACGGGAGATCTTGGCGAAGCCCCAGAAACCTCTTGGAATTTCCTTGAATTGAAACGACTCATTTGTCTTTGGCCAAGGCTGCTGTTTGCATCTTGTTGGTTTGTTTAGAATTAAGAATGAGAAAGGAAGAACCAGTGTGAGTGTGTGTGGTAGTGTCTCTAGGTATGAGACTGTTGTGTTGCTTATGTTCTACCCTGCTTTCAGGAAGATGATGTGGAGCAGGTAGTGAAGAGGATGATGGCCCTGCAGACAGACATCGTGGACCTGCAGAGAAGCCCGCTAGGTCGTAAACAAGGAGGAACACTGGAGGATTTGTGAGTTGAACTGCCTTGAGCTTCAGATGCAGGAGTGTTTCTGGCTAAGCTTACTCACTAGAGGACAGTGAAAGGGCTGTTTCTTCCACCCAAATTGTGGGGGACTGGGAGCACTTTAACACTAAAGATGTTTTTTGACTCATCTGTCATTGTTCTGAAATGGCAGACAGGTATAGAAAAGATTTGAGTTCTCAAACTATTTGTTCCATGTTTTGGTTCTTTGGAAATCCTTTTCTTTCCTGCTTTTTTCTTCTAGAGAAGAACATGCCAGAGAGCTGTACTGAAGACTCAGAGAGAAGCCAAGAGGTAAAAGATGCTTTAGCTCGAGGTCAGCTTGCTTTGTGTGTAACTTTGGAGGTGTAGTAACGATCATTGAGAAAACTATCTGACTTCTAGGCCTGCCCAGACACTAGCAGCACATGGGCTCTCCTGGATTGCCTTTTCTCGAGAGGGAAGTCAGGGAGTCAGTTTCACACTAGGCCAGCCTTCCTTTCTTGGTGCTTTGTGAGCTGTTCTCGAAACTCCTCTGGAGCTCTTCTCAGAGCAGGCTGTTGCCACAAGCAACAACCAACCTTTCTGGGTAGAAAGGATGAAAGACACGACTGTTCCTTTGATCCAGTCCCAACTCTCCTTTTCAAGTTCTTTAAATTTTGAAGAAGGTGGCTAAAATTCAGTGTAATTCATCCCACTCAAACTCACATATCCTGAACTTTGGCTGTTTCAGGATTAAAGCAGTAGTGGAAATGAGCCGCTAAGAATCTTCTCACTCTGTCCTATAAACCGACCTTTCTGTGTAATATTGGCTCTCATTCCAGATCAGAGGACAGGCGGTGACAGCCAGGAAATAGTACGACTGCTTCTACAGGCAATCCAGACCTTTGAAAAAGAAGTTTGAGTCATTTATGCTCAGCTCAGGTGAGCTTTGCACATTTTATTCAGAGTTGAGAGAAGGTATTTTCTCTTCCAGCAAGAGAAGGTTTAAAACTCATTGCATATGGCTCTTGAGATCTTGCAGTGTTAACAGAAAATCATTAACTTCAGAACTGTTCTCCTACTGCAGTGGCCCATGTGTGATCTGATTAGTTTTTATTTTTTTAATAGTAAAACTGTAGATTGCAAACAGAAGGCATTGGAATTGTTCCCCAGAGTGGAGAAAGTGATGCATCTGATGAGTGAAGATGAGGAAACAGTTGTTAGGCTTCAGGAGAAACGACAGAAAGAACTGTGGAACTTGCTGAAAATTGCTTGTGTAAGTAAATTAAGAACTCCCCTTTAACCTGAGAATATGGTTTGTAGCACAGGCTACTGAAACAATAGTAAATTGAGTGTATCCTATGGTTCTTTTCTTTCTTTTGAATCAGTATGAAAGCCAAGTTCCAGGTTGTCTCATATTCCCGGCTGCTGAAAACTAGTGGGAACAATTGCACTCTGAATATTCTGTGTTTTCTTCAGAGTAAAGTGCGTGGTCCTGTTACTGGCAGTCCAGAGAGCGTGAACACATCCCGTCTTGGTAGCTCAGGTCAACTGCTGCTGCAAGTCCCTTCTGGAACATTCAATTTATCAGAATCTGTAAGAAAAAGGTGAGGCAAAGTCTGGAGTTCTTCGGCTGCTAATGCCACCACTACAAAGCTAGGCTTCCTGCTTTGTGAAATAATGGCCCACAGGGTTTCTCATATTTTACACTTTGTGTTCAGCTTGCATTGTCAGCAGCCTTAGTTTACTTGGTAGTTAAGACTTCCTGGGGCTTTCAGATCTTCCATATGAAAATTGGGTATCATGTATGGCTTCACTTCCCCCAGCCTCAGTAACAAAAGTGGTTTTTTGGTTTTCTTCCTTTAATCTGAGATGGTTGGGCTCACTTGGAAGTACACTGCCAGCAAGAACTGTTGAAGTATTGTCATGTAAGGTCACAGTAGCTGAGCTGTGTCATTGAGACTGCTGCATGCGTAGTTCCGGCTTGCTTAAATGAACTGGGTTACCACTTGGAATGAAAGACCTTGGTTTGTTTCTTTGCCTGTTGCCCCATCCTTAAGTTTATAGGCTTCTCAGCTTTTCCTCTAGCAACAGTGGTTCCACCTAATAAGAGCCCAATTCCATCTTGGAATACATTTCCTTTCCCCCATTTAGTAAATCAGGGGCTGCCACCAACTTTTCAAGTTGCAGTATGAATTACAAGCCTATGACCTGACTAACTTCAGTGTTCTGCAGCGTATCTGCCAGAAGTATTTCTTGATGACAGAGGCAGCATCTCTTTAAACTGCCACAGAAATTAATAGTGTAATAATTGCCCCTTTCAGTGAGGAGCTGCTGCTGGAATCTCAGAAACTTTGTAGCCAACTAGAAAATGTGATGCGTGACACAATGAAGGATCAAGAGCAGAGTTTCTTGGTAATGTATTCACTCTTCTGTAAATGGACTAAGGAAGTGCCTGGCTTCGAAGTTCTGAATGTGCAACTTTGCCACTACTAACACAGCTAAATGAAATCTGCATTTTACTCATGGCCAAGGGGGAGAGTAGGAGATGCACAGAGATAGGAAGCACCGGTTCCCTCATAATCTGCCGCCTGACTTACTCTGCTTGCCAAAACTGGGAGCCACATGCTGGGAACTTGCTGCGCTAAACAGTAAGGGATGGGGCAAAGCACTTGGCTGTTGTACAAAACTACTGCAAAACTGCACACAAATTTGGGATGAGCAGGTGTCAGGGATCCTTAATTTAACAATGCAGAATATTGAAGAGAGAGTAAAATACTGGAGAGTGCAGGTAGGTTGTTTCCTTGACAGCAGTCACGTGGCTCATCATGAAATTGACCAACTTGTTCCCAGTAAATTTTTTATAACTCTTAGCACACTTTACCTTTATTTTAGAAAAAGCTCAACTGTAGCCTGGTGTTGAATTTCATTTATTCTTTCGGCTCTAGACTGGAGCTGGCTGCAGCTTCAGGTAGAAGAAACAAACAATCCAGAACAAACCCAGATGTAGAATCACTCTGGTTGCCTCTGAAGCCATGCTGCTTTGGGAAGCCAACTGTGAAAAGCTGCTGCCTCTGAGAAGGGAATATCAACTGCCTTCTACTGTCACCAACTGCTTATGTGAATCATATGGCTTAGCTTTTAGTATCCACTTCTCAGACACTTTTTCACAAAGATACACTAGGGAATGCCTGTTCTAACTGCTTGGAGAATGTTCTTAATTGTGCCTTAAGACAGCAGATCTCTGTCCTGATACGTCTTCCCTTGGGCATCGCCTGTGGCTGTTTTGCTGCATTTTGGGCTTTCTAATGAACAATGGACAAGGTATACCCAGTCACTGGTAGATGTCACCTTCCTAATGAACTGTGAACTTAATTGCTTAACTTTGCTGATTTGCACTTTTTTTCTTTAAGTGTAATGGTTGTACTTACCTAATACTTGTTTCCTGTATGGGAACAAAATTATCTAAAACATGTAAACTTTTGGTTTGCTCTTGTTGATGCGCTCAATAACACTATAATGGAAAAAGCTGCTTTCACTGTGCAGGTGTCTAAAACGTGAGAGGTGTAAGAATGTTAGCCTAGAAACCAAAGAAGGAAATCTTCAGTGTACAGGTATCGTGTAACAAAGCATTTGCAGATTATCTATTAACCATGCTTAAAGTTGCATGAAAAGATGAAAAAAAGACCAAAAACCCCAGCTGGATGGAACCTTGGTGAGAGTCAACACACACCAACCTTGTGTTCTGACTGTGACCAATTTATTTCATTCTGTTCTAACCCCAAATTTCCACTACAACACAGAGACCTCCTTTTATAAAAGGCTGTGAAGTATAGGACATGCAAAATGCAATACAATAATGGGGAGAGGTTGGATTTTCTTTTGGGTTTTTTGGAACAGATTTAAAATACAGGAAACTGAAATGTGGCACAAACATCACAACTTCCATGCATGCCTTCAAAGTGTCTTCCTTTGTTGTGCTGGCACACTCTGGACTTCAGCAGTGGGTTAAAGTCATTCTTGGGCAGAGTAGAAAGTTCACACTTCTTCAAATTTCTGAGTAATATTAAGGCTGAAATGCACCGGGTACACTTTTCCTTCATCTTCCAGAGCACCACCAGTTGTTTTACTTAAAGCTGTGTTAGGCTTCCAGCTCAAATCCCAGCTCAATTTTGTGACCTCCAGCACTGAAATTCTTGCCATCAATCAAGCCTGAGAGGGTCAGCTTTACACCTACAAAAGCAAGTCACGAGAACCATCATGCACTGACATCCCAGTACAGTGCTCTTCCTCAGGTCCTTGACCTCACTAATGTGGCTTAGTTGCCACAGGAACTTGCATCCATAGACATCCTTTAGTTCTCTGAGTCTGCGTAGACTTCTAGCTCCTTTGTTCATCTAGTCTGTTCTTAAGATGACAGTGAATTAAACCGTAGTGTAGTACTTAACACCATTTGCTGTTACCAGTGAGAACTGCGTACCAGGTCGAAGGGCATGAGTGTAACCAATTCCAATGAGGCTGGCATTGTTCACTTTAGCCTATAGGAAAAAAAAAATCACAGTATTTATAAACTGTGTAAGTATTCATACAGAAGTATCCCAGTCCCCTGAGAAGGTGGCCTATGCCTTAACACTCTTGAGCTACTTGGAGACCAACCTCTCTTAGAAGCATGTTCCAATCTTTTCCTTTTCTCAGGAGTTTTCAGCTTAAGCAAATGGTGCAAATTCTGCCTTCAGAGAATGCCATGCTGTTTTTCACTGCCTCCTCTATTATGTCTTTATATCTTTTAAAGAGCTACTTACTGCAGTCCCTCAGAGCCTGTCTTGTTCACATCACTCAGGAGTGATTTTCTTTTTTCTTCTAATGAGCAAGAAATACATGAATATGCAATCCCCTTTTTGCATTACTAAGTTTTGAGCTCTTAACAACAGTATTTCTCATTTTCAATTTTGGTTCAGTGGTCCTGGAACTAATTGTTGTTTTGAAACATAAATGCTTGCTACTTCAGTTCTTGGTCTTAAAACACACACGTCAGCTAACTTTCAACGGTTAACTTACTGTTAGGAGAAGGCTGTAAGCTCAGGTAAACTTCCACCATTGTAATTATAATATGGTTTTACATTATGGATTTAAGAATTCAAAGGACACTTTCATTGTCTTTTAAAAGACATTTTTCAGCACAGTAGCATGCTATTCCAAGCACACTAGTCAGACTATTTCACTATGGACAAAATTATATTTAAGATTTCTTTTCCTCCATAAGTTCACAAGTACGATGTGTGAGGTCCCAATTTAAATTTGAACCACAACAGAAGCCACAGTTCGCAATCTACCATACTTCCTCAGTAACTAGTTCAGGCAACTGCTTCATTACAAATTTTCAGTATTTAGGGGAGCTTGAAATACTCATTTCTGTAACAAAATTCTTACCACAACGGAAGTCTTCTCATCCATTTGGTACTTTCCAGCAATACCAAAACGTGTGTTGTTACTGCCAGCAGTCCATGCAAGATTGACTGATGTCTCAACCTTATTAGTAACCTTCTGATAAACAGACCCACCAAACTCAGTGCCGTCATTCCTGTTTGTAATAGATGCAAGTGTGTCAGGCCTTGCTTTGTTTAGTAACTCTTTAGATTAACCCTTCCCCACAATGATTTGACATTATCTCCTAAAATGAACCAAGAGATCCAATACTTCCCTGAACCCAGGCTCACTACTTCCTAGCTGGAGCTGGCAGACTCCTGCTCCTATTTTTTTTTGCACAAAACATGTTTTGCTTGCAGAACGGAACAAGACTTGCCAGAGACCTACAGTTTAAGGTTCTGACAAAAAAAACCAAACCAAGCAAACCAAAACCAAAACCAACCCACCCAGATAACCTGGTTGCTTGTCTCAAGTAAGCCAGTGTGCAGTAACACATAAAGGAGACTTCAGTTATGAGAATAAGACTGAAAACAATGTTGTTGAGTTATAATCGTTTAAATACACCATCTTCAAAGCGTCTCAGGCCACCTGAATGCCAAGATTAGGGCTACGCAGCGATGACAGCTGGACACAAACACAATGCCACGCATGCCTTTCTCCTTCATCTTGGGCATTTCTGAGGGAGAAAGTTTCTGTGTGGAGAGTGTGATTGATAACTGGCTAGCTGCAAAAGGTCACGTAGACATGAGGGAGCTTTGCTGAGCACACAGGCACTCTCATGAGAACCAGCAAGGCGGTAAGGTTCGCATGTCCTTGAGCACAGCTGGGATACGATAACAAGACCTTGTAGCTGAAAGATATGAGGGAGAAGCACGGTAAAACAAAAACTTACTCAAACTATGTAACCACAAAGAAATGTAGAAAGAGGCGTAGCTGACTCTTAGTCTGAGCACCAATCCGGAGCTTAACTTTTGAAATATGCATGAGCTTATTAGTGTTATTATAAAAGCATTGTATGAATTATCAATAAACGAGATTTGCCGATCACTCATATTGAGTGAACATTTCTCCCGCCGCGGATTTCCCACAAGAACAGACTTTCCAGTTCTTAAAATCTTCTTAGTAGGAGGTGTGATGGTGCACTTTGACTCAATTGTGGTCAATTCTGTCTCCTAATAGCTGGCATCTTCAGATTCTACTGGCGGTGTTGGGAATATCTTTTCAAGAGTTGAGAAGGAAAGTGTCTTTTAAGGATTCTGATCTTCCAGTGTGATGCGTAGATACCAGTCAACATGTAGACTGATGACAGGCACAGACAGTATTCTTGGCAATTGCTTAGAAAATAAACAAAACATCAGGCAGTAGAATAATCCTGTCAACAAGGAGGATAACAGTAACTTTTCCAAGGGACAAATGTCAATGTCACTTTCAGTTACATTGCAGGAAAAAATGGTAAAAGAAATGGGTGTGACCCAGAATTCCCACAGCCTAGAGGATATGTGAGTACCAGTTTGGCTGAAATGACTGTTGCTTGTCATTCCCCAGTGACAGTTTGGAGAAGTCATCACAGGCTCTTTTAATTGATGAATACTGATGTGTATAAATCAGGTGTCGGTATATGTATTTTCACATCCTTTTTTTTGCTTTTTCCATTGTGCAGCAGGTAATCTCAGAACAGCAGTGGCTGTGCTGAAGCAATATAAATAGTAATCTCTGATTTTTTCCAATGATGTTTGATTGCCAAGTGATATCCTCAGCAAAGTTGGTCAGACCCTCTCAGTCCTACTCCTTGTAGCTTCTGAGTACTGAGATTGTAGAAGGCCTTACTGAAGCTGACAGAAGTAATTTTCATTGCCTTCAGTGACTTTTAAATTGGGCTGAAAGTGCTGGTTGGTCTCAAAAATACTTTGTGAGCTTTGATCTAATGAGTGGAGACCAGTGGTAAATCAAAATGGAAGGAAGAGCTTTGTGGGCAAAATGCAGTACAGGTTAATTTTCTTTTTCAAATTCTAACTTATTTAAATTTTACATCAGAAGTTGTGGAGGTCTAAATCCCTACTACCACCTTAAGGTATCTCTGCCTCATCATTGCTTAAGACACTGACTGAATGCACATAGTTGAATTTAAAGTTGATTGCATTTAACAACAGAATTTTTTAAAGCCTTTAGTTGTGTAATAATGGTAGATAGCGCTTCATTTAGTCAAGAATGACCCGATACAGTTATCTATCATTTACATTAGCAATGTTGAACCGACAGTAAATTCAATTAATTCTTCAATTTTATGCTCTTAACATTTAAAAACCTGAATCCACTTTAAAATCAATTTGCATTATTTTGAGGATGGGATTCTTAATGTTAAGCTCCTATTAAATCCGCATTTTCTCTACTGTAGGGTTGCTTTGAAGTTTTTTGTCATGTTTTTGTGGAATGTTGGTCTTAAGCAGTTTTTGTGGGTTTGTCTGTGACTTAAGGAGCTCTCTATTGGATACTGATCTATGCAGTTGAAATAGAACACTGGAAAAACATGATTTATAACAAGTGTTCTCATAGCAGACCAGGAGGTTGGGTTGATATTTCTTGCTCTTCCATCAAGGAACACCCATGGCTGTGGGCTATAATTTATAACAACAGTGTTGCTTTGACCGGTTTTGGTTACTGTGGGCTTGTTTTCAGGAATGATGAGTATGTAGTTATCCCATCTTGAAAGAAATACATAGCACATGTGTTTATTTGGATTAATTAGTATGGTTTTATATCACAGTTGGTAGAAAGCTGGAAGAAAAGCCCAAGAGTAGAGGAATATAGGAGGCAAACCAAACAACTGAGGGTTGTGACTGTGGTTAAAGTCCCTTATGAATTCTGAGTGCTCCAGCACCGGTTTTCTGTGAGTCACTCTTTGAAGCTGCCTCATCATTTTGTTATATATATTCCAATATATGTCAGTCCTGTCAGACCCTAGAGAGAACACTTGCAGTGAGTAATTTCAGGTCTGAGTGCCACAAGCAGGCTGCTGAGAAAGCTGGCCCAGCCTTTTTTGTTCTTGGTGTTTCTGATGGTTTGAGCTGCAAGTTCACTCAGTTGAGCTGCTCTGTGCTCCAGCTCTGTTTCTTTAGTGATGCTGCAATACTTGCTGCACGGCAACTCAATTGGAAAACAAAGAAATTAATGATACAGACAGAAGATCTGTTCCCAAAGCAGGGTGAAATTCTGGTGGAAGGGCTTCTGCTGCTTGAATTTTAAACACTGTGCTGTGAAACCTCTCACGTCATCTGTGGGTTAGTGGTTGTATCACCTGGGATAGTCTATCCAGGCCCTGTTGATGCAAACGTGCTTTTCACTGGTGCTGCTCCCTATTTTGGAGAATATCTGAAAATAAGGTGTGAGCAAGTACTGAAAATTTCAATTTTTGCTCCTATTTACCCACTTGCCTGCTGTTTTAATTTTGAAGTAGGGTGTCAGATAGAATCTGTCTAATGGCAGCGGTGTAAAAAGCATGCCTTCAGTTCCAAACTGAAACCCCTTGCAGTCAGCAGATGTCCCAGCTCAAGGAAAATGGGTTGCAAGCCCAAAACATTCACTTTCCCTGCCTCATTTCTAATGGTCTTACCAAGGAAATAGCCAGACTTGGATTGTGCTTACTCTGCAATGAAGAAGTTGTTAATGCTGCGTTTTCATGCTCCCATCGTCGTTGTACTCCAAATGTCTGTTCTGTGGAATGGGCAGGATTAGGCTGTTTAAGACAAAGCCACTCCACATTTACAGTGCCTGTAAGGTCCATAGTAAGAGCCCTAAATAGAAGTATCATTTTCAAGATGCCTTCTATTTTACAAGCAGCCAAACAGAAAATGAAACCCTGGGTTGAATTGTAGTCTTCCTGAAGGAAGTGTCAAAGCCTAACAAGGGAGCTTGACCCAACTTTGTACTTGTTGTTGAGTGAAATAAACTTTAATTCTTAATGAATCCAAACGCTGTTAATGAATCCAATACTACTACTTTACTGAAAAAAGCTGTAATTACTGGACAATCCCCTGATTTTCAGCTGCTGTAAATCACTCTATCTTCACAGAATGGAGAGGGGCACTTCATTTAACAACACTGAAGAATTAAGACAGGGAAATGGCATAAAAATCAGAAAGGATCTTAGAATCAGGGGAAACAGAGTAATGAAAAACATATAAAGTTGGGCGTTGCTTCTGTGAAAAGACAAGTTGTACATCCATGTACATGTAGCTGCATTAAGGAAAAGCATTAGTATTCAAGCCGAATGATGTCATGGGAAAACCGTTTTGTTTTTTTTGAGCATGCAAAACTTCTGTCAGTTGAAAGGGGATAAGAACAGCATATTAATCAATTTGCCTCCTTACCTGTTGTTTTGTGAAGTAGTTAGGACTGCTGGCATTTGCCATCTGGAATTTTATGCCAGTGGCAGATCCCTGACTGTGATGGTAGAAGGGTAAGGACGTCATCCAAATGCATCAACAGGAATAGTGTCTCACTGTGAAACTGCCAAGTATTTCAGACCGGTGCCTAATAAGGCAAAAACTTGTTGTAAATATGTGTGAAGTGTAATTTATCTAATGTAATTATGAGATGTTTAGAGCCAGTCATTTGAAATAGACTCCACTCCTCTGTTAACTTTTGACATTGGAAGGACTGTAATCATATTGCAGACCATCAGCCCTTGGATTAAAATTTCAACCTACAGTGAGCTTCAAACTGCTTTGCATTTACCCTTAGAAGAAAAGGGAGGTTGAATAATTTTTGTTACGTTGATTTATCTTAGGAAAATGGGTGTCAAGGTTCTGAATTACAGTAATTATTGTAAGCATGTAAAATATTATCAACTACAAGATAGATCTGATGTGGTGTGGATGGATTAGTGCACATGCTAAGACCAATTTGAGAACATTTCACTTTTTGCTACGTTTGCTAGGGCTAGTTACATCCACTTAAAATACAGATTGGCTCTAAAATGGCAGCAGTTTGCAGGTCCTAAGTGTTAGGACTTTGGTTAAAGCAAAAGGAACAAAATAATTCTTTTTCTTTTAGTTTGTCATGCAGTTTGTGCTAAGGCTTTCAATAGTACTTTATTGTGACAGCTCATTTTCCTTTTCATTTGATGCCCTCATATACACCTTGTCACTCTATTAAACTAGAAAGATTTAGTTTCTTAAAGAGCCTTCAATGAAGCTGTTATAAAGCCTTTTCTCAAAACAACATATATGGAGCCTGAACACATGAGATTACATTCTTTTAGTTTATGTTGCTTTTTTGAGGAAATGAAAACAGGAGAGAGCAAGAGTTTATTGCCTAATAAGTATCAGCTATTTTAATAAAAAGGGTTCATAATTTTGAGTTTCATTTTTATTTTGACCAGAACGCTTTTAGATAATAAATGTTGCAATTGAATCTTGGTTTTTTAAGGAAGTTGTTAAAACAAGCTAAATGCTTTCCATTTATGGATAACAAACTGATGCTCTAAGTTTAGGAATTACTGTGCCAAAATTTGAGTATTTCTTTGATTTCCTTGTAACCTGTAAAACTGACTGTTTCTGGTTATTCTGGGACCTTTGAACTAGGGGGTCTTACCTCAGGTGGGATGTCAAAAGAATATATAGATTGTGATGCTGTTTTCTCTCCATTACTAGGAACAGTTTTTGATCTGGGCAAGTTGTGATTCAGACAATGCCACTAGATTTCTACTTGAGAATCTGCCTTTTGTGGCCTGTTTTATGGGTATTTTCACTTTTTTCATTGCAAGTTTTTAGGATTTTCTAAGCATGTGTTTCTAAAAAAGCAGCACCCAAATTAATTGCATCTTCTGAGTACGTAAGAACTACTTTATGGCATTTTAACCTGCAAACGCTATGATAGCGTGTGTGGAAATGGAATTTACCTCACTTGGCGGACTTGAAATATATCCCTAAGCAGTAATTGCAACATCTTATCAAATTCTCGAGCAGGAAACCAACCTTTTTCTAAATGGAATTTTTATGAACTGTTTTAAGGACTGTTTACTGGAAAGCTGCCTAATCACTGCATTCCCTGGGTAATGGCTGAAATATGTGTGCTGAATTAGTAGCAGGAAGATGCTCAACTACTCTGGCAGGGAAGAGTTGATACTGCTTTTGCTAATGCATGTAAATCACAGGAAAAATTCTGAATATAGGGAAAATTTTTATCAATAACCCCATTTAATTGTATCCTTCATTTGAACGGTGCCTTGCTTCAGCGATTTTTAAGGAAATTATTGAGACTATTTTTTTAAGTGGTAGAAATAATAATTAAAACCCGTCCATTAAAGCATTTGGGAGTACATTTAATTGATAGAAAGATTAGGTATATCAGGGGAAAAATCCACTTTGCTGGCGTTCTTCTGGTTTTGGGTCTTGGCAAAGGAACTAAAATGGGTTAAGAGGAAATTGCTTGTTCCACAGTGTGCTGTGTGTGGCTTCCTGGGGATTTTACCTTTACGGTGAGTGTTCCTCTGAACACAATGAAGCTGCAGGCGTGTGCTAAATCCAGTTAAGGAGATTTCCAGTCTAGTCTTTTGGCTCTGGAAGAGTCCCTAACTGTGCACCTGGGACATAGGATTGTCCAAAAGTGTCCCCATTGCACATTGCGAGGAATCCTGGTCTTCATTCTGCTGGTTTAGTTTGATGTTTCCATATTCTTCTAAAAAAGAATCATTGCTTTCTGTTCAGTGCCTGCATTCACAGCTGTCTGGTTTTTACCTTTTCTTCAGCTGCCTCTTCTCCACACAAGTGCCCTTGTCTACTTAACTCTTTCTTTTATGGCAGCTGTTCAATAGCTGGAGTTAAGCTTCTTGCCCTACTCTGAATTTCCAATTTCCCATTTGAGGATGAGGCAATCACCGCTGACTTCCCAGAGGGCACTCCTTCGCTTAGTTATCCAGCTCTCAGCAGCTTTGAAAGGGACAGAGAAATGGAAGGGAATAGCTTTGGTTCATAAATATTTTTGCATTAATAATAATTAAAGTTAAGATCAATGATTGTAGTACAGATGACTACCAATAGTGCTTTATAGCCCCTTTGGGAACTGAAATTATGTGAATTCAAAATAGCCTCCCTCGAATGGTTATTCTGTGAGCAGCAGTAGCTCTGTTTTAAAGCTGGCGTGGTGTCAGGAGGTCTCTGGGCATGCCAGGAGTTTCAGGTTGCTCACTTTTCTATTATTTTTGCCCATCTCCAAGTGTTTCCATTCTACATTCGGTCTTCCTGAAAATATTTGTGTGTCTTCCTTCATTTGGACATTGCAAAGCATGACTGCTTTTGTGGAGGACTTTTCACCCTCTCCCAGTCTTGTGCCTTTTGTTTCCTTTGGATGTAAATCCAAGCAAGCTGCAAATCTTTTATATCTTATTGGGATTTAGCAGTGGTGTCAGCGAGTACAAAAAAGAGTTCAACATGTTTTATTGTTATCAAAAGCATTTCCAGGAGTGGGAATGAGGGATAGGAATCCAGGGCACAGGGATGGTGGATCCCTGTTTATCTCTGTAGTATTTTAGAGTGTGTTTCAGTGTATCCCTGAACCTCTTTTGCAAATATTGTTAAAAAGGCAGTGCTTCCCAAAGCAAGAAATGAACCCAGGAAAAAAAAATCTCACAGTCTTATCACAGCATGCTTTTTCTTTCTTATAAAACCAACATAATCAAAATAAAAACCAACCAAACCAAAACCAAAACCAAAAACCTCAAAAACTAACCAAGCAAAAAACCCCCCCAAAGCCCCCAAAAAACTAAAACAAAAAACCCCCAAGCTTCTATCCAGTAAATAAGACTTAAGTTTTAAGAATTATAAATACAGAAGGTGTCTTGATCACAGCTGAAAGAGGTTTGTAGTTATGCACGGCAGGCCTGTGAATTCCTTAGCAAACCTATGATTTTCTTCTTTTCTGAAGTATGTCTGTGAAATGTTTTGGAGTTTTGTATTGGAAAATATTTTTCTGCAACACACATTTTAGTGGGAATAAATAAAAACGCCAACTAGTATAAAGATGGAATCATGTCTTTAGGAATTTATACTAGAATAATCTTGAATCTAGAGGAAACTTGAATGTGGGGAGGAGAGTGGAGGTATTGAAAATCTGAGAGGGTTTTTGCTCGCACCAGTTGTGTTTTCATGCTGTTTACTTGGGCTAATATAGTTCATGCTGCACTGCAAAACGTTTAGGTGCCTTCAGCATGTTGAATAAGAAGCTGTAGTTTTATAAAATAGCATTTATTTTGTTGTGGATGGGCTGCTTTATCACCTACATACAAGGACTCGCAATCACATACGTTGTATCTCGTGTTAAACAAGGATTTAGGAGAACTCCATGGAGTTCAATGAGCCCATTTCTAGCTGTGTTGACAGCAGATTTCTACCCAGATGTCGGATAAGCATACTTGGTATTTTGAAAAGTTTTTCCAGGCTCCAGTTCTTTTGAAGCAGGCACTTAATGAGCTTCTGTGTATTTAGCAACCTTCATCAGATGCCTTTACATCAACTTGTGCAGGCTGCCTTTGGGCTCGTATGAAAAATCAGACGTACGTTCTAAAATGTGAGAATGCTTTTTTTCTCTGTGAATGTTTGAGGGATCTCGTGCTCTTTTTCCACAATTTAGTCGTTCAAGCCTGAGGTGCTCTGGTCCCAGGGAAGATCGATAGGATGTTGCCATTACGGCCGTGTCTGTCAATTACAGCCAGATTCAGGCGGTCAGGTAGGATTGTAAATTTGTGCCAACCAGTCACAGATGTTCCAGCTGTGCAGACATGTGGCACTATTTATTCTACTCTTTTTTCATAAAGGCCACAGGGGGCAAAATATTGTCCCTACCCAGAGACTGCAGCCGTTCTCCTGAAAGCACCTTCCAATCTTCCTCTCCACGCTGGGATGATGGCATTAGGTCTTTTTAGCCCTCACATGTTTGTTTCAAACTCCCACAGCTCACAGAATTAATTTCTGTTGGGAACACAATGTGGTGATGAGGCAGGTTATTCTGGCTGGGCTTTTCCTTTATCTGCTATACAAAGCAACTGATTCACTTTCTATTAATTACCACCAGCTATGGGGACTGCCTGGTGTTTTTCCTTTGGACTTTCAGCCTTTTGAGCTCGTTCTCAGGTTTGCTGTTTGGAAAGGCAGCGATGACAGGAGCGGGAAGGAAGGATACAGGAGAAAGAGGCTGACTTACCCAAACCTTAAAGCACATCTCAGCTGGGAATGGTTATTGTGTGTGGAGCACTATATTTTACTTATATGCAGCACAATATTACTTGTCTCAACTTCCCTCCTCCCCCAACCCTATGAAAGGAAATCCTAAAAAATTGCTTTTTAACTAATTATAAGAAATCCAATAACACTAGCAGCTTATTTCTTTCTGACTAAATGTAATGAGATTGGAGCATTGCTTCATCAGGAGAATGACCTAATACAATAGCTCATTGAACCATGAGAGATTCATTAAAACTACCTTGCAAGGGGATTTTTTGGGCAATGTTTTATGTGGTGGACTTTTTTTCTTTTAAAAATAACTCCCAAGTCTAAAGCAGTTACTGCATGTAGTTGTAATCAATTTTGTAACACTAGGCAACAGAACTGGTTTTAATTACCTCTTATGTTCTAAAGATGTTACAGAAAAATCCTCACAGCTGAGCTGCACTTCATTTGTTGGAGGCTGAGGTTTGCAGCCAAGTGACTTTGCAAAATACCCAGATGTTGCACACTGGGATTTTGCACAAAACTTCAGGAGTTGGTGATAAGTTTCAAACTGCCAGAAAATTTCCATTTCCTGCTGACCTAAATGAAAAAATCTATCCCTTCCCTGAGATGTGAGTGGCAATGTGTCTGTACAGCTTTTAGAGTTGGTTTCTCACAAAGGGTACATGATGCCTATTTGCCCCTCAGCTTTGTATCTATTACTGAATGATGCATTTTAAACTGTTCTTTGTATCCATGATAACTGTGGGTTCTGAAACAGTAGAGACTTTAATACACTAAGCTTGAGGTATAAAAATGAGGCATCTGTCAGAAAAAAATACGGACTGACTTACAACCTCTATAATTAAGGTGTCAGGAAATCTCAAGCTGTTAAAATCTATTTTGAGCTACCCTAAAACATTACATCCAACAAGACAATATCCAATAACAGTAAGAGAAGGGGCAGAAGGTAAGATGATGGTTTGCAAATGCATAAAAAAAGGAACTTAAAAAACTAGATATGGAATTCTAGAGTTCAGTTCGATTGATGTAACTGTCCCCATCATCCTTTCTGCTGCCAGTAGGAAAATGTCCAGAGCATGTGTTTAAGCAACACGCACTAAAGCCTGTGGGCATGTTTGACTCTTTCTGGCAGTGTGCACAAACCCAGGCTGCTTCCACAGGTGAGAGAGGTAAATGCTCTTTCCTCCTGAGATACATCTGAAAAAATCCTAAAAGGAGCACCTTGTAATCTGGGGAAAAACCAAAATGTTTCTCTTTCTACTGAAATCTTGGAGTGAAATAAAAGGAACCTGCAGAAATCAGCCTCTCTCTTTCTTTACACTGAGTTACTGAGCCCTGCGCCTCTCAGGGTCGTTCACCTGCTGCCCCAAAGCGTTTCCTAGGTGTTCAAACAACAACAACAACATTAAAATAGGAACTAACACTCAAATAACAGCAGTTCCCTGCTTTGGCAGGCTTCTCCCTCAGGGCAAACCATCTTTCGCCGCTTTTCTTTTGCAGAGCAGAAGAGCAGGAGAGGCTCAGGAGACAGAAGGACGATGATTTGGCCAAATTGCTGCCAAAAGCTGATGCCTTTAGTTTAAGGAATAAATGCCTGTCCAAACTTGGAACTCAGGTATCACTGATTAAAAACCAGAATGCTGAGGGGTTTATTTAAAGGATTTGGCGGTTTTTACCAGCCAGCAACTCCACCTCTGAGTGAAATCCCTGGGATTTGTTCTCAGGAAGAAACCTCCCAGTAATGAAAAATCTAATGAAGAGAAAGGATTCGAAGGTTGGCCCATTTCAGAAGCTGAGGAATGTCTTGAATTTTATTTTTTTGCAGCTCCCAGCTCATTACTCCTCCTGTTTCTCAACCCTGGCCCACAGAAGTGTGTTGAAATAGCAGCTTGGCCCTGTGGAGAAGCAGGAATCCACTGAATTTCCTGGGACGCAGAGCCCAGCGCCAGCAGATGCTCCGTGCTTTGCGGCAAGCCTAGATCCTAGATTTCCAATATTGCCTAAAAACTCCTCCTTCCTGGACAATCCAGAGGATCCTGATGGGGGATGGTGGCTCTGGTGGAACCTCTGAGTACCTGCTCCAGCCTCTTGGCTCTAATTACTCCGTGAGTAGCTGAGTCAGGGGCCAGGGGTTGCTCTCTGGCTGTGAAATGGGAAAATTCCATCAGGAAAGTGCTGGAATGAGCCTGGAGGGAGGTGGGGCTTCTCCAGCCTCTCCTTCTTGGACACCTTCCTTGCTCTGCTTCGTTTTTCTGAGGGAGGAAAAGGTGAGGAGAAGCTCCCCAGGGAATATTGCAGAGGAATCTCCAGTTCCAGAAGTACAAAAAGTGCCCAGCCGCAGGAATTTATCCCAGCTCAGGAACAGCACTAACCTCTCCAAGCCTGAACAATGTGAAAACCGATTTATTTTTTAAGACTTAGCGACTAAAACCAATAAAAAGAGGTAATGCAAGGACTGGATTTTGCTTCCAGAGGGAAAAGCCTTGAATTCTATGCTGGAACTCATCATTTTCCCATCATTTCAGTGGAAAGCTCCTTGCTGAACAGGGACTTCCCAGGGCTCCTGCAGAGTGCGCTTTGCTTTGCTTTCATTCCTCCTGGAGGTAATTGGATCAATTATCTCTGACCCGAGCTGAGCTTGCTGTAGAGGGGCAGGAGGTTTGTGGAGCCCCAGGAATGGGGAATATTCCTGGGATACTCCAGGAAATGTTCCTGGGATGGCTCCAGGGAATCCTGGTGTGCCACAAAAAGCTCAGGAGCCTTTGACGTTTGTTTGGCTGCAGGGAGAGGAGTCCGTTAGAATCAAAAAGCTGCATTTGATGTAGAATATCCTGAATTTCATCGTTTCAATCTAAGCAGAACTCCCAGTCTTAAAGCTTGGTTTTAAAAGAGATTTTTGTGCAGTGGAGATTTCTTTGACGTGCCTGGAAAATTCTCATCTTCCCGAGGGACATTTTGGGTGAAAGTTCTGGATTCTGGAGGACAATGAGGGGACCCAAAGGAGCAGTTTGGGAGCTCCCTGTCCCCCTGAGCTGTCCTGGTCCTTTCTGGGCTCCTCGGGACCAGCCCTGAGGCTTTGATTGGACGCTTTCCTTGTGAATTTGGGGTGTTTTTAAAGAAAACCTTTCGTTGGACACTGTCACCCGTGCTTTTTGGTTGTTGAGGGTTCTGGTGTTGCCTTCGGAGGCTTTGGGAAGGGAACTTTATCCCAAGAAATCCTCCCTTTTCTAGGGACCTCTCACTAGAGGTCAGCACTGCCTCGTTGCCGGCTCGGGAATGTTGGATGGTTGGGATTAAAACCACCGAGGCTGCAGCTGCTGGGGCTTGTTTGGGTGCCTGATGTGCACCAGCCTTGGTCCTGGCACGAGGTGTCCATCCTGGGGTGTCCATCCCTGGCAGTGTCCAAGGCCGGGCTGGACATTGGGGTTTGGAGCACCCTGGCGTGGTGGAAGGTGATTTTGAAGGTCCTTCCAGCCCAAACCAGTCTGTGATCCCATGGAACCGAGTCCAGTCTTTGGGAAAAGCACCTCAGTGCCTTCAATCAACTTCTCTTTGAATGTTTATTAATGGAAGGCAAAGCAAAGGGATGAGCTGGGAGGGAAAAAAGGGGAGGGGCATGGTCTGAGGGCTGAAGACATGGAGCTGTCAAAAGGGAGGAAGGGTGGAGGGAAAAGGGACGGACGGTGTAGCAAGGCAGGGAGAGGGTTGAAGGCACGGGAGCTTCCCACAGGCATCAGCTGCGTCAATCATCAGCTGTGCCTGGAGCTCCGGCTCCTCCGTCTCCAGGCGGTCTCATCTTCTGTGGCCCCTGAAGGTCTTCTAAGGCCACCGGTTCTTCTGATCCAGCAGATGACTGCAGTTCTGCAATTCGCTCCTCGAACATCAGCTGGACAAAGAGGCTTATCTGGGAGGGGCTGTCGTCGTCTCTCAGGGCCTGAAGAGCTGGAAGAGACAGGCACAGAGCCCCGGTCAGAGCCCGGATGTGCGGGAGTCCAAGGAGACCCTCCTGCCAAGGGCCATCCGAGCCAGCTCCTGCCGTGGCCACCACAAGAGAGGAGAGGGGGGCCAACGGGATTCGCCACAAGGTGCTGAACACGAATCGCCCCGCCCGCGTCCCTGAAATCTCTCCGTGTTCTGCGCACGCCAGCCCTTGTCCGCACAGGGAGCCAGGCCCTCCGCAGGCAGGACAGGGATTGCAGCCCCCTGCGCGAGCATTGCGGCTCCCCCCGGCAGCCCCGCTGAGAACCCGCTGCCCTCACTCACCCTCGCTGAGGGCCTGGAGCTCTTCCTTCTGCCTCCTCAGGCACACCCCGGCGATCCCTGGGAACACAGAGCCTGTCAGGGCCCCAGCGGCACGGCGCCCTGCCAGCGGCGCTGCCAGCCCTGTGGCCACACGGCCTCCTGCCCCGGCAGGGCTCGGCCCGGGCCCTTGCCGCATCCTGCCGCCCCAGGGCACGGCCGCAGAGGGCGGCAGCAGCCCCGAGGGCAGGCGCGGCTCCACGGCGCCGGGCGCGGATGCCGCTGCCGGGACGGGGGCTGGGGCTGGGGCTGGGGCTGGGAGGGAGCCCGGGCTCGTGGCTCACCGATGAGCTTGATGGCCGCCTCTCGCAGGGGCTCCTGTGGGTGCTCCAGGTAGGGCAGGGCCAGGCGCAGGTGTTCGGCCGCTCGGCTCTTGTCGTCTGCCAGCTGGAGAGAGCGGCAGGAGGGAGGGAAGGGTTGGCGCAGGCTCAGCCCCTCGGCCGGGCGCTCCCGGCGCCCAGCCCCGGCCTGCGCTGCCCGCACAGCCCCGAGGCCCAGCCAGCGGGCGCCGGGCTCCGGAGGGGGCGGAGGGCCGGGCGCTGCCCGGGGAGCCGCGGTGCCGCCCCGCCCCGCGGCCCCGCTGGGCCGGCGCTCCGTCGGCGCCCGACTCGGGGCACAGGAGCCTGGAGAAGAGCCCGCGCGGCCCCACGGAAGGGAGCGGCGTGTGGGGCGCAGGCCGGAGCCCCTGCGTGCGGCGCTGGGCAGGGGCCACGGCTGCCAGCCCCGCACACCGAGCCCCGCCGTCAGGGGGCTTCTCCAGAGGCCGTCCTTACCACGCACTCGGCGAACTTGAACAGCTTCTCCGTCTTCAGCATGTGCTCGAGGTCGCTCCTCTTCAGGAAGCCGGCCGCACAATGCAGCGTTTCCCGAGAGGCCTGGAGAGCAGCAGAGACGGGAGCTGGCAGCGCAGCCCAGCCCAGGGCACGGGCCCTGCGTCCCTGCGCCAGGGCCAGCAGGAGGCTGCGAGCCGGGAGAGGTGCCCGGGCAGGAGGCAGCCGAGCCCCCTGTCAGGGATGCACCGGCATCACACAACGCCTCACCTTGGCCACGCGCTCGTTCACCTCGTGGCAGTGCAAGTAGAGTGGGAGCAGGCTCTGGCTCACAACTGTGTTCAGTGGCTCTTTGCCCTCATCCGCTACCAAGCCCATCACCTTTTGGAAAAGCTGAATGGAGAGCAGCTGCACGTGGCTGTTGTCCTGAAGGAAAGGAAGCGGAAGAGGCCTCAGCACCAATTTCTCCAGCCCAGCCAGGCAAAAGCCTAAAAATCCCCAGGGCACAAAGTTTCTGGGCAGCAGCTAATGCCCGTGGCACGCAGAGCCTTACGTTTCCAAAGAGCCACAGGAGGAGGTCGGCTAGCTTCAGGGCAGTGGTCCTGCCGATCACGGAGTCTTTCCGCTGGCACACATTGGTGAGCGCAGCGAGGGACATGGCGACCACCTCTCCGTCGGCATCCCCAAGCCGCTCCAGGAGGCTTGGAAGCAGGCTGCGTACACCTCCGGCCTGTATGGAACACAAGGCTGTGCTGGGAAGCCACCAAGAGCTGCAGCGCCAACACCGCCCTGGCTCTGCTAGCCCACCCTGCCGCTGCTGGGCCCAGAGGCCAAAGGCCTGTCCCGAAGCACTCGAGCAGCTGGAGCAGGAGGCAGGAGAGCTGGGAGCAGCTGCCTCAGCTCCTGAAGCCCAGCCAGCCCAAGGGGCTGCTTTCCCCAGCGCAGCTTCAGCCGCTGCCCCCTTCTCACCATCGAGGGCTCCTCGCTGAGCAGCACAAGGCCTTTGAGCGCCAGGTGACGTCTCTGCCTGCACGTGCCCCGCAGGTGCCTTGACATCTCCTCCAGGACACGGCCTGCGCATTCCCTCAGGTCCAGGTACTCGATGACCTGAAAGGCACAGGGCAGTGACAGGTGACGCGAACAGCAGGAGCCCAGAAGCGCACAGGGCCGGGCCCAGGCAGCAGCAGCAGCAGCAGCACAGGGCTCGGGCACCGGCCCAGGCAGCTGCAGCTACGAGAGGGCAGAGGGCTGAGAGGCAGCTGAGCGAGGCAGCGCTGGCTCACCTCCACCAGGAATGCCAGGGAGGGCAGATCCCAGCGTGGCTCCTCCCTGCTTAGTGGCTGGAGTAGGTAGAAGCCAATGCGGGAACAGCTGTGGCCCAAGTGACGGCGCATCTCCCTGTCAGGGGGAAAAAGGCAGCAAGAGCCTGAGGTGGGGGGGACAGTCTTCTCCCAGGAGGTCTAACTCACAGGTCCGGTCTTTCCCCAGTATCTCTGGAGGGGGATGTGGGCGCTTTGGGAGGCGGCCCCTTCTGGGCACCCTCCTCTGCCAGCCTTTTCCAGTCGGCTTGGCCGTCCCTCGGTGACGAGGCCCTCGAGGCCATGAGCACAGGGACTGTGTGGGGCACAGGGGACAAATGTGGGAGAGAAGGGGTTCTCACCTGGCCAGCAGACCCACGGCATAGTGCTGGGTGTCAGCACAGAGCAGCGTGTCCCAGCCACGCTTGCGCTCCATAGCCATCATCTCTGTGTTCCACCACATTTGGCTGAACAGAGCCTTCATGGCCTGCACCGCAAACCTGTGTGCAGAGCAAAACCCAGGTCACACGGCGAGCGCTGGCGCCGGCCACAAGGACATTGAAAAGACAGGAGGACTGGCACCTGTTGGGGTTGCTGGGAAGGCCGTGTTCCTCCTGGCACGCTCTCCAGAAGTCAGCAACTTCCACTGGCATCTCTTGTGTGGTGATGACAATGTGGAAGAGGAGAGCAACAAACAGACGGGCTGAATGAAGGAGCACTGCCCTGTGGCATTTGGGCACCTGGACAGTCAGCCACAGCCCCAGAGTTGCCTGCAAAAGAAGCAGCCCGAGACAGAGCTCAGTGCTAAGATGTCCGTGTGGCAGGGCCCGAGGGGAGACGCAGGGGGAGCGACGGGCCTGGAGCCCCCTGAGCCTGCCCTAAGCCAGTGCCTGAGGCAGGGAGAGGACGGAGAGCTGATGGAGAGGCGACCGGGGAGCGAGCAGAGGCCGGTTCCAGAAGCTCACCGCCAGGGCAAAAACGTCCTCGTCGTCGCCATCGGAGGTGGTCGTTGTATGCAGAGGCCAATCCTCCATCACGCGGATGAGTGCTGGCAGCACCTTCTCCGCTGTCACAGCCGACGAGCCTACGGCTCTCCACATGCTTGCAGCAGCTCTGTGGGATTGGAGCTCTGTGTCAGGGCCGTCTCAGTCACAGTAGCATGCCCTGTGCAGCTGTGGAGGCCCAGGTGACAGAGCCCTGGTGCCCTGAGGGGCAGGGAGGGAGCATGGCAGCAGGCTGGTGGAACAGAGGGGCCCAAGGGTCCTGGACCGCTCCGCCTGTCTGGCAGAGCCCATTGGATAGGCTCTGCAGGGCAATGGGCCCTAAAGGCTGCTGAGCCCTGAGCTCTCAAGGCAAGTGGGCCCCATACCTGTCACACGTTGGGGCACAGCGCAGGAGGGTCAGCACAACGTCAGCAGGTTGCTCTTCGGCCAGCCTCAGAAAGTCCAAGCGCATCCTGGCATCCAAAGTGACACAGGCTGCCAGTCTCTGGTGAAGGTCCTTCACCATGGCTGGCACCTTGAGGAGACATGGGGAAGACCAGGAGCGCTGTCCAAGGGAGCAGCTTTCCCCAAGAAGTGCTTCCCCTCCCGCCACACTCTCCTGGCCTCCAAGACTCAGGGTCTCTTTTGTGTCGGTGTTTCTGAAGGCCACGGACTCAGTCACTGCCATGTCTGTATTTGCTGCGTCATTGATTGCAGCATCCAAGCGCTGAGCCAAATCTGGGCTGACATTGGGCTCTGCCTGGAGCTCAGTCAGCCTGCGGTCAGGCTCAGCTGTTGCACGGCTTCTGGTCCTCCTACGTCGAATGGGCACGAGCCTCCGGAACATCTGCAGGAGAGCAAAGGACAGGGAAGAGAGACACGTTCCATGGAGTGCTCCAAGCACGGAGCTCGGCCGAGCAGTGACAGCAGGCCCAGCCCAGGCGGGGATGGCTGCACGTACCTTCAGTGATCTGCGGAAGCGGCCACGGGTGGGCTTCTTCTCCTGTGTCTGCTCCATGGTTGCATCTGGCAAAGAGCGAGCGCAGCCAGAGCTGAGGGGTTGCAGGAGAGGCCAGAGAAGCCAGCCCTGCTCTCCCCAGGCAGGGACAGCCCCGGGATGCCCCAGGGGATGGAGCACAGCTGCTGCAGGGGCAGCCTCGGCCCCTCTTCCATCCTGTCAGTGGGCGGAATGGGAATGGGGATGGGATGGGATGGGGCCAAGCTGTCCGCAGCCATCGGCCTTGTGGCCCGACTCTGCCACTCACCATCCTGCTGTGGCTGGAACTGCTCCAGCTCTTGAGGGGGTTGTGCTGGAGCATCTCCAGGGCTTGTATTTCTTCTCCTCCAGCAAACTGTGAAGAGGTCGCGAAATCTGCCCGCCATGTCAGCGTCTGGCCTCGAGGGCACCTTCAGACAGATGCCTCTGAGGAAACTAGGGAAAACCCTGAGGCAACAAGTCGTGCAGTTGTGCCTTGAAGGCACCTGCGGCAAAGAAGCCTCAGGAAGGCTGCAGGACAGCAAGTCCTGCACACTGGTCTTGAGGGCTCCTGCCACAACGACAGGAGACTCCTCGTGGTGCTTCAGGTCACCAGATCCTGTGGTCTGGCCGCGAGGGCACCGACCGCAGGGTTGGGAGATGCCTCGGGAAAGCTCCGAGTCACCAAGTCCCGCAGTCTGGCCGCGAGGTCAGCTGCAGGAGCAGCGCTTCGGAAAGGCTCCGGGTCGGGCACAAACGAGCGGGCTGTGTGGGAACTCCTCACAGCACCTCTCTGGCGCGTCCTGTCCCGTGGCGTGCTCCGAGCACTGTGGCGTGGCTGCGTTGTTGCCAGCACCTATGTCACCGCGTGTCACAAAGGCTCCTCGGACACCCTGTGCCTTTCCCTGCCACGGTGACCACGCTGCTGCACCGTGTCACAAAGGGCCCATGCACACCCTGCCACCTGCCCCGGCCCTGCCCCCGCTCCACCCAAAGTGGCCAAGGTTGGAAGGAATCCCTCGGCCCAAGTGTCTAAGAGAGCCCAACAGGACCTTGAATGATTTGATGGCTCGAGCCATCGGCAACCGCTGCCCTGCTCTGCGGGCTCAGGGCGGCAGAAGGAGCCCCCAGGGCTGCCGACGCAGCCGCAGCGGGAAGGGCACGGGGCCTGCCGCAGAAGCTGGCACGGCCTCCCTTCTCTCAGCTGATAATTGTCTTCAACCAAAGTCAGACTTTCACTTCAAAGCCAGCTCAGTGCAGGCATCCATCTTTCCATTTGCTGTGTTTCCAAAGCAAGGAAGGGGCAGGAGTTTAGGAGGGGCTGGTTCAGCTCAGCCTTGCTGATAAAGCAATTTGGGTTTTCCCTCATCAATCTGTTTCATTAACTACAAATGCAGAATTGGAGAAGTTGTTGGATATTTTTGCGTTTTTCTGCAGCTGGCTGCAGGAGACTTTGCTCAGACTGGGGGTTGGGGCTGTCCAGCCTGGAGAAGAGAAAGACCTGGGGAGATTTCATTGGGGCCTCCCAAGACCACAAGGGAGCCTGAAAGAGCTGCAGAGGGACCTTGGACAAGGACCTGGAGAGCCAGGACAAGGGGGAATGGCTTTAAACTACAGGAGGAGAGATTTAGATGGGATCTTGGGAAGGAATTCCTCCCTGGGAGGGTGGGGAGGGCTGGGCTGGAATTCCCAGAGCAGCTGTGGCTGCCCCTGGATCCCTGGGAGTGTCCAAGGCCAGCTTGGAGCCCCTGGGACAGTGGGAGGTGTCCCTGCCCGTGGCAGGGTGGGGCTTGAAGGTCCTTCCATCCCAAATTCCATGATTCCAACCCAAAGATAACCTGGATTGGAGGCAGCAGTGCCTGGGGGCTAAAGCACCTTCCCAGCTGTTATCAGAACAGGAGTTGCAGACATTTTATCCCTGGGTTTTCTTCCTTGTCCCTCAGCTGGGAGGTGATGGGAACGACCAGCAGGAGCTTCCCCAGGCCCTGGGAGTGGGACACTGGGAAGGGGACACTGGGAGTGGGACACTTTGGGAATGGGATACTTTGGGAGTGGGACACTGGGAGTGGAACACTGGGAATGGGACACTGGGAGTGGGAAACTTTGGGAGTGGGACACTTTGGGAATGGGACACTGGGAATGGGACACATTGGGACATTTTGGGAGTGGGGACACTGTGGGAATGAGACTCTTTGGGAATGGGACTCTTTGAGAATGGGACACTGGGAATGGGACTCTTTGGGAATGGGACACTAGGAATGGGACACTTTGGGAATGGGACACTTGGAATGGGACACTGGGAATGGGACATTTTGGGACAGTTTGGGAAGGGGACTCTTTGGGAGTGGGACGCTTTGGGAGTGGCACTTTTACAACCACTATTGGCTTTGTGGTTTATCCTGGGACAACAGACCCAACCATAAATTGTCACTTCAGGGCCAGCATTTAGTGCCAGCTCAGGGAAATGCAGGGTGGTTGTGGCAGGTATTAAACACCCCCAATAAATCCTGGAGGAGGATCCCAGGGTAACAATGCCTGCTTGCCAAATCTGTTTGCAGAGCACACAAAAGCAACGAGGAAAACATTGCAACAGCACAAAGGTTTTCTCACAGCTCCACCACAGGCTTCTGCCTCAGCAAAGCTGATTGTTGGTGCTTTTCTTCCAGCCCCAAACTGGGATTGAGCCAGGCCCTGCATCCATTGGGACTGGGATGCTGTGGCTGTAGGATGAACCCCCAGCCAAGCCCCGCAGGGAGCCATTTATCCTGTTTGGAGCCCGTTTATTTTTCCTCCTTCCCCTGAAGATGTGTGTGAGGAGCAGAGATTCAGCCAGGCCCTCTTCCCAGGCCCATGGGATGTGTGTTTCTTTCCCGTTTCCTGGAAGTGCTTGGTGTTTGGGGAAGGTTGCTGGGCCACGAGGAGCTGCTGGACACCATCCATAGCCCCTCTCAGGCATTTTCTGCTGGGTGGGACTCCCTGAAAATCCCTTCAGCTTTGTAGGGAAAGCACTTTTCCTACGGGGCACACAGGGTGTGAGGCTGGCTCTGGGAAAGAAATATTCCCAGGGAAGAAAGGCTGGGAACGTGCTGACGGCAGCACTGCTCTTTCAGGTGTCACTGTAAGAAGCTTCTAAAAAGCTCCATTTCTGCTTGGTGGGCAGAAAGTGCAGGAAAATATGCTGGGAATGTCCACATGGACTTAAATTAGCATCAAGCAGCATCACAAGTGGTTTCGTCCAGGCAGGAGTCACAGTCACTGTGAGGTGATGAAAACGGAGATGGGATCTGCTTGAGGCGGATGGTGCAGCGGCTGCGCACCTGCGACGTGTATCCCTCAGGGTACCTATTTCTTTAGAACACTATGAAGACTAGAGGGAATTGAAAGTCCACTGCAGTTTAGGTTGTTCTTCACGAGATTGTTCAAGTCGAGCACAGCCATTCTGTTCAGCAGACACACGGGCAGGGGCTTCTTGGAGCGCTGCTCTGGCACCCATTCTTTGGAGGAGGGGATTGCAGGAAAGAAGAAAAGAAGCTCATCGACTACTGAAGAGGAAGAGTCACTGACAGGAAGCAGTGGGTTAAGAAATGTGAGGGGAAAAAAGGCAGAAAACATGAGGTGACAAGTGTGAGAAATGGGAGTGGAAAAAGGAGGGAAGTGTGAGGGAAAAAAGGGAAGGAAACCTGAGTGGGAAAGGCTGAGAAAACGGAGGGGAAAATGGTGAAGACGTGAGTGAAAGTAGGAGAGGAAGGTGAGAGGAGGAAAAGGCAGGACATATGATGGGAAAATTCTAAGAAACATGATCAGGGAAGGCTGAAAAACATAGAGGAAAAAATGGAGGGAAATGTGAGGGGAAGAGAGGGAGAAAATTACTGGCAGAGAGAGAGAAACAGGCAGCAAATGTGAGGGGAACATTGTGAGAATCCTGAGGGGAAAAGAGGGAGAAACCAGAGGGCAGAAAAAGGCAGGAAACATGAGGGGGGGGAAAAGGATGGGAAGTTTGATGGGAAAAGTGGCAGAAAACAAACGTGAAAAAAGAGCACAAAATGTGCCAGAAAAGTATAAAGAACATGAGGGGGAAAGAATGATAAATGTGAGGGGAAAAGTGGGAGGAATGGGAGAGGGAAACGCTGGGAAACACAAGGACAAAAGTGAGAAACATGAGGAGAAAACCTGGAGAAAAATGACTGAGGAAAGGAGAAAAGCATGAGGGGAGAAAAGGGCAGGATAAGTGAGGGAAAAACTGTGAGAATCATGAGAGAACAAAAAAGCAGGAAAAAGCGGGAAGTTGGGGAAATGTGAGAGGCAAAGCGTGAGGAAAGGGAGCTGAAAAGGGTGGGGAAAATGAGTAAAACTTGGGAGGCAAACATGAGAGGAAAACTGTGAGACTCGAGAGGGGGAAGGGGTGGAAACGTGAGAGGGAAAAGAACAGGAAATGTGAAGGGAGAAAAGGAGAGAAGGCAGGATTGGCATGACAGCTGAAATGATTCCTAACACATTCCCCCATGCATTTGCCCATTTATTGCACTAGCCCAGGGCTTCTCTGTATGTCCGTCTACCCCTGTGCCTTGATTCCTGTTTGGAAGCAGTAGAAGTGCAGGATGTGCCCACCAGCAGGAGCTGCTCCAAGCTGGGAAGGGGCCAGGTGGTGCTGATTTCCAGAGGCTTCTGTGTCCCAGGTGAGGCCAGGGCAGGAGTGGGTTGAAAGGTGCTGCTGCTGCTCCTCTGTGCCAGAGAGCCCTGGCCGGGCAGGGCACGGCGCCCACTGCACTGCGGGCTCTTTCTCCTGCCGCAGCTGGGCACACCTGGCAACAAATCATGACGACTTGTGGGGAAACCAAGGGCTTTGTGGAGGCTGCCTTGCTCTGCACACACCCGGGCCACCTGCAGCACAGAGCTTTGGCCCCCAGAAAGGCAAACCCGAGGGGAACAGCTGGAAAAGGTTTCATTTTCACCTGTCAATAGATGACTTTATTTCAGTGCTGGGTGCGTGGGGAATCACTTTCCTAACACGTGCTCAGCCAGAAATCCCACCTACTCATTTGTAACCATGGAAACAAGACCTACTCATTACTTTGCTGAAACTCACAGGCTAAACATTCCCTCAAATTAGTTGACATATTTAAATCACTTCTCAGAAGTTACTGACAGGAGAGTAGGGCTCTCTTGAGAGTCTCTGGTGGTCATTTGGGGAACATCCCATTCCTACAATTCTCCTCCAATGCTCAAGAGCCTCCTACAACCACTCTTTTCCCCTTGAATGCATTCCAGTTACATTCTTAGGAGGACTATTCTATTCTCAAGGCTAAGGAAGCCACTTGCACACATAAATCACTGCACTGGGGGAATAGAGGGTTCAACACTGTTAATGGGAAGGGAATCCATGATTTGTTGCAGTTCAGCATTTTCTCAACCCTTTCTTTGTCTGGGAATTGCTCACAAGCATTTCCTCAATGCACCTTGAAAATGTTTTTGCTGACTGAAACCACATTGTGTCTTTCCTTCAGCAATTCAGAAAGAAAACACAAATTGCCTACTGAAACCTTTCTACTTCCTTCCAAAACAGTTCAGTACTCAAGCACAAGCCCGATTCCCTCAGTGAGATAGGAAATAATATTTTGCTTCAGCTGAAGGGTTTTTAGAAGAAAGAAGGAAAGTTGTTGGTTCTAGGTGTTGTTATTTAGGGTTTAGATTTGTTATAGTTAATTCGTTGGGTGTTGCTGGGAGAGGGGCCAACTTGAAGACCAGACCAAAAGGGTAGTAGGAGAAGAGGGGAGGGGACAGAAAAGGAGGCGGTGGGGACAGAATACAAGTTTCCTATTTCCCGGCCAAAGGGAAAGGGGACACGGTTCGCCCTGGGCTGGGAAAGGCAATAAAAAGCAGCATTTTCTGTGTGTGTGTTGTGTGTGTGTTTGGCTCTTGGGAGAGGGAGATACACACCCAGCTCAGGTGAATCCATCCTAAAAAACAGTTCTCTTTGGCTTTGATGACGTTGTCACCCCATTAAATTTCATCTGACAGTTGGCTCCTCTCTAACACCTCTCTATCTCCCAGCAGCTCAGGGCTGCATTGCACAGTGCTTGCTGTGTGCCAGAGAGCTCAAAGCAGGCTGGCCTGGCGCCCCGGAATATTTCTGCAGAACACTCTGCATTTCACTCTTTTGCTCTGGCTCAGTGCACAACTCCAGCACTGCAGGCGCTTCCTCCCAGAGCCGTGTGAGGCCCCGGCTCCTGCAGATGTGAGCTGACAAGCTGTCCCTGCCTGCCGCTGGCCTCGCTTCCCCCGGCAGAAGCGCCGTGCCTGAAGGAGGCTGCCCTGTGCCGGAGCCTGCGGAGCAGCCCGGCTCCCTCCCCTGTGCCCAGAGCGCTGCACACACTGCTCACCTTGGCCAGGAGTTAGAGGGCAGCCGGCACAAGGGTGGCAATCCTCAGCCAGGCCTGCAGCCCTCGCCTGTGGTTTGCCTTTCTCTGCTCCTGTGCACGCTCCGGACGGCCGATGCCACCGATCTGTGCTGTGCCCAGCACGGCCACGCTTCCCCTCGGGAGAGCCTTCCCCACTTTCCAACTGTACCAAAGAAGCCATCAATGTCACTCTCCACCTCTAAGAAAAAACTGACACTTCAGAAGAAAATGTTGAGCTTTGTCAGAGGCTCAGAAGGAGGGGAATCTTTGAAAGGAGTTGAGGTTTCACAAACTTTATTTCCAATCCTATGCTACTATCCTACTCCACTGTCCTAGCTGCAATCCTACTCTACAGTCCTATTCTACAATCCTTCTCTATACTGGTGTTGGAGAAAACAGTTGTCTGATTCCTGTCTCCTCCTTCCACTCTTTCACTGAAGTGATCAGTGGCACCAGGCTGGACACAGGCTTGGCTGATGTTACAAATGGATGCTGCACAAAGAAAAAAAAAAAAACAAGAATGAACCATTACTTTGCAAGCTAAGAGCCTCAAAGGCAGGGCAATATTTTTCAAAGGAAAAGGAGATTGAATCAGAGTACGTCTAAGGAGCAACAGTGGGGCCACATTGGCACAGCTTGCTGCAAGAGCTGCTATGTGCCCCAGGCCTGGAAATATCTCCGGTCTGAGCATCCTGATCTCTTGAAAGAGGTCCCTGGTCATATTGCAGGGCACTTGGAGCAGATGACCCTTACAGGCCCTTGCCAGCCCAGCCCAGTCTAGGATTCCTGACTGTTCTCATTTGAACAGCACCAAGAGTGGAGGTGAGGAGGAGGAGGCTCCCCTGATGCCTTGCACTTCAGTGCAGGAGGAGCCCGTCCCTGGGACACTGTTTCCCCTGCAGCCCCTTGGCATTTTACCTGCAGCAGCTCCTTGGCAGACCAGCGCCGCGCCTCGTCTCTCTGCAGGCAGCAGCTCAGGAAGTCACACAGCAAAGGGGAGCGGAGCTTGGGCTGCTGCAGCTTTGGGATCCCTTTGGTGGCTTTCAGGAGTTGAGCCTGAAGAGAAAGGAAACACGAGTTTCTCACCCGCTTCTTTCACGTCTGGAACTGCTCTCCCAGATCCCATTGTTTCAGGTGCACTCTGCAGTGGCACTTTCTGCCGTGGCACAGAGGCAGAGATGACTTTCCTGACCAACAAAACACCCAAAGCCCGATGCAGCCACAGCTTTCCCAGCATCCAGCAGCTCTTGCCTTGGCAGTTGATTTCATTGACTGGCCTTGTTAGTGGAAACAATAGCAGCAAAAGCAGGTTTCCTTCTCTGAGGGTTCACCTGAGCAGCTTGACAGGCTATTTGGAAGAGGCACTTTGCTCTACTAACTCACTCTACTATTTCCAAAGATAATTACATGAAAAGCATCTCTGCAGCTCTTGTTGGTCCCTTAAGCACAGCTGCCATCAAACCAAAGTCATCAAGCTTTTTCCTTGGTTCTTGAAAACAATGGGAATTGCAAGCAAAGAAAGGAAATCCCTCAGTTATTCCTCAGGTAAGGAAACAAACATTTGGAATCTCATCTTCCACACAGACACATGAAGATGCATGCACAAATGTCTTGGGACGAAAATGCCTCTTTGGGCACACAGGAAACACCTGCAGCTCCGTCTCTCATCAGACTGCAAATTTCAGCTTCCCTTAGGCAGCAAAAGGAAAATTTTGGTGGTCAAAGCAGAAGAGGGAGAAACGCCATCCATGTGGTAGCCCTCTGCTCATTTGGACACTCAAGTCAATGCATTAATGGCATGGCCATCCTAGAAAGTGCCTGGAAACAAAGGGGTGGGTTTGGCTGGCTCTCCACATGGCCAGGCTTCATCTTAGTGACATGGAGGTGACGGCTTGGGTTAGGAAAGAAAGACGGTCACTGAGTGTTTCAGCAGCACCGCACAAGAAGCACAAGAGACTCTGTGGCCTTCACACCCTCTTGTCAAGGTTTCAGGTAAATTTCCTTGTGAGAAGAATGGGGGTGCACTTCTTCTCTCCAAACCACTGTTTTATAAACATCCTCGGGTTTGGGTTACTTTCCTTCATTTCAGGAAAGATAACACCACTTCTAAGATGCTTGTTTGCTGCTATTAGGGCTGTCTACAAAGCCAAAAGAGCTGGAACGACTTCTAAGCCAAAGCCCAGTGTTGCCTGAGAAGGGAGATTGTTTGCCTGGGCTAAGGCTTGAGTTCCCCCACGGATGCAACCAAAACCCCAGCAGATGCTGATGTGCTGCCGGGACATTTTCAGAAAGGGACTGTGGTGGAAGTAGTTCCAGCGGATGGCAATGGCATTTTGTCCAGTGGCACACACAAAGTGGGATGGGGGAGAAAGACAGCGGGATCAGAGAGTATTTACACCTTACCATGGCAGAATTTTCCTCCCAGTCAGGAGCTTCTCCTTCCACCATTTCAATGACCACGATTCCCAAAGACCATATGTCCACTTTGGGGCCATAGGGTTCACCGTTCACTTCAGGTGCCATCCACTGAAGAGTCCCGACCACCGATCTCCGTCTACTCTGCTCAGGGGTGAGTTGAGCAGAGAGGCCAAAATCAGCTGGGGAGAGAGCAAAAGACCGTTTTTATTTGAATCCTGTGCAATTAGGAAAGCACGCAAAAGAATTTCCCGGTAGAAGTTTGAGAATGTGCTCTTGAATCTCCTGGACAACCGTCCCTGCCTTGTTTCCTCAGGACTTTAGCCAAGGAAATATGGTGCTGGCTGCTTCAGAAATCCCCACATTTTTTACACTGCCTCCAGCAGGGGCTTTTCAAACTTTAGACATGTAGCTCCCTCCCTCTGGAAGGGGCACGCACAGAGCAATGCCACTGTGGACTGCTCGAGCCTTGCCATAGGTCTGTGCACGTTGCAACCGCGTGGTCAGCTCACAACAGGCTCCCTGCACTGCCACCAGCGCCATTTTGGGGGGGCTGGCACTCACTCAAAAGCAGCCCCACAGCCCACATATCCCTGGAACGCTGCACCTGCCCAAGAATATACTGACCCAGCTTGACAGAGCCATCCGTTTTGAGAAGGATGTTGAGGCTTTTCAAATCTCTGTGCATCACATGGTTGGCGTGGAGAAAATGCAGTCCTTGCAGGCACTGAGAGAGAAACCAGAAACAGGAGGGCAAATATCAGTGATGTGATTTCATCACACAAGAAAGGAAAGAGCTCTCCAAGATTCCCTCTCCAGGGGAATGAGGAGTAATGGCAGAACACAGTGCCACTGAGGGGAAGAGCTCGCTGCTCCAACACAGGCAGAGCAGCACCTTTCTAAAGGAAGGCATGTCAGCTTGCCAAAGAGCAACAGCAACTGCTGGTGTAGACTCTGCCCTGCAAACCAGCCAGGATGACTGCTGCTGCAGTGGATGTGCTCAGAAGCACACAGCACTCTGGCTGCACTGCTAACCTTTCCAGCTGAGGACTCAGAGAAATGAGTCTCTCTTTCTTCTTTGCTGTTCCTTTCAAATGCTCCCACCATCACCACCTTTGCTTTTACAGGCAAGGAATGCAGTGCCAACAGACCAAAGTTTAGAGAGGCAAGATGGAGAAGAGCAAATACAAGAGCCAGAGTGAGAATGCAACAGCAGGAGACAAGAGGACAAGAACAGAGTCCAGTGAGTGCAGGGGCACTGGCAGGCAGTTCATTTGAGAGGCTCTTGCTTGCCCAGAGCATATCAGCCACACAGAAACAAAGCCTGGCTCACGGTATCGCTCCTGTTCTGAGCCCCTTTCCCAGACAATCCTGCCCAAGCTCTGGGAAGCACAGCTGGGATCCCCGACTGACCTCCCGACTGATGATGGCAATCTCGTCTTCTGTCAGGCGAGTCTTTTGGATTGTGTCGTAAAGACTGCCTCCATCCATGTACTCCATCACCAGCCACAGTTCTTCATGCACAAGGTAGCTGAAAGAAGGGAACAAGGCCATGCAGATGAACATGCATTCGTTGGCTCCTTTGCTTGATTCTTGTTTCCGGGTTGCTTTGTGACAAGGACAGAATTAAAAGAATTAAAGACATTCCCTCCGGGCTGTGGGTTGTTTGCAGTCTGTGCAGTCTCAAGGAGAACAGCACATCTGTCAAAAGGAGATGTCTCTGATGGCCAGCAATCAAAAAGTGCAGTTTAGTAACAGCCAAGATGAAAAACCTGTCCCGCGTGGTATTTCTGGAAAGAAGCACCTAGTGTTCCTGGCATGGCCAGCCCTGGAAAAGAGGGGCAACAATCCAAGGGAAATCCTCCCTAGCATGCTTCATCAGCATTGAAGAAACCTTAAAAAATCCATCCTGAGACAACATGGAGGCAGCCAACTTACAGGGTACTGACTTCTTATGGTAGAGTTGATGCAGGTTTTTGAACAATTTTTCAACTATGTGTTGGAAAGCCAGGGATGACTCACGGAGATAAACTGCACTCTCTTCCCATCCATTGGAGATGAGTAGAGAAATAATAATGAAGCAATAATTAACAGCTTTCTTTTCTGCTAGTGTCCAAAGTGGGGTTTTAACCTTGCATACTTTTACTATGTAAACAAACCTTCATGGGATGAGACCATGACCACTCACCCGTCTAAATAATGGACAAGATGGGGACTCATATTCCTCTTCATGACCGTGATTTCAGTAACAATATCCTCCATCTCGCTCGGTCCCCGAAGATAGATTTTCTTGATAGCCACCTAGAATGACATTGAAAATCAGTAACTTTAGAAGTTGGAGGAATGAGACCAAAACACACATGGGGAGAGAGATTTTGCAATGACACCGCCAAGCCGTGCCAAAGTGCCTTGTAATTAGACAAAGGAGTAATTAGGAAGTGACATTCCTACAGCCCATTCCTCTGCTCCTTTGGGGGCCAGATCCAGGACACGTGGCCACTGACCACATTTTGCCTTGTCCACTTGTTAGCAATGGTGTGTCAACTCTCACCCCCCCAAAGCTCTGAGCACACTCTCTGTCTGTCTGTACTTGAGAAGAAGTAATGCGTGACTTGGTACTCTGTGGATACATCTCGGGCTATAGGCAGGGCTTGGGGCTTTTAGGGACACCTTGCAGATCTCTCCCTACGTGCAGTTCCCAAGTGCAGCACTGCAGGTGGCTAAGGAACTGCCAGGAACATTCAGATGTATTTGCTGGCAGCCAGAAATGAGAATTCAGGACTCTGAAGCCGTAGCCCCAGAGAGCAGTGAGATGCTCCTTTGTTGGAGCATCTGAGAGCCAGGGAGAGCATCCTTCTCTGAAAGGAACCGCTGCCCTCCTTGCCTTCCTTCTGGCAGCTGAGCAGGACAAAGACTGCCCCAAATGCAGTTGGCAGGCTGGCACCAGTCTGTGCTTCTTGTGCCTTTGCAGCACAGCTCTAGCCACAGCTGCAGCCGCAGCTGACACGAGACAGGAAAGCCCTGGAGAGCAGCAGAATCTGCAGGGGCTCTTGACATTTACCTCTCCGCCCGTGGCAGTGTCGATGGCTCTGCAAACCTCTCCAAAAGCCCTAGAAACAAAACAGCAGCAAAGAAAGGAGAAGCCATTTAGACCTTGGAGTGAAAGCCAGCCCAGACAGGAGATGTCTGCTGGAAATGCCTCCAACCTGCAGCATGCAGGAGGGCACTGCCAGAAGGCAGATGATGCATGTTCCTCTCCAGTGCATGGGCACTGGGCCTGTTTCTGAAGCATTGGGGTTTAGTGCCTCAGCTCCAAAGGCCAGGTGATTCTTTCATCGTGGATTTCAGTTTCTAAACTGGGCGGCTTTTATCCTCACCACAGACTATTTCCTTCAGCAAACTCTTGGGAAGAAATGCTCCTGAGAAGTGTTATCTGACTGCTATGATAGGGGGTAGGTTGCTGTTTCTGGCAATGAAATAGAAGTGTCTTTGATAATGCCTTCTGACCACACTTCCAAATTCTGGCCGGTACTGAGAGATGGGGCAGACTAACCCCAGTGTCTGAATATGTTTGCAGCTTGCCTGACTTCACACTTGACAGATATTCCAGCAGCAAATCAGCTGCCCCATGACTGTGTAGAAGCAACTGTGGTTGGACTCACCCTCTGCCAACAATTTCCTTTTCGGTGTATTTCCTCCGGGGATTTTCTGTGCTCACCATTTGCCCTGAGGGAAACAAAATGCAAAATGCTCACTTGAAAGCAGACATCCCACTATCCAAGAGATACAAAAGGCAGCCCTGCTGGGGCTCTACAGTCTGGCCTTCGGAGTCCTTTGTGGCCAGCTGGGTAACAACAACAACAACAACAACAATTGCAACAAGACAGGCAGCTCTGCAGTACAAGCAGGTCAGCACAGAGAATGATTTTCTACAGTCCTTTGAAGAGATGCCTTGGCAGAAAACAAAGCACAGGGAGATGCATTCCCAGGAGAGGAGGGCATCTTCCCCACCTTGCAGCAGTTTCCCAAAGGAATGCCTTTCCCTTTGTAAACCCAAGCAGCTCATGCTCTAAACAACCCCAAGGGGCCTTCAGCAGCAGGACCCTCACCCTTGATGAGCAGGCTGAGCTGGAAGACGCCCTTGCCCGTGGCCCACGTGAAGAACCACACTGCTTCTCCTCCCCCTGACAGCAGGGATCAGTCCCTGCCATTGCACTCGCCCTCTCAGCCCCGCACACGTGCCCACCTTCCCGCAGCGGGCAAGGGCAGCAAGGACAGCAGTGCTCCTCAGGTGCCGGCGGGACACGGACAGCTGCCCAGAGGAGATGCTGACCCTCTGTGAGCCCAGTCCAGGCCGTGCAGGAGCCGGCCCAGAGCAGGGGCTGCTGCCTCGGGGCAGCTCCGCGCTGCAGCGGCCGGCCGGCAGCGGCACTCTCCCAGCTAAGGAAGGCTCCAGCCTCGGCGCTCACACCAGCCCTCAGGGCCAGGGCAGCCACCGCCACAAAGCTGCCAAAGCCCAGGCACCAGCACTGACAAGTAATGGCAAGAAGGCACGGCCACACCCAGCCCCTTCCAAGCTGGTGCCCCCACTGAGGACACAGCAGGATTGGCTTGGAGAGCAGACACACCCAGGTGCACGTCAGTGCCCTTTTGTGCTAACAGGTGATGGGAGGCAGAGAGTCAGCTGGGCTCTCTTCTCAGCCCCACCAGGTCTTATCTGAGGGCACAGGACGGGCAGCTGCTCTGGGCAAGAAGCAGCTTCAATGACTTGTGCTGTACAATCACAAAGGGCACTGAGATGAGGAGGATCAATGGGTCCAGCTATGCTGACACGTGCTCACAATACACTGTCCCTCAGAGAAGAAAGACACAAGACGTACTCATGAACCCCAGGAAGTCATCCTCCTCATACTCCATCTCCTGTTGCTGAGCAGCAGCTTTGTCAGTGCTGGAGATGAAGGAACTGCCCAGGCTCCACTGCTCAGCTGGGGCAGGCCAGGCCCCTTCAGGTGACACTGCTGCTCCTGCTGCTGCAGCTTCAATAGAAGAGCCTGTGGAGATCTGAGACAACAAAAGAGTTTGTGTCAGAAAAGTGGCTGGCAGAGATTAGCCCCAGATCCCATTTTAAATGCAAGCCCTTAGGAAGGTGCTGTCAGCCAGTGACTGGGAGCTGCTGTCAAGCTCAGCTTTTTCACCTTTCTGCCCACAATTCACATTAATTCAGCCACTTCTTTCTGCTTCCCTGCCCACCTCTGCTTCCATTTTATCAAAAGAACAACCTGGCAACCAAGGCACCAAAATCCCTGACTTGAAGCAGAAACTCCACGTCCCCAGTGTGTCTCTGAAATGCTCCCAGGTAAGCACAGCCAAGAAGCTCGTGGGGACAAACCGCCCCAAAAAGCTTGTGTTGTCACATCAATACTTTTTGTGTCTGTGGGTACTTGGCGAGTCTGTGGAGGGGGACAGGTGTCCCCAGACCACAGCGTCCCCTACGTATCCACCAAGGCTGAGCACAGTGCCTTTGACATGCTCCCTCCTCTGCAGACAGGGAACCTTCCTGCTCCAGGCTGGCCTCTATCAGAATCCCAGCAAGCTGGGGCCTAAACATGGCAGCTCAAAGCCCATTTTCCAGCTGTCACTGGCTGAGGGGAATGGCTAGGTCTGGCAGGACTGCAGCACTCGGCATCCTCAGCCACCAACAGCAAGAGCTGGCTGCTCAGAAACTTGCAGCTCTGCCTCGCACTAAAGACAGCGCCCTCCAGAAGTGGCACTTACCGTCTTGGAAAGTTGCGGCTGTGGTGTGACCACAGCTGGAGCCTTGTGGTCATTTGGCTCCTCTTTGCCTTCTCGTCCAGGAGCAGAGGAAGCCAGAGGAGAGTCTGCTCTTGGTTCTGGGATCTGTGGACAGACAGGAGCGTTAGACACAGGCCATGACCTATCATTTAGAACCTTCTTTCTCTTCAGCTCTAGAACCAGCTCTACTAAGCACAAATCATCAACTTGCAGAGCAAGGGGATTCTAAGTCCCTCAGACTAAATTCTAATGGGCTGATTCAACTGGACACTGCAAATTGCTCCAAATTACATATTCCCCCCTGACTACTATCAGGAAGCACATTCTCTCTGCAAAACTTATCTTTTAGTTCTTTTAAAGCTCTGAAATGGAAAATTAGGAAATAGGCAGTGATGCCTTTGCTCTTGCTGCTGTAGACATGGAAATGGATTTTCTTGCAGCCTACTCAGCTGGCCCTCTACACTCTACTGCCACAGGCCAAGCTCACAGCTTGCTGCACAATTCTTAAACGCCAAGAACATCAAATGTTCTTTCCTTACTCACCTTGGGATCAGCACCTCTGAATACCCGGCTCAGGTGACCTGCAGTGGGCAAGGGAAAATGAAGCAGATGCTTTGAGAAAACTGGAGACAACCAGAGCATTTTTAGAAGACCTTCCAAGGCCTCCCAGTCTACATTTTCAAAGTTGTCCTGCTTGACCCAGCAAGGGAGGAATTGGCAAACTCTGCTGCCACAGACTCTCCAACAGAGGGAACGCAACCCCTGCAGGCTCCCTTGCAAATGCTGCCCGCACGGCCGTGGCTACACACAACCCCTTTGGAGCTGAACATGTTGACAGGAGCTTTACCCAAGCGGCATCTGGATGGCCTTTCTGTTTCCAAATGAACTCAGTCACTAAGAAAGAGCAGGAAGACACAAAAACCAGGTTAGGTGACACTCAGGGAAAACCTCTACTTACCTGCCAGGTTAGTTAGGAAATAGCAGGAATAGGCAACTCCATAAACAGTGAAAACTGCAGCGGCGAGTTGCCCAATCATTGTGGCAACTGCTGTGCAAGTTTGCAGACTGCGCTCTAACGCTAGCTAAAAGAAGTCTCCTGTCAGTCAGCAGCTGCCCCCTGACAAAAGCCTCAAGCACAGGACCAAGTTCCTGCACTGAGCAAGGCCAAGAGCTGCTCTGACACCCCTGAGGCCTTCCGTGCACCAAGGCAACCTTGTGATGTCACCACGACCACGTGACAACCGTGCCCTGACATCACAAAGCAAACGCTCTGCCTTGATCTGGATGGATGGAGGAGGGCACGTGGACTCGACTACTGAGGACTCATTGCAGATGCTAGAATTAAGGGCTGTCCTTTGGATCATTATGAATTGGCCTGATCAGGGTGTAAATATTGTCACAGACTCATGATACGTAGTAGGGGTGGTGCTGCGGATTGAGGATGCATTGATAAAGGATATAAAGAATGACAGGTTATGGGAACTTTTGAGGCAGCTGAGGCAAGCTGTTCGGCTGCGCTCAGCTCCTTTTGCGATTTTGCATATTCGAAGCCACAAATGGTCAGAAGGTTTGGGTCAGGGTAATGCCATAGCTGATCAGTTGGTTTCTGTTGCAGTACCACAAGACGGATTTCAGCAGGCACGTATTGCTCATGAGACTTTTCACCAGAATGCGCGAGGCCTAAAGAAACAGTTTCGCATATCTCTGAATGATGCCCGTGGTATTGTCAGATCCTGTCCTCTCTGTAGTCAGCATGGGCCTGGACTAGGGTTGGGAGTAAACCCACGGGGCCTTGGACCCAATCACATCTGGCAAATGGATGTAACTCACGTATCCTCCTTTGGTAGATTGAAATATGTGCATGTTACAATTGATACTTTCAGTAAATTTATTTGGGCTTCAGCGCAGCCGGGAGAGAAAGCTCTCCACGTGGTATGACACCTAACTGCTTGCTTTGCGGTGATGGGGGTGCCAGAACAGATTAAGACAGATAATGGCCCTGCATATGTGAGCAGCAGGATCCAAAGGTTCTTACAGAAGTGGGGTGTGACACACATCACAGGTATCCCACATTCACCAACAGGTCAGGCGATTGTGGAGCGAGCCCACCAAACACTCAAGGATTATCTGTTAAAATATAAGGAGGAGGTGGATGCGCAGACCATGCTATCAAAAACACTATTTGTATTAAACTATCTGTGTGTAATGGGGGACCACTCGGAGCCCCCTGCGGTCATCCACTCAGGCGGAGTAAAGGAGGAAGCAACTAAGCCATTGTTTAAAGTCATGTACCGAGATCCCAAAACTGGAGTATGGGAAGGTCCCGCAGAGGTTCAGTACATGGGTAGAGGTTATGTTTGTGTTCTTACCCCCACAGGGCCCCAATGGATACCTAGTAAATGGATCCGTCCTGCTAATGACCCTGCAAGAGCGACATCGATACTGGACAGCCAGGGTTAGAGGGGGTACACTTAATTGAAGACTTAAGGGCAAGAGAAAACCTACAACTGCTCTGGCAGTTTGACAAGGTAGTACAGAGAGATCACTCCATGTCAATTCATACCCAAATAGCTAAGTTGTAAGAACTCACTAGTCATTTGCAGCAAGACACAGGCTTGGGTTTAACAGATTGGCTATGATCTTTCGGGCTAGGGCCTTGGATAACCTCCCTACTGCAACATGTAATCAATATTGTGATTGTTATTATACTGCTTGTACTTTTTGTATCTTGCTTTTTTTGCTGCTTGCAACAGATGATGTATCGCATAGCAGAAACAGTAACTACTCGACACGCTGCGTTTGCTGCACAAAATAAAAAAGAGGGAATTGTTGAAGAATGGTTAGCAGAGCAAGGCCACGGATCATTAGAGGCCTCATGGCCCGATACCAAGTGCTGGCAGCCTACGCGCTGCTAAGATAAGCTGTCCTTGGGACAGCAGTAAGCACGGATACAGGCCAAAGATAAAAGAACTTGTGCTTAATAGAGCGTAGCAGTAAGCACGTAGACAAAGTTTTCAGCATGCCAAGAGGAGGAACCTTCTCACGCTTGATATAGCCAATCAAGTATAGATGAGTAGTGTATGCTAACCAATTATAATTTGACAAGTATGCTGAATGCTTGGGGCAAAAGTATAAGAATGGATGTTATGAGCAATAAAGTTGAACAATGCTTTACCAATCATATTGATTGATTGCATTCTTCCCTCGCTGAAATCCTCCGCAGTGCAGCACATCCTGCGTAGGAGATGGTCCTGGTGTCCCAGAGGGAATTGTGCATGGCTTTGGGGACAGTGGTGCAGATGGAGCCCAGGTCGCTGAGGGCCAGGTTGAGCAGGAAGAAGAACATGGGGCTGTGCAGGTGGTGGCCGCAGGCTACGGCGCTGGTGACGAGGCCGTGGCCCAGGAGGGCAGCCAGGGAGATGCCCAGGAAGAGGCAGAAGTGCAGGAGCTGCAGCTGCCGCGTGTCTGCCAACGCCAGCGGGAGGAAGTGGCTGATGGAGCTGCTGTTGGACATTTGCTGTGGCTGCATATGGGGACGTGTTCATGGATAAAGGACAGTGACAAGTCAGGGCTGGCTGCTTTGAGCCAAACCCGTGCCATTCCCTGTAGCCTGTCCTGCTGGTGTTGGTGTCTTTGGGGCGGACCCTGACTGCCGACAAAACAGCAACACATTCGCTTAAGAGCTGGACTAGGTCAGTGCAAAAGATGGCGGCCAGGGCTGAGGGAGCCACACACAAGATGGCGGCCAGGGCTGGAGAGCCACACACAAGATGGCGGCTGGGGCTGGGCTGCCAGGGCGGCTGATCTCACTAGGAGGCGCAGCCTCAGCCCTCTGGCTGCCATCCTGTGTGGGGCAGGCAGAGCCCCCCTTCAGTGCCTGTTGAAATGGACATTAACGGACACCCGGGAAAAGGACACGGTCTGGCACCTTTGCTCTGTGCACACAAACATAGACCAGCCAGTTTGGAACGCCAACTGGCAGTACTTTGATGTCAAGGCAATTCAAATAGGTGAAAATACGAAACTCCAGGCATTGAACGTTTTAAAATAATTTTTTTTTTTTTTTTTTTTTTTTTTTTTTTTTTTTTTTTTTTGAAAGAGGGCTAAAAGCACTCCTTGTGCACATGGACTCCAATTAGCATCAAGCACCATCACAAGTGGTTTCCTCCAGGAAGGAGTCACAGTCACTGTGAGGTGATGAAAACGGAGATGGGATCTGCTTGAGGCGGATGGTGCAGCGGCTGCGCACCTGCGACGTGTATCCCTCAGGGTACCTATTTCTTTAGAACACTATGAAGACTAGAGGGAATTGAAAGTCCACTGCAGTTTAGGTTGTTCTTCACGAGATTGTTCAAGTCGAGCACAGCCATTCTGTTCAGCAGACACACGGGCAGGGGCTTCTTGGAGCGCTGCTCTGGCACCCATTCTTTGGAGGAGGGGATTGCAGGAAAGAAGAAAAGAAGCTCATCAACTACTGAAGAGGAAGAGTCACTGACAGGAAGCAGTGGGTTAAGAAATGTGAGGGGGAAAAAGGCAGAAAACATGAGGTGACAAGTGTGAGAAATGGGAGAGGAAAAAGGAGGGAAGTGTGAGGGAAGAAAAGCGTAGGAAACCTGTGTGGGAAAGGGTGAGAAAACGGAGGGGAAAATGGTGAAGATGTGAGTGAAAGTAGGAGAGGAAGGTGAGAGGAGGAAAAGGCAGGACATATGATGGGAAAATTCTAAGAAACATGATCAGGGAAGGCTGAAAAACATAGAGGAAAAAATGGAGGGAAATGTGAGGGGAAGAGAGGGAGAAAATTACTGGCAGAGAGAGAGAAACAGGCAGCAAATGTGAGGGGAACATTGTGAGAATCCTGAGGGGAAAAGAGGGAGAAACCAGAGGGCAGAAAAAGGCAGGAAACATTAGGGGGGAAAAAAGGGTGGGAAGTTGGATGGGAAAAGTGGCAGAAAACAGGAGTGAAAAAAGGGCAGAAAATGCTAGAGGAAAAGTAGAAGCAACATGAGGGGGAAAGAATGATAAACGTGAGGGGAAAAGTGGGAGAAATGTAAGAGGGAAAGCCTGGGAAACATGAGGGCAAAAGTGAGAAACATGAGGAGACAACTTGGAGAAAAATGACTGAGGAAAGGAGAAAAGCATGAGGGGAGAAAAGGGCAGGATAAGTGAGGGGAAAATTGTGAGAATCGTGGGAGAACAAAAAAGCAGGAAAAAGCGGGAAGTTGGGGAAATGTGAGAGGCAAAGCGTGAGGAAAGGGAGCTGAAAAGGGTGGGGAAAATGAGTAAAACTTGGGAGGCAAACATGAGAGGAAAACTGTGAGACTCGAGAGGGGGAAGGGGTGGAAATGTGAGAGGGAAAAGAACAGGAAATGTGAAGGGAGAAAAGGAGAGAAGGCAGGATTGGCATGACAGCTGAAATGATTCCTAACACATTCCCCCATGCATTTGCCCATTTATTGCACTAGCCCAGGGCTTCTCTGTATGTCCGTCTCCCCCTGTGCCTTGATTCCTGTTCGGAAGCAGTAGAAGTGCAGGATGTGCCCACCAGCAGGAGCTGCTCCAAGCTGGGAAGGGGCCAGGTGGTGCTGATTTCCAGAGGCTTCTGTGTCCCAGGTGAGGCCAGGGCAGGAGTGGGTTGAAAGGTGCTGCTGCTGCTCCTCTGTGCCAGAGAGCCCTGGCTGGGCAGGGCACGGCGCCCACTGCACTGCGGGCTCTTTCTCCTGCCACAGCTGGGCACACCTGGCAACAAATCATGACGACTTGTGGGGAAACCAAGGGCTTTGTGGAGGCTGCATTGCTCTGCACACACCCGGGCCACCTGCAGCACAGAGCTTTGGCCCCCAGAAAGGTAAACCCGAGGGGAACAGCTGGAAAAGGTTTCATTTTCACCTGTCAATAGATGACTTTATTTCAGTGCTGGGTGCGTGGGGAATCACTTTCCTAACACGTGCTCAGCCAGAAATCCCACCTACTCATTTGTAACCATGGAAACAAGACCTACTCATTACTTTGCTGAAACTCACAGGCTAAACATTCCCTCAAATTAGTTGACATATTTAAATCACTTCTCAGAAGTTACTGACAGGAGAGTAGGGCTCTCTTGAGAGTCTCGGGTGGTCATTTGGGGAACATCCCATTGCTGCAATTCTCCTCTGATGCTCAAGAGCCTCCTACAACCACTCTTTTCCCCTTGAATGCATTCCAGCTACATTCTTGGGAAGACTATTCTCAAGGCTAAGGTAGTCACTTGCACACATCAATCACTGCTCTGGAGGAATAGAGGGCTCAACAGTCTGTTAATGCAAAGGGAATTCACAATTTGTTACAGTTCAATATTTTCTCAAAACCTGCCTTCTCTGGGCATTGCTCACAAGCATTTCTTTAATTCACCTTGAAAATGTTTTTGCTGACTGAAGCCACATTGTGTCTTTCCTTCAGCAATTCAGAAGAAAAACACAAACTGCCTGCTGAAACCCTTCTGCTCCCTTCCAAATCAGTTCACTGCTCAAGCACGAGCCACAGGCTCCTGCCCGATTCCCTCTGTGAGATAGGAGGTAATATTTTGCTGCAGCTGCAGGGTTATGAGAAGAAAGAACGAAAGCTGTTGGTTCTTGGGGTTGTTATTTAGGGTTTGGGTTTGTTCTAGTTGATTTGTTGGGTGTTGCTGTAAGCTGGGAGAGGGGCCAGCGTGAAGACCAAACCAAAAGGGAAGTAGGAGAAGAGGGGAGGGGACAGAAAAGGAGGCGGTGGGGACAGAATACAAGTTTCCTATTTCCCGGCCAAAGGGAAAGGGGACACGGTTCGCCCTGGGCTGGGAAAGGCAATAAAAAGCAGCATTTTCTGTGTGTGTGTTGTGTGTGTGTTTGGCTCTTGGGAGAGGGAGATACACACCCAGCTCAGGTGAATCCATCCTAAAAAACAGTTCTCTTTGGCTTTGATGACGTTGTCACCCCATTAAATTTCATCTGACAGTTGGCTCCTCTCTAACACCTCTCTATCTCCCAGCAGCTCAGGGCTGCATTGCACAGTGCTTGCTGTGTGCCAGAGAGCTCAAAGCAGGCTGGCCTGGCGCCCCGGAATATTTCTGCAGAACACTCTGCATTTCACTCTTTTGCTCTGGCTCAGTGCACAACTCCAGCACTGCAGGCGCTTCCTCCCAGAGCCGTGTGAGGCCCCGGCTCCTGCAGATGTGAGCTGACAAGCTGTCCCTGCCTGCCGCTGGCCTCGCTTCCCCCGGCAGAAGCGCCGTGCCTGAAGGAGGCTGCCCTGTGCCGGAGCCTGCGGAGCAGCCCGGCTCCCTCCCCTGTGCCCAGAGCGCTGCACACACTGCTCACCTTGGCCAGGAGTTAGAGGGCAGCCGGCACAAGGGTGGCAATCCTCAGCCAGGCCTGCAGCCCTCGCCTGTGGTTTGCCTTTCTCTGCTCCTGTGCACGCTCCGGACGGCCGATGCCACCGATCTGTGCTGTGCCCAGCACGGCCACGCTTCCCCTCGGGAGAGCCTTCCCCACTTTCCAACTGTACCAAAGAAGCCATCAATGTCACTCTCCACCTCTAAGAAAAAACTGACACTTCAGAAGAAAATGTTGAGCTTTGTCAGAGGCTCAGAAGGAGGGGAATCTTTGAAAGGAGTTGAGGTTTCACAAACTTTATTTCCAATCCTATGCTACTATCCTACTCCACTGTCCTAGCTGCAATCCTACTCTACAGTCCTATTCTACAATCCTTCTCTATACTGGTGTTGGAGAAAACAGTTGTCTGATTCCTGTCTCCTCCTTCCACTCTTTCACTGAAGTGATCAGTGGCACCAGGCTGGACACAGGCTTGGCTGATGTTACAAATGGATGCTGCACAAAGAAAAAAAAAAAAAAAACAAACAAGAATGAACCATTACTTTGCAAGCTAAGAGCCTCAAAGGCAGGGCAATATTTTTCAAAGGAAAAGGAGATTGAATCAGAGTACGTCTAAGGAGCAACAGTGGGGCCACATTGGCACAGCTTGCTGCAAGAGCTGCTATGTGCCCCAGGCCTGGAAATATCTCCGGTCTGAGCATCCTGATCTCTTGAAAGAGGTCCCTGGTCATATTGCAGGGCACTTGGAGCAGATGACCCTTACAGGCCCTTGCCAGCCCAGCCCAGTCTAGGATTCCTGACTGTTCTCATTTGAACAGCACCAAGAGTGGAGGTGAGGAGGAGGAGGCTCCCCTGATGCCTTGCACTTCAGTGCAGGAGGAGCCCGTCCCTGGGACACTGTTTCCCCTGCAGCCCCTTGGCATTTTACCTGCAGCAGCTCCTTGGCAGACCAGCGCCGCGCCTCGTCTCTCTGCAGGCAGCAGCTCAGGAAGTCACACAACAAAGGGGAGCGGAGCTTGGGCTGCTGCAGCTTTGGGATCCCTTTGGTGGCTTTCAGGAGTTGAGCCTGAAGAGAAAGGAAACACGAGTTTCTCACCCGCTTCTTTCACATCTGGAACTGCTCTCCCAGATCCCATTGTTTCAGGTGCACTCTGCAGTGGCACTTTCTGCCGTGGCACAGAGGCAGAGATGACTTTCCTGACCAACAAAACACCCAAAGCCCGATGCAGCCACAGCTTTCCCAGCATCCAGCAGCTCTTGCCTTGGCAGTTGATTTCATTGACTGGCCTTGTTAGTGGAAACAATAGCAGCAAAAGCAGGTTTCCTTCTCTGAGGGTTCACCTGAGCAGCTTGACAGGCTATTTGGAAGAGGGACTTTGCTCTACTAACTCACTCTACTATTTCCAAAGATAATTACATGAAAAGCATCTCTGCAGCTCTTGTTGGTCCCTTAAGCACAGCTGCCATCAAACCAAAGTCATCAAGCTTTTTCCTTGGTTCTTGAAAACAATGGGAATTGCAAGCAAAGAAAGGAAATCCCTCAGTTATTCCTCAGGTAAGGAAACAAACATTTGGAATCTCATCTTCCACACAGACACATGAAGATGCATGCACAAATGTCTTGGGACGAAAATGCCTCTTTGGGCACACAGGAAACACCTGCACCTCCGTCTCTCATCAGACTGCAAATTTCAGCTTCCCTTAGGCAGCAAAAGGAAAATTTTGGTGGTCAAAGCAGAAGAGGGAGAAACGCCATCCATGTGGTAGCCCTCTGCTCATTTGGACACTCAAGTCAATGCATTAATGGCATGGCCATCCTAGAAAGTGCCTGGAAACAAAGGGGTGGGTTTGGCCGGCTCTCCACATGACCAGGCTTCATCTTAGTGACATGGAGGTGACGGCTTGGCTTAGGAAAGAAAGACGGTCACTGAGTGTTTCAGCAGCACCGCACAAGAAGCACAAGAGACTCTGTGGCCTTCACACCCTCTTGTTAAGGTTTCAGGCAAATTTCCTTGTGAGAAGAATGGGGGTGCACTTCTTCTCTCCAAACCACTGTTTTATAAACATCCTCGGGTTTGGGTTACTTTCCTTCATTTCAGGAAAGATAACACCACTTCTAAGATGCTTGTTTGCTGCTATTAGGGCTGTCTACAAAGCCAAAAGAGCTGGAACGACTTCTAAGCCAAAGCCCAGTGTTGCCTGAGAAGGGAGATTGTTTGCCTGGGCTAAGGCTTGAGTTCCCCCACGGATGCAACCAAAACCCCAGCAGATGCTGATGTGCTGCCGGGACATTTTCAGAAAGGGACTGTGGTGGAAGTAGTTCCAGCGGATGGCAATGGCATTTTGTCCAGTGGCACACACAAAGTGGGATGGGGGAGAAAGACAGCGGGATCAGAGAGTATTTACACCTTACCATGGCAGAATTTTCCTCCCAGTCAGGAGCTTCTCCTTCCACCATTTCAATGACCACGATTCCCAAAGACCATATGTCCACTTTGGGGCCATAGGGTTCACCGTTCACTTCAGGTGCCATCCACTGAAGAGTCCCGACCACCGATCTCCGTCTACTCTGCTCAGGGGTGAGTTGAGCAGAGAGGCCAAAATCAGCTGGGGAGAGAGCAAAAGACCGTTTTTATTTGAATCCTGTGCAATTAGGAAAGCACGCAAAAGAATTTCCCGGTAGAAGTTTGAGAATGTGCTCTTGAATCTCCTGGACAACCGTCCCTGCCTTGTTTCCTCAGGACTTTAGCCAAGGAAATATGGTGCTGGCTGCTTCAGAAATCCCCACATTTTTTACACTGCCTCCAGCAGGGGCTTTTCAAACTTTAGACATGTAGCTCCCTCCCTCTGGAAGGGACACGCACAGAGCAATGCCACTGTGGACTGCTCGAGCCTTGCCATAGGTCTGTGCACGTTGCCACCGCGTGGTCAGCTCACAACAGGCTCCCTGCACTGCCACCAGCGCCATTTTGGGGGGGCTGGCACTCACTCAAAAGCAGCCCCACAGCCCACATATCCCTGGAACGCTGCACCTGCCCAAGAATATACTGACCCAGCTTGACAGAGCCATCCGTTTTGAGAAGGATGTTGAGGCTTTTCAAATCTCTGTGCATCACGTGGTTGGCGTGGAGAAAATGCAGTCCTTGCAGGCACTGAGAGAGAAACCAGAAACAGGAGGGCAAATATCAGTGATGTGATTTCATCACACAAGAAAGGAAACAGCTCTCCAAGATTCCCTCTCCAGGGGAATGAGGAGTAATGGCAGAACACAGTGCCACTGAGGGCAAGAGCTCGCTGCTCCAACACAGGCAGAGCAGCACCTTTCTAAAGAAAGGCATGTCAGCTTGCCAAAGAGCAACAGCAACTGCTGGTGTAGACTCTGCCCTGCAAACCAGCCAGGATGACTGCTGCTGCAGTGGATGTGCTCAGAAGCACACAGCACTCTGGCTGCACTGCTAACCTTTCCAGCTGAGGACTCAGAGAAATGAGTCTCTCTTTCTTCTTTGCTGTTCCTTTCAAATGCTCCCACCATCACCACCTTTGCTTTTACAGGCAAGGAATGCAGTGCCAACAGACCAAAGTTTAGAGAGGCAAGATGGAGAAGAGCAAATACAAGAGCCAGAGTGAGAATGCAACAGCAGGAGACAAGAGGACAAGAACAGAGTCCAGTGAGTGCAGGGGCACTGGCAGGCAGTTCATTTGAGAGGCTCTTGCTTGCCCAGAGCATATCAGCCACACAGAAACAAAGCCTGGCTCATGGTATCGCTCCTGTTCTGAGCCCCTTTCCCAGACAATCCTGCCCAAGCTCTGGGAAGCACAGCTGGGATCCCCGACTGACCTCCCGACTGATGATGGCAATCTCGTCTTCTGTCAGGCGAGTCTTTTGGATTGTGTCGTAAAGACTGCCTCCATCCATGTACTCCATCACCAGCCACAGTTCTTCATGCACAAGGTAGCTGAAAGAAGGGAACAAGGCCATGCAGATGAACATGCATTCGTTGGCTCCTTTGCTTGATTCTTGTTTCCGGGTTGCTTTGTGACAAGGACAGAATTAAAAGAATTAAAGACATTCCCTCCGGGCTGTGGGTTGTTTGCAGTCTGTGCAGTCTCAAGGAGAACAGCACATCTGTCAAAAGGAGATGTCTCTGATGGCCAGCAATCAAAAAGTGCAGTTTAGTATACGCCAAGATGAAAAACCTGTCCCGCGTGGTATTTCTGGAAAGAAGCACCTAGTGTTCCTGGCATGGCCAGCCCTGGAAAAGAGGGGCAACAATCCAAGGGAAATCCTCCCTAGCATGCTTCATCAGCATTGAAGAAACCTTAAAAAATCCATCCTGAGACAACATGGAGGCAGCCAACTTACAGGGTACTGACTTCTTATGGTAGAGTTGATGCAGGTTTTTGAACAATTTTTCAACTATGTGTTGGAAAGCCAGGGATGACTCACGGAGATAAACTGCACTCTCTTCCCATCCATTGGAGATGAGTAGAGAAATAATAATGAAGCAATAATTAACAGCTTTCTTTTCTGCTAGTGTCCAAAGTGGGGTTTTAACCTTGCATACTTTTACTATGTAAACAAACCTTCATGGGATGAGACCATGACCACTCACCCGTCTAAATAATGGACAAGATGGGGACTCATATTCCTCTTCATGACCGTGATTTCAGTAAAAATATCCTCCATCTCGCTCGGTCCCCGAAGATAGATTTTCTTGATAGCCACCTAGAATGACATTGAAAATCAGTAACTTTAGAAGTTGGAGGAATGAGACCAAAACACACATGGGGAGAGAGATTTTGCAATGACACCGCCAAGCCGTGCCAAAGTGCCTTGTAATTAGACAAAGGAGTAATTAGGAAGTGACATTCCTACAGCCCATTTCTCTGCTCCTTTGGGGGCCAGATCCAGGACACGTGGCCACTGACCACATTTTGCCTTGTCCACTTGTTAGCAATGGTGTGTCAACTCTCACCCCCCCAAAGCTCTGAGCACACTCTCTGTCTGTCTGTACTTGAGAAGAAGTAATGCGTGACTTGGTACTCTGTGGATACATCTCGGGCTATAGGCAGGGCTTGGGGCTTTTAGGGACACCTTGCAGATCTCTCCCTACGTGCAGTTCCCAAGTGCAGCACTGCAGGTGGCTAAGGAACTGCCAGGAACATTCAGATGTATTTGCTGGCAGCCAGAAATGAGAATTCAGGACTCTGAAGCCGTAGCCCCAGAGAGCAGTGAGATGCTCCTTTGTTGGAGCATCTGAGAGCCAGGGAGAGCATCCTTCTCTGAAAGGAACCGCTGTCCTCCTTGCCTTCCTTCTGGCAGCTGAGCAGGACAAAGACTGCCCCAAATGCAGTTGGCAGGCTGGCACCAGTCTGTGCTTCTTGTGCCTTTGCAGCACAGCTCTAGCCACAGCTGCAGCCGCAGCTGACACGAGACAGGAAAGCCCTGGAGAGCAGCAGAATCTGCAGGGGCTCTTGACATTTACCTCTCCGCCCGTGGCAGTGTCGATGGCTCTGCAAACCTCTCCAAAAGCCCTAGAAACAAAACAGCAGCAAAGAAAGGAGAAGCCATTTAGACCTTGGAGTGAAAGCCAGCCCAGACAGGAGATGTCTGCTGGAAATGCCTCCAACCTGCAGCATGCAGGAGGGCACTGCCAGAAGGCAGATGATGCATGTTCCTCTCCAGTGCATGGGCACTGGGCCTGTTTCTGAAGCATTGGGGTTTAGTGCCTCAGCTCCAAAGGCCAGGTGATTCTTTCATCGTGGATTTCAGTTTCTAAACTGGGCGGTTTTTATCCTCACCACAGACTATTTCCTTCAGCAAACTCTTGGGAAGAAATGCTCCTGAGAAGTGTTATCTGACTGCTATGATAGGGGGTAGGTTGCTGTTTCTGGCAATGAAATAGAAGTGTCTTTGATAATGCCTTCTGACCACACTTCCAAATTCTGGCCGGTACTGAGAGATGGGGCAGACTAACCCCAGTGTCTGAATATGTTTGCAGCTTGCCTGACTTCACACTTGACAGATATTCCAGCAGCAAATCAGCTGCCCCATGACTGTGTAGAAGCAACTGTGGTTGGACTCACCCTCTGCCAACAATTTCCTTTTCGGTGTATTTCCTCCGGGGATTTTCTGTGCTCACCATTTGCCCTGAGGGAAACAAAATGCAAAATGCTCACTTGAAAGCAGACATCCCACTATCCAAGAGATACAAAAGGCAGCCCTGCTGGGGCTCTACAGTCTGGCCTTCGGAGTCCTTTGTGGCCAGCTGGGTAACAACAACAACAACAACAACAATTGCAACAAGACAGGCAGCTCTGCAGTACAAGCAGGTCAGCACAGAGAATGATTTTCTACAGTCCTTTGAAGAGATGCCTTGGCAGAAAACAAAGCACAGGGAGATGCATTCCCAGGAGAGGAGGGCATCTTCCCCACCTTGCAGCAGTTTCCCAAAGGAATGCCTTTCCCTTTGTAAACCCAAGCAGCTCATGCTCTAAACAACCCCAAGGGGCCTTCAGCAGCAGGACCCTCACCCTTGATGAGCAGGCTGAGCTGGAAGACGCCCTTGCCCGTGGCCCACGTGAAGAACCACACTGCTTCTCCTCCCCCTGACAGCAGGGATCAGTCCCTGCCATTGCACTCGCCCTCTCAGCCCCACACACGTGCCCACCTTCCCGCAGCGGGCAAGGGCAGCAAGGACAGCAGTGCTCCTCAGGTGCCGGCGGGACACGGACAGCTGCCCAGAGGAGATGCTGACCCTCTGTGAGCCCAGCCCAGGCCGTGCAGGAGCCGGCCCAGAGCAGGGGCTGCTGCCTCGGGGCAGCTCCGCGCTGCAGCGGCCGGCCGGCAGCGGGACTCTCCCAGCTAAGGAAGGCTCCCGCCTCGGCACTCACACCAGCCCTCAGGGCCAGGGCAGCCACCGCCACAAAGCTGCCAAAGCCCAGGCACCAGCACTGACAAGCAATGGCAAGAAGGCACGGCCACACCCAGCCCCTTCCAAGCTGGTGCCCCCACTGAGGACACGGCAGGATTGGCTTGGAGAGCAGACACACCCAGGTGCACGTCAGTGCCCTTTTGTGCCAGCAGGTGATGGGAGGCAGAGAGTCAGCTGGGCTCTCTTCTCAGCCCCACCAGGTCTTATCTGAGGGCACAGGACGGGCAGCTGCTCTGGGCAAGAAGCAGCTTCAATGACTTGTGCTGTAGAGTCACAAAGGGCACTGAGATGAGGAGGATCAATGGGTCCAGCTATGCTGACACGTGCTCACAATACACTGTCCCTCAGAGAAGAAAGACACAAGACGTACTCATGAACCCCAGGAAGTCATCCTCCTCATACTCCATCTCCTGTTGCTGAGCAGCAGCTTTGTCAGTGCTGGAGATGAAGGAACTGCTCAGGCTCCACTGCTCAGCTGGGGCAGGCCAGGCCCCTTCAGGTGACACTGCTGCTCCTGCTGCTGCAGCTTCAATAGAAGAGCCTGTGGAGATCTGAGACAACAAAAGAGTTTGTGTCAGAAAAGTGGCTGGCAGAGATTAGCCCCAGATCCCATTTTAAATGCAAGCCCTTAGGAAGGTGCTGTCAGCCAGTGACTGGGAGCTGCTGTCAAGCTCAGCTTTTTCACCTTTCTGCCCACAATTCACATTAATTCAGCCACTTCTTTCTGCTTCCCTGCCCACCTCTGCTTCCGTTTTACCAAAAGAACAACCTGGCAACCAAGGCACCAAAATCCCTGACTTGAAGCAGAAACTCCACGTCCCCAGTGTGTCTCTGAAATGCTCCCAGGTAAGCACAGCCAAGAAGCTCGTGGGGACAAACCGCCCCAAAAAGCTTGTGTTGTCACATCAATACTTTTTGTGCCTGTGGGTACTTGGCGAGTCTGTGGAGGGGGACAGGTGTCCCCAGACCACAGCGTCCCCTACGTATCCACCAAGGCTGAGCACAGTGCCTTTGACATGCTCCCTCCTCTGCAGACAGGGAACCTTCCTGCTCCAGGCTGGCCTCTATCAGAATCCCAGCAAGCTGGGGCCTAAACATGGCAGCTCAAAGCCCATTTTCCAGCTGTCACTGGCTGAGGGGAATGGCTAGGTCTGGCAGGACTGCAGCACTCGGCATCCTCAGCCACCAACAGCAAGAGCTGGCTGCTCAGAAACTTGCAGCTCTGCCTCGCACTAAAGACAGCGCCCTCCAGAAGTGGCACTTACCGTCTTGGAAAGTTGCGGCTGTGGTGTGACCACAGCTGGAGCCTTGTGGTCATTTGGCTCCTCTTTGCCTTCTCGTCCAGGAGCAGAGGAAGCCAGAGGAGAGTCTGCTCTTGGTTCTGGGATCTGTGGACAGACAGGAGCGTTAGACACAGGCCATGACCTATCATTTAGAACCTTCTTTCTCTTCAGCTCTAGAACCAGCTCTACTAAGCACAAATCATCAACTTGCAGAGCAAGGGGATTCTAAGTCCCTCAGACTAAATTCTAATGGGCTGATTCAACTGGACACTGCAAATTGCTCCAAATTACATATTCCCCCCTGACTGCTATCAGGAAGCACATTCTCTCTGCAAAACTTATCTTTTAGTTCTTTTAAAGCTCTGAAATGGAAAATTAGGAAATAGGCAGTGATGCCTTTGCTCTTGCTGCTGTAGACATGGAAATGGATTTTCTTGCAGCCTACTCAGCTGGCCCTCTACACTCTACTGCCACAGGCCAAGCTCACAGCTTGCTGCACAATTCTTAAACGCCAAGAACATCAAATGTTCTTTCCTTACTCACCTTGGGATCAGCACCTCTGAATACCCGGCTCAGGTGACCTGCAGTGGGCAAGGGAAAATGAAGCAGATGCTTTGAGAAAACTGGAGACAACCAGAGCATTTTTAGAAGACCTTCCAAGGCCTCCCAGTCTACATTTTCAAAGTTGTCCTGCTTGACCCAGCAAGGGAGGAATTGGCAAACTCTGCTGCCACAGACTCTCCAACAGAGGGAACGCAACCCCTGCAGGCTCCCTTGCAAATGCTGCCCGCACGGCCGTGGCTACACACACCCCCTTTGGAGCTGAACATGTTGACAGGAGCTTTACCCAAGCGGCATCTGGATGGCCTTTCTGTTTCCAAATGAACTCAGTCACTAAGAAAGAGCAGGAAGACACAAAAACCAGGTTAGGTGACACTCAGGGAAAACCTCTACTTACCTGCCAGGTTAGTTAGGAAATAGCAGGAATAGGCAACTCCATAAACAGTGAAAACTGCAGCGGCGAGTTGCCCAATCATTGTGGCAACTGCTGTGCAAGTTTGCAGACTGCGCTCTAACGCTAGCTAAAAGAAGTCTCCTGTCAGTCAGCAGCTGCCCCCTGACAAAAGCCTCAAGCACAGGACCAAGTTCCTGCACTGAGCAAGGCCAAGAGCTGCTCTGACACCCCTGAGGCCTTCCGTGCACCAAGGCAACCTTGTGATGTCACCACGACCACGTGACAACCGTGCCCTGACATCACAAAGCAAACGCTCTGCCTTGATCTGGATGGATGGAGGAGGGCACGTGGACTCGACTACTGAGGACTCATTGCAGATGCTAGAATTAAGGGCTGTCCTTTGGATCATTATGAATTGGCCTGATCAGGGTGTAAATATTGTCACAGACTCATGATACGTAGTAGGGGTGGTGCTGCGGATTGAGGATGCATTGATAAAGGATATAAAGAATGACAGGTTATGGGAACTTTTGAGGCAGCTGAGGCAAGCTGTTCGGCTGCGCTCAGCTCCTTTTGCGATTTTGCATATTCGAAGCCACAAATGGTCAGAAGGTTTGGGTCAGGGTAATGCCATAGCTGATCAGTTGGTTTCTGTTGCAGTACCACAAGACGGATTTCAGCAGGCACGTATTGCTCATGAGACTTTTCACCAGAATGCGCGAGGCCTAAAGAAACAGTTTCGCATATCTCTGAATGATGCCCGTGGTATTGTCAGATCCTGTCCTCTCTGTAGTCAGCATGGGCCTGGACTAGGGATGGGAGTAAACCCACGGGGCCTTGGACCCAATCACATCTGGCAAATGGATGTAACTCACGTATCCTCCTTTGGTAGATTGAAATATGTGCATGTTACAATTGATACTTTCAGTAAATTTATTTGGGCTTCAGCGCAGCCGGGAGAGAAAGCTCTCCACGTGGTACGACACCTAACTACTTGCTTTGCGGTGATGGGGGTGCCAGAACAGATTAAGACAGATAATGGCCCTGCATATGTGAGCAGCAGGATCCAAAGGTTCTTACAGAAGTGGGGTGTGACACACATCACAGGTATCCCACATTCACCAACAGGTCAGGCGATTGTGGAGCGAGCCCACCAAACACTCAAGGATTATCTGTTAAAATATAAGGAGGAGGTGGATGCGCAGACCATGCTATCAAAAACACTATTTGTATTAAACTATCTGTGTGTAATGGGGGACCACTCGGAGCCCCCTGCGGTCATCCACTCAGGCGGAGTAAAGGAGGAAGCAACTAAGCCATTGTTTAAAGTCATGTACCGAGATCCCAAAACTGGAGTATGGGAAGGTCCCGCAGAGGTTCAGTACATGGGTAGAGGTTATGTTTGTGTTCTTACCCCCACAGGGCCCCAATGGATACCTAGTAAACGGATCCGTCCTGCTAATGACCCTGCAAGAGCGACATCGATACTGGACAGCCAGGGTTAGAGGGGGTACACTTAATTGAAGACTTAAGGGCAAGAGAAAACCTACAACTGCTCTGGCAGTTTGACAAGGCAGTACAGAGATATCACTCCATGTCAATTCATACCCAAATAGCTAAGTTGCAAGAACTCACTAGTCATTTGCAGCAAGACACAGGCTTGGCTTTAACAGATTGGCTATGATCTTTCGGGCTAGGGCCTTGGATAACCTCCCTACTGCAACATGTAATCAATATTGTGATTGTTATTTTACTGCTTGTCCTTTTTGTACCTTGCTTTTTTCGCTGCTTGCAACAGATGATGTATCGCATAGCAGAAACAGTAACTACTCGACACGCTGCGTTTGTGGCACAAAATAAAAAAGAGGGAATTGTTGAAGAATGGTTAGCAGAGCAAGGCCACGGATCATTAGAGGCCTCATGGCCTGATACCAAGTGCTAGCAGCCTACGTGCTGCTGAGACAAGCTGTCCTTGGGACAGCAGTAAGCACGGATACAGGCCAAAGATAAAAGAACTTGTGGTTAATAGAGCATAGCAGTAAGCACGTATACAAAGTTTTCAGCATGCCAAGAGGAGGAACCTTCTCACGCTTGATATAGCCAATCAAGTATAGATGAGTAGTGTATGCTAACCAATTATAATTTGACAAGTATGCTGAATGCTTGGGGCAAAAGTATAAGAACGGATGTTATGAGCAATAAAGTTGAACAATGCTTTACCAATCATATTGATTGATTGCATTCTTCCCTCGCCGAAATCCTCCGCAGTGCAGCACATCCTGCGTAGGAGATGGTCCTGGTGTCCCAGAGGGAATTGTGCATGGCTTTGCGGACAGTGGTGCAGATGGAGCCCAGGTCGCTGAGGGCCAGGTTGAGCAGGAGGAAGAACATGGGGCTGTGCAGGTGGTGGCCGCAGGCTACGGCGCTGGTGACCAGGCCGTGGCCCAGGAGGGCAGCCAGGGAGATGCCCAGGAAGAGGCAGAAGTGCAGGAGCTGCAGCTGCCGCGTGTCTGCCAACGCCAGCGGGAGGAAGTGGCTGATGGAGCTGCTGTAGGACATTTGCTGTGGCTGCATATGGGGACATGTTCATGGATAAAGGACAGTGACAAGTCAGGACTGGCTGCTTTGAGCCAAACCCGTGCCATTCCCTGTAGCCTGTCCTGCTGGTGTTGGTGTCTTTGGGGCGGACCCTGACTGCCGACACAACAGCAACACATTCGCTTAAGAGCTGGACTAGGTCAGTGCAAAAGATGGCGGCCAGGGCTGAGGGAGCCACACACAAGATGGCGGCCAGGGCTGGAGAACCACACACAAGATGGCGGCTGGGGCTGGGCTGCCAGGGCGGCTGATCTCACTAGGAGGCGCAGCCTCAGCCCGCTGGCTGCCATCCTGTGTGGGGCAGGCTGAGCCCCCCTTCAGTGCCTGTTGAAATGGACATTAACGGACACCCGGGAAAAGGACACGGTCTGGCACCTTTGCTCTGTGCACACAAACATAGACCAGCCAGTTTGGAACGCCAACTGGCAGTACTTTGATGTCAAGGCAATTCAAATAGGTGAAAATACGAAACTCCAGGCATTGAACGTTTTAAAATAAAAACTTTTTTTTTTTTTTTTTTTTTTTTTTTTTTTTGTTTGTTTGTTTGTTTTTTTTGTTTGTTTGTTTGTTTTTTTTTGAAAGAGGGCTAAAAGCACTCCTTCTGCACATGGACTCCAATTAGCATCAAGCAGCATCACAAGTGGTTTCGTCCAGGCAGGAGTCACAGTCACTGTGAGGTGATGAAAACGGAGATGGGATCTGCTTGAGGCGGATGGTGCAGCGGCTGCGCACCTGCGACGTGTATCCCTCAGGGTACCTATTTCTTTAGAACACTATGAAGACTAGAGGGAATTGAAAGTCCACTGCAGTTTAGGTTGTTCTTCACGAGATTGTTCAAGTCGAGCACAGCCATTCTGTTCAGCAGACACACGGGCAGGGGCTTCTTGGAGCGCTGCTCTGGCACCCATTCTTTGGAGGAGGGGATTGCAGGAAAGAAGAAAAGAAGCTCATCAACTACTGAAGAGGAAGAGTCACTGACAGGAAGCAGTGGGTTAAGAAATGTGAGGGGGAAAAAGGCAGAAAACATGAGGTGACAAGTGTGAGAAATGGGAGAGGAAAAAGGAGGGAAGTGTGAGGGAAGAAAAGCGTAGGAAACCTGTGTGGGAAAGGGTGAGAAAACGGAGGGGAAAATGGTGAAGATGTGAGTGAAAGTAGGAGAGGAAGGTGAGAGGAGGAAAAGGCAGGACATATGATGGGAAAATTCTAAGAAACATGATCAGGGAAGGCTGAAAAACATAGAGGAAAAAATGGAGGGAAATGTGAGGGGAAGAGAGGGAGAAAATTACTGGCAGAGAGAGAGAAACAGGCAGCAAATGTGAGGGGAACATTGTGAGAATCCTGAGGGGAAAAGAGGGAGAAACCAGAGGGCAGAAAAAGGCAGGAAACATTAGGGGGGAAAAAAGGGTGGGAAGTTGGAAGGGAAAAGTGGCAGAAAACAGGAGTGAAAAAAGGGCAGAAAATGCTAGAGGAAAAGTAGAAGCAACATGAGGGGGAAAGAATGATAAACGTGAGGGGAAAAGTGGGAGAAATGTAAGAGGGAAAGCCTGGGAAACATGAGGGCAAAAGTGAGAAACATGAGGAGACAACTTGGAGAAAAATGACTGAGGAAAGGAGAAAAGCATGAGGGGAGAAAAGGGCAGGATAAGTGAGGGGAAAATTGTGAGAATCGTGGGAGAACAAAAAAGCAGGAAAAAGCGGGAAGTTGGGGAAATGTGAGAGGCAAAGCGTGAGGAAAGGGAGCTGAAAAGGGTGGGGAAAATGAGTAAAACTTGGGAGGCAAACATGAGAGGAAAACTGTGAGACTCGAGAGGGGGAAGGAGTGGAAATGTGAGAGGGAAAAGAACAGGAAATGTGAAGGGAGAAAAGGAGAGAAGGCAGGATTGGCATGACAGCTGAAATGATTCCTAACACATTCCCCCATGCATTTGCCCATTTATTGCACTAGCCCAGGGCTTCTCTGTATGTCCGTCTCCCCCTGTGCCTTGATTCCTGTTCGGAAGCAGTAGAAGTGCAGGATGTGCCCACCAGCAGGAGCTGCTCCAAGCTGGGAAGGGGCCAGGTGGTGCTGATTTCCAGAGGCTTCTGTGTCCCAGGTGAGGCCAGGGCAGGAGTGGGTTGAAAGGTGCTGCTGCTGCTCCTCTGTGTCAGAGAGCCCTGGCCGGGCAGGGCACGGCGCCCACTGCACTGCGGGCTCTTTCTCCTGCCACAGCTGGGCACACCTGGCAACAAATCATGACGACTTGTGGGGAAACCAAGGGCTTTGTGGAGGCTGCATTGCTCTGCACACACCCGGGCCACCTGCAGCACAGAGCTTTGGCCCCCAGAAAGGTAAACCCGAGGGGAACAGCTGGAAAAGGTTTCATTTTCACCTGTCAATAGTTGACTTTATTTCAGTGCTGGGTGCGTGGGGAATCACTTTCCTAACACGTGCTCAGCCAGAAATCCCACCTACTCATTTGTAACCATGGAAACAAGACCTACTCATTACTTTGCTGAAACTCACAGGCTAAACATTCCCTCAAATTAGTTGACATATTTAAATCACTTCTCAGAAGTTACTGACAGGAGAGTAGGGCTCTCTTGAGAGTCTCGGGTGGTCATTTGGGGAACATCCCATTGCTGCAATTCTCCTCTGATGCTCAAGAGCCTCCTACAACCACTCTTTTCCCCTTGAATGCATTCCAGCTACATTCTTGGGAAGACTATTCTCAAGGCTAAGGTAGTCACTTGCACACATCAATCACTGCTCTGGAGGAATAGAGGGCTCAACAGTCTGTTAATGCAAAGGGAATTCACAATTTGTTACAGTTCAATATTTTCTCAAAACCTGCCTTCTCTGGGCATTGCTCACAAGCATTTCTTTAATTCACCTTGAAAATGTTTTTGCTGACTGAAGCCACATTGTGTCTTTCCTTCAGCAATTCAGAAGAAAAACACAAACTGCCTGCTGAAACCCTTCTGCTCCCTTCCAAATCAGTTCACTGCTCAAGCACGAGCCACAGGCTCCTGCCCGATTCCCTCTGTGAGATAGGAGGTAATATTTTGCTGCAGCTGCAGGGTTATGAGAAGAAAGAACGAAAGCTGTTGGTTCTTGGGGTTGTTATTTAGGGTTTGGGTTTGTTCTAGTTGATTTGTTGGGTGTTGCTGTGAGCTGGGAGAGGGGCCAGCGTGAAGACCAAACCAAAAGGGAAGTAGGAGAAGAGGGGAGGGGACAGAAAAGGAGGCGGTGGGGACAGAATACAAGTTTCCTATTTCCCGGCCAAAGGGAAAGGGGACACGGTTCGCCCTGGGCTGGGAAAGGCAATAAAAAGCAGCATTTTCTGTGTGTGTGTTGTGTGTGTGTTTGGCTCTTGGGAGAGGGAGATACACACCCAGCTCAGGTGAATCCATCCAAAAAACAGTTCTCTTTGGCTTTGATGACGTTGTCACCCCATTAAATTTCATCTGACAGTTGGCTCCTCTCTAACACCTCTCTATCTCCCAGCAGCTCAGGGCTGCATTGCACAGTGCTTGCTCTGTGCCAGAGAGCTCAAAGCAGGCTGGCCTGGCGCCCCGGAATATTTCTGCAGAACACTCTGCATTTCACTCTTTTGCTCTGGCTCAGTGCACAACTCCAGCACTGCAGGCGCTTCCTCCCAGAGCCGTGTGAGGCCCCGGCTCCTGCAGATGTGAGCTGACAAGCTGTCCCTGCCTGCCGCTGGCCTCGCTTCCCCCGGCAGAAGCGCCGTGCCTGAAGGAGGCTGCCCTGTGCCGGAGCCTGCGGAGCAGCCCGGCTCCCTCCCCTGTGCCCAGAGCGCTGCACACACTGCTCACCTTGGCCAGGAGTTAGAGGGCAGCCGGCACAAGGGTGGCAATCCTCAGCCAGGCCTGCAGCCCTCGCCTGTGGTTTGCCTTTCTCTGCTCCTGTGCACGCTCCGGACGGCCGATGCCACCGGTCTGTGCTGCGCCCAGCACGGCCACGCTTCCCCTCGGGAGAGCCTTCCCCACTTTCCAACTGTACCAAAGAAGCCATCAATGTCACTCTCCACCTCTAAGAAAAAACTGACACTTCAGAAGAAAATGTTGAGCTTTCTCAGAGGCTCAGAAGGAGGGGAATCTTTGAAAAGAGTTGAGGTTTCACAAACTTTATTTCCAATCCTATGCTACTATCCTACTCCACTGTCCTAGCTGCAATCCTACTCTACAGTCCTATTCTACAATCCTTCTCTATACTGGTGTTGGAGAAAACAGTTGTCTGATTCCTGTCTCCTCCTTCCACTCTTTCACTGAAGTGATCAGTGGCACCAGGCTGGACACAGGCTTGGCTGATGTTACAAATGGATGCTGCACAAAGAAAAAAAAAAAAACAAGAATGAACCATTACTTTGCAAGCTAAGAGCCTCAAAGGCAGGGCAATATTTTTCAAAGGAAAAGGAGATTGAATCAGAGTACGTCTAAGGAGCAACAGTGGGGCCACATTGGCACAGCTTGCTGCAAGAGCTGCTATGTGCCCCAGGCCTGGAAATATCTCCGGTCTGAGCATCCTGATCTCTTGAAAGAGGTCCCTGGTCATATTGCAGGGCACTTGGAGCAGATGACCCTTACAGGCCCTTGCCAGCCCAGCCCAGTCTAGGATTCCTGACTGTTCTCATTTGAACAGCACCAAGAGTGGAGGTGAGGAAGAGGAGGCTCCCCTGATGCCTTGCACTTCAGTGCAGGAGGAGCCCGTCCCTGGGACACTGTTTCCCCTGCAGCCCCTTGGCATTTTACCTGCAGCAGCTCCTTGGCAGACCAGCGCCGCTCCTCGTCTCTCTGCAGGCAGCAGCTCAGGAAGTCACACAGCAAAGGGGAGCGGAGCTTGGGCTGCTGCAGCTTTGGGATCCCTTTGGTGGCTTTCAGGAGTCGAGCCTGGAGAAAAAGGAAAGACGAGTTTCTCACCCGCTTCTTTCACGTCTGGAACTGCTCTCCCAGATCCCATTGTTTCAGGTGCACTCTGCAGTGGCACTTTCTGCCGTGGCACAGAGGCAGAGATGACTTTCCTGACCAACAAAACACCCAAAGCCCGATGCAGCCACAGCTTTCCCAGCATCCAGCAGCTCTTGCCTTGGCAGTTGATTTCATTGACTGGCCTTGTTAGTGGAAACAATAGCAGCAAAAGCAGGTTTCCTTCTCTGAGGGTTCACCTGAGCAGCTTGACAGGCTATTTGGAAGAGGGACTTTGCTCTACTAACTCACTCTACTATTTCCAAAGATAATTACATGAAAAGCATCTCTGCAGCTCTTGTTGGTCCCTTAAGCACAGCTGCCATCAAACCAAAGTCATCAAGCTTTTTCCTTGGTTCTTGAAAACAATGGGAATTGCAAGCAAAGAAAGGAAATCCCTCAGTTATTCCTCAGGTAAGGAAACAAACATTTGGAATCTCATCTTCCACACAGACACATGAAGATGCATGCACAAATGTCTTGGGACGAAAATGCCTCTTTGGGCACACAGGAAACACCTGCACCTCCGTCTCTCATCAGACTGCAAATTTCAGCTTCCCTTAGGCAGCAAAAGGAAAATTTTGGTGGTCAAAGCAGAAGAGGGAGAAACGCCATCCATGTGGTAGCCCTCTGCTCATTTGGACACTCAAGTCAATGCATTAATGGCATGGCCATCCTAGAAAGTGCCTGGAAACAAAGGGGTGGGTTTGGCCGGCTCTCCACATGGCCAGGCTTCATCTTAGTGACATGGAGGTGACGGCTTGGCTTAGGAAAGAAAGACGGTCACTGAGTGTTTCAGCAGCACCGCACAAGAAGCACAAGAGACTCTGTGGCCTTCACACCCTCTTGTTAAGGTTTCAGGCAAATTTCCTTGTGAGAAGAATGGGGGTGCACTTCTTCTCTCCAAACCACTGTTTTATAAACATCCTCGGGTTTGGGTTACTTTCCTTCATTTCAGGAAAGATAACACCACTTCTAAGATGCTTGTTTGCTGCTATTAGGGCTGTCTACAAAGCCAAAAGAGCTGGAACGACTTCTAAGCCAAAGCCCAGTGTTGCCTGAGAAGGGAGATTGTTTGCCTGGGCTAAGGCTTGAGTTCCCCCACGGATGCAACCAAAACCCCAGCAGATGCTGATGTGCTGCCGGGACATTTTCAGAAAGGGACTGTGGTGGAAGTAGTTCCAGCGGATGGCAATGGCATTTTGTCCAGTGGCACACACAAAGTGGGATGGGGGAGAAAGACAGCGGGATCAGAGAGTATTTACACCTTACCATGGCAGAATTTTCCTCCCAGTCAGGAGCTTCTCCTTCCACCATTTCAATGACCACGATTCCCAAAGACCATATGTCCACTTTGGGGCCATAGGGTTCACCGTTCACTTCAGGTGCCATCCACTGAAGAGTCCCGACCACCGATCTCCGTCTACTCTGCTCAGGGGTGAGTTGAGCAGAGAGGCCAAAATCAGCTGGGGAGAGAGCAAAAGACCGTTTTTATTTGAATCCTGTGCAATTAGGAAAGCACGCAAAAGAATTTCCCGGTAGAAGTTTGAGAATGTGCTCTTGAATCTCCTGGACAACTGTCCCTGCTCTGTTTCCTCAGGACTTTAGCCAAGGAAATATGGTGCTGGCTGCTTCAGAAATCCCCACATTTTTTACACTGCCTCCAGCAGGGGCTTTTCAAACTTTAGACATGTAGCTCCCTCCCTCTGGAAGGGACACGCACAGAGCAATGCCACTGTGGACTGCTCGAGCCTTGCCATAGGTCTGTGCACGTTGCCACCGCGTGGTCAGCTCACAACAGGCTCCCTGCACTGCCACCAGCGCCATTTTGGGGGGGCTGGCACTCACTCAAAAGCAGCCCCACAGCCCACATATCCCTGGAACGCTGCACCTGCCCAAGAATATACTGACCCAGCTTGACAGAGCCATCCGTTTTGAGAAGGATGTTGAGGCTTTTCAAATCTCTGTGCATCACGTGGTTGGCGTGGAGAAAATGCAGTCCTTGCAGGCACTGAGAGAGAAACCAGAAACAGGAGGGCAAAAATCAGTGATGTGATTTCATCACACAAGAAAGGAAACAGCTCTCCAAGATTCCCTCTCCAGGGGAATGAGGAGTAATGGCAGAACACAGTGCCACTGAGGGGAAGAGCTCGCTACTCCAACACAGGCAGAGCAGCACCTTTCTAAAGAAAGGCATGTCAGCTTGCCAAAGAGCAACAGCAACTGCTGGTGTAGACTCTGCCCTGCAAACCAGCCAGGATGACTGCTGCTGCAGTGGATGTGCTCAGAAGCACACAGCACTCTGGCTGCACTGCTAACCTTTCCAGCTGAGGACTCAGAGAAATGAGTCTCTCTTTCTTCTTTGCTGTTCCTTTCAAATGCTCCCACCATCACCACCTTTGCTTTTACAGGCAAGGAATGCAGTGCCAACAGGCCAAAGTTTAGAGAGGAAAGATGGAGAAGAGCAAATACAAGAGCCAGAGTGAAAATGCAACAGCAGGAGACAAGAGGACAAGAACAGAGTCCAGTGAGTGCAGGGGCACTGGCAGGCAGTTCATTTGAGAGGCTCTTGCTTGCCCAGAGCATATCAGCCACACAGAAACAAAGCCTGGCTCATGGTATCGCTCCTGTTCTGAGCCCCTTTCCCAGACAATCCTGCCCAAGCTCTGGGAAGCACAGCTGGGATCCCCGACTGACCTCCCGACTGATGATGGCAATCTCGTCTTCTGTCAGGCGAGTCTTTTGGATTGTGTCGTAAAGACTGCCTCCATCCATGTACTCCATCACCAGCCACAGTTCTTCATGCACAAGGTAGCTGAAAGAAGGGAACAAGGCCATGCAGATGAACATGCATTCGTTGGCTCCTTTGCTTGATTCTTGTTTCCGGGTTGCTTTGTGACAAGGACAGAATTAAAAGAATTAAAGACATTCCCTCCGGGCTGTGGGTTGTTTGCAGTCTGTGCAGTCTCAAGGAGAACAGCACATCTGTCAAAAGGAGATGTCTCTGATGGCCAGCAATCAAAAAGTGCAGTTTAGTATACGCCAAGATGAAAAACCTGTCCCGCGTGGTATTTCTGGAAAGAAGCACCTAGTGTTCCTGGCATGGCCAGCCCTGGAAAAGAGGGGCAACAATCTAAGGGAAATCCTCCCTAGCATGCTTCATCAGCATTGAAGAAACCTTAAAAAATCCATCCTGAGACAACATGGAGGCAGCCAACTTACAGGGTACTGACTTCTTATGGTAGAGTTGATGCAGGTTTTTGAACAATTTTTCAACTATGTGTTGGAAAGCCAGGGATGACTCACGGAGATAAACTGCACTCTCTTCCCATCCATTGGAGATGAGTAGAGAAATAATAATGAAGCAATAATTAACAGCTTTCTTTTCTGCTAGTGTCCAAAGTGGGGTTTTAACCTTGCATACTTTTACTATGTAAACAAACCTTCATGGGATGAGACCATGACCACTCACCCGTCTAAATAATGGACAAGATGGGGACTCATATTCCTCTTCATGACCGTGATTTCAGTAACAATATCCTCCATCTCGCTCGGTCCCCGAAGATAGATTTTCTTGATAGCCACCTAGAATGACATTGAAAATCAGTAACTTTAGAAGTTGGAGGAATGAGACCAAAACACACATGGGGAGAGAGATTTTGCAATGACACCGCCAAGCCGTGCCAAAGTGCCTTGTAATTAGACAAAGGAGTAATTAGGAAGTGACATTCCTACAGCCCATTTCTCTGCTCCTTTGGGGGCCAGATCCAGGACACGTGGCCACTGACCACATTTTGCCTTGTCCACTTGTTAGCAATGGTGTGTCAACTCTCACCCCCCCAAAGCTCTGAGCACACTCTCTGTCTGTCTGTACTTGAGAAGAAGTAATGCGTGACTTGGTACTCTGTGGATACATCTCGGGCTATAGGCAGGGCTTGGGGCTTTTAGGGACACCTTGCAGATCTCTCCCTACGTGCAGTTCCCAAGTGCAGCACTGCAGGTGGCTAAGGAACTGCCAGGAACATTCAGATGTATTTGCTGGCAGGCAGAAATGAGAATTCAGGACTCTGAAGCCGTAGCCCCAGAGAGCAGTGAGATGCTCCTTTGTTGGAGCATCTGAGAGCCAGGGAGAGCATCCTTCTCTGAAAGGAACCGCTGTCCTCCTTGCCTTCCTTCTGGCAGCTGAGCAGGACAAAGGCTGCCCCAAATGCAGTTGGCAGGCTGGCACCAGTCTGTGCTTCTTGTGCCTTTGCAGCACAGCTCTAGCCACAGCTGCAGCCGCAGCTGACACGAGACGGGAAAGCCCTGGAGAGCAGCAGAATCTGCAGGGGCTCTTGACATTTACCTCTCCGCCCGTGGCAGTGTCGATGGCTCTGCAAACCTCTCCAAAAGCCCTAGAAACAAAACAGCAGCAAAGAAAGGAGAAGCCATTTAGACCTTGGAGTGAAAGCCAGCCCAGACAGGAGATGTCTGCTGGAAATGCCTCCAACCTGCAGCATGCAGGAGGGCTCTGCCAGAAGGCAGATGATGCATGTTCCTCTCCAGTGCATGGGCACTGGGCCTGTTTCTGAAGCATTGGGGTTTAGTGCCTCAGCTCCAAAGGCCAGGTGATTCTTTCATCGTGGATTTCAGTTTCTAAACTGGGCGGTTTTTATCCTCACCACAGACTATTTCCTTCAGCAAACTCTTGGGAAGAAATGCTCCTGAGAAGTGTTATCTGACTGCTATGATAGGGGGTAGGTTGCTGTTTCTGGCAATGAAATAGAAGTGTCTTTGATAATGCCTTCTGACCACACTTCCAAATTCTGGCCGGTACTGAGAGATGGGGCAGACTAACCCCAGTGTCTGAATATGTTTGCAGCTTGCCTGACTTCACACTTGACAGATATTCCAGCAGCAAATCAGCTGCCCCATGACTGTGTAGAAGCAACTGTGGTTGGACTCACCCTCTGCCAACAATTTCCTTTTCGGTGTATTTCCTCCAGGGATTTTCTGTGCTCACCATTTGCCCTGAGGGAAACAAAATGCAAAATGCTCACTTGAAAGCAGACATCCCACCATCCAAGAGATACAAAAGGCAGCCCCACTGGGGCTCTAGAGTCTGGGCTTCTGAGTCCTTTGTGGCCAGCTGGGTAACAACAACAACAACAACAATTGCAACAAGACAGGCAGCTCTGCAGTACAAGCAGGCCAGCACAGAGAATGATTTTCTACAGTCCTTTGAAGAGATCTCTTGAAAGGAAACAAAGCACAGGGAGATGCATTCCCAGGAGAGGAGGGCATCTTCCCCACCTTGCAGCACTTTACCAAAAGAATGCCTTTCCCTTTGTAAACCCAAGCAACTCATGCTCTAACCAATCCCAAGGGGCCTTCAGCAGCAGGACCCTCACCCTTGATGAGCAGGCTGAGCTGGAAGACGCCCTTGCCCGTGGCCCACGTGAAGAACCACACTGCTTCTCCTCCCCCTGACAGCAGGGATCAGTCCCTGCCATTGCACTCGCCCTCTCAGCCCCGCACACGTGCCCACCTTCCCGCAGCGGGCAAGGGCAGCAAGGACAGCAGTGCTCCTCAGGTGCCGGCGGGACACGGACAGCTGCCCAGAGGAGATGCTGACCCTCTGTGAGCCCAGCCCAGGCCGTGCAGGAGCCGGCCCAGAGCAGGGGCTGCTGCCTCGGGGCAGCTCCGCGCTGCAGCGGCCGGCCGGCAGCGGCACTCTCCCAGCTAAGGAAGGCTCCAGCCTCGGCGCTCACACCAGCCCTCAGGGCCAGGGCAGCCACCGCCACAAAGCTGCCAAAGCCCAGGCACCAGCACTGACAAGCAATGGCAAGAAGGCACGGCCACACCCAGCCCCTTCCAAGCTGGTGCCCCCACTGAGGACACGGCAGGATTGGCTTGGAGAGCAGACACACCCAGGTGCACATCAGTGCCCTTTTGTGCCAACAGGTGACGGGAGACAGAGAGTCAGCTGGGCTCTCTTCTCAGCCCCACCAGGTCTTATCTGAGGGCACAGGACCGGCAGCTGCTCTGGGCAAGAAGCAGCTTCAATGACTTTTACTGTAGAATCACAAAGGGCACCCAAGTGAGGAGGATCATTGGGTCCAGCTATGCTGACGCGTGCTCACAATACACTGTCCCTCAGAGAAGAAAGACACAAGACGTACTCATGAACCCCAGGAAGTCATCCTCATCATACTCCATCTCCTGTTCCTGAGCAGCAGCTTTGTCAGTGCTGGAGATGAAGGAACTGCCCAGGCTCCAGTGCTCAGCTGGGCCAGGCCAGGCCCCTTCAGGTGACACTGCTGCTGCAGCAGCTTCAATAGAAGAGCCTGTGGAGATCTGAGACAACAAAAGAGTTTGTGTCAGAAAAGTGGCTGGCAGAGATTAGCCCCAGATCCCATTTTAAATGCAAGCCCTTAGGAAGGTGCTGTCAGCCAGTGTCTGGGAGCTGCTGTCAGGCTCAGCTTTTTCACCTTTCTGCCCACAATTCACATTAATTCAGCCATTTCTTTCTGCTTCCCTGCCCACCTCTGCTTCCATTTTACCAAAAGAACAACCTGGCAACCAAGGCACCAAAATCCCTGTCTTCAAACAGCAACTCCACGTCCCCAGTGTGTCTCTGAAATGCTCCCGGGTAAGCACAGCCAAGAAGCTCCCGGGGACAAACTGCCCCAAAGAGCTTGTGTTGTCACATCAAGACTTTTGGTGCCTGTGGGTACTTGGCACGTCTGTGGAGAGGGGCAGGTGTCCCCAGACCACAGCGTCCCCTACGTATCCACCAAGGCTGAGCACAGTGCCTTTGACATGTTCCCTCCTCTGCAGACAGGGAACCTTCCTGCTCCAGGCTGGCCTCTATCAGAATCCCAGCAAGCTGGGGCCTAAACATGGCAGCTCAAAGCCCATTTTCCAGCTGTCACTGGCTGAGGGGAATGGCTAGGTCTGGCAGGACTGCAGCACTCGGCATCCTCAGCCACCAACAGCAAGAGCTGGCTGCTCAGAAACTTGCAGCTCTGCCTCGCACTAAAGACAGCACCCTCCAGAAGAGGCACTTACTGGCTGGGAAAGTTCCGGCTGTGGTGTGACCACAGCTGGAGCCTTGTGGTCATTTGGCTCCTCTTCTGCTTCTTGTCCAGGAGCAGAGGAAACCGGAGGGGAGTCTGTTCTTCCTTCAGTGATCTGTGGACAGACAGGAGCGTGAGATACAGGCTCATTTAGAACCTTCTTTCTCTTCAGCTCTAGAACCAGCTCTACTAAGCACAAATCATCAACTTGGAGAGCAAGGGGATTCTAAGTCCCTCAGACTAAATTCTAATGGGCTGATTCAACTGGGCACTGCAAATTGCTCTGAATTAGACAATCCCCCCTGGCTACTATCAGGAAGCAACGTTCTCTCAGCAAAACTGGGCTTTTAGTTCTTTTAAACCTCTGGAATGGAAAATTAGGAAATAGGCAGTGATGCCTTTGCTCTTGCTGCTGCAGACATGGAAATGGATTTTCTTGCAGCCTACTCAGCTGGCCCTCTACACTCTACTGCCACAGGCCAAGCTCACAGCTTGCTGCACAATTCTTAAACGCCAGGAACATCAAATGTGCCTTTCTTACTCACCTCAGGATCAGCACCTCTGAATACCCGGCTCAGGTGACCTGCAGTGGGCAAGGGAAAATGAAGCAGATGCTTTGAGAAAACTGGAGACAACCACAGCATTTTTAGAAGATTTTCCAAGAAGGCCTCCCAGTCTACATTTTCAGAGTTGTCCTGCTTGACCCAGCAAATGGAGGAAATGACAGACTCTGGTGCCACAGACGCTCCCATGGAGGGAACGCAACCCCTGCAGGCTCCCTTGCAAATGCTGCCCGCACGGCCCTGGCTACACACAGCCCCTTTTGAGCTGAACGTGTTGACAGCACCTTTACCCAAGTGGCATCCAAAAGGTCTTTCTGTTTCCAAATTAACTCAGTCCCCAAGAAAGAGCAGGAAGACATACAAAAGGCAGGTTAGGTGACACCCAGGGAAAACCTCTACTTACGTGCTAGGTGAGTCAGGAAATAGGTGGAATATCCAACTCCATAAACGGAGCAAACTACAGCAGCCAGTTGCCCAATCATTGTGGCAACTGCTGTGCAAGTTTGCCAACTGTTCTCCAACACTATCAAAAAGCAAGTCTCCTGTCAGTGTGCACGTGCCCACTGACAGACGCCTCAAGCTGCAGGACGCTCCTGCACTGAGCAAGCCCAAGAGCTGCTCTGACACCCCTGAGGCCTTCCGTGCACCAAGGCAACCTTGCGATGTCACCATGACCACGTGGCAACCGTGCCCTGACATCACAAAGCAAACGCTCTGCCTTGATCTGTGAGTTGATACAGATGGAGAGACTGATGTTTGTGTAGGCCTAGGCTGCATTTTTACCTTTTCCCCCCCTCAGCTGCCTGTTTCAGCTCTTGTTTCTCCCCCTGTGCCCCCTGTGTCCCCTGTTGCTGTGCTGGGTCCCAGCTGGCGGCCGGGCCAGGCGGAGCAGCAGTTCCAGCCCCGGGTGTCCCTGGAGCGCTGGGAGCTGCCGGTGGCCCCAGGCACTGTCCCCTGAGCCAGTGCCATCTGCTGTCCTTGTCCAGGGGTGCTGCTCTGCAGGGGAGGAAGCAAGAACAGAGTGAAAGGCTTTGAAGATGGGGCGGCGGGAATCCCTCTGCTTAGATTTCTGTTTAAAGATAAATGGACTGTAGCATAGAGAGGAATAATTACATGGATATTTAGATATGCGGGTTGCTTATTGTATAGGAATATTTCTCTATGTATCTTGGTATATTTATAAATGTATTCTACCTATATATGTGTCTGTATATATGCATACATCTTTGTAATAACATATGTTTATATGGATGTAAGTATATGTATATGTAAGTATGCTGTTCGATGTGTGTTTTAATTCTATTTCCTATGAATACAGTTGTGTAGGTATTTCTATTTATGCAGTTGGAGTTATATGGCTCTTTAATTAGGTGTATTGGTATTCCTAGAAGTAAATATATCCAGTTTTCTATTTACATCTGTGTATTGACTTCTGTATTTTGAGGTGGGTGTATCTGGGTGTATCTTTCTATTTAAACATGTATGGAGATGTATAGTTGTGTCATTGTATCGATTGAGATCTTTGTAGACGACTGTTTAGATAGAAATACTGATATTTTTGTATTCCTAGATCGGCTTTAGGCTTGCAGTAATATGTAATAAATTAAGTTGCTAAACACCTAATTGATCTTTGTGTCTAGTGAGTTGTTGTAGATGTTGGCAATAAATTAAGGTTTTCTTAACTGAAGTGGATATTTCTATATTTTTTATATAGCATTGTTGTAAAAATTTAAAAAATCCCTTTTTTAACTTAAATTGAGATATAGAGTTAAATTAAATACATAGTTGTATAGTGTCAGCGTCGGTGAAGCAATTTGTAATAAATGACATTTTTCATGTGAAATCACTTCTGGTGTATTTGTCGATCAGCAGCGCAGCTGTAGGAATCTGCAAGAAAATACAATTGTCAACTGCGATGGGTGTTTTGTGATTTGTGCTGTCCAGAGCAATGAGCAGTTGTAAATACTGGAGGATTTTGGCCATAGAAATCTCCATCCATGCCCAGCACATGCCCCACTTGCACTCAGGCTGGCCAAGAAAAGCACAGATTTGGGATGGCAGCAGAGCCACACGTTGGCTGAGAACTCGCTGCAAAGGCAGCTGAGAAAACTCTGGGATTCCACGGAGCATCCAACTCCAACCAGAGCCACCCAGGGAGAACAAATCCACCCACCATGCCATGGGCAGCTCTTCAGGAAGCGCTCCAAGTGTCCCTCTGAAGGTCATCCTGGAGCCCAGGAGCCAACAGGGATCCTGAGCCAGCTCCGCTGCCTTTGGCAGCACTTTGCAAGTGAGCTGCAGCAAGGGGGAGGCTGCAGGGACTGTGAGTGCTGCAGGCTGGGGATGAAGGAAGGGCCATGGACACTTGGGCTGACATGCTCAGAAATCCACAAGGATGGTGAAGAACTGGGAAGCAACAAGTTCTCACAGCCACAACAGTGATGGAAGCCCTTGGTGTGAAGTTCCCTGGGGGAACTCCCAGGGGAGTTGCTGCTAGGATCAGCAGCAGCAGAAGCCAGCAGGATCTGCTCCTTTTCCTGGCTCTGTGTGCAGGGCACAGGCTGTGATGGCCCCTGCCCCACAAAGCCCTTGCCCATGGAGGCTGCAGGCTCAAAGCAATCCCATTGCAGAGAGAGGCTTTGCAGTTGAAGTCCACTGCCCTTGTGTTTCGGGCTGGAATGGCTCTCATGCCAAAGCACAGCAGGTAACCAGGGCTTTGGGAGGCAGAGACTTTAGAGGGAAAGAGAGGTCAGGCACTCACATGCCTGAAACTCCTTCAGCTCTCTTCTTTTGTAGAATGAGAAAGAAGCAAGCTGGGGAGAGGCACATGCAGTCCTTTGAAAAAACACGGTGTCTAACAAGTCCTGTGGCAGAAGAAAAATGGGTAACAACCTTGCCTTGTTTTCATAGCCTGCATCTTCTGCAGAGGAGACAATGGGATGGGCAGGAGGAAGGGGAGGGGAGGAATGACTGTGCTAACCCAGTCTGCCTTGCTGTGTCCTGCTATACTTTGTAGCAGTGAACATTAGAGGTAATGCCAAATTCCTATTTAGCACCATGACACGCTGCTGCTTCATTGCAAAACTGCCTCAGTGTTGTTATAAATACATACTAAGTGTTTGGCTTTTTACAAATATGAAAATGAATCTTAGATGTGTTATGGTAGAAAGTTATGCGATAGTAATATACCCTCTTGTAGTAGTGGGATAAACACAGTTTTTAGGCTATAGCAGATGCTTTTTGTAACTAGCTCAAAAAATAAAAATAAAAGAACCAAAACTAAAAAACAAACAAACAAACAAAACAAATGGGAGAAGCAATGAAGAAATTCCTCACAGCATCTCATGTGGATAGACATAACAGCAAGGACACCTAGGACTCCAACAAGAAGAATTTATTGCCTTCGTTATCAAGAGATTTGCGACTTTGTGGAGCCACAAAAACTTTATGTGCAGGAAAGAATGGTGGGGGAGAAAAGTTGCAATAAAGCAGAAACACCTAAAGTCAAAAGGAATGTTTAAATCGCGGATGAAATGTATGAATATGCCATACCTATGGTATTTAAAGGTCCTTTGTTGGCAAGCCGTGCCTTGAGTGGAAACACCAGGCACCCAGATGTCTGTCATTTTGCTTTTCTTATGCCTCTTCTTGTCTTATTGTTTATTATTAAACTTTTAAAATTTTAACAAAAAATGAACTGTGTTTTTCACAGAGAAAGTCAGCTGAATTTCTTGTTAGTTACATTAGATGTGGTGAGAAACAGTGACAGTGATTCAAACAGGTTTTCTAACCTCATCATCCAAAGGGAATTTAGTGTTCCCTTTTCTTCATTGTATGCACAACAGTTTGGAGTTGTTCTGGATTCTTCAAGGGGGTATCCACAACCGACCAAAAAAGAAAAGGGGGATTATTGCATTCATTCTCTTTTAACACCTATTTGCACTAAGCTGTAGCTTCAGCTTAGTAAGGAAAAGGAGAGATTGTCTTTAGTCATGCAGTGTGGAATCAATGGTGTAGAACAGCAACCATCCCAGCTGTAAGAACAGCGTGTTCTTGCTCTTAACAGGACATTGTGGATAAAAAAGCACCACAATGCTCATGATTCACGTCTTAGGTAAAACCAGAATGGTTCATGGTGTCAAACTAGCAGGTGATAGAAATAACAAATGTCCCTGGGCTGGGGCAGAAGCAGAAGTTTCCCTCTCTTCCCCCATTTCCTGAGGTACTTGAGAGCTACATACTTCCCAGAGTGCCCAATACCCAAAATTCCTCCTTAACATACAACCCCCTTTAAACTTTGAATTTTTATGGAATTTATGGGGTTTCCCCAATGTTTCTTTCATCTTTCAACATCCATTTTCATTTATCAGCAAACCCACCGTTTGTTTGTGAAGGCAAACATCTTCTTTTCCATTCATCAATCAGTGGGATCCTTCCCATTGTTTCTTTTCTCTCTCAGTGCTGGTTTCATCCACCAGCAGACCCAGAGTTTGTTTGTAAAGACAAACCTGTCATTCCTCCCAGAAGTGTCAATGTAAAGATAAATGTCAATCTTTAGAAAGCTGATGAGTTATTTTCTGATTGGGACAGAGTGTGAATAGTAGAAAAATTCATTTTTCTCTTTGTGACATCTGAGACTGACCAAGCCAACAATTATGAGGGAGAGGTCGTCACCCTACATAAAAGCTGCTGGATTTCTAGTTTCTCTATCAAAATAAAACCAGCCAAAACCCATGCTACCAAACACAATAAAAAGGCCCACAAACAAATTGATCAAATAAGATAATTAGCAAAACTTTAAACAAGCAAACAAAAAGTTTTAATATCTATTGAATATGTAAAACAGCAATCCTTAAAAACACAGCCATTGAAAAGAGAAGGGTGCGTGCTTTCCGGTGAAGCACCCCAGCTGAAACGTTTGCTCTTATGTCTCCTAATTGTCTGTCTTTAATTTTTATTCAACTCATAAACATTTGAAAAGAGAGTGGAGCTCGTTTTTCACACAGTGGAAATGAATTCCCTCCTGTCCTGGCAGTCCCTGATGAACACTCCCACTCCGGTTTCCCTGTAGATCCTTCAAACACTGCAAGTTTTCTCTTCTCCAAAGTCATTTTGTTCTTGAGTTCTTTGCTCCAAAAGGTTCTTGCCATATTATTCAAACCCTTGAAAAAGCTATTTTTTTTGAACTGTGAAAAGCTCCAGTCTGCTATCAAATTTCATCACCTTACACCAAAAACTACCTGAATCCTGTGTGCACATCAATTGCTTTCTGATTAAAAGATGTTCTTCTTCAATAAAATGTGCTTTTAACGAGGCAAAACCACGTTAAAAAAACTTCTGGATTGAAGCCAGAGGATTTATTTACCTCTTCAAGGTGTAGAAAGCAAAGGGCTGAGTTTTACCTGAGATGTTGAACAACACGTTCACTTTCCAGCGACTCTGGCATGAATTTGAGAAGGAACCACAGAAGAAAAAAAAAAAAAGTCAAAACAACTTCTCACAACACGCAGGTATCATGTTGGGAATCAGCTGCAAACTCCTCTTGGACATAAAACGCTTCATTTCCCTTGATCTGTGTCTTTTCAGAGATGTGTCAGAAGAGAACTGTGTTATTAAATGGATCGCCTTCAACTGCTCTGAAGTGGTTTCGATTCCTGGAAACCCGAGCATCTCCGTTTGCTACAGCTGCTGTGAAAAACACAGGCTCGAATGACAGGGCTTGGTTAGGAAAGGAGTTGTGCAACAAATTGGGAAGTTTCAGGGACCAGCTCAAGGATTTCAGTGACAAACTCGAGGGGTTTTGTACAAAACTCGAGGGTTTCTGTGACAAAGTTGAGGATTGCAGTGACAAACTCGAGGATTTCTATTGCGAACTCCAAGATTTCTATGACAAACTCGAGGATTTTTATGACAAACTCCAGGATCTCTATGACAAACTCGAGAATTTCTAGGACAAACTCGAGGATTTTTGGTAAGAAACTCGAGGATTTCTGTGACAAACCCCAAGGTTTCAGTGCCACTTGAGGGAGCTCAAAGATAATTGACCTCGCAGAGCCACCTGGAGTTTCCTAATTCCAGGGAAACAATTTCTATCCACAGATAAAACGCATCACTTTGGAAAGCTAAAGCTAAACCGAGCCTGGGGTTGTCTTTTTCTTGTTCTGTGTAACACCAGGCTCTTTATCAGAGAGGAAGAAATCTCAGCCACGTATCCGGAATATTTACCAGGAGAAAAGGACGGTTTTCCATTTGCTGATTCCCAAGATTTGCCTTTCTCCCCTGTCACCTTCACCTTGGCTGTGACCTTGCTGTGCCCGTGATGTTCCCGTGAGTTCAGGCACATGCATTGCAGGGGAGTGTTTATGTGCCAAATAAATACAGTGGATCGCTCTGAAACTCAGCTTTAGGATGTTTTTATTACAGATGGAGTTGCTGCCTCTCTGTAAATCAGAGCACTTAAAGTGCCATATGATCCCACAAAGGCTGTGTTTAGCAGCAGCAAATGCAGGAAAAGCTGTGTACAGGACTTTAGAGGGGCCATAAAATCCTGCCCTCCTTGCAGTGCAGGTGCAGGGAGCACTGAGGGCAGTAAAAACTCCCAGGAGACAAGGATGAGTCTCGGGGTTCAGCTCCTCAGAGTTATTGTCCAGCCCGGCCTTGGACACTGCCAGGGATGGACACCCCAGGATGGACACCCCGTGCCAGGACCAAGGCTGGTGCACATCAGGCACCCAAACAAGCCCCAGCAGCTGCAGCCTCGGCGGGTTTAATCCCAACCATCCAACATTCCCGAGCCGGCAGCACGGCAGTGCTGACCTCTAGTGAGAGGTCCCTGGAAAAGGGAGGATTTCTTGGGATAAAGTTCCCTTCCCAAAGCCTCCAAAAGCAACACCAGAACCCACAACAACCAAAAAGCACGGATGACAGTGTCCAACGAAAGGTTTTCTTTAAAAACCACCCCAAATTCACAAGGAAAGCGTCCAATCAAAGCCTCAGGGCTGGTACCGAGGAGCCCAGAAAGGACCAGGACAGCTCAGGGGGACAGGGAGCTCCCAAACTGCTCCTTTGGGTCCCCTCATTGTCCTCCAGAATCCAGAACTTTCACCCAAAATGTCCCTCGGGAAGATGAGAATTTTCCAGGCACGTCAAAAAAATCTCCACTGCACAAAAATCTCTTTTAAAACCAAGCTTTGAGATTGGGAGTTCTGCTTAGATTGAAACGATGAAATTCAGGATATTCTACATCAAATGCAGCTTTTTGATTCTAACGGACTCCTCTCCCTGCAGCCAAACAAACGTCAAAGGCTCCTGAGCTTTCTGTGGCACACCAGGATTCCCTGGAGCCATCCCAGGAACATTTCCTGGAGTATCCCAGGAATATTCCCCATTCCTGGGGCTCCACAAACCTCCTGCCCCTTTACAGCAAGCTCAGCTCGGGTCAGAGATAATTGATCCAATTACCTCCAGGAGGAATGAAAGCAAAGCAAAGCGCACTCTGCAGGAGCCCTGGGAAGTCCCTGTTCAGCAAGAAACTTCCCACCGAAATGATAGGAAAAGGATGAGTTCCAGCATGGAATTCAAGGCTTTTCCCTCCGGAAGCAAAATCCAGTCCTTGCATTACCTCTTTTTATTGGTTTTCAGTCACTAAATCTTAAAAAATAAATCGGTTTTCACATTGTTCAGGCTTGGAGAGGTTATTGCTGTTCCTGAGCTGGGATAAATTCCTGAGGCTGAGCACTTTTTGTACTTCTGGAACTGGAGATTCCTCTGCAATATTCCCTGGGGAGCTTCTCCTCACCTTTTCCTCCCCCAGGGTTTTTTTTTTTTTGTGTTTGTTTGCTTTGTAATACACACTAGTAAAGAACTACTATTCCTATTTCCCAAATCTTTGCCTAAGAGCCTCTGATTGTAAATTTATAATTGAAAAAAGAAAAAAAAAGGGGGTTGAGGGGGGGTTTACACTCTCCATCCTAAAGGAAACTGCAGTTGTTGTTGGTTTTTTTTTTTTTATTACCTGGCAGATACCTGTCTTCCCAAACCAAGACAGATTTTGGTACCCAATGTGGGGCTTGAGGGCACTGAGAAAAAGGAAGAGAAATAGCGGTTCTTAACTAACCTAGTACTTTCTTTTGTGTGCGTTGGATATAAAAACCTCATTAAGCAGCATCATGTGGTCTAACTTACCCTAGTTTGGATCGCATGTGGTTGTGGCTGTATTCCTTCCATTTGCAGGCCCTTATCTAAACATGGGCCCTATAACTAAGGCTACTGTGACTGTCATCCAGTTTATTTTATAGCTTAATAAAGTGAAGAACTCATGGATTTTTAATTTCCTCTGGAAGGCAGGCACATGGATTCAGGGCTATCGTACACTAACTGTGTGTTTTTGGAGTTACTTTAACAATAGTACCTACTGTGAGGAAATGACACCGAGAGAGTTTTTTTCCCAACCCTTTACCCATCTCTTTGGGTCTGCCTCACCAGTTTTTGAAGAGTTTAAATCCTCTTTGAATGCTAATGATATCATACAATGGCTGGTGCTGCTAATATGCGTATTCTATTTAGCATTCAGAGATAAGAAAAGATTGACCTGGATAACCACCCTGATACCTACCTCACAGAATAGGGATGATACCCCAGAGCCTGACTCTGCCCCACAGCCTGCCTCAGAAAGGACCCACCCGGATTGGGTTGAAGTTCTGGTAAAAGAGATGGGCCAGATGCTGAGGGAGTATATTTCCCCAGCTCATGAAAAACTCTCCCCCTGCCCCGAGAAGGCGGAGACTGATGGTGCAGCAGTGGAACCCACAGACGTTACAACTGTCCAAGTTCCAGCTGAACCACAAGGGCAGTCACAGCCAGCAGCAGTCGCCCCTGTGGAAACAAGGAAGTGTAAAGTGAAATCGTCAGATTCTGGTATTAAGGATAAGAAAGGAGGGTCCTCACAATCCACAGAAGAGCCACAGGTTGAGATCATCACTGAGTCCCTGACGTATGAAAGTCTACGTAATCTGCAAAAAGATACTGCACGACGAGGACGTGAGGCTTATACAGCCTGGCTACTTCGAGTCTGGGACCTTATGGGTACAAGTGTACAACTGGATAGTGCTGAAGCAAAGAATTTGGGACCCTTGACCCAGGACTCAGGTATAAATCAGGTATTTGTTAGAGAACAAAAGCCCCTTTCCCTTTGGAAACGACTTCTAATAAGTGTGAGAGAGAGATTTGTCCACAGAGACAAAATGCAAGAGCACAACCATAAAATGCGATGGAAGACCCTTGAAGAAGAAATCCAACAGTTGAGAGAAGTGGCAGTGTTAGAAGTACTTTTTAAAAAGACCAGACAGCATGATAATAACCCCGACAAGATTAGATGCACAGGGCACATGTAGAATCTAGCAACTCATGGACCATCTCAATACGCCACATTCATCGCAACAATTAATGCCGAGGATAACCGAAAGACAGTAGGTTCTGTTGCCAACAAGCCCGGAAATTATGAAAGTATGATCAGTGGCCCAATGCAGGCTCATGTCTCTGCAGTGATGAAAGAACTCGAAGAAGAGATGAAAAAAATAAGAGAGGAGATGAGAAGAAACAGTTCCCATGTAGCACCGGTGCGAGTCACAAGCCCCAAAATTAGAGCCCAACATTCCCCAGCGAGAGAGAGAGGGCACACCCCTCGAGCTGACCTGTGGTTTTATTTGCGAGACCACGAGGAGGACATGGGAGCATGGCATCGGAAACCTACTTCTGTCCTGGCAGCACGGGTACTTGAGCTCAAAGAGAGAAACACCAACAGAGAGAGTTCCACTAGAATGAAAGTAGCCTCAGCCTCCCATGAGCAAGCTGCCAAGTATTACGGAAGTGAGAATGCTGTGTCAGATTCCCTCGAAGGAACCTCTACCATGTATGTCCAAGAAGAGAATAACAACCAGTGCTAAAGGAGCCTTGCCTCTAGCCAGGAAGAGGCACGAGAAAATCGAGTTTTTTGGACTGTGTAAATTCGGTTGCCTAGCACATCAGAACCACAAAAATATGAAACTTTAGTAAATACTAGGTCGCAGTGTATTCTAATGCCATCGGGACATTTGAGGGCAGAACCGATTTCCATTGCCGAGGTGACGAGAGGATCACAAAAATTGACTCTGATTGAAGCCAAAGTGAGCCTGACCAGGAAAAAGTGTCAGAAACTTCTGATTGTGACCGGCCCAGAGGCTCCGTGTATTCTGGGCATAGACTTCCTCAAGAATGGATATTATAAAGACCATAAAAGACTCAGATAAGCTTTTGGAATAGCTGCTGTGGAGACAGAGAACATTAAGCAGTTGAACACCTTGCCGAGACTATCAGAGAACCCATCTGCAGTGGGACTCCTGAAGGTAAAAGAACAACAAGTACCTGTTGCCACCTCGACGGTGCACCATCAGCAGTATCAGACAAATCAAAACGCCATGATCCCCATCCACAAAATGATCCGTGAGCTGGAGAGCCAAGAGGTGGTCAGGAAAACCCACTCACCCTTCAACAGCCCCATCTGGCCTGTGCGCAAGTCTGATGGAGAATGGAGACTGACTGTGGACTATCGTGCATTGAATGATGTGACTCCACCGCTGAGCGCTGCTGTGCCGGACATGCTGGAACTTCAGTACGAGCTGGAGTCCAAGGCAGCGAGGCGGTATGCCACTATTGACATCGCCAATGCATTTTTCTCCATTCCTCTGGCTGCAGAATGCAGGCCTCAGTTTGCTTTCACCTGGAGGGGCGTGCAGTACACCTGGAACCGGCTGCCCCAGGGGTGGAAACACAGCCCCACCATCTGCCATGGGCTGATCCAGGCTGCACTGGAGAAGGGTGAGGCTCCGGAACATCTACAGTACATCGGTGACATCATTGTGTGGGGAAAGACTGCAGCTGAAGTGTTCGAGAAAGGAGAGAGGATCATCCAGATTCTGCTAAAAGCCGGGTTTGCCATCAAAAAAAGCAAAGTCAAAGAACCTGCCAGACAGATCCAGTCCCTAGGAGTAAAGTGGCAAGATGGACGGCGGCAGATCCCCACTGAGGTCGTTGATAAGATCACAGCAATGTCCCCACCGACCAGCAAATAGGAAACACAAGCTTTCCTAAGAGCCATAAGTTTTTAGAAGATGCACATTCCTGAGTACAGTCAGATCGTGAGCCCTCTCTACCTGGTTACCCACAAAAAAAAACAATTTCCACTAAGGCCCTGAACAGCAACACGCCTTTGCCCAGATCAAGCAAAAGATTGCTCATGTAGTAGCCCTTGGCCCAGTCAGAAGAAGACCAGATGTGAAAAATGTGCTTTACTCTGCAGCCGGAAACAACAGTTTGTCCTGGAGCCTTTAGCAAAAAGTGCCTAAAAGACCCGAGGCCGACCACTGAGATTCTGAAGTCGAAGTTACAGAGGATCTGAAGCCAACTACACTCCCACAAAGAAAGAGATCTTGGCCGCCTATGAAAGAGTTCAAGCCGCCTCAAAAGTGATTGACACAAAAGCACAACTCCTCTTGGCACCCCGACTACCAGTGCTGGGGTGGATGTTTAAAGGAAAGGCTCCCTCCACCCACCATGCCACCGACGCCACATAAAGCAAATGGATTGCCCTCATCACACAGTGTGCCCGTATTAGAAACCCAAATCGCCCTAGGATTATAGAGATAATTACAAACTAGCCAGAAAAAGAAAACTTTAGTCTCACGGATGAAGAAAAGCAAGAACAAGTGACACGGGCTGAAGAAGCTCCTCCATACAACCAACTGCCGGCAAAAGAAACACACTACGCTCTTTTCACTGACAGTTCCTGTCGCATTGTAAGAATGAACCATAAGTAAAAAGCAGCCATATAGAGCCCCACACGACAAGTTGCAAAAGCCACTGAAGGAGAAGGGAAATCAAGTCAACTTGCTGAACTCAAAGCTGTTCAATTACCCCTTAACATTGCTGAAAAAAAGTAGCCAAAGCTCTACCTCTACACTGATTCGTAAATAGTAGCCAATGCTCTGTGGGGCTGGCTGGAAAAGTAGAAAAAGGCCAACTGGCAGCGTCAGAAAAAACCAATCTGAGCTGCTGATGAATAGAAAGACGTTGCCACTCATGTAGAGAAGCTGCCTGTGAAAGTCCACCATGTAGATGCCCATGTTCCCAAGAGTCGGGCTAATGAGGAACACCAAAACAACAAGCAGGGAGATCAAGCTGCCAAAACAGAAGTGTCAAAGATAGATTTAGATTAGCAACACAAAAGAAAGTTGTTCCTAGCTCGACGGGCCCATGATGCCTCGAGTCATCAGGGCAGAGATGCCACCTACAAGTGGGCCCGAGACCGAGGGGTGGATTTAACCATGGACAGTATTTCTCAGGTTATCCATGACTGTGAGACATGTGCTGCAATCAAGCAAGCCAAGCCAGTGAAGCCCTTATGGTGTGGTAAACGGTAGTCCAAATATAAATATAAAGAAGCCTGGCAAATTGACTACATCACCCTTCCCCAAACCCGCCAGGGCAAGCGCTATGTGCTAACCATAGTGAAAGCCACCACTAGATAGTTAAAGACCTACCCTGTGCCTCATGCTACTGCCCAGAACACCATCCTGGGCCTGGAAAAACAAGTCCTGTAGAGACATGGCACCCCTGAGAGAATCGAGTCGGACAATGAGACCCATTTCAAGAATAGTCTTACAAGCACCTGGGCTAGAAAACATAGCATCAAGTAAGTGTACCATATTCCTTATCGTGTACCAGCGGCCAGAAAAGTTGAACAGTGCAATGGCCTGCTTAAAACTACCTTGAAGGCACTGGGTAGGAGAGCCTTCAAGAATTGAGATATTAATTTAGCAAAAGCCACCTGGTTGGTGAACACTCGAGGTTCCACCAACCGAGCAGGTCCTGCCCAATCTGAGCCCTTGCAAACGACAAAAAAAAATAAAGTTCCAGTAGTACACATGAGAAGTATGCTGAGAAAAACTGTTTGGATTAATCCTGCCTCCAGCAAAGACAATCCCATCCGTGAGGTTGTCTTCGCTCAGGGACCAGGTTGCACCCAGTGAGTGATGCAAAAAGATAGAGAGACCCAATGTATACCTCAAATGGACCTTGTTTTGAAGTGAACTACCCATGACAATGTAACTGTATCCATATTTGCATACATATTTATATATATGTATTTTAACAGTTAAAACTCAATGTAATATGTTCGTATGGAAAAAAAATTCGGGATGGATAATGTTGGGGGTTAGGTTTGTTCCTTCTTTCTCTAAAGAATTTTTTCCCCATAAGTTACCAAAGAAACCAAGCGTTGGATACTTAAGAGTACTTAACCAAAACAAAGAGGTGGACAAAGGTGGAAGAAGGAGAAAATGCAAGTAAAAGACAAAGCTTGAGGCAGCTGCCAGCTCTTCTTTTTCCGGCGTTCAGGGAGGGAGAGAACGGCTGTTGCTGGCTGGAAGAGTTTCACTGTGGCCAAAGGGATCCAGTCCTGGGAAATCTACTATCACCGGTTCGGCCTGAATCCTGAGTTTTCCCTGCCACCTGCGGGAGCTGGTCCAGGCCCGGCCTCGCCTTCGGCTTCTTCGGCGCTGCTCCTCTTGCTGCAGCGTGACCCTGCACCCCCTGCGCTGCCGGGACATCCTGCCCCTGCCTGCCGGGACACCCTGCCATCCCAGCGACCAGCCCGGGACTTTTCCACTGTTCCAGCTTGGTGCTCTGAGGATCCTGCAGGGACACCGAAACCAAACTGCCCTGGGTTTTGTGAAACAAAGCCCTCAAAGTTCTTGGTACTGTTTTCGTTTGTCATTAATGCTGTAGTTGTTTGGTGGGGGTTTTTTTGTGTTTGCTTGCTTTGTAATACATACTAGTAAAGAACTGCTATTCCTATTTCCCAAATCTTTGCCTAAGAGCCTCTGATTTTAAATTTATAATTGAAAAAGAAAAAAAAGGGGTGAAGGGGGGGTTTACACTCTCCATCCCAAAGGAAACTGCAGTTGTTGTTTTTTTTTATTACCTAGCAAATACCTGTCTTCCCAAACCAAGACAGACTGTGAGATTTTTTTTTTCCCGGGTTCATTTCTTGCTTTGGGAAGCACTGCCTTTTTAACAATATTTGCAAAAGAGGTTCAGGGATACACTGAAACACACTCTAAAATACTACAGAGATAAGCAGGGATCCACCATCCCTGTGCCCTGGATTCCTGTCCCTCATTCCCACTCCTGGAAATGCTTTTGATAACAATAAAACATGTTGAACTCTTTTTTGTACTCGCTGACACCACTGCTAAATCCCAATAAGAAATAAAAGATTTGCAGCTTGCTTGGATTTACATCCAAAAGAAACAAAAGGCACAAGACTGGGAAAGGGTGAAAAGTCCTCCACAAAAGCAGTCATGCTTTGCAATGTCCAAATGAAGGAAGACACACAAATATTTTCGGGAAGACCGAATGTAGAATGGAAACACTTGGAGATGGGCAAAAATAACAGAAAAGTGAGCAACCTGAAACTCCTGGCATGCCCAGAGACCTCCTGACACCACGCCAGCTTTAAAACAGAGCTACTGCTGCTCACAGAATAACCATTCGAGGGAGGCTATTTTGAATTCACATAATTTCAGTTCCCAAAGGGGCTATAAAGCACTATTGGTAGTCATCTGTACTACAGTCATTGACCTTAACTTTAATTATCATTAATGCAAAAATATTTATGAACCAAAGCTACTCCCTTCCATTTCTCTTTCCCTTTCAAAGCTGCTAAGAGCTGGATAACTAAGCGAAGGAGTGCCCTCTGGGAAGTCAGCGGTGATTGCCTCATCCTCAAACAGGAAATTGGAAATTCAGAGTAGGGCAAGAAGCTTAACTCCAGCTATTGAACAGCTGCCATAAAAGAAAGAGTTAAGTAGACAAGGGCACTTGTGTGGAGAAGAGGCAGCTGAAGAAAAGGTAAAAACCAGACAGCTGTGAATGCAGGCACTGGACAGAAAGCAATGATTCTTTTTTAGAAGAATATGGAAACATCAAACTAAACCAGCAGAATGAAGACCAGGATTCCTCGCAATGTGCAATGGGGACACTTTTGGACAATCTTATGTCCCAGGTGCACAGTTAGGGACTCTTCCAGAGCCAAAAGACTAGACTGGAAATCTCCTTAACTGGATTTAGCACACGCCTGCAGCTTCATTGTGTTCAGAGGAACACTCACCGTAAAGGTAAAATCCCCAGGAAGCCACACACAGCACACTGTGGAACAAGCAATTTCCTCTTAACCCATTTTAGTTCCTTCGCCAAGACCCAAAACCAGAAGAATGCCAGCAACGTGGATTTTTCCCCTGATATACCTAATCTTTCTATCAATTAAATGTATTCCCAAATCTTTTCATGGACGGGTTTTAATTATTACTTCTACCACTTAAAAAAATAGTCTCAAAAATTTGCTTAAAAATTGCTGAAGCAAGGCACCATTCAAATGAAGGATACAATTAAATGGGGCTATTGATAAAAATTTTCTCCATATTCAGAATTTTCTCTGTGGTTTACATGCATTAGCAAAAGCAGTATCAACTCTTCCCTGCCAGAGTAGTTGAGCATCTTCCTGCTACTAATTCAGCACACATATTTCAGTCATTACCCAGGAAATGCAGTGATTAGGCAGCTTTCCGGTAAACAGTCCTTAAAACAGTTCATAAAAATTCCATTTAGAAAAAGGTTGGTTTCCTGCTCGAGAATTTGAAAAGATATTGCAATTACTGCTTAGGGATATATTTCAAGTCCGCCAAGTGAGTTAAATTCCATTTCCACACACGCTATCATAGCGTTTTCAGGTTAAAATGCCATAAAGTAGTTCTTACGTACTGATAAGATGCAATTAATTTGGGTGCTGCTTTTTTAGAAACACACACTTAGAAAATCCTAAAAACTTGCAATGAAAAAAGTGAAAATACCCATAAAACAGGCCACAAAAGGCAGATTCTCAAGTAGAAATCTAGCAGCATTGTCTGAATCACAACTTGCCCGGATCAAAAACTGCTCCTAGTAATGGAGAGAAAACAGCATCACAATCTATATATTCTTTTGACATCCCACCTGAGGTAAGACCCCTAGTTCAAAGGTCCCAGAATACCCAGAAACAGTCAGTTTTATGGGTTACAAGGAAATCAAAGAAATACTCAAATTTTGGCACAGTAATTCCTAAACTTAGAGCATCAGTTTGTTATCCATAAATGGAAAGCATTTAGCTTGTTTTAACAACTTCCTAAAAAAAACAAGATTCAATTGCAACATTTATTATCTAAAAGTGTTCGGGTCAAAATAAAAATGAAACTCAAAATTATGAACCCTTTTTATGAAAATAGCTGATACTTATTAAGCAATAAACTCTTGCTCTCTCCTGTTTTTATTTCCTCAAAAAAGCAACATAAACTAAAACAATGTAATCTCATGTGTTCAGGCTCCATATTTGTTGTTTTGAGAAAAGGCTTTATAACAGCTTCATTGAAGGCTCTTTAAGAAACTAAATCTTTCTAGTTTAATAGAGTGACAAGGTGTATATGAGGGCATCAAATGAAAAGGAAAATGAGCTGTCACAATAAAGTACTACTGAAAGCCTTAGCACAAACTGCATGACAAGCTAAAAGAAAAAGAATTATTTTGTTCCTTTTGCTTTAACCAAAGTCCTAACACTTTGGACCTGCAAACCACTGCCATTTTAGAGCCAATCTGTATTTTAAGTGGATGTAACTAGCCCTCGCAAACGTAGCAAAAATTGAAATGTTCTCAAATTGGTCTTTGCATGTGCACTAATCCATCCACACCACATCAGATCTATCTTGTAGTTGATAATATTTTACATGCTTACAATAATTACTGTAATTCAGAACCCTGACACCCATTTTCCTAAGATAAATCAACGTAACAAAAATTATTCAACCTCCCTTTTCTTCTAAGGGTAAATGCAAAGCAGTTTGAAGCTCACTGTAGGTTGAAATTTTAATCCAAGGGCTGATGGTCTGCAACATGATTACAGTCTTTCCAATGTCAAAAGTTAACAGAGAAGTGGAGTCTATTTCAAATGACTGGCTCTAAACATCTCATAATTACATTAGATAAATTACACTTCACACATATTTACAACAAGGTTTTGCATTATTAGGCACCGGTCTGAAATACTTGGCAGTTTCACAGTGAGACACTATTCCTGTTGATGCATTTGGATGAGGTCCTTACCCTTCTACCATCACAGTCAGGGATCTGCCACTGGCATAAAATTCCAGATGGCAAATGCCAGCAATCCTAACTACTTCACAAAACAACAGGTAAGGAGGCAAATTGATTAATATGCTGTTCTTATCCCCTTTCAACTGACAGAAGTTTTGCATGCTTAAAAAAAACAAATCGGTTTTCCCATTACATCATTCGGCTTGAATACTAACGCTTTTCCTTAATGCAGCTACATGTACATGGATGTACAACTTCTCTTTACACAGAAGCAACGCCCAACTTTACATGTTTTTCTTTACTCTGTTTCCCCTGATTATAATTCTAAGATCCTTTCTGATTTTTATGCCATTTCCCTGTCTTAATTCTTCAGTGTTGTTAAATGAAGTGCCCCTCTCCATTCTGTGAAGATAGAGTGATTTACAGCAGCTGAAAATCAGGGGATTGTCCAGTAATTACAGCTTTTTTCAGTAAAGTAGTAGTATTGGATTCATTAACAGTGTTTGGATTCATTAAGAATTAAAGTTTATTTCACTCAACAACAAGTACAATGTTGGGTTAACCGGAGCCGCAGGAGAAGAGCCTCATGCTATCATGGTCAGCAAATCTCGTTTATTTCAGGTAGCATACACACATTTATATCTTCTATAATCAGCTCATACATATTGCAAAAGTTAAGCTCAGGATTGGTGCTCAGACTAAAAGTCAGCTACGCCTCTTTCTACATTTCTTTGTGGTTACATAGTTTGAGTAAGTTTTTGTTTTACCGTGCTTCTCCCTCATATCTTTCAGCTACAAGGTCTTGTTATCGTATTCCAGCTGTGCTCAAGGACATACGAAGCTTACTGCCTTGCTGGTTTTCATGAGAGTGCCTGTGTGCTCAGCAAAGCTCTCATGTCTGCGTGACCTTTTGCAGCTAGCCAGTTATCAATCACACTCTCCACACTTCCCCCGTTTTCTTTTACTGCTATCATTGTCATCTTAAAATTATTAAACATTGACAATACCATACGCTGCAAACATTGCAACACACAAGGCAAAACTAAAAGCAAAACAACAATTACAAGCAAAATCACAAACACTACTTGTATCAAATGTTTTAACCAGCCTGTAATGTGCGCTGAAGTTGCATGAAAAGTTCACTCAGTCGGGGGTTGTTAACTTCTTTGAGACTTGCGTCTTCAATTCTGGAGACAACTCCCACTACATAAAGTGAGTCAGAAACTACATTAACAGGTTCTCGGAAGGTTTGAAAAGCCTATATAACTGCCAATAGTTCTAACGTCTGGAGATTGTCCTGTGGGCTTGCTGGAATCACATGATGATGCCACTGGCCTGCCTTGTTCCAAGTAGCTGCTGCTCGGCGGGAGCGCTTTCCTGCATCAGTAAAAACTGTAATTGCGTGTGGAATAGGTTGGTCTTCTCTCAAAGGTTTAGTAATTAATTGCCATTCTCCTAGCCAGTGCAATAATTTCGGTTTAAGAGGGCCTGTTGTAACAAAACTCGGTGCTTGTAGTAATGCCTCTGCCAATTCTGCGGAGTTAAGCAAAAACCAGTCCAGAGACGCTTTTTCTATAGGTAGATGTATCACACTAGGTTCCTTGCCACTTAGCTCTATTGTACGTAATCGGCCTTTCATAATTAACAAGGCAAGTTTTTCAATTTTTTGTTTAATTGTTTTTCTTTGCTGTAAGGGAGGGCTAATCCATTCCAGGACCCCCAAGTCCTCCATATTTCCTGGTCTCTCCCCCGTTTTCTTTTTCTGCGTAATGGCTCCTAGAAGGTGATCTTTGTTATTCCAAATAGTCAGTGAAACAGAAAGGGATGGATCGTACCTGGTGACAAAGCCATTGGCAACACACCACAAAATACTTTGAAGTGCACTTATTTGATCTGCAGAAAGTACAACCGGAGCACAGGGGTCCGTGCCTTTTAAGAGGGGGCGCAACGCTTCTAGAAGGGTGTTAGGAATGCCAACTACAGGCTTGAGCCATTGGAGGTCTCCCAATAGTTTTTGTGCTTCATGCAAAGTGGATGGTGGAGCCTGGATGGTAAGTTTTTGCAGGCGTATTTGTCTCTGTGTAATTGTCCATCCCAAATACTTCCATGGTGCATGGGTTTGAATTTTTTTATCAGAAACCATAAGGCCATAATTTCTCAACATGGCAATGATGGATTGTACCTGTATGACTGTAAAAGGCGAGCTTTGGGCAAACAAAATATCATCCATGTAATGGTAAATAATTGTTTTAGGCATCGCTTGTCTAACAGGTTGCAGAGCTGTGTCAACATATAGCTGACACAAGGTAGGCGAGTTGCACATTTCTTGTGGCAAAACTGTCCATTCAAAGCGCTTATCAGGTTCACCCCTATTCAGGGAAGGCAAGGTAAATGCAAACCTCTTAGTATCCTTTGGATGTAGGGGTATCGTAAAAAAGCAATCCTTCAAATCTATAACAAGAATAGGCCAATCCTGTGGTAGCATAGCTGGATTAGGGAGCCCTGGTTGTAGAGCTCCCATTGGCTCCATCTGCTGATTGACTGCTCGCAAGTCCTGTAGCAGACGATAACTTCCTGATTTTTTCTTTATAACAAAAATAGGCGTATTCCATGGGCTAGTTGATGGGCGAAGGTGTTTAAGCTGTAGTTGTTCTGCAACTAAGCGGTGTGCCTGCTCAAGATTTTCCCTTTTTAACGGCCACTGCTTAACTACCACGGGGTTATCAGAAGTCCAGGTCAATGGTAGAGGGAATGTCCAAGCAATGGCCATCACAATAAAGGGCGATCGGTAAGTACGTATCCCAATTGTGTCAGAACATCCCTTCCCAGGATGCAACCGACCTCCGAGGGCAGGGGTGTCAGCGAAAACACTGCTTTAGCTTGTTTACCGTCGATCTCTACAGCAAGAATGGGAGATCGTTGTGCAAGCTTAATGCCACCAATGCCAGAAACTGTGGTATTAGCCAGTAAAAGCGGCCACGACTTTGGGTATTTGGCCGTATCAATAATACATGTATCCGCCCCTGTGTCCAACAATGCCTTATGCAAAATGATCGTTTGTCCTTGGTAACATAAACAGCAAATCCTTTTGGGTCTTGTAGATAAGTCTATGACAGGAAGAGTGATACCTCCTGAGGAGCCAAGGCATTTTGTTCCGCGCGGCTCATCAGATCATGGTGGTATGCTCATAGTTAATTGCGGTAGAGGTATGAACTGGGCGATCCGTTGGCCTTTTGGAATGTTCACCGGCGGGAAAAGTGTATGAGCTATAACAAAAATCTCTCCTTCAGCATCAGCGTCGATAACTCCAGGTTCTACCAGTAGGCCCAAAACAGACCCAGACGATCGACCTAAAATGAGTCCTCCTGTGGGTTGTCCATTAATGAGAATAGGTCCAAAAATTCCGGTAGAAATCACATGTGGACTGCTGTTATATAGGGTAACTTTTACTGCTGCTGCCAGGTCCAATCCGAGGCTGCCGGAGGTTGCTGGCAAGAATTGCCCATCGATGGTGTGACTGGAACTATTTGTGTCCCGGCGCGGCCCAGTTTCGCGCTGGTCTTGGAGTTTCCCGATCCTGATCGGCAAGCGGTGCTGTTGTGGGTATTGGATCGGCACTTGCCGCACCATACGCCCGTGGCGCCACATTCGCGGCGGATGTGTCCCAGCTTTCCGCAGCGGAACACTTCATCCTCCCACCGGTATTGGGGCTTTGACGCGCTGTCGCCGCTTGGAGGGGTGCGAGGGCAGCTAAAACCTGAGTCTGAGCTGATACTGCTTGTTCTCTAAAAGCCTGAGCCTGCTGTTGTAACCCCTCACCTATCTTTTGCAGCGCTTCTACCACAAATACCTGAGTGCCGGAAGGCATGGCTGCCGCTTTATCTAACAAATCTTGGACATTCCAATTCCCAGGGGCTGAAGCTATGAGGGAACGAGTATTAGCATTCCCATTCTGCAAGATACATTGTTTAACTAGGGCATCTTGCATGTGCTCAGCAATGCCTGCTTTACTTAAAGCGTCAATGATCTTGTCCACAAAGGGGCCAAGAGGCTCCTCCCTCCCCTGTTTTATCCCCATATAAAGAGGAACACCTCCTGGAGCTCTAATTTTCTCCATAGCTCTTTTAGCTACCGCCATGGCCTCTCTCAATTTATCAGGACCTAGGGTAGCTTGAGCCTCTACTCTATGAAGCGGTCCTTGGCCCATAAGCTCCTCAATGGTAATGCCGAGTAAGGGGTCTCCTTGGGGACGAGGGAGCGTGGCACTTGCAGCCGCCTCTTCCCTCCATCGGGCTTCAAACAGTAACCTTTGATGTGGGGTATAAATTAAACGAGAAAGACCTCTAACATCTGCGGGCAACAGGAGATTCGTATTAAAAAGGAATTCTAACATTTGTTTAGCGGGTTCGCTTGTGACCCCATAGCTCGCTACGGTAGATCGTAGTTGTGACAAAAGTTTCCAGTCTAAATTAGTAACCTCCGCCCGTTGCCCTCCCTGCGGGTTATTGTGAAAGATAACTGGGAGGGCGAGGGGGGACGACATCTGCTCCTGAGCTGCCGCGGCCAGATCCGTATCTCCCTCCCGCCAGCCCTGATTTGCCAGTGCCGCCCATACCTCCCGTCTTTCTCGTGCCATAGCCTCCGCGAGGTCCGATAAGGCTCCGGGGAACGGCTCCGTGGCAACAGGACAGGGAGGGGCATTTCTGGCCTCTGCATTCATGGGGGTAGGGGGTGAAGGCATTAGTGGAGCAGAGGGCTGTGGCGAGGGCTGAACGATGGGTGTACTGGCCGGCTCTACAGAGTCAGATGGCGGGAGGTCAACGGTTGCAAAGACCGGAGGGTTTGGAGCGGAAGGGTCATCCCCATAAGCCCTATTCCTAGTGTGCATTTCACGAGCATTATCGACAGCTTTCTTCTCCGCCTGACACATAAGCAATTCATTATGCACAGTTCTCCACAACTTGCTCATCTTTTTCGCTGGCTTATCATCATCTAGCACTAATTCCCAAAGCTTATCCCCATACCTGCGCCATTCGGCTAATTCATGAACAGTATGGGGGTTAGCAAAAGAGCCATAAGAGGTAGCATGGCTCAAAAGAGGGGGGAGCTCCTTATCTAAGTCAAGCCCCTTAAATCCCCGCTTTCTAAGAAAAGCAGTAAAGAGATCATACGCTGCTTGCCTTTCCATACTCACCGGTACCGTCGCAAACCCCCAGGCGTCGGCAGCGCGTAGCGGCAGGGCGCACCGATGTGACCACCCCGGGCGTAAATCCGCCGTCCAAAGGGACCCGACCCCAATGCAGCTCTAGAGAGGGTAGGGGAGAAGCCTGTTCGGGCGCCAAATGTTGGGTTAACCGGAGCTGCAGGAGAAGAGCCTCATGCTATCATGGTCAGCAAATCTCGTTTATTTCAGGTAGCATACACACATTTATATCTTCTATAATCAGCTCATACATATTGCAAAAGTTAAGCTCAGGATTGGTGCTCAGACTAAAAGTCAGCTACGCCTCTTTCTACATTTCTTTGTGGTTACATAGTTTGAGTAAGTTTTAGTTTTACCGTGCTTCTCCCTCATATCTTTCAGCTACAAGGTCTTGTTATCGTATTCCAGCTGTGCTCAAGGACATACGAAGCTTACTGCCTTGCTGGTTTTCATGAGAGTGCCTGTGTGCTCAGCAAAGCTCTCTCATGTCTGCGTGACCTTTTGCAGCTAGACAGTTATCAATCACACTCTCCACAGTACAAAGTTGGGTCAAGCTCCCTTGTTAGGCTTTGACACTTCCTTCAGGAAGACTACAATTCAACCCAGGGTTTCATTTTCTGTTTGGCTGCTTGTAAAATAGAAGGCATCTTGAAAATGATACTTCCATTTAGGGCTCTTACTATGGACCTTACAGGCACTGTAAATGTGGAGTGGCTTTGTCTTAAACAGCCTAATCCTGCCCATTCCACAGAACAGACATTTGGAGTACAACGACGATGGGAGCATGAAAACGCAGCATTAACAACTTCTTCATTGCAAAGAGTAAGCACAATCCAAGTCTGGCTATTTCCTTGGTAAGACCATTAGAAATGAGGCAGGGAAAGTGAATGTTTTGGGCTTGCAACCCATTTTCCTTGAGCTGGGACATCTGCTGACTGCAAGGGGTTTCAGTTTGGAACTGAAGGCATGCTTTTTACACCACTGCCATTAGAGAGATTCTATCTGACACCCTACTTCAAAACTAAAACAGCAGGCAAGTGGGTAAATAGGAGCAAAAATTGAAATTTTCAGTACTTGCTCACACCTTATTTTCAGATATTCTCCAAAATAGGGAGCAGCACCAGTGAAAAGCACGTTTGCATCAACAGGGCCTGGATGGACTATCCCAGGTGATACAACCACTAACCCACAGATGACGTCAGAGGTTTCACAGCACAGTGTTTAAAATTCAAGCAGCAGAAGCCCTTCCACCAGAATTTCACCCTGCTTTGGGAACAGATCTTCTGTCTGTATCATTAATTTCTTTGTTTTCCAATTGAGTTGCCATGCAGCAAGTATTGCAGCATCACTAAAGAAACAGAGCTGGAGCACAGAGCAGCTCAACTGAGTGAACTTGCAGCTCAAACCATCAGAAACACCAAGAACAAAAAAGGCTGGGCCAGCTTTCTCAGCAGCCTGCTTGTGGCACTCAGACCTGAAATTACTCACTGCAAGTGTTCTCTCTAGGGTCTGACAGGACTGACATATATTGGAATATATATAACAAAATGATGAGGCAGCTTCAAAGAGTGACTCACAGAAAACCGGTGCTGGAGCACTCAGAATTCATAAGGGACTTTAACCACAGTCACAACCCTCAGTTGTTTGGTTTGCCTCCTTTATTCCTTTACTCTTGGGCTTTTCTTCCAGCTTTCTACCAACTGTGATATAAAACCATACTAATTAATCCAAATAAACACATGTGCTATGTATTTCTTTCAAGATGGGATAACTACATACTCATCATTCCTGAAAACAAGCCCACAGTAACCAAAACCGGTCAAAGCAACACTGTTGTTATAAATTATAGCCCACAGCCACGGGTGTTCCTTGATGGAAGAAGAAGAAATATCAACCCAACCTCCTGGTCTGCTATGAGAACACTTGTTATAAACCATGTTTTTCCAGTGTTCTATTTCAACTGCATAGATCAGTATCCAATAGAGAGCTCCTTAAGTCACAGACAAACCCACAAAAACTGCTTAAGACCAACATTCCACAAAAACATGACAAAAAACTTCAAAGCAACCCTACAGTAGAGAAAATGCGGATTTAATAGGAGCTTAACATTAAGAATCCCATCCTCAAAATAATGCAAATTGATTTTAAAGTGGATTCAGGTTTTTAAATATTAAGAGCATAAAATTGAAGAATTAATTGAATTTACTGTCGGTTCAACATTGCTAATGTAAATGATAGATAACTGTATCGGGTCATTCTTGACTAAATGAAGCGCTATCTACCATTATTACACGACTAAAGGCTTTAAAAAATTCTGTTGTTAAATGCAATCAACTTTAAATTAAACTATGTGCATTCAGTCAGTGTCTTAAGCAATGATGAGGCAGAGATACCTTAAGGTGGTAGTAGGGATTTAGACCTCCACAACTTCTGATGTAAAATTTAAATAAGTTAGAATTTGAAAAAGCAAATTAACCTGTACTGCATTTTGCCCACAAAGCTCTTCCTTCCATTTTGATTTACCACTGGTCTCCACTCCTTAGATCAAAGCTCACAAAGTATTTTTGAGACCAACCAGCACTTTCAGCCCAATTGAAAAGTCACTGAAGGCAATGAAAATTACTTCTGTCAGCTTCAGTAAGGCCTTCTACAATCTCAGTACTCAGAAGCTACAAGGAGTAGGACTGAGAGGGTCTGACCAACTTTGCTGAGGATATCACTTGGCAATCAAACATCATTGGAAAAAATCAGAGATTACTATTTATATTGCTTCAGCACAGCCACTGCTGTTCTGAGATTACCTGCTGCACAATGGAAAAAGCAAAAAAAAGGATGTGAAAATACATATACCGACACCTGACTTATACACATCAGTATTCATCAATTAAAAGAGCCTGTGATGACTTCTCCAAACTGTCACTGGGGAATGACAAGCAACAGTCATTTCAGTCAAACTGGTACTCACATATCCTCTTGGCTGTGGGAATTCTGGGTCACACCCATTTCTTTTACCATTTTTTCCTGCAATGTAACTGAAAGTGACATTGACATTTGTCCCTTGGAAAAGTTACTGTTATCCTCCTTGTTGTCAGGATTATTCTACTGCCTGATGTTTTGTTTATTTTCTAAGCAATTGCCAAGAATACTGTCTGTGCCTGTCATCAGTCTGCATGTTGACTGGTATCCACGCATCACACTGGAAGATCAGAATCCTTAAAAGACACTTTCCTTCTCAACTCTTGAAAAGATATTCCCAACACCGCCGGTAGAATCTGAAGATGCCAGCTATTAGGAGACAGAATTGACCACAATTTAGTCAAAGTGCACCATCACACCTCCTACTAAGAAGATTTTAAGAACTGGAAAGTCTGTTCTTGTGGGAAATCCGCGGCGGGAGAAATGTGCACTCAATATGAGTGATCGGCAAATCTCGTTTATTGATAATTCATACAATGCTTTTATAATAACACTAATAAGCTCATGCATATTGCAAAAGTTAAGCTCAGGATTGGTGCTCAGACTAAAAGTCAGCTACGCCTCTTTCTACATTTCTTTGTGGTTACATAGTTTGAGTAAGTTTTTGTTTTACCGTGCTTCTCCCTCATATCTTTCAGCTACAAGGTCTTGTTATCGTATCCCAGCTGTGCTCAAGGACATGCGAACCTTACCGCCTTGCTGGTTCTCATGAGAGTGCCTGTGTGCTCAGCAAAGCTCCCTCATGTCTACGTGACCTTTTGCAGCTAGCCAGTTATCAATCACACTCTCCACACAGAAACTTTCTCCCTCAGAAATGCCCAAGATGAAGGAGAAAGGCATGCGTGGCATTGTGTTTGTTTCCAGCTGTCATCGCTGCGTAGCCCTAATCTTGGCATTCAGGTGGCCTGAGACGCTTTGAAGATGGTGTATTTAAATGATTATAACTCAACAACATTGTTTTCAGTCTTATTCTCATAACTGAAGTCTCCTTTATGTGTTACTGCACACTGGCTTACTTGAGACAAGCAACCAGGTTATCTGGGTGGGTTGGTTTTGGTTTTGGTTTGCTTGGTTTGGTTTTTTTTGTCAGAACCTTAAACTGTAGGTCTCTGGCAAGTCTTGTTCCGTTCTGCAAGCAAAACATGTTTTGTGCAAAAAAAAATAGGAGCAGGAGTCTGCCAGCTCCAGCTAGGAAGTAGTGAGCCTGGGTTCAGGGAAGTATTGGATCTCTTGGTTCATTTTAGGAGATAATGTCAAATCATTGTGGGGAAGGGTTAATCTAAAGAGTTACTAAACAAAGCAAGGCCTGACACACTTGCATCTATTACAAACAGGAATGACGGCACTGAGTTTGGTGGGTCTGTTTATCAGAAGGTTACTAATAAGGTTGAGACATCAGTCAATCTTGCATGGACTGCTGGCAGTAACAACACACGTTTTGGTATTGCTGGAAAGTACCAAATGGATGAGAAGACTTCCGTTGTGGTAAGAATTTTGTTACAGAAATGAGTATTTCAAGCTCCCCTAAATACTGAAAATTTGTAATGAAGCAGTTGCCTGAACTAGTTACTGGGGAAGTATGGTAGATTGCGAACTGTGGCTTCTGTTGTGGTTCAAATTTAAATTGGGACCTCACACATCGTACTTGTGAACTTATGGAGGAAAAGAAATCTTAAATATAATTTTGTCCATAGTGAAATAGTCTGACTAGTGTGCTTGGAATAGCATGCTACTGTGCTGAAAAATGTCTTTTAAAAGACAATGAAAGTGTCCTTTGAATTCTTAAATCCATAATGTAAAACCATATTATAATTACAATGGTGGAAGTTTACCTGAGCTTACAGCCTTCTCCTAACAGCAAGTTAACCGTTGAAAGTTAGCTGACGTGTGTGTTTTAAGACCAAGAACTGAAGTAGCAAGCATTTATGTTTCAAAACAACAATTAGTTCCAGGACCACTGAACCAAAATTGAAAATGAGAAATACTGTTGTTAAGAGCTCAAAACTTAGTAATGCAAAAAGGGGATTGCATATTCATGTATTTCTTGCTCATTAGAAGAAAAAAGAAAATCACTCCTGAGTGATGTGAACAAGACAGGCTCTGAGGGACTGCAGTAAGTAGCTCTTTAAAAGATATAAAGACATAATAGAGGAGGCAGTGAAAAACAGCATGGCATTCTCTGAAGGCAGAATTCGCACCATTTGCTTAAGCTGAAAACTCCTGAGAAAAGGAAAAGATTGGAACATGCTTCTAAGAGAGGTTGGTCTCCAAGTAGCTCAAGAGTGTTAATGCATAGGCCACCTTCTCAGGGGACTGGGATACTTCTGTATGAATACTTACACAGTTTATAAATACTGTGATTTTTTTTTTCCTATAGGCTAAAGTGAACAATGCCAGCCTCATTGGAATTGGTTACACTCATGCCCTTCGACCTGGTACGCAGTTCTCACTGGTAACAGCAAATGGTGTTAAGTACTACACTACGGTTTAATTCACTGTCATCTTAAGAACAGACTAGATGAACAAAGGAGCTAGAAGTCTACGCAGACTCAGAGAACTAAAGGATGTCTATGGATGCAAGTTCCTGTGGCAACTAAGCCACATTAGTGAGGTCAAGGACCTGAGGAAGAGCACTGTACTGGGATGTCAGTGCATGATGGTTCTCGTGACTTGCTTTTGTAGGTGTAAAGCTGACCCTCTCAGGCTTGATTGATGGCAAGAATTTCAGTGCTGGAGGTCACAAAATTGAGCTGGGATTTGAGCTGGAAGCCTAACACAGCTTTAAGTAAAACAACTGGTGGTGCTCTGGAAGATGAAGGAAAAGTGTACCCGGTGCATTTCAGCCTTAATATTACTCAGAAATTTGAAGAAGTGTGAACTTTCTACTCTGCCCAAGAATGACTTTAACCCACTGCTGAAGTCCAGAGTGTGCCAGCACAACAAAGGAAGACACTTGAAGGCATGCATGGAAGTTGTGATGTTTGTGCCACATTTCAGTTTCCTGTATTTTAAATCTGTTCCAAAAAAACCAAAAGAAAATCCAACCTCTCCCCATTATTGTATTGCATTTTGCATGTCCTATACTTCACAGCCTTTTATAAAAGGAGGTCTCTGTGTTGTAGTGGAAATTTGGGGTTAGAACAGAATGAAATAAATTGGTCACAGTCAGAACACAAGGTTGGTGTGTGTTGACTCTCACCAAGGTTCCATCCAGCTGGGGTTTTTGGTCTTTTTTTCATCTTTTCATGCAACTTTAAGCATGGTTAATAGATAATCTGCAAATGCTTTGTTACACGATACCTGTACACTGAAGATTTCCTTCTTTGGTTTCTAGGCTAACATTCTTACACCTCTCACGTTTTAGAGACCTGCACAGTGAAAGCAGCTTTTTCCATTATAGTGTTATTGAGCGCATCAACAAGAGCAAACCAAAAGTTTACATGTTTTAGATAATTTTGTTCCCATACAGGAAACAAGTATTAGGTAAGTACAACCATTACACTTAAAGAAAAAAAGTGCAAATCAGCAAAGTTAAGCAATTAAGTTCACAGTTCATTAGAAGGTGACATCTACCAGTGACTGGGTATACCTTGTCCATTGTTCATTAGAAAGCCCAAAATGCAGCAAAACAGCCACAGGCGATGCCCAAGGGAAGACGTATCAGGACAGAGATCTGCTGACTTAAGGCACAATTAAGAACATTCTCCAAGCAGTTAGAACAGGCATTCCCTAGTGTATCTTTGTGAAAAAGTGTCTGAGAAGTGGATACTAAAAGCTAAGCCATATGATTCACATAAGCAGCTGGTGACAGTAGAAGGCAGTTGATATTCCCTTCTCAGAGGCAGCAGCTTTTCACAGTTGGCTTCCCAAAGCAGCATGGCTTCAGAGGCAACCAGAGTGATTCTACATCTGGGTTTGTTCTGGATTGTTTGTTTCTTCTACCTGAAGCTGCAGCCAGCTCCAGTCTAGAGCCGAAAGAATAAATGAAATTCAACACCAGGCTACAGTTGAGCTTTTTCTAAAATAAAGGTAAAGTGTGCTAAGAGTTATAAAAAATTTACTGGGAACAAGTTGGTCAATTTCATGATGAGCCACGTGACTGCTGTTAAGGAAACAACCTATTTGCACTCTCCAGTATTTTACTCTCTCTTCAATATTCTGCATTGTTAAATTAAGGATCCCTGACACCCGCTCTTCCCAAATTTGTGTGCAGTTTTGCAGTAGTTTTGTACAACAGCCAAGTGCTTTGCCCCATCCTTTACTGTTTAGCGCAGCAAGTTCCCAGCATGTGGCTCCCAGTTTTGGCAAGCAGAGTAAGTCAGGCGGCAGATTATGAGGGAACCGGTGCTTCCTATCTCTGTGCATCTCCTACTCTCCCCCTTGGCCATGAGTAAAATGCAGATTTCATTTAGCTGTGTTAGTAGTGGCAAAGTTGCACATTCAGAACTTCGAAGCCAGGCACTTCCTTAGTCCATTTACAGAAGAGTGAATACATTACCAAGAAACTCTGCTCTTGATCCTTCATTGTGTCACGCATCACATTTTCTAGTTGGCTACAAAGTTTCCGAGATTCCAGCAGCAGCTCCTCACTGAAAGGGGCAATTATTACACTATTAATTTCTGTGGCAGTTTAAAGAGATGCTGCCTCTGTCATCAAGAAATACTTCTGGCAGATACGCTGCAGAACACTGAAGTTAGTCAGGTCATAGGCTTGTAATTCATACTGCAACTTGAAAAGTTGGTGGCAGCCCCTGATTTACTAAATGGGGGAAAGGAAATGTATTCCAAGATGGATCTGGGTTCTTATTAGGTGGAACCACTGTTGCTAGAGGAAAAGCTGAGTAGCCTATAAACTTAAGGATGGGGCAACAGGCAAAGAAACAAACCAAGGTCTTTCATTCCAAGTGGTAACCCAGTTCATTTAAGCAAGCCGGAACTACGCATGCAGCAGTCTCAATGACACAGCTCAGCTACTGTGACCTTACATGACAATACTTCAACAGTTCTTGCTGGCAGTGTACTTCCAAGTGAGCCCAACCATCTCAGATTAAAGGAAGAAAACCAAAAAACCACTTTTGTTACTGAGGCTGGGGGAAGTGAAGCCATACATGATACCCAATTTTCATATGGAAGATCTGAAAGCCCCAGGAAGTCTTAACTACCAAGTAAACTAAGGCTGCTGACAACGCAAGCTGAACACAAAGTGTAAAATATGAGAAACCCTGTGGGCCATTATTTCACAAAGCAGGAAGACTAGCTTTGTAGTGGTGGCATTAGCAGCCGAGGAACTCCAGACTTTGCCTCACCTTTTTCTTACAGATTCTGATAAATTGAATGTTCCAGAAGGGACTTGCAGCAGCAGTTGACCTGAGCTACCAAGACGGGATGTGTTCATGCTCTCTGGACTGCCAGTAACAGGACCACGCACTTTACTCTGAAGAAAACACAGAATATTCAGAGTGCAATTGTTCCCACTAGTTTTCAGCAGCCGGGAATATGAGACAACCTGGAACTTGGCTTTCATACTGATTCAAAATAAAGAAAAGAACCATAGGATACACTCAATTTACTATTGTTTCAGTAGCCTGTGCTACAAACTATATTCTCAGGTTAAAGGGGAGTTCTTAATTTACTTACACAAGCAATTTTCAGCAAGTTCCACAGTTCTTTCTGTCGTTTCTCCTGAAGCCTAACAACTGTTTCCTCATCTTCACTCATCAGATTCATCACTTTCTCCACTCTGGGGAACAATTCCAATGCCTTCTGTTTGCAAACTACAGTTTTACTATTAAAAAAATAAAAACTAATCAGATCACACATGGGCCACTGCAGTAGGAGAACAGTTCTGAGTTAATGATTTTCTGTTAACACTGCAAGATCTCAAGAGCCATATGCAATGAGTTTTAAACCTTCTCTTGCTGGAAGAGAAAATACCTTCTCTCAACTCTGAATAAAATGTGCAAAGCTCACCTGAGCTGAGCATAAATGACTCAAACTTCTTTTTCAAAGGTCTGGATTGCCTGTAGAAGCAGTCGTACTATTTCCTGGCTGTCACCGCCTGTCCTCTGATCTGGAATGAGAGCCAATATTACACAGAAAGGTCGGTTTATAGGACAGAGTGAGAAGATTCTTAGCGGCTCATTTCCACTACTGCTTTAATCCTGAAACAGCCAAAGTTCAGGATATGCAAGTTTGAGTGGGATGAATTACACTGAATTTTAGCCACCTTCTTCAAAATTTAAAGAACTTGAAAAGGAGAGTTGGGACTGGATCAAAGGAACAGTCGTGTCTTTCATCCTTTCTACCCAGAAAGGTTGGTTGTTGCTTGTGGCAACAGCCTGCTCTGAGAAGAGCTCCAGAGGAGTTTTGAGAACAGCTCACAAAGCACCAAGAAAGGAAGGCTGGCCTAGTGTGAAACTGACTCCCTGACTTCCCTCTCGAGAAAAGGCAATCCAGGAGAGCCCATGTGCTGCTAGTGTCTGGGCAGGCCTAGAAGTCAGCTAGTTTTCTCAATGATCGTTACTACACCTCCAAAGTTACACACAAAGCAAGCTGACCTCGAGCTAAAGCATCTTTTACCTCTTGGCTTCTCTCTGAGTCTTCAGTACAGCTCTCTGGCTTGTTCTTCTCTAGAAGAAAAAAGCAGGAAAGAAAAGGATTTCCAAAGAACCAAAACATGGAACAAATAGTTTGAGAACTCAAATCTTTTCTATACCTGTCTGCCATTTCAGAACAATGACAGATGAGTCAAAAAACATCTTTAGTGTTAAAGTGCTCCCAGTCCCCCACAATTTGGGTGGAAGAAACAGCCCTTTCACTGTCCTCTAGTGAGTAAGCTTAGCCAGAAACACTCCTGCATCTGAAGCTCAAGGTAGTTCAACTCACAAATCCTCCAGTGTTCCTCCTTGTTTACGACCTAGCGGGCTTCTCTGCAGGTCCACGATGTCTGTCTGCAGGGCCATCATCCTCTTCACTACCTGCTCCACATCATCTTCCTGAAAGCAGGGTAGAACATAAGCAACACAACAATCTCATACCTAGAGACACTACCACTCACACTCACACTGGTTCTTCCTTTCTCATTCTTATTTCTAAACAAACCAACAAGATGCAAACAGCAGCCTTGGCCAAAGACAAATGAGTCGTTTCAATTCAAGGAAATTCCAAGAGGTTTCTGGGGCTTCGCCAAGATCTCCCGTTTCCCCCTAAGCCTTACAACAGAACGAGCTTCATGTAGTACTAATAATGGACAAAAATTGTGCCACACAAACCGAGGCAATGTGAAATCTGACATCAGTGCAGATACAAGGGGCTTCTATTTAAGGCAGGGACAATGAAGCTAAAGGGGGAGGAGGGGAGAGATAACAAAAACAAACCTCTTTATGACTAGCAGTTAGATTTAGAAACATACCCTCCCACAAAGTTCCACAGCTTGCTCCATCCCTTTCCAGACAAACAGCAGCTTCTCAGAAGCTAGAGGAATCAAAGAAGAGTGACTGGCTTTCTCAGGTTCACAGAGAAAGAGGCAGGTGTTTTTGTGAGGATAAGAGTCATGAAAAGACCCGTTTTCCAGATGCTATACTCACTAATTCCAAACTCAATCTGCTCTTTATACTTTTCCAGGTCAATTTGGATGCTTGTTTTAAAGAAGTCCAGCTTTGCTTTCAGCTGCTGAGAAAGGGAGGCCATAGAATTCTTCATCTTCCAGAGGGTACTATTGTAACGCAACAGATTCATCCTGCAAGGACAAGAAGGTCCTATTAGCCTCTGAAAGTAGAAATCCACCAGGCTTTCATTTACATCCAAAACAGATACTTGAGACAGCGGTGAGGACAAATGCAGTTGTGCCAAAGGGCTAACTCTCCACTTTTCATGAATTGCATACAGCTCCAATCACGGGCTTCCCCATTCCTACAGGGTCCCATTTCTGTCTTCCCTTCCACCAGCGCACAAAGACAGAGATAAGTATTGTGGAGAAACGGCCACCGTACATGGCTGCTCGCTGCCCCTGCTGAAGCTGATTACAGTCCTCTTTCAGCATCCGCATCGTCTGCCAGATCTGACCCCACACTTTCCGCAACTGGAAAAAGTGGAGATTCTTCTTTGGATCCTGAACTGAAAACAAAGGAGGTGGGAGAAAGGGAAATGGACATATCAGCGTGAAGCAGGAATACTGTGTTATCACAAAACAGACCAAAACACTGCTCCTTTGAGGGGCATGTTACTGCCTGCAAAGCCTAGAGCTGGATAACCCCTGTGCAGCTCCCCTAGCATGTCATAATCAAACACCTCCCTTTTTTAGTTATTCTGATAAACTGAATGAATGACAGTCCATTTTACCGCTTCTTCAGTCCCAATACGCAAAAGCTCCCTCTACTCTTTGTGCACGATACAGACCACAAAACACAGACGCCCCTCTCAACACTGACCCCGGCCCGCCCTTCATATTCATGCCAGAGGAGTCCTTACGGATGCAGCCAACACTTTCTGGATGAGGACGCAAGGCCACCTGAGCCTCAGGAAATTTTCTTGTTATCAAAGAGGAAGAGAAGGTCTGTGTCTGCTGCTGCAGTATCATTCCCCTGCAGAAGACAAAAGACCCAACCAGGTTTTCTTGGGAAGAGCAAGCCTTGGCAACACCACAAACAGAAGAGTCCTCCTCAACCAAACACAGAGCACCAAAGGCAACAGGCTGCCTACGCTACAGTGGCTGTTAGGTCTGTGAGGTTACCATGACAAAAGCATGCCACAACAGCAGGGAGTGCTGTGATCCCAAAGCGAGTGCAGTGACTTCTGATTCACTCAAACTCAAGAAAGGAAATACCGAGACTCACCTTGCCATCAGCTGTATGTTTAGTGACCAACTTCTGAGAAAACAATTCAAGTCCTGCTTCCTGCAGCAGTTCCTGGTCCTGTTCTGGAATTCCTGTATCTGACTGAATCCTGGCCTTCACACTCTGCAGAGTCTCTTCCTCTGTCACAGGGTAGGTGTGCACAGTTCCCGTAACCATGTTCAAAACGTGAAGCAACTACAAGAAGAGTAGCATGGCATGAGAAAGGCTGAAGATACATTGGTCATCTTAGAGCAGAGATTGAGGGACCGAAAAAATGACCACCAAGAAACTGTTCAAAGCACTTGTCAGAATCAAGAAGTCACTTTACAGCTACTTCCTAACATTATGGCAAAGTTCTTGTCCTCCATCAAGTGGAAGAGAGTTAAATATGGCAGTTAAACATGGCAGTTAAATACCTGTAGAATCCTCTATCAGAATATGGAACCAAGCATGCACAGAAGCTCTTCACTACTCCCAACAAGCTCAGGGAGTATTTGTCCTCAAAGAAGCAAGAGGAAAGCACCTGTCACTAACGGTCAGGAGACAGTTCTATGAGTTTCTGCCTCACTCTTCCTCCTAAGTCTAGGATTCAGAGGCTCAGGAAACTGCTCTCTGGAAAACTTTTTAGGCTAATACAGACATATTGCTTACCTTCAAGTTCAAAATGCCATCCAATGCTTTGAAACACCCATTGGGTCCATAGGTAGGATCTGTACCTCTCTGACGTGGGTGCCACATTAACATGAGTTGCGGCCATTTCTCCAGCCTCCCAGACAAAACACTGAGCAACAAAAACCAGGAGATCAGAAAAGGTAAAAGTGCATTTGCAGTAACAATACGGCCTGTTCTGTGTGGGAGGACTGACAAAACTGCCCCCCTCCTTCTCCCTCCAGCACTCCACCTCTCCCCATCACAAACGCAGCGTTTAGAAGGCAGAAACCAAGACTACACAAGTCTGACAAGCGACAGTAGTACTGCCTGTGTCACGCACTCAGTGTATTCACAGATTAACACAGTAAGGCATATAACACAAACTTGGTCCTTTTGCAGAAGAATCAGTTTATCTCAGCACAGCAATTTCTAGTACTCACCTGTTTAGATTGTTGGGGCAGGGCAAACTGCTAGAAAACTTGACTTCTCCGGATAAGTCTTCTGAAACAACAATATCCAGCTCACCCTTCTGACGCACTTTTGCATGCCTAATGTGAGCGAGTACAATGGTGAAAAAATTGCCCGCCTTTCCCAGCCTGCATGCTAGTAGGCTCTTAAAAGCTACTCTTGACATATAATACAGATGCCACTTTGGTTTCTGTTACCTGCCCTGCGGGAGTCAGCCCTTATCCCATAGAGCAAGGATCAGGAATGCTGAACTTGCTCAGGTGAGTCAAGCCCCTGTGAAAGGGGTCACTTTCCAAAAGGGCAAGAAACATAGGGATATTATCCTCAGAAAAAAGGGACCACACTTCTGCTTCCTAAAAACAGGAAAGTCACATCATGCCCACTTACCACCCAGCCACGGTTCACTCACCATTGCACTGGCTGCCAGTTGGGTAGGAATGGTCGGAAGCCTGTAATGCACTCAAAGGCAAGCGTGCCAAAGCTCCACGAATCCATTGTCACCGTATACTTCTGCTGTTCCAGCAGCTCTGGAGCCTGATACAGTTTACACGCATGAGACAAAGCCAGATGGCTTTGGCCAGAAAGCTCTTAGCTTTCTCTGTCCCTTAACATCTCATTAACATTTGTACAAATAATTAAAGACATTACTGAACGCTGCCTCTCACGTGCTTTAAGACCCTCCTGGAGTGAGTAGCATAGGTTACTGGCACTCCTGCTTTTTTATAACAGATGCAGGTAGCACAAAACCCAGTCTCAGCAAAACCCAGTGTCAGCAAAAAAGCAGTCACCTTTGCTAGCTTCAGCACCACAAATGCACCCCATACCGTGCAAGTACCTAATCCCAGCCCAAAGCTTGGTAACAGTTAATTCTATCCCACTAGAAAGCAGTAGCTGCTCTTCTAGCTGAATTCCTTTCTTACCAAGTACTGCAGAGTCCCAACAAAGGATGTGCACAGGCTCCCCTGATCCAACTCCTTAGCATAACCAAGGTCAATGATTTTGTGTATTAACTGAAACACACAACAGAGAATAAGAATGCCAGACTGAAGTCCTGTTAAAAGCACATCATACAGCAGAAAGAAAAGGTTTGGCTCTTCAAAGCTATGCAGGAAAGGTGCCAGTGAAGAGATAGAAGCAGAAATGGGAGGCTACTGTAGATTTCTAAAACCACAATGAATTTGAAGGTGTTGGAGCACACTTAGCAGTTACGCCTCTAGCTCCTTCCGATCTTTGGTCAATCAGGACAGTCTGCTTCTTTCCTTAATAGTTGAAAGTCAAAATGTCAGGTGTTAACAGACGTCTAATACAACGTCTCACCTCAGCTGCACACAGAATACTATGTGACAGTGACCTGAGACAGGTGTTATCCTGGGCTGAGTGCTCTTGCAGAGGGACCATGTAACTGCATGAAGCACATGCAGGTTCCTTGTAAGTTTACTTGTCTGTGCAGGTAGAGACGACTGCTTCCTGCTTACCCTTTGCTCTCCTTGCTGCAGCACAATGTTCTCTGGCTTCAAGTCTCTATGGATGATCCTGTTCTCATGAAGGTATCTGAGAGCAGAAGCTGAGACAGAAAAAGCCAGTTGTTAGAGCTAAGTAACAGTACCTAGCATGAGCTCAGTAAGTTCTTTACCGAGCTTCCCAGGAAGAAATTCTAAGCAGGCAGCTCAACTCAGATCTAAGTAGTTTCACTGAACAAAGCTTTCTTTGAAAGTGTCTTAGCTACCGGAATCTTGTTTCTAACAGTTTTAAGAACTTCAAGCCTTCTCTGCAGATAACAACAAAGATCACCAGTGATACCAACAATTAGCAAGTTAAAACATTGCCACTGTGGGATTCAGAACACAAGCCTGCATAGCTGTAATAATGAGCCACAGCTGCGGGGAGTAAGGATACTATAACACAGGGTTACAGCAGAAACCAACTGACTGGACAGCGGTTCAGATCATTCACTTCGGCTTTGGGAACGCTGCTGATTTAGCTCAGATGCAATTGAAGTTAATGTCTACTTGGGAATCGCTTGTACCACTTTTTTTTTTAAAAGGCTCACTATGCAGTGTTTCCTAAGAGGTGAAAAATGACTTGAAAGTATATAAAAAGTGTACTGTGAAATCTATGGACCAATACAAGTCACTGAGAGATGCTCCGAATTTTAAGGATTTTATCGTCAAGATGTGACCTAAAGATAAAGCATGGAGTAATTAAGGTCCTCGGAAGATGTTCTTGTGAATCTTTTCAGTCTGACTTGCAACTTAAGTCCCTTCTTTTTGCAGCCTAATGATGAGAAATCACATCCTAAATTATCCTGCTGTACTTCTGGTTCTGCTTCAGAAACTGGACTATTTATACCTTTTGCTTTGAACAAATTTTAAAACAAACAAACAAACAAACAGACAAATAAAAAAGCCCCAATGACAAAACTACTAAAAACCCAGAGTCTTTCTCCATATTAGCCCTGAATCCAAATTTATGACTCATCTATCATACTCCAGTTTCACCAGCTGTTATCCAGCTGCCTTCTTTGGCTTTATATAAACAGAGTCTGAGCTCATGATTTCTGGAAGTAGTAGTTTTTTCAAATAATTGAGTTAGCTTTCTGCATATAACATAGATGATAAAAAGGTGATAGTGTGGGCAACGCTGCCTGAATATTATTTCAAGTATTTGGAACTTCAGGGCAATCCTAGAGACTGGAAATTAAAATCTATCTTCTTGCCTGTATCTTGTGCCTGCTACTTTATCTTGCTCCCAGCTCTTGGTTTGTATAGGAGGTATTATATTTTAAAAGGAAGAGAGAAAATGGACTTGTGGTGCAGGACTTGTTCAAAGCAGGCAGGGTCCACCACACCTACATTACACCTTACAATCTTCCACTAGGGATCAATGAAGGTTCTCTCCCAAGAGTACTGATAGACGAGTCAGACTATGTAAAACGATTTGGAGAAAGCAGAAACTCTTCTTGGTGGATTGAAGAGGGCTTTGAAGTGTAAAGCTGCTGAAGAGATTAGAGAGAATAATGTATAGTTGTGACTGCATAGAAGTGACATAGAGAAAGATGCTGCAACAAATAAATGAGACTATCAGAAAAAAGCTAGCCTGCCAGACCATTGCCACAACTCTGCCTTTTTAGCAAAAGCGTATGATACTAGTAAAAACTAAAGGCTTAGTTGGGAAGGATCGGTAGAAATATTGAAAATAAGTCCTCACCTATCATCAAGCAAAGTCATTTTGCCTACACATTCTCTACACAAGAGAGAATCTTCACTCTCACCCAAAGTAGCAGTCTACAAGAAATGCAGATCCTCTTAAACCACTGTTAACACAAATTGACCCTTCAGCAGACCCTCTGCAAGAGATCTCTTAAGTAGGTGTCAGTAATCAGAATCTCAATTAACACATTTAAATCACCATTACACTGCATCATCAGGTAAGCCCATCTCTCTAATAGTGCACATGGTACTACTCTTGGCATCCTACAATTTAGGGAAAAAGTACTTGGAATTTACTTCTGTATTATTCCCCAGGAAGCACTCTCTCAGTTTCCTCCAGATGTAAATGAGTGTGCTTTAGCTTACAAGTTTCTAAGTTTATCAAGTAAAAGCACATCTGGATCCAGCCTGGCAGTTTCCCTAGGAAGACCAGGACAGTTAGACCAGACAGCTGAGAAGTGATGGGTTGAAAAAATGTATAAAAAGAATTCTCATCATTTAAAACTTTCATTTAAAGTTACACCTTGAACTGCATTCACACTGTAAACTTCCTTTGTTCAACATCCTATTTTTTGTCTCTACAAATAATTTGATATTTAGAGCTGATGTGAAAAACACTCCGAATGGAAGGCAAGCTCCCATGTCTCCTTGTGCTGGTAGGAGCAATCATGACTGCCCAGTGCCAGGTAAGAGGCTAATGCATCAAATAATTCTCTTGCCATCTTCCTGTATTTTCAGCAGCATTTCTTTGCCATTGGCTGCAGCTGTCTGCATCAGACAGAATGAGAATCTGCTTAGCTCACTACAAATCAGAGGAAGAAAAATGTTACAAAGTAGTCTATCATTGTGGATGTGTTATGTGTTATCCTGGCTCGTTTTCATTTCAAGACTTGCAAGTAAACAAGTCTTCTCCGAGTATTCTTGGTGTATCTGTTCACTGTCACCTTTCACTGTTAATAAGAACTCCATTGTAACCAGCCTTCCGTTTTCTATGGTCATCATCTTCATCACTATTCTCACTTAAAACTGCACGTCAGTGGTTCCCTTGTCCCCTCACTTTAAGCCTCACACCACACACAGCTTGAGTAAATGCTACACAATTCCAGAACGTTTACTCCCTTTCTCAAAAAATTGCTATCCCACCTTTCCTCCTTCTTATCTTCTTTCTCTTGTGGCCTAATCAAAGAAGCTTTCTAAATCGGTTTCCTCCATTAAACTTTATCCAAAATATTTCATTTAACTGGCTGCAAGAGACATATCTCTTAAAGATAATCAAGCTACAAAGTCTCATGGGGAAACTGCATGTCAGTGAGCAAAAGTAACTGCTTGTTGACTGTACCTACCTTGGAAATTATTTGCTTGAACCTCCTTCAAATAGCAGAAAGCTGGCAAGCTTTAGTTAGCATTTGCAACGCCCCAAGAACACATAATGACTTCACACACAATGTGAGTACGGCATATCCCAGATTCACCTCACTCAGATGACAAGCAATCACCTGGTAATCTGTGGAACAAAATGATTTACAATTCTTAGGAACCCATACTGAGGTACTAGAGGCACATTTCACTGTATTGTCTGACAAGAGGGCAGACAATTCCTCAGAGCTCCTGATTTACATGCCCTTAAGAAAAGGACTGACTCTTTGAAGGTACTTGCTCTCTCATCTTTTTTAAGAGAGCAGTTACTCACAGAATTAACCTTCTTTGCTTGCAGGGCTTACACATGCGTTTCAAACGAGGAGCCAGATCTAGAGGTAAGCCAGGCTAACTAAAACCATGTTAGCTGGAGCATTATGAACATGGGAGGGGAAAGCAAATCATGCTGAAGAAACAGAGCCTGACAGCTTTTTGTCATGGTTATGTGGATGAGAGATTCAGAAGGCAAAATACCAGCGCATTAATACCATCCACAACAAAGTTTTCCCCTCCCTCTGCTCTTCCTGAAAGAAAGAGAGACGAGTCAATAGTGGAACAGTACATTTGGCAGCACAGCAGCGAGAGAGATGGGACCGTTGTGGTCGGAGAAGGAAAAAGGGCAACCCATTAGAAAGATGCTCCCATCACAGATGCTTTTCTCCTGGAAATAGAAGGGAGTCCTTTTGCTCAGCCAGGTCTTTTCCCTGAACTAAAAGAGGATTTCCTTTCTCCGATTACAGCCATTTGCACAGATAATTCATCTGCAGAAATTTACCAATACAGGGGGACCTGGCTGAGGCTTTCAGGGAGCAGAATCGAATACTGTGGGTGTGACAGTGGTCGGAGTCACTGCCACACTCTGCCTGTCAGAGGTAAGTATGACAAAGAAAAAGGAAATGGTGAGAGCTTGTCCATCTAATCATCCACTGTCAGGGCCAGAGTTACTGCACAGAAAATTTGTCTGGGAATAGAAGAGGATAGAAAAGAAAATACCAGTATACACTGTCATGGGCGGGACTAAGTGGGAGTGGGCATGGAGCTGAGAAAGTCTGACAGAATATGTGGAGAGAATGAAACAGAGAAAAAAATTGAAGCGCTACACAAAAAGGCTGTAAGCACATGGCAATAACAGGTGGGTAGGGAAAAACAGAACAGGCTAAAAGAGACTGACAGGAAAATGAAAGGTGTGTATACATTTCCAGCTTCTTGCTTCTGTGAAATCTTAACAGTATTTCCTGGCTTTGGCTTATTCCACAGCCTGCACCAGAAATAAATGCTACAATGGGGGCCAGTGTTCACAGGCATGTTATTCCCCACAGCTCTTCATCTGCCAGTGCCACCAAGGTTTCTCAGGGAAGCAGTGTGAAATAGGTGAGTATACCACATCAACTGCTGTGAACACAGCTATTGGGGTTAGCTGTGCAGTACACAAGGATGAGATACCCAGAAGCTCCTGCTGTAGGCTAGGCTCTCTAGTAAGTTGTCTTTTTTTATTCTAAAGCTAATACTACAAAGAACTTTTAAGCACATCTTGGTTGTTCTAGGTGTCTCTTAATAAAACTCTAAATTTTGTAACTGAAGACCTTCATATACACTTACAGACTGCCTGACAGGGCATTTTCACTGACTTACTAGACAAGACATTTGAGAGCCAAGTTTAAACAGAGCAGAGACTGGGGAAACTGTCAGGGAAAAGAATTGGTATTCTGTCCTTAGATTTTCACATCTTACCTTTTTTTCAGATACTGAAGTTAAATGCTACAAAGACACTGGAGTAACATATAGGGGTATCTGGAGCACGGCAGAGAGTGGAACTGAATGTTTAAATTGGAATAGCAATGGCCTGGTGGACTGGTTCTCTCCACAAACAGAGAAGCTTCTGCAGCACGGAAAGTGCTTCTCTTAGCCTGGGAAGCGAGAAAGCGCCTGTTCTCTGCGCCAAGTGCAGTCAGCGGTTCAACGCTGCAGGCAGGCTGAGAACAGTGCTAGGTGCCGTTTCTGAGCTCTCCACAAGCAGAGAAGCTTCTGCGGCACGGAAAGTGCGTCTCCTAGCCTGGGAAGCGAGAAAGCGCCTGTTCGCCGCGACTAGTAACTAATAACTAGGACTAGTTCCATTGACGCATGCCACACGAGTTTCTTCACCTTACATAGCTTTCATTTCTACTTATGAATGCAATTGACTTTCCCTGCTGTTACTAGTTTTCCTCAGATTTTTAGTCCAGAGGGACTTTTATCCAAAAGGTCCAGGGACAAATAAGCACCAGAGTTTAACTTAACTGTGTTTTCATTCATTTCCACTGTGCTTAAAATTCAAGACTTAAATAAAACTGAAAACACTCCTTCTGCAGTATCCTATACGTAGAATTTGAAAGTTTAAGTAAACTTTAGCATTCCAAGTAACAAGAATTTCCTGTGATCCCCATTTTAATGATGGAGAAGTGAAGCCTCCTCACAATTTCACAGGAGAGCTGGCAAAACCAGGAATGGGTGTCATAATTTCGATCTTTAACCACAGGCATATATTATTTGCTAGATAATATTTTTCTTACGTTGTCTCTGAATTCTGCACATCGTACCGCTCAATGCTGTTCTGATTAGTAAGACGAGCTGCTTTTCAACCTACTTTGTAACTCTATTTGCCTGAGCTCCCTCCTCTTACTGCATTCTTATGGTGCAAATGGTGTAAGTCGTTAACTTTCTATTACTGTATTCTGTCTCAGTTGTGCTTTTGATGATTACTTGCATCGTGCACTGGGAACGTGTGGGCACGAGGAACTGTGTGGTCTCCGTACTATGGCTGCCTCTGCTTACTGACATCTCTTGACAGACAGTTTTTCTGGCTGGAAGCTTTGATTCTCAAATAATATGCTAATAGTTAATTATGCTGTCTTCTGATTGTGATGGAACGTGAACAACTGTATTAATAACTAAAATGGGCTTTTTCTTCTCCATGTGTAGTGGTTTGGAAGCAAAACAAATGAGAGGCTCCAAGTCAGAGATACAATTTAATAGGAAAAAAAAAAGGAAAGAAAGTAAACTAAAATAGATGCAATAATACAAAAGACCACTGACAGAGTCAGAATACAACCTGAGCGGAGTGATGGAAGCAGTCCAGATGAGGTGGTCTTACTGAAGCAGTGATCCTGTAGAAAGGTCTGGTAGCTCGGGTCCTCTGGGAATCCAGTGGGTAAGCGCCCCTCTGGTGTTCAGAGTCTCAGCTGATATCCAGGTTGGAATGTTTGGTTTCTCCCTCTGGGTGGAGCATCTCACAATGGGATGGTGAGTCACGTGATAAGGCCTGATGGGCCCATTAACAGGAGGTAGTCCAGGAGGGGGTTATCTGTGAGCTGTGTAGCAAAGGTGCTGATGGGCCCATTAACAGAAGATAAGCCAGAGTGGAGGAGGCAGGGAGCACTGCCTCACCTGGTTTCAGCAGTTCATGAAGATGGTGATAAAATATACTTCAACGCAGGACAAATTTTTAAAGCCCCAAAATCCCCAAAATTCACCCCAAAAATTCTACCCAAAATCCCCAAAATTCACCCCAAAATTCCCACTAAAATTGGGATTTTCAGAGCCCCAAAATCCCCCCAAAAAACCCCAAAATTCCCACCCCAAATCCCCCCAAAAAACCTCAAAATTCCCACTAAAAATTGGAACTTTTAGAGCCCCCAAATCCCCCAAAATTCACCCAAAATGCCCCAAAAATGACCCCAAAAATTCCCATTAAAAATCGGGATTTCAGAGCCCCAAAGTCCCAGGAAATGACCCCAAAATTCCGACTGAAAAAATGGGATTTTTAGAAGCCCCAAAATCTCCCAAGTTCACCCCAAAATTCCCACCCCAAATTCCCCCAAAACCCCCTAAAATTCCCACTAAAATTGGGATTTTTAGAGCCTCAAAAATCCCAAAAATTCACCCAAAAATTGGAATTTTTAAAATCCCAAAACCCCCAAAATTCCCCCCCAAAAACTGGAATTTTTAGAGCCCCAAAAATCCCCAAAATTCACCCCAGAATTTCCACCCAAAATCCCAGAACATGACCCCAAAATCCCGACTGAAAACTGAGATTTTTTAAGCTTCAAAATCCCCTAAATTCACCCCAAAATTCCCACCTAAAATCCCTCAAAAAACCCCAAAATTCCCACTAAAAATTGGGATTTTTAGTTCCCCAAAATCCAAAAAAATTCACCCCAAAATTTCCCCCCAAAATGCCAAAAATCACCCCAAAATTCCCACTAAAAATAGGAACTTTTAGAGCCCCACAATCCCCCAAAATTCACCCAAAATGCCCCTAAAATGACCCCCAAAATTCCCACTAAAAATCGGGATTTCAGAGCCCCAAAATCCCAGAACATGACCCCAAAATCCCGACTGAAAACTGAGATTTTTTTAAGCCCCAAAATCCCCCAAATTCACCCCAAAATTCCCACCCAAAATCCCCCAAAATTCTCACTAAAATTGAAATTTTTAGAGCCCAAAAATCCCCAAAATTCACCCCAAAATTTCCTGCTGAAAGTGGGAATTTTTAAAGTCCCAAAATCCCCTAAATTCATTTCAAAATTCCCACTAAAAATTGGAACTTTTAGAGCCACAAAATCCCCCAAAATTCACCCAAAATGCCTCAAAAATTACCCCAAAAATTCCCATTAAAAATCGGGATTTCAGAGCCCCAAAATCCCAAAAAATGACCCCAAAATTCTGATTGAAAAATGGGATTTTTGAAGCCCCAAAATTACCCAAATTCACCCCATAATTCCCACCCAAAATCCCCCAAAATTCCCACTAAAATTGAGATTTTTGGAGCCCCCAAATCCCCAAAAATGACCCCAAAATTCCCACTAAAAATTGGAATTTTTAGTTCCCCAAAATCCGCAAAATTCACCCAAAATTTGGAATTTTTGAAGTCCCAAAACCCCCAAAATTCACCCCAAAATTCCCACTAAAAATTTGGCTTTTTAAAGCCCCAAAATCCCCCGAATTCACCCAAAATTCCGACTGAAAATTGGGATTTTTGATGCCCCAAAATCCCCAAAATTCTCCCCAAAAATCCCAAAAAACCCCCAAACCCCCTCCCAGAACAAACCAGTAAAGAAAAACCCCAAACCAGTATAAACCAGTACAAACCAGTCACCCCAAATCCCTTCCCAGTTCATCCCACTTCATCTCAGTGACCCCTAAACCCCCTCCCAGTACAAACCAGTAAGGAAAACCCCCAAACCAGTATAACCCAGTACAAACCAGTATAAACCAGTAACTTCCAGTATCCCCCAGCGCCGGGCCCTGGCCCTGAGCCGCTCCCTGGAGGCCGCTGAGCGTCAAGAGATCCCAGTTCAAACCAGTACGGACAGGTGAGGGCACTGTGACGGGGACTGGGGGGCATTGGTTTATACTGGGATGAACTGGGAGTGGGTTTGGGGGTCACTGGTTTATACTGGGATGAACTAGGAGTGGGTTTGGGGTCACTGGTTTATACTGGGATGAACTGGGAGTGGGTTTGGGGTCACTGGTTTATACTGGGATGAACTGGGAGTGGGTTTGGGGTCACTGGTTTATACTGGGATGGACTGGGAGTGGGCTTGGGGTCACTGGTTTATACTAGGATGAACTGGGAGTGGGTTTGGGGGTTACTGGTTTATACTGGTTTAAACTGGTTTCGGGATTTCTGGGCGTGGTGTTACCTTTGCCCCTCCCCCCACAGGTGAACCGACCACACCCCTCGTCAGGCCACACCCCCTTCCCTTATATGGAGCGACAAGGGCGGGACAAACTGGGCGGGGCCTGGGGGTTACTGGGCTGTACTGGGAGGGAGTGGGAGGGGCCAACGCGGCTCTGACCCCGCCTACCTCGCCGATATGCAAATTTATGTAAATGAGAGCACAAATAAACGCGAATGACGTCACTGACCACCGGGACTGGGAGTTACTGGTTTGTACTGGGAGGGGCCTGGGCGTGGCTCAGACCCCGCCCACCTCACTGTCGTGCCAGCCTTATGTAAATTTATGCAAATGAGAGGTGAAATAAACGCGGGTGACTTCATTTGTACGCCGAGGAGCAAAGCGGCGCCGGGGGAATGATGGGATACACCGAGGCACAGAGCGCCGCAGGGCATGACGGGATACACCGAGGCGCAGAGCGGCGCTGCGGGGCATGACGGGATACACCGAGGCGCAAAGCGGCGCCGTGGGGCATGACGGGATACACCGAGGCACAAAGCAGCGTGGGGCATGATGGGATACACCGAGGCGCAAAGTGGCGCGGGGCATGACGGGATACACCGAGGCGCAAGGCGGCGCGGGGCATGACGGGATACACCGAGGCGCAAAGTGGCACTGCAGGGCATGACGGGATACACCGAGGCGCAAAGCGGCACCGCGGGGCATGACGGGATACACCGAGGCGCAAAGCGCCGCCGCAGGGCATGACGGGATACACCGAGGTGCAAAGCGGCACCGCAGCGCATGACGGGATACACCGAGGCGCAACGCAGAGCGGGGCACGATGGGATACACCGAGGCGCAGATCGGCGCCGCAGGGCACGACGGGATACACCGAGGCGCAAAGCGGCGCCGCAGCGCATTATGGGATACACCGTGGCGCAAAGCGGCGTGGGGCATGACGGGATACACCGAGGCCCCAAATGACCCCAAAATTGTCCCGAATTTCCCCCCCAAAAAATCCGCCCCAAATTTCCCCCCCAAAAATCCCCAAAATTCCCCTCAAATTTCCCCAAAATGTAAAAAAATTCCCAAAATTTCCTCAAAAGTCCCAAATAATCCCCAAATTTTACCAAAATCCCCCCAAAATTTCTTCAAAAATCCCCCAAAATTCTTCAAAATTCCACAAATATCTGCCCCAAAATTGTCCCCAAATCCCCCCAAAATCGACCAAAATTGTCCCGAAATTCCCCCCAAAAACAGCCCACAAAAATTCCCAAAATTTCCTCAAAAATTCCCCAAATTTTACCAAAATCCAAAAAAATTTCCCAAAATTTTGTCAAAAATCCCCCCAAATTCCCCAAAATTATCAAAATTTTTTCAAAAATCCTCCAAATTCTCCCAAATTTCACCAAAATCTAAAAAAAATCCCAAAATTTCTGCAAAAATCACAAAAATCCCCAAAAATTCCCAAAATTTCCCCCCCCAAATCACCCAAAATTTCCCCCGATATGACCCAAAATGGTCCAAAAATTCCCAGGATTTCACCATTCCTTCTTTGAATTCCTCCGAATCCCCCGGATTTCCCCCTAAAATTCCCAAATTATCCCAAAATTCCCCCAAATAACCCCGAAATTTCCAGAAAAAAACCCCAAATTTTCCCCCAAAAGTCCCAAATTTTTTCCCAAATTCCTCCCAAAATCCCCCAAAATTTCCCCCCAAATCCCCTGAATTTTCCCAAAATCCCCAAAATTCCCCCAATTTTTTCCAAATTACCCAAATTTTCCCCCAAATTCTCCCGAATTTCTCAAAAAATTCCCCCAAATTTGCCCCAAAATGACCCCAAATCATCAAAATTCTCCCAAAATTCCTTCAAAACTCTCCAAAATTTCCCCAAATTTTCCCAAAATCCGCCAAATTCTCTCCCTGCAGAGCGCCCACTGGTGGCCCTCGAGGTTGGAAAGTTTTGGGGGAAAAAACCCGAAATTTGGGGTGAAAATTTGAGAATTTGGGGGAAATTTGGGATTTTTGGGGTCGTTTTTAGGGGAATTCTGGGGGGAAAATGGAGGATTTGGAAAATCTGGGAGAATTTTGGGGAAATTTTGGGAGATTTGGGGTGAAAATTGGGAATTTGGGGATTTTGGGGGGAATTTTTAGGTGATTTTGGGGGAAAATCGGGAAAATTTTGGGATTTTTTGATGGTTTGGGGTCGTTTTTAAGGGGATTTTTGGGGAAAATTTGGGGGAAAGCCCCCAAAATTTGGGAAAATTGGGAAAAAAAATGGGAACATTTGGGGGGATTTGAAAGATTTGGGAATTTTTGTGGAAAAATTTGGGGAATTTTGGGGGAATTTTTTGAGGATTCTGTGGGAAACTTTCAGAATATTATAAAAAATTGGGAAAAATTGAGAAAAATGGGGAAAAATTGGGAAAAAATTGGGAAAAATGGGAAAAAATTGGGAAAAATGGGGAAAAATTGGGAAAAAATTGGGAAAAAATTGGGAAAAATGGGGGAAAATGGGGGAAAATTTTGGGATTTTTTTCGAGGAAAAAAATTGGAATTTTTTGGGGGGGAAATTTGGAGTTTTTGGGAAATTTGGGGATTTTTGTGGGAATTTTGAGGGATCCCCGCTCTGCCCCATAGATCCCGAATCCCAAACCCCGCCCCACAGATCCCATCCCCGCCCCACAGATGGCTCCTGCCCCACAGATTGTCCCGCCGCCGTCTCTGCCCCACAGGAGCCGCTGGAGCCGCCCCACAGGATCCGGCGCCCCCCGAGTGACCTCCTGAGCAACCCCTGCCACGGTGAGCCCCACGGCTGAGCCCTGACCCACGGATCTGTGACCCACGGCTGAGCCCTGACCCACAGAGCCCGGACCCACAGAGCCCTGACCCACGGATCTCTGACCCACGGCTGAGCCCGGACCCACAGAGCCCTGACCCATAGAACTGTGACCCACGGCTGTGCCCTGACCCACAGAGCCCTGACCCACGGCTGAGCCCTGACCCACAGAGCCCTGACCCACAGAGCCCTGACCCACGGCTGAGCCCTGACCCACAGAGCCCTGACCCACAGAGCCCTGACCCACAGATCCCGGACCCACAGAGCCCTGACCCACGGATCTGTGACCCACGGCTGAGCCTGGACCCAAAGAGCCCTGACCCACAGAGCTCTGATCCACAGATCCGTGACCCACGGCTGAGCCCTGACCCACAGATCCCTGCCCCACAGATCCCTGCCCCACAGATCCCTGCCCTGCCAGGGGCCGGGGCTCAGGCCTTGGCCTTTTGGATTCATGGAACACATCCAGGTTTGCTCAGCACCAGAGACACCTTTGCCTTGTCTGTCCCCACCTGTCATCAGTGCCTGCAGTGATGGAACCTGGGGACACTTTCTCCATTGGGTCTCTCTGTGTTTCTCATTAAAACTGCAAAAAACTTCAGTGTTTTAATTTACCTTTGAGTTCTTGAGAAGTTTTTGGAACACTCTTTCAGGGACAGAGTTGAATGGAAACACCAAATCCACGGGAGGGTCATTCAAGTCCTTGTGCTGTTTCTGTGCTGCTGAGCTGGGCCGGGCTCCTGGCACAGAGGCAGCTCCTGGCAACAAAGGAAACTTTTAGAAAGACATTTCTCCTGAGGAGAAATCCTCCTTCAGATGGGTCACCTGTATTATTTGAAATGTAGACTCAGAGTGAAAGTTTACAGTGGCATAACAACCTTTTCTGTTCCTTTCTCATTAATTGTTAACCCTCTCCTTTTTGTTTGTTTTGGTTAATTTTGCTTTTAACAGTAGAGAACATCATTCTTACATGGAATAGTAGGTTTTGCACTTAGGCTAATTGATATCTACGCCTACAGAACCCATACCTATGGAATATTAAGTTTTAAATACAATACGTATGTTTCATGAGTAAATAAACACGTTGAAGTGAACAAGTGTCCCCCAGCCCCTCCAGGATCCCCAACTGTTCCCTCAGCGCCCATTCGCCCGCCCCCAAAGCGTCCCCGGATCCCTTGAACGCTCCGACCCCACAGATTCCCCTTAGAGCGACTTCAGGGAATTCATCTCCAATCATCCCCCCTGGCCTCGGAGCCCCTCGTAACACGGTTCTGCGCCTAAAAACTCCTGCCCCGCCCCGCGCCCTAGAGAGCTCGGTTACAGCTCCCCAAGCTCCCCGCAAGTGCTCCCGAGCCGTACACGTTCCCCCCGAGGACCTCAAATCGCGGCTCGGACACAAAAGTGTCCCCAAAGCGCCTTCCCGGAGCCCCAGACGCCCCGTTCGAGCCACTTCCGGGACTACAGCTCCCAGCATGCTCCGCGGCGCACTTGGAGCGCTACTCCAGCCGTGACTCCATCTCCCATCATGCCCCGCGCCCCGCCGACAGCCATTGGAGCTGCGCCTCCACCTCCCGTGATGCTCCGCGGCGCCGTTCAACCCTGTTCTACCCGCGCCTACAACTCCCATCATCCCCCGCGCCCCAGAGAGTCCCCTCAGAGCCCCCCAGGTGCCCGCCCGGACCCCGAAGGGCCCCGGATTCCCCTCCCTGACCTCCAAGTGCCCCCCTGGACCCCGAATTGTCCGACAGAATCCCTAAGTGCCCCTCCAAGTGTCCACCCGCTTCCCAAATGTGTCCTCCAGACCCTCAAGTTCTCTCCAAATTCCCTGCCCCAAATGTGCCCCAGAAATGGCTCCATGAACCCCAAAGTTGCCCCTTTTACCCTGTCTGAGAAAATGCTAAAGAAGATGACAAAAGGACTAAAAATAGAGCAAATCAGCATGAAGAAGAAGAAATCAATAGCCAGTAGTGGTCAATCAATTCATGAAGGGAAGTGTGTTACTTAGAACCAATGACCAATAACTTTCTTCATTGCTAAAAATATATTGATTTTTTAATGTCAATATAAAAATTAGGTAATAAAATATAGAAAAATGTTATTATAAAACTGAAAAATAAATTTCTAATTTTATTATTTACATGTTTCTTTTTATTAAAAAATGCTGAATTTTCTTTTATGTTTTGGGAGCGCAGTCCAAGGTGGGTGATGTCACACGTGGTGAGGTTGGGTGAGAAGCAGGTTGTCCAAACAGGGTCAGCCTGCAAGGGGCTCATTCTTCGCTGTGCTCAGAACTCCTAAGGAGACATTCAGCACCAAGATCACCTAAAGAACGCTTCAGTCAACTCTTCAATGAAATGAAAAATAAAAAAAATACTCCTGCAATTGAAAAACCAAAAATCACGAGGTGCGCTTTGATATCTTCCTCCTTAAGAGAATTCCGAACTGATTCCAAGCAGCTGCACAAGCCATGGAGACTTGAAGACAACTGAAGGAAGACAAAGAGCTCCGCAGGGATTTCGGTGGATTTTTATCAGGTGGATTTGGGGCTGAGTCCAGGAGCCCCGAGGAACAGACCCCTGAGGAAGACCACTGGTGACCGGCTGCCAGCTGGATGCAGCGCCATTCCCCACCACCCTCTGCCTTTGCCTCCCCAGCAAAGAGTGCTCCTGTCCAAGCCGTGGGCCGCCAGCTTTCCCAGGAGTGTGCTGTGGGAGACAGTGTCAAAGGCCTTGCTGAAGTCCCAACAGACAACATCCAAAGCCTCTCCCACATCCACCACGCAGGTCACCTGTTCATAGAAGAGGCAGGTTGGTCAAACAACACCTGCCCCTCCTAAACCCGTGCTGGCTGGCTCTGATCCCCGGGCCGTCCTGTAGGTGCTGCATGATGACACTCAATATAAACTGCTCCGTGACCTTACCGGGTACTGAGGTCAGGCTAACTGGCCTCTAATTACCAGTTCCTCCTTCCCACCCTTTTTGTGAATGGCTGTCACACTGGCCAGTTTCCGGTCCTCCGGATCCTCACCAGTGAGCCAGGACTGTTGGTAAATGACGGAGAGCGGCTTCACAAGCTCATCTGCCAGCTCCCTCATCACCCTGTGGTGGATCCCACTTGGGCCCATAGATCTGTGAACATCCATTTGGCTCAGCAGTTCTCTGGCTGCCTCCTCCTGGATAACAGGGGCACCATTCTATTCCCTGACACCATCTACCAGCCCAGGAGGGCAGCTGTCCTGAGGACAAGCCATATTCCCACTAAAGACTGAGGCAAAGAAGGCATTAAGCACTTCTGCCATCTCCTCATCTGCAGTTCCTAAGTTCCCTCCCACATCCAGCAGAGAATAAAGGTCGGTTTTTAGCCTTCCTTTTGCCGTTAATATATTTGTAAAACCATTTTTTATTTTCCTTCACAAACTTGCTGCCGTTGGTAGGACATTTAGTGACAGAAGCTGCAGCTTGTTCTCCAGGAAGGGTTCTTGGAAAGAGCAGACAGGACTGTGGAGAAGATTCTGGGAAAGCTGAAACAGCTTTTAAAAAATGAAACAAAAATGGAAAGAACCAATCCAAGATGGTTTTCTCTATTTATTTCTATGCTCCCCTTTTCCATTTTGCACTACTTCTCCATCTCATTAACTACAAATGGATGTCACCTCTAAGATCCATGACTTGGCAAGTTTTAGACGCTGTAAAATACCATGAGCTACACACAATTTGCCTACCCCCGTTTTTCTTGGAAAGCAATGCTGGAGACGCAAGTGCAGTGCTTGGGCCAGGTACGAATTCTGCATTCAAGGAATGTTCTCTGACAGTGTGTGACCCTCAGCAGGGACAATGCATAGCAGCAGCCAAGGGGATTGCTCTGCCACAGTGCAGGAGTCAAGGCTCTGGGTCTTGGCTCAACAGGGCAAAGTTCCCGTGTTTGGAAGGCTCAGGGGCTGCCCCCGGGGTGCGCGGGGCTCGGCGTGGCGCTGAGCGGGCGACGGACAAACGGCCCCGGGGAGAAACGGCCCCGGGGCTTCAGTTGCAGCGGCAGCAGCGGCAGCAGCGGCAGCAGCGGCAGCAGCGGCAGCAGCGGCAGCAGCGGCAGCAGCGGCAGCAGCGGCAGCAGCAGCAGCAGCAAAAAAAAAAAAAAAGCTCCTCTTGCGACTCCCTCCTGCTTCTCCTCTCCCTCTCCTGCAGTCCCACACCCGCTCCCAGTCTCCCTGTCCCGGTGTCCCCCTCCTCTCCCAGTGTCCCTCTCCCCTGCAGGGCCGGGCCATGCCCCCGGCCCGCCCCCGGCCCCGGGCGGGGCTGCCCCGTCCCCGCCCCCGGGCCTCCCACCGCGCTCTCGCCTCCGCCCGCCTCTGGCTGTCCTGGCGATGGCGGTGCTGGGCGGGGATCGGTGCCTGGGCCAGGGACAGTATCGCCGCGCTTTGCCTCCGCCTGTTCCGAGCCCGGCCCCGGCCCCTCCCGGGCCCCGCGGACACACGCGGCGCGGCCGCTCCCGCCGCCTGCGCTGCGCCTTCCCCGGCCCGAGCTCCGCCGCTGGCCAGCGCGGCCGCCGGCCCCGAGCCGCCAGTGTCGCCTTCCCAGGAGCGAACGCCTGGGGATGCCCGGCCTGGGGTGGTTGAGGGGCGCTCAGGGGCCGTTCCTGGCCCCAGGCCGAGCGCTGACAGCCGCGTCTCTCCGGCAGGGAAGGCGCAGCGGGGCCTCCAGGAGCTGTACCGGCTGGGTTCGCTGCTGGGGCGCGGCGGCTTCGGAACTGTCTTCGCGGCGACGCGGCTTTCGGATGGCGCCCCGGTGAGCGGCGGGCGCAGGAGGAGGGGGTGCAGGAGGAGGAGGAGAAGGGCGGAGGAGGAGGAAGAGGATGGGGCTGGGCAGGGCGGGCGGTGAGCTCAGCCCGCTGCTCCCCTTGCCTTGCAGGTGGCCATCAAAAGGGTGCCACGGAACCGCGTCCGGCACTGGGGAGAGCTGGTGAGTGAGCGGGGGCCAGCGGGAGAAGCCGGGCCGTGCCGGGCGGGGACGAGCCGAGGCCCGGCAGGGTGGAATCCGCCAGGACGCCTCGAGGGAGAGCGGGCGTGCGGCCACTGGAGGGTGCAGAACATCCCGGGCAGGGTGAGCGCTTCCCCACCCCTGGCAGGGCCTCAGCCCCACTGACGGCATCGTGGTCCTCCCACAGCCCAACGGCACCAGCGCACCGCTGGAGATCGTGCTGCTGGACAGGGTCTCCACTGGCTTCCCTGGTGTGGTCCAGCTGCTGGAGTGGGTGGAGCTCTCCAACGACATCGTGATGGTGCTGGAGCGCCCGGAGCGGTGTCAGGACCTCCAGCATTTCATTCGGGCACGGAGGTTCCTGTCCGAGGAGGTGGCGCGGGAGCTGTTCCGCCAGGTCCTGGAAGCCGTGCGGCACTGCACCAGCTGCGGGGTCCTGCACAGGGACATCAAACCCCAGAACATCTTGGTTGACCTGGCTACCAGGCAGGCCAAATTGATTGACTTTGGCTGTGGCACCTACCTGCAAAAGACAGCATACACTCAGTTTGCAGGTGAGCCCACGCAGGGGTGTGCTCCCGGTCCCAGCATCTCATGGCCCAGCCTGGGTGTGGCAGCAGGGACTCTCCCTTTTGCTGCCAGACACGGCACTGAGTCTTCAGCCAAGTGGCTTTTGAGCAGGGGTGTGTGGGGGGCCAGCTTCCAGCCCTGCTGGCAGCCTTTGCCAGCCACTCTGCCCAGGACTGGCGCTGGGGTTGGGGCAGGCAGCTCGACAAAAACACCTGTGGGTGAGAGTAGCAGAGAAGCGGGGGCTAGAAGCAGTGCAGCAGCCAGTTTGATGTGCAGGCAAGAATGGGCTTGGGCTGCTCTGCCTGCCTTATTTGCCCTGGCTTCATAATGTTTTTTGGGGCAATGCAGGCAGGGAGGATGAGGGCATGGTTTTTCCCCGGCGCTGGGTGGGTTTTTCCTTTGGATGTCATGGCCAGGCCTTGCCACGGCTTCCGCTGCCCCCTTCCGACACTAGTAGCTTTTTTTCCAACCCTGAGTTTGTAAACAAGTCACTGGTGCTGGTGAGAGAGCAGCAGGTCACCCCACGTGCCACTGGTGCAGCCCCCGCATGCCCAGGGATGCTGGGGCCAGGCTCTGGGAGCAGCAGCATCCCCCTGATGAACTCCATCTGTATTCCATAGGAACACCATCCTACAGCCCCCCGGAATGGACCCACTGTGGCTGGTACTATGGCGAGCCAGCTACCATCTGGTCCCTGGGCATCCTGCTGCACCAGATGGTCTGTGGAAGACACCCTTTCAGGAGGGGTCAGAAGATCAGCTGGGGCCATCAGCTCTCCCTGCCACAACGGCTCTCTCAAGGTGGATGCTCATCTCTGGGCACGGGGGGAATACCAGTGCTGGGAAACAGCAGTTGGCTTGTGAGCATCCTGCTTTGGCAGCTGCTGAGGAGGTGGCACGTCCTGCTCTCCTGATCTCCTCCAAAACAGGGAATTGGTGGGAAAGTTTAGGCCCAGCTCTGAGCACATGCAGCATGGCCTGGGCGTGGGAATAGTGGGACAGGAGCTTTCTCCAACTGACTGGCGGCTTCTGGTTTCTCTCCCCAGATTGCCAAGATCTGATCAGGTGGTGTTTATCAGTGCACTCCTTGGACAGGCCCTCATTAGAAGACCTGTTCTGTGATCCTTGGATGCAGGATACTCACCTGCCATAGAAGAAGGGAGAGAGCCACAGGCACACTTTGATGCAGGGCCCTGGTAAGTTCCAGCTGCACACATGCCTCGGCGATCAGAAGCAGAGCAACCCAGACTTTTTGTCCTGCCTGTGTCACTGCGCAGGGCTCATGGGATGGGCACAGGCAGCCCTCGTGCTGGAGCCGAGCTGCTCTGCCCAGCACTGGTGGCTGCCATCCAGGCTGGTTTTGCTTGTCCTGGTTCACTGACAGCTGGGGCCCTGGGCAGAGCCCTGAGAGCCTGGTCTCACCCCCAGGGAACGAGAAGGAGCCCCTGGAGAAGCTGGAAAAGGTGGGGCTGCTGCTGCTGGAGACAGCGAGGACAACATCAAGGATGAAAACCTCTTCTGGGACCTGGCCACCACAAAGGTGAAGATGATTGACTTCGATTCTGGCACCTTCTTCAAAGCCAGGCTCCACAGCCAATTTGCAGATGAGTCCACGCACAGGGGGATGCTCCCAGATTTGGGCATTGCACGGCCTGTCCAGGAACCACAGGTTCCTCCCTTTGCTGGGGCAGGTCCAACTGATTGTTCAGTGGGCTGCCAAGCTGCTTTTTGGCAGGGCTGGGGGCACAGGCTGGGGTGGTTACGAAATGGGAGTTGGCTCCTGGCCCTGCCAACAGCCCCCACCACCCACCGTGCCCTGGGCTGGGGCTGGGGCAGCCAGCCCGACACAAACAAACCCCCCAGGTGGGAGCAGAGGTGGGACTCCAGAGCCTGTCCATGGGCTGCTTTGCTTTGCAGGCGAGGAAGGGCTTGGGCTGCTCCACTGCCCTTGTTTCCTCTGGGATCACCATTATTTTGGGGGGCAGTGCGGGGGGGAAGAGTGAAAGCATGGGCTTCCCTCACTGGTGGGTGGGTTTTTCTCAAGCATGTCGGAATTGGCCCTTCCTCAAGCCCCTGACAGAGATCACATCTTTTACCTTTTCCCTTGTTTCCCCTTTTTGTCTGTTAATTTGTTGCTTGTTTTTCTAAAGGAAGTGTTCTAGGTGGTGTCCAGTTTGGATTGGGAAGTGCTTGGGACCAGCTGTGGCGTGGATGGGCCGCGCCCTTGGAGAAGGCTGAGGACGTGGTTTGGGAGCAGCTTTTCTTCCAGCGGCGGATGGCGTGAGGTGGGTCCCCGTCTTCTTGGCACGGGTGGGGTAAGAGCTTTTGGGAGATGGCAGCCAGCAGAGGAGCATCTTGCTCTGGGCAGCTGCTGAGGGCTGGATGCGCCGTGGCTGGCTGCAGGCTGGGCACACGTCCTGCCAGCACTGATGGGCAGCTTTGGGCCCAGCCCTGAGCACGGCCAGCGTGGCCTGGGCACCGCGGGCGGCTGGGACAAGGGCACAGGAGCCTTCAGCTGACGGGCGGTTTCTGGTTTCTGTCCTTGCAGCCGGGCTCTGCGGGTGCTGAGGCTGCTCTGGGCTCTGCCAGGGCTCTGCTGGGCTCAGCACCGGGCCAGGATCAGCCAAAGAAGAAACGGTGTGCCCTGCAGCAGAGACTTGCCTTGAGCATTTTGGCAATGCGGCTCAAGTTTGCAGAGTGTACATCTCCAAGAGAAAACATGATACCGCCCAAAAAATAAACTTCTTCAATACCTTCTGAAATGAAATCAATCCGGGATGGGCCCAAATGACATTTTTAAGCTTGCTCAAGCTGTAGCTCAGCTCTTCTCTGAACAGTTCTGTCCTCCACCTGCCTTTTCCTTCACAATGCTCTCTATTTTTCCCCAGTGAGTTCCCAGCCCATGCCAGTCTCCATCACACTGTTGCCTTCCTTGGTGCCCCTCAGCATGAGGAAGACTGAGTCCCAGGCTTAGGGACTGTCACTGGCTGAAGAGTAGCAATGTCTCAGTGGCCCAGAGACATTTTAGTGTCATTCAGAGCTGCTCTCCAGCCCTCAGCTCTCCTCACTGCTGAGTTCCCACACCCTTTTTGTCGTCCTTCCAGCAGGATGACCAAGGGGCTCTTGGATGTCTCTGTATCCATGCACAGAAGGCTCTGTCTGCGCCAGGGTTTCCATAATGTCTTTGTACCCATGGGTATGGAATGAACACAGAGAGGGAAAGTGTCAGGCACGGTGCTTGTGCACTCCTTCCTTTCTATACAAGACACATCCATGCACACCTCACATACAGATGTATTAAAAGGATAGGGATGGATAGAGATTTTCCACAGAGCTCTAACTTTGGCTCACTTGTAAGCCGGAAGCCAGGGGATTTTTTCCCAGCTTTGTGTGAGTAGGTGTCTAAGAGCTGAGGAGAGCAGCATTTAGAAGCAGTTTCAGGATTTCTAGGCAGGAAATGGAGCTGACAACCATCAGTGTAACTCGCTGTATTCATTGGGATGGGCTGCTGGTTCTTTAGGAATATGGCACAATGGAGAGACAAGACTTGGAACAATCCCAGCTCTCTGTGGATTTGTGCAAAGGGAGAGCAGCAGGAAAACTTTGTGTCTGCTTTGGGGGACACAAGGTCCACGGAGCTGGGGTGGCAGAGGGAAACGCGGGCTGGTGGCAGGTGAAGTCCTGTTTCATGACATCCCAGAGTGGCACAGGACAAAGCTAAAAGCACCCACTACCCCACTGATGAAATCCTTGGGCTGCTACACACAGTATAGGAAAAACTGCTGTCACACAATCCATTGGGATTTAAAACTTTCATTTGCAACACTTCTGCTCCAAGTTTCAAACTGCCAAAGTTTTACACTCAAGATGCAGTCGTGCACAATCCGTCTTTCAATTTCCTATTGCTTTAAGTTTAAATTTACTTCATATTAGGAAATAATTCCAACATCTGCAAAAGAATGCAGCTGATGAATCCTCGCCACGAGCACATTTACAAAGCAACTGAGTTCTCATTTCAAAACATCACTTACATCTTTTTAATCCACAGTTATGGAAGACTTTTAACTACACGGTTTTGGGGCAGTTTTTATCTTTTGTATTTTTTCCGGTTTTCTCTTTTCTCTTTTTTTTTCATCCTTTTTTTTTTTTAACAGAAAACACATCCTAAAGAATGTGTTTCCTTTGTTTCCTGTTCCTGTATGGAGCAGCTCCCTTCCCGCTGGCCCTGCAGGGCTGAGGCTTTTCCCCGTTGCTGGGCACAGACTGATGGAGCAGCACTGCTGAACACGGGGACACACAGAGGGAGCAGAAGCAGCTGCCTGTGTCCACCTGCAGCTCCAAGGCCCAAATTGGTTCCCCCCTGTCCCAGCTGTTGGGGGGTCACACTTTTATTGGGGTCCCTCATCTATTCAGTCCCCACCCTCCCCAGGCTGCTGGGAGTCCCAGGAACCCAAAAAGCTCCCCCCTCTTCTGTCTCCCCACTTACGGGTACTGGGACTGACTGGGCTCATACTGGGACTGACCGGTGTTATAAATGCATATTATAAACTTGGCTTTTTGCAAGATGTGTTCTATATGGTTAAGAATATTGTGTAATGATATAAGTTTTTTTAGTTCTGCTATTAGTAAAGAAAATTAGGCATAGAGGTACTAGATGATATAGTATGCTTAAACTGTCTGTTTGGTTGGGATAACATCTAGTGAACATGTAAAGGAGACTCTGCTATTGAGATACCAACTATCAGCATCTACCATCTGAAGAAAGTATGGACCAAGGCCCAAGCTGGAGGTGATAATGAAGACACAGCCAAGAAACACGCATGCCCTAAAACAGTGGACCCAAGGAGGGACCATGCAAAACAGTTCCCGGAATATGGAAACTAGTTTATGGAAAAATATGAACATTCAACAGGTTGATACAATGGAAATGGTATTTAAAGAATGACTCTGATACAGCAGAGTGTGGACTTGGCTAAATGCCAAGCCAACCGGCCAAACGTACTTAGCTTTTTTTTAATCTCCTAACTGACTCATTTTCTATTAAACCTGTTTCTGAAAATTTACATAGAAAGTGAATATTGTTTTTCACAGACTGGGCTCATACTGGGACTGACCGGGCTCATACTGGGAGCAGCCACTGCCGGCACCGGGACCCCCCAAAAACACCTCCCGGGGAGCCCCCGATGATCCCCCCGAGGGGCATCTGCTGCTCGGCTTTGGATCCCCGCGAGCTTCAAACATCCCCCCAACAAACCCCAAACCCAGGGACCCCCCGGGATATTTGGGGCGAGCTCCCCCTCCCCGGCCACCTGCGGGATGGGGGCGATGATCCCGGCGGTGCCGCCAGTTCAGGGAGCGCTGGAGCCGCCGCTCCCTCCGCTCGTCTTCTCCTCCCGCTCCTGCCGCCGCTGCGCCTCTTCCTCCCTCCCTCCTCCTCCTCCCCCGGGCCCGGGCCCGGCCTGGGAGGGCGGGGCCAAGGAAAGGGCGGGAATTGGGACGGGAAAGGGGCGGGGTCAGGGACAGGGCGGGAATCGTGAGGGGAAAGAGTCGGGGCGAAGGCGACGCGCGGTCCTAAAACCGCCCGGGTTCGCTTAAAATCACCAAAATGCGCCTAAATTTCTCCAAAAGGGCCTAAAATCCACCCTAACACGGATCAGGTTTGGCCTCAAATCACCCTAAGAGGCCTGCAATCCCCACAAAGTGGCCTAAAATCACCCAAAGGGCACTAAAAGCCACCCTATAGCCACAGGGTTCGGTCTAAAATCAGCCCGTTGGGGATAAAATCATCTAAAGGGGTCTAAAACCAACCAATATCGTCTAAAATTGCCCAGACTGGTTTAAATCCACACAAAATGGCAAAAAATCCCCTTAAAACTCCTAAAAAGGGCGTCAAATCAACCCTGAAAAGACCTAGTTTGGCTTAAAATCAATGAAATGTACCTAAAGCCCACCCTAAAACCCACCAGATTTGGCCTAAAATCATCCAAAGGGGCCGAAAATCCACCCTAAACCTGCCCAGTTTGGCCTAAAATTACCCAAACCCGCCTAAAATCTCCGGGACTGGGACCGAGAGCGGGACCGAGAGCGGCAGCGGAACCAGCCCCGAGACTGGCACCGCCCAGGGACGGGGACTGAGAACGAGATTGGCGCCGGGAGCGCTCCGGGACCAAGACCGGCACCGGGACCGGCACCGGGACCGGCACCGCCCGGAGACCGGGACTGAGACCGGCAAAAAATGGCTCGAACGGCACCAAAAACGCCCCTCAAGAGACCAAAAATGCCCGAAAAGTGACAGAAAATGGCCACAAAATGGCCCCCAAATGACCCAAAACTGACTAGAAATGCCACCGAAATTACAAAATATGGCTGAAAATGACCCAAAGCGTGACCAAAAATGACCCAAGAGTGACAGAAAATTGCCCAAAATGCCGCAGGATGGGGGAGAGCCCGGAGACACAGAATTCCCAAAAAATTAAAAAAAAAATCCCCTCAAAATTGCATACAAAAGGAAAACTATAGAAAAAAACAAACTGCAAAAAGCCTCAAAATAGCTCAAAAAAGAAAAAAACCCAGAAAATGCCTCCAAAAATTCCAGTAATATTCCCAAAATTTCCCAGACTACCCAAAATTTACCAAATTCCAAAAAAATGTCCAAAAATTTCCCTAAACACCAACAAAAATCACCCAGAAAATAAAAGAAAAAAAACCAAAAAACCCAAATCCTAAAAATCTCCAGAAATATTTTAAAGACCCCCCCAAACTCCCCAAAAATTCTCCAAAATTATCTAAAAATTCCCTAACTCCTCAGATTTCTCAAAATTCCCAACATATTCCCCAAAGCCCGCAAACAGCAACAGAAAACACTCTAAAAATGCAAAAACACCACCCCAAAGTCCTAAAAATACCTCAAAAATCCCCTCAAAATACACAAGAAGTCTCCCAAAACGAAAAAAAATCCCTCCAAAATTCCCAAAAATCCCACGACCCCCCAGAACTGCCAAAATCCTTGAAAATTCACAGAAATTCCTACACTTGCTCTCAATGAAGTTGTGCAGCAGGCAGGACTTGCCCGTGCCGTGCTGCCACTCACCGACAACTTGAAGAGGATATCTAGGAAAAAGAATTCCCCAAATTCCCAAGTTAGGACCCAAAATTACCCAAAATTCCCACGCTTGGACAGGAAATTCCACAAGTTCCTACGTTTGGACCCAAAATTCCTCCAAAATTCCCCAAAATTCCTAACAGAGGCCCCAAAATTCAAAAATAAAAATCCCAACAGAGCGCCCAAAATTGCCCAATTTGGACCCCAAATTTCCAAGAATTAGCTGTACAGAGCCAAAAATTCACAAAAATTTCCTTTATGGGCCCCAAAACTCCACTATAGAGATGCCAAGACTCCCCCAGACCCCCTTACATCCCATGCAGAGAACCCCAGATCCCCTATAGGGTCCCCCAGGCGCCCCCGGACCCTCTATCGAGCCCCTACATATCCCCTCAGACCCCCCTGGGGACCTCCAGACCCCCCCAGACCCCCCAAATCCCCCACAGGGACCCACAGACACCCCCAGACCTCTCCGGACCCGCTACAGGCTCCCGCTGACCCCTAGAGATCCCCTACAGACCCCCCAACCCCCCAAAACGCCACAGAGACCCCCCAAATCCCCCACAGACACCCAGACCCCATTTAGGGACGCCCGGAGCCCCTTTACGGACCCCGCTGGACCCTCTACAGAGCCCCAGACCCCGATAGAGCCCCGAGACCCGCCCAGCCCCCTTTAGGGATCCCCAGACCGCCCCAAAGCCCCTACAGACCGCCCCAAATCTCCTGCAGATCCCCCACCAAATCCTCTAAGGAGACTTCCAGGTCCTCTCAGACCCCTATAGATCCCCTATGGATCCCCTATAGATCCCCTATAGACCCCCATTCCCCCACCGCAGGTCTCGGACACGCCGGAGCCGGCTCGGGGGACCGGGAACAACGATGGCGGCGCCCGGGAGAGCCACCTCTGGGTCGTCTGCGCATGCGCTGGACGGAACGCGCCAGCAGATGGGCGGGGCCCAAGGGAGAAAGGGGCGTGGCCAATGAAGAGCGGGGAACGAATGGAACGAGGCGAGGTCAGAGACAGGGCGGGAACTGGGAGGGGAAAGGGGCGGGGTCCAGGGAACGGCGGGAATTCTGAGGGGGAATGGGCGGGGTCAAGGGAACGCGCGGTCCTAAAAGGGCCCGGTTTGGCTTAAAATCACCCAAAAGACCCTAAAATCTCCGGCACCGAGACCGAGACCAGCACCAGAAACGGCACCAGCACCAAGACCGAGACCGAATCCGGAACCGAGACCGGCACCGCTCCGGGACCTGCACTGTGGGACCGACACCGAAACCGGTACCAGAACTGGTACCGGAACCAAGACTGAGACCGACACCGACACTGGGACCGGCGCCGGGAGCGCTTCGGAACCGGCACCGGCATCAGGACTGCTCCAGGACTGGGGCCAGAACCCAGACCGGGAGCGCTCCGGGATCGAGACCGAGACCGGCACCGGAACCAGCACCGAGACTGGCACCGCTCCGGGCCCAAGACTGGGATTGGCACTGGGAGCACTCCGGGACCAAAAACGGCACCGGCACCGCTCCGACACCGAGACTGAGACCAGGACTGAAACTGGAACCGGCACTGGCACCGAGACTGGCACCGCTCCGGGATCGAGATCGGCACCGCGACCGGAATCAGCACCGGGAGCGCTCCGGGACCGAGACTGAGACCGAGGCCGAAACAGGGACCGGGATCGGACCCGGAATCGCTCCGGGGTCGGCTCCAGGGTCGCTCCGGGACCGCCGCGTTCGCTGCGGGGAGTTTTGGCCGCGCCGCCGGGCGGGACTGGGAGGGACGGGGAGGTTGCCCTGGGCCGGGCGGGACCGCCTCGGTTCGCATCGTTCCGAGGCGGCCACCCCGGTCCAGATGATCCCAGTCTCTATGGTTCTGATCCAGATGGTCCAGCCTGTGAAATCCCAGTCCATGTGATCCCAGTCCATGTGATCAAGAACTCTCCAAGTCTGATTTACTATCAAACCACATCCCACCCACCCAGCCCCACACAATCCCGATCCCAACATCCGCCCACAAAAATATCCCCAAACCAACTGTTCCATTTAGAGTTGTAACCCGTTCATTCTTATCCCATCCCCACTCACGTGGACCACCATGATACCCTGAGGTTGCCAGGTTCAGGTGACGACTTCTGGGATGTGATTCTTGAGTACTGGTATATCTAACAGTGGCTTCAGACCACGGCCACTCAGCTGGCTCCTGGCCATGGGAGTGTGGCAGGATACAGAGAAGTATTAATAATGTTAACATGGTTATTTTGTTTTCATGTCACTTGAAGTGTCCCCTCGGAGTTCTCCGGCAATAGCAAAACACAGAAAAATCTGCCACCTAAGGGCAGAACATTAAAACGATGGAATTATCCAGCGGGTATTTATCCGATGTTCTTTTCCTAAGGCATCAGATGCTATCCACGAAACTTTATTCAGAGAAGTTTTCAACACAAGTGGTACTTCTCCCACCGTAGGGAGGTCTACCAAAACAAGGTGTCCCGGGTAATGAACTGGATTTTCGGGATCATTTGGTCCTCTTTGTGAGGAGATTAAGCTCAGAGGATTTGGGCAAAAAGCAGTAATTTTGGGGCACCCATTTACCCTCCATCTTTCATTTTCACTTTGCACAGCTTTATGCAACCGGCCATCCCAGCCTCCCTCTTGTGGTTTCAGAAGTTGTTTTAAAAGACCGTTAGTCCTTTCTACAATTCCGTTAGCTTGAGGGTAATAGGGAGTGTGAAAAGTCCATTTTATCCCTTCACCTTTTGCCCATTCCTGTACTACTTTAGCAGTAAAGTGTGACCCATTATCAGATTGAATTTCCTGTGGTTTTGGGAAAGTCCCGAACCATATCTGCAATGCTTTAACAGTGTTTCCCCCTGTAGCCCTTTTAAATGCCTTGGCTTGAACTAATCCAGATGTAATCTCAACCCCCACTAACACAAAATGTTTACCTCCTGATTGCTTAAAGGGACCCATGTAATCTACCTGCCATGCATCCCATAAGCCTTTACCTGTCCTCAAGTGTAGTGGGTCATCCTCTAAAGGATGTCTTTCTAGCCGTTTGCGACGCTGCTCACGGGCTGAAATGCAGGTGTTACACATTTCTCTGGTAACGGGCCAAGCCCGGGCATGAGCTTCCTTGGATAAATCTTTTGTACCTGTGTGTTGTCGTTTTACATGCAGCCATTCTAATAAGTGCTCCCAATCTTCAGTGATTTCATCCTTTTTCAGAGGACTTAATTTTGCTAATTCATCAGCTCTGTTATTCCATTCTCCTGCTGGATTATCATCTGTCTGGTGAGAGGCTACCCACCCTACAGCAAAATTCCCTTGACTTGCAATTTGTAAAATTTCTTGCCACTTTTCTTTCTGCCACACTGGAATTCTGTTAACTTCCCAATCATTCTGTTGCCAGAAAGGCAGCCGTTCAGTGCAGCCCTTATATACAGCATAGGAGTCAGTGTAAATACAGACAAGAGAGGTGTTTTGTGCCTCCCTCTGGAAAACACTCCAAACAGCTCTAAGTTCCCCAATTTGGGCACTGCCTTCCCCTTCTGTAATGATCCGCTCTCCAGAAGAAGTGTGCAAAGCTACAGCTCTGTATTTCCACACTTTTCCTTCACGCTTAGCTGAGGCCTCAGTAAACCATGAATGTGCTGTTTGCTCAGGGGAGAAGGGAGGGGCTATTTTAAGAACTGAGGCAGGTTTGTCTTGGCTGCTATTCAGATTCTCTGTGTCTTGTATTGGTAAATTTTTCACAGCGCCTTCAGTAATTGAAAAGATGTTATTATAATGCTCTATTTGTGCATACCATTTCCTTACTGAGGCTCGTTGTGCTACCCCTTCAGGAGGTGGAGTCCCTGTGATCACTATTTTAATGACTTTAAAGGGACCTCTCAACACAATTGGTTGTTTTCTTGTGATTTTTTCTACTTCTATGAGAGCTTGGGTAACAACAAATAAGCCTTTCTCCCAAGTTGTATATCTTTTTTCAGCATCTTTCAAGCCACGGGAGTAGAAGCTAACAGGTCTGATTGGGCCTTCAGGACCCCTTTGCCATATATGTACTGACAATCCTGAGGTAGCAAATCCCCATTCTACCTGAAAAGGATCTGCTGGGTGGATAGGGCCTAGGGCCTGATGAGCTGTGGCTTCAAAAATCAACAATTGTAATGCTTCTTCCTGAGAAGGGCTCCAGTCCCATTTTGTCCCTTTCTCAACAAATCATCAAGAGGTTTGGCAATAATTGAAAAATCTGGAATGTGTTTTCTCCAAAATACCAACAGTCCTAGAGCTTGTTGGAGTTCTTTTCTAGATTCGGGCATCTTGATTTGATCTGAAGAAGTTAGGGTGTCTGGTGGGATGCATGTCATACCTCCTTTCCACCAGATGCCTCAAAATTTCACTTCTTGAGAAGGTTTTTGTATTTTTTCTGAGGGGATCTGCAAACCAAGGCTTTCTAAGTGGGAAATTATTTTCTGTTGAACATCCTCCACTACTTCTTTTTCTTCCCCTCCCACTAAAATATCATCTATGGATTGGTAAACAGCTACAGTGTCAGGTTTAGATAGTTCTTCTAATTCTTGGGCTAAAGCATGGTGGGCTAAAGTGGGGGAGTGTCGCTACCCTTGGGGTAGATGTGTGAAGGTATATTGCTGTCCCTCCCATGTAAAGGCAAAACGGTCCATATCTTCTTGTTGTATGGGTATCATGAAAAACATGTCTTTAACATCTATTGTTGCCATAATAGAGTGAGCTTTTTCCTGAATTGATATTATTAATTCAGCTGTATTTGGGACCGCTGCTGTAAGAGGGTCTGTGTTGGCATTAAGCCGTCTGTAATCAACTGTCAGTCTCCACTTTCCATTGGGTTTTTTAACTGGCCAGATTGGTGAGTTAAAAGCGCTGTGAGTGTTAACAATTACTCCTTGATCTTTCAATTCCTGAATGACTGGCTTGACGCCATCTTTAGCACCAGAGGGTAAGGGATATTGTTTCACAGAAGTGATTTTGCTGAACGGTAGGGAAGGAGCTGTTTGTAGCAGCCTGATGTTAAGGCTGGGAGCTCCGAAAGACCAGAGAAAGCCTTCTGAGTCTTCCCATTGTCTCCCAGCAAGTATATCCATCCCTAATAAACTGTCAGGAATGTTTCCAATGACCATTTGGACAGCTATTGGGTTGTCTTCTCCGGGCAGTGTGAGTTTTACTAGAGCCATACTCATAGACTCTGTAGTTCCCAGGGCATTTAAAACACAACATGGTTTTTTGCTGGGAACAAGCCCACACTTTTGGGCGTGTGTGATTTTCAATGCACTGATTTGGGCCCCTGTGTCCACAACAAAAGCTATTAATATTTGTTTGGGGCCAACTATTGCTGTAATCAATATGTCCCCTGTTCTCGGGTCCTTTGTGAGCTTCCTCAAAAACATCCAGTCTCCGTTTCTTCGCTCACTATCAAGAAACGGAGTTTCTAGTTTAAAGGAGGTTGGTGTGTTTCACTTCCCTGAAGCAGGGAGAGAGCATGCTGTGTCTCATTGCTTAAAATCTGTGTTGGGGAATGTTGTGGCTGGTTGCCCAAGGCTTGTGGAAGAGGAGGTGCACTGGGTTGTTGGTTGGATGATTCCAACACAATAGGTTTGGGACAGGGCCAATTGGAAATGATTTTAGCCAATTTATCATACGGCAATTTATCCATTACTTCTCGTGGAACTCCCCTTTTCAGCCCTAGCAACCACAGCTGCTGCCGGCTGGAAATTTGTTTTCCCTTTTCTGGTTTTTCATTAGGAGAAGCAATGTGCCTGACTCCTCTGGGTTTTTCTGGTTTGTCCTCTGAGTACTTCACTGGTCCATATTTTCTACTGTAACTTATTAACTCCTCTGCTACCTCACTCCATGTCCAAAGTTTATGACTGCTGTTAGATTGTGTGCTAGGAGTTGTGAAAGGTGAGGAGTCAGTGGAACCAGTTTGATCTCTTGTATGGCCAAGAAATCTTTCAAATCTATCTACCGGAGTGATAGATGCTATTGTTTTTTGAAGAAGAATTGCTGTTGGTTTAAGAGACTCTGGCAGACCTCGAATTAAAGGGGTCATAATCTCAGGTTTGACAGACTGTTGCATTGGCGACTCACAGCCAGAGATTAATTTTCTTTCCTGTATCATTTGCAAGCATGCAGCTTTGTGTATGTTTTCTAGGAGTTGGTCCGAGGTGCCGACTATTGCCAGAGGGTCGCCCCTCTCAAGGGGGTTTAACCCCCCTGCCCAGTGAGCTGCACGCTGTGTCAGGGAGCATGGAGCATGTGTGTTTCCTGTTGTTAAGAAAACTCCATGTCCCCAGTAGCCACTTGCTTCTTGTTCACTTAATTTAATTTGGTCGCCCCCTGTGAGGAAAACTCTGAAAACATACTCCGTCTCTGATTCACTAGGGAGGCGGGAGTATTCTTTCTTTAATTTAGCTAATGCAGTGGCTGTGTATGGTATTTCTTTGGTGGTTATGTGGGGATCACCATCTTCTTCATTTATATAATTATATTCTGTTTTGCTCTCAAGTTGGAGCAACAGTGTTCCCCACAATTTTGCATGTGTACTAATCCTTTCTGAGGGTATATTTGTTTAATGTTGTATGTCTCCTTTTCTTCTATTTTTCCTTCTGTGGGTGAATCTGCAGATTTTAAGTTTTTACTTCGCTCTTCTGCAAGGGAAATCTGCAGCAAATAATTCCGATTTCTTTCCTGCTCTGATTGTTTTTGCAAAGCTTCTACCAAATTCTGCAGGGATTCTATGACTGCTTTTTCTTCACTCACCCGTTCAAAACGGGTTTCTATGGCTGCTGAAAGACAGGCCCCCAAAACTGAGCAAAGAATGGTTTTATTTCTGCCCAGTTTGTATCTAGCATCATGTTGCAAAGAATATATTCTATCTACAATGTTTTCAAAGTTAAGCCAATTATTCTGTGCCCACCTTTCTCCGTCTGGAGAAGGTCTAGCACCATGTTTTGCTAGCAAACCATAAAATGCATTCTTATCTTTTTCACTCATTTTGTGCAGGGACCAAAACCACTCTCAGGGAGGTACGCTTCAAGTTACACCAAAGGCACAGCTAAAACTGTGTTTCCCTTCGCTTCCCTGGAATGGGCGAGGAGACCAAAACTGCCTGGGAGGTTCACCTTAGTTCCAAAGAGTTGTCTCCTCAACGACACCAAGCAGCCCAAAACACACAAAAACTAACTACAGTCCCATCTTTTGCACAATGAGATCCTTTTGTGAAATCCTGATGACAGGGAGTGCTATACGCCTGGGTGTATACAGTTTGCGGGAATTTTCCCTGGCCCCCCTTGCTTTCTAACAGCGCTCACCGAAGTGGCGTGCTAGGTGCGGCTGAGACGAGGGTCCTTCCCCTGTTACAAGCTATACAAAACTCGCAACCCCTCTGTCCATCAAGATCCTGTCCATGACGCCAATTTAATGTCACGATCCGCTCACACAAGCGGGGTTCGTGATGGTTCGTTTTAGGGATCTCAGAGCACAAAAGACACAGCGGGGGACAAACTCAGTTTACTCCATCACAAATGCACCTTTATTTAGTGCCAACAAATGCCATAGTGGGGAGAGAAATAAAAAATAGTAGGAAAGAGAGAGAAAGAGGGGACGGGGATTATAGCTGTGAACGTGGAGGGTCGAGTCTTCGACGCCTAACGATGCCTATAGACGCGATCTTCTCCAGTGGGGTGATCACAAAAGTGAGCGGGGGTCTCCAGAGGTTCTATAGGTTGGTCAAGGCGGGAAGCAAAGCAAGGGGCACAGAGCCAAAGCAGGAACCAGCTGTGTAAAGGCTGAGTGCTCAGGAACAAGCTGCAAACCGTACCTCCAGTACGGACAGACCAGTTTGGACAGGCAGCCTTGGCTCAGTCCGCTGTGACCAGTTCCATTGTTCTTGCACTCCGCTCTCATGGAGATGCATACCAGTCCTCCGAGACTTGGCAAGCGTTCCACCTCAGCCAGGCCAGGGGCTGCTTTCAGAGTCTGGGGTCTCAGTCCTCAATCATTGGAGACAGTCGTGAGGCATATCACATCCTTGGACAGGCTCTGACAGCTTCCTGTCATGGGCAGAGTGGGAGCTCCAGGCAAAAGCTTCATTTCTTCATTGGAGAAACTCCTGCTGAGTCATGAGGTGGAGAAATGACACCCAACAGACACCATGGATCCTCAAACCCCTCCAGGATGCCTGACTTTTCAAATTCCATCTAAGAGAGGAGACTGGGAGTGGCTGGATCCTATCCTAGTCCCAGACTTTGTCAAAGGTTTATGTGTAAAAGACTGGACAGGTGGAATTGAACTGCAATACAATTTGTCCCCCTGGATTACCGATTCAATACCAGATATATTTCCATAAATGCAGCTATGATTGATTCTGATCAGGATTAGACAGAAAGATTTATTTACACAACAGAGCAAATAGAAAAAAGAGAGTTATTTACTCCACAGTATAGGAGCTGTAACAATTATATAGAATATAGTGCTCTAGGAAGCAATTTTGAAGTAAACAGGGCCTTGTTGGACTTGTTTGAGCCCGTTCCAGGCAGAGCCTCCTGCTCCATGAGGAACTGCCTTTCCTGTGCCATGACCAGGGCAGGTCCCGCTGCAGGAAAAGCCCCAGGCCAGCCCCAACACAGTGAAGGGCTCGGGCACAAGTGCAGAGTGCCGTGCTGGGAGCTGTGCCAGGGAGAGCCTGAGGCACCAAAGGCACCTTGGCAGCAGCAGCTGCTTCCAGGCCATGGCCAGAAGCCTCCCTTGGCAGCCCGGCCTGCTGGCCCCCACTGCACAGCTGCTGCTTCAGGGCTCATTTCTGCCTGGGCTCTGCCCCAGCCCGCAGAGTGACACCTCAGCCCTGACTCTGGCACAGCCGCTGTGCCTGAGCCCTGCAAAGCCTCAAGGTCACCTGTGCCTCCCTGGCTCTGGCAGCCCCTGGGGCAGGGGGGAAAGGCCAGAGAAGGGGCTGGCTTTGGCTGCTGGATGTGGGCTCCAGCAGAGACAAGGAGGAGTCAAGGGAGTGGATGGAGTCCAGCCAGCAGCCCCTTCTCCCCATGCAATCCTGGAATGGTTGGGATGGGAAGAGCTCTGCAGTGCTCATCTCATCCAAACGCCTGCGATGAGCAGGGACATCTTTCACCAGATCAGGTTGTTCAGAGCCCTGTCCCAGCTGGACCTGAATGTTTCCAGGGAGGGGGCATTGACCAGCTCTCTGGTAAAGCCTGTCCTGGTGGATCACCAGCCCCATGCTCAGAAATTTCTTCCTTATCTCTCCGCATCTGAACCTCCCTTCCTCCAGTTTAAAACCAGCACCCTTTGTCCTATTGGGACAGGCCCTCCTAAAACCTTTGTCCACCATTGCATTCCCAATGAGCCAGGTTTCCGTGGCAATTGCCGGGACAGGTGACCCAGGTGTGGTCTCCCAGGGAGGGTTGCCATGGAACCAGTGCCCAGCACTGCCCCTTTCTGCCTGGCTGAGCTGCCTTTGGCCCTGGCAGCGGCGTTTGCTGCTGGTTCCGCGGCGCCTGAGCAGCCAGCGCAGCACAGGGCAGGTGGCCGTGGCACAGCCCCCAGCAAGGAATCCCCTCTGGCTCTGGCCACTGACACCAGCCCTGGGCAAGGGGCCCAGGCACTGGGCTCAGGCCAGTGTCCATGGCCACAGCCCCTTGCCATGGCCCCGGGCAGCTTGGGATGATGATCCAGCCTCCCTCCTGGCCCAGGCCTGGGCTGCAGCGCCCTTCCCCACAGCCTGTGTGCACAGAAGCACTTCCAGGGCTCTCTGCATTTCCCTTGCCCTCACTCTTGCCTCACTCACACACCTCCCAACAACCCACCTGGAGCTTTGACTTGCAAGGAGTTCAAAGCTTGCCTGTCCTTGAGGAGTTGGTCTAATTCTGCCTCCAGCCGACTCTAAATTTTTGTTTATTGTACATCTTCGTTGGTGTCTAAAACATTCCTTGCATGGTTCTGCCTTGGGGAAGGGGAACCTCCTTGGTGACACCTTGGGCTTGCCACAAATTGAGGAGATTGTTTGGAACTTAGGAGGTTTTGATTGCTAAGAAAGGAAGAAAACCTCTCTTTGTCTGAGTGAACCCAGTTCTCTGAGCAAAGCAGGTCCCAGGTGAGTGAGGAGAGGCAGGATGGGGTTAGGGAATGTGGAGCATGGTTGTCCAAAGTGGATCAGAGCTCAAGGCACAGCTCCTCTGACCAGGCCAGACTTCCTTAGGAGAGACCCTGGATCAGTATCAGTCACTTGAATGCTGCAATGACCTCTGCTCTCAAGAGAAAAATACCCCCTTTGAAAAGAAGAATGTTGATTCCTTCGACGCTCTTTGAAATATTTCTCCATAACTCTAGGAAAAAAGACTTCCTAAGGAACTGCACCAGGCCAGAAGGAAATCAAGGCACAGCCGTGGTTTGTCAGGACTTGCTTTCTCCTAATGAGCCCAGTGATGCATTTGGTGCTGAGCCCTGGAACCTCAGGGCCTGAGAAGAGATTGCACAAACCTTTCCAGGAGTCAAAGTCAGAGGAAAACCCCAAAGTGTCTGGAAGCATTAAAGGGTCACCCTGAGGTCCATCCCCAACACAGGTTCCTCATGGAGTCCTTGGAGGAGAGAATTGGAGGCCAGGATTGCACCAAAACGTCTCAGAGACTCAGTGTGGGAAGGAAAAACCCAAAGTACCTTAAACACCCTGAGTATCTCAAAGCATTGATGAGCCCCACTGAGTGTCAATGCACAGCTCTCAAGGGACTCCTTAAAGCAGATAATTGGGGCCATGATTGCACAAACCTCTCAGAGACTCAGTGGCAAAAAGAAGTGCTTAAATGACCCGGATTACCTTGAAGCGTGAATGAGCTCCACCGAGTGTTGTTACTGAGTAAAAATCTCAAGGGACTGATTAGAGCAAATAATTGGAGGCCACGAGTGCACAAACCTCTCAGACTCAGTGCCAAAAAAAAGTCCTTGTATAAACCTTGAGTAGCCGGAATTACTGACGAGCCCCACTGAGTGCTTTTACGGATTGAGAATCTCAAAGGACTTGTTAAAGTAGATAATTTGGGCAACAATGGCACAAACCTTTCACAAAGTCAGTTTTAAAAGGGAAGCATCAAGTACCTTTAAAAACCTGAAGTGCTTTGAAGCATTAATGAGTGCACTGAGTGTCATTACTGACAAAGCCTCTCAAGGGACTAATTAAAGCAGATAACTGGAGGCCGTGATTGCACAAACCTCTCTGAGACTCCAAGGCAAAAGCAAAGCCCTAAGTCCTTTGAAAAGCCTGCAGTCCCTGGGAGCATTAAGGAGCCCCCAGGGCCATTCCTGACCAAGGCTCCCCAGGGACTCCTTCCAGCACATCCTTGAGGCCACTGGGATGGGAGGGGGATGCTGAGGGCAGGACAAGGGGCTGACAGTGCCCAGCCTTGCCGGGGCTGTGCCAGGAGGCCCCAGGGCCTCAGGACAAGGTGACTCCTCACGGCCCTTGGTGGCACAGAGGCTGCTGTGGCCCAGGGCACCAAGACTTGGCTCCTCTTTGTCCCCACGTGTCATCACTGCCTGCACTTCTCTGCTCTGGCTGGGGCCTGGGGACACTTTCTCTGTCGTGTCCCTCAGCGGGACCCAGTAAAACTTCAAGAAACTTTGGAGCTGGATTCTGACTTTGAATTCTTGAGAGGTTTCTCCAGCTCCCTCTCAGGGACTGATGTTCAGGGCCCCAGCACAAGCCTGGAGAGGGTCACTCAAGCCCTTGTGCCGTGTCTGTGCTGCTGAGCTGGGCCGGGCTCCTGGCACAGAGGCAGCTCCTGGCAAGGGCAGCGCTGCAGAGAGACAGCTCTGCCCAGGAGCAGCTCCTGTGCCCAGCCCAGCAGGGCTGGGGCACTGCCTGCAGCCACCCCGGGCACAGCACACAGGCACAGAGGGCTTCAACTCAGCCTGGGCTGGCAGCACAGAGCAGAGCTCACTGAGGGCTCACTGGGGGACAAATCCTCGCAGCGTTAGGAAGAGTCACTCCCAGGCTGGGGGAAGAGAAGCTGCAGCTCCTGCAGGGATCTCCTGAAGCTGGCACATCCCACAGCTTTAAGGCCCTTCCAGGAGGACTCTCAGCGTGGCTGCAGAGCAGGCATGTGGCCCCAGGGCAGGGCTGGGTGTCCCTGCTGCAGCCCCCGAGGCACAGCACAGGGCAGCTCCCTGTTGCCGGGCTCTGCTGCAGGGCTGAGCAGCCGAGGCTGCAGCCAGGGGTGCCCAGGGCTGTCGTGCAGAGCAGGGTCCTGCAGCCCAGGGTGCTGCGCTGGGCCAGGGACCCTGCTGCCTGCCAGGGACAGCTCTCAGCTGGCCCGGGGAGCTGCTGCCAGCGCTGGGGAGAAGCTGTGGGGGGAAGGAGCCACCCTGAGCAGGGCAGGTGCTGCTGCTGAGAGGGGCTGTGTGGGGCAGGGCTGCTCCCAGCTCCAGACCAGCCTGGGCACAGCTCCGGAGGACACTTGCCAAAGGAAGCTAAGCCTGGTATTGCTGCAAAGACCAGGAGCTTTCCTGAGAGTGTTTTCAATTTCCTGCTTGGAGAAGGATGGGAAAGTTGGGGTGATGACAAAAACATTTTTGCTTTTTATGCATTTTGCATTTATTCGTAGCTCTGTTACTACTATTATGTAGTTATAAAACTATCATCTTTAATCAACTCTATTCAACTACTATGACTCTATTCAACTACTTTTATATACTTGTATTACTATAATCTTTAATTAACTCTACAACATTTCCTACCCTTTATCTTAGATTTTAGAACAATAAGCTTCAAAATATATTCCTGAAATACTGCCCAGTCTTATTGTCAGGAAGTGGACCTACAAGATGAACATTTTGTTTTTAAACCAGAGTGTGAGCAGTCAGAAAAAAAAGTGGCACAAAGAAGCCCTTGGACCTACTCCAATGGGTTGACCCAGGGGTTTGTAGCTGTGGATACTGAATTTCATATTCGATGTTTCTGTTAAATATCCTAATTAATCAACCTCTAATCAATTGTTGAAATCAGGGGCTGGGTGTTCCTCATTCCCACTGAGACACCTGGAAGTTTCCACTAAAGGTCTGGTTTTTACTTTACTGTTGTAACGCTGTTGCAAGGGGTTTTTTTCTCTTCTGATTATAGGCAAAAGAGGATGAGTGAAGCAGAACAGGAATTGTAATCACAGAACCACAGAACATTCTGAGTTGAAAGGGACACCTAGGATCATCAGAGTCATGTTTAATCATGTACAGAGACTCCTGATTTGTAACTTTTGGTGGTCAGTCTCTCTGCTGGGAGCCTCCTAAAGGGCCTTCAGCCACTCCTCAGCCCTCAGCAGCAGCAGCAGCATCCCCTTTGCAGGGCCCAGCAGGGCTCTCCTGAGCTGCCCTTGCCCAGCTGCAGACAGACCCTGCCCCAGGCCGGGCCCTGCAGACAGGCAGGTTTCTGTAGGGCTGGGCCCAGGGCGCAGAGGGTGGCATGGGCTCTGTGAGCACTGGCAGGGACAAGGCTCCTCTCAGGAGGGAAATGTCCAGGCCCAGGGAGAGGCTCAGGGAAGGAGAGGGGGCTGAACAGAGCAGTGCTGGGGGCAGGAGGGCACTGTGGGTGTGTGGGAGGTGCTGTGCACAGCTGGGCACGGGAACACTGTCCTGAGTGCCTGGCTGTGTCTGCCCTGCCCTCCCAGGCACAGCCCCACAACATCTTCTCTTGGTTCTGCCCTCCCCTGATACTGTCACTGTCATCTGGTGCTCTCAGGGAGGCTCTGGCATTTGCAGCAGCTGAGCCAAGCACTGCCCTTGGGATTCTTGCCAGGCAGCTGTGTCCATGGGAATGGGGTGTCCGAGCTTCCCTGTGAGCTGTGTGGCTGTGGGCAAAGCAGTCCATGGGAAAGGGGAATGAGCTGAGCCCCCTCCCTGAGACCCCATCATGGGCACACCCGGGGATCTCCTTGCTGCGTCCTTCCAAGCTCTGAGCTGCCCTCCTGCCTGCAGATCTGTGCCAGAGCCTCTGGCAGTTCCCTGAATGTGCCACGGGGAAGTGCAGAGATGCCGCAGCTGAGGAAATGCTGTTGGGTGTGCCAAGGGAGCTGTGAGTGTCCTTGGCAGAAGGGGGTGCTGAGGACCTTGCCCAGAGACCTTTGGAGAGGGTGAGACATTCAGGGATCCCTCTGCTCTGGGCAAGGTCTGGTGCAGCAGAAATGCTGGGGCTTTCTGACCTCAGTATACCAGGAATGATGTGTGGGCAGGAAAATAATGCCTATAATTCCTTCCTGTTCTCCATGCCCTTTAGAAGTGGGAGTGAAGATGGCAACAAGCCTTTCTGCATTAGGAGTGATTCCACTGACAAATCCTGAATATCCAGGCTTGTCCCTCTGCCACATGGCCAAAAACCCAGGGCAGCGGGGCAGGGACGGCTCCTGGAGAGCCCCCATGCACAGGCCTGGCTGCTCCTGGCACACTCAGACAGCACAACTGGAGCTCAGGCAGGGACCTGGGTGAAGGTTTTCCCAGAGCAGGAACAAGGGTGGGTGAATCACAGTGGGACAGTCCACAGGGAATGACCCATGTTTGGCTCAAAGCAGCCTGTCCTGACTTGTCACTGTCCTTTATCCGTGAACATGTCCCCATGTGCAGCCACAGCAAATGTCCAACAGCAGCTCCATCAGTCGCTTCCCTCCTGCTGGCGTTGGCAGACACACGGCAGCTGCAGCTCCTGCACTTCTGCCTCTTCCTGGGCATCTCCCTGGCTGCCCTCCTGGGCAACGGCCTCGTCATCAGCGCCATAGCTTGCGACCACCACCTGCACAGCCCCATGTTCTTCTTCCTGCTCAACCTGGCCCTCAGCGGCCTGCACCACTGTCCCCAAAGCCATGCACAATTCCCTCTGGGACACCAGGACCATCTCCTACACGGGAGGTGCTGCACGGCTCTTTTTCTTTCTGTTCTTCATGTCAGCAGAGTATTTGCTCCTGACCATCATGTGCTATGACCGCTCTGTGTCCATCTGCAGACCCCTGCACTACGGGACCCTCCTGGGCAGCAGAGCTTGTGCCCACATGGCAGCATCTGCCTGGGCCAGTGCCTTTCTCAATGCTCTCATGCACACGGCCAATACATTTTCCCTGCCCCTGTGCCATGGCAATGCGCTGGGCCAGTTCTTCCACGAGGTTCACCAGATCCTCAAGCTCTCCTAGTCCAACTACTGCTTCAGGGAGTTTGGGTTCATTGGTTTTTCCATCTCTTTAGGATTACGTTGTTTTGTGTTCATTGTTTTCTCCTCTGTGCAGATCATCAGGGCTGTGCTGAGGATCCCCTCTGAGCAGGGACGGCACAAAGCCTTCTCCACCTGCCTCCCTCACCTGGCTGTGCTCTCCCTATTCCTCAGCACTGCCATGTTTGCCTATCTGAAGCCCCCCCAATCTCCTCCCCATCCCCGGATCTGGCCCTGTCAGTTCTGTTCTCGCTGGTGCCTCCAGCCGTGAACCCCCTCATCTACAGCCTGAGGAAGCAGGAGCTCGAGGCTGCAGTGTGGAAGACTGATGGCTGGATGGTTTCACAAGCATTAAACTGCTGGCCAGTTTCTCAAAATCACTTGTCATAAAAGTCATTTTTGATACCTCTTGTTGCTTTACTTTGGAGGTTCTTTTCCTTTGTTTTACTTTTATAATATTGTCCACAAAGCAGTGTCACTGTTTGTGCCATTTCTCATTTTGTTTCTCTCCACCTTCCGTGTGGCCACAGACTGTGTCAATGAGGGGCTGCACTCCTGGTGGCTTTAAAGGAACCCAAGGATCTGGCAGGCAAGTTTTCTGCAGAGATCCCCCTTTGGTTCTCTTCTCTGGATGAGAGCTGGGGGCAGATCAGTGCTGGCACAGCAGCTGTGCCCAGGAGCAGCAGCCCTTGGTGTTGGCAGCGCTGCTCCCGTGGCCCTGCCCCGCTGCCCTCCTGGCCCTGGTGTTGCTGTAGGGCCGGAGTGCTCTCGGCGCCGGGCACAGGGCTGGGGCTGGCAGTGCCGGGGCTGCAGCAGGGACAGGCCATGGGCTCCGCTGGGGCAGCGCTGACGCCTCAGGGCAGGGCCTCGCTGCTCCAGGCTCCTTGCCCAGGCTCTCTCCAGAACACGCCCAGGCCCAATGCTGTGCACGGAAAAGCCCCGTGAGCAGCCCCAGGGCGGCCGTGGGCAGGCTGGGGGCAAACAGCACGGCTGGGGCTCTGCAGGGTCCCTGGGGGAGACGGGAAGGAGCAGCAGAGCAGGGGCTGATCCATCCCCACTGTGCTGGACACCCCCGGGCAGCGTCCCAGAGCGTCCTCATGCACCTGCCAACAACATCCCCCCTCTGCAGCCCTGGCCTCTCTCCCAGCTCACACGGGGGCCGCATCCTTGCAGGCACAGACACGGCAGCTCTGGCTCAGGAGCCCCTGTTTGCAGTGCCCAGAGCAGGCCTGAGCACGCCCATGGTGTTGGTGTGGGGAGATGAACCTGAGGGAGCACAAATGCCATCAGCCCCTGGGGCCAGGAAGGGCTGGGGGACAGGAGGGAAACCACTCAGTTCTGTCCTGGCCTCTCAAGTCAGCCAGAAAGTTTGTTCCCATCAGCTGGGAGTTTCCTGTGCCACTGCAGATGTTGTTGCTCAGAGCCAAGCGCTGCCTGGCAGCCACCCCCAAATTGCCCTGAGCATTTCCTTTGCTTCACCCTGGCTTTCTTTTCCTGGTACAAATTTCTCCCTATTGCCCATCCCTGCTCTCTCCCCAGCAAACAGCCCATCCCTGGTTGCCCTTTCCTCTCTGGGCCCACTCCCCATTTCACTTCCTGAGTTGGCATCATGGGAACATCCCTTGGGGTGCAGGATCATCCTCCAAGTGCTTCAGGAATTGTCTGCAGGCTCCTGCAGTGCCTTGTGCTGCTCCCTTGCCAGAGGCACCACAGGCCAGGGGGGCACGTGTGGGCTGGTGTGTCTGGCTGTGGGGCTCCCTGTTCTGGGCCATGAGGAGGAGCTGCAGAGGCTCTGCAGGACTGACAGGATGGGCTTTGGGGCTGTGAGGAGAAGCTGAGGGACCTGGGCTGCTGCACCTTCTGGAGAGGAGGCCCAGGCCTCATCCTGCAACTGCTGCAAGGGTGGTTTCAGAGAATCACGGAATCAGCAAGGTTGGAAAAGACCTTGGACATCATCAAGTCCAACCTGTGCCCTGACACCACCTTGTCTCCCCTGAGCCTCGTCTTCTCCAGGATGAACAGCCCCAGATCCCTCAGCTGCTCCTCACAGGACTTGTGCTCCAGACCCCTCAGCACCCTTGTTGCCCTTCTCTGGACACGCTCCAGCCCCTCCATGTCCTTCCTAAATTGGGGGGCCCAGAACTGGGCGCAGCACTCGAGGTGCTGCCCAACCAGTGCCGAGCACAGGGGAAGAACCACTGCCCTGCTCCTGCTGGCCACACCATTCCTGATCCGTAGGAGTGCCAGGGGCTGGATGAGGGTAATGGTGGGGACGGGGTGGGACAAAGTCGGATTGATTGTGAGCCATGAAGGGTCTTGATTTTTCATATCTATTCAGACTGCATTAGAATGTGTTGGGGGTCAATATCATTTGGCCATTGCTGATATCAGTCTACAAACAGGATCATGAAACAGGTCAAAACAGTTCTCTCTGCCTTGTTTTCTATACATTATATTCACTTTGAATACACTTCTGAAATCTCTATAATTGACCACAGAAGAATTGAAAGCTTAAAATATTTCCAGGGGCTTTTCTTGTTTGAGCGTTTTGAACAAATATTGATGAGCCTTTCTCACCGAATTCCTGAACTGAAGAGCTCAAGAAAGAAGAGGCCCCTGCAGTAGTAAAATTCATCATCAGCCTGCAAGGGGCTGAAGATCCATCCTCATCAGAGCAGGAATGAACAGAAATGGGCACAGCTTTCTGGCTGCCCCAGCTTGGGGATGGGCCCTGGGCCTGGAGCAGGAGCAGCTCCGCAGGGCCCCAAGGCTGGCGCTGTTGTGCTGGCCTGGGCAGATGGGATGGCAGCAGGGGCTGCAGAGCTCTCAGGACCTCAGGGACAGGGGAGCAGGGCACACAGGAAGCCTCTTCTGCCTTGGCCCAGCACCTTCCCCATGGCTGGGGCTGAGTCCTCTCTGAGCTGCAGCTGCTGCTGTGCCCTTGCGAGGGGCTGAGGCCGTGGGGCCCCTGCCCAGAGCCGCCTGCCCTGAGCAGAGCTGTGGGGCCAGAGGTGGCTGGGCTGTGCTGGGGAGAGACCCCTGGTGCTGCAGAGAGCTCAGGGCAGCTGGCAGAGCTTGCAGGGAGCTGGGCTGGGCTGAGAGAGCCTGACCCAGAAACCATCAGTGTCCATCTCAGCCTGTGTGAGCGTGCAGGGGCAGGACTCAGGCCAGCCCTTGTGGGGCAGGGCCAGCGCCTGTGGAAGGCATTGGAAACAGGCAAGTGCCCCACAGAGGAGGCTGCTCTGTGCCCTTGGTGGCACGGACAGAGCAGGGAGGGGGCCAGGACATTTGTCACCCATGCCAGCCTCTGTCCCCAGGCATTGCCAGCCCCGGCTGCTCAGCCCAGGTTTGCGGGGCAGTTTGGCTCTGGCCCAGCTCCATCCTCCCGTGGGGCTCAGGGCCTGTTCCTGGCCATGGCCAGCCCTGCCCGGCCTCTCTGCTGGCCCAGAGCCCGGCAGAGCCTGGGGCAGGGCTGTCTGTGCGGGCCCACAGGGGCCACGGGCTGTGCAGGAGCTGGCAGAGGCTGCCCAGCAGGGAGGCCATGGGGCACAGAGCCCCAAGGCTGCTGTGGGCACCACGGCACAGGGGCCGTTCCCCCCCGGCAGTGCTCCTGTCCCGCGCGGGGGCTGTGGCACCGTGGCTGGCCCAGGGCGGCACAAAGGGGCCACGCGGCCGCTGCCGGGGCTGACAGCAAGGCCAGGCACACGCGAGGAATTGCTGGGCATCGCCTGCGCTGGGCAGGGCTGACTGTGCCAAAGGCACAGCTCAGCTGCCCTTGGTGGCTGCAGGAAAAGTCCAGAGCCCAAAGAGCCTCCATGGCTGTGCTGGAGACCAGGGCTTGGGGAGGGAAAGGCAGGGCTGCTGCGGGATGGGCAGGGGATTGAATTCCAGCACTCATCCTGTTCTCTGATGATCCTGGCACCATGCTGGTCCCTGTTGCAGCCTGGAGCAGAGCAGATGTTTATGGGACAGGAGCCCTCTGGGGCTCTCCGGGACATGCACCTTGCAAGGTGCGCTGCTCCCGCTACAGCTGTTCTCTGAGAGATGCCAATCCCAGCTCGGCACCTCAGGGCACAAGTGGCACCGCCTGTTCATGCACACACAGCTGATGTCTGCCTGGAAAGGGGCACAGGTTTTCGTACTTGTGCATTTCATAATATACAAGCATATTTTTATTATCTGGGTCGTTTGAGTAGTTGAGGAAATGGCAAAGTTTTCCCACCAGAAATTTCCTGGATCTACTATATCCTTCTACTGATGGCATAACAAGAAATACTGCTCTTCTCTAGTTGTGTCAAAAAGATTCCGTTTATTATTTTCTTCACCTATTCCTTCTGGTGTTTCTAGCTCTCCTGTTTAAATTGCCATGACTAAGGACATTTCTTTACTAGACCAGCTGGATCTATGTCCTTCCCAAGTCTCCCTGATTTCCTCCTCCAGACACTCTCTGGTCATTCAAGTGCCTCTCAACTGACTGGTTTCATGCTTTGATCTTCAGGGAGTTACCCAATCTCTCTGAAGTTCACAGAAGTATCGTATCAGTCAACATCTTAAGTGTGTTTGTATCTATCACAGAATTTCCTTTTCGTATGTCTTTGTCGAAAACTCTTCCTGCATGGGAAGCCCTTGGGGATGGTGGACATGTCAGATGCTGCTGGGACATCACAGAGAGCTGAGGGAAGAGCTGGGATGCTTATTAAACTGTATGGTGTTCAACTTCTGTTTGTTGGCAAGAAACCTTTCTGTGCCTCTGAGTCTCGCCAGTCCCGGAGCCCCAAAGGACACAAACCTGGTGAGTTGTGGTTCCCACTCCGGTGGCACTTGCACCTTGGCTCTGCACAGGAGAGCTCTTCATCCACTTGTTCTCTTTTCCTTCCTCTAGGCATGGAGGGAGCTCCTGTCTTCAGCGTGTGCAAAAAACAAATCTGGCCAGAATCGGGGCAGGGAGGCTTTGTGGAGACCTTGGGATCTGTGCTGGGCACAGGAGGTCTTTTCCATTGGTCTGAGAGTGTCTGCTGTGGAAAGTGGATGTTAATACCCAGCAGAGAAATGACTTTTGCATTTTATGGAGCTGTGCCTTCCCCTGGGTTTGTGTGCTGACAAGAAATGAACATCCCTCTGTGACTCAGGCAGCTCCTCCAAGGAAAGCAGGTGGGAATTGGAGCCAAGGAGCTGAAAGCTGCAGGTGCAGCCTGGGGTGGAAGGAGCTCAGATTTGCACAAGGCTGCTCTGAGTCCCAGGGCTTGGATGGGGGAAATGGTGGGGTGGGGGTAGGGACAGTCTGATTGATTGTCAGTCAGGAAGGGCCTTGATTTTCATAGCTATTCAAAGTGAATTAGAAGGTACTTGTGATTTATTAAAAAAATATGAATATCGAGCTAATACTGATATCCAACTGAGGGGGACAAAAACTTTCTAACAGTTTAAAGTTAGAAAGTGTATGTCTGTTGCAGCACCGGGCGGCATGCGGGGTGGCTCCCAAATACACACCGCAATTTACAGACAATCACAGAGTCCTTTTATTTACAAAGATGTTGAATACCCAAAACACAAATGCGTACTCAGAGCCCCCCCCCCCCCCAATCCCATTCTCCGCTTAGTATGGTAACTAGCCAAAAAACAATTAAGCATGCTAGTTTGGCCTTTGAAATGGGTCGGTGCTCCTTTTCAAGGGGAGGGGGGCTTAAAATAAGAAAGTAAGATGAGTCGTCCTTGCTCTGAACTTTCTACCTTTTCAATGCAAATGTGACAAATGAGCTCTGGTAGGACTCCCATTTCTCCAGGTGCATGACTTTCAATGGGTTTCTGAATAGGGAGTTTCTGTAATCGTCTTGTGCTCCTAAATCTATTTATCAGGTTTTCTGTTCTTCATTACAAACCCAGCTAAGCAAAACATAAAGTTGACAAGCAATCAGTTATTGAGGCCTGGGAAAGTTAATTCAAATCTGGTTTCCCTTAACTAACCACAAACTTTTAATTTTTAGCAAACTTTAATTAATTCCTACAAAGCTTATCTCTAACTAAAATCTTAACCTCTCTAAAATCCTTAATTCTTTAAAGTCTGTGTCTCACTTGGATTCAATGCCAATTGGAGATTGCACATATCAGTGTATTAATAGGGAATAAAACCTCTAAACAGGACCATAAAAATCTTTTCTCAGTGTCCTTTAAAATATTATACATTCACTTGGAGGACAGTTCTAAAATCTGTCCAATTAACCAGAAAAATTTGAAAACTTAAATCAAATGATTCCCAGAGGCTTGGCCTGTTAACGTGTTCTGAATGTTGATGGAGCCCTGGGCCACTGAATTCCTGAACTGAAGAGCTGAAGGCTGAGCAAGCCTCTGGAGAAGTCCAACCCAGCAGCAGCCTCCAAGTGTCTGAGGGAGGGTGTCACAGCTCCCACTGAGGCCACCCCTGCCCAGAGACCGTGGGGGAATGGGCAGACAAGGAGAGCGTCCCTGGGGCTGGGCAAGCAGAACTCAGAGGCACCAGCGGGTCCAGGTGGGAAACGGAGCGTGGGATGTGGCTGTGAAAGCCCTGCCTGGGCTGTGCCAAGCAGGACAGAGAAGCCCTGAGCCCCAACCCCCAAACAACTCTCTCCGTGAGACATTGCAAAGGAATTACAATTGCTTGTGTACTCTGAGTTGGAAACAATGGAGAAGTACCAACAAGAGATTCTCAGAAGCTTAAAACAACAAAACAGCCTTTACTGGCAACTTTAGAAAATCAGAGAAACTTGAGCAAAAGCTTTACTATGACATTCAGTCAACAAAAAAACACTGCTCAAAGCGTTAACTTGGCCCATTCAACTTCACAAACTGGAAGCCTGCTCAATTTTAAGTTAAGCAAAATTTGCAAGAAGAGGGAATTAGAAGAGGAAGACACAGAAAGAGAGAAAGACAAATAAAATATAGAGAGATAGAGAGAAGAACACACCCTGCTACCAGCTCCTGGATTCCAGCAGTGTTCAGACAGAAATTCCAAGAGGAGCTAGGGTCAACGTGTGTGCTTGCCTTGTGGTCAGCCTAAAATACCCCTTGGTCTTCCTGGGCCCCTCCCCCAGATGGGACTTTGGGTCATCTGGTCACTCAGGAGCTGGGCTGGGGGCTGCAGAGGTGGGTGTGGAGCATTGCCTTTGGTGTGCCAGGGATTGGCAGACACTGCTGGGCTGGGATAGAGGCTCTGGGGGATTTGGGTTACAGGGTCAAGTCAATGCTTTGAGAAGTGCTGGGGTTCAGGGCAGGGTAAGGCTGGCTCTGCCCCTTCCTCCCCCTCACACGAAATGTTTCCAGCCAACAATCTCCTCCAGTCTCTCACAAGAGGCAATGTTGGAGGTGGAATCCCAATTCTGTCCATGGGCACCTGGACAAGAAGGACAGTTCTTTTCCGTAGGAAGGAAAGTACAGAGCCCCAGGGTTTGGAAGGCAGGTGAGAGACTCACTAGGCCAAGGTCACCCAGACTTGTCATTAATGGCAGATTTTGTCTGGGAGCAGGCTTTGGATAGAGGGAATTTTTGGAGGTGGAATCCCAATCTCAGCCATGGGCACCTGGAGAAGCAGGACAGGGGTTTTTTCCCATTGGAAGGAAAGCACAAAGCCTTCCCTAGAGTTTTGGGGACAGATGGGAAGTGACCCTTGTGAAACCACTGCCAGCCAGACTTGTCCTGACAATATTCCCATGGGAACTATCCCTGGATATAAGGAAGTTTAGCAGTGAAATCTGAATTCTGGCCGTGGCTGGTGCATTTGCCAGCATTGCCATGGGTTAGCACAGGAGGGGGAGATTTCCCCTTCGAGAGAAGCTCGTATTTCAGTTTTTGCATTCAGGCAGCTCCAGATCCCTCAGCTTTGGTTGCACGGCAGCTGGAAATGCAAGCGCAGGAGCTCTCTTTGGGCCCAGCCACAGCAGGTGACAGCAAGGACAGGGCCCTGGCAGTGTGACATGTGCAGAGAGCGCCTTCAGCAAACGCTGGGGGCTGGAACTCCGTGCAGAAAAGGCCCCGGGGGGTCTCTGCACCCAGGCTAAAGGAACAAAGTTCCATTTCTGGCCTGGCTGGGGAGCACCACAATGGTGCCTTTTCAGGGCAAGCTTCCATTGCCGGCTGTTCTCTGAGCCCCAGAGGGGATTCCGGGGGGCCAAGGGACTGAGAGAGGGACTGTGCAGGAGCCGGGAACAGTGAGAGAGCCCAGGCTCTGGATTTGTGTTTATTTTAGAACTTCCTGTGCGTCTAAAACATTCCTTGCGTGGTTCTGCCTTGGGAAAGGGGAACTTCCTTGGTGGCACCCTGGGCTTGGCACACACCAGAGGATGTTATAAATGATCAGAGCCAATTTCCAAAATCAAAGATTTATTTAACAAATTTGAAAAGCAATTTCGGGAAACGCCACGATAAATCAGGACAACATCGATCGAATGTTGGGTGGACAACCCGGGAGCAGCAAAGGGTGCTTCTCTGGAGTACTGCCCACAAATTCGGGGTCTCAGGGTAGGTGTTTTATACCATTTTTCTACCCTGAGGCGAAAACAAGACGGTAACAAAGAACCCGAAGAACATGACATCATGTACATAACATAATCATTGAAATGTCTGGTGTCCGCAAGGGATATCTGAAAGAGTTTCCTGAGAAATTGAGAAGACGTCTGAATGAAAAGTCTCCGAATCTTCTGTCAGAAGGTTTCTGCCCAGATTGGTATCGGATCTCCTGATGAGCTGTGAAGATGTGGTCAGCCCATGCTTAATGGGCCGTTTCCCGGTTACCTCTCTGGCAGATGTCGAGGTAACACCTTTGGACTGTGAAAAGACTGTGGTATGCGAAGAGATGCCCTGGAACTCTTTCCAGGAATTCAGGGGTTTTTTACATTCCACTGCAAAGTTTTAATACACACAATTTTAATCCACGAATTTAATACTATGTATCTATTACAAGGAGATTGTCTGTTTTCCATGGGGAAGCTCAGGGGTTTTAGATTGCTAAAATAAAAGAAAGGAAACCCCTCGTTGCCTGAGTGCACCCAGTTCTCCGAGCAAAGCAGGTCCCACGTGAGCGAGGAGAGGCAGGATGGAGTTGGGGAATGTGGAGCAAGGTTGTCCACTGGGTCAGAGCTCAAGGCACAGCTTCTCTGAGCAGGCCAGACCTGCCTGCTTAGGAGAGTCCCTGGGTCAATATGAGTCACTGAATGCTGCAATCACCTCTGCTCTCAAGAGAAAAATACACCCTTGAAAACAGGAATGTGCGTTTATTAGAAGCCCTTTGAAATATTTCTCCGTAACTCTAGGAAAAAAGATCTCCCAATGAATTGCAACAGACCACGGGGAAATCAAGGGAGAGCTGAGAGATGAATTTCAAAGGAGGTAAGGATTTGAGAAAAGTTAATGTTTTAGCTAAAGATAAGCTTTGCCAGAATTAGTTAAAGTAGGTAGCTAGATAAGCTGTGCTGGAAAGAATTAGAAGTTAATGGTTAGATGAAAGGATTCCGACCAAGGATAACGATCCTGGATCTAAATAACTAATTGCTTGTCATTTTTGTGTTTGTTTAGCTGTGTTTATAATGAGAAACAGAAGAAACTGATAAATAGATTTAGGAACACAGACAATTGTAAATCCTCGAGCATCCTAAAACCCATTCAACAGTCACGGTGAAAGGAAACAGGAGTTTGACCAGTTATCATTTATCTTGATATCCATTGAAAAGGTTGAAAGTTTACAATGAGGAAGACTCCACTTACTTCCTTTTTTTACGCCCCCTCCCCATATAAAGGACCACTGACCCAATTCAAAGAACAAACTACACATGCTTAATAGCTTTTTAGCTAATTATAATATGAAGCAGAGAATGGGAGGTTTTAGTGCTATAAATATGTATTAGTATTTTGGATATTCAACACTTTTGAAAAGAAAGAGATTTTGTAACTTGGCAGTGCATTTTAGGGAGTGATCGCACACAACTGCCTGGCGTTGCATTAAACATATACTTTCTAACTCTAAACTGTTACAGAGTCTTCTGTCTGTCACAGTTGGGTATCGATAGTAGATCAATATCCATATTTTAATAAGTCAGCAGTGGCACAGGAAACTCCCAGCTGATGGGAACAAACTTTCTGGCTGACTTGAGAGGCCAGGACAGAACTGAGTGGTTTCCCTCCTGTCCCCCAGCCCTTCCTGGCCCCAGGGCCTGATGGCATTTGTGCTCCCTCAGGTTCATCTCCCCACACCAACACCATGGGCGTGCTCAGGCCTGCTCTGGGCACTGCAAACAGGGGCTCCTGAGCCAGAGCTGCCGTGTCTGTGCCTGCAAGGATGCGGCCCCCGTGTGAGCTGGGAGAGAGGCCAGGGCTGCAGAGGGGGGATGTTGTTGGCAGGTGCATGAGGACGCTCTGGGACGCTGCCCGGGGGTGTCCGGCACAGTGGGGATGGATCAGCCCCGGCTCTGCTGCTCCTTCCCGTCTCCCCCAGGGACCCTGCAGAGCCCCAGCCGTGCTGTTTGCCCCCAGCCTGCCCACGGCCGCCCTGGGGCTGCTCACGGGGCTTTTCCGTGCACAGCATTGGGCCTGGGCGTGTTCTGGAGAGAGCCTGGGCAAGGAGCCTGGAGCAGCGAGGCCCTGCCCTGAGGCGTCAGCGCTGCCCCAGCGGAGCCCATGGCCTGTCCCTGCTGCAGCCCCGGCACTGCCAGCCCCAGCCCTGTGCCCGGCGCCGAGAGCACTCCGGCCCTACAGCAACACCAGGGCCAGGAGGGCAGCGGGGCAGGGCCACGGGAGCAGCGCTGCCAACACCAAGGGCTGCTGCTCCTGGGCACAGCTGCTGTGCCAGCACTGATCTGCCCCCAGCTCTCATCCAGAGAAGAGAACCAAAGGGGGATCTCTGCAGAAAACTTGCCTGCCAGATCCTTGGGTTCCTTTAAAGCCACCAGGAGTGCAGCCCCTCATTGACACAGTCTGTGGCCACACGGAAGGTGGAGAGAAACAAAATGAGAAATGGCACAAACAGTGACACTGCTTTGTAGACAATATTATAAAAGTAAAACAAAGGAAAAGAACCTCCAAAGTAAAGCAACAAGAGGTATCAAAAATGACTTTTATGACAAGTGATTTTGAGAAACTGGCCAGCAGTTTAATGTTTGTGAAACCATCCAGCCATCAGTCTTCCACACTGCAGCCTCGAGCTCCTGCTTCCTCAGGCTGTAGATGAGGGGGTTCATGGCTGGAGGCACCAGCGAGAACAGAACTGACAGGGCCAGATCCAGGGATGGGGAGGAGATGGAGGGGGGCTTCATGTGAGCAAACATGACAGTGCTGAGGAATAGGGAGACCACGGCCAGGTGATGGCGGCAGGTGGAAAAGGCTTTGTGACGTCATCCCTGCTCAGACGGGATCCTCAGCACAGCCCTGAAGATCTGCACAGAGGAGAAAACAATGAAAACAAAACAACCAAATACCAAAGAGGCAGTAACAGCCAAAAGTTCTTTTCTTACCTGGCGGGTTGGAGGCTGGGGGCTGCTGCTCCCTGGGGAGCTGCTGGAAGCTGCAGGGCTGGATCCTGAGCACCTCCCGGTCGAGCGGGGGCAGCTGCCCCCCGTAGAGCTCCAGGAAGCGGCTGGGGGCCCCCTCCTGTCCGTGCAGCCACAGCCGCTCCCCGTGGAAGCCGAGGAAGTGGCAGGGCGGGATCCGCAGCACCTCCCGCGGGGCGGGCAGTTGCCGCTCCCCGCAGAGCTCCTGGAAGCGGCTCGGCCCCTCCCGCCAGGCCGGCCCCGGCCGCTCCCTGTGCAGCAGGTGGAAGCCGCAGGGCGGGCGCCAGGCGAGCGGCGGCCGTTCCCTGGGCGGCTGCTGGAAGCGGCCGGGCCGGGGACAGCGCAGCTCCCGGCCATCCGGCAGCACCCGCTCCCTGTGCAGCAGAAGGAAGCCGCGGGGCGGGCGCCCGGGCGGCAGCGGCAGCCGCTCCCTGGGCAGCGGCTTGAAGCCGCAGGGCGGGCGCCTGCGCCCCTCCCGCCCCGCCGCCGGCCGCTGCCTGTTGGCCGCGCTCCGGCGCCTGATGCGGAGCAGGAGGTCGGGGCGGTCGCGGCGAAACCAGGGGTTCGTGTAGTGGAGCCAGGCGCCGGCATCGCCCGGCGCGGCTGCGCCAACCCAGCCCGGCCCCTTGCGGAAGCCGTAGCGGTTCAGCTGGCGCAGGAAGCTGCGAAACTGCGTGGCCCGGAAGGTGTGCGGGGCCGGCCCCTGGGAGCCGCCCGGGCCGAGCGGCTCCCGCTCCAAGAGGGAGCGCTCGATGAGCAGCCCCCGGGCCTGGCTGTCCCAGCGCACGGAGCGGACGCGGGGGCTGTTTGCCAGGCGCCACAGCTTGGCGGGGAAGGTGCCGGCGCTGAGCCCGGCGGGCAGCGGCAGCTCCGGCATGGCGTCCATCGCCAACTGTGGCCACAACGACCGGAGACCAACGGCCGCGGCTCGGCTCGGCTCGGCTCGGCTCGGCTCGGCTCGGCTCGGCTCGGCTCGGCTCGGTTCGGCTCGGCTCGGCTCGGCTCAGCTCGGCTCGGCTCGGCTCGGCTCGGTTCGGCTCGGTTCGGCTCGGCTCGGCTCAGCTCGGCTCGGTTCGACTCGGCACGGGAAGCCCCTGGGCAGGGTGGGCTCTGGGAGCTGTGGTGGACTCTGTCCCCATGCTGCATCCTGTGCCTGGGTCACCGTCGGTGACAGAGGAAAAGGCCATTGCTTTGTCTTGGCTGGGGAAAGGATGAAAAGGGGACATTAGAAAGCATTCTTTTGGCCACCTTTTCAGCAGACTAGCTGTTTTTTTCTCGCCATCTCTGCCTGTTTTTTGCAGAGTTGGAACATTTCTCATGATTCGCTGTCAGCAACAGCAGCAGGAAGGGGCAGTGATTTTGTCAGCATTGTCATCAAAACGCTAGTGCTGATCCATGGATGGATGTTGCTTTATGCAAGGGATGAAAGGCCTTCACTTGTAGGGAACTCACGCCGGTGTCTTCCCAAATGACGTTGCCATTTTCTTTCCTCAGGAATCGCTTCTTCTGTTTTTTCTCCCCATCTGGGGAGATTTCCAATGCAAATGCCTCCTGCAGCCAGCTCTTGCCAATGCAGACGGACAAAGGAGATCTTGCAATGGACAGAGACTCCCTCGAGCTGGTGTGGAGAGGTGAGGGGGGAAGGTTTTTCCTTTAGTCTTGAAGTCTTATTGGGGAGCTGATTGTGCTTGGGGGGACTGACAAAAATGGTGTGTCCTGAAAAACCACAGAGACTTTGGGGTTGTCATGTTGGGGCAGAAATTTCTGTCTGAGAACTTTTTGAAAAGTTTCAATTAACCTTTTTTTTTTTTTTTTTCTTTTTCCCTGCAGAGATCCTTTTCCATACCTTTTGGGGAACTTCCCTCTGCTGGTCTCCCAGGTCAGGCCATTTCCCAAGGTTCCTTCCCAAAGTGAGGAGTAGCCCATGGCCTCCACTCTCCACTGGAACCAAAGGAAGCACAGAGCTTGCTGTTGTGGGAGAAGAGCTTCTCTTTCCTTTCCCTTTGGGGCAGGTTGGAATGTTCTCATTTGATAAAGGGAGGTTTAAACTCTGGAGGTGTTGCATTTCAAACTGCTCCAGCCTCGAGCTCTAGTGTGGGTATCCTTGGACAAAAGGCCTCCCTGTGTGAGCTCCCAGTGGGCTGGTTCAGTAAGGAAGTTGATATTTCAGGCTTGTGACTGCTGAAAGCAGTTGGTGTCTGGAGGTGTCCGGAGCTGAGAGCGACTACTTTTCTCGCCTGGCTGCAGAAAAGGTAGTTGGAAAGTGGGGATTGCACTTGCAGAGATGGCAATCAGGGGTGTTTTCCAAGAAATGGGCTGGCAGAGAGGCAGGTCTTGTGCTCAACTGGCTGTGTGTTTGTTTTGGTGGTGGGGAGATGTTGTAATGAATCAGCCGAGACTCCATATCCTTCATGCAGATAAAGCCAATTCTTTATTCACATTGCTTCTTTTGTCCAGTTTTCAGGGACCTCATGCACCACACCGTTGGCGGGTAGTTTCCTTACTGCCTCATTTATTGGTCAGAAGGTCATTTGTGTGTATATGCTAAGTTTCAGGTTGTTTCCATTTTTCCTTGGTGGGTTCTGATGGAACAGAGCTAATATTTATGCAGATGCACTTGTTTTTCTCCCTAAGAATAGGCTGTTGTGTGAACAAACTTCTCTTTCTCTAAACCGTTTTCAACTGGGAGCTTGCAGGCTATTGCTAGCTGCTTAGCTAAAGTAGCATGGCCTCATCCATATTCCATAAGACCTTTAATAACATTTTTTACCTGTCTGCAACAGGGAGAGTCACAGACACAGACACAGACACCAGCTGAAGCAACAGTGTCATTTACTATCATGCAGGAGTGCAAAGACAAATCAGAAAAGAAGAAGGTAAGCAATGCACCTTATCACTGGTACAAAAGGTTGCCTCTAGTGGTTAAGAAAGATACATCAGCAGACACCCTTTTTACTTTATCCTTCATCCAGATCCACTCATCAGGTGGGGAAAGCTGTCCCAGCAAAGCTCGGGAAAGTCACTGCGAGGAACTAGGAAATCCTACACTGCCTCCCCCTTTCTTGGCCACCAGGCTTCTGACTGCACTGTGAGAGTAGCCCAGCTTTGACAGTGGTGAACGAGCAATCTGACAGACCTTCTGGGGCAGGAGATCTGATTTCCTTCTCCTCTTGGTTTTCTCCCTGAGCCTGTCCAGGGCTCAAGGAGGAAGCAAGGCCAGATGTGGCCTTGTCTGGTTTCTTCATGCTGAAAGGTAAAGACGTGTTTCACCAATGAATGAATGCATAGATCCTAATGATAGTAACACTTGGTTAAGGAGCAGATCCATTGAAAGTTTGGTTGGAAGGGTCATCCAGAGGGCAGATTTAGCTCAGGGCCTGTTGTTCAGGCCTTAGTCCTTCAGTATTTTGTGGTGCAAATCAATGCCCTGGAAAGCTGGAAACAAATGAGTCCCTCTTGAGCACGTTTCAGAGAGGGAGCAGGATTAGCCCTGCAAGGCCAGGCTAGGGCCAAGAGCAGAGGGCCAGCAGGCTGCATTTGCCCAGAGGCAGCCGTCCAGACCAAGAAGGCCACTGGTGCCCAGGGCCTGAGGTGCCCGAGGCTGCCTCCCCGCTGTGCAGCTCTGCAGAGCCTGTGGAGCGCAGGGTCCCGGGCAGCCAGGGCGGCCTGGCTGCCTTGGAGCACGAGGGGTGTCCCAGAATGCTGCGGCCCTTTGCTTTTTAACTGTTGCTCAGAGTCTTGTCATTAATCCACACTGTCTGACATGTTTTCCTTTCCTCTGGCATATTGAAGAGAGCTTTTTGAGAAAAGTGGCTGATGTAGCTTCTGCTGGTGCTGGTGCTTTTGTCTGCAGGTCAGGGCAGGTGGTTTGAACCAAGGACGGAGTCCGCAGTTAACACTGCAGTTTTGCCAAGCCAAGAAAACCATTCACAACTGGGTGACCGATGCTGAGCAGCTTTGCTAGGTTTTGGAAAGTTATCACCTTAAAAAACCCAACAAATGTTCCTCCATGAGGGTACCAGCAGTGTACCAAAGATCCCAGCTTTTTCCACCTCTTTTCTGTGTCTTTGGTGTTTCTAAGTTCCTCATTCCCCAGCAGGAATGAAAGCATGTATGATAATGTGAGTGATTTGAGAGCTGTGTGTTGTGCCCTGCCACATCAGCGTTGATGACAGGCTGGACATGGACAGGTGTGTCGAGTTCAATTCATCCCAGTTCTGTGCCAACAGCAGCCCCAAGATGCCGAGAAGAACAAGGACGGTGGGTGGGTGTGCATGCACAGCCCTGTGGCCTGACTGCTGTGTGGGCAGAAGGTTCTCAACAGCAGTACATCTTCACTCCCCCAAGTGGGAAGAATATATCAAATCTATATGAAATGAAAATATTTATGAAATTGCACTCAACGGTACGTATTTATATGTATCATACATGTAATTTATAACATATAATGCTGCATATTATATATTTTTATATGCTATAATCAACAGAATATATCAAATATATAGTTGATCTTTTCCTAAGCTATTGCCTGTGGGTCCTAGAGGCCATCTCCTAGTGTTACTACATTTGTGCCTTCTGGTACTAGTTCTTATAGCAGCAACTCCCCTGGGAGTTCCTCCAGGGAACTTCACAGCAAGGGCTTCCATCACTGTCGTGGCTGTGGGAACTTGTTGCTTGCCAGTTCTCCCCCAGAATCCTTGTGGATTCTGGGTCATGTCAGCACAAGTGTCCATGTGCTGGATTCTTGGAATCACTTGGTCCCTGTAGTGAGGGGACTATGCTTGGAGCTGTTGGGCCAAAAGGAAAAGCATCAGTAAAGCAAGGACTTGCTGACTGTTTGGGGGGAAAGGGAGGGGTAATGACTGAGGCAGGTTTGTCTTGGATGCTACCCAAGTTTTCTGCTTCTTGTACTGCCGGTTTTTTCACAGCTCCTTCAGTTATTGAGAAGATGTTACAATAATGTTCAATCTGAGCATGCCACTTTCTTACTGAGGCCATCTGGGCCACTCCGTCAGGTGGGGGAGTCCCAGTAGTGACTGACTTAAAAACTTGGAAATGCTCTCTCCAAACAACTGGTTGTTGTTGTACAATCTTCTCTACTTGTATGAGAGCTAGGCTAACCACAAACAAGCCTTTTTCCCAGGCAATATACCTCTTTTCAGCATCTCTGAAACCACGGGAATAAAAACCAACAGGCCATGTTGGACCACCAGGACCCCACTGCCATATGTGTACTGACAACCCTGAGGAAGCAAATCCCCATTCCCCCTGGAAAGGATCTATAGGATGAATAGGGCCAAGGGCTTGGTGAGCAGTTGCTTCAAAAATCAGTAATTGCATTGCTTCTTCTTGAGAAGCAGTCCGTTCCCATTTTACCCCTTTTCTCAGGAAGTTATTAAGAGGTCTGGCAATTATAGAAAAATCTGGAATGGGTTTTCTCCAAAACACTAATAATCCCAAGGCATGCTGTAAATCTTTCCTGGACTCAGGCACTTTAATTTGATCTAAGGAGGTTAGGGTGCCAGGTGGGCTGCATGTCATACCTCCTTTCCACCAGATACCCAAACATTTTACTTCTTGAGAAGGTTTTTGTCTTTTCTCTGAGGGGATCTGCAAACCAAGGCTTTCTAAGTGGGAAATTATTTTCTGTTGAACGCCCCCCACTTGCTGTGTCTTATTGTTTAAAACTTTTGCTAGGGAGTGCTGTGGCTTGTTGCCCAAGGTTTGTGGAAGAGGAGGTGCACTGGGTTATCACTCGGATGATTCCAACACAATAGGTTTGGGACAGGGCCAATTAGAAATTATTTTAGCCAATTTATCATAAGGCAAGTTATCCATTGCTTCTGGTGGCACTCCCCTTTTCAGCCCTAGCAACCACAGTTGCTGCTGGTTGGAAATTTGTTTTCCCTTTTCTGATTTTTCATTAGGAGAGGCAATGTGCCTGACTCCTCTGGGTTTTTCTGGTTTGTCCTCTGGGTACTTCACTGGTCCATATTTTCTACTGTAATTTACTAACTCCTCTGCTACCTCACTCCATGTCCAAAGTTTATAACTGCTGTTAGATTGTGTGCTAGGAGTTGTAAAAGGTGAGGAGTCAGTGGAGTCAGTGGAACCAGTTTGATCTCTTGTGTGTCCGAGAAATCTTTCAAGTCTATCTACTGAAGCGATAGATGCTATTGTTTTTGGAAGAAAAATTGCTGTTGGTTTAAGAGACTCTGGCAAACCTCGAATGAGGGGGGTCATAATCTCAGGTTTGACAGGCTGTTGCATTGGCGACTCACAGCCAGAGATTAATTTTCTTTCCTGTATCATTTGCAAGCATGCAGCTTTGTGTATGTTTTCTAGGAGTTGGTCCGAGGTGCCGACTATTGCCAGAGGGTCGCCCGTCTCTAGGGGGTTTAACCCCCCTGCCCAGTGAGCTGCACACTGTGTCAGGGAGCATGGAGCATGTGTTCCTTTAAAGCCACCAGGAGTGCAGCCCCTCATTGACACAGTCTGTGGCCACAGGGAAGGTGGAGAGAAACAAAATGAGAAATGGCACAAACAGTGACACTGCTTTGTGGACAATATTATAAAAGTAAAACAAAGGAAAAGAACCTCCAAAGTAAAGCAACAAGAGGTATCAAAAATGACTTTTATGACAAGTGATTTTGAGAAACTGGCCAGCAGTTTAATGTTTGTGAAACCATCCAGCCATCAGTCTTCCACACTGCAGCCTCGAGCTCCTGCTTCCTCAGGCTGTAGATGAGGGGGTTCACGGCTGGAGGCACCAGCTAGAACAGAACTGACAGGGCCAGATCCGGGGATGGGGAGGAGATTGGGGGGGCTTCATATAGGCAAACCTGGCAGTGCTGAGGAATAGGGAGAGCACAGCCAGGTGAGGGAGGCAGGTGGAGAAGGCTTTGTGCCGTCCCTGCTCAGAGGGGATCCTCAGCACAGCCCTGATGATCTGCACATAGGAGAAAACAATGAACACAAAACAACGTAATCCTAAAGAGATGGAAAAACCAATGAACCCAAACTCCCTGAAGCAGTAGTTGGACTAGGAGAGCTTGAGGATCTGGTGAACCTCGTGGAAGAACTGGCCCAGCGCATTGCCATGGCACAGGGGCAGGGAAAATATATTGGCCGCGTGCATGAGAGCATTGAGAAAGGCACTGGCCCAGGCAGATGCTGCCATGTGGGCACAAGCTCTGCTGCCCAGGAGGGTCCCGTAGTGCAGGGGTCTGCAGATGGACACAGAGCGGTCATAGCACATGATGGTCAGGAGCAAATACTCTGCTGACATGAAGAACAGAAAGAAAAAGAGCCGTGCAGCACCTCCCGTGTAGGAGATGGTCCTGGTGTCCCAGAGGGAATTGTGCATGGCTTTGGGGACAGTGGTGCAGGCCGCTGAGGGCCAGGTTGAGCAGGAAGAAGAACATGGGGCTGTGCAGGTGGTGGTCGCAAGCTATGGCGCTGATGACGAGGCCGTTGCCCAGGAGGGCAGCCAGGGAGATGCCCAGGAAGAGGCAGAAGTGCAGGAGCTGCAGCTGCCGCGTGTCTGCCAATGCCAGCAGGAGGGAAGCGGCTGATGGAGCTGCTGTTGGACATTTGCTGTGGCTGCACATGGGGACATGTTCACGGATAAAGGACAGTGACAAGTCAGGACAGGCTGCTTTGAGCCAAGCATGGGTCATTCCCTGTGGACTGTCCCACTGTGATTCACCCACCCTTGTTCCTGCTCTGGGAAAACCTTCACCCAGGTCCCTGCCTGAGCTCCAGTTGTGCTGTCTGAGTGTGCCAGGAGCAGCCAGGCCTGTGCATGGGGGCTCTCCAGGAGCCATCCCTGCCCCGCTGCCCTGGGTTTTTGGCCATGTGGCAGAGGGACAAGCCTGGATATTCAGGATTTGTCAGTGGAATCACTCCTAATGCAGAAAGGCTTGTTGCCATCTTCACTCCCACTTCTAAAGGGCATGGAGAACAGGAAGGAATTATAGGCATTATTTTCCTGCCCACACATCATTCCTGGTTCTCTGAGGTCAGAAATCCCCAGCATTTCTGCTGCACCAGACCTTGCCCAGAGCAGAGGGATCCCTGAATGTCTCACCCTCTCCAAAGGTCTCTGGGCAAGGTCCTCAGCACCCCCTTCTGCCAAGGACACTCACAGCTCCCTTGGCAAACCCAACAGCATTTCCTCAGCTGCGGCATCTCTGCACTTCCCCGTGGCACATTCAGGGAACTGCCAGAGGCTCTGGCACAGATCTGCAGGCAGGAGGGCAGCTCAGAGCTTGGAAGGACGCAGCAAGGAGATCCCCGGGTGTGCCCATGATGGGGTCTCAGGGAGGGGGCTCAGCTCATTCCCCTTTCCCATGGACTGCTTTGCCCACAGCCACACAGGTCACAGGGAAGCTCGGACACCCCATTCCCATGGACACAGCTGCCTGGCAAGAATCCCAAGGGCAGTGCCTGGCTCAGCTGCTGCAAATGCCAGAGCCTCCCTGAGAGCACCAGATGACAGTGACAGTATCAGGGGAGGGCAGAACCAAGAGAAGATGTTGTGGGGCTGTGCCTGGGAGGGCAGGGCAGACACAGCCAGGCACTCAGGACAGTGTTCCCGTGCCCAGCTGTGCACAGCACCTCCCACACACCCACAGTGCCCTCCTGCCCCCAGCACTGCTCTGTTCAGCCCCCTCTCCTTCCCTGAGCCTCTCCCTGGGCCTGGACATTTCCCTCCTGAGAGGAGCCTTGTCCCTGCCAGTGCTCACAGAGCCCATGCCACCCTCTGCGCCCTGGGCCCAGCCCTACAGAAACCTGCCTGTCTGCAGGGCCCGGCCTGGGGCAGGGTCTGTCTGCAGCTGGGCAAGGGCAGCTCAGGAGAGCCCTGCTGGGCCCTGCAAAGGGGATGCTGCTGCTGCTGCTGAGGGCTGAGGAGTGGCTGAAGGCCCTTTAGGAGGCTCGCAGCAGAGAGACTGACCACCCAAAGTTACAAATCAGGAGTCTCTGTAAATGATTAAACATGACTCTGATGATCCTAGGTGTCCCTTTCAACTCAGAATGTTCTGTGGTTCTGTGATTACAATTCCTGTTCTGCTTCACTCATCCTCTTTTGCCTATAATCAGAAGAGAAAAAAACCCCTTGCAACAGCGTTACAACAGTAAAGTAAAAACCAGACCTTTAGTGGAAACTTCCAGGTGTCTCAGTGGGAATGAGGAACACCCAGCCCCTGATTTCAACAATTGATTAGAGGTTGATTAATTAGGATATTTAACAGAAACATCGAATAGGAAATTCAGTATCCACAGCTACAAACCCCTGGGTCAACCCATTGGAGTAGGTCCAAGGGCTTCTTTGTGCCACTTTTTTTTCTGACTGCTCACACTCTGGTTTAAAAACAAAATGTTCATCTTGTAGGTCCACTTCCTGACAATAAGACTGGGCAGTATTTCAGGAATATATTTTGAAGCTTATTGTTCTAAAATCTAAGACAAAGGGTAGGAAATGTTGTAGAGTTAATTAAAGATTATAGTAATACAAGTATATAAAAGTAGTTGAATAGAGTCATAGTAGTTGAATAGAGTTGATTAAAGATGATAGTTTTATAACTACATAATAGTAGTCAACAGAGCTACGAATAAATGAAAAATGCATAAAAAGCAAAAATGTTTTTGTCATCACCCCAACTTTCCCATCCTTCTCCAAGCAGGAAATTGAAAACACTCTCAGGAAAGCTCCTGGTCTTTGCAGCAATACCAGGCTTAGCTTCCTTTGGCAAGTGTCCTCCGGAGCTGTGCCCAGGCTGGTCTGGAGCTGGGAGCAGCCCTGCCCCACACAGCCCCTCTCAGCAGCAGCACCTGCCCTGCTCAGGGTGGCTCCTTCCCCCCACAGCTTCTCCCCAGCGCTGGCAGCAGCTCCCCGGGCCAGCTGAGAGCTGTCCCTGGCAGGCAGCAGGGTCCCTGGCCCAGCGCAGCGCCCTGGGCTGCAGGACCCTGCTCTGCACGACAGCCCTGGGCACCCCTGGCTGCAGCCCCGGCTGCTCAGCCCTGCAGCAGAGCCCGGCAACAGGGAGCTGCCCTGTGCTGTGCCTCGGGTGCTGCAGCAGGGACACCCAGCCCTGCCCTAGGGCCACATGACTGCTCTGCAGCCATGCTGAGAGTCCTCCTGGAAGGGCCTTAAAGCTGTGGGATGTGCCAGCTTCAGGAGATCCCTGCAGGAGCTGCAGCTTCTCTTCCCCCAGCCTGGGAGTGACTCTTCCTAACGCTGCGAGGATTTCTCCCCCAGTGAGCCCTCAGTGAGCTCTGCTCTGTGCTGCCAGCCCAGGCTGAGTTGAAGCCCTCTGTGCCTGTGTGCTGTGCCCGGGGTGGCTGCAGGCAGTGCCCCAGCCCTGCTGGGCTGGGCACAGGAGCTGCTCCTGGGCAGAGCTGTCTCTCTGCAGCGCTGCCCTTGCCAGGAGCTGCCTCTGTGCCAGGAGCCCGGCCCAGCTCAGCAGCACAGACACGGCACAAGGGCTTGAGTGACCCTCTCCAGGCTCGTGCTGGGGCCCTGAACATCAGTCCCTGAGAGGGAGCTGGAGAAACCTCTCAAGAATTCAAAGTCAGAATCCAGCTCCAAAGTTTCTTGAAGTTTTACTGGGTCCCGCTGAGGGACACGACAGAGAAAGTGTCCCCAGGCCCCAGGCAGAGCAGAGAAGTGCAGGCAGTGATGACACGTGGGGACAAAGAGGAGCCAAGTCTTGGTGCCCTGGGCCACAGCAGCCTCTGTGCCACCAAGGGCCGTGAGGAGTCACCTTGTCCTGAGGCCCTGGGGCCTCCTGGCACAGCCCCGGCAAGGCTGGGCACTGTCAGCCCCTTGTCCTGCCCTCAGCATCCCCCTCCCATCCCAGTGGCCTCAAGGATGTGCTGGAAGGAGTCCCTGGGGAGCCTTGGTCAGGAATGGCCCTGGGGGCTCCTTAATGCTCCCAGGGACTGCAGGCTTTTCAAAGGACTTAGGGCTTTGCTTTTGCCTTGGAGTCTCAGAGAGGTTTGTGCAATCACGGCCTCCAGTTATCTGCTTTAATTAGTCCCTTGAGAGGCTTTGTCAGTAATGACACTCAGTGCACTCATTAATGCTTCAAAGCACTTCAGGTTTTTAAAGGTACTTGATGCTTCCCTTTTAAAACTGACTTTGTGAAAGGTTTGTGCCACTGTTGCCCAAATTATCTACTGTAACAAGTCCTTTGAGATTCTCAATCAGTAAAAGCACTCAGTGGGGCTCATCAGTAATTCCGGCTACTCAAGGTTTATACAAGGACTTTTTTTTGACACTGAGTCTGAGAGGTTTGTGCACTCGTGGCCTCCAATTATTTGCTCTAATCAGTCCCTTGAGATTTTTACTCAGTAACAACACTCGGTGGAGCTCATTCACGCTTCAAGGTAATCGGGGACATTTAAGCACTTCTTTTTGCCACTGAGTCTCTGAGAGGTTTTGGTGCAATCCTGGCCTCCAATTCTCTCCTCCAAGGACTCCATGAGGAACCTGTGCTGGGGATGGACCTCAGGGTGACCCTTTAATGCTTCCAGACACTTTGGGTTTTTCCTCTGACTTTGACTCCTGGAAAGGTTTGTGCAATCTCTTCTCAGGCCCTGAGGTTCCAGGGCTCAGCACCAAATGCATCACTGGGCTCATTAGGAGAAAGCAAGTCCTGACAAACCACAGCTGTGCCTTGATTTCCTTCTGGCCTGGTGCAGTTCCTTAGGAAGTCTTTTTTCCTAGAGTTATGGAGAAATATTTCAAAGAGCGTCGAAGGAATCAACACTCTTCAAAGGGGGTATTTTTCTCTTGAGAGCAGAGGTCATTGCAGCATTCAAGTGACTGATACTGATCCAGGGTCTCTCCTAAGGAAGTCTGGCCTGGTCAGAGGAGCTGTGCCTTGAGCTCTGATCCAGTTTGGACAACCATGCTCCACATTCCCTAACCCCATCCTGCCTCTCCTCACTTACCTGGGACCTGCTTTGCTCAGAGAACTGGGTTCACTCAGACAAAGAGAGGTTTTCTTCCTTTTTTAGCAATCAAAACCTCGTAAGTTCCAAACAATCTCCTCAATTTGTGGCAAGCCCAAGGTGTCACCAAGGAGGTTCCCCTTCCCCAAGGCAGAACCATGCAAGGAATGTTTTAGACACCAACGAAGATGTACAATAAACAAAAATTTAGAGTCGGCTGGAGGCAGAATTAGACCAACTCCTCAAGGACAGACAAGCTTTGAACTCCTTGCAAGTCAAAGCTCCAGGTGGGTTGTTGGGAGGTGTGTGAGTGAGGCAAGAGTGAGGGCAAGGGAAATGCAGAGAGCCCTGGAAGTGCTTCTGTGCACACAGGCTGTGGGGAAGGGCGCTGCAGCCCAGGCCTGGGCCAGGAGGGAGGCTGGATCATCATCCCAAGCTGCCCGGGGCCATGGCAAGGGGCTGTGGCCATGGACACTGGCCTGAGCCCAGTGCCTGGGCCCCTTGCCCAGGGCTGGTGTCAGTGGCCAGAGCCAGAGGGGATCCCTTGCTGGGGGCTGTGCCACGGCCACCTGCCCTGTGCCGCGCTGGCTGCTCAGGCGCCGCGGAACCAGCAGCAAACGCCGCTGCCAGGGCCAAAGGCAGCTCAGCCAGGCAGAAAGGGGCAGTGCTGGGCACTGGTTCCATGGCAACCCTCCCTGGGAGACCACACCTGGGTCACCTGTCCTGGCAATTGCCACGTAAACCTGGCTCATTGGGAATGCAATGGTGGACAAAGGTTTTAGGAGGGCCTGTCCCAACAGGACAAAGGGTGCTGGTTTTAAACTGAAGGAAGGGAGGTTCAGATGCGGAGAGATAAGGAAGAAATTTCTGAGCATGGGGCTGGTGATCCACCAGGACAGGCTTTCCCAGAGAGCTGGTCAGTGCCCCCTCCCTGGAAACATTCAGGTCCAGCTGGGACAGGGCTCTGAACAACCTGATCTGGTGAAAGATGTCCCTGCTCATCGCAGGCGTTTGGATGAGATGAGCACTGCAGAGCTCTTCCCATCCCAACCATTCCAGGATTGCATGGGGAGAAGGGGCTGCTGGCTGGACTCCATCCACTCCCTTGACTCCTCCTTGTCTCTGCTGGAGCCCACATCCAGCAGCCAAAGCCAGCCCCTTCTCTGGCCTTTCCCCCCCTGCCCCAGGGGCTGCCAGAGCCAGGGAGGCACAGGCGACCTTGAGGCTTTGCAGGGCTCAGGCACAGCGGCTGTGCCAGAGTCAGGGCTGAGGTGTCACTCTGCGGGCTGGGGCAGAGCCCAGGCAGAAATGAGCCCTGAAGCAGCAGCTGTGCAGTGGGGGCCAGCAGGCCGGGCTGCCAGGGGAGGCTTCTGGCCATGGCCTGGAAGCAGCTGCTGCTGCCAAGGTGCCTTTGGTGCCTCAGGCTCTCCCTGGCACAGCTCCCAGCACAGCACTCTGCACTTGTGCCCGAGCCCTTCACTGTGTTGGGGCTGGCCTGGGGCTTTTCCTGCAGCGGGACCTGCCCTGGTCATGACACAGGAAAGGCAGTTCCTCATGGAGCAGGAGGCTCTGCCTGGAACGGGCTCAAACAAGTCCAACAAGGCCCTGTTTGCTTCAAAATTGCTTCCTAGAGCACTATATTCTATATAATTGTTACAGTTCCTATACTGTGGAGTAAATAACTCTCTTTTTTCTATTTGCTCTGTTGTGTAAATAAATCTTTCTGTCTAATCCTGATCAGAATCAATCATAGCTGTATTTATGGAAATATATCTGGTATTGAATCGGTAATCCTGGGGGACAAATTGCATTGCAGTTCAATTCCACCTGTCCAGTCTTTTACATGTAAACCTTTGACAAAGTCTGGGACTAGGATTGGATCCAGCCACTCCCAGTCTCCTCTCTTAGATGGAATTTGAAAAGTCAGGCATCCTGGAGGGGTTTGAGGATCCATGGTGTCTGTTGGGTGTCATTTCTCCACCTCATGACTCAGCAGGAGTTTCTCCAATGAAGAAATGAAGCTTTTGCCTGGAGCTCCCACTCTGCCCATGACAGGAAGCTGTCAGAGTCTGTCCAAGGATGTGATATGCCTCACGACTGTCTCCAATGATTGAGGACTGAGACCCCAGACTCTGAAAGCAGCCCCTGGCCTGGCTGAGGTGGAACGCTTGCCAAGTCTCGGAGGACTGGTATGCATCTCCATGAGAACGGAGTGCAAGAACAATGGAACTGGTCACAGTGGACTGAGCCAAGGCTGCCTGTCCAAACTGGGCTGTCCGTACTGGAGGTACGGTTTGCAGCTTGTTCCTGAGCACTCAGCCTTTACACAGCTGGTTCCCGCTTTGGCTCTGTGCCCCTTGCTTTGCTTCCCGCCTTGACCAACCTATAGAACCTCTGGAGACCCCCGCTCACTTTTGTGATCACCCCACTGGAGAAGATCGCGTCTATAGGCATCGTTAGGCGTCGAAGACTCGACCCTCCACGTTCGTAGCTATAATCCCCGTCCCCTCTTTCTCTCTCTTTCCTACTATTTTTTATTTCTCTCCCCACTATGGCATTTGTTGGCACTAAATAAAGGTGCATTTTTGATGGAGTAAACTGAGTTGTTCCCTGCTGTGTCTTTTGCGCTCTGAGATCCCTAAAACGAACCATCAGGTTCCCTGCATATATTTGCGGACCCTGACATGAAATTGGCGTCACGGACAGGATCTTGATGGACAGAGGGGTTGCGGGTTTTGTATAGCTTGTAACAGGGGAAGGACCCTCGTCTCAGCCGCACCTAGCACGCCACTTCAGTGAGCGCTGTTAGAAAGCAAGGGGGGCAAGGGAAAATTCCCGCAAACTGTATACACCCAGGTGTATAGCACTCCCTGTCATCAGGATTTCACAAAAGGATCTCATTGTGCAAAAGATGGGACAGTAGTTAGTTTTTTTGGGGTTGGTTTTTTTGGGGTTTTGGGGTTTTTTTTTGTGTTTTGGGCTGCTTGGTGTAGTTGAGGAGACAACTCTTTGGAACTAAGGTGAACCTCCCAGGCAGTTTTGGTCTCCTCGCCCATTCCAGGGAAGCGAAGGGAAACACAGTTTTAGCTGTGCCTTTGGTGTAACTTGAAGCGTACCTCCCTGAGAGTGGTTTTGGTCCCTGCACAAAATGAGTGAAAAAGATAAGAGTGCATTTTATGCTTTGCTAGCAAAACATAGTGCTAGACCTTCTCCAGACGGAGAAAGGTGGGCACAGAATAATTGGTTTAACTTTGAAAACATTGTAGATAGAATATATTCTTTGCAACATGATGCTAGATACAAACTGGGCAGAAATAAAACCATTCTTTGCTCAGTTTTGGGGGCCTGTCTTTCGGCAGCCATAGAAACCCGTTTTGAGCGGGTAAGTGAAGAAAAAGCAGTCATAGAAGCCCTGCAGAATTTGGTAGAAGCTTTGCAAAAACAATCAGAACAGGAAAGAAATCAGATTTATTTGCTGCAGATTTCCCTTGCAGAAGAGCGAAGCAAAAATTTAAAATCTGCAGATTTACCCACAGAAATAGAAGGAAAGGAGACATACAACATTAAACAAATATACCCTCAGAAAGAATTAGTACACATGCAAAACTGTGAAGAACACTGTTGCTCCAACTTGAGACCTCTCATTAAAACAGAATATAATTATATAAATGAAGAGGATCATGATCCCCACATAACCACCAAAGAAATACCATACACAGCCACTGCATTAGCTAAATTAAAGAAAGAATACTCCCGCCTCCCTAGTGAATCAGAGACGGAGTATGTTTTCAGAGTTTCCCTCACAGGGGGCGACCAAATTAAATGAAGTGAACAAGAAGCAAGTGGCTACTGGGGACATGGAGTTTTCTTAACAACAGGAAACACACATGCTCCATGGTCCCTGACAGCGTGCAGCTCACTGGGCAGGGGGGTTAAACCCCCTTGAGAGGGGCGACCCTCTGGCAATAGTCGGCACCTCAGACCAACTCCTAGAAAACATACACAAAGCTGCATGCTTGCAAATGATACAGGAAAGAAAATTAATCTCTGGCTGTGAGTCACCAATGCAACAGCCTGTCAAACCTGAGATTATGACCCCTTTAATTCGAGGTCTGCCAGAGTCTCTTAAACCAACAGCAATTCTTCTTCAAAAAACAATAGCATCTATCGCTCCGGTAGATAGACTGGAAAGATTTCTTGGCCATACAAGAGATCAAACTGGTTCCACTGACTCCTCACCTTTCACAACTCCTAGCACACAATCTAACAGCAGTCATAAACTTTAGACATGGAGGGAGGTAGCAGAGGAGTTAATAAGTTACAGTAGAAAATATGGACCAGTGAAGTACTCAGAGGACAAACCAGAAAAACCCAGAGGAGTCAGGCACATTGCTTCTCCTAATGAAAAACCAGAAAAGGGAAAACAAATTTCCAGCCGGCAGCAGCTGTGGTTGCTAGGGCTGAAAAGGGGAGTTCCACGAGAAGTAATGGATAAATTGCTGTATGATAAATTGGCTAAAATAATTTCCAATTGGCCCTGTCCCAAACCTATTGTGTTGGAATCATCCAACCAACAACCCAGTGCACCTCCTCTTCCACAAGCCTTGGGCAAGTAGCCACAACATTCCCCAACACAGGTTTTAAGCAATGAGACACAGCATGCTCTCTCCCTGCTTCAGGGAAGTGAAACACACCAACCTCCTTTAAACTAGAAACTCCGTTTCTTGATAGTGAGCGAAGAAACGGAGACTGGATGTTTTTGAGGAAGCTCACAAAGGACCCGAGAACAGGGGACATATTGATTACAGCAATAGTTGGCCCCAAACAAATATTAATAGCTTTTGTTGTGGACACAGGGGCCCAAATCAGTGCATTGAAAATCACACACGCCCAAAAGTGTGGGCTTGTTCCCAGCAAAAAACGATGTTGTGTTTTAAATGCCCTGGGAACTACAGAGTCTATGAGTATGGCTCTAGTAAAACGCACACTGCCCGGAGAAGACAACCCAATAGCTGTCTAAATGGTCATTGGAAACATTCCTGACAGTTTGTTAGAGATGGATATACTTGCTGGGAGACAATGGGAAGACTCAGAAGGCTTTCTCTGGTCTTTCGGAGCTCCCAGCCTTAACATCAGGCTGCTACAAACAGCTCCTTCCCTACCGTTCAGCAAAATCACTTCTGTGAAACAATATCCTTTACCCTCTGGTGCTAAAGATGGCGTCAAGCCAGTCATTCAGGAATTGAAAGATCAAGGAGTAATTGTTAACACTCACAGCGCTTTTAACTCACCAATCTGGCCAGTTAAAAAACCCAATGGAAAGTGGAGACTGACAGTTGATTACAGACGGCTTAATGCCAACACAGACCCTCTTACAGCAGCGGTCCCAAATGCAGCTGAATTAATAATATCAATTCAGGAGAAAGCTCACTCTATTATGGCAACAATAGATGTTAAAGACATGTTTTTCATGATACCCATACAACAAGAAGATAGGGACCGTTTTGCCTTTACATGGGAGGGACAGCAATATACCTTCACACGTCTACCCCAAGGGTAGCGACACTCCCCCACTTTAGCCCACCATGCTTTAGCCCAAGAATTAGAAGAACTATCTAAACCTGGCACTGTAGCTGTTTACCAAACCATAGATGATATTTTAGTGGGAGGGGAAGAAAAAGAAGTAGTGGAGGATGTTCAACAGAAAATAATTTCCCACTTAGAAAGCCTTGGTTTGCAGATCCCCTCAGAAAAAATACAAAAACCTTCTCAAGAAGTAAAATTTTGAGGCATCTGGTGGAAAGGAGGTATGACATGCATCCCACCAGACACCCTAACTTCTTTAGATCAAATCAAGATGCCCGAATCTAGAAAAGAACTCCAACAAGCTCTAGGACTGTTGGTATTTTGGAGAAAACACATTCCAGATTTTTCAATTATTGCCAGACCTCTTGATGATTTGTTGAGAAAGGGAGTAAAATGGGACTGGAGCCCTTCTCAGGAAGAAGCATTACAATTGTTGATTTTTGAAGCCACAGCTCATCAGGCCCTAGGCCCTATCCACCCAGCAGATCCTTTTCAGGTAGAATGGGGATTTGCTGCCTCAGGATTGTCAGTACATATATGGCAAAGGGGTCCTGAAGGCCCAATCAGACCTGTTAGCTTCTACTCCCGTGGCTCGAAAGATGCTGAAAAAAGATATACAACTTGGGAGAAAGGTTTATTTGTTGTTACCCAAGCTCTCAAAGAAGTAGAAAAAATCACAAGAAAACAACCAGTTGTGTTGAGAGGTCCCTTTAAAGTCATTAAAATAGTGATCACAGGGACTCCACCTCCTGAAGGGGTAGCACAACGAGCCTCAGTAAGGAAATGGTATGCACAAATAGAGCATTCTAATAACATCTTTTCAATTACTGAAGGCGCTGTGAAAAATTTACCAATACAAGACACAGAGAATCTGAATAGCAGCCAAGACAAACCTGCCTCAGTTCTTAAAATAGCCCCTCCCTTCTCCCCTGAGCAAACAGCACATTCATGGTTTACTGAGGCCTCAGCTAAGCGTGAAGGAAAAGTGTGGAAATACAGAGCTGTAGCTTTGCACACTTCTTCTGGAGAGCGGATCATTACAGAAGGGGAAGGCAGTGCCCAAAGTGGGGAACTTAGAGCTGTTTGGAGTGTTTTCCAGAGGGAGGCACAAAACACCTCTCTTGTCTGTATTTACACTGACTCCTATGCTGTATATAAGGGCTGCACTGAATGGCTGCCTTTCTGGCAACAGAATGATTGGGAAGTTAACAGAATTCCAGTGTGGCAGAAAGAAAAGTGGCAAGAAATTTTACAAATTGCAAGTCAAGGGAATTTTGCTGTAGGGTGGGTAGCCTCTCACCAGACAGATGATAATACAGCAGGAGAATGGAATAACAGAGTTGATGAATTAGCAAAATTAAGTCCTCTGAAAAAGGATGAAATCACTGAAGATTGGGAGCACTTATTAGAATGGCTGCATGTAAAACGACAACACACAGGTACAAAAGATTTATACAAGGAAGCTCATGCCCGGGCTTGGCCCGTTACCAGAGAAATGTGTAACACCTGCATTTCAGCCCGTGAGCAGCGTCGCAAACGGCTAGAAAGACATCCTTTAGAGGATGACCCACTACACTTGAGGACAGGTAAAGGCTTATGGGATGCATGGCAGGTAGATTACATGGGTCCCTTTAAGCAATCAGGAGGTAAACATTTTGTGTTAGTGGGGGTTGAGATTACATCTGGATTAGTTCAAGCCGAGGCATTTAAAAGGGCTACAGGGGAAAACACTGTTAAAGCATTGCAGATATGGTTCGGGACTTTCCCAAAACCACAGGAAATTCAATCTGATAATGGGTCACACTTTACTGCTAAAGTAGTACAGGAATGGGCAAAAGGTGAAGGGATAAAATGGACTTTTCACACTCCCTATTACCCTCAAGCTAACGGAATTGTAGAAAGGACTAACGGTCTTTTAAAACGACTTCTGAAACCACAAGAGGGAGGCTGGGATGGCCGGTTGCATAAAGCTGTGCAAAGTGAAAATGAAAGATGGGGGGTAAATGGGTGCCCCAAAATTACTGCTTTTTGCCCAAATCCTCTGAGCTTAATCTCCTCACAAAGAGGACCAAATGATCCCGAAAATCCAGTTCATTACCCGGGACACCCTGTTTTGGTAGACCTCCCTACGGTGGGAGAAGTACCACTTGTGTTGAAAACTTCTCTGAATAAAGTTGCGTGGATAGTATCTGATGCCTTAGGAAAAGAACATCGGATAAATACCTGCTGGATAATTCCATCGTTTTAATGTTCTGCCCTTAGGTGGCAGATTTTTCTGTGTTTTGCTATTGCAGGAGAACTCTGAGGGGACACTTCAAGTGACATGAAAACAAAATAACCATGTTAATATTATTAATACTTCTCTGTATCCTGCCACACTCCCATGGCCAGGAGGCAGCTGAGTGGCCGTGGTCTGAAGCCACTGTTAGATATACCAGTACTCAAGAATCACATCCCAGAAGTCGTCACCTGAACCTGGCAACCTCAGGGTATCATGGTGGTCCACGTGAGTGGGGATGGGATAAGAATGAACGGGTTACAACTCTAAATGGAACAGTTGGTTTGGGGATATTTTTGTGGGCGGATGTTGGGATCGGGATTGTGTGGGGCTGGGTGGGTGGGATGTGGTTTGATAGTAAATCAAACTTGGAGAGTTCTTGATCACATGGACTGGGATTTCACAGGCTGGACCATCTGGATCAGAACCATAGAGACTGGGATCATCTGGACCGGGGTGGCCGCCTCGGAACGATGCGAACCGAGGCGGTCCCGCCCGGCCCAGGGCAACCTCCCCGTCCCTCCCAGTCCCGCCCGGGGGCGCGGCCAAAACTCCCCGGAGCGAACGCGGCGGTCCCGGAGCGACCCTGGAGCCGATCCCGGAGCGATTCCGGGTCCGATCCCGGTCCCTGTTTCGGCCTCGGTCTCAGTCTCGGTCCCGGAGCGCTCCCGGTGCTGATTCCGGTCGCGGTGCCGATCTCGATCCCGGAGCGGTGCCAGTCTCGGTGCCAGTGCCGGTTCCAGTTTCAGTCCTGGTCTCAGTCTCGGTGTCGGAGCGGTGCCGGTGCCGTTTTTGGTCCCGGAGTGCTCCCAGTGCCAATCCCAGTCTTGGTCCCGGAGCGGTGCCAGTCTCGGTTCCGGATTCGGTCTCGGTCTTGGTGCTGGTGCCGTTTCTGGTGCTGGTCTCGGTCTCGGTGCCGGAGATTTTAGGGTCTTTTGGGTGATTTTAAGCCAAACCGGGCCCTTTTAGGACCGCGCGTTCCCTTGACCCCGCTCATTCCCCCTCAGAATTCCCGCCGTTTCCTGGACCCCGCCCCTTTCCCCTCCCAGTTCCCGCCCTTTCTCTGACTCCGCCTCGTTCCATTCGTTCCCCGCCCTTCATTGGCCACGCCCCTTTTTCCCTTGGGCCCCGCCTATCTGCTGGCGCGTTCCGTCCAGCGCATGCGCAGACGACCCAGAGGTGGCTCTCCCGGGCGCCGCCATCGTTGTTCCCGGTCCCCCGAGCCGGCTCCGGCGTGTCCGAGACCTGCGGTGGGGGAATGGGGGTCTATAGGGGATCTATAGGGGATCCATAGGGGATCTATAGGGGTCTGAGAGGACCTGGAAGTCTCCTTAGAGGATTTGGTGGGGGATCTGCAGGAGATTTGGGGCGGTCTGTAGGGGCTTTAGGGCGGTCTGGGGATCCCTAAAGGGGGCTGGGCGGGTCTCGGGGCTCTATCGGGGTCTGGGGCTCTGTAGAGGGTCCAGCGGGGTCCGTAAAGGGGCTCCGGGCGTCCCTAAATGGGGTCTGGGTGTCTGTGGGGGATTTGGGGGGTCTCTGTGGCGTTTTGGGGGGTTGGGGGGTCTGTAGGGGATCTCTAGGGGTCAGCGGGAGCCTGTAGCGGGTCCGGAGAGGTCTGGGGGTGTCTGTGGGTCCCTGTGGGGGATTTGGGGGGTCTGGGGGGGTCTGGAGGTCCCCAGGGGGGTCTGAGGGGATATGTAGGGGCTCGATAGAGGGTCCGGGGGCGCCTGGGGGACCCTATAGGGGATCTGGGGTTCTCTGCATGGGATGTGAGGGGGTCTGGGGGAGTCTTGGCATCTCTGTAGTGGAGTTTTGGGGCCCATAAAGGAAATTTTTGTGAATTTTTGGCTCTGTACAGCTAATTCTTGGAAATTTGGGGTCCAAATTGGGCAATTTTGGGCGCTCCGTTGGGATTTTTATTTTGAATTTTGGGGCCTCTGTTAGGAATTTTGGGGAATTTTGGAGGAATTTTGGGTCCAAACGTAGGAACTTGTGGAATTTCCTGTCCAAGCGTGGGAATTTTGGGTAATTTTGGGTCCTAACTTGGGAATTTGGGGAATTCTTTTTCCTAGATATCCTCTTCAAGTTCTCGGTGAGTGGCAGCACGGCACGGGCAAGTCCTGCCTGCTGCACAACTTCATTGAGAGCAAGTGTAGGAATTTCTGTGAATTTTCAAGGATTTTGGCAGTTCTAGGGGGTCGTGGGATTTTTGGGAATTTTGGAGGGATTTTTTTTCATTTTGGGGGACGTCTTGTGTATTTTGAGGGGATTTTTGAGGTATTTTTAGGACTTTGGGGTGGTGTTTTTGCATTTTTAGAGTGTTTTCTGTTGCTGTTTGCGGGCTTTGGGGAATAATATATTGGGAATTTTGAGAAATCTGAGGAGTTGGGGGATTTTTAGATAATTTTGGAGAATTTTTGGGGAGTTTGGGGGGGGGTTAAAATATTTCTGGACATTTTTAGGGTTTGGGGTTTTTTTTTCTTCTTTTATTTTCTGTGTGATTGTTGTTGGTGTTTAGGGAAATTTTTAGACTTTTTTTGGAATTTGGGAAATTCTGGGTAGTCTGGGAAATTTTGGGAATATTACTGGAATTTTTGGAGGTATTTCTGGGTTTTTTTCTTTTTTGAGCTATTTTGAGGCTTTTTTCAGTTTGTTTTTTTTCTATAGTTTTCCTTTTGTATGCAATTTTGGGGGAATTTTGGTTTTTTTTAATTTTTTGGGAATTCTGTGTCTCCGGGCTCTCCCCCATCCTGCGGCATTTTGGGCAATTTTCTGTCACTCTTGGGTCATTTTTGGTCACGCTTTGGGTCATTTTCAGCCATATTTTGTAATTTCAGTGGCATTTCTAGTCAGTTTTGGGTCATTTGGGGGCCATTTTGTGGCCATTTTCTGTCACTTTTCGGGCATTTTTGGTCTCTTGAGGGGCGTTTTTGGTGCCGTTCGAGCCATTTTTTGCCGGTCTCAGTCCCGGTCTCCGGGCGGTGCCGGTCCCGGTGCCGGTCCCGGTGCCGGTCTTGGTCCCGGAGCGCTCCCGGCGCCAATCTCGTTCTCAGTCCCCGTCCCTGGGCGGTGCCAGTCTCGGGGCTGGTTCCGCTGCCGCTCTCGGTCCCGGGTCTCGGTCCCAGTCCCGGAGATTTTAGGCGGGTTTGGGTAATTTTAGGCCAAACTGGGCAGGTTTAGGGTGGATTTTCGGCCCCTTTGGATGATTTTAGGCCAAATCTGGTGGGTTTTCGGGTGGGCTTTAGGTACATTTCATTGATTTTAAGCCAAACTAGGTCTTTTCAGGGTTGATTTGACGCCCTTTTTAGGAGTTTTAAGGGGTTTTTTTGCCATTTTGTGTGGATTTAAACCAGTCTGGGCAATTTTAGACGACATTGGTTGGTTTTAGACCCCTTTAGATGATTTTATCCCCAACGGGCTGATTTTAGACCGAACCCTGTGGCTATAGGGTGGCTTTTAGTGCCCTTTGGGTGATTTTAGGCCACTTTGTGGGGATTGCAGGCCTCTTAGGGTGATTTGAGGCCAAACCTGATCCGTGTGAGGGTGGATTTTAGGCCCTTTTGGAGAAATTTAGGCGCATTTTGGAGATTTTAAGCGAAACCGGGCGGTTTTAGGACCGCGCGTCGCCTTCGCCCCGACTCTTTCCCCTCACGATTCCCGCCCTGTCCCTGACCCCGCCCCTTTCCCGTCCCAGTTCCCGCCCTTTCCTTGGCCCCGCCCTCCCAGGCCGGGCCCGGGCCCGGGGGAGGAGGAGGAGGGAGGGAGGAAGAGGCGCAGCGGTGGCAGGAGCGGGAGGAGAAGACGAGCGGAGGGAGCGGCGGCTCCAGCGCTGCCTGAACTGGCGGCACCGCCGGGATCATCGCCCCCATCCCGCAGGGGGCCGGGGAGGGGGAGCTCGCCCCAAATATCCCGGGGGGTCCCTGGGTTTGGGGTTTGTTGGGGGGATGTTTGGAGCTCGCGGGGATCCAAAGCCGAGCAGCAGATGCCCCTCGGGGGGACATCGGGCGCTCCCCGGGAGGTGTTTTTGGGGTGTCCCGGTGTCGGCAGAGCCCCGGCGGTGGCGGGGGGACACGGGGTTTGGGGAGCCCGGGAGAGCCGCCGCTTCCCTGAGCGGGAGCCCAGAGAGAGGAGAGCCCAGAACCGCAAAGCGGGGACCCCGAGGGGAGGGGGACCCCTGGGATTGCCGGGACCCCGTTAGGGGCTGGAGGGGCGGGATGGCTGGGAAGGGGGTTCGGGAGTCACGGTGCTGGAAGTGGCTGCTCCCGGTGTAAGCCCAGTCACTCCCAGTATCCGTAGGTGGGGAGACAGAAGAGGGGGGAGCTTTAAGGGTTCCTGGGACTCGCCGCAGCCCGGGGAGGGCAGGCACCGAGCAGACGGGGGATCTCCTTCCCCTTCCCTGTGACACGGAGGCAAATCCCATCCTGTCCTTGTCCTTCCTCCCCCAGACAAGGAGCCGAGCATGGAGAGCAGGGAGAACAAATCCCCGCGGCAGAAGCTCGTGGCAGAGGCCGTTTTGAGCGGCTCCACGGGGCAGGAATGCAATGGAGAGGAAAAGGGACGGAGATCCCTGAGGAGGAGGGGCTGCAAACGCAGCTGGCGAGGATGTGAGGAGGAAAGAGCCAGGCCGGGCCGGGAAGGCGGCCGGAGATGGAGCCAGAGCTCAGAGCTGGTGGTCCATGAGCAGCTTCGTGATGGGGAGAAGCCCCACAAGTGCTCCGAGTGTGGGAAGAGCTTCAGCCAGGCCAACAGCCTGATCTGCCACCAAAGCATTCACACAGGTGAACGGCCCTACGAGCGTGGGGAATGTGGGAAGAGCTTCAGACAGAGAATCAACCTGATCCAGCACCAGAACATCCACACTGGGGAAAGGCCGTACAAGTGTGGGGAGTGTGGGAAGGGCTTCAGGGGCAGAGCCAACCTGAACTTCCACCAAAGGATCCACACTGGGGAGAAGCCCTACGAGTGTGGGGAATGTGGGATGAGCTTCAGCCAGAGGTCCAGCCTACTCCGCCACCAGATGTTCCACACAGGGGAACGACCCTACGAGTGTGGGGAATGTGGGAAGAGCTTCACAGAGAGAGCCACCCTGACTGAACATCAGAACATCCACACTGGGGAAAGGCCGTACACGTGTGGGGAATGTGGGAAGGGCTTCAGGCAGAGAGCCAACCTGAGGCTACACCAAAAGATCCACACTGGGGAGAGGCCCTATGAGTGTAGGGAATGTGGGAAGAATTTAATCCAGAGTTCAAGTCTGATCAGCCACCAAAGCATCCACACCGGAGAGAGACCCTATGAGTGTGGGGAATGTGGGAAGAGCTTCAGTCTGAGGTCCAGTCTGATCTTTCACCATAGAATCCACACTGGGAAAAGGCCCTACAAGTGTGGGGAATGTGGGAAGAGCTTCAGGCGGAGCTCCCACCTGATCCTCCACCAAAGGACCCACACCGGGGAACAGCCCTACGAGTGTGGGGAATGTGGGAAGAGCTTCAGCCAGAAAATCAACCTGATCCAGCACCAGAACATCCACACTGGGGAAAGGCCGTACAAGTGTGGGGAATGTGGGAAGGGCTTCAGCCACAGAGGCAGCCTGAGCTTGCATCTAAAAATCCACACTGGGGAGAGGCCCTACAAGTGTTGCCAGTGTGGAAAGGGGTTTCGGGTCAGCAGCAAGCTCCTTGAACACCAGCAGACACACACAGAGGAGAGGCCCTTCCGCCGCCCTGACTGCGGGAAGGGCTTCAGGCACAACCCCAACCTCATCATCCACCGGCGCATCCACACTGGGGAGAGGCCCCAAGAGTGTTCCCAGTGTGGGAAGAGCTTATCACAGAGCTCAGCCTTGACCCAACACCAACCAAGGCAGCATCAGGAAAGCCCTGCCAGTGCCCCCGGTGCAGAAAGAGCTTCGAGCTCTGCTCCAGCTCCAGCCCCCACTGGAGGAGCCACATTGGGCAGAGCCCCGGTGACCCACATTCCCTGTGTTCCGTGTTGGGAAGTCACCTTGCCGATTATCCTTTTGATTAGACCTTAGTTATTTTCTCTTCTCCCTCTCTTTGTACTGCAAAAGCCAAGAGAGATTGTAGCCCTGCTTTCATGCCTGAGATCTTTTGGTTTTGTGAAATTCTTTTCTCAGGGAATTTTCTGTAAACAAGAGGAGTGTTTTTCTAAAAACTGTAGCATTGTTTTTCATTCCTTTTCCTAGGAGAGACTTCTTCTTGATGTCCCTCTGGTCTGACCAGTGTGATTGATGAGGTTTGTCTTTTTGTCACCAATCAGATTGGTCTGTGTAAAATACTAAGGGAGACACATTCGAAAAACTAAAGGAGTCATTTTCAGCCTTGGGAAGCTCCGAGTCTCCCAGCTCGGTCCCGCCCAGTCCCGCCCGGAGGCGCGGCCAAAACTCCCCGGAGCGATCGCGGCGATTCCGGGTCCGATCCCCGTCCCGGTTTCGGGCTCGGTCTCAGTCTCGGTCTCGGATCAGCGCCAGTGTCGGTGCTGGTTCCGGTGCCGGTCTCGGTCTGTCCCGGAGCGCTGCCGGTCTCGGTTCTGGCCGCAGTCCTGGAGCCTTCCCGGGGCCGGTTCCGAAGCGCTCCCGGTGCCGGTCGCAGTGTCGGTCGTGGTCTCAGTCTTGGTCCCGGTACCAGTTCTGGTGCCGGTTTTGGTCTCGGTCTCGATGTCGGTCCCAGTGCCGGTGTCTGTGCGGGGCCGGTCTCAGTTGCGGTGACGGTCTCAGCCTTGGTGTTGCTGCGGGTTCCGGTGCTGATCTTGTCTCGGTCTTGGTCCCGTTCCCGGAGATTTTTGGCCCATTTGGATGATTTGAAGCTAAACCTGGTGGATTTACGGTGGATTTTCGGCACAATTGGCGATTTTAGGCGAAACCGGGCGGTTTTAGGACCGCGCGTTCCCTTGACCCCGCCCCTTTCCCGTCCCAGTTCCCGCCCTTTCCTTGGCCCCGCCCTCCCAGGCCGGGCCCGGGCCCGGGGGAGGAGGAGGAGGGAGGGAGGAAGAGGCGCAGCGGCAGCAGGAGCGGGAGGAGAAGACGAGCGGAGGGAGCGGCGGCTCCAGCGCTCCCTGAACTGGCGGCACCGCCGGGATCATCGCCCCCATCCCGCAGGTGGCCGGGGAGGGGGAGCTCGCCCCAAATATCCCGGGGGGTCCCTGGGTTTGGGGTTTGTTGGGGGGATGTTTGGAGCTCGCGGGGCTACAAAGCCGAGCAGCAGATGCCCCTCGGGGGGATCATCGGGGGCTCCCCGGGAGGTGTTTTTGGGGGGTCCCGGTGCCGGCAGTGGCTGCTCCCAGTATGAGCCCAGTCTGTGAAAAACAAGGTTCACTTTCTATGTAAATTTTCAGAAACAGGTTTAATAGAAAATGAGTCAGTTAGGAGATAAAAAAAAAGCTAAGTACGTTTGGCCGGTTGACTTGGCATTTAGCCAAGTCCACACTCTGCTGTATCAGAGTCATTCTTTAAATACCATTTCCATTGTATCAACCTGTTGAATGTTCATATTTTTCCATAAACTAGTTTCCATATTCCGGGAACTGTTTTGCATGGTCCCTCCTTGGGTCCGCTGTTTTAGGGCATGCGTGTTTCTTGGCTGTGTCTTCATTATCACCTCCAGCTTGGGCCTTGGTCCATACTTTCTTCAGATGGTAGATGCTGATAGTTGGTATCTCAATAGCAGAGTCTCCTTTACATGTTCACTAGATGTTATCCCAACCAAACAGACAGTTTAAGCATACTATATCATCTAGTACCTCTATGCCTAATTTTCTTTACTAATAGCAGAACTAAAAAAAACTTATATCATTACACAATATTCTTAACCATATAGAACACATCTTGCAAAAAGCCAAGTTTATAATATGCATTTATAACACCGGTCAGTCCCAGTATGAGCCCAGTCACTCCCAGTACCCGTAAGTGGGGAGACAGAAGAGGGGGGAGCTTTTTGGGTTCCTGGGACTCCCAGCAGCCCGGGGAGGGTGGGGACTGAATAGATGAGGGACCCCAATAAAAGTGTGACCCCCCAACAGCTGGGACAGGGGGGAACCAGTTTGGGCCTTGGAGCTGCAGGTGGACACAGGCAGCTGCTTCTGCTCCCTCTGTGTGTCCCCGTGTTCAGCAGTGCTGCTCCATCAGTCTGTGCCCAGCAACGGGGAAAAGCCTCAGCCCTGCAGGACCAGCGGGAAGGGAGCTGCTCCATACAGGAACAGGAAACAAAGGAAACACATTCTTTAGGATGTGTTTTCTGTTAAAAAAAAAAAAAAAAAAAAAAAAAAAGAAAAAAAAAAAAAAAAAAAGAGAAAAGAGAAAACCGGAAAAAATACAAAAGATGAAAACTGCCCCAAAACCGTGTAGTTAAAAGTCTTCCATAAGTGTGGATTAAAAAGATGTAAGTGATGTTTTGAAATGAGAACTCAGTTGCTTTGTAAATGTGCTCGTGGCAAGGATTCATCAGCTGCATTCTTTTGCAGATGTTGGAATTATTTCCTAATATGAAGTAAATTTAAACTTAAAGCAATAGGAAATTGAAAGATGGATTGTGTACGACTGCATCTTGAGTGTAAAAATTTGGCAGTTTGAAACTTGGAGCAAAAGTGTTGCAAATGAAAGTTTTAAATCCCAATGGATTGTGTGACAGCAGTTTTTCCTATACGATGTGTAGCAGCCCAAGGATTTCATCAGTGGGGTGGTGGGTGCTTTTAGCTTTGTCCTGTGCCACTCTGGGATGTCATGAAACAGGACTTCACCTGCCACCAGCCCGCGTTTCCCTCTGCCACCCCAGCTCCGTGGACCTTGTGTCCCCCAAAGCAGACACAAAGTTTTCCTGCTGCTCTCCCTTTGCACAAATCCACAGAGAGCTGGGATTGTTCCAAGTCTTGTCTCTCCATTGTGCCATATTCCAAAAGAACCAGCAGCCCATCCCAATGAATACAGCGAGTTACACTGATGGTTGTCAGCTCCATTTCCTGCCTAGAAATCCTGAAACTGCTTCTAAATGCTGCTCTCCTCAGCTCTTAGACACCTACTCACACAAAGCTGGGAAAAAATCCCCTGGCTTCTGGCTTACAAGTGAGCCAAAGTTAGAGCGCTGTGGAAAATCTCTATCCATCCCTATCCTTTTAATACATCTGTATGTGAGGTGTGCATGGATGTGTCTTGTATAGAAAGGAAGGAGTGCACAAGCACCGTGCCCGACACTTTCCCTCTCTGTGTTCATTCCATACCCATGGGTACAAAGACATTATGGAAACCCTGGCGCAGACAGAGCCTTCTGTGCATGGATACAGAGACATCCAAGAGCCCCTTGGTCATCCTGCTGGAAGGACGACAAAAAGGGAGTGGGAACTCAGCAGTGAGGAGAGCTGAGGGCTGGAGAGCAGCTCTGAATGACACTAAAATGTCTCTGGGCCACTGAGACATTGCTACTCTTCAGCCAGTGACAGTCCCTAAGCCTGGGACTCAGTCTTCCTCATGCTGAGGGGCACCAAGGAAGGCAACAGTGTGATGGAGACTGGCATGGGCTGGGAACTCACTGGGGAAAAATAGAGAGCATTGTGAAGGAAAAGGCAGGTGGAGGACAGAACTGTTCAGAGAAGAGCTGAGCTACAGCTTGAGCAAGCTTAAAAATGTCATTTGGGCCCATCCCAGATTGATTTCATTTCAGAAGGTATTGAAGAAGTTTATTTTTTGGGCGGTATCATGTTTTCTCTTGGAGATGTACACTGCAAACTTGAGCCGCATTGCCAAAATGCTCAAGGCAAGTCTCTGCTGCAGGGCACACCGTTTCTTCTTTGGCTGATTCCGGCCCGGTGCTGAGCCCAGCAGAGCCCTGGCAGAGCCCAGAGCAGCCTCAGCACCCGCAGAGCCCGGCTGCAAGGACAGAAACCAGAAACCGCCCGTCAGCTGAAGGCTCCTGTGCCCTTGTCCCAGCCGCCCGCGGTGCCCAGGCCACGCTGGCCGTGCTCAGGGCTGGGCCCAAAGCTGCCCATCAGTGCTGGCAGGACGTGTGCCCAGCCTGCAGCCAGCCACGGCGCATCCAGCCCTCAGCAGCTGCCCAGAGCAAGATGCTCCTCTGCTGGCTGCCATCTCCCAAAAGCTCTTACCCCACCTGTGCCAAGAAGACGGGGACCCACCTCACGCCATCCGCCGCGGGAAGAAAAGCTGCTCCCAAACCACGTCCTCAGCCTTCTCCAAGGGCGCGGCCCATCCACGCCACAGCTGGTCCCAAGCACTTCCCAATCCAAACTGGACACCACCTAGAACACTTCCTTTAGAAAAACAAGCAACAAATTAACAGACAAAAAGGGGATACAAGGGAAAAGGTAAAAGATGTGATCTCTGTCAGGGGCTTGAGGAAGGGCCAATTCCGACATGCTTGGGAAAAACCCACCCACCAGTGAGGGAAGCCCATGCTTTCACTCTTCCCCCCTGCACTGCCCCCCAAAATAATGGTGATCCCAAAGCAAACAAGGGCAGTGGAGCAGCCCAAGCCCTTCCTTGCCTGCAAAGCAAAGCAGCCCATGGACAGGCTCTGGAGTCCCACCTCTGCTCCCACCTGGGGGGTTTGTTTGTGTCGGGCTGGCTGCCCCAGCCCCAGCCCAGGGCACGGTGGGTGGTGGGGGCTGTTGGCAGGGCCAGGAGCCAACTCCCATTTTGTAACCACCCCAGCCTGTGCCCCCAGCCCTGCCAAAAAGCAGCTTGGCAGCCCACTGAACAATCAGTTGGACCTGCCCCAGCAAAGAGAGGAACCTGTGGTTCCTGGACAGGCCGTGCAATGCCCAAATCTGGGAGCATCCCCCTGTGCGTGGACTCATCTGCAAATTGGCTAGGGAGCCTGGCTTTGAAGAAGGTGCCAGAATCGAAGTCAATCATCTTCACCTTTGTGGTGGCCAGGTCCCAGAAGAGGTTTTCATCCTTGATGTTGTCCTCGCTGTCTCCAGCAGCAGCAGCCCCACCTTTTCCAGCTTCTCCAGGGGCTCCTTCTCGTTCCCTGGGGGTGAGACCAGGCTCTCAGGGCTCTGCCCAGGGCCCCAGCTGTCAGTGAACCAGGACAAGCAAAACCAGCCTGGATGGCAGCCACCAGTGCTGGGCAGAGCAGCTCGGCTCCAGCACGAGGGCTGCCTGTGCCCATCCCATGAGCCCTGCGCAGTGACACAGGCAGGACAAAAAGTCTGGGTTGCTCTGCTTCTGATCGCCGAGGCATGTGTGCAGCTGGAACTTACCAGGGCCCTGCATCAAAGTGTGCCTGTGGCTCGCTCCCTTCTTCTATGGCAGGTGAGTATCCTGCATCCAAGGATCACAGAACAGGTCTTCTAATGAGGGCCTGTCCAAGGAGTGCACTGATAAACACCACCTGATCAGATCTTGGCAATCTGGGGAGAGAAACCAGAAGCCGCCAGTCAGTTGGAGAAAGCTCCTGTCCCACTACTCCCATGCCCAGGCCATGCTGCATGTGCTCAGAGCTGGGCCTAAACTTTCCCACCAATTCCCTGTTTTGGAGGAGATTAGGAGAGCAGGACATGTGCCACCTCCTCAGCAGCTGCCAAAGCAGGATGCTCACAAGCCAACTGCTGTTTCCCAGCACTGGTATTCCCCCCGTGCCCAGAGATGAGCATCCACCTTGAGAGAGCCGTTGTGGCAGGGAGAGCTGATGGCCCCAGCTGATCTTCTGACCCCTCCTGAAAGGGTGTCTTCCACAGACCATCTGGTGCAGCAGGATGCCCAGGGACCAGATGGTAGCTGGCTCGCCATAGTACCAGCCACAGTGGGTCCATTCCGGGGGGCTGTAGGATGGTGTTCCTATGGAATACAGATGGAGTTCATCAGGGGGATGCTGCTGCTCCCAGAGCCTGGCCCCAGCATCCCTGGGCATGCGGGGGCTGCACCAGTGGCACGTGGGGTGACCTGCTGCTCTCTCACCAGCACCAGTGACTTGTTTACAAACTCAGGGTTGGAAAAAAAGCTACTAGTGTCGGAAGGGGGCAGCGGAAGCCGTGGCAAGGCCTGGCCATGACATCCAAAGGAAAAACCCACCCAGCGCCGGGGAAAAACCATGCCCTCATCCTCCCTGCCTGCATTGCCCCAAAAAACATTATGAAGCCAGGGCAAATAAGGCAGGCAGAGCAGCCCAAGCCCATTCTTGCCTGCACATCAAACTGGCTGCTGCACTGCTTCTAGCCCCCGCTTCTCTGCTACTCTCACCCACAGGTGTTTTTGTCGAGCTGCCTGCCCCAACCCCAGCGCCAGTCCTGGGCAGAGTGGCTGGCAAAGGCTGCCAGCAGGGCTGGAAGCTGGCCCCCCACACACCCCTGCTCAAAAGCCACTTGGCTGAAGACTCAGTGCCGTGTCTGGCAGCAAAAGGGAGAGTCCCTGCTGCCACACCCAGGCTGGGCCATGAGATGCTGGGACCGGGAGCACACCCCTGCGTGGGCTCACCTGCAAACTGAGTGTATGCTGTCTTTTGCAGGTAGGTGCCACAGCCAAAGTCAATCAATTTGGCCTGCCTGGTAGCCAGGTCAACCAAGATGTTCTGGGGTTTGATGTCCCTGTGCAGGACCCCGCAGCTGGTGCAGTGCCGCACGGCTTCCAGGACCTGGCGGAACAGCTCCCGCGCCACCTCCTCGGACAGGAACCTCCGTGCCCGAATGAAATGCTGGAGGTCCTGACACCGCTCCGGGCGCTCCAGCACCATCACGATGTCGTTGGAGAGCTCCACCCACTCCAGCAGCTGGACCACACCAGGGAAGCCAGTGGAGACCCTGTCCAGCAGCACGATCTCCAGCGGTGCGCTGGTGCCGTTGGGCTGTGGGAGGACCACGATGCCGTCAGTGGGGCTGAGGCCCTGCCAGGGGTGGGGAAGCGCTCACCCTGCCCGGGATGTTCTGCACCCTCCAGTGGCCGCACGCCCGCTCTCCCTCGAGGCGTCCTGGCGGATTCCACCCTGCCGGGCCTCGGCTCGTCCCCGCCCGGCACGGCCCGGCTTCTCCCGCTGGCCCCCGCTCACTCACCAGCTCTCCCCAGTGCCGGACGCGGTTCCGTGGCACCCTTTTGATGGCCACCTGCAAGGCAAGGGGAGCAGCGGGCTGAGCTCACCGCCCGCCCTGCCCAGCCCCATCCTCTTCCTCCTCCTCCGCCCTTCTCCTCCTCCTCCTGCACCCCCTCCTCCTGTGCCCGCCGCTCACCGGGGCGCCATCCGAAAGCCGCGTCGCCGCGAAGACAGTTCCGAAGCCGCCGCGCCCCAGCAGCGAACCCAGCCGGTACAGCTCCTGGAGGCCCCGCTGCGCCTTCCCTGCCGGAGAGACGCGGCTGTCAGCGCTCGGCCTGGGGCCAGGAACGGCCCCTGAGCGCCCCTCAACCACCCCAGGCCGGGCATCCCCAGGCGTTCGCTCCTGGGAAGGCGACACTGGCGGCTCGGGGCCGGCGGCCGCGCTGGCCAGCGGCGGAGCTCGGGCCGGGGAAGGCGCAGCGCAGGCGGCGGGAGCGGCCGCGCCGCGTGTGTCCGCGGGGCCCGGGAGGGGCCGGGGCCGGGCTCGGAACAGGCGGAGGCAAAGCGCGGCGATACTGTCCCTGGCCCAGGCACCGATCCCCGCCCAGCACCGCCATCGCCAGGACAGCCAGAGGCGGGCGGAGGCGAGAGCGCGGTGGGAGGCCCGGGGGCGGGGACGGGGACGGGGCAGCCCCGCCCGGGGCCGGGGGCGGGCCGGGGGCATGGCCCGGCCCTGCAGGGGAGAGGGACTCTGGGAGAGGAGGGGGACACCGGGACAGGGAGACTGGGAGCGGGTGTGGGACTGCAGGAGAGGGAGAGGAGCAGCAGGAGGGAGTCGCAAGAGGAGCTTTTTTTTTTTTTTTTGCTGCTGCTGCTCCTGCTGCTCTCGCTGCTGCTGCTGCCGCTGCTGCCGCTGCTGCCGCTGCTGCCGCTGCAACTGAAGCCCCGGGGCCGTTTCTCCCCGGGGCCGTTTGTCCGTCGCCCGCTCAGCGCCACGCCGAGCCCCGCGCGCCCCGGGAGCAGCCCCTGAGCCTTCCAAACACGGGAACTTTGCCCCGTTGAGCCAAGACCCAGAGCCTTGACTCCTGCACTGTGGCAGAGCAATCCCCTTGGCTGCTGCTATGCATTGTCCCTGCTGAGGGTCACACACTGTCAGAGAACATTCCTTGAATGCAGAATTCGTACCTGGCCCAAGCACTGCACTTGCGTCTCCAGCATTGCTTTCCAAGAAAAACGGGGGTAGGCAAATTGTGTGTAGCTCATGGTATTTTACAGCGTCTAAAACTTGCCAAGTCATGGATCTTAGAGGTGAGATCCATTTGTAGTTAATGAGATGGAGAAGTAGTGCAAAATGGAAAAGGGGAGCATAGAAATAAATAGAGAAAACCATCTTGGATTGGTTCTTTCCATTTTTGTTTCATTTTTTAAAAGCTGTTTCAGCTTTCCCAGAATCTTCTCCACAGTCCTGTCTGCTCTTTCCAAGAACCCTTCCTGGAGAACAAGCTGCAGCTTCTGTCACTAAATGTCCTACCAACGGCAGCAAGTTTGTGAAGGAAAATAAAAAATGGTTTTACAAATATATTAACGGCAAAAGGAAGGCTAAAAACCGACCTTTGTTCTCTGCTGGATGTGGGAGGGAACTTAGGAACTGCAGATGAGGAGATGGCAGAAGTGCTTAACGCCTTCTTTGCCTCAGTCTTTAGTGGGAATATGGCTTGTCCTCAGGACAGCTGCCCTCCTGGGCTGGTAGATGGTGTCAGGGAATAGAATGGTGCCCCTGTTATCCAGGAGGAGGCAGCCAGAGAACTGCTGAGCCAAATGGATGTTCACAGATCTGTGGGCCCAAGTGGGATCCACCACAGGGTGATGAGGGAGCTGGCAGATGAGCTTGTGAAGCCGCTCTCCGTCATTTACCAACAGTCCTGGCTCACTGGTGAGGTTCCGGAGGACCGGAAACTGGCCAATGTGACAGCCATTCACAAAAAGGGTGGGAAGGAGGAACTGGTAATTAGAGGCCAGTTAGCCTGACCTCAGTACCCGGTAAGGTCACGGAGCAGTTTATATTGAGTGTCATCATGCAGCACCTACAGGACGGCCCGGGGATCAGAGCCAGCCAGCACGGGTTTAGGAGGGGCAGGTGTTGTTTGACCAACCTGCCTCTTCTATGAACAGGTGACCTGCGTGGTGGATGTGGGAGAGGCTTTGGATGTTGTCTGTTGGGACTTCAGCAAGGCCTTTGACACTGTCTCCCACAGCACACTCCTGGAAAAGCTGGCAGCCCACGGCTTGGACAGGAGCACTCTTTGCTGGGGAGGCAAAGGCAGAGGGTGGTGGGGAATGGCGCTGCATCCAGCTGGAAGCCGGTCACCAGTGGTCTTCCTCAGGGGTCTGTTCCTCGGGGCTCCTGGACTCAGCCCCAAATCCACCTGATAAAAATCCACCGAAATCCCTGCGGAGCTCTTTGTCTTCCTTCAGTTGTCTTCAAGTCTCCATGGCTTGTGCAGCTGCTTGGAATCAGTTCGGAATTCTCTTAAGGAGGAAGATATCAAAGCGCACCTCGTGATTTTTGGTTTTTTAATTGCAGGAGTATTTTTTTTATTTTTCATTTCATTGAAGAGTTGACTGAAGCGTTCTTTAGGTGATCTTGGTGCTGAATGTCTCCTTAGGAGTTCTGAGCACAGCGAAGAATGAGCCCCTTGCAGGCTGACCCTGTTTGGACAACCTGCTTCTCACCCAACCTCACCACGTGTGACATCACCCACCTTGGACTGCGCTCCCAAAACATAAAAGAAAATTCAGCATTTTTTTATAAAAACAAACTTATGTAAATAATAAAATTAGAAATTTATTTTTCAGTTTTATAATAACATTTTTCTATATTTTATTACCTAATTTTTATATTGACATTAAAAAATCAATATATTTTTAGCAATGAAGAAAGTTATTGGTCATTGGTTCTAAGTAACACACTTCCCTTCATGAATTGATTGACCACTACCGGCTATTGATTTCTTCTTCTTCATGCTGATTTGCTCTATTTTTAGTCCTTTTGTCATCTTCTTTAGCATTTTCTCAGACAGGGTAAAAGGGGCAACTTTGGGGTTCATGGAGACATTTCTGGGGCACATTTGGGGCAGAGAATTTGGAGAGAACTTGAGGGTCTGGAGGACACATTTGGGAAGCGGGTGGACACTTGGAGGGGCACTTAGGGATTCTGTCGGACAATTCGGGGTCCAGGGGGGCACTTGGAGGTCAGGGAGGGGAATCCGGGGCCCTTCGGGGTCCGGGCGGGCACCTGGGGGGCTCTGAGGGGACTCTCTGGGGCGCGGGGGATGATGGGAGTTGTAGGCGCGGGTAGAACAGGGTTGAACGGCGCCGCGGAGCATCACGGGAGGTGGAGGCGCAGCTCCAATGGCTGTCGGCGGGGCGCGGGGCATGATGGGAGATGGAGTCACGGCTGGAGTAGCGCTCCGAGTGCGCCGCGGAGCATGCTGGGAGCTGTAGTCCCGGAAGTGGCTCGAACGCGGCGTCTGGGGCTCCGGGAAGGCGCTTTGGGGACACTTTTGTGTCCGAGCCGCGATTTGAGGTCCTCGGGGGGAACGTGTACGGCTCGGGAGCACTTGCGGGGAGCTTGGGGAGCTGTAACCGAGCTCTCTAGGGCGCGGGGCGGGGCAGGAGTTTTTAGGCGCAGAACCGTGTTACGAGGGGCTCCGAGGCCAGGGGGGATGATTGGAGATGAATTCCCTGAAGTCGCTCTAAGGGGAATCTGTGGGGTCGGAGCGTTCAAGGGATCCGGGGACGCTTTGGGGGCGGGCGAATGGGCGCTGAGGGAACAGTTAGGGATCCTGCAGGGGCTGGGGGACACTTGTTTAGTTCAACGTGGTTTTTTTCTCATGAAACGTACGTATTGTATTTAAAACTTAATATTCCATAGGTATGGGTTCTATAGGCATAGATATCAATTAGCCTAAGTGCAAAACCTAATATTCCATGTAAGAATGATGTTCTCTACTGTTAAAAGCAAAATTAACCAAAGCAAACAAAAAGGAGAGAGTTAACAATTAATGAGAAAGGAACAGAAAAGGTTGTTATGCCACTGTAAACTTTCACTCTGAGTCTACATTTCAAATAATACAGGTGACCCATCTGAAGGAGGATTTCTCCTCAGGGGAAATGTCTTTCTAAAAGTTTCCTTTGTTGCAAGGAGCTGCCTCTGTGCCAGGAGCCCGGCCCAGCTCAGCAGCACAGAAACAGCACAAGGACTTGAATGACCCTCCCGTGGATTTGGTGTTTCCATTCAACTCTGTCCCTGAAAGAGTGTTCCAAAAACTTCTCAAGAACTCAAAGGTAAATTAAAACACTGAAGTTTTTTGCAGTTTTAATGGGACACACAGAGAGACCCAATGGAGAAAGTGTCCCCAGGTTCCATCACTGCAGGCACTGATGACAGGTGGGGACAGACAAGGCAAAGGTGTCTCTGGTGCTGAGCAAACCTGGATGTGTTCCATGAATCCAAAAGGGCAAGGCCTGAGCCCCGGCCCCTGGCAAGGCAGGGATCTGTGGGGCAGGGATCTGTGGGTCAGGGCTCTGTGGGTCAGGGCTCAGCCGTGGGTCAGGGCTCTGTGGGTCCGGGCTCAGCCGTGGGTCACAGATCCGTGGGTCAGGGCTCTGTGGGTCAGGGCTCAGCCGTGGGTCAGGGCTCAGCCGTGGGTCACAGTTCTATGGGTCAGGGCTCTGTGGGTCAGGGCTCTGTGGGTCAGGGCTCTGTGGGTCAGGGCTCAGCCGTGGTCACAGATCCGTGGGTCAGGGCTCTGTGGGTCAGGGCTCTGTGGGTCAGGGCTCAGCCGTGGGTCACAGATCCGTGGGTCAGGGCTCAGCCGTGGGGCTCACCGTGGCAGGGGTTGCTCAGGAGGTCACTCGGGGGGCGCCGGATCCTGTGGGGCGGCTCCAGCGGCTCCTGTGGGGCAGAGACGGGGGCGGGACAATCTGTGGGGCAGGAGCCATCTGTGGGGCGGGGATGGGATCTGTGGGGCGGGGTTTGGGATTCGGGATCTATGGGGCAGAGCGGGGATCCCTCAAAATTCCCACAAAAATCCCCAAATTTCCCAAAAACTCCAAATTTCCCCCCCCAAAAATTCCAATTTTTTTCCTCGAAAAAATTTCCAAAATTTTCCCCCATTTTTCCCAATTTTTTCCCAATTTTTCCCCATTTTCCCCAATTTTTTCCCAATTTTTCCCCATTTTTCCCAATTTTTTCCCAATTTTTCCCCATTTTTCTCAATTTTTCCCAATTTTTTATAATATTCCGAAAGTTTCCCACAGAATCCTCAAAAAATTCCCCCAAAATTCCCCAAAATTTTCCACAAAAATTCCCAAATCTTTCAAATCCCCCCAAATGTTCCCATTTTTTTTCCCAATTTTCCCAAATTTTGGGGGCTTTCCCCCAAATTTTCCCCAAAAATCCCCTTAAAAACGACCCCAAACCATCAAAAAATCCCAAAATTTTCCCGATTTCCCCCCAAAATCACCTAAAAATTCCCCCCAAAATCCCCAAATTCCCAATTTTCACTCCAAATCTCCCAAAATTTCCCCAAAATTCTCCCAGATTTTCCAAATCCTCCATTTTCCCCCCAGAATTCCCCTAAAAACGACTCCAAAAATCCCAAATTTCCCCCAAATTCTCGAATTTTCACCCCAAATTTCGGGTTTTTTCCCCCAAAACTTTCCAACCTCGAGGGCCACCAGTGGGCGCTCTGCAGGGAGAGAATTTGGCGGATTTTGGGAAAATTTGGGGGAATTTTGGAGAGTTTTGAAGGAATTTTGGGAGAATTTTGATGATTTGGGGTCATTTTGGGGCAAATTTGGGGGAATTTTTTGGGAAATTTGGGAGAATTTGGGGGAAAATTTGGGTAATTTGGAAAAAATTGGGGGAATTTTGGGGATTTTGGGAAAATTCAGGGGATTTGGGGGGAAATTTTGGGGGGATTTTGGGAGGAATTTGGGAAAAAATTTGGGACTTTTGGGGGGAAATTTTTTTTTTTTTTCTGGAAATTTCGGGGTTATTTGGGGGAATTTTGGGAAAATTTGGGAATTTTAGGGGGAAATCCGGGGGATTCGGAGGAATTCAAAGAAGGAATGGTGAAATCCTGGGAATTTTTGGACCATTTTGGGTCATATCGGGGGAAATTTTGGGTGATTTGGGAGGGAAATTTTGGGAATTTGGGGGGATTTTTGCAGAAATTTTGGGATTTTTTTTAGATTTTGGTGAAATTTGGGAGAATTTGGAGGATTTTTGAAAAAAATTTTGATAATTTTGGGGAATTTGGGGGGATTTTTGACAAAATTTTGGGAATTTTTTTTGGATTTTGGTAAAATTTGGGGAATTTTTGAGGAAATTTTGGGAATTTTTGTGGGCTGTTTTTGGGGGGAATTTCGGGAGAATTTTGGTCGATTTTGGGGGGATTTGGGGACAATTTTGGGGGAGATATTTGTGGAATTTTGAAGAATTTTGGGGGATTTTTGAAGAAATTTTGGGAATATTTTGTGACTTTTGAGGAAATTTTGGGAATTTTTTTACATTTTGGGGAAATTTGAGGGGAATTTTGGGGATTTTTGGGGAAATTTGGGGCGGATTTTTTGGGGGGGAAATTCGGGACAATTTTGGGGTCATTTGGGGCCTCGGTGTATCCCGTCATGCCCCACGCCGCTTTGCGCCTCGGTGTATCCCGTCATTCCCCGTGGTGCCCCTTTGCGCCTCGGTGTATCCCGTCGTGCCCCGTGCTGCGTTGCGCCTCGGTGTATCCCGTCATGCCCCGCGGTGCCGCTTTGCGCCTCGGTGTATCCCGTCATGCCCTGCGGCGCCACTTTGCGCCTCGGTGTATCCCATCGTGCCCCGCGGTGCCGCTTTGCGCCTCGGTGTATCCCGTCATGCCCCGCGCCGCTTTGCGCCTCGGTGTATCCCGTCATGCCCTGCGGTGCCACTTTGCGCCTCGGTGTATCCCATCATGCCCCGCGCCGAATTACACCTCGGTGTATCCCGTCATGCCCTGCGGCGGCGCTTTGCGCCTCGGTGTATCCCGTCATTCCCTGCAGTGCCACTTTGCGCCTCGGTGTATCCCGTCATGCCCCGCGGTGCCGCTTTGCGCCTCGGTGTATCCCGTCATGCCCTGCGGCACTCTGTGCCTCGGTGTATCCCGTCATTCCCTGCAGTGCCACTTTGCGCCTCGGTGTATCCCGTCATGCCCTGCGCCGCTCTGTGCCTCGGTTTATCTCATCATTCCCCCGGCGCTGCTTTGCTCCTCGGTGTACAATTGACGTCACCCGCATTTATTTCGCCTCTCATTTGCATAAATTTACATAAGGCTGGCGCATCAGTGAGGTGGGTGGGGTCAGAGCCACGCCCAGGCCCCTCCCAGTACAAACCAGCAACTCCCAGTCCCTGTGGTAAGTGATGTCATTCGCGTTTATTTGTGCTCTCATTTACATAAATTTGCATCTCGGCGCGGTGGGCGGGGTCAGAGCCGCGTTGGCCCCTCCCACTCCCTCCCAGTACAACCCAGTAACCCCCAGGCCCCGCCCAGTTTGTCCCGCCCTTGTCGCTCCATATAAGGGAAGGGGGCGTGGCCTGACAAAGGGCGTGGTCGGTTCACCTGTGGGGGGAGGGGCAAAGGTTACACCACGCCCAGAAACCCCAAAACCAGTTTAAACCAGAATAAACCAGTAACCCCCAAACCCACTCCCAGTCCATCCCAGTATAAACCAGTGACCCCAAACCCACTCCCAGTCCATCCCAGTATAAACCAGTGACCCCAAACCCACTCCCAGTCCATCCCAGTATAAACCAGTGACCCCAAACCCACTCCCAGTCCATCCCAGTATAAACCAGTGACCCCAAACCCAGTCCCAGTCCATCCCAGTATAAACCAGTGACCCCCAGTCCCCGTCCCAGTGCCCTCACCTGTCCGTACTGGTTTGAACTGGGATCTCTCGATGCTCGGTGGCCTCCAGGGAGCGGCTCAGGGCCAGGGCCCGGCGCTGGGGGATACTGGGAGTTACTGGTTTATACTGGTTTCTACTGGTTTGTACTGGGTTATACTGGTTTGTACTGGTTTGGGGGTTTTCCTTACTGGTTTGTACTGGGACAGGGTTTAGGGGTCACTGGGATGAAGTGGGATGAACTGGGAAGGGATTTGAGGTGACTGGTTTGTACTGGTTTATACTGGTTTGGGGTTTTTCTTTACTGGTTTGTACTGGGAGGGGGTTTGGGGGTTTTTTGGGATTTTTGGGGAGAATTTTGGGGATTTTGGGGCATCAAAAATCCCAATTTTCAGTCGGAATTTTGGGTGAATTTGGGGGATTTGGGGGCTTTAAAAATCCAAATTTTTAGTGGGAATTTTGGGGTGAATTTTGGGGGTTTTGGGACTTCAAAAATTCCAATTTTTGGGTGAATTTTGGGGATTTTGGGGCTCCTAAAAATTCCAATTTTTAGTGGGAATTTGGGGGTCATTTTTGGGGATTTGGGGCCTCCAAAAATCTCAATTTTAGTGAGAATTTTGGGGGATTTTGGGTGGGAATTTTGGGGTGAATTTGGGTAATTTTGGGGCTTCAAAAATCCCATTTTTCAATCAGAACTTTGGGGTCATTTTTGGGGATTTTGGGGCTCTGAAATCCTGATATTTGGGGCGAATTTTTAGGTCAATTTTTGGGATTTTGGGGCTCTGAAATCCCGATTTTTAATGGGAATTTTTGGGGTCATTTTTGGGGCATTTTGGGTGAATTTTGGGGGATTTTGGGGCTCTAAAAGTTCCAATTTTTAGTGGGAATTTTGGGGTGAATTTAGGGGATTTTGGGTGGAAATTTTGGGGTGAATTTAGGGGATTTTGGGACTTTAAAAATTCCAATTTTTGGGTGAATTTTTGGGATTTTGGGGGCTCTAAAAATCCCAATTTTTAGTGGGAATTTTGGGGTTTTTTGAGGGATTTTAGGTGGGAATTTTGGGGGGAATTTTGGGGATTTTGGGGCTTTAAAAATTTCCACTTTCAGCAGGAAATTTTGGGGTGAATTTTGGGGATTTTTGGGCTCTAAAAAATCTCAATTTTAGTGGGAAATTTGGGTGGGATTTTTGGGGTCATTTTTTGGGATTTTGGGGCTCTGAAATCTCGATTTTTAGTGGGAATTTTTTGGGGTCATTTTTGGGGCATTTTGGGTGAATTGTGGGGGATTTTGGGGCTCTAAAAGTTTCTATTTTCTATTCCTATTCCTATTCCTCTTGGGTCTCACACTGCCGTCTTCGGCTCGTCTGCCGTGCCCTCAGCGCTACAACAGCGCTGCTACCTAGAGCCGCCGCTTTGCCTGACTTAACGTCTGTGCTGCGGCAGTCCCTTGGGGTGTTGGATTAACATTTTCGGCTGCAGCAGTCTCATTGCAGTTTGGGTCTTTTCTGGACGGTAGCAACAGACTCCCTTGCACTCCTGTGCAGGGCTCGTTGCTGTACCTTCTAGACAGATCTGTAATGCATACATGTTGAAGAAACACACTGTCTTCCGTATGAAGTGCCAGGAGTTAAAATGAGTCCGTGAAAGATGGAAACCTTTAGAATTCACTAACTCAGTTTCTCAAAGCATTTGTGACCATGTTGGGCTTTGCGTGGTGACCACGAGCACATGAAAGTGTATAGCAGTTTCAGAACATCATGTATACTTGCCTAATTTTTGTTCTATAGACTGAACCATCCCAATGTGGTGGCTGCCCGCGATGTCCCTGAAGGGATGCAGAAGCTTGCACCAAATGACTTGCCATTGTTGGCCATGGAGTACTGCCAAGGTGGAGACCTCCGCAAGGTGGGGTCCCTAGGATGGTAACCTAGGAATGGATCACCTTCTGATCTGATCCTAGGTTTTCTACTGAAGTTTTCCCTTCAAACCTTTGCTTTCATACCCTGATGTTTCATATTTCTAGTCATGGCATCAACAAGTGTTGGTGGCTTGGTCCTTGGTATTGTGTTCAGCTTTTGAAGACTTAAGTGCTTTGTATTTTTTTAGGTGCAAGTGACACTGTGGGAGTTTGCACACAGAGAATGAGGGCAAGTATAGGGGACGTGCAACAGTATTTGAGTATGGCCAAGACCATTGTAGGGTAGGTGCATCTGTAGGCTGTACCCTTCCTGAAAGTGATGAACTCTTGTCTGTCATAGGAAGAGATAACACATGGTAGTTCTAATCCTAAGGCTTTTCTGACCTTGTCTATAATCTGCCCATAGCTAAAACACAGACCTTAGGCCTCAGATTGGAGTTGATAGTGTCAGGCAAAGAGGGATGGAACAAATAGGAGGATGAAAACGGGATGACAGTGACTTCTTTCATCTTCTTTCCCATGCAATTAAACCAAGGCACAAAGCTGTAATTGCTGCTACCGCAGGTCACAGTCCATAGAGTTTTGTGCTTCTGGAGAATTTAATTGCTGTTGCTGAAACTTCTTGCATCCCTGAGAATTTGTGGAACTCTGGAGTTCACTCGGGATAGAGAAGGGAAAGACTACATTCTGTGTTCCTTACTTGCAGTACCTGAACCAGCTGGAGAATTGCTGTGGCTTGCGGGAAGAAGCTATTCTTATCTTGTTATCTGACATTGGTAAGTGGTGGCAGTACCTTCAGTTGTCTGAACTATGGAAACCCTTTTAGTCCTGAGTCCACTCTCCAAATATACAGTAGTGACCTTAGTGACTCCATTTCAGATTGACCTTTTATGATCTTGATCATCTCCCAAAAGTGTTGGGAGACTGGGGAGGTTCTTGCCTACTGGAAGCTAGCCAGCATTACTACAGTTTACAGGAAGGATGTGAGGGAACATCCAGAGAGAGAACTCAATTTGTGTCCAGAGTTCTATGGTGCTGACTTTACCCCTTACACTCAGTGTTTCATTGTATGTTTGATTGTACAAGGTCTGATGTGAAAGCCATGCTTATTACTAGATAGAGTAGATGAATCCTTACTGAGCTCATGCTAGGTACTGTTACTTAGCTCTAACAACTGGCTTTTTCTGTCTCAGCTTCTGCTCTCAGATACCTTCATGAGAACAGGATCATCCATAGAGACTTGAAGCCAGAGAACATTGTGCTGCAGCAAGGAGAGCAAAGGGTAAGCAGGAAGCAGTCATCTCTACCTGCACAGACAAGTAAACTTACAAGGAACCTGCATGTGCTTCATGCAGTTACATGGTCCCTCTGCAAGAGCACTCAGCCCAGGATAACACCTGTCTCAGGTCACTGTCACATAGTATTCTGTGTGCAGCTGAGGTGAGATGTTGTATTAGACGTCTGTTAACACCTGACATTTTGACTTTCAACTATTAAGGAAAGAAGCAGACTGTCCTGATTGACCAAAGATCGGAAGGAGCTAGAGGCGTAACTGCTAAGTGTGCTCCAACACCTTCAAATTCATTGTGGTTTTAGAAATCTACAGTAGCCTCCCATTTCTGCTTCTATCTCTTCACTGGCACCTTTCCTGCATAGCTTTGAAGAGCCAGACCTTTTCTTTCTGCTGTATGATGTGCTTTTAACAGGACTTCAGTCTGGCATTCTTATTTCCTGTTGTGTGTTTCAGTTAATACACAAAATCATTGACCTTGGTTATGCTAAGGAGTTGGATCAGGGGAGCCTGTGCACATCCTTTGTTGGGACTCTGCAGTACTTGGTAAGAAAGGAATTCAGCTAGAAGAGCAGCTACTGCTTTCTAGTGGGATAGAATTAACTGTTACCAAGCTTTGGGCTGGGATTAGGTGCTTGCACGGTATGGGGTGCGTTTGTGGTGCTGAAGCTAGCAAAGGTGACTGCTTTTTTGCTGACACTGGGTTTTGCTGAGACTGGGTTTTGTGCTACCTGCATCTGTTATAAATAAGCAGGAGTGCCAGTAACCTATGCTACTCACTCCAGGAGGGTCTTAAAGCCCGTGAGAGGCAGCGTTCAGTAATGTCTTTAATTATTTGTACAAATGTTAATGAGATGTTAAGGGACAGAGAAAGCTAAGAGCTTTCTGGCCAAAGCCATCTGGCTTTGTCTCATGCGTGTAAACTGTATCAGGCTCCAGAGCTACTGGAACAGCAGAAGTATAGGGTGACAGTGGATTCCTGGAGCTTTGGCACGCTTGCCTTTGAGTGCATTACAGGCTTCCGACCATTCCTACCCAACTGGCAGCCAGTGCAATGGTGAGTGAACCGTGGCTGGGTGGTAAGTGGGCATGATGTGACTTTCCTGTTTACAGGAAGCAGAAGTGTGGTCCCTTGATTCTGAGGATAATATCCCTATGTTTCTTGCCCTTTTGGAAAGTGACCCCTTTCACAGGGGCTTGACTCACCTGAGCAAGTTCAGCATTCCTGAGACTTGCTCTATGGGATAAGGGCTGACTCCCGCAGGGCAGGTAACAGAAACCAAAGTGGCATCTGTATTATATGTCAAGAGTAGCTTTTAAGAGCCTACTAGCATGCAGGCTGGGAAAGGCGGGCAATTTTTTCACCATTGTACTCGCTCACATTAGGCATGCAAAAGTGCGTCAGAAGAGTGAGCTGGATATTGTTGTTTCAGAAGACTTATCCGGAGAAGTCAAGTTTTCTAGCAGTTTGCCCTGCCCCAACAATCTAAACAGGTGAGTACTAGAAATTGCTGTGCTGAGATAAACTGATTCTTCTGCAAAAGGACCAAGTTTGTGTTGTATGCCTTACTGTGTTAATCTGTGAATACACTGAGTGCGTGACACAGGCAGTACTACTGTCGCTTGTCAGACTTGCGTAGTCTTGGTTTCTGCCTTCTAAACGCTGCGTTTGTGATGGGGAGAGGTGGAGTGCTAGAGGGAGAAGGAGGGGGGCAGTTCTGTCAGTCCTCCCACACAGAACAAGCCGTATCGTTACTGCCACTGCACTTTTACCTTTTCTGATCTCCTGGTTTTTGTTGCTCAGTGTTTTGTCTGGGAGGCTGGAGAAATGGCCGCAACTCATGTTAATGTGGCACCCACGTCAGAGAGGTACAGATCCTACCTATGGACCCAATGGGTGTTTCAAAGCATTGGATGGCATTTTGAACTTGAAGGTAAGCAATATGTCTGTATTAGCCTAAAAAGTTTTCCAGAGAGCAGTTTCCTGAGCCTCTGAATCCTAAACTTAGGAGGAAGAGTGAGGCAGAAACTCATAGAACTGTCTCCTGACCGTTAGTGACAGGTGCTTTCCTCTTGCTTCTTTGAGGACAAATACTCCCTGAGCTTGTTGGGAGTAGTGAAGAGCTTCTGTGCATGCTTGGTTCCGTATTCTGAGAGAGGATTCTACAGGTATTTAACTGCCATGTTTAACTGCCATATTTAACTCTCTTCCACTTGATGGAGGACAAGAACTTTGCCATAATGTTAGGAAGTAGCTGTAAAGTGACTTCTTGATTCTGCCAAGTGCTTTGAACAGTTTCTTGGTGGTCATTTTTTCGGTCCCTCAATCTCTGCTCTAAGATGACCAATGTATCTTCAGCCTTTCTCATGCCATGCTACTCTTCTTGTAGTTGCTTCACGTTTTGAACATGGTTACGGGAACTGTGCACACCTGTGACAGAGGAAGAGACTCTGCAGAGTGTGAAGGCCAGGATTCAGTCAGATACAGGAATTCCAGAACAGGACCAGGAACTACTGCAGGAAGCAGGACTTGAATTGTTTTCTCAGAAGTTGGTCACTAAACATACAGCTGATGGCAAGGTGAGTCTCGGTATTCCCTTTCTTAAGTTTGAGTGAATCAGAAGTCACTGCACTCGCTTTGGGATCAGAGCACTCCCTGCTGTTGTGGCATGCTTTTGTCATGGTAACCTCACAGACCTAACAGCCACTGTAGCGTAGGCAGCCTGTTGCCTTTGGTGCTCTGTGTTTGGTTGAGGAGGACTCTTCTGTTTGTGGTGTTGCCAAGGCTTGCTCTTCCCAAGAAAACCTGGTTGGGTCTTTTGTCTTCTGCAGGTGAATGATACTGCAGCAGCAGACACAGACCTTCTCTTCCTCTTTGATAACAAGAAAGTTTCCTGAGGCTCAGGTGGCCTTGCGTCCTCATCCAGAAAGTGTTGGCTGCATCCGTAAGGACTCCTCTGGCATGAATATGAAGGGCGGGCCGGGGTCAGTGTTGAGAGGGGCGTCTGTGTTTTGTGGTCTGTATCATGCACAAAGAGTAGAGGGAGCTTTTGCGTATTGGGACTGAAGAAGCGGTAAAATGGACTGTCATTCATTCAGTTTATCAGAATAACTAAAAAAGGGAGGTGTTTGATTTTGACATGCTAGGGGAGCTGCACAGGGGTTATCCAGCTCTAGGCTTTGCAGGCAGTAACATGCCCCTCAAAGGAGCAATGTTTTGGTCTGTTTTGTGATAACACAGTATTCCTGCTTCACGCTGATATGTCCATTTCCCTTTCTCCCACCTCCTTTGTTTTCAGTTCAGGATCCAAAGAAGAATCTCCACTTTTTCCAGTTGCGCAAAGTGTGGGGTCAGATCTGGCAGACGATGCGGATGCTGAAAGAGGACTGTAATCGGCTTCAGCAGGGGCAGCGAGCAGCCATGTACGGTGGCCGTTTCTCCACAATACTTATCTCTGTCTTTGTGCGCTGGTGGAAGGGAAGACAGAAATGGGACCCTGTTGGAATGGGGAAGCCCGTGATTGGAGCTGTATGCAATTCATGAAAAGTGGAGAGTTAGCCCTTTGGCACAACTGCATTTGTCCTCACCGCTGTCTCAAGTATCTGTTTTGGATGTAAATGAAAGCCTGGTGGATTTCTACTTTCAGAGGCTAATAGGACCTTCTTGTCCTTGCAGGATGAATCTGTTGCGTTACAATAGTACCCTCTGGAAGACGAAGAATTCTATGGCCTCCCTTTCTCAGCAGCTGAAAGCAAAGCTGGACTTCTTTAAAACAAGCATCCAAATTGACCTGGAAAAGTATAAAGAGCAGATTGAGTTTGGAATTAGTGAGTATAGCATCTGGAAAACGGGTCTTTTCATGACTCTTCTCCTCACAAAAACACCTGCCTCCTTCTCTGTGAACCTGAGAAAGCCAGTCACTCTTCTTTGATTCCTGTAGCTTCTGAGAAGCTGCTGTTTGTCTGGAAAGAGATGGAGCAAGCTGTGGAACTTTGTGGGAGGGTATGTTTCTAAATCTAACTGCTAGTCATAAAGAGGTTTGTTTTTGTTATCTCTCCCCTCCTCCCCCTTTAGCTTCATTGTCCCTGCCTTAAATAGAAGCCCCTTGTATCTGCACTGATGTCAGATTTCACATTGCCTCGGTTTGTGTGGCACAATTTTTGTCCATTATTAGTACTACATGAAGCTCGTTCTGTTGTAAGGCTTAGGGGGAAACGGGAGATCTTGGCGAAGCCCCAGAAACCTCTTGGAATTTCCTTGAATTGAAACGACTCATTTGTCTTTGGCCAAGGCTGCTGTTTGCATCTTGTTGGTTTGTTTAGAATTAAGAATGAGAAAGGAAGAACCAGTGTGAGTGTGTGTGGTAGTGTCTCTAGGTATGAGACTGTTGTGTTGCTTATGTTCTACCCTGCTTTCAGGAAGATGATGTGGAGCAGGTAGTGAAGAGGATGATGGCCCTGCAGACAGACATCGTGGACCTGCAGAGAAGCCCGCTAGGTCGTAAACAAGGAGGAACACTGGAGGATTTGTGAGTTGAACTGCCTTGAGCTTCAGATGCAGGAGTGTTTCTGGCTAAGCTTACTCACTAGAGGACAGTGAAAGGGCTGTTTCTTCCACCCAAATTGTGGGGGACTGGGAGCACTTTAACACTAAAGATGTTTTTTGACTCATCTGTCATTGTTCTGAAATGGCAGACAGGTATAGAAAAGATTTGAGTTCTCAAACTATTTGTTCCATGTTTTGGTTCTTTGGAAATCCTTTTCTTTCCTGCTTTTTTCTTCTAGAGAAGAACATGCCAGAGAGCTGTACTGAAGACTCAGAGAGAAGCCAAGAGGTAAAAGATGCTTTAGCTCGAGGTCAGCTTGCTTTGTGTGTAACTTTGGAGGTGTAGTAACGATCATTGAGAAAACTAGCTGACTTCTAGGCCTGCCCAGACACTAGCAGCACATGGGCTCTCCTGGATTGCCTTTTCTCGAGAGGGAAGTCAGGGAGTCAGTTTCACACTAGGCCAGCCTTCCTTTCTTGGTGCTTTGTGAGCTGTTCTCGAAACTCCTCTGGAGCTCTTCTCAGAGCAGGCTGTTGCCACAAGCAACAACCAACCTTTCTGGGTAGAAAGGATGAAAGACACAACTGTTCCTTTGATCCAGTCCCAACTCTCCTTTTCAAGTTCTTTAAATTTTGAAGAAGGTGGCTAAAATTCAGTGTAATTCATCCCACTCAAACTTGCATATCCTGAACTTTGGCTGTTTCAGGATTAAAGCAGTAGTGGAAATGAGCCGCTAAGAATCTTCTCACTCTGTCCTATAAACCGACCTTTCTGTGTAATATTGGCTCTCATTCCAGATCAGAGGACAGGCGGTGACAGCCAGGAAATAGTACGACTGCTTCTACAGGCAATCCAGACCTTTGAAAAAGAAGTTTGAGTCATTTATGCTCAGCTCAGGTGAGCTTTGCACATTTTATTCAGAGTTGAGAGAAGGTATTTTCTCTTCCAGCAAGAGAAGGTTTAAAACTCATTGCATATGGCTCTTGAGATCTTGCAGTGTTAACAGAAAATCATTAACTTCAGAACTGTTCTCCTACTGCAGTGGCCCATGTGTGATCTGATTAGTTTTTATTTTTTTAATAGTAAAACTGTAGATTGCAAACAGAAGGCATTGGAATTGTTCCCCAGAGTGGAGAAAGTGATGCATCTGATGAGTGAAGATGAGGAAACAGTTGTTAGGCTTCAGGAGAAACGACAGAAAGAACTGTGGAACTTGCTGAAAATTGCTTGTGTAAGTAAATTAAGAACTCCCCTTTAACCTGAGAATATGGTTTGTAGCACAGGCTACTGAAACAATAGTAAATTGAGTGTATCCTATGGTTCTTTTCTTTCTTTTGAATCAGTATGAAAGCCAAGTTCCAGGTTGTCTCATATTCCCGGCTGCTGAAAACTAGTGGGAACAATTGCACTCTGAATATTCTGTGTTTTCTTCAGAGTAAAGTGCGTGGTCCTGTTACTGGCAGTCCAGAGAGCGTGAACACATCCCGTCTTGGTAGCTCAGGTCAACTGCTGCTGCAAGTCCCTTCTGGAACATTCAATTTATCAGAATCTGTAAGAAAAAGGTGAGGCAAAGTCTGGAGTTCTTCGGCTGCTAATGCCACCACTACAAAGCTAGGCTTCCTGCTTTGTGAAATAATGGCCCACAGGGTTTCTCATATTTTACACTTTGTGTTCAGCTTGCATTGTCAGCAGCCTTAGTTTACTTGGTAGTTAAGACTTCCTGGGGCTTTCAGATCTTCCATATGAAAATTGGGTATCATGTATGGCTTCACTTCCCCCAGCCTCAGTAACAAAAGTGGTTTTTTGGTTTTCTTCCTTTAATCTGAGATGGTTGGGCTCACTTGGAAGTACAATGCCAGCAAGAACTGTTGAAGTATTGTCATGTAAGGTCACAGTAGCTGAGCTGTGTCATTGAGACTGCTGCATGCGTAGTTCCGGCTTGCTTAAATGAACTGGGTTACCACTTGGAATGAAAGACCTTGGTTTGTTTCTTTGCCTGTTGCCCCATCCTTAAGTTTATAGGCTACTCAGCTTTTCCTCTAGCAACAGTGGTTCCACCTAATAAGAACCCAGATCCATCTTGGAATACATTTCCTTTCCCCCATTTAGTAAATCAGGGGCTGCCACCAACTTTTCAAGTTGCAGTATGAATTACAAGCCTATGACCTGACTAACTTCAGTGTTCTGCAGCGTATCTGCCAGAAGTATTTCTTGATGACAGAGGCAGCATCTCTTTAAACTGCCACAGAAATTAATAGTGTAATAATTGCCCCTTTCAGTGAGGAGCTGCTGCTGGAATCTCGGAAACTTTGTAGCCAACTAGAAAATGTGATGCGTGACACAATGAAGGATCAAGAGCAGAGTTTCTTGGTAATGTATTCACTCTTCTGTAAATGGACTAAGGAAGTGCCTGGCTTCGAAGTTCTGAATGTGCAACTTTGCCACCACTAACACAGCTAAATGAAATCTGCATTTTACTCATGGCCAAGGGGGAGAGTAGGAGATGCACAGAGATAGGAAGCACCGGTTCCCTCATAATCTGCCGCCTGACTTACTCTGCTTGCCAAAACTGGGAGCCACATGCTGGGAACTTGCTGCGCTAAACAGTAAGGGATGGGGCAAAGCACTTGGCTGTTGTACAAAACTACTGCAAAACTGCACACAAATTTGGGATGAGCAGGTGTCAGGGATCCTTAATTTAACAATGCAGAATATTGAAGAGAGAGTAAAATACTGGAGAGTGCAAATAGGTTGTTTCCTTAACAGCAGTCACGTGGCTCATCATGAAATTGACCAACTTGTTCCCAGTAAATTTTTTATAACTCTTAGCACACTTTACCTTTATTTTAGAAAAAGCTCAACTGTAGCCTGGTGTTGAATTTCATTTATTCTTTCGGCTCTAGACTGGAGCTGGCTGCAGCTTCAGGTAGAAGAAACAAACAATCCAGAACAAACCCAGATGTAGAATCACTCTGGTTGCCTCTGAAGCCATGCTGCTTTGGGAAGCCAACTGTGAAAAGCTGCTGCCTCTGAGAAGGGAATATCAACTGCCTTCTACTGTCACCAGCTGCTTATGTGATACATATGGCTTAGCTTTTAGTATCCACTTCTCAGACACTTTTTCACAAAGATACACTAGGGTATGCCTGTTCTAACTGCTTGGAGAATGTTCTTAATTGTGCCTTAAGACAGCAGATCTCTGTCCTGATACGTCTTCCCTTGGGCATCGCCTGTGGCTGTTTTGCTGCATTTTGGGCTTTCTAATGAACAATGGACAAGGTATACCCAGTCACTGGTAGATGTCACCTTCTAATGAACTGTGAACTTAATTGCTTAACTTTGCTGATTTGCACTTTTTTTCTTTAAGTGTAATGGTTGTACTTACCTAATACTTGTTTCCTGTATGGGAACAAAATTATCTAAAACATGTAAACTTTTGGTTTGCTCTTGTTGATGCGCTCAATAACACTATAATGGAAAAAGCTGCTTTCACTGTGCAGGTGTCTAAAACGTGAGAGGTGTAAGAATGTTAGCCTAGAAACCAAAGAAGGAAATCTTCAGTGTACAGGTATCGTGTAACAAAGCATTTGCAGATTATCTATTAACCATGCTTAAAGTTGCATGAAAAGATGAAAAAAAGACCAAAAACCCCAGCTGGATGGAACCTTGGTGAGAGTCAACACACACCAACCTTGTGTTCTGACTGTGACCAATTTATTTCATTCTGTTCTAACCCCAAATTTCCACTACAACACAGAGACCTCCTTTTATAAAAGGCTGTGAAGTATAGGACATGCAAAATGCAATACAATAATGGGGAGAGGTTGGATTTTCTTTTGGGTTTTTTGGAACAGATTTAAAATACAGGAAACTGAAATGTGGCACAAACATCACAACTTCCATGCATGCCTTCAAGTGTCTTCCTTTGTTGTGCTGGCACACTCTGGTCTTCAGCATTGGGTTAAAGTCATTCTTGGGCAGAGTAGAAAGTTCACACTTCTTCAAATTTCTGAGTAATATTAAGGCTGAAATGCACCGGGTACACTTTTCCTTCATCTTCCAGAGCACCACCAGTTGTTTTACTTAAAGCTGTGTTAGGCTTCCAGCTCAAATCCCAGCTCAATTTTGTGACCTCCAGCACTGAAATTCTTGCCATCAATCAAGCCTGAGAGGGTCAGCTTTACACCTACAAAAGCAAGTCACGAGAACCATCATGCACTGACATCCCAGTACAGTGCTCTTCCTCAGGTCCTTGACCTCACTAATGTGGCTTAGTTGCCACAGGAACTTGCATCCATAGACATCCTTTAGTTCTCTGAGTCTGCGTAGACTTCTAGCTCCTTTGTTCATCTAGTCTGTTCTTAAGATGACAGTGAATTAAACCGTAGTGTAGTACTTAACACCATTTGCTGCTACCAGTGAGAACTGCGTACCAGGTCGAAGGGCATGAGTGTAACCAATTCCAATGAGGCTGGCATTGTTCACTTTAGCCTATAGGAAAAAAAAAATCACAGGATTTATAAACTGTGTAAGTATTCATACAGAAGTATCCCAGTCCCCTGAGAAGGTGGCCTATGCCTTAACACTCTTGAGCTACTTGGAGACCAACCTCTCTTAGAAGCATGTTCCAATCTTTTCCTTTTCTCAGGAGTTTTCAGCTTAAGCAAATGGTGCGAATTCTGCCTTCAGAGAATGCCATGCTGTTTTTCACTGCCTCCTCTATTATGTCTTTATATCTTTTAAAGAGCTACTTACTGCAGTCCCTCAGAGCCTGTCTTGTTCACATCACTCAGGAGTGATTTTCTTTTTTCTTCTAATGAGCAAGAAATACATGAATATGCAATCCCCTTTTTGCATTACTAAGTTTTGAGCTCTTAACAACAGTATTTCTCATTTTCAATTTTGGTTCAGTGGTCCTGGAACTAATTGTTGTTTTGAAACATAAATGCTTGCTACTTCAGTTCTTGGTCTTAAAACACACACGTCAGCTAACTTTCAACGGTTAACTTACTGTTAGGAGAAGGCTGTAAGCTCAGGTAAACTTCCACCATTGTAATTATAATATGGTTTTACATTATGGATTTAAGAATTCAAAGGACACTTTCATTGTCTTTTAAAAGACATTTTTCAGCACAGTAGCATGCTATTCCAAGCACACTAGTCAGACTATTTCACTATGGACAAAATTATATTTAAGATTTCTTTTCCTCCATAAGTTCACAAGTACGATGTGTGAGGTCCCAATTTAAATTTGAACCACAACAGAAGCCACAGTTTGCAATCTACCATACTTCCTCAGTAACTAGTTCAGGCAACTGCTTCATTACAAATTTTCAGTATTTAGGGGAGCTTGAAATACTCATTTCTGTAACAAAATTCTTACCACAACGGAAGTCTTCTCATCCATTTGGTACTTTCCAGCAATACCAAAACGTGTGTTGTTACTGCCAGCAGTCCATGCAAGATTGACTGATGTCTCAACCTTATTAGTAACCTTCTGATAAACAGACCCACCAAACTCAGTGCCGTCATTCCTGTTTGTAATAGATGCAAGTGTGTCAGGCCTTGCTTTGTTTAGTAACTCTTTAGATTAACCCTTCCCCACAATGATTTGACATTATCTCCTAAAATGAACCAAGAGATCCAATACTTCCCTGAACCCAGGCTCACTACTTCCTAGCTGGAGCTGGCAGACTCCTGCTCCTATTTTTTTTTGCACAAAACATGTTTTGCTTGCAGAACGGAACAAGACTTGCCAGAGACCTACAGTTTAAGGTTCTGACAAAAAAAACCAAACCAAGCAAACCAAAACCAAAACCAACCCACCCAGATAACCTGGTTGCTTGTCTCAAGTAAGCCAGTGTGCAGTAACACATAAAGGAGACTTCAGTTATGAGAATAAGACTGAAAACAATGTTGTTGAGTTATAATCGTTTAAATACACCATCTTCAAAGCGTCTCAGGCCACCTGAATGCCAAGATTAGGGCTACGCAGCGATGACAGCTGGAAACAAACACAATGCCACGCATGCCTTTCTCCTTCATCTTGGGCATTTCTGAGGGAGAAAGTTTCTGTGTGGAGAGTGTGATTGATAACTGGCTAGCTGCAAAAGGTCACGTAGACATGAGGGAGCTTTGCTGAGCACACAGGCACTCTCATGAGAACCAGCAAGGCAGCAAGCTTCGCATGTCCTTGAGCACAGCTGGGATACGATAACAAGACCTTGTAGCTGAAAGATATGAGGGAGAAGCACGGTAAAACAAAAACTTACTCAAACTGTGTAACCACAAAGAAATGTAGAAAGAGGCGTAGCTGACTTTTAGTCTGAGCACCAATCCTGAGCTTAACTTTTGAAATATGCATGAGCTTATTAGTGTTATTATAAAAGCATTGTATGAATTATCAATAAACGAGATTTGCCGATCACTCATATTGAGTGAACATTTCTCCCGCCGCGGATTTCCCACAAGAACAGACTTTCCAGTTCTTAAAATCTTCTTAGTAGGAGGTGTGATGGTGCACTTTGACTAAATTGTGGTCAATTCTGTCTCCTAATAGCTGGCATCTTCAGATTCTACCGGCGGTGTTGGGAATGTCTTTTCAAGAGTTGAGAAGGAAAGTTTCTTTCAAGGATTCTGATCTTCCAGTGTGATGCGTGGATACCAGTCAACATGTAGACTGATGACAGGCACAGACAGTATTCTTGGCAATTGCTTAGAAAATAAACAAAACATCAGGCAGTAGAATAATCCTGTCAACAAGGAGGATAACAGTAACTTTTCCAAGGGACAAATGTCAATGTCACTTTCAGTTACATTGCAGGAAAAAATGGTAAAAGAAATGGGTGTGACCCAGAATTCCCACAGCCAAGAGGATATGTGAGTACCAGTTTGGCTGAAATGACTGTTGCTTGTCATTCCCCAGTGACAGTTTGGAGAAGTCATCACAGGCTCTTTTAATTTATGAATACTGATGTGTATAAGTCAGGTGTCGGTATATGTATTTTCACATCCTTTTTTTTGCTTTTTCCATTGTGCAGCAGGTAATCTCAGAACAGCAGTGGCTGTGCTGAAGCAATATAAATAGTAATCTCTGATATTTTCCAATGATGTTTGATTGCCAAGTGATATCCTCAGCAAAGTTGGTCAGACCCTCTCAGTCCTACTCCTTGTAGCTTCTGAGTACTGAGATTGTAGAAGGCCTTAGTGAAGCTGACAGAAGTAATTTTCATTGCCTTCAGTGACTTTTCAATTGGGCTGAAAGTGCTGGTTGGTCTCAAAAATACTTTGTGAGCTTTGATCTAATGAGTGGAGACCAGTGGTAAATCAAAATGGAAGGAAGAGCTTTGTGGGCAAAATGCAGTACAGGTTAATTTGCTTTTTCAAATTCTAACTTATTTAAATTTTACATCAGAAGTTGTGGCGGTCTAAATCCCTACTACCACCTTAAGGTATCTCTGCCTCATCATTGCTTAAGACACTGACTGAATGCACATAGTTTAATTTAAAGTTGATTGCATTTAACAACAGAATTTTTTAAAGCCTTTAGTCGTGTAATAATGGTAGATAGCGCTTCATTTAGTCAAGAATGACCCGATACAGTTATCTATCATTTACATTAGCAATGTTGAACCGACAGTAAATTCAATTAATTCTTCAATTTTATGCTCTTAATATTTAAAAACCTGAATCCACTTTAAAATCAATTTGCATTATTTTGAGGATGGGATTCTTAATGTTAAGCTCCTATTAAATCCGCATTTTCTCTACTGTAGGGTTGCTTTGAAGTTTTTTGTCATGTTTTTGTGGAATGTTGGTCTTAAGCAGTTTTTGTGGGTTTGTCTGTGACTTAAGGAGCTCTCTATTGGATACTGATCTATGCAGTTGAAATAGAACACTGGAAAAACATGATTTATAACAAGTGTTCTCATAGCAGACCAGGAGGTTGGGTTGATATTTCTTCTTCTTCCATCAAGGAACACCCGTGGCTGTGGGCTATAATTTATAACAACAGTGCTGCTTTGACCGGTTTTGGTTACTGTGGGCTTGTTTTCAGGAATGATGAGTATGTAGTTATCCCATCTTGAAAGAAATACATAGCACATGTGTTTATTTGGATTAATTAGTATGGTTTTATATCACAGTTGGTAGAAAGCTGGAAGAAAAGCCCAAGAGTAAAGGAATAAAGGAGGCAAACCAAATAACTGAGGGTTGTGACTGTGGTTAAAGTCCCTTATGAATTCTGAGTGCTCCAGCACCGGTTTTCTGTGAGTCACTCTTTGAAGCTGCCTCATCATTTTGTTATATATATTCCAATATATGTAAGTCCTGTCAGACCCTAGAGAGAACACTTGCAGTGAGTAATTTCAGGTCTGAGTGCCACAAGCAGGCTGCTGAGAAAGCTGGCCCAGCCTTTTTTGTTCTTGGTGTTTCTGATGGTTTGAGCTGCAAGTTCACTCAGTTGAGCTGCTCTGTGCTCCAGCTCTGTTTCTTTAGTGATGCTGCAATACTTGCTGCACGGCAACTCAATTGGAAAACAAAGAAATTAATGATACAGACAGAAGATCTGTTCCCAAAGCAGGGTGAAATTCTGGTGGAAGGGCTTCTGCTGCTTGAATTTTAAACACTGTGCTGTGAAACCTCTCACGTCATCTGTGGGTTAGTGGTTGTATCACCTGGGATAGTCCATCCAGGCCCTGTTGATGCAAACGTGCTTTTCACTGGTGCTGCTCCCTATTTTGGAGAATATCTGAAAATAAGGTGTGAGCAAGTACTGAAAATTTCCATTTTTGCTCCTATTTACCCACTTGCCTGCTGTTTTAATTTTGAAGTAGGGTGTCAGATAGAATCTGTCTAATGGCAGCGGTGTAAAAAGCATGCCTTCAGTTCCAAACTGAAACCCCTTGCAGTCAGCAGATGTCCCAGCTCAAGGAAAATGGCTTGCAAGCCCAAAACATTCACTTTCCCTGCCTCATTTCTAATGGTCTTACCGAGGAAATAACCAGACTTGGATTGTGCTTACTCTTTGCAATGAAGAAGTTGTTAATGCTGCGTTTTCATGCTCCCATCGTCGTTGTACTCCAAATGTCTGTTCTGTGGAATGGGCAGGATTAGGCTGTTTAAGACAAAGCCACTCCACATTTACAGTGCCTGTAAGGTCCATAGTAAGAGCCCTAAATGGAAGTATCATTTTCAAGATGCCTTCTATTTTACAAGCAGCCAAACAGAAAATGAAACCCTGGGTTGAATTGTAGTCTTCCTGAAGGAAGTGTCAAAGCCTAACAAGGGAGCTTGACCCAACTTTGTACTTGTTGTTGAGTGAAATAAACTTTAATTCTTAATGAATCCAAACACTGTTAATGAATCCAATACTACTACTTTACTGAAAAAAGCTGTAATTACTGGACAATCCCCTGATTTTCAGCTGCTGTAAATCACTCTATCTTCACAGAATGGAGAGGGGCACTTCATTTAACAACACTGAAGAATTAAGACAGGGAAATGGCATAAAAATCAGAAAGGATCTTAGAATCAGGGGAAACAGAGTAATGAAAAACATATAAAGTTGGGCGTTGCTTCTGTGAAAAGAGAAGTTGTACATCCATGTACATGTAGCTGCATTAAGGAAAAGCATTAGTATTCAAGCCGAATGATGTCATGGGAAAACCGATTTGTTTTTTTTAAGCATGCAAAACTTCTGTCAGTTGAAAGGGGATAAGAACAGCAAATTAATCAATTTGCCTCCTTACCTGTTGTTTTGTGAAGTAGTTAGGATTGCTGGCATTTGCCATCTGGAATTTTATGCCAGTGGCAGATCCCTGACTGTGATGGTAGAAGGGTAAGGACCTCATCCAAATGCATCAACAGGAATAGTGTCTCACTGTGAAACTGCCAAGTATTTCAGACCGGTGCCTAATAATGCAAAACCTTGTTGTAAATATGTGTGAAGTGTAATTTATCTAATGTAATTCTGAGATGTTTAGAGCCAGTCATTTGAAATAGACTCCACTTCTCTGTTAACTTTTGACATTGGAAAGACTGTAATCATGTTGCAGACCATCAGCCCTTGGATTAAAATTTCAACCTACAGTGAGCTTCAAACTGCTTTGCATTTACCCTTAGAAGAAAAGGGAGGTTGAATAATTTTTGTTACGTTGATTTATCTTAGGAAAATGGGTGTCAAGGTTCTGAATTACAGTAATTATTGTAAGCATGTAAAATATTATCAACTACAAGATACATCTGATGTGGTGTGGATGGATTAGTGCACATGCTAAGACCAATTTGAGAACATTTCAATTTTTGCTACGTTTGCGAGGGCTAGTTACATCCACTTAAAATACAGATTGGCTCTAAAATGGCAGTGGTTTGCAGGTCCAAAGTGTTAGGACTTTGGTTAAAGCAAAAGGAAGAAAATAATTCTTTTTCTTTTAGCTTGTCATGCAGTTTGTGCTAAGGCTTTCAGTAGTACTTTATTGTGACAGCTCATTTTCCTTTTCATTTGATGCCCTCATATACACCTTGTCACTCTATTAAACTAGAAAGATTTAGTTTCTTAAAGAGCCTTCAATGAAGCTGTTATAAAGCCTTTTCTCAAAACAACAAATATGGAGCCTGAACACATGAGATTACATTCTTTTAGTTTATGTTGCTTTTTTGAGGAAATAAAAACAGGAGAGAGCAAGAGTTTATTGCTTAAGAAGTATCAGCTATTATCATAAAAAGGGTTCATAATTTTGAGTTTCATTTTTATTTTGACCAGAACACTTTTAGATAATAAATGTTGCAATTGAATCTTGTTTTTTTTAGGAAGTTGTTAAAACAAGCTAAATGCTTTCCATTTATGGATAACAAACTGATGCTCTAAGTTTAGGAATTACTGTGCCAAAATTTGAGTATTTCTTTGATTTCCTTGTAACCCATAAAACTGACTGTTTCTGGGTATTCTGGGACCTTTGAACTAGGGGTCTTACCTCAGGTGGGATGTCAAAAGAATATATAGATTGTGATGCTGTTTTCTCTCCATTACTAGGAGCAGTTTTTGATCCGGGCAAGTTGTGATTCAGACAATGCCGCTAGATTTCTACTTGAGAATCTGCCTTTTGTGGCCTGTTTTATGGGTATTTTCACTTTTTTCATTGCAAGTTTTTAGGATTTTCTAAGTGTGTGTTTCTAAAAAAGCAGCACCCAAATTAATTGCATCTTATCAGTACGTAAGAACTACTTTATGGCATTTTAACCTGCAAACGCTATGATAGCGTGTGTGGAAATGGAATTTAACTCACTTGGCGGACTTGAAATATATCCCTAAGCAGTAATTGCAACATCTTATCAAATTGTCGAGCAGGAAACAAACCTTTTTCTAAATGGAATTTTTATGAACTGTTTTAAGGACTGTTTACTGGAAAGCTGCCTAATCACTGCATTTCCTGGGTAATGGCTGAAATATGTGTGCTGAATTAGTAGCAGGAAGATGCTCAACTACTCTGGCAGGGAACAGTTGATACTGCTTTTGCTAATGCATGTAAACCACAGAGAAAATTCTGAATATGGAGAAAATTTTTATCAATAGCCCCATTTAATTGTATCCTTCATTTGAACGGTGCCTTGCTTCAGCGATTTTTAAGCAAATTTTTGAGACTATTTTTTTAAGTGGTAGAAGTAATAATTAAAACCCGTCCATGAAAAGATTTGGGAATACATTTAATTGATAGAAAGATTAGGTATATCAGGAGAAAAATCCACGCTGCTGGCATTCTTCTGATTTTGGGTCTTGGCGAAGGAACTAAAATGGGTTAAGAGGAAATTGCTTGTTCCACAGTGTGCTGTGTGTGGCTTCCTGGGGATTTTACCTTTACGGTGAGTGTTCCTCTGAACACAATGAAGCTGCAGGCGTGTGCTAAATCCAGTTAAGGAGATTTCCAGTCTAGTCTTTTGGCTCTGGAAGAGTCCCTAACTGTGCACCTGGGACATAGGATTGTCCAAAAGTGTCCCCATTGCACATTGCGAGGAATCCTGGTCTTCATTCTGCTGGTTTAGTTTGATGTTTCCATATTCTTCTAAAAAAGAATCATTGCTTTCTGTCCAGTGCCTGCATTCACAGCTGTCTGGTTTTTACCTTTTCTTCAGCTGCCTCTTCTCCACACAAGTGCCCTTGTCTACGTAACTCTTTCTTTTATGGCAGCTGTTCAATAGCTGGAGTTAAACTTCTTGCCCTACTCTGAATTTCCAATTTCCCGTTTGAGGATGAGGCAATCACCGCTGACTTCCCAGAGGGCACTCCTTCGCTTAGTTATCCAGCTCTTAGCAGCTTTGAAAGGGAAAGAGAAATGGAAGGGAGTAGCTTTGGTTCATAAATATTTTTGCATTAATGATAATTAAAGTTAAGGTCAATGACTGTAGTACAGATGACTACCAATAGTGCTTTATAGCCCCTTTGGGAACTGAAATTATGTGAAATAATTCAAAATAGCCTCCCTCGAATGGTTATTCTGTGAGCAGCAGTAGCTCTGTTTTAAAGCTGGCGTGGTGTCAGGAGGTCTCTGGGCATGCCAGGAGTTTCAGGTTGCTCACTTTTCTGTTATTTTTGCCCATCTCCAAGTGTTTCCATTCTACATTCGGTCTTCTCGAAAATATTTGTGTGTCTTCCTTCATTTGGACATTGCAAAGCATGACTGCTTTTGTGGAGGACTTTTCACCCTTTCCCAGTCTTGTGCCTTTTGTTTCTTTTGGATGTAAATCCAAGCAAGCTGCAAATCTTTTATTTCTTATTGGGATTTAGCAGTGGTGTCAGCGAGTACAAAAAAGAGTTCAACATGTTTTATTGTTATCAAAAGCATTTCCAGGAGTGGGAATGAGGGACAAGAATCCAGGGCACAGGGATGGTGGATCCCTGCTTATCTCTGTAGTATTTTAGAGTGTGTTTCAGTGTATCCCTGAACCTCTTTTGCAAATATTGTTAAAAAGGCAGTGCTTCCCAAAGCAGGAAATGAACCCGGGAAAAAAAAATCTCACAGTCTGTCTTGGTTTGGGAAGACAGGTATTTGCTAGGTAATAAAAAAAACCAACAACTGCAGTTTCCTTTGGGATGGAGAGTGTAAACCCCCCCTTCACCCCTTTTTTTTCTTTTTCAATTATAAATTTAAAATCAGAGGCTCTTAGGCAAAGATTTGGGAAATAGGAATAGCAGTTCTTTACTAGTATGTATTACAAAGCAAGCAAACACAAAAAAACCCCCACCAAACAACTACAGCATTAATGACAAACGAAAACAGTACCAAGAACTTTGAGGGCTTTGTTTCACAAAACCCAGGGCAGTTTGGTTTCGGTGTCCCTGCAGGATCCTCAGAGCACCAAGCTGGAACAGTGGAAAAGTCCCGGGCTGGTCGCTGGGATGGCAGGGTGTCCCGGCAGGCAGGGGCAGGATGTCCCGGCAGCGCAGGGGGTGCAGGGTCACGCTGCAGCAAGAGGAGCAGCGCCGAAGAAGCCGAAGGCGAGGCCGTGTCTGGACCAGCTCCTGCAGGTGGCAGGGAAAACTCAGGATTCAGGCCGAACCGGTGATAGTAGATTTCCCAGGACTGGATCCCTTTGGCCACAGTGAAACTCCTCCAGCCAGCAACAGCCGTTCTCTCCCTCCCTGAACGCCGGAAAAAGAAGAGCTGGCAGCTACCTCAAGCTTTGTCTTTTACTTGCATTTTCTCCTTCTTCCACCTTTGTCCACCTCTTTGTTTTGGTTAAGTACTCTTAAGTATCCAACGCTTGGTTTCTTTGGTAACTTATGGGGAAAAAATTCTTTAGAGAAAGAAGGAACAAACCTAACCCCCAACATTATCCATCCCGAATTTTTTTTCCATACGAACATATTACATTGAGTTTTAACTGTTAAAATACATATATATAAATATGTATGCAAATATGGATACAGTTACATTGTCATGGGTAGTTCACTTCAAAACAAGGTCCATTTGAGGTATACATTGGGTCTCTCTATCTTTTTGCATCACTCACTAGGTGCAACCTGGTCCCTGAGCGAAGACAACCTCACGGATGGGATTGTCTTTGCTGGAGGCAGGATTAATCCAAACAGTTTTTCTCAGCATACTTCTCATGTGTACTACTGGAACTTTATTTCTTTTTGTCGTTTGCAAGGGCTCAGATTGGGCAGAACCTGCTCGGTTGGTGGAACCTCGAGTGTTCACCAACCAGGTGGCTTTTGCTAAATTAATATCTCAATTCTTGAAGGCTCTCCTACCCAGTGCCTTCAAGGTAGTTTTAAGCAGGCCATTGCACTGTTCAACTTTTCTGGCCGCTGGTACACGATAAGGAATATGGTACACTTACTTGATGCTATGTTTTCTAGCCCAGGTGCTTATAAGACTATTCTTGAAATGGGTCTCATTGTCCGACTCGATTCTCTCAGGGGTGCCATGTCTCTACAGGACTTGTTTTTCCAGGCCCAGGATGGTGTTCTGGGCAGTAGCATGAGGCACAGGGTAGGTCTTTAACTATCTAGTGGTGGCTTTCACTATGGTTAGCACATAGCGCTTGCCCTGGCGGGTTTGGGGAAGGGTGATGTAGTCAATTTGCCAGGCTTCTTTATATTTATATTTGGACCACCGCACACCATACCATAAGGGCTTCACCTGCTTGGCTTGCTTGATTGCAGCACATGTCTCACAGTCATGGATAACCTGAGAAATACTGTCCATGGTTAAATCCACCCCTCGGTCTCGGGCCCACTTGTAGGTGGCATCTCTGCCCTGATGACCCGAGGCATCATGGGCCCGTCGAGCTAGGAACAACTTTCTTTTGTGTTGCTAATCTAAATCTATCTTTGACACTTCTATTTTTGCAGCTTGATCTACCTGCTTGTTGTTTTGGTGTTCCTCATTAGCCCGACTCTTGGGAACATGGGCATCTACATGGCAGACTTTCACAGGCAGCTTCTCTACACGAGTGGCAACGTCTTTCTATTCATCAGCAGCTCAGATTGGTTTTTTCTGACGCTGCCAGTTGGCCTTTTTCTACTTTTCCAGCCAGCCCCACAGAGCATTGGCTACTATTTACGAATCAGTGTAGAGGTAGAGCTTTGGCTACTTTTTTTTTTTCAGCGATGTTAAGGGATAATTGAACAGCTTTGAGTTCAGCAAGTTGACTTGATTTCTTTTCTCCTTCAGTGGCTTCTGCAACTTGTCATGTGGGGCTCTATATGGCTGCTTTTTACTTACGGTTCATTCTTACAATGCGACAGGAACCGTCAGTGAAAAGAGCGTAGTGTGTTTCTTTTGCCGGCAGTTGGTTGTACGGAGGAGCTTCTTCAGCCCGTGTCACTTGTTCTTGCTTTTCTTCATCCGTGAGACTAAAGTTTTCTTTTTCTGGCTAGTTTGTAATTATCTCTATAATCCTAGGGCGATTTGGGTTTCTAATACGGGCACGCTGTGTGATGAGGGCAATCCATTTGCTTTATGTGGCGTCGGTGGCATGGTGGGTGGAGGGAGCCTTTCCTTTAAACATCCACCCCAGCACTGGTAGTCGGGGTGCCAAGAGGAGTTGTGCTTTTGTGTCAATCACTTTTGAGGCAGCTTGAACTCTTTCATAGGCGGCCAAGATCTCTTTCTTTGTGGGAGTGTAGTTGGCTTCAGATCCTCTGTAACTTCGACTTCAGAATCTCAGTGGTCGGCCTCGGGTCTTTTAGGCACTTTTTGCTAAAGGCTCTCGGACAAACTGTTGTTTCCGGCTGCAGAGTAAAGCACATTTTTCACATCTGGTCTTGTTCTGACTGGGCCAAGGGCTACTACATGAGCAATCTTTTGCTTGATCTGGGCAAAGGCGTGTTGCTGTTCAGGGCCTTAGTGGAAATTGTTTTTTTTTGTGGGTAACCAGGTAGAGAGGGCTCACGATCTGACTGTACTCAGGAATGTGCATCTTCTAAAAACTTATGGCTCTTAGGAAAGCTTGTGTTTCCTATTTGCTGGTCGGTGGGGACATTGCTGTGATCTTATCAACGACCTCAGTGGGGATCTGCCGCCGTCCATCTTGCCACTTTACTCCTAGGGACTGGATCTGTCTGGCAGGTTCTTTGACTTTGCTTTTTTTGATGGCAAACCCGGCTTTTAGCAGAATCTGGATGATCCTCTCTCCTTTCTTGAACACTTCAGCTGCAGTCTTTCCCCACACAATGATGTCACCGATGTACTGTAGATGTTCCGGAGCCTCACCCTTCTCCAGTGCAGCCTGGATCAGCCCATGGCAGATGGTGGGGCTGTGTTTCCACCCCTGGGGCAGCCGGTTCCAGGTGTACTGCACACCCCTCCAGGTGAAAGCAAACTGAGGCCTGCATTCTGCAGCCAGAGGAATGGAGAAAAATGCATTGGCGATGTCAATAGTGGCATACCACCTCGCTGCCTTGGACTCCAGCTCGTACTGAAGTTCCAGCATGTCCGGCACAGCAGCGCTCAGCGGTGGAGTCACTTCATTCAATGCACGATAGTCCACAGTCAGTCTCCATTCTCCATCAGACTTGCGCACAGGCCAGATGGGGCTGTTGAAGGGTGAGTGGGTTTTGCTGACCACCTCTTGGCTCTCCAGCTCACGGATCATTTTGTGGATGGGGATCACGGCGTTTTGATTTGTCTGATACTGCTGATGGTGCACCGTCGAGGTGGCAACAGGTACTTGTTGTTCTTTTACCTTCAGGAGTCCCACTGCAGATGGGTTCTCTGATAGTCTCGGCAAGGTGTTCAACTGCTTAATGTTCTCTGTCTCCACAGCAGCTATTCCAAAAGCTTATCTGAGTCTTTTATGGTCTTTATAATATCCATTCTTGAGGAAGTCTATGCCCAGAATACACGGAGCCTCTGGGCCGGTCACAATCAGAAGTTTCTGACACTTTTTCCTGGTCAGGCTCACTTTGGCTTCAATCAGAGTCAATTTTTGTGATCCTCTCGTCACCTCAGCAATGGAAATCGGTTCTGCCCTCAAATGTCCCGATGGCATTAGAATACACTGCGACCTAGTATTTACTAAAGTTTCATATTTTTGTGGTTCTGATGTGCTAGGCAACCGAATTTACACAGTCCAAAAAACTCGATTTTCTCGTGCCTCTTCCTGGCTAGAGGCAAGGCTCCTTTAGCACTGGTTATTATTCTCTTCTTGGACATACATGGTAGAGGTTCCTTCGAGGGAATCTGACACAGCATTCTCACTTCCGTAATACTTGGCAGCTTGCTCATGGGAGGCTGAGGCTACTTTCATTCTAGTGGAACTCTCTCTGTTGGTGTTTCTCTCTTTGAGCTCACGTACCCGTGCGGCCAGGACAGAAGTAGGTTTCCCATGCCATGCTCCCATGTCCTCCTCGTGTTCTCGCAAATAAAACCACAGGTCAGCTCGAGGGGTGTGCCCTCTCTCTCTCGCTGGGGAATGTTGGGCTCTAATTTTGGGGCTTGTGACTCGTACCGGTGCTACATGGGAACTGTTTCTTCTCATCTCCTCTCTTATTTTTTTCATCTCTTCTTCGAGTTCTTTCATCACTGCAGAGACATGAGCCTGCATTGGGCCACTGATCATACTTTCATAATTTCCGGGCTTGTTGGCAACAGAACCTACTGTCTTTCGGTTATCTTCGGCATTAATTGTTGCGATGAATGTGGCGTATTGAGATGGTCCATGAGTTGCTAGATTCTACATGTGCCCTGTGCATCTAATCTTGTCGGGGTTATTATCATGCTGTCTGGTCTTTTTAAAAAGTACTTCTAACACTGCCACTTCTCTCAACTGTTGGATTTCTTCTTCAAGGGTCTTCCATCGCATTTTATGGTTGTGCTCTTGCATTTTGTCTCTGTGGACAAATCTCTCTCTCACACTTATTAGAAGTCGTTTCCAAAGGGAAAGGGGCTTTTGTTCTCTAACAAATACCCTATTTATACCTGAGTCCTGGGTCAAGGGTCCCAAATTCCTTGCTTCAGCACTATCCAGTTGTACACTTGTACCCATAAGGTCCCAGACTCGAAGTAACCAGGCTGTATAAGCCTCACGTCCTCGTCGTACAATATCTTTTTGCAGATTACGTAGACTTTCATACGTCAGGGACTCAGTGATGATCTCAACCTGTGGCTCTTCTGTGGATTGTGAGGACCCTCCTTTCTTATCCTTAATACCAGAATCTGACGATTTCACTTTACACTTCCTTGTTTCCACAGGGGCGACTGCTGCTGGCTGTGACTGCCCTTGTGGTTCAGCTGGAACTTGGACAGTTGTAACGTCTGTGGGTTCCACTGCTGCACCATCAGTCTCCGCCTTCTCGGGGCAGGGGGAGAGTTTTTCATGAGCTGGGGAAATATACTCCCTCAGCATCTGGCCCATCTCTTTTACCAGAACTTCAACCCAATCCGGGTGGGTCCTTTCTGAGGCAGGCTGTGGGGCAGAGTCAGGCTCTGGGGTATCATCCCTATTCTGTGAGGTAGGTATCAGGGTGGTTATCCAGGTCAATCTTTTCTTATCTCTGAATGCTAAATAGAATACGCATATTAGCAGCACCAGCCATTGTATGATATCATTAGCATTCAAAGAGGATTTAAACTCTTCAAAAACTGGTGGGGCAGACCCAAAGAGATGGGTAAAGGGTTGGGAAAAAAACTCTCTCGGTGTCATTTTCTCACAGTAGGTACTATTGTTAAAGTAACTCCAAAAACACACAGTTAGTGTACAATAGCCCTGAATCCATGTGCCTGCCTTCCAGAGGAAATTAAAAATCCATGAGTTCTTCACTTTATTAAGCTATAAAATAAACTGGATGACAGTCACAGTAGCCTTAGTTATAGGGCCCATGTTTAGATAAGGGCCTGCAAATGGAAGGAATACAGCCACAATCACATGCGATCCAAACTAGGGTAAGTTAGACCACATGATGCTGCTTAATGAGGTTTTTATATCCAACGCACACAAAAGAAAGTACTAGGTTAGTTAAGAACCGCTATTTCTCTTCCTTTTTCTCAGTGCCCTCAAGCCCCAAATCTGTCTTGGTTTGGGAAGACAGGTATCTGCCAGGTAATAAAAAAAAAAAAACCAACAACAACTGCAGTTTCCTTTAGGATGGAGAGTGTAAACCCCCCCTCAACCCCTTTTTTTTTTCTTTTTTCAATTATAAATTTACAATCAGAGGCTCTTAGGCAAAGATTTGGGAAATAGGAATAGTAGTTCTTTACTAGTGTGTATTACAAAGCAAACAAACACAAAAAAAAAAAAAAAACCCTGGGGGAGGAAAAGGTGAGGAGAAGCTCCCCAGGGAATATTGCAGAGGAATCTCCAGTTCCAGAAGTACAAAAAGTGCTCAGCCTCAGGAATTTATCCCAGCTCAGGAACAGCAATAACCTCTCCAAGCCTGAACAATGTGAAAACCGATTTATTTTTTAAGACTTAGTGACTGAAAACCAATAAAAAGAGTTAATGCAAGGACTGGATTTTGCTTCCAGAGGGAAAAGCCTTGAATTCCATGCTGGAACTCATCCTTTTCCCATCATTTCGGTGGGAAGTTCCTTGCTGAACAGGGACTTCCCAGGGCTCCTACAGAGTGCGCTTTGCTTTGCTTTCATTCCTCCTGGAGGTAATTGGATCAATTATCTCTGACCCGAGCTGAGCTTGCTGTAAAGGGGCAGGAGGTTTGTGGAGCCCCAGGAATGGGGAATATTCCTGGGATACTCCAGGAAATGTTCCTGGGATGGCTCCAGGGAATCCTGGTGTGCCACAAAAAGCTCAGGAGCCTTTGACGTTTGTTTGGCTGCAGGGAGAGGAGTCCGTTAGAATCAAAAATGTTGCATTTGATGTAGAATATCCTGAATTTCATTGTTTCAATCTAAGCAGAACTCCCAATCTCAAAGCTTGGTTTTAAAAGAGATTTTTGTGCAGTGGAGATTTTTTTGACGTGCCTGGAAAATTCTCATCTTCCCGAGGGACATTTTGGGTGAAAGTTCTGGATTCTGGAGGACAATGAGGGGACCCAACGGAGCAGTTTGGGAGCTCCCTGTCCCCCTGAGCTGTCCTGGTCCTTTCTGGGCTCCTCGGGACCAGCCCTGAGGCTTTGATTGGACGCTTTCCTTGTGAATTTGGGGTGGTTTTTAAAGAAAACCTTTCGTTGGACACTGTCATCTGTGCTTTTTGGTTGTTGTGGGTTCTGGTGTTGCTTTTGGAGGCTTTGGGAAGGGAACTTTATCCCAAGAAATCCTCCCTTTTCCAGGGACCTCTCACTAGAGGTCAGCACTGCCGTGCTGCCGGCTCGGGAATGTTGGATGGTTGGGATTAAACCCGCCGAGGCTGCAGCTGCTGGGGCTTGTTTGGGTGCCTGATGTGCACCAGCCTTGGTCCTGGCACGGGGTGTCCATCCTGGGGTGTCCATCCCTGGCAGTGTCCAAGGCCGGGCTGGACAATAACTCTGAGGAGCTGAACCCCGAGACTCATCCTTGTCTCCTGGGAGTTTCTACTGCCCTCCGTGCTGCCTGCACCTGCACTGCAAGGAGGGCAGGATTTTATGGCCCCTCTAAAGTCCTGTACACAGCTTTTCCTGCATTTGCTGCTGCTAAACACAGCCTTTGTGGGATCATATGGCACTTTAAGTGCTCTGATTTACAGAGAGGCAGCAACTCCATCTGTAATAAACATCCTAAAGCTGAGTTTAAGAGCGATCCACTGTATTTATTTGGCACATAAACACTCCCCTGCAGTGCACGTGCCTGAACTCACAGGAACATCACGGGCACAGCAAGGTCACAGCCAAGGTGAAGGTGACAGGGGAGAAAGGCAAATCTTGGGAATCAGCAAATGGAAAACCGTCCTTTTCTCCTGGTAAATATTCCGGATACGTGGCTGAGATTTCTTCCTCTCTGATAAAGAGCCTGGTGTTACACAGAACAAGAAAAAGACAACCCCAGGCTCGGTTTAGCTTTAGCTTTCCAAAGTGATGCGTTTTATCTGTGGATAGAAATTGTTTCCCTGGAATTAGGAAACTCCAGGTGGCTCTGTGAGGTCAATTATCTTTGAGCTCCCTCAAGTGGCACTGAAACCTTGGGGTTTGTCACAGAAATCCTCGAGTTTCTTACCAAAAATCCTCGAGTTTGTCCTAGAAATTCTCGAGTTTGTCATAGAGATCCTGGAGTTTGTCATAAAAATCCTCGAGTTTGTCATAGAAATCTTGGAGTTCGCAATAGAAATCCTCGAGTTTGTCACTGCAATCCTCAACTTTGTCACAGAAACCCTCGAGTTTTGTACAAAACCCCTCGAGTTTGTCACTGAAATCCTTGAGCTGGTCCCTGAAACTTCCCAATTTGTTGCACAACTCCTTTCCTAACCAAGCCCTGTCATTCGAGCCTGTGTTTTTCACAGCAGCTGTAGCAAACGGAGATGCTCGGGTTTCCAGGAATCAAAACCACTTCAGAGCAGTTGAACGTGATCCATTTAATAACACAGTTCTCTTCTGACACATCTCTGAAAAGACACAGATCAAGGGAAATGAAGCGTTTTATGTCCAAGAGGAGTTTGCAGCTGATTCCCAACATGATACCTGTGTGTTGTGAGAAGTTGTTTTGACTTTTTTTTTTTCTTCTGTGGTTCCTTCTCAAATTCATGCCAGAGTCGCTGGAAAGTGAACGTGTTGTTCAACATCTCAGGTAAAACTCAGCCCTTTGCTTTCTACACCTTGAAGAGGTAAATAAATCCTCTGGCTTCAATCCAGAAGTTTTTTAACGTGGTTTTGCCTCGTTAAAAGCACATTTTATTGAAGAAGAACATCTTTTAATCAGAAAGCAATTGATGTGCACACAGGATTCAGGTAGTTTTTGGTGTAAGGTGATGAAATTTGATAGCAGACTGGAGCTTTTCACAGTTAAAAAAAATAGCTTTTTCAAGGGTTTGAATTATATGGCATGAACTTTTTGGAGCAAAGAACTCAAGAACAAAATGACTTTGGAGAAGAGAAAACTTGCAGTGTTTGAAGGATCTACAGGGAAACCGGAGTGGGAGTGTTCATCAGGGACTGCCAGGACAGGAGGGAATTCATTTCCACTGTGTGAAAAACGAGCTCCACTCTCTTTTCAAATGTTTATGAGTTGAATAAAAATTAAAGACAGACAATTAGGAGACATAAGAGCAAACGTTTCAGCTGGGGTGCTTCACCGGAAAGCACACACCCTTCTCTTTTCAATGGCTGTGTTTTTAAGGATTGCTGTTTTACATATTCAATAGATATTAAAACTTTTTGTTTGCTTGTTTAAAGTTTTGCTAATTATCTTATTTGATCAATTTGTTTGTGGGCCTTTTTATTGTGTTTGGTAGCATGGGTTTTGGCTGGTTTTATTTTGATAGAGAAACTAGAAATCCAGCAGCTTTTATGTAGGGTGACGACCTCTCCCTCATAATTGTTGGCTTGGTCAGTCTCAGATGTCACAAAGAAAAAAATGAATTTTTCTACTATTCACACTCTGTCCCAATCAGAAAATAACTCATCAGCTTTCTAAAGATTGACATTTATCTTTACATTGACACTTCTGGGAGGAATGACAGGTTTGTCTTTACAAACAAACTCTGGGTCTGCTGCTGGATGAAACCAGCACTGAGAGAGAAAAGAAACAATGGGAAGGATCCCACTGATTGATGAATGGAAAAGAAGATGTTTGCCTTCACAAACAAACGGTGGGTTTGTTGATAAATGAAAATGGATGTTGAAAGATGAAAGAAACATTGGGGAAACCCCATAAATTCCATAAAAATTCAAAGTTTAAAGGGGGTTGTATGTTAAGGAGGAATTTTGGGTATTGGGCACTCTGGGAAGTATGTAGCTCTCAAGTACCTCAGGAAATGGGGGAAGAGAGGGAAACTTCTGCTTCTGCCCCAGCCCAGGGACATTTGTTATTTCTATCACCTGCTAGTTTGACACCATGAACCATTCTGGTTTTACCTAAGACGTGAATCATGAGCATTGTGGTGCTTTTTTATCCACAATGTCCTGTTAAGAGCAAGAACACGCTGTTCTTACAGCTGGGATGGTTGCTGTTCTACACCATTGATTCCACACTGCATGACTAAAGACAATCTCTCCTTTTCCTTACTAAGCTGAAGCTACAGCTTAGTGCAAATAGGTGTTAAAAGAGAATGAATGCAATAATCCCCCTTTTCTTTTTTGGTCGGTTGTAGATACCCCCTTGAAGAATCCAGAACAACTCCAAACTGTTGTGCATACAATGAAGAAAAGGGAACACTAAATTCCCTTTGGATGATGAGGTTAGAAAACCTGTTTGAATCACTGTCACTGTTTCTCACCACATCTAATGTAACTAACAAGAAATTCAGCTGACTTTCTCTGTGAAAAACACAGTTCATTTTTTGTTAAAATTTTAAAAGTTTAATAATAAACAATAAGACAAGAAGAGGCATAAGAAAAGCAAAATGACAGACATCTGGGTGCCTGGTGTTTCCACTCAAGGCACGGCTTGCCAACAAAGGACCTTTAAATACCATAGGTATGGCATATTCATACATTTCATCCGCGATTTAAACATTCCTTTTGACTTTAGGTGTTTCTGCTTAATTGCAACTTTTCTCCCCCACCATTCTTTCCTGCACATAAAGTTTTTGTGGCTCCACAAAGTCGCAAATCTCTTGATAACCAAGGCAATAAATTCTTCTTGTTGGAGTCCTAGGTGTCCTTGCTGTTATGTCTATCCACATGAGATGCTGTGAGGAATTTCTTAATTGCTTCTCCCATTTGTTTTGTTTGTTTGTTTGTTTTTTAGTTTTGGTTCTTTTATTTTTATTTTTTGAGCTAGTTACAAAAAGCATCTGCTATAGCCTAAAAACTGTGTTTATCCCACTACTACAAGAGGGTATATTACTATCGCATAACTTTCTACCATAACACATCTAAGATTCATTTTCATATTTGTAAAAAGCCAAACACTTAGTATGTATTTATAACAACACTGAGGCAGTTTTGCAATGAAGCAGCAGCGTGTCATGGTGCTAAATAGGAATTTGGCATTACCTCTAATGTTCACTGCTACAAAGTATAGCAGGACACAGCAAGGCAGACTGGGTTAGCACAGTCATTCCTCCCCTCCCCTTCCTCCTGCCCATCCCATTGTCTCCTCTGCAGAAGATGCAGGCTATGAAAACAAGGCAAGGTTGTTACCCATTTTTCTTCTGCCACAGGACTTGTTAGACACTGTGTTTTTTCAAAGGACTGCATGTGCCTCTCCCCAGCTTGCTTCTTTCTCATTCTACAAAAGAAGAGAGCTGAAGGAGTTTCAGGCATGTGAGTGCCTGACCTCTCTTTCCCTCTAAAGTCTCTGCCTCCCAAAGCCCTGGTTACCTGCTGTGCTTTGGCACGAGAGCCATTCCAGCCCGAAACACAAGGGCAGTGGACTTCAACTGCAAAGCCTCTCTCTGCAATGGGATTGCTTTGAGCCTGCAGCCTCCATGGGCAAGGGCTTTGTGGGGCAGGGGCCATCACAGCCTGTGCCCTGCACACAGAGCCAGGAAAAGCAGCAGATCCTGCTGGCTTCTGCTGCTGCTGATCCTAGCAGCAACTCCCCTGGGAGTTCCCCCAGGGAACTTCACACCAAGGGCTTCCATCACTGTTGTGGCTGTGAGAACTTGTTGCTTCCCAGTTCTTCACCATCCTTGTGGATTTCTGAGCATGTCAGCCCAAGTGTCCATGGCCCTTCCTTCATCCCCAGCCTGCAGCACTCGCAGCCCCTGCGGCCTCCCCCTTGCTGCAGCTCACTTGCAAAGTGCTGCCAAAGGCAGCGGAGCTGGCTCAGGATCCCTGTTGGCTCCTGGGCTCCAGGATGACCTTCAGAGGGACACTTGGAGCGCTTCCTGAAGAGCTGCCCATGGCATGGCGAGTGGATTTCTTCTCTCTGGGTGGCTCTGGTTGGAGCTGGATGCTCCGTGGAATCCCGGAGTTTTCTCAGCTGCCTTTGCAGCGAGTTCTCAGCCAACGTGTGGCTCTGCTGCCATCCCAAATCTGTGCTTTTCTTGGCCAGCCTGAGTGCAAGTGGGGCATGTGCTGGGCATGGATGGAGATTTCTATGGCCAAAATCCTCCAGTATTTACAACTGCTCATTGCTCTGGACAGCACAAATCACAAAACACCCATCGCAGTTGACAATTGTATTTTCTTGCAGATTCCTACAGCTGCACTGCTGATCGACAAATACACCAGAAGTGATTTCACATGAAAAATGTCATTTATTACAAATTGCTTCACCGGCGCTGACACTATACAACTATGTATTTAATTTAACTATATATCTCAATTTAAGTTAAAAAAGGGATTTTTTAAATTTTTACAACAATGCTATATAAAAAATATAGAAATATCCACTTCAGTTAAGAAAACCTTAATTTATTGCCAACATCTACAACAACTCACTAGACACAAAGATCAATTAGGTGTTTAGCAACTTAATTTATTAGATATTACTGCAAGCCTAAAGCCCATCTAGGAATACAAAAATATCAGTATTTCTATCTAAACAGTCGTCTACAAAGATCTCAATCGATACAATGACACAACTATACATCTCCATACATGTTTAAATAGAAAGATACACCCAGATACACCCACCTCAAAATACAGAAGTCAATACACAGATGTAAATAGAAAACTGGATATATTTACTTCTAGGAATACCAATACACCTAATTAAAGAGCCATATAACTCCAACTGCATAAATAGAAATACCTACACAACTGTATTCATAGGAAATAGAATTAAAACACACATCGAACAGCATACTTACATATACATATACTTACATCCATATATACATATGTTATTACAAAGATGTATGCATATATACAGACACATATATAGGTAGAATACATTTATAAATATACCAAGATACATAGAGAAATATTCCTATACAATAAGCAACCCGCATAACTAAATATCCATGTAATTATTCCTCTCTATGCTACAGTCCATATATCTTTAAACAGAAATCTAAGCAGAGGGATTCCAGTCACCCCATCTTCAAAGCCTTTCACTCTGTTCTTGCTTCCTCCCCTGCAGAGCAGCACCCCTGGACAAGGACAGCAGATGGCACATGTGCGAAAGCAAAGGGAACACTGAGTAAGAATCCAGATGTTTCCCTTGGCAGCACCTGCCCTTCAGTCTGGGAAGGGAAAATCTCAGCGCTTCCCCAGGAGGGTGAGAAAGAAAAAATTTGGCCAAAGCCCACGGCCAAAGCCCAGGCCACCCTCACCCCCAGCTGCCTCACCGGCCCTGCGGCCTCAGCCGGGCTCGGGGCTGGCAGCAGCAGCTCCCTGGTCCCTGCTGGAGCTGGTGGCCTTCAGCTTCTCCCTGCTGCCTCCTGTCACTCTCTGCCTGTCCTCAAGGTCTGCAGGGCAGCCGTGGCAAAAGTGGAGCCTCTGGAATTGGTTCCAAGGCCTGGCAGAGCTGCAGGCCCGCAGCCCTCTGTGCTCCCTGCTGGCCCCCTCCATCCCCTCAGCCCCACCGTCCCCTCGGCAAACCCCCGGCCCCCTTTGGTTTCTTCAGCCCCTGCCAGTGCTCTCACCCCACTCAATCCCTTCTGACCCATCCCGGCCCCTTAGACCCCCCTCAGCCTGTGCCCCTTCCCTGTCACCTCAGTGCCACCATGGCCCTCTGCTCCCCCACAGCCCTCAGTCCCCCAGCAGCTCAAGGTCACCGTCCCTGCAGCGTCAGCGCCTCCTCGGCCCCCTCAGCCCCCTGTGTCTCCCCGTCCTTCAGCAGCTCCTCAGGGGACAGTGCCTGGGAACACCGGCAGCTCCCAGCGCTCCAGGGACACCCGGGGCTGGAACTGCTGCTCCTCCCGGCCCGGCCGCCAGCTCGGACCCAGCACAGCAACAGGGGACACAGGGGGCACAGGGGGAGAAACAAGAGCTGAAACAGGCAGCTGAGCGGGGAAAGAGGTAAAAATGCAGCCTAGGCCTACACGAACATCAGTCTCTCCATCTGTATCAACTCACAGATCAAGGCAGAGCGTTTGCTTTGTGATGTCAGGGCACGGTTGCCACGTGGTCATGGTGACATCACAAGGTTGCCTTGGTGCACGGAAGGCCTCAGGGGTGTCAGAGCAGCTCTTGGGCTTGCTCGGTGCAGGAACTTGGTCCTGTGCTTGAGGCTTTTGTCAGTGGGCAGCTGCTGACTGACAGGAGACTCCTTTTAGCTAGCATTAGAGCGCACTCTGCAAACTTGCACAGCAGTTGCCACAATGATTGGGCAACTCACCGCTGCAGCTTTCACTGTTTATGGAGTTGCCTATTCTTGCTATTTCCTGACTCACCTGGCAGGTAAGTAGAGGTTTTCCCTGGGTGTCACCTAACCTGGTTTTTGGTCTTCCTGCTCTTTCTTAGTGACTGAATTGATTTGGAAACAGAAAGGCCATTGGGATGCTGCTTGGGTAAAGCTCCTGTCAACATGTTCAGCTCAAAAGGGGGTGTCTGTAGCCACGGCCGTGTGGCCAGCATTTGCAAGGGAGCCTGCAGGGGTTGCGTTCCCTCCGTGGGAGAGTCTGTGGCAGCAGAGTTTGCCAATTCCTCCATTGCTGGGTCAAGCAGGACAACTTTGAAAATGTAGACTGGGAGGCCTTCTTGGAAGGTCTTCTAAAAATGCTCTGGTTGTCTCCAGTTTTCTCAAAGCATCTGCTTCATTTTCCCTTGCCCACTGCAGGACACCTGAGCCGGGTATTCAGAGGTGCTGATCCTGAGGTGAGTAAGGAAAGATCATTTGATGTTCCTGGTGTTTAAGAATTGTGCAGCAAGCTGTGAGCTTGGCCTGTGGCAGTAGAGTGTAGAGGGCCAGCTGAGTAGGCTGCAAGAAAATCCATTTCCATGTCTGCAGCAGCAAGAGCAAAGGCATCACTGCCTATTTCCTAATTTTCCATTCCAGAGCTTTAAAAGAACTAAAAGATCAGTTTTGCAGAGAGAATGTGCTTCCTGATAGTAGTCAGGGGGGAATATGTAATTTGGAGCAATTTGCAGTGTCCAGTTGAATCAACCCATTAGAATTTAGTCTGAGGGACTTAAAATCCCATTGCTCTCCAAGCTGATGATTTGTGCTTAGTAGAGCTGGTTCTAGAGCTGAAGAGAAAGAAGGTTCTAAATGAGCCTGTGTCTCACGCTCCTGTCTGTCCACAGATCCCAGAAGGAAGAACAGACTCCCCTCCGGCTTCCTCTGCTCCTGGACAAGAAGCCGAAGAGGAGCCAAATGACCACAAGGCTCCAGCTGTGGTCACACCACAGCCGGAACTTTCTCAGCCAGTAAGTGCCTCTTCTGGAGGGTGCTGTCTTTAGTGCGAGGCAGAGCTGCAAGTTTCTGAGCAGCCAGCTCTTGCTGTTGGTGGCTGAGGATGCTGAGTGCTGCAGTCCTGCCAGACCTAGCCATTCCCCTCAGCCAGTGACAGCTGGAAAATGGGCTTTGAGCTGCCGTGTTTAGGCCCCAGCTTGCTGGGATTCTGATAGAGGCCAGCCTTGAGCAGGAAGGTTCCCTGTCTGCAGAGGAGGGAGCATGTCAAAGGCACTGTGCTCAGCCTTGGTGGATACGTAGGGGACGCTGTGGTCTGGGGACACCTGTCCCTCTCCACAGACGTGCCAAGTACCCACAGGCACCAAAAGTCTTGATCTGAGAACACAAGCTCTTTGAGGTGGTTTGTCCCCGGGAGCTTCTTGGCTGTGCTTACCTGGGAGCATTTCAGAGACACACTGGGGACGTGGAGTTGCTGTTTGAAGACAGGGATTTTGGTGCCTTTGTTGCCAGGTTGTTCTTTTGCCTCTTCAGGCAGAGCAGTCAGTAGCAGAGCTGGCAGGCACTCGGAGTCCACCTGTCTTTTGGCTTTTAATAAGCTGCTAAGAGATGATGTGTTGTCCGTGAATCTTTGGGGGGCCACTCTTCTCTTGTGTGGCAAAAGACACGTTCCCTGTCAGCTTCCGAAGAGGCTGTTGGAGCTTCAGCCCCAGATGGAGGCTGATTGTACTGCTAGTGTCACAGTGGGACAGAGTGAAGGGCAGGGAGAGGGGAATTCAATGGAGCTCTTGGGACTGAGGAGGCCAGGAGTCCCCCAGGCACTGAAAGCACAGAGCCTTGTCATCTGCAGAGATCAGCACTGGGACAGGAGGGTTACAATGGAAGCAGAGGTGGGCAGGGAAGCAGAAAGAAGTGGCTGAATGAATATGATTTGTACGCTGAAAAAGGAAAAAGCTGAGCCTGATGGCATCTCCCAGTCACTTGCTCTGCATTTGTGTGTACAGAACGTGGAGGCAAAGGCACAAGCAGAGCCGCCCAAACCTCCGAGTGACACGATGGCAGCGAGGAGGAAGAGCAGGGAAGACATCAGAAGAACTGAGGATCAATGGAAACTCCATCAGGAGAGGGGCAATCAACAAAACCATGTAAGCGGAGGAGTAGTAGCCACTCCCCTGCTGGAAGGTTCTGTCTCCTGTTCTTTACGGAACTTTGGAGACAAGCTGCAGGCAGAGCTGCAGAAAACTCGGGCTAGGATCAAGGCACGGGAGAAGAGGCTGGAGGAAGAAATGGAGATTCTAGCAGAAGACCGAGCGAAAATTTGTCTCCTCCTTGAGAAGCGAGAGGCTCTACAGAAACAAGTGAGTGAATGAGCAATAGCCACTGCAGTCACCAACCTGGTGCTTTCTGCCCTTCTTGCCTTTCCCCTGCAGAGCAGCAGGGGGGTGGGGTGATGCCTCTGAGTGCCATCCTGCTCCAGTGTGTGTCACAGGCACTCTGAAGGACACTCCCTGCTCTGCTGAATCTCAGCTGCTGCCTTGCACAGTGGCACTAGTGCTTTGGCCTTTTGGCCAGCAGTCATCTGAATGCATTCCTGCTGGCCTCTTCCTGCTCTCCTTGTTTCTTGAGGTGTTCTTGCAGGTGAACATGGTGACCCAGATGGATCTGGAAAGAAGCTGTCTGTATCCCTTGTGAATCTGGTCCTCTCCCTTTCCTCACAGTCGATGACTCTTGGCTTACAAGGACAAGCTGGACTCTCTGACTGCTTTGTTCTCTTTGACTTGAGGTGGAAGTGTTGACATCTCGCCTGGCAGCCTGCAAAGATTTCCATCAAGTGACTGGCAGCAAGGAGCCCCAAGATTCCTGTGAGGCACAGAAACTGTCCCAAGCAGCAGCGCTGCCGGTTGGGCATGTTCAGAAGATGCCGGAAGAAAAGAGGACTCCATGGGAGAAGGTAGAACATTTGAACAAAGAGCTGCAAGTGTGTCTGCAGCTCTTGGAGGGGGAAAAGCGTCCTTGGGAGAAAGTGGAATGGTCATTTTGGCAGTCTGCCTTCAGAAAACCCACGCAAATGCATTTTGGAGAAAATGGACAATGAATCTGGCCTTGCACTCCAGTCAAACCAGCCTTTGGCTTTGAGCCATCCAGTTTGAGGAGTGGACATCAAAACAAACCCATGGCAGAGCCCTGCATGTGGCTGACAGCATCTTGCTAAGGGCTTGCATTTGAAATGGGATCTGGGGCTAATCTCTGCCAGCCACTTTTCTTTCTGACACAAACTCCTTTGTTGTCTCAGATCTCCACAGGCTCTTCTGTTGAACCTGCAGGAGCAGCAGTGTCACCTGAAGGCACTAGTGCTGGCCAAGTTGTGCAGTGGAAGCCGGGCAGTTCGTTCATCTCCAGCACTGACACGGCTTCTGCTCAGCAAGAGGAGATGGAGGATGATGAGGATGAGTCCCTGGAGCTCCTGAGTATGTCTTGTGTCTTTCTTCTCTGAGGGACAGTGTATGGTGTGAACGTGCCAGCACAGCTGGACCCAATGATCCTCCTCACTTTGGTGTCCCAGGAGCATTTAGGGCTCCCCACAGGAGAGGCTGTGCTCCAAGGCAGCAAGAGAGTGCTCTGGGTGTTCCCGCTGCCTCTGAGGGCAGCTTGGACGTGCCTGGGGTTTGCCTGAGCTTCCCCATCTGCTAAAGGCAGAAGCAGGGGTTGTCCTTGCATCAGCAGAAGGCTGTGAGCTAGCAAATGATCTGGGCAAGTCCTGTGTGCTAGTGGCCAAACTGGATAGAATAGTCAGCTTCCTAAATTCTCCTTAGACTCCTGACTTCTCATCTGCCATCCGAGCAAAAAAAACCTTCACGGAGATTGATTGGTTTTGGCATTTTGTCTTTTGGTTGTGGTTTTAGTTTAGGTTTTTTCCGGATTTTTTTTGGGTAGAGATTTTTTCTCCATCTTGAAGGAGCTCTTCTGCCCCATGTGTCTTAGTGGCGTCATTTTGATGACCGTTCTTATTTACCACTACTACATCTGCAGGGTTTTTAATGAGAATAATGAGAATAATGAGGATATTATGTATTTGAGTCAGTGAGGACTCTTTTGAAAGAACATCATGTGACAGCGGAAACAGAGAGCAAGAGCTGGTGTTTCTGGGCCCCCAATGAAAAAAACCAGATCTTTTTATTACAATCTGTATTTAATAACCTAGTTTTGTTCCTAGAAACATACATCCAGGAGACATAGGCCTGGGGCATGATCAGATAAAAGTGCGCTGTAGGCATTTCTCAGGAGTGAGCCTTCAGCCCCTCTGCTGTATATTCCTCAGATCCATGACACTTTTTCCTACCTGATTCCCAGTCATTTCCATGACTGTTAGAATGCTACCCACTGGCCTAAGCCCCGCTCAGATCAGTCTCTAGGAAAACACATCAAGTCCTTTGTGATTCTACAGCACAAGTCATTGAAGCTGCTTCTTGCCCAGAGCAGCTGCCGGTCCTGTGCCCTCAGATAAGACCTGGTGGGGCTGAGAAGAGAGCCCAGCTGACTCTCTGTCTCCCGTCACCTGTTGGCACAAAAGGGCACTGATGTGCACCTGGGTGTGTCTGCTCTCCAAGCCAATCCTGCCGTGTCCTCAGTGGGGGCACCAGCTTGGAAGGGGCTGGGTGTGGCCGTGCCTTCTTGCCATTGCTTGTCAGTGCTGGTGCCTGGGCTTTGGCAGCTTTGTGGCGGTGGCTGCCCTGGCCCTGAGGGCTGGTGTGAGCGCCGAGGCTGGAGCCTTCCTTAGCTGGGAGAGTGCCGCTGCCGGCCGGCCGCTGCAGCGCGGAGCTGCCCCGAGGCAGCAGCCCCTGCTCTGGGCCGGCTCCTGCACGGCCGGGGCTGGGCTCACAGAGGGTCAGCATCTCCTCTGGGCAGCTGTCCGTGTCCCGCCGGCACCTGAGGAGCACTGCTGTCCTTGCTGCCCTTGCCCGCTGCGGGAAGGTGGGCACGTGTGCGGGGCTGAGAGGGCGAGTGCAATGGCAGGGTCTGATCCCTGCTGTCAGGGGGAGGAGAAGCAGTGTGGTTCTTCACGTGGGCCACGGGCAAGGGCGTCTTCCAGCTCAGCCTGCTCATCAAGGGTGAGGGTCCTGCTGCTGAAGGCCCCTTGGGGTTGGTTAGAGCATGAGCTGCTTGGGTTTACAAAGGGAAAGGCATTCCTTTGGGAAACTGCTGCAAGGTGGGGAAGATGCCCTCCTCTCCTGGGAATGCATCTCCCTGTGCTTTGTTTTCTGCCAAGGCATCTCTTCAAAGGGCTGTAGAAATCAGTGCTGGCCTGCTTGTACTGCAGAGCTGCCTGTCTTGTTGCAATTCTTGCAGTTGTTGTTGTTACCCAGCTGACCACAAAGGGCTCAGGCGGCCAGACTGTACAGCCCCAGCAGGGCTGCCTTTTGTATCTCTTGGATAGTGGGATCTCTGCTTTCAAGTGAGCATCTTGCATTTTGTTTCCCTCAGGGCAAATGGCGAGCATGGAAAATCCCCGAAGGAAATACATTGAAGAGGAAATTGTTGGCAGAGGGTGAGTCCAACCACAGTTGCTTCTACACAATCATGGGGCAACGATTTGCTGCTGGAATATCTGTCAAGGGTGAAGTCAGGCAAGATGCAAACATATTCAGACACTGGGGTGAGTCTGCCCCATCTCTCAGTACCAGCCAGAATTTGGAAGTGTGGTCAGAAGGAATTGTCAAAGACACTTGGATTTCATTGCCAGAAACAGCAAGCACCCCTTTTTGTAGCAGGGAGATAACTGTTGCAAGGAACATTTCTTCCCAAGAGTTTGCTGAAGGAAATAGTGTGATCAGGATAAAAACTGCCAAGTTTAGAAACTGAAATCCAAGATGAAAGAATCACCTGGCATTTTGAGCTGAGGCACTAAACCCCAATGCTTCAGAAACAGGCCCAGTGCCCATGCACTGAAGAGGAACATGCATCATCTGCCATCTGGCAGAGCCCTCCTGCATGCTGCGGGTTGGAGGCATTTCCAGCAGACATCTCCTGTCTGAGCTGGCTTTCACTCCAAGGTCTAAAGGGCTTCTCCTTTCTTTGCTGCTGTTTTGTTTCTAGGGCTTTTGGAGAGGTTTGCAGAGCCATCGACACTGCCACAGGAAGACAGGTAAATGTCAAGAGCCCCTGCAGATTCTGCTGCTCTCCAGGGCTTTCCTCTCTCGTGTCAGCTGTGGCTGCAGCTGTGGCTAGAGCTGTGCTGCAAAGGCACAAGAAGCACAGACTGGTGCCAGCCTGCCAGCTGCACTTGGGACAGTCTTTGTCCTGCTCAGCTGCCAGAAGGACGGCAAGGAGGGCAGCGGTTCCTTTCAGAGAAGGACGCTCTCCCTGGCTCTCAATTGCTCCAACAAAGGTGGTGCCTTGGAGCATCTCACTGCTCTCTGGGGCTACGGCTTCAGAGTCCTGAATTCCCATTTCTGGCTGCCAGCAAATACATCTGAATGTTCCTGGCAGTTCCTTAGCCACCTGCAGTTCTGCACTTGGGAACTGCACGTAGGGAGAGATCTGCAAGGCGTCCCTAAAAGCCCTAAGCCTTGCCTATAGCCCAAGATGTATCCACAGAGTACCAAGGCACGCATTTCTTCCTCTGAAGTACGGACAGAGAAACAGAGAGTGTGCTCAGAGCTTTGGGGGGTGAGAGTTGACACACCATTTTTAACAAGTGGACAAGGCAAAATGTGGTCAGTGGCCACGTGTCCTAGAACTGGCCCCCAAAGGAGCAGAGAAATGAGCTGTAGGAATGTCAGTTCCTAATTACTCCTTTGTCTAATCGCAAGGCACTTTGGCAGAGCTCACCTGTGTCATTGCAAAATCACTCGCTCCATGTGTGTTTTGGTCTCATTCCACCAGCTTCTAAAGTTACTGATTTTCTGTGTCATTCTAGGTGGCCATTAAGAAAATCAATCTTCAAGGAATGAATAGGAATCAACAAGCGCTTAATGAAATCATGGTCATGAAGAAGAATAAGAGTCCCCACGTTGTGGATTATTTAGACAGGTGAGTGGTCATGGTCTCTTCCCATGAAGGTTTGTTTACATAGTAAAAGCATGTGAGGTTAAAACCCCACTTTGGACACTGGGAGAAAATAGAGCTGTTAATAATCAGTTAATTATTATTTCTCTACTCATCTCCAATGGATGGGAAGAGAGTGTATTTTGCCTGCATGTGTCTTCCTTGGCTTTCAAACACTGAGTTGGAACATTGGCCAAAAACCTGAATCAACCCTCCCATACTAAGTCAATACCCTGTAAGCTCACTGCCTCCATGTTGTCTCAGGATTGATTTTTTCAAGTTTCTTCAATGCTGATGAAGCATGCTAGAGAGGATTTCCCTTGGATTGTTGCCCCTCTTTTCCAGGGCTGGCCATGCCAGGAACACTAGGTGTTCCTTTCCAGAAATACCATGCGGGACAGGCTTTTCATCTTGGCTGATACTAAACTGTACTTTTTGCTTACTGGCCATTTAAAATATCACCTTTTTCACAGATGTGCTGTTCTCCTTGAGACTGCACAGACTGCAAACAATGCACAGCCTGGAGGGCATGTCTATTCCTTGAATTCTGTCCTTGTCACAAAGGGACCCGGAAACAAGAATCAAGCAAAGAAACCAATGTATGCATGTTCATCTGCATGGCCTTGTTCCCTTCTTTCAGCTACCTTGTGCTCGACGAACTCTGGCTGGTGATGGAGTACATGGATGGAGGCTCTCTGGATGATGTCATCGCTGAGGTTCGCATATGTGAACACCACGTTGCAACCATCAGTCGAGAGGTGAGGGATCCCATCTGTGCGTCCCAGGGCTTGGGCAGGATTGTCTGGGAAAGGGGCTCAGGACAGGAGCGATTCCGTGAGCCAGGCTTTGTTTCTGTGTGGCTGATATGCTCTGGGCAAGCAAGAGCCTCTCAAGTGAACTGCCTGCCAGTGCCCCTGCACTCACTGGACTCTGTTCTTGTCCTCTTCTCTCCCGCTGTTGCATTCTCACTCTGGCTCTTGTATTTGCTCTTCTCCATCTTGCCTCTCTAAACTTTGGTCTGTTGGCACTGCATTCCTTGCCTGTAAAAGCAAAGGTGGTGATGGTGGGAGCATTTGAAAGGAACAGCAAAGAAGAAAGAGAGACTCATTTCTCTGAGTCCTCAGCTGGAAAGGTTAGCAGTGCAGCCAGAGTGCTCTGTACTTCTGAGCACATGAACTGCAGCAGCAGTCGTCCTGGCTGGTTTGCAGGGCAGAGTCTACACCAGCAGTTGCTGTTGCTCTTTGACAAGCTGACATGCCTTTCTTTAGAAAGATGCTGCCCTGCCTGTGTTGGAGCAGCGAGCTCTTGCCCTCAATGGCACTGTCTTCTGCCATTACTCCTCATTCCCCTGGAGAGGGAATCTCGGAGAGCTCTTTCCTTTGTTGTGTGATGAAATCACATCACTGATTTTTGCCCTCCTGTTTCTGGTTTCTCTCTCAGTGCCTGCAAGGACTGGATTTTCTCCATTCCAACCACGTGATACACCGAGATGTGAAGAGCCTCAACATTCACCTCAAAACGGATGGCTCTGTCAAGCTGGGTCAGTATATTCTTGGGCAGGTGCAGCATTCCAGGGATATGTGGGCTGTGGGGCTGCTTTTGAGTGAGTGCCAGCCCCCCCAAAATGGTGCTGGTGGCAGTGCAGGGAGCCTGTTGTGAGCTGACCACGCGGTGGCAACGTGCACAGACCTATGGCAAGGCTCGAGCAGTGCACAGTGGCATTGCTCTGTGCGTGTCCCTTCCAGAGGGAGGGGGCTACAGGTCTAAAGCTTCAGGGGAAGAAAAGACACTGCTGGAGGCCGTGTAAAAAATGTGGGGATTTTTGAAGCAGCCAATGCCATATTTTCTTGGCTAAAGTCCTGAGGAAACAAGGCAGGGACAGTTGTCCAGGAGATTCAGCAGCACATTCTCCAACTTCAACTGGGCAATTCTTTTCCTTGCTTTCCTAATTGCACAGAATTCAAATAAAAACGGTCTTTTGCTCTCTCCCCAGCTGATTTTGGCCTCTCTGCTCAACTCACCCCTGAGCAGAGTAGACGGAGAACGGTGACCGGGACTGCTTGGTGGATGGCGCCTGAAATTGCGAAAGCTGAGTCCTATGGCCCCAAAGCAGACATATGGTCTTTTGGAATTGTGGGCATTGAAATGGTGGAAGGAGAACCTCCTTATGGGAATAAAGGTCCTCTCATGGTAAGGTGTAAATACTCTCTGATCCCGCTGTCTTTCTCCCCCATCCCACGTTCTGTGTGCCATTGGACAAAATGCCATTGCCATCTGCTGGAACTACTTCCACCACGGTCCCTTTCTGAAAATGTCCCTGCAGCACATCAGCATCTGCTGGGGTTTTGGTTGCATCCGTGGGGGAACTCAAGCCTTAGCCCAGGCAAACAATCTCCCTTCTCAGGCAACATTTGGCTTTGGCTTAGAAGTCGTTCCAGCTCTTTTGGCCGTGTAGATGGCCCTACTAACAGGAAACAAGCATCTTAGAGCTGCTGTTATCTTTCCTGAAATGAAGGAAAGAAACCCAAACCCAACAAAGTTTCTAAAACAGTGGTTTGGAGAGAAGTGTACCCCCATTCTTCTCACAGGGAAACTTGCCTTAACTGAGGGATTTCCTTTCTTTACTTTTAATTACCATTGTTTTCAAGAACCAAGGAAAAAACTTGATGACTTTTATAGCAGCTGTGCTTAAGGGACCAACAAGTGCTGCAGAGATGCTTTTCATGTCATACTCCTTGGAAATACTAGAGTGAGTTAGTGGAGCAAAGTCCCTCTTCCAACTAGCCTGTCAAGCTGGTCAGGTGAATCCTCAGAGAAGCAAAGGTGCTTTTGCTGATGTAGTTTCCACTAAGGAGGTCAGTCAATGAAATCAGCTGCCAGGGCAAGATCTGCTGGATGCTGGAAAAGCTGTGACTGCATCAGGCTTTGGGTTTTTTGTTGGTCCAGGAAAGTCATCTCTGCCTCTGTGCCACGGCAGAAACAGCCCCTGCAGAGTGCAGCTGAAACAATGGGATCTGGGAGAGCAGTTCCAGATGTGAAAGAAGCAGCTGAGAGACTCGTCTTTCCTTTTTCTCCAGGCTCGATTCCTGATAGCCACCAAAGGGATCCCAGAGCTGCGGCAGCCCAAGCTCCTCTCCCCTTTGCTGCGTGACTTCCTGAGCTGCTGCCTGCAGAGAGACGAGGAGCGGCGCTGGTCTGCCAAGGAGCTGCTGCAGGTAAAATGCCAAGGGGCTGCAGGGGAAACAGTGTCCCAGGGACGGGCTCCTCCTGCACTGAACTGCCAGGCATCAGATGAGCCTCGTCCTCCTCGCCTCCACCCTTGGTGCTGTTCAAATGAGAACAGCCAGGAATCCTAGACTGGGCTGGGCTGGCAGGGACCTGTAAGGGTCATCTGCTCCAAGTGCCCTGCAATGAGCAGGGGCGTCTTTAAAGAGATCAGGATGCTCAGACCTGAAATATTTCCAGGCCTGGGACATTTAGCAGCTCTTGCAGTAAGCTGTGCCACTGTTGTCCCACTGTTGCTCCTTAGACCTACTCTGACTCAATCCCCTTTTCATTGAAAAAAAGATTACCCTGCCTTTGGGGCTCTTAGCTTGCAAAGTAATGGTTCATTCTTGGCTTTTTTGTTTTCCTTTGTGCAGCATCCATTTGTAACATCGGCCAAGCCTACATCCAGCCTGGTGCCACTCATCCTTACCTTTAAGAGGTGGAAGGAGTTGACAGGAATGGACCAGTCACTTAAAAACTTTTTCTTCCATCACCAGCATGGTAGTGGTTTGTAGAGTAGGATTGTAGCTAGGATTGTAGAGTAGGATTTTAGCCTAGGATTGTAGGGTAGTATTTTGGCCTAGGACTGTAAATAAAGTTTCTGAAACCTCAAGTCATTTTGAAGATTGTCCTCCTTCTGAGCCTGTGAGAATGCTCAACATTTCCTTCTGAACTGTCCATTTTTGCTTAGAGGTGGAAAGTGACATTGATGCCTTCTTTGGTACGGTTTGAAGGGGGAGTAGGCTCTTCTTTCGTCATGCTCTCCGGACCGCAGTGCCTTTGGAATATGGCCCACTGGCTGGGTTTTACCCAGCTGTGGCACTTGTGTTTGAGGCAGAAAGGGCAGTGGCATTTGCAGGCAGAACCAAAGGACGAGTGGGGCAGCCCAAATACCCTGTGCAGATGCAGGCCTTGAGCTCTGACTCGAGAGCATTTGGGTTGCTGCCACTTGCATTTGTATCCCTAAGTGCAATCTCTTTGTCTGGGGGAGAGTTTTGCCCAAGTGAGACAGCAGAAAGATCAGGGAGGCTGCTGGGAAAGGCGCAGAGCTGGTGCAGAGCTGTCAGCGGCTGCAGGGTGAGCCCAGGCCCCGCCTTGCCCAGGCTGGAGACCCAGCAGAGCCCTGGCAGAGCCCGGAGCAGCCTGAGCCGGGGCAGAGGCAGCTGCAAGGAGGCCCTTGGAGCTGCAAGAGGCAGCAGCCCGGCCCTGGGTGCCTCTTGGTGGCCCCGGGCGAATCCTGCGCTCTCAGAGCCCAGCTGGCAGCCGGCTGCTCCCGAGGGGAAGCGTGGCCGTGCTGGGCACAGCACAGACCGGTGGCATCGGCCGTCCGGAGCGTGCACAGGAGCAGAGAAAGGCAAACCACAGCCGAGGGCTGCAGGCCTGGCTGAGGATTGCCACCCTTGTGCTGGCTGCCCTCTAACTCCTGGCCAAGGCGAGCAGTGTGTGCAGCGCTCTGGGCACAGGGGAGGGAGCCGGGCTGCTCCGCAGGCTCCGGCACAGGGCAGCCTCCTTCAGGCACGGCGCTTCTGCCGGGGGAAGCGAGGCCAGCGGCAGGCAGGGACAGCTTGTCAGCTCACATCTGCAGGAGCCGGGGCCTCACACGGCTCTGGGAGGAAGCGCCTGCAGTGCTGGAGTTGTGCACTGAGCCAGAGCAAATGGGTGAAATGCAGAGTGTTCTGCAGAAATATTCTGGGGCACCAGGCCAGCCTGCTTTGAGCTCTCTGGCACACAGCAAGCACTGTGCAATGCAGCCCTGAGCTGCTGGGAGAGGGGTGTTAGAAAGGAGCCAACTCTTAGATGAAATTAAATGGGGAGACAAAGTCATCAAAGCCAAAGAGAACTGTTTCTGAGGAAGGATTCACCTGAGCTGGGTGTGTATCTCCCTCTCCCAAGAGCCAAACACACACACAACACACACACAGAAAATGCTGCTTTTTATTGCCTTTCCCAGCCCAGGACGAACCGTGTCCCCTTTCCCTTTGGCCGGGAAATAGGAAACTTGTATTCTGTCCCCACCGCCTCCTTTTCTGTCCCCTCCCCTCTTCTCCTACTTCCCTTTTGGTTTGGTCTTCACGCTGGCCCCTCTCCCAGCTCACAGCAACACCCAACAAATCAACTAGAACCAATCCAAACCCTAAATAACAACCCCAAGAACCAACAGCTTTCGTTCTTTCTTCTAATAACTCTGCAGCTGCAGCAAAATATTACCTCCTATCTCACTGAGGGAATCGGGCATGAGCCTGTGGCTCGTGCTTGAGCAGTGAACTGATTTGGAAGGGAGCAGAAGGGTTTCAGTAGGCAGTTTGTGTTTTTCTTCTGAATTGCTGAAGGAAAGACACAATGTGGCTTCAGTCAGCAAAAACATTTTCAAGGTGAATTAAAGAAATGCTTGTGAGCAATGCCCAGAGAAGGCAGGTTTTGAGAAAATATTGAACTGTAACAAATTGTGAATTCCCTTTGCATTAACAGACTGTTGAGCCCTCTATTCCTCCGGAGCAGTGATTGATGTGTGCAAGTGGCTACCTTAGCCTTGAGAATAGAGTAGTCTTCCTAAGAAGCTAGCTGGAATGCATTCAAGGGGAAAAGAGTGGTTGTAGGAGGCTCTTGGGCATCAGAGGAGAATTGCAGGAATGGGATGTTCCCCAAATGACCACCCGAGACTCTCAAGAGAGCCCTACTCTCCTGTCAGTAACTTCTGAGAAGTGGTTTAAATATGTCAACTAATTTGAGGGAATGTTTAGCCTGTGAGTTTCAGCAAAGTAATGAGTAGGTCTTATTTCCATGGTTACAAATGAGTAGGTGGGATTTCTGGCTGAGCACGTGTTAGGAAAGTGATTCCCCACGCACCCAGCACTGAAATAAAGTCATGCCTCCTTTCTCACACCGAGCTGGCACCAGGGATCGGAGCCCTTCTTGGTAACTTTGATTTTAGTTGCTTCTATTGAAAGGTGAAAATGAAACCTTTTCCAGCTGTTCCCCTCGGGTTTACATTTCTGGGGGCCAAAGCTCTGTGCTGCAGGTGGCCCGGGTGTGTGCAGAGCAAGGCAGCCTCCACAAAGCCCTTGGTTTCCCCACAAGTCGTCATGATTTGTTGCCAGGTGTGCCCAGCTGTGGCAGGAGAAAGAGCCCGCAGTGCAGTGGGCGCCGTGCCCTGCCCGGCCAGGGCTCTCTGGCACAGAGGAGCAGCAGCAGCACCTTTCAACCCACTCCTGCCCTGGCCTCACCTGGGACACAGAAGCCTCTGGAAATCAGCACCACCTGGCCCCTTCCCAGCTTGGAGCAGCTCCTGCTGGTGGGCACATCCTGCACTTCTACTGCTTCCAAACAGGAATCAAGGCACAGGGGGAGACGGACATACAGAGAAGCCCTGGGCTAGTGCAATAAATGGGCAAATGCATGGGGGAATGTGTTAGGAATCATTTCAGCTGTCATGCCAATCCTGCCTTCTCTCCTTTTCTCCCTTCACATTTCCTGTTCTTTTCCCTCTCACATTTCCACCCCTTCCCCCTCTCGAGTCTCACAGTTTTCCTCTCATGTTTGCCTCCCAAGTTTTACTCATTTTCCCCACCCTTTTCAGCTCCCTTTCCTCACGCTTTGCCTCTCACATTTCCCCAACTTCCCGCTTTTTCCTGCTTTTTTGTTCTCCCACGATTCTCACAATTTTCCCCTCACTTATCCTGCCCTTTTCTCCCCTCATGCTTTTCTCCTTTCCTCAGTCATTTTTCTCCAAGTTGTCTCCTCATGTTTCTCACTTTTGCCCTCATGTTTCCCAGGCTTTCCCTCTTACATTTCTCCCACTTTTCCCCTCACGTTTATCATTCTTTCCCCCTCATGTTGCTTCTACTTTTCCTCTAGCATTTTCTGCCCTTTTTTCACTCCTGTTTTCTGCCACTTTTCCCATCCAACTACCCACCCTTTTTTTCCCCCTAATGTTTTCTGCCTTTTTCTGCCCTCTGGTTTCTCCCTCTTTTCCCCTCAGGATTCTCACAATGTTCCCCTCACATTTGCTGCCTGTTTCTCTCTCTCTGCCAGTAATTTTCTCACTCTCTTCCCCTCACATTTCCCTCCATTTTTTCCTCTATGTTTTTCAGCCTTCCCTGATCATGCTTCTTAGAATTTTCCCATCATATGTCCTGCCTTTTCCTCCTCTCACCTTCCTCTCCTACTTTCACTCACATCTTCACCATTTTCCCCTCTGTTTTCTCACCCTTTCCCACACAGGTTTCCTACGCTTTTCTTCCCTCACACTTCCCTCCTTTTTCCACTCCCATTTCTCACACTTGTCACCTCATGTTTTCTGCCTTTTTCCCCCTCACATTTCTTAACCCACTGCTTCCTGTCAGTGACTCTTCCTCTTCAGTAGTTGATGAGCTTCTTTTCTTCTTTCCTGCAATCCCCTCCTCCAAAGAATGGGTACCAGAGCTGCGCTCCAAGAAGCCCCTGCCCGTGTGTCTGCTGAACAGAATGGCTGTGCTCCACTTGAACAATCTCGTGAAGAACAACCTAAACTGCAGTGGACTTTCAATTCCCTCTAGTCTTCATAGTGTTCTAAAGAAATAGGTACCCTGAGGGATACACGTCGCAGGTGCGCAGCCGCTGCACCATCCGCCTCAAGCAGATCCCATCTCCGTTTTCATCACCTCACAGTGACTGTGACTCCTGCCTGGACGAAACCACTTGTGATGCTGCTTGATGCTAATTGGAGTCCATGTGCACAAGGAGTGCTTTTAGCCCTCTTTCAAAAAAAAAAAAAAAAAAAAAAAAAAAAAAAAAAAAAAGTTTTTATTTTAAAACGTTCAATGCCTGGAGTTTCGTATTTTCACCTATTTGAATTGCCTTGACATCAAAGTACTGCCAGCTGGCGTTCCAAACTGGCTGGTCTATGTTTGTGTGCACAGAGCAAAGGTGCCAGACCGTGTCCTTTTCCCGGGTGTCCGTTAATGTCCATTTCAACAGGCACTGAAGGGGGGCTCTGCCTGCCCCACACAGGATGGCAGCCAGAGGGCTGAGGCTGCGCCTCCTAGTGAGATCAGCCGCCCTGGCAGCCCAGCCCCAGCCGCCATCTTGTGTGTGGCTCTCCAGCCCTGGCCGCCATCTTGTGTGTGGCTCCCTCAGCCCTGGCCGCCATCTTTTGCACTGACCTAGTCCAGCTCTTAAGCGAATGTGTTGCTGTTTTGTCGGCAGTCAGGGTCCGCCCCAAAGACACCAACACCAGCAGGACAGGCTACAGGGAATGGCACGGGTTTGGCTCAAAGCAGCCAGCCCTGACTTGTCACTGTCCTTTATCCATGAACACGTGCCCATATGCAGCCACAGCAAATGTCCAACAGCAGCTCCATCAGCCACTTCCTCCCGCTGGCGTTGGCAGACACGCGGCAGCTGCAGCTCCTGCACTTCTGCCTCTTCCTGGGCATCTCCCTGGCTGCCCTCCTGGGCCACGGCCTCGTCACCAGCGCCGTAGCCTGCGGCCACCACCTGCACAGCCCCATGTTCTTCTTCCTGCTCAACCTGGCCCTCAGCGACCTGGGCTCCATCTGCACCACTGTCCCCAAAGCCATGCACAATTCCCTCTGGGACACCAGGACCATCTCCTACGCAGGATGTGCTGCACTGCGGAGGATTTCGGCGAGGGAAGAATGCAATCAATCAATATGATTGGTAAAGCATTGTTCAACTTTATTGCTCATAACATCCGTTCTTATACTTTTGCCCCAAGCATTCAGCATACTTGTCAAATTATAATTGGTTAGCATACACTACTCATCTATACTTGATTGGCTATATCAAGCGTGAGAAGGTTCCTCCTCTTGGCATGCTGAAAACTTTGTATACGTGCTTACTGCTACGCTCTATTAAGCACAAGTTCTTTTATCTTTGGCCTGTATCCGTGCTTACTGCTGTCCCAAGGACAGCTTATCTTAGCAGCGCGTAGGCTGCTAGCACTTGGTATCGGGCCATGAGGCCTCTAATGATCCGTGGCCTTGCTCTGCTAACCATTCTTCAACAATTCCCTCTTTTTTATTTTGTGCAGCAAACGCAGTGTGTCGAGTAGTTACTGTTTCTGCTATGCGATACATCATCTGTTGCAAGCAGCAAAAAAAGCAAGATACAAAAAGTACAAGCAGTATAATAACAATCACAATATTGATTACATGTTGCAGTAGGGAGGTTATCCAAGGCCCTAGCCCGAAAGATCATAGCCAATCTGTTAAAGCCAAGCCTGTGTCTTGCTGCAAATGACTAGTGAGTTCTTACAACTTAGCTATTTGGGTATGAATTGACATGGAGTGATCTCTCTGTACTACCTTGTCAAACTGCCAGAGCAGTTGTAGGTTTTCTCTTGCCCTTAAGTCTTCAATTAAGTGTACCCCCTCTAACCCTGGCTGTCCAGTATCGATGTCGCTCTTGCAGGGTCATTAGCAGGACGGATCCATTTACTAGGCATCCATTGGGGCCCTGTGGGGGTAAGAACACAAACATAACCTCTACCCATGTACTGAACCTCTGCGGGACCTTCCCATACTCCAGTTTTGGGATCTCGGTACATGACTTTAAACAATGGCTTAGTTGCTTCCTCCTTTACTCCGCCTGAGTGGATGACCGCAGGGGGCTCCGAGTGGTCCCCCGTTACACACAGATAGTTTAATACAAATAGTGTTTTTGATAGCATGGTCTGCGCATCCACCTCCTCCTTATATTTTAACAGATAATCCTTGAGTGTTTGGTGGGCTCGCTCCACAATCGCCTGACCTGTTGGTGAATGTGGGATACCTGTGATGTGTGTCACACCCCACTTCTGTAAGAACCTTTGGATCCTGCTGCTCACATATGCAGGGCCATTATCTGTCTTAATCTGTTCTGGCACCCCCATCACCGCAAAGCAAGTAGTTAGGTGTCGTACCACGTGGAGAGCTTTCTCTCCCGGCTGCGCTGAAGCCCAAATAAATTTACTGAAAGTATCAATTGTAACATGCACATATTTCAATCTACCAAAGGAGGATACGTGAGTTACATCCATTTGCCAGATCTGATTGGGTCCAAGGCCCCGTGGGTTTACTCCCATCCCTAGTCCAGGCCCATGCTGACTACAGAGAGGACAGGATCTGACAATACCACGGGCATCATTCAGAGATATGCGAAACTGTTTCTTTAGGCCTCGCGCATTCTGGTGAAAAGTCTCATGAGCAATACGTGCCTGCTGAAATCCGTCTTGTGGTACTGCAACAGAAACCAACTGATCAGCTATGGCATTACCCTGACCCAAACCTTCTGACCATTTGTGGCTTCGAATATGCAAAATCGCAAAAGGAGCTGAGCGCAGCCGAACAGCTTGCCTCAGCTGCCTCAAAAGTTCCCATAACCTGTCATTCTTTATATCCTTTATCAATGCATCCTCAATCCGCAGCACCACCCCTACTACGTATCATGAGTCTGTGACAATATTTACACCCTGATCAGGCCAATTCATAATGATCCAAAGGACAGCCCTTAATTCTAGCATCTGCAATGAGTCCTCAGTAGTCGAGTCCACGTGCCCTCCTCCATCCATCCAGATCAAGGCAGAGCGTTTGCTTTGTGATGTCAGGGCACGGTTGTCACGTGGTCGTGGTGACATCACAAGGTTGCCTTGGTGCACGGAAGGCCTCAGGGGTGTCAGAGCAGCTCTTGGCCTTGCTCAGTGCAGGAACTTGGTCCTGTGCTTGAGGCTTTTGTCAGGGGGCAGCTGCTGACTGACAGGAGACTTCTTTTAGCTAGCGTTAGAGCACAGTCTGCAAACTTGCACAGCAGTTGCCACAATGATTGGGCAACTCGCCGCTGCAGTTTTCACTGTTTATGGAGTTGCCTATTCCTGCTATTTCCTAACTAACCTGGCAGGTAAGTAGAGGTTTTCCCTGAGTGTCACCTAACCTGGTTTTTGTGTCTTCCTGCTCTTTCTTAGTGACTGAGTTCATTTGGAAACAGAAAGGCCATCCAGATGCCGCTTGGGTAAAGCTCCTGTCAACATGTTCAGCTCCAAAGGGGGTGTGTGTAGCCACGGCCGTGCGGGCAGCATTTGCAAGGGAGCCTGCAGGGGTTGCGTTCCCTCTGTTGGAGAGTCTGTGGCAGCAGAGTTTGCCAATTCCTCCCTTGCTGGGTCAAGCAGGACAACTTTGAAAATGTAGACTGGGAGGCCTTGGAAGGTCTTCTAAAAATGCTCTGGTTGTCTCCAGTTTTCTCAAAGCATCTGCTTCATTTTCCCTTGCCCACTGCAGGTCACCTGAGCCGGGTATTCAGAGGTGCTGATCCCAAGGTGAGTAAGGAAAGAACATTTGATGTTCTTGGCGTTTAAGAATTGTGCAGCAAGCTGTGAGCTTGGCCTGTGGCAGTAGAGTGTAGAGGGCCAGCTGAGTAGGCTGCAAGAAAATCCATTTCCATGTCTACAGCAGCAAGAGCAAAGGCATCACTGCCTATTTCCTAATTTTCCATTTCAGAGCTTTAAAAGAACTAAAAGATAAGTTTTGCAGAGAGAATGTGCTTCCTGATAGTAGTCAGGGGGGAATATGTAATTTGGAGCAATTTGCAGTGTCCAGTTGAATCAGCCCATTAGAATTTAGTCTGAGGGACTTAGAATCCCCTTGCTCTGCAAGTTGATGATTTGTGCTTAGTAGAGCTGGTTCTAGAGCTGAAGAGAAAGAAGGTTCTAAATGATAGGTCATGGCCTGTGTCTAACGCTCCTGTCTGTCCACAGATCCCAGAACCAAGAGCAGACTCTCCTCTGGCTTCCTCTGCTCCTGGACGAGAAGGCAAAGAAGAGCCAAATGACCACAAGGCTCCAGCTGTGGTCACACCACAGCCGCAACTTTCCAAGACGGTAAGTGCCACTTCTGGAGGGCGCTGTCTTTAGTGCGAGGCAGAGCTGCAAGTTTCTGAGCAGCCAGCTCTTGCTGTTGGTGGCTGAGGATGCCGAGTGCTGCAGTCCTGCCAGACCTAGCCATTCCCCTCAGCCAGTGACAGCTGGAAAATGGGCTTTGAGCTGCCATGTTTAGGCCCCAGCTTGCTGGGATTCTGATAGAGGCCAGCCTGGAGCAGGAAGGTTCCCTGTCTGCAGAGGAGGGAGCATGTCAAAGGCACTGTGCTCAGCCTTGGTGGATACGTAGGGGACGCTGTGGTCTGGGGACACCTGTCCCCCTCCACAGACTCGCCAAGTACCCACAGGCACAAAAAGTATTGATGTGACAACACAAGCTTTTTGGGGCGGTTTGTCCCCACGAGCTTCTTGGCTGTGCTTACCTGGGAGCATTTCAGAGACACACTGGGGACGTGGAGTTTCTGCTTCAAGTCAGGGATTTTGGTGCCTTGGTTGCCAGGTTGTTCTTTTGGTAAAATGGAAGCAGAGGTGGGCAGGGAAGCAGAAAGAAGTGGCTGAATTAATGTGAATTGTGGGCAGAAAGGTGAAAAAGCTGAGCTTGACAGCAGCTCCCAGTCACTGGCTGACAGCACCTTCCTAAGGGCTTGCATTTAAAATGGGATCTGGGGCTAATCTCTGCCAGCCACTTTTCTGACACAAACTCTTTTGTTGTCTCAGATCTCCACAGGCTCTTCTATTGAAGCTGCAGCAGCAGGAGCAGCAGTGTCACCTGAAGGGGCCTGGCCTGCCCCAGCTGAGCAGTGGAGCCTGGGCAGTTCCTTCATCTCCAGCACTGACAAAGCTGCTGCTCAGCAACAGGAGATGGAGTATGATGAGGATGACTTCCTGGGGTTCATGAGTACGTCTTGTGTCTTTCTTCTCTGAGGGACAGTGTATTGTGAGCATGTGCCAGCATAGCTGGACCCATTGATCTCCTCCTCATCTCAGTGCCCTTTGTGATTGTACAGCACAAGTCATTGAAGCTGCTTCTTGCCCAGAGCAGCTGCCCGTCCTGTGCCCTCAGATAAGACCTGGTGGGGCTGAGAAGAGAGCCCAGCTGACTCTCTGTCTCCCGTCACCTGTTGGCACAAAAGGGCACTGACGTGCACCTGGGTGTGTCTGCTCTCCAAGCCAATCCTGCCGTGTCCTCAGTGGGGGCACCAGCTTGGAAGGGGCTGGGTGTGGCCGTGCCTTCTTGCCATTGCTTGTCAGTGCTGGTGCCTGGGCTTTGGCAGCTTTGTGGCGGTGGCTGCCCTGGCCCTGAGGGCTGGTGTGAGCGCCGAGGCTGGAGCCTTCCTTAGCTGGGAGAGTGCCGCTGCCGGCCGGCCGCTGCAGCGCGGAGCTGCCCCGAGGCAGCAGCCCCTGCTCTGGGCCGGCTCCTGCACGGCCTGGGCTGGGCTCACAGAGGGTCAGCATCTCCTCTGGGCAGCTGTCCGTGTCCCGCCGGCACCTGAGGAGCACTGCTGTCCTTGCTGCCCTTGCCCGCTGCGGGAAGGTGGGCACGTGTGCGGGGCTGAGAGGGCGAGTGCAATGGCAGGGACTGATCCCTGCTGTCAGGGGGAGGAGAAGCAGTGTGGTTCTTCACGTGGGCCACGGGCAAGGGCGTCTTCCAGCTCAGCCTGCTCATCAAGGGTGAGGGTCCTGCTGCTGAAGGCCCCTTGGGGTTGTTTAGAGCATGAGCTGCTTGGGTTTACAAAGGGAAAGGCATTCCTTTGGGAAACTGCTGCAAGGTGGGGAAGATGCCCTCCTCTCCTGGGAATGCATCTCCCTGTGCTTTGTTTTCTGCCAAGGCATCTCTTCAAAGGACTGTAGAAAATCATTCTCTGTGCTGATCTGCTTGTACTGCAGAGCTGCCTGTCTTGTTGCAATTGTTGTTGTTGTTGTTGTTGTTACCCAGCTGGCCACAAAGGACTCAGAAGGCCAGACTGTAGAGCCCCAGCAGGGCTGCCTTTTGTATCTCTTGGATAGTGGGATGTCTGCTTTCAAGTGAGCATTTTGCATTTTGTTTCCCTCAGGGCAAATGGTGAGCACAGAAAATCCCCGGAGGAAATACACCGAAAAGGAAATTGTTGGCAGAGGGTGAGTCCAACCACAGTTGCTTCTACACAGTCATGGGGCAGCTGATTTGCTGCTGGAATATCTGTCAAGTGTGAAGTCAGGCAAGCTGCAAACATATTCAGACACGCGGGTTAGTCTGCCCCATCTCTCAGTAGCGGCCAGAATTTGGAAGTGTGGTCAGAAGGCATTATCAAAGACACTTCTATTTCATTGCCAGAAACAGCAACCTACCCCCTATCATGGCAGTCAGATAACACTTCTCAGGAGCATTTCTTCCCAAGAGTTTGCTGAAGGAAATAGTCTGTGGTGAGGATAAAAACCGCCCAGTTTAGAAACTGAAATCCACGATGAAAGAATCACCTGGCCTTTGGAGCTGAGGCACTAAACCCCAATGCTTCAGAAACAGGCCCAGTGCCCATGCACTGGAGAGGAACATGCATCATCTGCCTTCTGGCAGTGCCCTCCTGCATGCTGCAGGTTGGAGGCATTTCCAGCAGACATCTCCTGTCTGGGCTGGCTTTCACTCCAAGGTCTAAATGGCTTCTCCTTTCTTTGCTGCTGTTTTGTTTCTAGGGCTTTTGGAGAGGTTTGCAGAGCGATCGACACTGCCACGGGCGGAGAGGTAAATGTCAAGAGCCCCTGCAGATTCTGCTGCTCTCCAGGGCTTTCCTGTCTCGTGTCAGCTGCGGCTGCAGCTGTGGCTAGAGCTGTGCTGCAAAGGCACAAGAAGCACAGACTGGTGCCAGCCTGCCAACTGCATTTGGGGCAGCCTTTGTCCTGCTCAGCTGCCAGAAGGAAGGCAAGGAGGACAGCGGTTCCTTTCAGAGAAGGATGCTCTCCCTGGCTCTCAATTGCTCCAACAAAGGAGCATCTCACTGCTCTCTGGGGCTACGGCTTCAGAGTCCTGAATTCTCATTTCTGGCTGCCAGCAAATACATCTGAATGTTCCTGGCAGTTCCTTAGCCACCTGCAGTGCTGCACTTGGGAACTGCACGTAGGGAGAGATCTGCAAGGTGTCCCTAAAAGCCCCAAGCCCTGCCTATAGCCCGAGATGTATCCACAGAGTACCAAGTCACGCATTACTTCTTCTCAAGTACAGACAGACAGAGAGTGTGCTCAGAGCTTTGGGGGGGTGAGAGTTGACACACCATTGCTAACAAGTGGACAAGGCAAAATGTGGTCAGTGGCCACGTGTCCTGGATCTGGCCCCCAAAGGAGCAGAGAAATGGGCTGTAGGAATGTCACTTCCTAATTACTCCTTTGTCTAATTACAAGGCACTTTGGCACGGCTTGGCGGTGTCATTGCAAAATCTCTCTCCCCATGTGTGTTTTGGTCTCATTCCTCCAACTTCTAAAGTTACTGATTTTCAATGTCATTCTAGGTGGCCATCAAGAAAATCTATCTTCGGGGACCGAGCGAGATGGAGGATATTGTTACTGAAATCACGGTCATGAAGAGGAATATGAGTCCCCATCTTGTCCATTATTTAGACGGGTGAGTGGTCATGGTCTCATCCCATGAAGGTTTGTTAACATAGTAAAAGTATGCAAGGTTAAAACCCCACTTTGGACACTAGCAGAAAAGAAAGCTGTTAATTATTGCTTCATTATTATTTCTCTACTCATCTCCAATGGATGGGAAGAGAGTGCAGTTTATCTCCGTGAGTCATCCCTGGCTTTCCAACACATAGTTGAAAAATTGTTCAAAAACCTGCATCAACTCTACCATAAGAAGTCAGTACCCTGTAAGTTGGCTGCCTCCATGTTGTCTCAGGATGGATTTTTTAAGGTTTCTTCAATGCTGATGGAGCATGCTAGGGAGGATTTCCCTTGGATTGTTGCCCCTCTTTTCCAGGGCTGGCCATGCCAGGAACACTAGGTGCTTCTTTCCAGAAATACCACGCGGGACAGGTTTTTCATCTTGGCTGTTACTAAACTGCACTTTTTGATTGCTGGCCATCAGAGACATCTCCTTTTGACAGATGTGCTGTTCTCCTTGAGACTGCACAGACTGCAAACAACCCACAGCCCGGAGGGAATGTCTTTAATTCTTTTAATTCTGTCCTTGTCACAAAGCAACCCGGAAACAAGAATCAAGCAAAGGAGCCAACGAATGCATGTTCATCTGCATGGCCTTGTTCCCTTCTTTCAGCTACCTTGTGCATGAAGAACTGTGGCTGGTGATGGAGTACATGGATGGAGGCAGTCTTTACGACACAATCCAAAAGACTCGCCTGACAGAAGACGAGATTGCCATCATCAGTCGGGAGGTCAGTCGGGGATCCCAGCTGTGCTTCCCAGAGCTTGGGCAGGATTGTCTGGGAAAGGGGCTCAGAACAGGAGCGATTCCATGAGCCAGGCTTTGTTTCTGTGTGGCTGATATGCTCTGGGCAAGCAAGAGCCTCTCAAATGAACTGCCTGCCAGTGCCCCTGCACTCACTGGACTCTGTTCTTGTCCTCTTGTCTCCTGCTGTTGCATTCTCACTCTGGCTCTTGTATTTGCTCTTCTCCATCTTGCCTCTCTAAACTTTGGTCTGTTGGCACTGCATTCCTTGCCTGTAAAAGCAAAGGTGGTGGTGGTGGGAGCATTTGAAAGGAACAGCAAAGAAGAAAGAGAGACTCATTTCTCTGAGTCCTCAGCTGGAAAGGTTAGCAGTGCAGCCAGAGTGCTGTGTGCTTCTGAGCACATCCACTGCAGCAGCAGTCATCCTGGCTGGTTTGCCGGGCAGAGTCTACACCAGCAGTTGCTGTTGCTCTTTGGCAAGCTGACATGCCTTTCTTTAGAAAGGTGCTGCCCTGCCTGTGTTGGAGCAGCGAGCTCTTCCCCTCAGTAGCACTGTGTTCATCCATTACTCCTCATTCCCCTGCAGAGGGAATCTTGGAGAGCTCTTTCCTTTCTTGTGTGATGAAATCACATCACTGATTTTTGCCCTCCTGTTTCTGGTTTCTCTCTCAGTGCCTGCAAGGACTGCATTTTCTCCACGCCAACCATGTGATGCACAGAGATTTGAAAAGCCTCAACATCCTTCTCAAAACGGATGGCTCTGTCAAGCTGGGTCAGTATATTCTTGGGCAGGTGCAGCGTTCCAGGGATATGTGGGATGTGGGGCTGCTTTTGAGTGAGTGCCAGCCCCCCCAAAATGGCGCTGGTGGCAGTGCAGGGAGCCTGTTGTGAGCTGACCACGCGGTGGCAACGTGCACAGACCTATGGCAAGGCTCGAGCAGTCCACAGTGGCATTGCTCTGTGCGTGTCCCTTCCAGAGGGAGGGAGCTACATGTCTAAAGTTTGAAAAGCCCCTGCTGGAGGCCGTGTAAAAAATGTGGGGATTTCTGAAGCAGCCAGCACCATATTTCCTTGGCTAAAGTCCTGAGGAAACAGAGCAGGGACAGTTGTCCAGGAGGTTCAAGAGCACATTCTCAAACTTCTACCGGGAAATTCTTTTGCGTGCTTTCCTAATTGCACAGGATTCAAATAAAAACGGTCTTTTGCTCTCTCCCCAGCTGATTTTGGCCTCTCTGCTCAACTCACCCCTGAGCAGAGTAGACGGAGATCGGTGGTCGGGACTCTTCAGTGGATGGCACCTGAAGTGAACGGTGAACCCTATGGCCCCAAAGTGGACATATGGTCTTTGGGAATCGTGGTCATTGAAATGGTGGAAGGAGAAGCTCCTGACTGGGAGGAAAATTCTGCCATGGTAAGGTGTAAATACTCTCTGATCCCGCTGTCTTTCTCCCCCATCCCACTTTGTGTGTGCCACTGGACAAAATGCCATTGCCATCCGCTGGAACTACTTCCACCACAGTCCCTTTCTGAAAATGTCCCGGCAGCACATCAGCATCTGCTGGGGTTTTGGTTGCATCCGTGGGGGAACTCAAGCCTTAGCCCAGGCAAACAATCTCCCTTCTCAGGCAACACTGGGCTTTGGCTTAGAAGTCGTTCCAGCTCTTTTGGCTTTGTAGACAGCCCTAATAGCAGCAAACAAGCATCTTAGAAGTGGTGTTATCTTTCCTGAAATGAAGGAAAGTAACCCAAACCCGAGGATGTTTATAAAACAGTGGTTTGGAGAGAAGAAGTGCACCCCCATTCTTCTCACAAGGAAATTTGCCTGAAACCTTAACAAGAGGGTGTGAAGGCCACAGAGTCTCTTGTGCTTCTTGTGCGGTGCTGCTGAAACACTCAGTGACCGTCTTTCTTTCCTAACCCAAGCCGTCACCTCCATGTCACTAAGATGAAGCCTGGCCATGTGGAGAGCCGGCCAAACCCACCCCTTTGTTTCCAGGCACTTTCTAGGATGGCCATGCCATTAATGCATTGACTTGAGTGTCCAAATGAGCAGAGGGCTACCACATGGATGGCGTTTCTCCCTCTTCTGCTTTGACCACCAAAATTTTCCTTTTGCTGCCTAAGGGAAGCTGAAATTTGCAGTCTGATGAGAGACGGAGCTGCAGGTGTTTCCTGTGTGCCCAAAGAGGCATTTTCGTCCCAAGACATTTGTGCATGCATCTTCATGTGTCTGTGTGGAAGATGAGATTCCAAATGTTTGTTTCCTTACCTGAGGAATAACTGAGGGATTTCCTTTCTTTGCTTGCAATTCCCATTGTTTTCAAGAACCAAGGAAAAAGCTTGATGACTTTGGTTTGATGGCAGCTGTGCTTAAGGGACCAACAAGAGCTGCAGAGATGCTTTTCATGTAATTATCTTTGGAAATAGTAGAGTGAGTTAGTAGAGCAAAGTGCCTCTTCCAAATAGCCTGTCAAGCTGCTCAGGTGAACCCTCAGAGAAGGAAACCTGCTTTTGCTGCTATTGTTTCCACTAACAAGGCCAGTCAATGAAATCAACTGCCAAGGCAAGAGCTGCTGGATGCTGGGAAAGCTGTGGCTGCATCGGGCTTTGGGTGTTTTGTTGGTCAGGAAAGTCATCTCTGCCTCTGTGCCACGGCAGAAAGTGCCACTGCAGAGTGCACCTGAAACAATGGGATCTGGGAGAGCAGTTCCAGATGTGAAAGAAGCGGGTGAGAAACTCGTGTTTCCTTTCTCTTCAGGCTCAACTCCTGAAAGCCACCAAAGGGATCCCAAAGCTGCAGCAGCCCAAGCTCCGCTCCCCTTTGCTGTGTGACTTCCTGAGCTGCTGCCTGCAGAGAGACGAGGCGCGGCGCTGGTCTGCCAAGGAGCTGCTGCAGGTAAAATGCCAAGGGGCTGCAGGGGAAACAGTGTCCCAGGGACGGGCTCCTCCTGCACTGAAGTGCAAGGCATCAGGGGAGCCTCCTCCTCCTCACCTCCACTCTTGGTGCTGTTCAAATGAGAACAGTCAGGAATCCTAGACTGGGCTGGGCTGGCAAGGGCCTGTAAGGGTCATCTGCTCCAAGTGCCCTGCAATATGACCAGGGACCTCTTTCAAGAGATCAGGATGCTCAGACCGGAGATATTTCCAGGCCTGGGGCACATAGCAGCTCTTGCAGCAAGCTGTGCCAATGTGGCCCCACTGTTGCTCCTTAGACGTACTCTGATTCAATCTCCTTTTCCTTTGAAAAATATTGCCCTGCCTTTGAGGCTCTTAGCTTGCAAAGTAATGGTTCATTCTTGTTTGTTTTTTTTTTTTTTTTCTTTGTGCAGCATCCATTTGTAACATCAGCCAAGCCTGTGTCCAGCCTGGTGCCACTGATCACTTCAGTGAAAGAGTGGAAGGAGGAGACAGGAATCAGACAACTGTTTTCTCCAACACCAGTATAGAGAAGGATTGTAGAATAGGACTGTAGAGTAGGATTGCAGCTAGGACAGTGGAGTAGGATAGTAGCATAGGATTGGAAATAAAGTTTGTGAAACCTCAACTCCTTTCAAAGATTCCCCTCCTTCTGAGCCTCTGACAAAGCTCAACATTTTCTTCTGAAGTGTCAGTTTTTTCTTAGAGGTGGAGAGTGACATTGATGGCTTCTTTGGTACAGTTGGAAAGTGGGGAAGGCTCTCCCGAGGGGAAGCGTGGCCGTGCTGGGCACAGCACAGACCGGTGGCATCGGCCGTCCGGAGCGTGCACAGGAGCAGAGAAAGGCAAACCACAGGCGAGGGCTGCAGGCCTGGCTGAGGATTGCCACCCTTGTGCCGGCTGCCCTGTAACTCCTGGCCAAGGTGAGCAGTGTGTGCAGCGCTCTGGGCACAGGGGAGGGAGCCGGGCTGCTCCGCAGGCTCCGGCACAGGGCAGCCTCCTTCAGGCACGGCGCTTCTGCCGGGGGAAGCGAGGCCAGCGGCAGGCAGGGACAGCTTGTCAGCTCACATCTGCAGGAGCCGGGGCCTCACACGGCTCTGGGAGGAAGCGCCTGCAGTGCTGGAGTTGTGCACTGAGCCAGAGCAAAAGAGTGAAATGCAGAGTGTTCTGCAGAAATATTCCGGGGCGCCAGGCCAGCCTGCTTTGAGCTCTCTGGCACACAGCAAGCACTGTGCAATGCAGCCCTGAGCTGCTGGGAGATAGAGAGGTGTTAGAGAGGAGCCAACTGTCAGATGAAATTTAATGGGGTGACAACGTCATCAAAGCCAAAGAGAACTGTTTTTTAGGATGGATTCACCTGAGCTGGGTGTCTATCTCCCTCTCCCAAGAGCCAAACACACACAACACACACACAGAAAATGCTGCTTTTTATTGCCTTTCCCAGCCCAGGGCGAACCGTGTCCCCTTTCCCTTTGGCCGGGAAATAGGAAACTTGTATTCTGTCCCCACCGCCTCCTTTTCTGTCCCCTCCCCTCTTCTCCTACTACCCTTTTGGTCTGGTCTTCAAGTTGGCCCCTCTCCCAGCAACACCCAATGAATTAACTAGAACAAATCTAAACCCTAAATAACAACACCTAGAACCAACAACTTTCCTTCTTTCTTCTAATAACCCTTCAGCTGAAGCAAAATATTATTTCCTATCTCACTGAGGGAATCGGGCTTGTGCTTGAGTACTGAACTGTTTTGGAAGGAAGTAGAAAGGTTTCAGTAGGCAATTTGTGTTTTCTTTCTGAATTGCTGAAGGAAAGACACAATGTGGTTTCAGTCAGCAAAAACATTTTCAAGGTGCATTGAGGAAATGCTTGTGAGCAATTCCCAGACAAAGAAAGGGTTGAGAAAATGCTGAACTGCAACAAATCATGGATTCCCTTCCCATTAACAGTGTTGAACCCTCTATTCCCCCAGTGCAGTGATTGATGTGTGCAAGTGGCTTCCTTAGCCTTGAGAATAGAAAAATCCTCCTAAGAATGTAACTGGAATGCATTCAAGGGGAAAAGAGTGGTTGTAGGAGGCTCTTGAGCATTGGAGGAGAATTGTAGGAATGGGATGTTCCCCAAATGACCACCCGAGACTCTCAAGAGAGCCCTACTCTCCTGTCAGTAACTTCTGAGAAGTGGTTTAAATATGTCAACTAATTTGAGGGAATGTTTAGCCTGTGAGTTTCAGCAAAGTAATGAGTAGGTCTTATTTCCATGGTTACAAATGAGTAGGTGGGATTTCTGGCTGAGCACGTGTTAGGAAAGTGATTCCCCACGCACCCAGCACTGAAATAAAGTCATGCCTCCTTTCTCACACCGAGCTGGCACCAGGGATCGGAGCCCTTCTTGGTAACTTTGATTTTAGTTGCTTCTATTGAAAGGTGAAAATGAAACCTTTTCCAGCTGTTCCCCTCGGGTTTACATTTCTGGGGGCCAAAGCTCTGTGCTGCAGGTGGCCCGGGTGTGTGCAGAGCAAGGCAGCCTCCACAAAGCCCTTGGTTTCCCCACAAGTCGTCATGATTTGTTGCCAGGTGTGCCCAGCTGTGGCAGGAGAAAGAGCCCGCAGTGCAGTGGGCGCCGTGCCCTGCCCGGCCAGGGCTCTCTGGCACAGAGGAGCAGCAGCAGCACCTTTCAACCCACTCCTGCCCTGGCCTCACCTGGGACACAGAAGCCTCTGGAAATCAGCACCACCTGGCCCCTTCCCAGCTTGGAGCAGCTCCTGCTGGTGGGCACATCCTGCACTTCTACTGCTTCCAAACAGGAATCAAGGCACAGGGGGAGACGGACATACAGAGAAGCCCTGGGCTAGTGCAATAAATGGGCAAATGCATGGGGGAATGTGTTAGGAATCATTTCAGCTGTCATGCCAATCCTGCCTTCTCTCCTTTTCTCCCTTCACATTTCCTGTTCTTTTCCCTCTCACATTTCCACCCCTTCCCCCTCTCGAGTCTCACAGTTTTCCTCTCATGTTTGCCTCCCAAGTTTTACTCATTTTCCCCACCCTTTTCAGCTCCCTTTCCTCACGCTTTGCCTCTCACATTTCCCCAACTTCCCACTTTTTCCTGCTTTTTTGTTCTCTCATGATTCTCACAGTTTTTCCCTCACTTATCCTGCCCTTTTCTCCCTTCATGCTTTTCTCCTTTCCTCAGTCATTTTTCTCCAGGTTTTCTCCTCATGTTTCTCACTTTTGTCCTTGTGTTTCCCAGCGTTTCCCTCTCCCATTCCTCCCACTTTTCCCCTCACATTTATCATTCTTTCCCCCTCATGTTCTTTATACTTTTCTGGCACATTTTGTGCTCTTTTTTCACTTTTGTTTTCTGCCACTTTTCCCATCAAACTTCCCATCCTTTTCCCCCCCCTCATGTTTCCTGCCTTTTTCTGCCCTCTGGTTTCTCCCTCTTTTCCCCTCAGGATTCTCACAATGTTCCCCTCACATTTGCTGCCTGTTTCTCTCTCTCTGCCAGTAATTTTCTCCCTCTCTTCCCCTCACATTTCCCTCCATTTTTTCCTCTATGTTTTTCAGCCTTCCCTGATCATGTTTCTTAGAATTTTCCTGTCATATGTCCTGCCTTTTCCTCCTCTCACCTTCCTCTCCTACTTTCACTCACGTCTTCACCATTTTCCCCTCCGTTTTCTCAGCCTTTCCCACACAGGTTTCCTTCCCTTTTTTCCCTCACACTTCCCTCCTTTTTCCACTCCCATTTCTCACACTTGTCACCTCATGTTTTCTGCCTTTTTTCCCCTCACATTTCTTAACCCACTGCTTCCTGTCAGTGACTCTTCCTCTTCAGTAGTTGATGAGCTTCTTTTCTTCTTTCCTGCAATCCCCTCCTCCAAAGAATGGGTGCCAGAGCAGCGCTCCAAGAAGCCCCTGCCCGTGTGTCTGCTGAACAGAATGGCTGTGCTCGACTTGAACAATCTCGTGAAGAACAACCTAAACTGCAGTGGACTTTCAATTCCCTCTAGTCTTCATAGTGTTCTAAAGAAATAGGTACCCTGAGGGATACACGTCGCAGGTGCGCAGCCGCTGCACCATCCGCCTCAAGCAGATCCCATCTCCGTTTTCATCACCTCACAGTGACTGTGACTCCTGCCTGGACGAAACCACTTGTGATGCTGCTTGATGCTAATTGAAGTCCATGTGGACATTCCCAGCACTTTTTCCTGCACTTTCTGCCCACCAAGCAGAAATGGAGCTTTTTAGAAGCTTCTTACAGTGACACCTGAAAGAGCAGTGCTGCCGTCAGCACGTTCCCAGCCTTTCTTCCCTGGGAATATTTCTTTCCCAGAGCCAGCCTCACACCCTGTGTGCCTCGTAGGAAAAGTGCTTTCCCTACAAAGCTGAAGGGATTTTCAGGGAGTCCCACCCAGCCGAAAATGCCTGAGAGGGGCTATGGATGGTGTCCAGCAGCTCCTCGTGGCCCAGCAACCTTCCCCAAACACCAAGCGCTTCCAGGAAACGGGAAAGAAACACACATCCCATGGGCCTGGGAAGAGGGCCTGGCTGAATCTCTGCTCCTCACACACATCTTCAGGGGAAGGAGGAAAAATAAACGGGCTCCAAACAGGATAAATGGCTCCCTGCGGGGCTTGGCTGGGGGTTCATCCTACAGCCACAGCATCCCAGTCCCAATGGATGCAGGGCCTGGCTCAATCCCAGTTTGGGGCTGGAAGAAAAGCACCAACAATCAGCTTTGCTGAGGCAGAAGCCTGTGGTGGAGCTGTGAGAAAACCTTTGTGCTGTTGCAATGTTTTCCTCGTTGCTTTTGTGCGCTCTGCAAACAGATTTGGCAAGCAGGCATTGTTACCCTGGGATCCTCCTCCAGGATTTATTGGGGGTGTTTAATACCTGCCACAACCACCCTGCATTTCCCTGAGCTGGCACTAAATGCTGGCCCTGAAGTGACAATTTATGGTTGGGTCTGTTGTCTCAGGATAAACCACAAAGCCAATAGTGGTTGTAAAAGTGCCACTCCCAAAGCGTCCCACTCCCAAAGAGTCCCGTTCCCAAACTGTCCCAAAATGTCCCATTCCCAGTGTCCCATTCCAAGTGTCCCATTCCCAAAGTGTCCCATTCCTAGTGTCCCATTCCCAAAGAGTCCCATTCCCAGTGTCCCATTCTCAAAGAGTCCCATTCCCAAAGAGTCTCATTCCCACAGTGTCCCCACTCCCAAAATGTCCCAATGTGTCCCATTCCCAGTGTCCCATTCCCAAAGTGTCCCACTCCCAAAGTTTCCCACTCCCAGTGTCCCATTCCCAGTGTCCCATTCCCAGTGTCCCACTCCCAAAGTATCCCATTCCAAAAGTGTCCCACTCCCAGTGTCCCCTTCCCAGTGTCCCACTCCCAGGGCCTGGGGAAGCTCCTGCTGGTCGTTCCCATCACCTCCCAGCTGAGGGACAAGGAAGAAAACCCAGGGATAAAATGTCTGCAACTCCTGTTCTGATAACAGCTGGGAAGGTGCTTTAGCCCCCAGGCACTGCTGCCTCCAATCCAGGTTATCTTTGGGTTGGAATCATGGAATTTGGGATGGAAGGACCTTCAAGCCCCACCCTGCCACGGGCAGGGACACCTCCCACTGTCCCAGGGGCTCCAAGCTGGCCTTGGACACTCCCAGGGATCCAGGGGCAGCCACAGCTGCTCTGGGAATTCCAGCCCAGCCCTCCCCACCCTCCCAGGGAGGAATTCCTTCCCAAGATCCCATCTAAATCTCTCCTCCTGTAGTTTAAAGCCATTCCCCCTTGTCCTGGCTCTCCAGGTCCTTGTCCAAGGTCCCTCTGCAGCTCTTTCAGGCTCCCTTGTGGTCTTGGGAGGCCCCAATGAAATCTCCCCAGGTCTTTCTCTTCTCCAGGCTGGACAGCCCCAACCCCCAGTCTGAGCAAAGTCTCCTGCAGCCAGCTGCAGAAAAACGCAAAAATATCCAACAACTTCTCCAATTCTGCATTTGTAGTTAATGAAACAGATTGATGAGGGAAAACCCAAATTGCTTTATCAGCAAGGCTGAGCTGAACCAGCCCCTCCTAAACTCCTGCCCCTTCCTTGCTTTGGAAACACAGCAAATGGAAAGATGGATGCCTGCACTGAGCTGGGTTTGAAGTGAAAGTCTGACTTTGGTTGAAGACAATTATCAGCTGAGAGAAGGGAGGCCGTGCCAGCTTCTGCGGCAGGCCCCGTGCCCTTCCCGCTGCGGCTGCGTCGGCAGCCCTGGGGGCTCCTTCTGCCGCCCTGAGCCCGCAGAGCAGGGCAGCGGTTGCCGATGGCTCGAGCCATCAAATCATTCAAGGTCCTGTTGGGCTCTCTTAGACACTTGGGCCGAGGGATTCCTTCCAACCTTGGCCACTTTGGGTGGAGCGGGGGCAGGGCCGGGGCAGGTGGCAGGGTGTGCATGGGCCCTTTGTGACACGGTGCAGCAGCGTGGTCACCGTGGCAGGGAAAGGCACAGGGTGTCCGAGGAGCCTTTGTGACACGCGGTGACATAGGTGCTGGCAACAACGCAGCCACGCCACAGTGCTCGGAGCACGCCACGGGACAGGACGTGCCAGAGAGGTGCTGTGAGGAGTTCCCACACAGCCCGCTCGTTTGTGCCCGACCCGGAGCCTTTCCGAAGCGCTGCTCCTGCAGCTGACCTCGCGGCCAGACTGCGGGACTTGGTGACTCGGAGCTTTCCCGAGGCATCTCCCAACCCTGCGGTCGGTGCCCTCGCGGCCAGACCACAGGATCTGGTGACCTGAAGCACCACGAGGAGTCTCCTGTCGTTGTGGCAGGAGCCCTCAAGACCAGTGTGCAGGACTTGCTGTCCTGCAGCCTTCCTGAGGCTTCTTTGTCGCAGGTGCCTTCAAGGCACAACTGCACGACTTGTTGCCTCAGGGTTTTCCCTGGTTTCCTCAGAGGCATCTGTCTGAAGGTGCCCTCGAGGCCAGACGCTGACATGGCGGGCAGATTTCGCGACCTCTTCACAGTTTGCTGGAGGAGAAGAAATACAAGCCCTGGAGATGCTCCAGCACAACCCCCTCAAGAGCTGGAGCAGTTCCAGCCACAGCAGGATGGTGAGTGGCAGAGTCGGGCCACAAGGCCGATGGCTGCGGACAGCTTGGCCCCATCCCATCCCATCCCCGTTCCCATTCCGCCCACTGACAGGATGGAAGAGGGGCCGAGGCTGCCCCTGCAGCAGCTGTGCTCCATCCCCTGGGGCATCCCGGGGCTGTCCCTGCCTGGGGAGAGCAGGGCTGGCTTCTCTGGCCTCTCCTGCAACCCCTCAGCTCTGGCTGCGCTCGCTCTTTGCCAGATGCAACCATGGAGCAGACACAGGAGAAGAAGCCCACCCGTGGCCACTTCCGCAGATCACTGAAGGTACGTGCAGCCATCCCCGCCTGGGCTGGGCCTGCTGTCACTGCTCGGCCGAGCTCCGTGCTTGGAGCACTCCATGGAACGTGTCTCTCTTCCCTGTCCTTTGCTCTCCTGCAGATGTTCCGGAGGCTCGTGCCCATTCGACGTAGGAGGACCAGAAGCCGTGCAACAGCTGAGCCTGACCGCAGGCTGACTGAGCTCCAGGCAGAGCCCAATGTCAGCCCAGATTTGGCTCAGCGCTTGGATGCTGCAATCAGTGACACAGCAAATACAGACATGGCAGTGACTGAGTCCGTGGCCTTCAGAAACACCGACACAAAAGAGACCCTGAGTCTTGGAGGCCAGGAGAGTGTGGCGGGAGGGGAAGCACTTCTTGGGGAAAGCTGCTCCCTTGGACAGCGCTCCAGGTCTTCCCCATGTCTCCTCCAGGTGCCAGCCATGGTGAAGGACCTTCACCAGAGACTGGCAGCCTGTGTCACTTTGGATGCCAGGATGCGCTTGGACTTTCTGAGGCTGGCCGAAGAGCAACCTGCTGACGTTGTGCTGACCCTCCTGCGCTGTGCCCCAACGTGTGACAGGTATGGGGCCCACCTGCCTTGAGAGCTCAGGGCTCAGCAGCCTTTAGGGCCCATTGCCCTGCAGAGCCTGTCCAATGGGCTCTGCCAGACAGGCGGAGCGGTCCAGGACCCTTGGGCCCCTCTGTTCCACCAGCCTGCTGCCATGCTCCCTCCCTGCCCCTCAGGGCACCAGGGCTCTGTCACCTGGGCCTCCACAGCTGCACAGGGCATGCTACTGTGACTGAGACGGCCCTGACACAGAGCTCCAATCCCACAGAGCTGCTGCAAGCATGTGGAGAGCCATAGGCTCGTCGGCTGTGACAGCGGAGAAGGTGCTGCCAGCACTCATCCGCGTGATGGAGGATTGGCCTCTGCATACAACGACCACCTCCGATGGCGACGACGAGGACGTTTTTGCCCTGGCGGTGAGCTTCTGGAACCGGCCTCTGCTCGCTCCCCGGTCGCCTCTCCATCAGCTCTCCGTCCTCTCCCTGCCTCAGGCACTGGCTTAGGGCAGGCTCAGGGGGCTCCAGGCCCGTCGCTCCCCCCGCGTCTCCCCTCGGGCCCTGCCACACGGACATCTTAGCACTGAGCTCTGTCTCGGGCTGCTTCTTTTGCAGGCAACTCTGGGGCTGTGGCTGACTGTCCAGGTGCCCAAATGCCACAGGGCAGTGCTCCTTCATTCAGCCCGTCTGTTTGTTGCTCTCCTCTTCCACATTGTCATCACCACACAAGAGATGCCAGTGGAAGTTGCTAACTTCTGGAGAGCGTGCCAGGAGGAACACGGCCTTCCCAGCGACCCCAACAGGTGCCAGTCCTCCTGTCTTTTCAATGTCCTTGTGGCCGGCGCCAGCGCTCGCCGTGTGACCTGGGTTTTGCTCTGCACACAGGTTTGCAGTGCAGGCCATGAAGGCTCTGTTCAGCCAAATGTGGTGGAACACAGAGATGATGGCTATGGAGCGCAAGCGTGGCTGGGACACGCTGCTCTGTGCTGACACCCAGCACTATGCCGTGGGTCTGCTGGCCAGGTGAGAACCCCTTCTCTCCCACATTTGTCCCCTGTGCCCCACACAGTCCCTGTGCTCATGGCCTCGAGGGCCTCGTCACCGAGGGCTGGCCAAGCCGACTGGAAAAGGCTGGCAGAGGAGGGTGCCCAGAAGGGGCCGCCTCCCAAAGCGCCCACATCCCCCTCCAGAGATACTGGGGAAAGACCGGACCTGTGAGTTAGACCTCCTGGGAGAAGACTGTCCCCCCCACCTCAGGCTCTTGCTGCCTTTTTCCCCCTGACAGGGAGATGCGCCGTCACTTGGGCCACAGCTGTTCCCGCATTGGCTTCTACCTACTCCAGCCACTAAGCAGGGAGGAGCCACGCTGGGATCTGCCCTCCCTGGCATTCCTGGTGGAGGTGAGCCAGCGCTGCCTCGCTCAGCTGCCTCTCAGCCCTCTGCCCTCTCGTAGCTGCAGCTGCCTGGGCCGGTGCCCGAGCCCTGTGCTGCTGCTGCTGCTGCTGCCTGGGCCCGGCCCTGTGCGCTTCTGGGCTCCTGCTGTTCGGGTCACCTGTCACTGCCCTGTGCCTTTCAGGTCATCGAGTACCTGGACCTGAGGGAATGCGCAGGCCGTGTCCTGGAGGAGATGTCAAGGCACCTGCGGGGCACGTGCAGGCAGAGACGTCACCTGGCGCTCAAAGGCCTTGTGCTGCTCAGCGAGGAGCCCTCGATGGTGAGAAGGGGGCAGCGGCTGAAGCTGCGCTGGGGAAAGCAGCCCCTTGGGCTGGCTGGGCTTCAGGAGCTGAGGCAGCTGCTCCCAGCTCTCCTGCCTCCTGCTCCAGCTGCTCGAGTGCTTCGGGACAGGCCTTTGGCCTCTGGGCCCAGCAGCGGCAGGGTGGGCTAGCAGAGCCAGGGCGGTGTTGGCGCTGCAGCTCTTGGTGGCTTCCCAGCACAGCCTTGTGTTCCATACAGGCCGGAGGTGTACGCAGCCTGCTTCCAAGCCTCCTGGAGCGGCTTGGTGATGCCGACGGAGAGGTGGTCGCCATGTCCCTCGCTGCGCTCACCAATGTGTGCCAGCGGAAAGACTCCGTGATCGGCAGGACCACTGCCCTGAAGCTAGCCGACCTCCTCCTGTCGCTCTTTGGAAACGTAAGGCTCTGCGTGCCACGGGCATTAGCTGCTGCCCAGAAACTTTGTGCCCTGAGGATTTTTAGGCTTTTGCCTGGCTGGGCTGGAGAAATTGGTGCTGAGGCCTCTTCCGCTTCCTTTCCTTCAGGACAACAGCCACGTGCAGCTGCTCTCCATTCAGCTTTTCCAAAAGGTGATGGGCTTGGTAGCGGATGAGGGCAAAGAGCCACTGAACACAGTTGTGAGCCAGAGCCTGCTCCCACTCTACTTGCACTGCCACGAGGTGAACGAGCGCGTGGCCAAGGTGAGGCGTTGTGTGATGCCGGTGCATCCCTGACAGGGGGCTCGGCTGCCTCCTGCCCGGTCACCTCTCCCGGCTCGCAGCCTCCTGCTGGCCCTGACGCAGGGACGCAGGGCCCGTGCCCTGGGCTGGGCTGCGCTGCCAGCTCCCGTCTCTGCTGCTCTCCAGGCCTCTCGGGAAACGCTGCATTGTGCGGCCGGCTTCCTGAAGAGGAGCGACCTCCAGCACGTGCTGAAGACGGAGAAGCTGTTCAAGTTCGCCGAGTGCGTGGTAAGGACGGCCTCTGGAGAAGCCCCCTGACGGCGGGGCTCGGTGTGCGGGGCTGGCAGCCGTGGCCCCTGCCCAGCGCCGCACGCAGGGGCTCCGGCCTGCGCCCCACACGCCGCTCCCTTCCGTGGGGCCGCGCGGGCTCTTCTCCAGGCTCCTGTGCCCCGAGTCGGGCGCCGACGGAGCGCCGGCCCAGCGGGGCCGCGGGGCGGGGCGGCACCGCGGCTCCCCGGGCAGCGCCCGGCCCTCCGCCCCCTCCGGAGCCCGGCGCCCGCTGGCCGGGCCTCGGGGCTGTGCGGGCAGCGCAGGCCGGGGCTGGGCGCCGGGAGCGCCCGGCCGAGGGGCTGAGCCCGCGCCAACCCTTCCCTCCCTCCTGCCGTTCTCTCCAGCTGGCAGACGACAAGAGCCGAGCGGCCGAACACCTGCGCCTGGCCCTGCCCTACCTGGAGCACCCACAGGAGCCCCTGCGAGAGGCGGCCATCAAGCTCATCGGTGAGCCACGAGCCCGGGCTCCCTCCCAGCCCCAGCCCCAGCCCCAGCCCCCGTCCCGGCAGCGGCATCCGCGCCCGGCGCCGTGGAGCCGCGCCTGCCCTCGGGGCTGCTGCCGCCCTCTGCGGCCGTGCCCTGGGGCGGCAGGATGCGGCAAGGGCCCGGGCCGAGCCCTGCCGGGGCAGGAGGCCGTGTGGCCACAGGGCTGGCAGCGCCGCTGGCAGGGCGCCGTGCCGCTGGGGCCCTGACAGGCTCTGTGTTCCCAGGGATCGCCGGGGTGCGCCTGAGGAGGCAGAAGGAAGAGCTCCAGGCCCTCAGCGAGGGTGAGTGAGGGCAGCGGGTTCTCAGCGGGGCTGCCGGGGGGAGCCGCAATGCTCGCGCAGGGGGCTGCAATCCCTGTCCTGCCTGCGGAGGGCCTGGCTCCCTGTGCGGACAAGGGCTGGCGTGCGCAGAACACGGAGAGATTTCGGGGACGCGGGCGGGGCGATTCGTGTTTAGCACCTTGCGGCGAATCCCGTTGGCCCCTCTCTCCTCTCTTGTGGTGGCCACGGCAGGAGCTGGCTCGGATGGCCCTTGGCAGGAGGGTCTCCTTGGACTCCTGCACATCTGGGCTCTGACCGGGGCTCTGTGCCTGTCTCTTCCAGCTCTTCAGGCCCTGAGAGACGACGACAGCCCCTCCCGGATAAGCCTCTTTGTCCAGCTGATGTTCGAGGAGCGAATTGCAGAACTGCAGTCATCTGCTGGCTCAGAAAAACCGGTGGCCTTAGAAGACCTTCAGGGGCCACAGAAGATGAGACCGCCTGGAGACGGAGGAGCCGGAGCTCCAGGCACAGCTGATGATTGACGCAGCTGATGCCTGTGGGAAGCTCCCGTGCCTTCAACCCTCTCCCTGCCTTGCTACACCATCCGTCCCTTTTCCCTCCACCCTTCCTCCCTTTGGACAGCTCCATGTCTTCAGCCCTCAGACCATGCCCCTCCCCTTTTTTCCCTCCCAGCTCATCCCTTTGCTTTGCCTTCCATTAATAAACATTCAAAGAGAAGTTGATTGAAGGCACTGAGGTGCTTTTCCCAAAGACTGGACTCGGTTCCATGGGATCACAGACTGGTTTGGGCTGGAAGGACCTTCAAAATCACCTTCCACCACGCCAGGGTGCTCCAAACCCCAATGTCCAGCCCGGCCTTGGACACTGCCAGGGATGGACACCCCAGGATGGACACCTCGTGCCAGGACCAAGGCTGGTGCACATCAGGCACCCAAACAAGCCCCAGCAGCTGCAGCCTCGGTGGTTTTAATCCCAACCATCCAACATTCCCGAGCCGGCAACGAGGCAGTGCTGACCTCTAGTGAGAGGTCCCTAGAAAAGGGAGGATTTCTTGGGATAAAGTTCCCTTCCCAAAGCCTCCGAAGGCAACACCAGAACCCTCAACAACCAAAAAAGCACGGGTGACAGTGTCCAACGAAAGGTTTTCTTTAAAAAACACCCCAAATTCACAAGGAAAGCGTCCAATCAAAGCCTCAGAGCTGGTCCCGAGGAGCCCAGAAAGGACCAGGACAGATCAGGGGGACAGGGAGCTCCCAAACGGCTCCTTTGGGTCCCCTCATTGTCCTCCAGAATCCAGAACTTTCACCCAAAATGTCCCTCGGGAAGATGAGAATTTTCCAGGCACGTCAAAGAAATCTCCACTGCACAAAAATCTCTTTTAAAACCAAGCTTTAAGACTGGGAGTTCTGCTTAGATTGAAACGATGAAATTCAGGATATTCTACATCAAATGCAGCTTTTTGATTCTAACGGACTCCTCTCCCTGCAGCCAAACAAACGTCAAAGGCTCCTGAGCTTTTTGTGGCACACCAGGATTCCCTGGAGCCATCCCAGGAACATTTCCTGGAGTATCCCAGGAATATTCCCCATTCCTGGGGCTCCACAAACCTCCTGCCCCTCTACAGCAAGCTCAGCTCGGGTCAGAGATAATTGATCCAATTACCTCCAGGAGGAATGAAAGCAAAGCAAAGCGCACTCTGCAGGAGCCCTGGGAAGTCCCTGTTCAGCAAGAAGCTTTCCACTGAAATGATGGGAAAATGATGAGTTCCAGCATAGAATTCAAGGCTTTTCCCTCTGGAAGCAAAATCCAGTCCTTGCATTACCTCTTTTTATTGGTTTTAGTCACTAAGTCTTAAAAAATAAATCGGTTTTCACATTGTTCAGGCTTGGAGAGGTTAGTGCTGTTCCTGAGCTGGGATAAATTCCTGAGGCTGGGCACTTTTTGTACTTCTGGAACTGGAGATTCCTCTGCAATATTCCCTGGGGAGCTTCTCCTCACCTTTTCCTCCCTCAGAAAAACGAAGCAGAGCAAGGAAGGTGTCCAAGAAGGAGAGGCTGGAGAAGCCCCACCTCCCTCCAGGCTCATTCCAGCACTTTCCTGATGGAATTTTCCCATTTCACAGCCAGAGAGCAACCCCTGGCCCCTGACTCAGCTACTCACGGAGTAATTAGAGCCAAGAGGCTGGAGCAGGTACTCAGAGGTTCCACCAGAGCCACCATCCCCCATCAGGATCCTCTGGATTGTCCAGGAAGGAGGAGTTTTTAGGCAATATTGGAAATCTAGGATCTAGGCTTGCCGCAAAGCACGGAGCATCTGCTGGCGCTGGGCTCTGCGTCCCAGGAAATTCAGTGGATTCCTGCTTCTCCACAGGGCCAAGCTGCTATTTCAACACACTTCTGTGGGCCAGGGTTGAGAAACAGGAGGAGTAATGAGCTGGGAGCTGCAAAAAAATAAAATTCAAGACATTCCTCAGCTTCTGAAATGGGCCAACCTTCGAATCCTTTTTCTTCATTAGATTTTTCATTACTGGGAGGTTTCTTCCTGAGAACAAATCCCAGGGATTTCACTCAGAGGTGGAATTGCTGGCTGGTAAAAACCGCCAAATCCTTTAAATAAACCCCTCAGCATTCTGGTTTTTAATCAGTGATACCTGAGTTCCAAGTTTGGACAGGCATTTATTCCTTAAACTAACGGCATCAGCTTTTGGCAGCAATTTGGCCAAATCATCGTCCTTCTGTCTCCTGAGCCTCTCCTGCTCTTCTGCTCTGCAAAAGAAAAGTGGCGAAAGATGGTTTGCCCTGAGGGAGAAGCCTGCCAAAGCAGGGAACTGCTGTTATTTGAGTGTTAGTTCATATTTTAATGTTATTGTTGTTGTTTGAACACCTAGGAAACGCTTTGGGGCAGCAGGTGAACGACCCTGAGAGGCGCAGGGCTCAGTAACTCAGTGTAAAGAAAGAGAGAGGCTGATTTCTGCAGGTTCCTTTTATTTCACTCCAAGATTTCAGTAGAAAGAGAAACCTTTTGGTTTTTCCCCAGATTACAAGGTGCTCCTTTTAGGATTTTTTCAGATGTATCTCAGGAGGAAAGAGCATTTACCTCTCTCACCTGTGGAAGCAGCCTGGGTTTGTGCACACTGCCAGAAAGAGTCAAACATGCCCACAGGCTTTAGTGCGTGTTGCTTAAACACATGCTCTGGACATTTTCCTACTGGCAGCAGAAAGGATGATGGGGACAGTTACATCAATTGAACTGAACTCTAGAATTCCATATCTAGTTTTTTGAGTTCCTTTTTTTATGCATTTGCAAACCATCATCTTACCTTCTGCCCCTTCTCTTACTGTTATTGGATATTGTCTTGTTGGATGTAATGTTTTAGGGTAGCTCAAAATAGATTTTAACAGCTTGAGATTTCCTGACACCTTAATTATAGAGGTTGTAAGTCAGTCCATATTTTTTTTCTGACAGATGCCTCATTTTTATACCTCAAGCTTAGTGTATTAAAGTCTCTACTGTTTCAGAACCCACAGTTATCATGGATACAAAGAACAGTTTAAAATGCATCATTTAGTAATAGATACAAAGCTGAGGGGCAAATGGGCATCATGCACCCTTTGTGAGAAACCAACTCTAAAAGCTGTACAGACACATTGCCACTCACATCTCAGGGAAGGGATAGATTTTTTCATTTAGGTCAGCAGGAAATGGAAATTTTCTGGCAGTTTGAAACTTATCACCAACTCCTGAAGTTTTGTGCAAAATCCCAGTGTGTAACATCTGGGTATTTTGCAAAGTCACCTGGCTGCAAACCTCAGCCTCCAACAAATGAAGTGCAGCTCAGCTGTGAGGATTTTTCTGTAACATCTTTAGAACATAAGAGGTAATTAAAACCAGTTCTGTTGCCTAGTGTTACAAAATTGATTACAACTGCATGCAGTAACTGCTTTAGGCTTGGGAGTTATTTTTAAAAGAAAAAAAGTCCACCACATAAAACATTGCCCAAAAAATCCCCTTGCAAGGTAGTTTTAATGAATCTTTCATGGTTCAATGAGCTATTGTATTAGGTCATTCTCCTGATGAAGCAATGCTCCAATCTCATTACATTTAGTCAGAAAGAAATAAGCTGCTAATGTTATTGGATTTCTTATAATTAGTTAAAAAGCAATTTTTTAGAATTTCCTTTCATAGGGTTGGGGGAGGAGGGAAGTTGAGACAAGTAATATTGTGCTGCATATAAGTAAAATATAGTGCTCCACACACAATAACCATTCCCAGCTGAGATGTACTTTAAGGTTTGGGTAAGTCAGCCTCTTTCTCCTGTATCCTTCCTTCCCGCTCCTGTCATCTCTGCTTTTCCAAACAGCAAACCTGAGAACGAGCTCAAAAGGCTGAAAGTCCAAAGAAAAAACACCAGGCAGTCCCCATAGCTGGTGGTAATTAATAGAAAGTGAATCAGTTGCTTTGTATAGCAGATAAAGGAAAAGCCCAGCCAGAATAACCTGCCTCATCACCACATTGTGTTCCCAACAGAAATTAATTTTGTCAGCTGTGGGAGTTTGAAACAAACATGTGAGGGCTAAAAAGACCTAATGGATCATCCCAGCGTGGAGAGGAAGATTGGAAGGTGCTTTCAGGAGAACAGCTGCAGTCTCTGGGTAGGGACAATGTTTTTCCCCCTGTGGCCTTTATGAAAAAAGAGTAGAATAAATAGTGCCACATGTCTGCACAGCTGGAACATCTGTGACTGGTTGGCACAAATTTACAATCCTACCTGACCGCCTGAATCTGGCTGTAATTGACAGACACGGCCGTAATGGCAACATCCTATCGATCTTCCCTGGGACCAGAGCACCTCAGGCTTGAACGACTAAATTGTGGAAAAAGAGCACGAGATCCCTCAAACATTCACAGAGAAAAAAAGCATTCTCACATTTTAGAACGTACGCCTGATTTTTCATACGAGCCCAAAGGCAGCCTGCACAAGTTGATGTAAAGGCATCTGATGAAGGTTGCTAAATACACAGAAGCTCATTAAGTGCCTGCTTCAAAAGAGCTGGAGCCTGGAAAAACTTTTCAAAATACCAAGTATGCTTATCCGGCATCTGGGTAGAAATCTGCTGTCAACACAGCTAGAAATGGGCTCATTGAACTCCATGGAGTTCTCCTAAATCCTTGTTTGACACGAGATACAACGTATGTGATTGCAAGTCCTTGTATGTAGGTGATAAAGCAGCCCATCCACAACAAAATAAATGCTATTTTATAAAACTACAGCTTCTTATTCAACATGCTGAAGGCACCTAAAAGTTTTGCAGTGCAGCATGAACTATATTGGCCCAAGTAAACAGCATGAAAACACAACTGGTGCGAGCAAAAACCCTCTCAGGTTTTCAATACCTCCACTCTCCTCCCCACATTCAAGTTTCCTCTAGATTCAAGATTATTCTAGTATAGATTCCTAAAGACATGATTCCATCTTTATACTAGTTGGCGTTTTTATTTATTCCCACTAAAATGTGTTTTGCAGAAAAATATTTTCCAATACAAAACTCCAAAACATTTCACAGACATACTTCAGAAAAGAAGAAAATAATAGGTTTGCTAAGGAATTCACAGGCCTGCCGTGCATAACTACAAACCTCTTTCAGCTGTGATCAAGACACCTTCTGTATTTATAATTCTTAAAACTTAAGTCTTATTTACTGGATAGAAGCTTGGGGTTTTTTTGTTTTAGTTTTTTGGGGGCTTTGGGGGGGTTTTTTGCTTGGTTAGTTTTTGAGGTTTTTTGTTGGTTTTGGTTTTGGTTTGGTTGGTTTTTGTTTTGATTATGTTGGTTTTATAAGAAAGAAAAAGCATGCTGTGATAAGACTGTGAGATTTTTTTCCTGGGTTCATTTCTTGCTTTGGGAAGCACTGCCTTTTTAACAATATTTGCAAAAGAGGTTGAGGGATACACTGAAACACACTCTAAAATACTACAGAGATAAACAGGGATCCACCATCCCTGTGCCCTGGATTCCTATCCCTCATTCCCACTCCTGGAAATGCTTTTGATAACAATAAAACATGTTGAACTCTTTTTTGTACTCGCTGACACCACTGCTAAATCCCAATAAGATATAAAAGATTTGCAGCTTGCTTGGATTTACATCCAAAAGAAACAAAAGGCACAAGACTGGGAAAGGGTGAAAAGTCCTCCACAAAAGCAGTCATGCTTTGCAATGTCCAAATGAAGGAAGACACACAAATATTTTCAGGAAGATCGAATGTAGAATGGAAACACTTGGAGACGGGCAAAAATAAAAGAAAAGTGAGCAACCTGAAACTCCTGGCATGCCCAGAGACCTCCTGACACCACGCCAGCCTTAAAACAGAGCTACTGCTGCTCACAGAATAACCATTCTAGGGAGGCTATTTTGAATTATTTCACACAATTTCAGTTCCCAAAGGGGCTATAAAGCACTATTGGTAGTCATCTGTACTACAATCATTGATCTTAACTTTAATTATTATTAATGCAAAAATATTTATGAACCAAAGCTATTCCCTTCCATTTCTCTGTCCCTTTCAAAGCTGCTAAGAGCTGGATAACTAAGCAAAGGAGTGCCCTCTGGGAAGTCAGCGGTGATTGCCTCATCCTCAAACGGGAAATTGGAAATTCAGAGTAGGGCAAGAAGCTTAACTCCAGCTATTGAACAGCTGCCATAAAAGAAAGAGTTAAGTAGACAAGGCCACTTGTGTGGAGAAGAGGCAGCTGAAGAAAAGGTAAAAACCAGACAGCTGTGAATGCAGGCACTGAACAGAAAGCAATTATTCTTTTTTAGAAGAATATGGAAACATCAAACTAAACCAGCAGAATGAAGACCAGGATTCCTCGCAATGTGCAATGGGGACACTTTTGGACAATCCTATGTCCCAGGTGCACAGTTAGGGATTCTTCCAGAGCCAAAAGACTAGACTGGAAATCTCCTTAACTGGATTTAGCACACGCCTGCAGCTTCATTGTGTTCAGAGGAACACTCACCGTAAAGGTAAAATCCCCAGGAAGCCACACACAGCACACTGTGGAACAAGCAATTTCCTCTTAACCCATTTTAGTTCCTTTGCCAAGACCCAAAACCAGAAGAATGCCAGCAAAGTGGATTTTTCCCCTGATATACCTAATCTTTCTATCAATTAAATGTATTCCCAAATCTTTTAATGGACGGGTTTTAATTATTACTTCTACCACTTAAAAAAATAGTCTCAATAATTTCCTTAAAAATTGCTGAAGCAAGGCACCGTTCAAATGAAGGATACAATTAAATGGGGCTATTGATAAAAATTTTCTCCATATTCAGAATTTTTCCTGTGATTTACATGCATTAGCAAAAGCAGTATCAACTCTTCCCTGCCAGAGTAGTTGAGCATCTTCCTGCTACTAATTCAGCACACATATTTCAGCCATTACCCAGGGAATGCAGTGATTAGGCAGCTTTCCAGTAAACAGTCCTTAAAACAGTTCATAAAAATTCCATTTAGAAAAAGGTTTGTTTCCTGCTCGACAATTTGATAAGATGTTGCAATTACTGCTTAGGGATATATTTCAAGTCCGCCAAGTGAGGTAAATTCCATTTCCACACACGCTATCATAGCGTTTGCAGGTTAAAATGCCATAAAGTAGTTCTTACGTACTCAGAAGATGAATTAATTTGGGTGCTGCTTTCTTATAAACACACGCTTAGAAAATCCTAAAAACTTGCAATGAAAAAAGTGAAAATACCCATAAAACAGGCCACAAAAGGCAGATTCTCAAGTAGAAATCTAGTGGCATTGTCTGAAACCCAACTTGCCCAGACCAAAAACTGTTCCTAGTAATGGAGAGAAAACAGCATCACAATCTATATATTCTTTTGACATCCCACCTGAGGTAAGACCCCTAGTTCAAAGGTCCCAGAATAACCAGAAACAGTCAGTTTTACAGGTTACAAGGAAATCAAAGAAATACTCAAATTTTGGCAGAGTAATTCCTAAACTTAGAGCATCAGTTTGTTATCCATAAATGGAAAGCATTTAGCTTGTTTTAACAACTTCCTAAAAAAAACAAGATTCAATTGCAACATTTATTATCTAAAAGTGTTCGGGTCAAAATAAAAATGAAACTCAAAATTATGAACCCTTTTTATGAAAATAGCTGATACTTATTAAGCAATAAACTCTTGCTCTCTCCTGTTTTCATTTCCTCAAAAAAGCAACATAAACTAAAAGAATGTAATCTCATGTGTTCAGGCTCCATATTTGTTGTTTTGAGAAAAGGCTTTATAACAGCTTCATTGAGGGCTCTTTAAGAAACTAAATCTTTCTAGTTTAATAGAGTGACAAGGTGTATATGAGGGCATCAAATGAAAAGGAAAATGAGCTGTCACAATAAAGTACTACTGAAAGCTTCAGCACAAACTGCATGACAAGCTAAAAGAAAAAGAATTATTTTGTTCCTTTTGCTTTAACCAAAGTCCTAACACTTAGGACCTGCAAACCGCTGCCATTTTAGAGCCAATCTGTATTTTAAGTGGATGTAACTAGCCCTAGCAAACGTAGCAAAAAGTGAAATGTTCTCAAATTGGTCTTAGCATGTGCACTAATCCATCCACACCACATCAGATGTATCTTGTAGTTGATAATATTTTACATGCTTACAATAATTACTGTAATTCAGAACCTTGACACCCATTTTCCTAAGATAAATCAACGTAAGAAAAATTATTCAACCTCCCTTTTCTTCTAAGGGTAAATGCAAAGCAGTTTGAAGCTCACTGTAGGTTTAAATTTTAATCCAAGGGCTGATGGTCTGCAATATGATTACAGTCTTTCCAATGTCAAAAGTTAACAGAGGAGTGGAGTCTATTTCAAATGACTGGCTCTAAACATCTCATAATTACATTAGATAAATTACACTTTACACATAATTGCAACAAGTTTTTGCCTTATTAGGCACCGGTCTGAAATACTTGGCAGTTTCACAGTGAAACACTATTCCTCTTGATGCATTTGGATGAGGTCCTTACCCTTCTACCATCACAGTCAGGGATCTGCCACTGGCATAAAATTCCAGATGGATAATGCCAGCAATCCTAACTACTTCACAAAACAACAGGTAAGGAGGGAAATTGATTAATATGCTGTTCTTAACCCCTTTCAACTGACAGAAGTTTTGCATGCTTAAAAAAAAACAAACCGGTTTTTCCATGACATCATTCGGCTTGAATACTAATGCTTTTCCTTAATGCAACTACATGTACATGGATGTACAACTTCTCTTTACACAGAAGCAACGCCCAACTTTACATGTTTTTCTTTCCTCTGTTTCCCCTGATTATAATTCTAAGATCCTTTCTGATTTTTATGCCATTTCCCTGTCTTAATTCTTCAGTGTTGTTAAATGAAGTGCCCCTCTCCATTCTGTGAAGATAGAGTGATTTACAGCAGCTGAGAATCAGGGGATTGTCCAGTAATTACGGCTTTTCTCAGTAAAGTAGTAGTATTGGATTCATTAACAGTGTTTGGATTCATTAACAATTAAAGTTTATTTCACTGAACAACAAGAACAAAGCTGGGTCGAGCTCCCTTGTTAGGCTTTGACACTTCCTTCAGGAAGACTACAATTCAACCCAGGGTTTCATTTTCTGTTTGGCTGCTTGTAAAATAGAAGGCATCTTGAAAATGATACTTCCATTTAGGGCTCTTACTGTGGACCTTACAGGCACTGTAAATGTGGAGTGGCTTTGTCTTAAACAGCCTAATCCTGCCCATTCCACAGAACAGACATTTGGAGTACAGCGACGATGGGAGCATGAAAACGCAGCATTAACAACTTCTTCATTGCAAAGAGTAAGCACAATCCAAGTCTTGCTATTTCCTTGGTAAGACCATAAGAAATGAGGCAGGGAAAGTGAATGTTTTGGGCTTGCAAGCCATTTTCCTTGAGCTGGGACATCTGCTGATTGCAAGGGGTTTCAGTTTGGAACTGAAGGCACGCTTTTTACACCGCTGCCATTAGACAGATTCTATCTTGACACCCTATTTCAAAATTAAAACAGCAGGCAAGTGGGTAAATAGGAGCAAAAATGGAAATTTTCAGTACTTGCTCACACCTTATTTTCAGATATTCTCCAAAATAGGGAGCAGCACCAGTGAAAAGCACGTTTGCATCAACAGGGCCTGGATAGACTATCCCAGGTGATACAACCACTAACCCACAGATGACGTGAGAGGTTTCACAGCACAGTGTTTAAAATTCAAGCAGCAGAAGCCCTTCCACCAGAATTTCACCCTGCTTTGGGAACAGATCTTCTGTCTGTATCATTAATTTCTTTGTTTTCCAACTGAGTTGCCGTGCAGCAAGTATTGCAGCATCACTAAAGAAACAGAGCTGGAGCACAGAGCAGCTCAGCTGAGTGAACTTGCAGCTCAAACCATCAGAACCACCAAGAAAAAAAAGGCTGGGCCAGCTTTCTCAGCAGCCTGCTTGTGGCACTCAGACCTGAAATTACTCACTGCAAGTGTTCTCTCTAGGGTCTGACAGGACTTACATATATTGGAATAGATATAACAAAATGATAATGCAGCTTCAAAGAGTGACTCACAGAAAACCGGTGCTGGAGCACTCAGAATTCATAAGGGACTTTAACCACAGTCACAACCCTCAGTTATTTGGTTGGCCTCCTTTATTCCTTTACTCTTGGGCTTTTCTTCCAGCTTTCTACCAACTGTGATATAAAACCATACTAATTAATCCAAATAAGCACATGTGCTATGTATTTCTTTCAAGATGGGATAACTACATACTCATCATTCCTGAAAACAAGCCCACAGTAACCAAAACCGGTCAAAGCAACACTGTTGTTATAAATTATAGCCCACAGCCATGGGTGTTCCTTGATGGAAGAAGAAGAAATATCAACCCAACCTCCTGGTCTGCTATGAGAACATTTGTTATAAATCATGTTTTTCCAGTGTTCTATTTCAACTGCATAGATCAGTATCCAATAGAGAGCTCCTTAAGTCACAGACAAACCCACAAAAACTGCTTAAGACCAACATTCCACAAAAACATGACAAAAAAATTCAAAGCAACCTTATAGTAGAGAAAATGCGGATTTAATAGGAGCTTAACATTAAGAATCCCATCCTCAAAATAATGCAAATTGATTTAAAGTGGATTTAGGGTTTTAAATGTTAAGAGCATAAAATTGAAGAATTAATTGAATTCACTGTCGGTTCAACATTGCTAATGTAAATGATAGATAACTGTATCGGTCATTCTTGACTAAATTAAGCGCTATCTACCATTATTACATGACCAAAGGCTTTAAAAAATTCTGTTGTTAAATGCAATCAACTTTAAATTAAACTATGTGCATTCAGTCAGTGTCTTAAGCAATGATGAGGCAGAGATGCCTTAAGGTGGTAGTAGGGATTTAGACCTCCACAACTTCTGATGTAAAATTTAAATAAGTTAGAATTTGAAAAAGCAAATTAACCTGTACTGCATTTTGCCCACAAAGTTCTTCCTTCCATTTTGATTTACCACTGGTCTCCACTCATTAGATCAAAGCTCACAAAGTATTTTTGAGACCAACCAGCACTTTCAGCCCAATTTAAAAGTCACTGAAGGCAATGAAAATTACTTCTGTCGGCTTCAGTAAGGCCTTCCACAATCTCAGTACTCAGTAGCTACAAGGAGTAGGACTGAGAGGGCCTGACCAACTTTGCTGAGGATATCACTTGGCAATCAAACATCATTGGAAAAAATCAGAGATTACTATTTATATTGCTTCAGCACAGCCGCTGCTGTTCTGAGATTACCTGCTGCACAATGGAAAAAGCAAAAAAAAGGATGTGAAAATACATATACCGACACCTGACTTATACACATCAGTATTCATCAATTAAAAGAGCCTGTGATGACTTCTCCAAACTGTCACTGGGGAATGACAAGCAACAGTCATTTCAGCCAAACTGGTACTCACATATCCTCTTGGCTGTGGGAATTCTGGGTCACACCCACTTCTTTTACCATTTTTTCCTGCAATGTAACTGAAAGTGACATTGACATTTGTCCCTTGGAAAAGTTACTGTTATCCTCCTTGTTGACAGGATTATTCTACTGCCTGATCCCACTGGAAGATCAGAATCCTTAAAAGAAACTTTCCTTCTCAACTCTTGAAAAGACATTCCCAACACTGCCGGTAGAATCTGAAGATGCCAGCTATTAGGAGACAGAATTGACCACAATTTAGTCAAAGTGCACCATCACACCTCCTACTAAGAAGGTTTTAAGAACTGGAAAGTCCGTTCTTGTGGGAAATCTGCAGCGGGAGAAATGTGGCACTCAATATGAGTGATCGGCAAATCTCGTTTATTGTTAATTCACACAATGCTTTTAATAATAACACTAATAAGCTCATGAATGTTGCAAAAGTTAAGCTCAGGATTGGTGCTCAGACTAAAAGTCAGCTACGCCTCTTTCTACATTTCTTTGTGGTTACATAGTTTGAGTAAGTTTTTTGTTTTACCGTGCTTCTCCCTCATATCTTTCAGCTACAAGGCCTAACAATCCAGGCTCGTATCCCAGCTGTGCTCAAGGGCATGCGAAGCTTACCGCCTTGCTGGTTCTCATGAGAGTGCCTGTGTGCTCAGCAAAGCTCTCTCATGTCTACGTGACCTTTTGCAGCTAGCCAGGTATCAATCACACTCTCCACATGTTCTATTCCTACTGTACAAGTCCTTGACCACGTAATTCCCATCTCCTGCGCTGGCCACTGACAGCTTTTCTACACAAAGTACATTAAGCAATCATCAACTCATTCAAGTTTGACTGCTGAAAAGTGCCATTAAGTATTAGCAAACATTAGACACAATTAGTTTTGTCTGAGGGCAGGTAATGTTCCTAATCACATTTCCCTCACTCCCACATTTTAGGGATGAAAGTAGATCTTCTGACAGACCTGAGCTTGCTTCCATCATAAATCAAACGGGGTAAATTCCTGCAGCAATGGGTTCAGAGGTCTCTTCCCTGCTTTGGAGGAAGGAGGAGGCTGGACAAGCATGGATGGGGTTGCTGAGGATGCAAAGAGACTCTCCACAAACACTGTATGGACATGTCAGACCCCTGAATAGCTCCACTCCTGTGAAATTCCCAAGCTCAAGGCATGATTCACTAATAAATTGTATGGATTATGCAGCATTTGCTTGAGGACAGATGTATCACTGCCTTCTGCAGGAGAAACTGTCAGACCCTCTCTGTGCTCATCAGTTTACAATTTTCACACCTTCCAGTGGCTGATCTGGAAAACACATCAGCCATTACCACGATGGATATAAACAACTAATATCCAAAATTCTTGTGAGGCAGCCCCTTCAGTACAGCTTGATAGCACAGGACATAGGTAGCCTAGGATAAATGCCAAACAGAGCAGAGAATTTCACCCCTGAACTGACATTTAAGAGTACATTTCAATGGCTTATGCAGTGCAGACTTTCTAAAGTTCTTTCTCCATCATTTTGTTAAGATTACACGTCCAAACTTTCAAAGCACAGCATCCAAAATACAGAAATGCTCTCCCTAGACCAAATTTCTCCCCAGAGTTAATGTTAGGATCAGATCAGCTGCAAAGCTACTGGTATTCAGATGTAAAACTTTTCAATTGAAGCAGACTATTTTCTTGGACAAAATCAATTAAGTGCAATAAATTTCATACATAGACCCCAAGGCTGGCAAGTGTCCCCTAATGTCACACTGAAGAAACCTGAGCCAAACAAATACCACCCTCCTCAGTCCTTTTCACGTACTCTTTTTGCTCATCAGTTGCACGAGAAAAGAAAATGCCCGTTTTTCCTGCTTGCTGGAGAATAGAGATACACATACCTTCAGTTAGACGTGGTTTTGGTAACACAAGTGATCTATAAAGTGTTCTTTTCGGGGTACAACAAAGAAAATAACACCTTCCAACAGTTTCCAACATAACCTTAACCAGCTGAGGAGACAATTCAGAGAGAAGAGCATTTAAATTACTGTACACGCTCAAATAGAACATTTTTGTTCCTCAGCACATTGCTAAGGTACAGACTGCTGCACCTTGTGACAACACCATGGAGATGGGCCGCTAAAAAACTACCCTTTATTTTTTACCTTCTATTAGTAAGGGTGTACGACTTTTCACATGCTCCCAGATAGATGCAAGATAACAGAAACCCACTCCATAAAATATTTCAAAACACACTCAAGAAATTTACATTCCAGAAGCTTGGATTCTTGATGCCTATTCCTGCTACCTCATGTAAAGACCTTTTAAGGAAAGCACACAGTAAGCAGTATTTCTGATCCTGTTTTGAAGAACTCCACCATTAAAAGGAATTATTTATCTGCTTTTTTCTACAACTTCCTAAGAAAGTATCATTTATATTACACACTTATATTATTTAGACTAAAAAGGACTGATTTCAGCATCAAGACTGTGTAGTGATCTCAGTTTCATCTTTCTATTCAATCCCTTTAAACTCACATTAAAAGAATATTTAAATGCATAGACAGAATATTTCAAATGCAAAAAAACTATGGCAAACACATGGATACAAATGTACAACTAAAACTTAGCCTGCCAGGCCTACATGCAATATTTTTCTCTCTCTCTTAGGTTAACTGTGCAATTTAACAAACACAAAAAATGGCACGCAAATTATGGATGTTGAATGTGAATGCTCTTGTAAATTAGGTGACACAGCAAACAAATCAAAACGAAAATACACTAAGAAAAAGAAAAATTGGAAATATTAACATAAAGCAGGCTTCACAAATGTATTCAGGAAATCCTAACAGTTGCTTAGGAAAAATGGGAAATTAGCAGCTGCATTTTTAAGGAACTACGTAGTATTTCAATAATGTATATATGTGTGTGTATATATATATATATATCTCTCAAAGATACAGAAACAAGAATGGGGGGAACAAATTTTGAAAACACCTTAATGTACCTTGATAATGTTGAAAGGCAGAAGTCATTTAAACAACAGGAAACCCACAAACCCAATAGCCAACATGAAAGAAACAATACTAACACTTAAGATACTGATAACAAATATTAGTTTTCATTAGGAATGTAAGTGTACCATCAGGCCCATAGTTCCATTTAACCCCATCAGAAGGGGTTAATTAACATTAATTTTTGGTAAATTTCTGCATAAGAGTTGAGCTAGTAAATACTGAACCTCTCTGAGCAGAGGTGAGCAGGCAGGAGCAGTACAGCATTACTCAGATCACGAAGGCCATCGTGACCCCAAAGAGCTGTGACAAACCTGCAGCAAGCAGAGGGTATGGCTCTCAGATGTGGACACCAGGAAGATTAATGGTCAATTTAGTCTAAGACACAGGGTTCAGAGGGCTTTGCTCCCCAGACTGTCCTTTAAGCCCTACAGAATCTCCAGATTTATGAATTTATGCAGGGAGTCACAGAAAATACAACTCCCTTCTTTTAGAAGGTATATGGAAATGCAAAATACAACTCCCTTCTTGAAAAAGGTGTATGTAAATATATGGAAAACCTACACATGGACCCACCAACACAATCCAGTCATTTCAATGTTGGCCTGAATGTACCACCAACATGTAATTTTGGAATACATTCAAGTTACACTAGAAATGAGCATAAAAAACCACAGAAAATCCTGCCATATTTCTGGCATTCCTTGAACGTTAGGAGACTACATTATTTTCCAACTTATTATCAACTGTATGAAAATAGAGAGTGACATTCCTTCTAGCTAGAAGAAAACATGTTTATATTTAGTTTACTCAGAACTGCAACATTGAAAGAACATTTATTCTCCCAAATGTGAAATAGCCTCCTACCTTGAATGATCTGTTCAGCGTGTTGCTTTTCAAATCAGCAAAATGATCTTTTTTGTTTTTTGACAGATCACTAAATAAGCTGGAGAAGGCAGTGCATCAGCAGCACAGGACAGTTATTGCCTCCGACACCTGGCTGCAGCAGAGGAATTCCTTTGCAATGGAATGGAGAGTAACTAACCCATGCCTCTGCTGACTCCAGCTGTCAGTCAGCACTGCCAGCTGGATGCATCACACACCTCAGAGATGGAACCAGAGCCCCACACTGGACAGACAGCAACATTACGGGACTGGATTTGGACAGCCAGAGGAACACGAGTGGTGTTAGTGAGTTTTAGACACTCGAAAATACCGTGGGCCGAACAGAGAGTTTGCCTTCCCCTGTTTTTGTTGCAAAGTTATGCTGGAGACATAAGCGTAGTGCTTGGGTCGGGCACGAATCCTACAAGCAGGGAATGCGTCCTGACAGTGTCTGAGCCTCAGCAGGGACAATGCACAGCAGCGACCGAGGGAATTCCTCCGCCATGGCGCAGGAGTCAGGCCTCTGGATCTGGGCTCAGCACGGCCAAGTTGCCGTGTTTGGAGCGGCTCGGGGGCTGCCCCCGGGGAGCGCGGGGCTGGAGCGTGGAACGGACACGCGGACAAACGGCCCCAGGGCTCCAGCTGCAGCGGCGGCAGCGGCAGCAGCGAGTCTACGGAGTCTACGGCGTCTACGACCCCTCCCCGTCCCTCTCTTGTTCCTCCTCTCCCTCTCCCGCTGTGCCGCACTCTGTCTCGGTGTCCCGCAGCCTCTCCCGGTGTCCCTTTCCCGACCCCCCCGGCCCCTCTCGGCGTCCCCGTCCCGGCCCGTCCCTCTCCCCCCGCAGGGCTGGGCCACGCCCCGGGCCCGCCCCCGGCCCCGGGCGTCCCGCCGCGGTCTCGGCTCCGCCCGGCTCTGGCGGTGCTGGCTGTGGCGGTGCTGGGCGGGCATCAGTGCCTGGGGCCAGGGCGGCATCGCTGCGCTTTGGCTGCGCCTGTCCCGAGCCCGGCCCCGGCTCCGGCCCCGCCCCGCCCCCGGCCCCGGCTCGGCCCCGCCCCCGGCTCCGCCCCCGGCCCCGGCCCCGCTCCGTCCCCCGCCCCCGCCCGAGCCCCCGGCGCCGCCCCCAGCCCCGCGGCCCCGCCCCCGGCCCCGCCCCGGCTCCTCCCGGGCCCCGCGGAGGACACACGCGACGCGGCGCGGCCGCTCCCGCCGCCTCCGCCGCGGCTTGCCCGGCCCGAGCTCCGCCGCTCGGCAGCGCAGCCGCCGGCCTCGAGCCGCCGGGGCCCGGGGCGGGTGGGGATGGCCGGCCCGGGGCGCTCGGGGGGCGGTCGGGGGCCGTGTCTGGCCCCGGGCCGAGCGCTGAGGGCCGCGTGTCGCCCGCAGGGGAGGCGCGGGAGGCCCTGCAGGACCGGTCCCGGCTGGGTTCGCTGCCGGGGCGCGGAGGCTTCGGCAGCGTCTGCTCGGGGACGCGGCTCTCGGACGGCGCCCCGGTGAGCGGCGGGGCTGGCGGCGGGCGGAGGAGGAGGAGGAGGGCGGAGGAGGAGGAGGAGAAGATCGGGGCGCGGCGGGGCAGGCGGCGAGCTGAGCCCGCTGCTGGCCTTTGCTCGCAGGTGGCCATCAAATGCGTGCCCCGGGCCCGCATCCGGCACTGGGGCGAGCTGGTGAGTGAGCGGGGCCAGCGGGAGAAGCTGGGGCCCGGCATTGTGCAGGTTGCATTGTGATTTTTGTGTAGCATGAGGTGATGTTGAAAAGAGCAGTTGGAATAGAGTTTGCAAAGGCAAAAGTGTGATCTTAGAACTGTCAAACAGTAGAGAATTCCTTCAATGTCTTTATCCCCCATCAAGTTAAGGTGTGGTATTCAGTGGAGTTAGTGGAAATTGGAGGGATTTACTACTGTACAATCTCGTGCCTATTGCAATTAGAAGAATAATGAGATTTTAGTAAATCAAAAGGTAGTTTTCATTCAGTTTGGACTTGGATACGTAAATTACTCCTGTTGGAAAAAAATGGATTAGAGATTGTAAATGTTTAGAAGCTGAAGCATAATCCCTGCTTTGGCTATAAATAAGGAATATCATACACAGAATGAATTATTCTGAACCCCCGTCGGAGGCCTTCAGAGTCAACCTTACAGGTCTCATGGTATCAAAACTGGGAGGAACTATCCTGTATCTTTTCTCTTAATTCTTGCTCTTTAGAACTTTAATTATTCTGGATTACTCAAATAATCCACAGGAATAATAGAATAGGCATGATGATAGGATGATATGGCAGTATATCTTTTTTTGGTAATTATTTAATTATGCTCCATGACTTGAGAAAGGAAAATATTTAAATGATCAATCATATTCTTGAGCTAAATCTTGATATCAATACAGAAGGTTACACATGATTTCCAATCTATAACCTTTGACTGTATGTTTAAAAGACATTAATTATAAGTACATAAAAATATTCCAATGACAATAAGCATGGTAATTGTAGTTTATGAATTCAGTCTTTTGGAGTGGATAAATTAAGCAAGCAGAGAAAGGCTCATGAGGAAGCATTCAGAGAATGCAGAAATTGTGCCTAATATGAAGTAAACAATGATAGGCCCTATCCTTTCTCGACTTTATAATGGTCAATAAGGCAAAAAGTTAAACCCAAGCATGATAATATAGCACAAAATTGATCTAATTAAATATTCTGAAGAGAAATTAGAAGGTGGGTTCAGTGGCACTCAAACTGGCACCAGGCAAACTAATAACAAGGCCAAAACCTCTGGGGAGAGTAGTGAAAGGCCCCAAGGTTTTTGGTGGAGAGTTGCAGTGAAAAGTGTGTTTACAAACTTCAGTCTCATGTTGGCAGCTGCTCTAATTCTCTAGACTCCATCCATTTCCCCAGTGCAGTGTTTTGGTGGACGCATGGTTATCTTCTAAATAATCTTGGACTTCCTCCTAATTGTTCTGACTTTTTTTCTGTGTGAGAGAGACAATTTTAGGCCAGGCATTGTTTGCCATGCTCTGGTTTTCATGGCTCTACTCTAGTACCTAGAGTACCTAGGTGTCCACTATAGCCAGAAGATCAGGCAAATGTCTTCTTTTTGGCAGTATTTCCTGGAGTGAATGTCTGTCATACATTGGTCGGGCAGAGCTGGAATTTATAAGACAGGATAGCCCACTTGGTTTGCCTAGTAGCTTGGAAGATAATAAAGGTGATGAACAAATCTCCAGTAACTCTAAATGGAGTTACCTAGATATACTAACTCTAAACTGAGTTACCTGGATATCCTGAGATGAGAACAAGTCTTAGGGGTTCAAGAAGAGACTGTAGGAAAAGCTCTTGAATGTTGACCTCTTAGATGTTGATGTGAAATGAGGAGACAGGGGAAGGAGGCAGCTCTTAGGAACAGAATTATTCCTTTTATCCTCTATATGCCTGTTGAAGTACTGCCTTCCCTTAGGGGGATAACTCAAGCAAACACCTGTTGAATGCCATTGTGTTTTCGTGGATGATTTAGGGATGGCTGCCCATTTCTAGTGATCCTGTTCAGAAGTGATTTAAGATGTGCGGTAGTGTACACAGAAAGTCAAGCTAGAGCTGCTGTGACAGTGCTTCCAGCATGTGTCAGCATCCTGAGTGTTGTGAGCTAAACCTGAAATTTGATTTAAACTGCCTGATATCTGCCAAGGGGCAGGATATCATTGCTAGAGAGAAATCCTCTCATCTTCCGCGACTCCATCCCCAGTCAGATGGAAGAACAGGTTGGTATCCAGAGGTGAATGGCACTGGACCTTTGCGAGGCACAGAAATCATCCATATCCCCATGCTTTTAAGGAAAAGGATTCTGAGCAGAGGGCCCTTTGACTCTGCAACAGAAACTGTTTGGAAAAACTTGCTTTAATAATAAGATTCTGACTGAAGACTTTTGCAGAGGATGGTTTGCTTATGGAAATGGTCAAGCGGTCGTTCTGGTATTTGGACACCAGGTTACAAAAAGAGGAAAACTACTGTATCGGTGTACATGAAGTGAATTGAAAAGTAGATTAAAGGAAAAGTTCAGAAGCCAAAGCTGGAGAGAGGTTCAGAGTAACCCAAAATTGCCATCCAAGATCTTGGGGAGGAGGGTTGTAACCTTTCTGAAATATTACTGCGCATGTACTCCCTAACTAATACATTGGGTGTGTTAGACCAAACCAGACAATTAATTTTTAACACAGAAGGACTTTGAGGACAACTCTGACACCCAGAGGAAAGAAAAGGCTTTATGGAAAGTTTCCATCTTTGAATCACTGCTAAAGTAGAAGTGGTGTTTTGTTAGTGGAAAATGTCAGTGAAATTTGCAATAATTGTGTCTTCCTGAGAGGTGTCACTACAGTAAATCCCCTTTGTGGAATGGTTAAGTCACAATTGAAATTTGGTGGTGTGCAGTAGTCCATTGTTCTGGTGCTTAAACTCTTTGGGGAACAGTCCCCATAAGGGGTAATGATTTGCTGGTGGCCAAGAAGTGTATTTTCTGTATGATCCAGGTGGAGAAGTAAAGGAAGAAATGCTGTGAAATAGACACATTTTTTGTACACCTGAAAAGAGACTTGGATGTGATATGCAGGCAGATATCGGCTTTAAATTAGATGTAGTCAATGTTAATGGTATTAACATACAGATCTTTATCAGCAGAGGTGTATTCAGGCTTCTTCTATTTTCCTGTCCATTTGCTTCAGTGTAGCAGTGTGAGATGAAAGCCCAAGGCTTTGCAGACTGGCTCCTCCTTTGTGCCCCGGGTGTGTGATCATTGTTTGAGGCAGGGAACAGGTAGACCTGAGAAACAGTGAGAATGCCAGCACAGGGGCTCCTGCTGCATGTGCTGATACATCCCTTGTATGGGATGGAGACTGCCCACTTGGTTTGAGGATTTGCTTCCAGGCACCTAATTTCTCTGAGATGGTGTCATTTTCTCTGTAAATGTGCCTCTATGGCTATAGCTGCAAAGAGTTTAGTCTGAACAGTATTCATCGGTTTGATTGTTTCCTGCTCCCTCTGACTTTGTGGTGCACAAGTCGACCTAAATGTCTCAATAATGAATTATTGCTGGGTAATTAATCAGCTTCCCCTGCTTTAGAGAGTTGCCTCCTAGAACTTACCATAATTCACCTCCATCAGCCAATACATACAGACATTAATTGCCTCATAATATTGTCAGGAAGATGTCAGGTAGTATTGACAGGGTGTGAGTGCATCTCTTTGATCTAAGCAAATTTTGTTAGTGTTTTGCCCCTAATCTCATTCTACACATTTATCTTGCCAGTGCCATGAGCTGGACTGAGGACACATCATCAGGGTGCAGTCAGGAGCAATTTGTCCATATGAACAGTGATTTCAGATTTGCAATTGGAAGTGAGTAATTCCCCAGCAGGTAAGTCACAAAACCAATTACTGACAGCTGGGACAGTGGAAATTCTCCTTGTAGTGGCCTTGTTTTAAACACCAAGATGAAAATATGGTGCATGCTTCGAAGGTGCAAACAATGTCTACTCTCATTTCACTCAGTGAAATTTGCTCAGCTTCATCTTGGAGCACTGGAGATATTTTAGTATTTCAAAGTGTATCAAACTATTTGCCCAGTATTTGGAAAAGCTACTCAGGTTTAGTGGAAATGTTTCTATTTCAGACCCAAACCACTTTGATATTTGTTAATTTTATTAGTGTATTGAAGTTGATTGACACTGGGAAAAGTGATCCTGTTTCTTCAATTGATAACACCACAGGAATTGCCTTTTTCTTAATCTTTATTTGGATGCCTCCCTGTCCCTATGGAACAATGGGTTTGAAGATGCAGTGAGGTAGACCACTGGAAGGAAAAGGCCAGGCTAAATATTCCTTGCAATAAATAGGCCTCTTTCCCTTGACTTCAAAGGAAAAAAAAAAAGCCTAATTAAATACAATTGAGGGGAAGAGGAAAAAAATGAGATCCTTTGATTTGAACACACTTTGGAGCAGAGCATGGAGAGATAGGAGAATGATCTCTGTGAGATGAATAAGTTGCCTCTCCTGCTGCATTTGTTTTGGGGTGGGTGAATCATTTCTTGAGGATTTTTTTTTTAAAGTTGGATTTGACTTGGTTGATATTCCTTTCAGCATCTAGATTTTCTATGTTGGCTTGTATTTTTCATACAAGAACCATGTTTTTAGAGCAGATAGCTGGTCCTGCAGTATAGGCAGATCTCATAAGGGCAGGAGGATAAGGAAATACACCGGAAAGGACAATATTGAAGATTTTATCAAGTTTGACCTCCTGGCAGTTGAAGCAAGTTGTCCCTCAAGGTCTTGTGGGAACTGTTTCAAGTGAAGAGAGCACGAGTCACAAACACAGTGAAGATCTCTGACTAATTCTAAATCGGGTAAAGAATTAGCCCCTTCACCATCACGCCTGGATTTTTACCTGGGGAGAATGTCTATGGAAAAAGATTGTGGCTGTTCTGAAGGACTAATGTCCAAGGCAGCCGAAAATCTGCATTGGCTGATGTGTTGTGTGTCCTCCCTCCTCCCAGTGTTTTCAGTCAGTGTGTCAGAGCCTTTCCTGGCATGTGAGCCATTCCTTGAAGTGTTGAAATGGTTCCTTGGGACTCCCTCACTCTTGGCAAAAAAAGTAGGAGGAGGAAGGACAAATCTCGCTCCCTCCACTTCCAAGGAGTGTATATTGTGTGTTGTATACTCCCTCGGGGTGTTTGCCACCTTTCCTGAGGGTGAACTTGTAGGATTTGTTGCTAACTTATTCACAAGAAATGTTGTGTGTACCTATTAGAGTTTTACAGTGAGTTAGGGATTTGGCAAAGGTGAATTGTTGAAGTTGAAAATAATTTTGGGGTGTAACAGATCAACCTCTGCATAACACAGATAAAAATACTTGCAAGAACCTTTCCCTTTTTCATTTATCATTATGCACACTGCTTCACTGGAAAAGGCCTCACAGGATGTGTTTGGAGAGGAGCCTGCTTTTCCATTAAACAACAAGGAATATTTTACTTTTGAAAGAAAGAGACAAAAACATGCCATTTTTTTAAAAGGCATGTTCTTAGTTATCAGATTAACAACATTTCTGGAGGGGTATTCAAGCAAGTGTTAAGTGTAAAACATACAAATAAATGTACTCTTACTTTCAGCAATCCTTTAAGAACTAGAGACTTATCTTAAAGCAGGATCCCTTTCCTTCTGGGTGGATCACCTTTAGGTATTCCTCCAAACAAGCTGCAGCTGTCCCATATGACACTGGCAGGGGCAGCTGTTGGCCGTGGTGCTTCCCCAGGAGTTTTTGGCGGCTGACTCTTGCTTAGGTAATTTAGTAATTGTGCTGCCACCTTCGGGATCCCCAAATGGTCTGTCTCCCACGTGCCTGCATGTTGCAAGACTATATTTCTTTCCCATATGTTCCTCTTTTCTGTGCACGATTGGTCTTTGTACAGATAAAGGAGGGGTTTTAGCACTTGTTAATGAATTAACTAAATGGTGGATGTAGTGATGTAATCTATACAAAATGATTCTGTCAGATACTTTGGAGACTTCTGTTTTGCTTGTGTGATCTTTACTATTTGAGGGAAACTTTCAAACTCCTGATGGGCCTTGAGTGATTTTTACTTCTTGGACAGACCGTGCTTCTCTTGTCTTTCTACTTGTTGTCCCCTTAATTTTAGCCCCTAGAGGGCTAAACTTTCCAGTTTCATTAAATAAATCATAAATATTCCAGTTTATAAATAATATAGATGTTCATTGTATATTTTTATATAATTTAATTTTGTCCCCTACAGGGTTAAAATTTGGAGGGTGAGTGCTACTCTTCAGGAAAACCTGGTGATGGAACAAATGAGGTGCAGCTGGCATCAATCAAGGTTGCAGTTAGACAGAGTGGAAACACTGCAGTTGGACCAAGTGCCTTCATCAGAGCAGCAAGTTCCAGATCTCCTTCACTGTGGCACCTTCAGGCTTGGTGGAAGGAGAACCTGACACAGTGAGTGTAAAGCAACGACACCTGAGCTTGCAGACTCTGTGGCTGAGTAAAATCTGGTCTAAGTTCTGTTGTTTTACAGAAGAAAAATGTTGTAGCTGATCTGTCAAACACGGTAGACTCAAAGTGAGGGCCTGGAAGTGACTCTGTAAGAAGAAATGGCTTATAAAAGAGGGTAAAAAAGTGTGAGCTGGCTGCTGAAGATTGATAGCAGAGATTTTTTTTTGTCTTGGTTGTCGCACTAGTGATTCCACGTGGTATGTTTGGATGCTTTTCAGTTTAGATTGCTATACAAGTATGAAGGTTGTCTTGCCCTCTCTTTGTTGGGCAGCTTTATGGCCATGATACTCAGTAAATGATGAGCTTTCTTTAGGTTGATTTATACTGTTGGCTGGGGATTATTTGTGGGTTTTTTTTCTGCTTGAGGTCTCAACCATTAACAAACAAACGTGTGCTGGACTTCAGCTTTGTGCATAAACCTCCAAAGTGGAAAAAGGCCTTTGATATTTCCTGCATTTCTGTTATAAAGTAGCTATAAGTGGTACAGTTTTGGGGGTGGGTGACTCACTTCTTGAGGATTTTATTTTTAGAAGTTGGATTTGACTTGGTTGATATTCCTTTCAGCATCTAGATTTTCTATTTGGGCATGTATTTTCCACGTTGACTTTAATGATCATAGTGTCAAAAAGTCAATATGCTGTTGTAGAAGTGAGAAGTTTGCCTGAGTACTGGATTCCAGGGAGGAGAAATAGAAGAAAATAAGTAAATACTGTTGCAGTTTGTCTATTTAAAAGCTCTATTTAATATATTTTTTACCGTGTTGCTTGCTGAGTTTAATCAGAGTCCGAATAGATTTCAAAGCTTCTCTCCAGTTTTAGGAAGCTTGGAGATGGCAATTTCAAGATTATCTCATCTTGTTGGCGTGGTTTCTTTCTAGGAAGGCTAAATGGCACATCAGAATCTGCTTTGTTTTTCCAGAAGCATCAGTACTTCATGGTATTGTGGAAAAGTTCAAGTCATTACCGTGCCAGCCCGTCACAGTTAATTTTTTGGCAAAATGAATCCATAACAAGAAATGGTTTCAATCGATTTCTTCTGCAGATTCTGCAGTAGCTGTGCAGATCTGTTGATTAGCTCAGCCTGTTGGAAGAGTGGGGTCTGCCCCATTTGTAGTCCTTGGGGACAGTCATGGCTGGGTTATTTCTGTGGGCCTGTCAGCTCACAAGGAAATGCCCTTCAGCTCTTACCCTGACTTAGATCAGCATGAGGAACATCATGACATAATAGTTATTTTTTAAAAATGTTTTTAATGTATTTGTCAACTTGTACTGCTGCTGCATAAATTCGTTAAGAGTCTTTATGGAATGCTGAGCACGGTTGTGGTCAGTGAGTTTTGCAGATGTGGACTGGTGGAATTGCAGTTTGCCCTGCAGTGTGTTTTAATCTCCTTTGTGAGTGTTTCCCCACCCCTCACCTGGCTGTAAGATGTATAAGTGCCTAAGTGAGCAGTTATTTACCTGTGGCAAGTCTGTTGAACCTAAACTCAGGAAATTGTGCACCTCCTGGCCCTATTTACCTTGATCTTATTCCATAAAATCTTCATGCTGATAATCTGTGCAGCTCAGAGGCACTGAAAGATGATCTGCAAACAGAGGGAATACTTGCTCTGAACTCTATGGAGGCCCTCAGGAGTCATTCTGATTGATGTCTAGGGATTTCACAAGGATTTGACCTGCTTGATCTTGAGCTTGTAATTAATTGTCAGAGCTGCTATCAGCTTTAGAAATGGGTTTCTACTAACTGGCCCAAAATAGCCATGTTGGGCTTTGAAACTGTTGCCGTTTATGTGTGAAATCAATTGCACCAAGAGCATGTTGTTTTCATGAGTAACAAAAAGGATCCTGTTCTGTAATGTCATCCCATTTGTTAGAAAATGTTAGCACCTCTCATTTCACAAGGTTTTTTTTTTTTTTGTACACGGCAAGGATGCATTAAATTTAGTCACGTGCAGAAAGAAATCTGCAACTGGATACTCGTTGTAAAGGCACTAGATATGTGTGATTTCTCTGTATTTTAACACTTATTTGAATACAATAGATGAAGCTGGTCAGATGATGAAAGGGCTCTTTGGCTATTGAAAGTCCTCTTGCCCTCTCATCTCTCCTACTGTCAGTGTATGCCTGCTAGTTAATAATAGCTTGACACTGGTATAGTTTCAAGCTATTTTTTCCCCATTTCCCTCTTGGTTGCAATAAAAAGAACAGGTTCTATTAGGGGAGCCTTTCTTCCTGCAAGTAAATGGGTGTTTAGTGAAGAGAAAATGCATGGCAGTGGTGGAAACTTAGCAGAGCTTCCTGCTCCTGCTGCACTGCTCATCATGCCATTTATCCATGGGGAAGGAGGGCAGTGTCTCTCTTTAGGATATCATGGCCGGACTCGGGGAGATTTACCTGGTGGTCCCACCCCAGAATGGTCCATAGGAAGCCTGGCAGGCTGCCAATTTCTTGCTTAGACCAAGGAATCTAAGGGACTAAAACCAGGAGAAAATGTTCTGCCTGTGTTACATGATAGACATGAGCAATGTGTTATCACAAAGATGTGACAGGGACCTCGTTAGGCCCAGCAGATGTTTTAGTCCTGGCTCTCACACTCTGAATGTGAGAGCTGGAAATATGCTGGAAGTGTAGTGCACATCCTCAGAGGACGGAAGGTAATTTGACAGCTCACTTCAACCCTCTTCAATAATGTTGACTCTTGTGGCATCTGTTTGTTGAGAATGTGGCTTCTCATGTGGAAAACCGAGACTTCTTGCAGTAAAAATAAGGATTTCTTTTCCTGATTTGGTTTTCTTTTTTTTCTGGCTTAGGTTAGAAGAGAGAAATATTTGAATGTAGCATTGATGTGTTTAATTTCTAAGCTTTATTTGGAGACTTTGAAAAGGTGAAAATATGTAAGCAGTATTGAGGGAAGAAAGTGTTCTTGTTTGATGCATTAAACTGTTTTCTTTCTGAGAGTCTGTGTTTTTAGAGATCCCAGGCAGTACTTTTTCCTTTAGCAGTGCCAGAGTCCTGCTGTCTGTCTCAAGAGAAGCCAAAAAAGGTCAGATAAGAACTGTTTAGATAAGATAGGTGGCATTTCTGTCAGTTCTCACTAGCTGGTGAAGCAGATGAGGAGCTGCACAAAACTGAAAACAAACAAGTAATGTTGCTCTGTCCCTGTCCCCCAAGTCCAAAAAATCCTCTCAATGCCCTTAAGCGGCCGTCTTTGTGAAGGGAATCTTTTCTCTTGAGTGGAAGTTTAGAAAGTGTTTTGTTGTACTGGTTATGTTAATTCAGGCGATCTTTGTTTCACAAGACAGGAATTGAGAGGGCTGTCCTGCTCTGCATAATTACCTGTCACAGCAAAGAGAATATATTAAGCTGGGAAACTGAGATTGGTGTAAAATTCTGTCTTACCTGCAAGATATATCAGCAGTGTGTTTGATAGAGCTTGATTGTATCCAAGATTCCAGGGGGCTCCTGGTGTCAGGTGAGAATCCTTCTTTACGGAAAGCACTTGGTCTTTTCCTGTTGATATTGGTGAGCCAAAAATACTATTTTTTGCTGCTTCTTGTAGCAAACCAAGTGTGAAATGTGAGATGTAACAGCGCTGCCTAAGGCTCTCTGGCAGCCTCATGCAGTAGCCTGCTTTTAATATTGGTTGGTAAGATGACAGCACTTTGCTGCCGGTCTGTGAGGTATCCATGTAAGGTGGGTTATCTTTGCTCAGGTGCCTGGAGACTTGTTCTTACAAGAGATACAAACAATGCATTCGAGAATTTGGCACATCTGGGACATTTTATCTTGCTCTTGGAGAAAAAGGTCAAATGCTCCACAGCCTGTTTCTCTTAAATAGCAGAAAATCCCAGCCTGGATTGAAGATTTGACCCCCATTAAAATACATCGCTTCATGTCTAACCTAGCTATGGGGTTTTAGCTGTGTACATAAATACATAACTGCAGATGAATATTGAAGTACTCCTAGTGTAAATAGAAATACGCAGATGCACATGCTAGGCATACTCATGCATGCCTACAGCTGCAGAGAAAATGTACAGCAGGCAAAGGACTTTCTGATACAATGAAATGAATGGCTTTATTAAGATCTTAGTTCCTCATTAAAAATGCTGAGAAGTAGAACTTGTATGAAAGACTGAAGCTGGGATTTCAAATTAATGTGTATGATAGTCAATATGAACTCAATTCTGAAACGTAAGAGTGTCTATGGAGATCTGTTGAACTGTATTCATATATATCACTGTTTTTTCTTGTCCCAAGTTTTTTTTTTTTTAAATTTGGGGTTGCCATTGCAGTTTTAGGAAGGTTAATATTTAGTGCAATTCAGAAGTCCTAAAGAAAACAATTGTTTTAATACAAGACATTTCTCCCATTGTTTTAAGAGGAAAAAATGATCTCGTGTCAATGGTATGGACTCTTATCCTCCTGCTTAAGTATTCAATTCTTTTGATTCTTCTAAATTTTCAGCATCACGTGCATATGAAATTGGTCTCTTAAGTGATAGGTATTTTTTGAAGGTTTGCTCAATTGTGCTTTCAGATTTTTCATTCACCTTCTGGTGGCTTGGCTGGGTCTGCATACACAAGTGCGTGAACTGAACTATCATTAGCAAGTTCAGTTTTTCCTCTTGTACTCTTTGTGGCCTCTAAGTTTTTCTTGTCTGCTGTCTTTGCAAACCAGTTTTTCTGCAGGGTCACTTTAAATCACCCAGTGTAACAAACCTGAGTATGACAAATGTGTGCATTAGGGAATGTGTCTTGCTGGTTGTGGCCATCAAAATAGGTTTCACATGGTAGAAATTTGATAGTATATCTACAATTCTCAAATCTTGCTTTTGCCAGTGTCCTTGAGTTCAGTTTTTTACCAGTCTCAATGAGTTACTGACTAGCTGGCATTGGAAAAATTTGACTTTATCCTCAGGGGCCACTGTAGGCTTTGTTCTGATAAATACTTGTCCAAACGTCCCCATTATTTTTTCTTCAAGACATAAAATGTGACACAGGATCTTGTGCCTATTATCTCCCACCTAGACTTGTTTGGTTGTGGGGTTTTTTTTTTTTGGGGGGGGGGGTTTGGTTTTTTTTTTGTCTGTTTTGTTTTTTTTTTTCCCTTTGAGAGAAACTTCAACCTTTTTATTCATTGATCTGGTAAATACTTTATCAATGTATGAAGGTCCTTTTATTAATGTGGACTTTTTTTTAAGTTTAAAATAAAAGTCAGGGAAATATGCTATTTGTATGATTTCTATGGTTGGTTCTACTCCAGAAGAAAGCTTAATTGTTGAAATATTTCTGAGTTCCTGTGTTCTGATTTTTTGAGTAGTCAGTGCTAAGTCTTGAGCAGAAGCTTGCAGAAGAGCTGCAGGATTGAAGGAGAGCAGAAGTGACACAAAGTAAAGCTCTCTTGGGAAATCTTATGGAGGTTAAGCAAGTGCAGCAGGATTTGAGCAATGCTGCTTAGTCCACTTGTTCATGTGTGGATCCCAGGGTGGAAGAGACTGGAATTGGGAGCCAAGATCGCTTAGAGGTGTGTCTGTGAGGGAAGCCAACTGCAATCTGCTGGTTTCTGGTGACTTTAGAGGTACCTGTCCAGTGTTAGTCTTGTCTCGTACTGGAGCAAGCTATTGATCACCTGGCCAAAAATGTTGCTGCTTTAAAGAACTTCCCCAAACTTTAGGGAATAGTGGGACTGTCATTAAGAAAGAGATATAATTCCAAGCACTTTCTCTTGGTTTTAAATGCTGACTTCATGGGTTTTTTTTTTTTTCCCCTAAGAGTAGGAGAGCTTCACGTAAGTCTTGAAACTGCTGGTGGTTGATAGGCTTTTATTTATTTAATCAGGGCAGTGCATGTTACAGAACTGACAGCAAAGGGATCAGGACTGGAAATATTTTTTACTAGACATCAACATGCTGCTGTGCTGTTGGGAGAAAGTGGAGATTGCTTTGCCAGCACCATCTGGGAGCCTCTGCTTGGCTGTATGGTAGGCAGACCTTTTGTGAATCAGAGAATTGCCTTTGGAATAAAGCCTCTTGGTGGCAGGTTTTTTTAATCTGCTGCACTGACAGAACTGCTCCATCTTGTCCTCTTAATGCAAGCGTGTGTGCCAAATCTACCTGAAGGGCTCTGTATCCAGGAGAGAAGGAAATGGTGGTGCCTCTGAAAGGTGCTTGCCTTCTTTTGCGAGACAAAATAAACTTTTGGTGGCTTTGTGGGGCTGCAGCCGGCACTCTTGGGTTATATATTCTTATATGAATGTAGTACACACTTCAAATTTATTGTTAGAGGAAAGAATAGAAAAGTTGGCTATAACTTACAGAGGCAAACAGCATATGCTGTGTGTATAATTGTCATTCTGCGCAAAAGATGTGTTGAAAATGTGCACTTTTTTTGTGTGGCGGTCAAAAAAAAAACCCCAACCAAACATTTGTTAATCTTTGTGCTTTATGGGAACGGGTTACTCAGTTGTCCTTAATAGTTGTGATGGAATGACCAAGCAGATTGTGGGTAAAGATACTTTTGGGTTGAGGTGGTTACACAATTAAATGAATAAAAGGTGATAGTTCTGCATTGCCAATACGTCAAAAACTTAGAGCTTTGGTAGCAGAATTTTAATTAAATCCATAAGACAGTCTCGGCCGAATTAAGAAAGCCAAAATTATGCATCACCACTACTTCTGTCCATGTAAGTATTATAATAAATGTAAAAAGAAAGTCATCACTATCATTCAGAATGCTAGGAATAGAAATTGGACAATAACCTGGCTGGCGTAAGCATTTATAGTTCTAAAAGAGCGGAAATAAATTTAAATCCTCTTCCAGGTTTAATGACCAGGCAAATATAGGGTAAAGTAAAACTTTGAACGTTGTTATAAGTTGAGTTTTGTTGCGTCTTTTTAGTTCTTGAATATCTTTCAAAGAAAGTCAAATCTCAGAGCTCTGAGACCACCTGTAGCTACAAAGCCTTGAATCCTGTTTGCTGACTCCCAAATTCAAATCTCAAATTTGTGTGGACTGCCTGAAGCCACGAATGACACAGTGAGAGCATTCAGGCTCAAATACTGTCTGCTTTTCTCTAGCTCTAGGGGCAGATTAGGCAGCACTTCAAGTCCTGTTTCTGGTTTCAGTCCTTCCACTCTTCTAAAACTGACTCTCCGTGCAAGTTGGCCACTTTGTTAATGACTCTATTGGAGTTCAGGCTGTCTTGTGGCAGTGAATGGTAGTATCTTCAGAGCACGAGCAATAAGGTTTTTTCTTCATCTTTTAAGTGTTTCAGAAAACATGTTGATTGAAATAAGCTCGTTGCCATCAGTGAGACAAGAGAGAGAATGGTGTGCTTGCAAAAGAAAACAGTGCTCAAATTTTGTACTGTTCAGTAGGTGTTTTCTGCAATTCCCTTCTTCCAAGTGGCCAAGGATCAGAAGAGAGGTCCTGACCTTGTGCAGTTTTGCAATTCATAGATGTCCAGCATGATTTAGGATTTTGGAATTAAATGGCTTGAGTTTGCTAAGTTGTAATTGAGCTGTTGGATTTCATTCACAAAACATAGTCTGGTCAAACAACTGACCCGTATTTTGGTTGGTTATTTGATGTTCTGAAAAATAACCTGCCTTGTGAAATGCAAAATTGAGGTCAAACCTTTCATGCGCCTCATTCAAAGGAGCTTTTCACTCAAAATCACTTGAATTGAGCCATGGCTTGGTACTGTGGGGAGTTTGTCTAGAGCTAAGGATTATGGTTTATTGTCTTTGAAATCTATTTTTCTGTTAAATTCTCAATGAATATTCTCATCTGAAAGTAGATGTAGTGGTGGTATTTACCGTTAAATTCCTACTTCTTGCTCAAAAGGTCTGTCTGAACTTCTCTATCTGGTATTGACAAAGTTTGCCTTTTTGTCTGAAAAGATCCTTCATAGCATTTGATTAGGTATTGTCCCTGCCCCATCCCAATATAAGCTTGCAAAAAAAGGAGGTCAGAGAGAGCTCTTAGGGATGTGTTTCTCCTCCCTTGGAGTACTACCGTGAGAACAGTTTTTCATGTTTTGCTTCATTGCAGGGAGGTACTCTTTTGGGTAGGTTGTACAATGTGTAAAACCTTTCACTTCCAGGTATAATAACTATGGTAAGGAAAGAACAGTGAAAGGCAGCCCTGTTCAGTTCATGTCCTGGTCAGCACTGGCAGTTGTGCTTCATGCAGATTCTCACTGGGCTGATGGGCTTTGGTACCAAAGCACTGGGTCTCTCATCCTTGAACTATTGATTGTGTGACTGAACTACTCCCTGCTCTGGCTTTGCAGTTTGCTTTCTTGACAAATATCCCCTGCTCAGGAAAATGGGTACTTCTGAGGGAGCTGCTGCTGACAAAATAACTTCAGTTTCTTATCCTTTTGAAGTAAGGTTTCTTGAGAACCTCAAGGAAACAGTCTGTTTAACTTTTATCTCTTTGTAGACAGTAATGTTTAGTGGAGAGAAGTATTTCAGCCAGATGCCCAAGTGGTAGTAGTAGTTTAGGCTGTAAATTCATAAAAGTCACACCAAACCATGTGCTCTGTGTTGGTAACATCAATACCCTTGCTGGTTTCTAAAAAGTATTTGTATTTCTGGATAAAGAAAGAGCTTCTATGAAAGTTGACTCAGCTGCTTTAGAAATCTTGTTTTGCTTCCTTTGGATTCACTGTATGTTTTAGAAGCTCTTAGGAAGGGACATGGTACAATCTGGTCACGCTCATAAATAATTTGTAAATATACTTCAGGCGTAGAAGCTGGAGAATCACTTCCCTCTTTGGAGAGTGCATCTGATTTTGTATCAGGAGGTGGAAATAATCTGATGAGTGTGTTACTTGTGTGAAAAGGAAGTGTGCTGCCCTGTAGTGGAAAGATTGCTGTTCAAACATCTGAAGACCAGCCTTTCAAATGTTTGGAAAGTAAGATAAAGCAATTTTACAGAGATTTATGCACCTTGAGAAAAAGTAGATGTTGAAAAAGCACCATTAATATTCTATTACCTAGTAATCAGCAGTCATGAGGTAGAAAACCAATTTGTGATGCATTTTGTGGTCACAGTTTTTGCAAATGAGCCTTTAGTAGCAGAGCTGGAAATAAACCATTTCTGTCAGTGTCTTGGAATTGAGATTTGTGAAGTTTTATCTCTGGTGGGTTTTGTTACTGTTTTCTTACTTCCTCTGGCAACTTTTGTAAATTTGTGCTACTCTAAAAGAAAGCACAGTTATCCCTATGTTTTCAAATGGACCAAGAGGCTTTTCGTTCATCTTTGAAAGGGTTACAGTAAAATGAATTTGATTGAATCTTTCAGGGGTTTTTTTGTATGCACAATTCAGCAAAAAAAAGTCTTGGTAATGAATTGCTATTTCTGATCCACAGGCTGTTTTTCTCCAGTCAGACGGTGGTTCAATACCTGCTTTAGATGTTTACAGATCAGTATATTAATGACACTCAACTGTGCATTTATTCTCACTGGAGCAGTGCCCATTCCTACAGAAATGCCAAGGAGAAACACCCAGCATAGAGCAAGCAAGACCAAATGTCAGTGGTCAGAAAGGGGGAACGCTTGAGAAACTGCTTAAAGCTTTCTCTCCGGTCCCTTAAAGTGTGGGAGTGCCTTCCTGTCCTTTCCCCAATTCCTTGGTGTTTCAGGCATTATTGAAATCACTGATTTGGGTTTCGTGGTGAGTGATGGATTTAAACCTCCTGCAAACTAAACCTAAATGTCAGTCTGGGATAATGCAGAGAACAAAGCAAGTGAATTGTGGGGACCGCCTCAAATTGCTGATGTCCGCCAACAGAACTAGTCAGAGGGAAAATGTTAATTACTTAAAAAATTTAGTAATTCTAAAAGCATAAAGGAGAAGCTGTTTTCAGAAAGGATTAAGCCGGTCTTTGAGATAGGACAATTACTAGGATGCTCAACAAAAACAGCATTTGAAAGAATTGTTTGACGTAGCAATGGCACTTAGGGTAGAATGCAGTTTTCTCTCATTCTGACAGTATACTGGATGTAGGAGGAACAGTGAAATTAAATGTGGAAAAATTTAAGTTAGTCACCTTAGCAAAAACAGTTTTCTGCACCCAAACAGAGGAATTTGTAATTCTGCATGGAATCCATGAGGGACTTTGATCCCAGTACTTCCCCTTCTTAAAATGGGCGCAGATATCGGGTAATATGGGCGTTTTAAACACTGGCTGGGTAAATCATCACACTCTACACAGAGCAGCTCCTGTGCATCAGCTGCCTCATGGGAAGGGTCCCTGAGCAGCCACTGGCCTTTGTTCCTCACAGTTTGTGCTGTGGAGCTGCTGATGTGCAGATACACTTGTCTGGTTTTCTGTGAAATTCTTACAGATGTGGATCCTAGTGAGTTTGGATTACAAAAATGACTCGTTCCTTAAGCCATGTTGCAACTGATTTTAAACCTAACTGCTACCCTACATTGACATGTTTGTAAGGCAGCTGTATAGAGTACACTGAACAAGCAGAAAGGACATCCAACTCCAGAATTGCCGTTGTTATGCCCAATGGCATCCATGTTCACGTGCATCAACATAGTGTACAGCAGGTAATTTTCCATCTTGCTTTCCTATGGTCTGTAAAAATATTACAGTTTCTGGTTGGGACTGAGACATTTGAAAGCATCCACGTGGTTAGTGGAAATGAACGGCAGCTTTAATGACTAAGCCACTCGGATACTTGCTGGCTGGCACACTTACTAACATTTTATAACCAGTTTTAGTCCACTTCTCTTTATGGGAGTTGGGAGGGAGAGTAAAATTCAGGTGTATATTTTTTAAGGAGAAATAACTGATCAATAGGGCAGTTCAGTCAGGAACTTGAGAGAATTGCTCACCTACAGTTAAATTAGTTCAATGTGATGCGTAAAGCTTCATATGCAGTGAATGTCTTCTACCAACACCAAACCAGGAGTGTTTCAGCTGGAGTATGAAACAGCTCAGTTACAATTATGTGCTGGTAAATTAGTGTCTCATCTTCAAAAACAGAGCTTTTGTTATTTATTTATTTATTGGTAATACTTGGATGCTGTGTCATCCTGAAGTTGTGACACAGTTTGGAAATCGATCCTTAGTGGACCTAGAGGTAGAACAGACTGCATGAGTTGTAGGACATGGCTGTGATTGAACTGAAGGGGGAGCAGTTTTTAGTGTAGCCTAATGACACCTGCAGTTGTTGGGTTTGGTGAAAATACACAGGTATAAATAAGCCCTTTTCTTAAGTAACTGCAAATTGCATAAATCTATATCTCCAAGTGTGCTGTATTATCCTACCACGAGTGATTTGAGGCTTGAAATAACAAGTATTTGTGAAATGGATTTAGAAAAGTTGCCTTATCACCGAATTTATATTTTTTTCTCAAAGCCTTTGACCTTTGGCATTGATATTTTATCACAGGGGAAGGTGTTTCCAGTAGGCAGTGCTGGTGTGGCTGTGCGTGCGGGTGTGTGCACACAGCCTGGTGTGGACCCTTGTTTGTTTTGCAGGTGTCCTGTTAGCTTGGCTGTTTCCTTCTCCTTCAGCTGTAGGACAGAATTTTCTCGTTGCCTTGTTCCCTCCTTAAACTGTCTTTCTCCCTCCTCTGAGGTGCTGCTGTGCTGCAGTCTCCTTGTGAGGTTTAACAGGCTGCAATTAGCCCAGACACAGAAGTCGGGGTTGTCTGGGGCAGCATGATTCCAGTGATGAAAAGGCGTAATAATAACTCCCCCTCAGTTCACTTGCACTTAGTGCTGTTTGATCCTGCGACTCAATCAGGAGTGGACAACATAGCTGTATTTTCCTGCTCACTTTGCCTGATTAGTGACTGATCTGATTTCCCCCAGGTTTGTAATTAATTTTCCCACAGAAGTATGCTTAGGTTTATGGCTTAAGTAATAAGTGATGGTGACTTGTGCTACTGTCTACATGTTTTAATCCTTTTCCACGTCTAGATGGACTAAACAAATGCATAGTTGTTGCATCTGCCCTGCTGTAATGATTACTGTGGTGAAGACTCTTTTTTTTAATTTTTGTAAGCTGCTGTTTTATTTTGCAAGAAGTTATTGAATTACACCTCCAGAAGGCTACTAAAGTAAGAGGTTTATGGCTTTTATTGTCCTTCTGTTCTATGAACAGTTAATGGACAAGTAGGTAGAAAGTACTGAAAATTTGGGTTCTACTGTAAAAATGGCATCAAACCCAGTCTTTCCTGCATACAATTATTGAGGTGTATAGTCCTATGTAAAAAAATCCCAAGCATTAAAACCTGAAGCAAAATCCCCCAAGTCACAAGTAGATATTGAAGATAGAAGTGAAGGCAATTAATATTTGGGAGAGGCAGTGAATGCAGCACGATGAGCGTGACAAAATGTCCTGGGAGTTGGGTGCGTGTAAGAGCCAAATCTGTGCTATTGATTTATACTGTGAGTTTTCTGGGTGAACTTGGAAAGAAAGGCAGTATTGTTGTTGGGAAATGTAAATTGCTGTATTTCATCTCTCTCTAAGGGAAAACTTGTCTCTTCAGGAATTTCCCATCCAGTATTTACAGCTGATTCTATCACTTCTGACTAAAGTTACTTTTCCAATTGTCTTCTTAGTCAATCTTTTTTAAAAGGTTGACTTTTTGCTAGAGTAGTTCAAGATGAAATGCTGTTTTGTGTGGTCAAAGATAGTTATGCTTCTAGAAATTGTTTCATTTCCAAGGAAAACTTGTTGTAGGAGAATTTGAGTGAAATGACTATTTAAAGCTACTTGTCACAAGAGGAATTAGCTAGAGATTAACCTGTTGGAGCAGGACTTTTTTTTCTCTCAACTTCCATTTAGACTTCAATTTTATTATCCCGTGTTTTGGCATGAGTTTGTTTTCTTGTGTGCTTGCAGTTAATAGTGACATCTGACTTCTCTCAAGACGCTTAACCTGCTGTGTTAGAAGGAAAGAGAAATCTCTCCTGTTTCCATCAATATTGTATGGCTGATGAAGAAAAAGCAGTGGATATGCTCTATTAGGGGGATGTATTTTTGTTATGCTGTTTCGCTGTTGGACTCATGTCTGTGTTGCAGTGTAGTTGTGAAAGAGATATATATTTATCCTTAAAATAAATAACTTTTAATATGCTGAAGTAAAAGTGAATTCTCATGCTAGGTCGTATCTATTTATCAGGGATAATTTGATTGGTAGAAATGCTGAACACTGATTATGTGGCTCCTCTAACTGCCAGTGGGTTTCTGTACCTTGTCCTATAAAGAAGGTAAAGCTGAGGATGCCCTGGTATATTTGAAATGCTACTGAAACTTAACAGGCTTCAGTCACAGCTTTTAGGAGTTGAAGGGAGGTACTTCTTTCCTAAAATGCCCTGTTCCATTTTACAAGTGGCATAAAGCATGAATGAGGCCAGGTCTGATAAAAAACCACCGTACTTAAAACTCTAGCAAGACCAAGTTCCTTTGCAAGTGAAGTTCTTGGTATGTGGTACCAAGACCTGCATTTACATGCTTAGAAAAAATCCTTTTTTTAAATTTATTTTTCTGTGTTTAGAAACTACCCTTGTTTTGCCACCCTAGTCAACATAGAACGGTGTTTTGTGGGCTAGGTGATTTTGCTATTAAAATCTCATGTTATTGTTTTAAATGTGTTGTATTGAACAAAATAAAGCATCTGGCTTTCAGCAGTAATTTAAATAACAAATAGTTTATATACAAAGAACATTTCTTAAAATGCCTCCCTGAAAGTAGATGTCCCTAAATATTCAGGGAGACCTTACATCCTTTGTGATTAAGTAGTGCTGAAATTATTTCAAAACCTAAATTTTTGAAATGCTGCTGTAATTAATGATTAATAGGGAGCTTAAATCCAGCTCAGTACCTGCCTGAGAAGTGCCAGTGCTGCGTGGTTTTCTGTGTTTGCCTCTCCTAGCAATGCTTTTTGTGTTCATGTCGAAACTGGAGGTAAACAGTTTACAGATAAAATGGAGCCTCCTCCATAAAACTGCGGCACTGGGGAGATGTCAGGATACATCCAGTTTGGAAACAAGCCCTTGACTGTTAACAAGAACAAACAAAGCGTGTGACTCATGCCGTGCAGCTGGCGAGGGGGCTCAGAGACTGTGCAGTGATTCTCCCAGCCTGATAGCTCTGGCAGCTGGGCTGCAGCACATTGTTGGTGTGGATTTCCTATAGGGCCACGTTTATGTTGGAGGCGGTGCGCAAGCTGCTGTGTGGACATCAAATTATTCTACTGGTTTGAGGATCAATGAGGTTAAATTAGCTCAGTCGTTTACTGCACGTTTTGTTGAGGTTCAAGCTGTCCAGGCTGTTGCAGTTAATAGGAGCAGCCCAGAATGCTGCCGGTTAAATGTGAGTTACTCACCAGGGATCCAGAGTTCATTATTGGAAGGAATAGGACAACTTTGCTCCTGTAAAAGTTCAGCTTGTTGGGAATACTCTTCCCTGTGTTGTTTGAGGGGCAGAACTGGAGAGAGTATCATTGATCAGCAGCACAGCAGGATACCTTGATGATAGGTTTAGGGTGGATGTACTGCTCTCTTAATACCTGTTGTACAGATAGAAGTATTGGTGATAAAATAAACTCCTTTGGGCCTTTGATTTGCATAAAAAATAATGTCCCGTTCACTAATGAAAAAATTATTTGGAGCTAGAGGGAAGTGAAGAGCTTGGAATGAGTATCTCTGCTTAAAAGCCAAACCAAGGTAAAGGCAGCCAACTGAAGCGTCTGTCAGGAGAGTTGGGCCCTGTTTGGGAACACCTGGAAGAGACGTTCTTTTTGTCTTAATCTTCTTCCCTTTCTTTTCAGAAATACTACTTTTAGAGCTGTCCTGATAATACTTCCTAAGCCTAAGTGCATTGTATAACACATGGCATAAGTGATGAGAACATAGGCCATGGATCTGGTTCGATATTAAGGAGAGATTCTTGAATATACCACATTGGGCAATTCTTTCCATTTGCGGATCCTTGGCTTCTGTTGAATGGCAGTGCTACAATTGAGTGCAATTATGTGGGATATGTCAAATAGAAACTTTGACTCTGTATCACTAAATTAGGAAGCCAGAATAATACTGTGTTTTAGACTCTGTAAGCTTTCCTAAGCATTAATTTGGTTGGCACTGGGTGCTTGCTATGGTTTTTTAACAACAATTTGCCTTCTTTTTTTTGAAGTTCAAAGACTCTCCACGGTTTGTTTGTGGTTTTTTTGTTTGTGTGTTTTAAATTTTTTGTTGTAGCTTCTTTGCTTTCCCATTTCTGTGCCTATTAAAAAATACTGAGAAGCTGCTGGAGAGCTTAGTGATCCATCAGGACAGTTGGTGCGGTCAGTGACAACAAAGCCATCACCTTTGCAGGTCAGACAGTTTGGAGAAGTGAGTTCAGGAAGCAACCTTGAACACAGGTTGTCCTCCTTATAAAAATGATGTTAGTGAGGCTGATGGGGCTGACAGGCAAAGTCTGCTGAAGGCTTTTTTTCAGGTGTTGTCCCTTTGTCACTTCCTCATTGATGCTCACGTGGGAGATGCTGTTAGTTATGTCTAACTCTTCAAATGGGTTGGGAAGGTCTTCCTTTACTAAGTCTTTGTGATCTCTTCTCTTACCTGTTTTACCTCATCAGTCCAGAGTGCTTCTGGACCAGAAAGCAGATATCCCATAGAATGGATGTACAAAAGGAGCTGAGCAGAGGTTTTCTGGTGAAATAGGATTTATCTGGAGTGGGGAAATGTGATTTCATAAAAATGGGAGCTTGTTTTGTAGACTTCATTTCAGTGAAACTTTAAAGAGGGCAACCCTGCCACTCTCCCAGTTCCAGACTGTCAAATGCAGGAGGAGGGAAAGGGGAAGAGATCAAATCTTACATGTCATGCTTCTAGTTAATGCTCTGGCTTATTAAACCAGACTCTTGCATATTTCCTGGGGGTACATGAGAAGCAACCTAAAAACTCTGCACTCCTTTGGGAATAGTGGCCTTTCTGTGACTCGTGGAACAACTTCTGATCCTCCTGAATTTCATTCCATGTGAATGAGGGCAAGATAAAATCTCGGGCAAAAACTTATGGAATGTTGGAACAGCTCTGTTAAAAGCTCAGTAATAAAAAGTAATAAAACCGTGGGAGCTTTAGTTACAGCTTTTCAAAAGTTGCTTAACACTGTTATATTTTAATTGATATTGACTTGGAAGGAAATGTTTTCTGAATAAAATTTAGCATATTCTTAATATTTGCAAAAGTCTGTTGGCCTTCGTAGCCACAAAGGCACAATGCTGGATCATGTTCAGCTGCTGTAACAAGCACCCCCAGGTCCCTTTTTGACTGGGCACTGTCCAGCAATTCTGCCCTTTTTCCTGTAGTACTCCAGGAGGTTGTTTGGGAAAAAAAAAAAAAAAAAGAAAAAGGAAAAATAAAAAGAAAAAAAAAAGAGGAGGAAAAAAAAAAGAAAAACAAGCAAACAAAAAAACACTGGCCCATGCAGCAACCCACTTGGATGTGTCTGCAGTCCTGGAAGCTTGAGTACCCTTTTTTCTCCTATGAATACACCTTGAGCTTGTTTGGGGGTGGTCTCACTTCCACGTGTCTGCAGTCCTGAAGGTTTGACTACCCTTTTATCTCCTACAAATGGACCTTGAGCTTCTTTTTGGCAGTCTAACTTCCATTTGTCTGCAGTCCTGGAAGCTTGACCACCCTTTTTTCTCTAAAAATTGCACCTGCAGCTTCTTAGAGGGGTGGCACTTTCATGTGTCTGCTGTCAACAAGCTTATGGTCAATTTACAAATGGAAAAATGGTAGTCAAGCTTCCAGGACTGCAGACAGAGAAAAGTGACACCCCCCAAAAAAAGCTCAAGGTCCATTTGTATGAGAAAAAAGGGTAGTCAAGCTTCCAGGACTGCAGACACATGGAGGTGAGACCACCCCAAACAAGCTCAAGGTCCAATTTTTGGAGAAAAAAGGGTAGTCAGGCTTCTAGGACTGCAGACATATGGAAGGGAGACCCCCCCCTAAACAAGTTTAAGGCTTATTGTAGGAAAACATCAAGTAGTCAGGTTTTAGGATTGCAGACACATGGAAGTGAGACCACCCCAAACAAGCTCAAGGTCCAATTTTTGGAGAAAAACAAGGATAGTCAAACCTCCTGAACTGCAGAGACATCAAAGTGAGAACACCCTGGAAGTTTTGCTCCCCGTTTTTCTCCTACAAATGGACCTTGAGCTTCTTGTTGGGGATCTCACTTCAATGTGTCTGCAGTCCTGGAAGCTTGACTACCCATTTTTCTCCTACAAATGGACCTTCAGCCTGTTTGGGGGTGGTCTCACCTCCATGTGTCTGCAGTCCTGGAAGCTTGACTACCCTTTTTTTTTATTATAAATGGACCTTGAGCTTGTTAGGGTTTTATGGGGAATAAAATCTCGAAACAGAAGGTTCATATAAAGTGTCTACTTAAGTAATCACAGTGTTCCGTGTTGTAAATGTTTGTATCAATTGTTAATGCTACGTCACACCTGTACCCTTGTTAATGCTCGTAGCTGCTCATGCCCCATTCCGTAGGGGCATAAGTTACTGTTCCACGTTTACTAGGTTAAAGACATATTTAAAGACTTATTCATTTGTATCCGTTATTGTTCCAAGTTTGCATGTGAATAAGTTCATTTGTATACCTTTACCGCTCTCCCTCACCCCCCATTTTGTAGCGGTGTCCATTTTGAAACTGTCTCCTTCCCGTGGGGCCGTGCTTCCGCTGCTCCCCTCACAGCCCTGATGGCGACACGCAAACCAGAGAACTCCCTGGGACTGCAGTGCCCACAGGAAGTGGAGTGGACACCTAAAAACCGGGGCAGCGGCTTGAAGCCAGCGCGCCCGTCCCGCCCGTCCGGCAGCGGCCGCGCCCTGGGGAGCTGCTGGGAGCCGCAGGGCGGGCGCCTGCGCCCCTCCCGCCCCGCCGCCGGCCGCTGCCTGTTGGCCGCGCTCCGGCGCCTGATGCGGAGCAGGAGGTCGGGGCGGTCGCGGCGAAACCAGGGGTTCGCGTAGTGGCGCCAGGCGCCGGCATCGCCAGGCCGGCCCGGCACCTAGCGGCAGCCGTAGCGGTTGAGCTGGCGCAGGAAGTTGCGCAACCGCGTGGCCCGGAAGGTGTGCGGGGCCGGCCCCTGGGAGCCGCCCGGGCCGAGCGGCTCCCGCTCCAAGAGGGAGCGCTCGATGAGCAGCCCCCGGGCCTGGCTGTCCCAGCGCACGGAGCGGACGCGGGGGCTGTTCGCCAGGCGCCACAGCTTGGCGGGGAAGGTGCCGGCGCTGAGCCCGGCGGGCAGCGGCAGCTCCGCCATGGCGTCCATCGCCGACTGTGGCCACAACGGCCGGAGGGCAATGGCCGCGGCTCGGCTCGGCTCAGCACAGCTCGGCTCGGCTCGGCACGGGAAGCCCGTGGCCAGGGCGGGCTCTGGGAGCAGTGGTGGACTCTGTCCCCACGCTGCATCCTGTACCTGAGTCACCGTCGGTGACGGAGGAAAAGGACATTGCTTTGTCTTGGCTGGGGAAAGGATGAAAAGGGGACATGAGAAAGCATTCTTTTGGTCACCTTTTCAGCAGACTAGCTGTTTTTTTCTCGCCATCTCTGCCTGTTTTTTGCAGAGTTGGAACATCTCTCATGATTTGGAGTCAGCAACAGCAGCAGGAAGGGGCAGTGATTTTGTCAGCATTGTCATCAAAACGCTAGTGCTGCCCCATGGATGGATGTTGCTTTAGGCAAGGGATGAAAGGTCTTCACTTGTAGGGAGCTCACGCCGGTGTCTTCCCAAAGGACGTTGCCATTTTCTTTCCTCAGGAATCGCTTCTTCTGTTTTTCCCCCCATGTGGGGAGATTTCCAATGCAAATGCCTCCTGCAGCCAGCTCCTGCCAATGCAGACTGACAAAGGAGATCTTGCAATGGACAGAGACTCCCTCGAGCTGGTGTGGAGAGGTGAGGGGGCAAGGTTTGTCCTTTAGTCTTGAAGTCTTGTTGGGGAGCTGATTGTGCTTTGGGGGACTGACAAAAATGATGTGTCCTGAAAGACCACAGAGACTTTGGGGTTGTCATGTTGGGGCAGAAGTTTCTGTCTGAGAACTTTTTGAAATGCTTCATTTATATAAATATATATATAATTTTTTTAAATTTTTTTTTTTCCCCCCCTTTGCAGAGAACCTTTTCGTACCTTTTGGGGAACTTCCCTCTGCTGGTCTCCCAGATCTGGCCGTTTCCCAGGGTTCCTTCCCAAAGTGAGGAGTAGCCCATGGCCTCCACTCTCCAGCTGGAACAGAAAGAAGCACAGAGCTTGCTATTGCAGGAGAAGAGCTTCTCTTTTCTGCCGGCTTTCCCTTTGGGGCAGGTTGGTATGTGCTCATTTGATAAAGGGTGGTTTAACATCGGGAGGAGTTGCATTTCAAACTGCTCCAGCCTCGAGCTCTTGTGTGGGTATCCTTGGACAAAAGGCCTCCCTGTGTGAGCTCCCAGTGGGCTGGTTCAGTAAGGAAGTTGATATTTCAGGCTTGTGACTGCTGAAAGCAGTTGGTTTCTGGAGGTGTCCGGAGCTGGGAGCGACGACTTTTCTCGCCTGGCTGCAGAAAAGGTAGTTGGAAAGTGGGGATTGCACTTGCAGAGATGGCAATCAGGGGTGTTTTCCGAGAAATGGGCTGGCAGAGAGGCAGGTCTTGTGCTCAACTGGCTGTGTGTTTGTTTTGGTGGTGGGGAGATGTTGTAATGAATCAGCCGAGACTCCATATCCTTCATGCCGATAAAGCCAATTCTTTATTCACATCACTTATTTTATCCAGTTTTCAGGGACCTCATGTGCAGCACCCATTGACTGGTAGTTTCCTTACTGCCTCATTTATTGGTCAGAAGGTCATTTGTGTGTATGTGCTAAGTTTCAGGTTGTTTACATTTTTCCTTGGTGGGTTCTGATGGAACAGAGCTAATATTTATGCAGATGCACTTGTTTTTCTCCCTAAGAATAGGTTGTTGTGTGAACAAACTTCTCTTTCTCTAAACAGTTTTCAACTGGGAGCTTGCAGGCTATTGCTAGCTGCTTAGCTGAAGTAGCATGGCCTCATCCATATTCCATAAGACCTTTCTTTAATAACATTTTTTACTTGTCTGCAACAGGGAGAGTCACAGACACAGACACAGACATCAGCTGAAGCAACAGTGTAATTTACTATCATGCAGGAGTGCAAAGGCAAATCAGAAGAGAAGAAGGTAAGCAATGCACCTTATCACTGGTACAAAAGGTTGCCTCTAGTGGTTAAGAAAGATACATCAGCAGGCACCCTTTTTATTTAGCCTTCATCCAGATCCACTCATCAGGTGGGGAAAGCTGTCCCAGCAAAGCTCGGGAAAGTCACTGCAAGGAACTAGGAAATCCTACACTGCCTCCCCCCTTCTTGGCCACCAGGCTTCTGACTGCACTGTGAGAGTAGCCCAGCTTTGACAGTGGTGAACGAGCAATCTGACAGACCTTCTGGGGCAGGAGATCTGATTTCCTTCTCCTCTTATTTTCTCCCTGAGCCTGTCCAGGGCTCAAGGAGGAAGCAAGGCCAGATGTGGCCTTGTCTGATTTCTTCATGCTGAAAGATAAAGATGTGTTTCACCAATGAATGAATGCATCGATCCTATTGATAGTAAGACTTGGTTAAGGAGCAGATCCATTGAACATTTGGTTGGAAGGGTCATCCAGAGGGCAGATTTAGCTCAGGACCTGTTGTTCAGGCCTTAGTCCTTCAGTATGTTGTGGTGCAAATCAATGCCCCGGAAAGCTGGAAACAAACAAATCCCGCTTGAGCACGTTTCAGACCGGGAGCAGGATTAGCCCTGCAAGGCCGGGCTAGGGCTGAGAGCAGAGGGCCAGCAGGCTGCATTTGCCCAGAGGCAGCCGTCCAGACCAAGAAGGCCACTGGTGCCCAGGGCCTGAGGTGCCCGAGGCTGCCTCCCCGCTGTGCAGCTCTGCAGAGCCCGTGGAGCGCAGGGTCCCGGGCAGCCAGGGCGGCCTGGCTGCCTTGGAGCACGAGGGGTGTCCCAGAGAAGCTACGGCCCTTTGCTTTTTAACTGTTGCTCAGAGTCTTGTCATTAATCCACACTGTCTGACATGTTTTCCTTTCCTCTCACATATTGAAGAGAGCTTTTTGAGAAAAGTGGCTGATGTAGCTTCTGCTGGTGCTGGTGCTTTTGTCTGCAGGTCAGGGCAGGTGGTTTGAACCAAGGACGGAGTCCGCAGTTAGCACTGCAGTTTTGCCAAGTCAAGAAAACCGTTCACAACTGAGTGAGCGATGCTGAGCCGCTTTGCTAGTTTTTGGAAAGTTATGACCTTAAAAAACCCAACAAATGTTCCTCCATGAGGGTAGCAGCAGTGTACCAAAGATCCCAACTTTTTCCACCTCTTTTCTGTGTCTTTGGTGTTTCTAAGTTCCCCATTCCCCAGCAGGAATGAAAGCATGTATGATAATGTGAGTGATTTGAGAGCTGTGTGTTGTGCCCTGCCACATCAGCGTTGATGACAGGCTGGACATGGACAGGTGTGTCGAGTTCAATTCATCCCAGTTCTGTGCCAACAGCAGCCCCAAGATGCCGAGAAGAACAAGGACGGTGGGTGGGTGTGCATGCACAGCCCTGTGGCCTGACTGCTGTGTGGGCAGAAGGTTCTCAACAGCAGTACATCTTCACTCCCCCAAGTGGGAAGAATATATCAAATCTATATGAAATGAAAATATTTATGAAAATGCACTCAATGGTACATATTTATTTGTATCATATATGCAATTTATCAAATATAATGCTGCATATTATATATTCTGATATGCCATAATCAATAGAATATATCAAATATATAGTTGATCTTTTCCTAAGCTATTGCCTGTGGGTCCTAGAGGCCATCTCCTAGTGTTACTACATTTGTGCCTTCTGGTACTAGTTCTTATAGCAGCAACTCCCCTGGGAGTTCCTCCAGGGAACTTCACAGCAAGGGCTTCCATCACTGTCGTGGCTGTGGGAACTTGTTGCTTGCCAGTTCTCCCCCAGAATCCTTGTGGATTCTGGAGCATGTCAGCACAGGTGTCCGTGGCCCTTCCTTCATCCCCAGCCTGCAGCACTCACAGCCCTGCGGCCTCCCCCTTGCTGCAGCTCATTTGCAAAGTGCTGCCAAAGGCAGCGGAGCTGGCTCAGGATCCCTGTTGGCTCCTGGGCTCCAGGATGACCTTCAGAGGGACACTTGGAGCGCTTCCTGAAGAGCTGCCCGTGGCATGGCGGGTGGATTTGTCCTCCCTGGGTGGCTCTGGTTGGAGCTGGATGCTCCGTGGAGTCCCGGAGTTTTCTCAGCTGCCTTTGCAGCGAGTTCTCAGCCAAGGTGTGGCTCTGCTGCCATCCCAAATCTGCACCTGCCCTGCCCAGCCTGAGAGCAAGTGGGGCATGTGCTGGGCATGGATGGAGATTTCCACGGCCAAAATCCTCCAATATTTACAACTGCTCATTGCTCTGGACAGCACAAATCACAAAACACCCATCGCAGTTGACAATTGTAATTTCTTGCAGATTCCTACAGCTGCACTGCTGATCGACAAATGCACAAGAATTGATTTCACATGAAAAATGTCATTTATTACAGATTGCTTCTACTGCGCTGACAATATACAACGATATATTTAATTTAACTGTATATCTCAATTTAAGTTAAAAAAGGGATTTATTAGATTTTTACAACAATGCTATGTAAAAATATACAAATATCCACTTCAGTTAAGAAAACCTTAATTTATTGCCAACATCTACAACAACTCACTAGACACAAAGATCAATTAGGTGTTTAGCAACTTAATTTATTACATATTACTGCAAGCCTAAAGCCCATCTAGGAATACAAAAATATCAGTATTTCTATCTAAACAGTCCTCTAGGAAGATCTCAGTCGATACAATGATGCAACTATACATCTCCATACATGCTGAAATAAAAAGATACACCCAGATACACCCACCTCAAAATACAGAAGTAAATGCACATGTGTAAATATAAAACTTGATATATTTATATTGCTCTTTCTCGTACGTGGGAAGATCGCACATAATCAATATGATTTATAAGCAAGCCTCACTTTCTTGATCAAAAGGCACACATTATATTGAGGCTACTTCTTATTATGCACACTTGTTAACATTTGATTGGTTACAGTAAAAGAAAACTATATACTTGTTATCACTAAGCTTCTCCCTCAAACTTCTCAACTCCAAGGCTTTGTTATGGTAACACAGCTGCATTCAGGGTCATGCTGACCTCGCAGGCTGCTGTGCAAGTGATTTCAGCAAAGCTCTCTCATGTCTACGTGGCCTTGGTCATGTAGCCATTCCTCAACATATTTACTTCTAGGAATACCAATATACCTATTTAAAGAGCCATATAACTCCAACTGCATAAATAGAAATACCTACACAACTGTATTCATAGGAAATAGAATTAAACACACATAGAACAGCGTACTTACATATACATATACTTGCATCCATATATACATACGTTATTACAAAGACGTATGCATATATACAGACACAAAAATACATAGCATACGTTTATAAATATAACAACATATAGATAGAAATATTCCCATACAAATAGCACATACCCACATGTATAAATATCCATATAATTATCCCTCTCTATGTTCAAGTCCATATATCTTTAAAAAGAACTCGAAGCAGAGGGATTCCAGCCGCCCCATCTTCAAAACCTTTCACTCCATCCTTGCTTTCCCCCCTGCAGAGCAGCACCCCTGGACAAGGACAGCAGATGGCACTGGCTCAGGGGACAGTGCCTGGGGCCACCGGCAGCTCCCAGCGCTCCAGGGACACCCGGGGCTGGAACTGCTGCTCCGCCCGGCCCGGCCGCCAGCTCGGACCCAGCACAGCAACAGGGGACACAGGGGGCACAGGGGGAGAAACAAGAGCTGAAACAGGCAGCTGAGTGGGGGAAAGAGGTAAAAATGCAGCCTAGGCCTACACAAACATCAGTCTCTCCATCTGTATCAACTCACAGACCAAGGCAGAGCGTTTGCTTTGTGATGTCAGGGCACGGTTGCCACGTGGTCGTGGTGACATCACGAGGTTGCCTTGCTGCCCGGAAGGCCTCAGGAGTGTCAGAGCAGCTCTTGAGCTTGCTCAGTGCAGGAGCGTCCTGCAGCTTGAGGCGACTGTCAGTGGGCACGTGCACACTGACAGGAGACTTGCTTTTTGATAGTGTTAGAGAACAGTTGGCAAACTTGCACAGCAGTTGCCACAATGATTGGGCAACTGGCTGCTGTAGTTTGCTCCATTTATGGAGTTGGATATTCCACCTATTTCCTGACTCACCTGGCACGTAAGTAGAAGTTTTCCCTGGGTGTCACCTAACTTGCCTTTTGTATGTCTTCCTGCTCTTTCTTGGGCATTGAGTTGATTTGGAAACAGAAAGACCTTTTGGATGCCACTTGGGTAAAGGTGCTGTCAACACGTTCAGCTCAAAACGGGCTGCCTGCAGCCAGGGCCGTGCGGGCAGCATTTGCAAGGGAACCTGCAGGGGTTGCGTTCCCTCCATGGGAGCGTCTGTGGCAGCAGAGTCTGTCATTTCCTCCATTTGCTGGGTCAAGCAGGACAACTCTGAAAATGTAGACTGGGAGGCCTTCTTGGAAGATCTTCTAAAAATGCTGTGGTTGTCTCCAGTTTTCTCAAAGCATCTGCTTCATTTTCCCTTGCCCACTGCAGGTCACCTGAGCCGGGTATTCAGAGGTGCTGATGCTGAGGTGAGTAAGAAAGGCACATTTGATGTTCCTGGTGTTTAAAATTGTGCAGCAAGCTGTGGGCTTGGCCTGTGGCAGTAGAGTGTAGAGGGCCAGCTGAGTAGGCTGCAAGAAAATCCATTTCCATGTCTACAGCAGGAAGAGCAAAGGCATCACCGGCTATTTCCTAATTTTCCATTCCAGAGCTTTAAAAGAACTAAAAGTCCAGTTTTGCTGAGAGAACGTTGCTTCCTGATAGTAGCCAGGTGGGAATATCTAATTCAGAGCAATTTGCCAAGTCCAGTTGAATCAGCCCATTAGAATTTAGTCTGAGGGACTTAGAATATCCTTGCTCTCCAAGTTGATGATTTGTGCTTAGTAGAGCTGGTTCTAGAGCTGAAGAGAAAGAAGGTTCTAAATGAGCCTGTATCTCACGCTCCTGTCTGTCCACAGATCACTGAAGGAAGAACAGACTCCCCTCCGGCTTCCTCTGCTCCTGGACAAGAAGCCAACGAGGAGCCAAATGACCACAAGGCTCCAGCTGTGGTCACACCACAGCCGCAACTTTCCCAGCCAGTAAGTGCCACTTCTGGAGGGTGCTGTCTTTAGTGCGAGGCAGAGCTGCAAGTTTCTGAGCAGCCAGCTCTTGCTGTTGGTGGCTGAGGATGCCGAGTGCTGCAGTCCTGCCAGACCTAGCCATTCCTCTCAGCCAGTGACAGCTGGAAAATGGGCTTTGAGCTGCCATGTTTAGGCCCCAGCTTGCTGGGATTCTGATAGAGGCCAGCCTGGAGCAGGAAGGTTCCCTGTCTGCAGAGGAGGGAGCATGTCAAAGGCACTGTGCTCAGCCTTGGTGGATACGTAGGGGACGCTGTGGTCTGGGGACACCTGTCCCCCTCCACAGACTCGCCAAGTACCCACAGGCACAAAAAGTATTGATGTGACAACACAAGCTTTTTGGGGCGGTTTGTCCCCACGAGCTTCTTGGCTGTGCTTACCTGGGAGCATTTCAGAGACACACTGGGGACGTGGAGTTTCTGCTTCAAGTCAGGGATTTTGGTGCCTTGGTTGCCAGGTTGTTCTTTTGGTAAAATGGAAGCAGAGGTGGGCAGGGAAGCAGAAAGAAGTGGCTGAATTAATGTGAATTGTGGGCAGAAAGGTGAAAAAGCTGAGCTTGACAGCATCTCCCAGTCACTGGCTGACAGCACCTTCCTAAGGGCTTGCATTTAAAATGGGATCTGGGGCTAATCTCTGCCAGCCACTTTTCTGACACAAACTCTTTTGTTGTCTCAGATCTCCACAGGCTCTTCTATTGAAGCTGCAGCAGCAGGAGCAGCAGTGTCACCTGAAGGGGCCTGGCCTGCCCCAGCTGAGCAGTGGAGCCTGGGCAGTTCCTTCATCTCCAGCACTGACAAAGCTGCTGCTCAGCAACAGGAGATGGAGTATGAGGAGGATGACTTCCTGGGGTTCATGAGTACGTCTTGTGTCTTTCTTCTCTGAGGGACAGTGTATTGTGAGCATGTGTCAGCATAGCTGGACCCATTGATCCTCCTCATCTCAGTGCCCTTTGTGATTGTACAGCACAAGTCATTGAAGCTGCTTCTTGCCCAGAGCAGCTGCCCATCCTGTGCCCTCAGATAAGATCTGGTGGGGCTGAGAAGAGAGCCCAGCTGACTCTCTGCCTCCCATCACCTGTTGGCACAAAAGGGCACTGACGTGCACCTGGGTGTGTCTGCTCTCCAAGCCAATCCTGCTGTGTCCTCAGTGGGGGCAGCAGCTTGGAAGGGGCTGGGTGTGGCCGTGCCTTCTTGCCATTGCTTGTCAGTGCTGGTGCCTGGGCTTTGGCAGCTTTGTGGCGGTGGCTGCCCTGGCCCTGAGGGCTGGTGTGAGCGCCGAGGCTGGAGCCTTCCTTAGCTGGGAGAGTGCCGCTGCCGGCCGGCCGCTGCAGCGCGGAGCTGCCCCGAGGCAGCAGCCCCTGCTCTGGGCCGGCTCCTGCACGGCCTGGGCTGGGCTCACAGACGGTCAGCATCTCCTCTGGGCAGCTGTCCGTGTCCCGCCGGCACCTGAGGAGCACTGCTGTCCTTGCTGCCCTTGCCCGCTGCGGGAAGGTGGGCACGTGTGCGGGGCTGAGAGGGCGAGTGCAATGGCAGGGACTGATCCCTGCTGTCAGGGGGAGGAGAAGCAGTGTGGTTCTTCACGTGGGCCACGGGCAAGGGCGTCTTCCAGCTCAGCCTGCTCATCAAGGGTGAGGGTCCTGCTGCTGAAGGCCCCTTGGGGTTGGTTAGAGCATGAGCTGCTTGGGTTTACAAAGGGAAAGGCATTCCTTTGGGAAACTGCTGCAAGGTGGGGAAGATGCCCTCCTCTCCTGGGAAATGCATCTCCCTGTGCTTTGTTTTCTGCCAAGGCATCTCTTCAAAGGACTGTAGAAAATCATTCTCTGTGCTGACCTGCTTGTACTGCAGAGCTGCCTGTCTTGTTGCAATTGTTGTTGTTGTTGTTGTTGTTACCCAGCTGGCCACAAAGGACTCAGAAGGCCAGACTGTAGAGCCCCAGCAGGGCTGCCTTTTGTATCTCTTGGATAGTGGGATGTCTGCTTTCAAGTGAGCATTTTGCATTTTGTTTCCCTCAGGGCAAATGGTGAGCACAGAAAATCCCCGGAGGAAATACACCGAAAAGGAAATTGTTGGCAGAGGGTGAGTCCAACCACAGTTGCTTCTACACAGTCATGGGGCAGCTGATTTGCTGCTGGAATATCTGTCAAGTGTGAAGTCAGGCAAGCTGCAAACATATTCAGACACGCGGGTTAGTCTGCCCCATCTCTCAGTACCGGCCAGAATTTGGAAGTGTGGTCAGAAGGCATTATCAAAGACACTTCTATTTCATTGCCAGAAACAGCAACCTACCCCCTATCATAGCAGTCAGATAACACTTCTCAGGAGCATTTCTTCCCAAGAGTTTGCTGAAGGAAATAGTCTGTGGTGAGGATAAAAACCGCCCAGTTTAGAAACTGAAATCCACGATGAAAGAATCACCTGGCCTTTGGAGCTGAGGCACTAAACCCCAATGCTTCAGAAACAGGCCCAGTGCCCATGCACTGGAGAGGAACATGCATCATCTGCCTTCTGGCAGTGCCCTCCTGCATGCTGCAGGTTGGAGGCATTTCCAGCAGACATCTCCTGTCTGGGCTGGCTTTCACTCCAAGGTCTAAATGGCTTCTCCTTTCTTTGCTGCTGTTTTGTTTCTAGGGCTTTTGGAGAGGTTTGCAGAGCGATCGAGACTGCCACGGGCGGAGAGGTAAATGTCAAGAGCCCCTGCAGATTCTGCTGCTCTCCAGGGCTTTCCTGTCTCGTGTCAGCTGCGGCTGCAGCTGTGGCTAGAGCTGTGCTGCAAAGGCACAAGAAGCACAGACTGGTGCCAGCCTGCCAACTGCATTTGGGGCAGCCTTTGTCCTGCTCAGCTGCCAGAAGGAAGGCAAGGAGGACAGCGGTTCCTTTCAGAGAAGGATGCTCTCCCTGGCTCTCAGATGCTCCAACAAAGGAGCATCTCACTGCTCTCTGGGGCTACGGCTTCAGAGTCCTGAATTCTCATTTCTGGCTGCCAGCAAATACATCTGAATGTTCCTGGCAGTTCCTTAGCCACCTGCAGTGCTGCACTTGGGAACTGCACGTAGGGAGAGATCTGCAAGGTGTCCCTAAAAGCCCCAAGCCCTGCCTATAGCCCGAGATGTATCCACAGAGTACCAAGTCACGCATTACTTCTTCTCAAGTACAGACAGACAGAGAGTGTGCTCAGAGCTTTGGGGGGGTGAGAGTTGACACACCATTGCTAACAAGTGGACAAGGCAAAATGTGGTCAGTGGCCACGTGTCCTGGATCTGGCCCCCAAAGGAGCAGAGAAATGGGCTGTAGGAATGTCACTTCCTAATTACTCCTTTGTCTAATTACAAGGCACTTTGGCACGGCTTGGCGGTGTCATTGCAAAATCTCTCTCCCCATGTGTGTTTTGGTCTCATTCCTCCAACTTCTAAAGTTACTGATTTTCAATGTCATTCTAGGTGGCTATCAAGAAAATCTATCTTCGGGGACCGAGCGAGATGGAGGATATTGTTACTGAAATCACGGTCATGAAGAGGAATATGAGTCCCCATCTTGTCCATTATTTAGACGGGTGAGTGGTCATGGTCTCATCCCATGAAGGTTTGTTTACATAGTAAAAGTATGCAAGGTTAAAACCCCACTTTGGACACTAGCAGAAAAGAAAGCTGTTAATTATTGCTTCATTATTATTTCTCTACTCATCTCCAATGGATGGGAAGAGAGTGCAGTTTATCTCCGTGAGTCATCCCTGGCTTTCCAACACATAGTTGAAAAATTGTTCAAAAACCTGCATCAACTCTACCATAAGAAGTCAGCACCCTGTAAGTTGGCTGCCTCCATGTTGTCTCAGGATGGATTTTTTAAGGTTTCTTCAATGCTGATGAAGCATGCTAGGGAGGATTTCCCTTGGATTGTTGCCCCTCTTTTCCAGGGCTGGCCATGCCAGGAACACTAGGTGCTTCTTTCCAGAAATACCACGCGGGACAGGTTTTTCATCTTGGCTGTTACTAAACTGCACTTTTTGATTGCTGGCCATCAGAGACATCTCCTTTTGACAGATGTGCTGTTCTCCTTGAGACTGCACAGACTGCAAACAACCCACAGCCCGGAGGGAATGTCTTTAATTCTTTTAATTCTGTCCTTGTCACAAAGCAACCCGGAAACAAGAATCAAGCAAAGGAGCCAACGAATGCATGTTCATCTGCATGGCCTTGTTCCCTTCTTTCAGCTACCTTGTGCATGAAGAACTGTGGCTGGTGATGGAGTACATGGATGGAGGCAGTCTTTACGACACAATCCAAAAGACTCGCCTGACAGAAGACGAGATTGCCATCATCAGTCGGGAGGTCAGTCGGGGATCCCAGCTGTGCTTCCCAGAGCTTGGGCAGGATTGTCTGGGAAAGGGGCTCAGAACAGGAGCGATACCATGAGCCAGGCTTTGTTTCTGTGTGGCTGATATGCTCTGGGCAAGCAAGAGCCTCTCAAATGAACTGCCTGCCAGTGCCCCTGCACTCACTGGACTCTGTTCTTGTCCTCTTGTCTCCTGCTGTTGCATTTTCACTCTGGCTCTTGTATTTGCTCTTCTCCATCTTGCCTCTCTAAACTTTGGTCTGTTGGCACTGCATTCCTTGCCTGTAAAAGCAAAGGTGGTGATGGTGGGAGCATTTGAAAGGAACAGCAAAGAAGAAAGAGAGACTCATTTCTCTGAGTCCTCAGCTGGAAAGGTTAGCAGTGCAGCCAGAGTGCTGTGTGCTTCTGAGCACATCCACTGCAGCAGCAGTCATCCTGGCTGGTTTGCAGGGCAGAGTCTACACCAGCAGTTGCTGTTGCTCTTTGGCAAGCTGACATGCCTTTCTTTAGAAAGGTGCTGCTCTGCCTGTGTTGGAGCAGCGAGCTCTTCCCCTCAGTGGCACTGTGTTCTGCCATTACTCCTCATTCCCCTGGAGAGGGAATCTTGGAGAGCTCTTTCCTTTCTTGTGTGATGAAATCACATCACTGATATTTGCCCTCCTGTTTCTGGTTTCTCTCTCAGTGCCTGCAAGGACTGCATTTTCTCCACGCCAACCACGTGATGCACAGAGATTTGAAAAGCCTCAACATCCTTCTCAAAACGGATGGCTCTGTCAAGCTGGGTCAGTATATTCTTGGGCAGGTGCAGCGTTCCAGGGATATGTGGGCTGTGGGGCTGCTTTTGAGTGAGTGCCAGCCCCCCAAAATGGCGCTGGTGGCAGTGCAGGGAGCCTGTTGTGAGCTGACCACGCGGTGGCAACGTGCACAGACCTATGGCAAGGCTCGAGCAGTCCACAGTGGCATTGCTCTGTGCGTGTCCCTTCCAGAGGGAGGGAGCTACATGTCTAAAGTTTGAAAAGCCCCTGCTGGAGGCAGTGTAAAAAATGTGGGGATTTCTGAAGCAGCCAGCACCATATTTCCTTGGCTAAAGTCCTGAGGAAACAGAGCAGGGACAGTTGTCCAGGAGATTCAAGAGCACATTCTCAAACTTCTACCGGGAAATTCTTTTGCGTGCTTTCCTAATTGCACAGGATTCAAATAAAAACGGTCTTTTGCTCTCTCCCCAGCTGATTTTGGCCTCTCTGCTCAACTCACCCCTGAGCAGAGTAGACGGAGATCGGTGGTCGGGACTCTTCAGTGGATGGCACCTGAAGTGAACGGTGAACCCTATGGGCCCAAAGTGGACATATGGTCTTTGGGAATCGTGGTCATTGAAATGGTGGAAGGAGAAGCTCCTGACTGGGAGGAAAATTCTGCCATGGTAAGGTGTAAATACTCTCTGATCCCGCTGTCTTTCTCCCCCATCCCACTTTGTGTGTGCCACTGGACAAAATGCCATTGCCATCCGCTGGAACTACTTCCACCACAGTCCCTTTCTGAAAATGTCCCGGCAGCACATCAGCATCTGCTGGGGTTTTGGTTGCATCCGTGGGGGAACTCAAGCCTTAGCCCAGGCAAACAATCTCCCTTCTCAGGCAACACTGGGCTTTGGCTTAGAAGTCGTTCCAGCTCTTTTGGCTTTGTAGACAGCCCTAATAGCAGCAAACAAGCATCTTAGAAGTGGTGTTATCTTTCCTGAAATGAAGGAAAGTAACCCAAACCCGAGGATGTTTATAAAACAGTGGTTTGGAGAGAAGAAGTGCACCCCCATTCTTCTCACAAGGAAATTTGCCTGAAACCTTAACAAGAGGGTGTGAAGGCCACAGAGTCTCTTGTGCTTCTTGTGCGGTGCTGCTGAAACACTCAGTGACCGTCTTTCTTTCCTAACCCAAGCCGTCACCTCCATGTCACTAAGATGAAGCCTGGCCATGTGGAGAGCCGGCCAAACCCACCCCTTTGTTTCCAGGCACTTTCTAGGATGGCCATGCCATTAATGCATTGACTTGAGTGTCCAAATGAGCAGAGGGCTACCACATGGATGGCGTTTCTCCCTCTTCTGCTTTGACCACCAAAATTTTCCTTTTGCTGCCTAAGGGAAGCTGAAATTTGCAGTCTGATGAGAGACGGAGCTGCAGGTGTTTCCTGTGTGCCCAAAGAGGCATTTTCGTCCCAAGACATTTGTGCATGCATCTTCATGTGTCTGTGTGGAAGATGAGATTCCAAATGTTTGTTTCCTTACCTGAGGAATAACTGAGGGATTTCCTTTCTTTGCTTGCAATTCCCATTGTTTTCAAGAACCAAGGAAAAAGCTTGATGACTTTGGTTTGATGGCAGCTGTGCTTAAGGGACCAACAAGAGCTGCAGAGATGCTTTTCATGTAATTATCTTTGGAAATAGTAGAGTGAGTTAGTAGAGCAAAGTGCCTCTTCCAAAGAGCCTGTCAAGCTGCTCAGGTGAACCCTCAGAGAAGGAAACCTGCTTTTGCTGCTATTGTTTCCACTAACAAGGCCAGTCAATGAAATCAGCTGCCAAGGCAAAAGCTGCTGGATGCTGGGAAAGCTGTGGCTGCATCGGGCTTTGGGTGTTTTGTTGGTCAGGAAAGTCATCTCTGCCTCTGTGCCACGGCAGAAAGTGCCACTGCAGAGTGCACCTGAAACAATGGGATCTGGGAGAGCAGTTCCAGACGTGAAAGAAGCGGGTGAGAAACTCGTGTTTCCTTTCTCTTCAGGCTCAATTCCTGAAAGCCACCAAAGGGATCCCAAAGCTGCAGCAGCCCAAGCTCCTCTCCCCTTTGCTGTGTGACTTCCTGAGCTGCTGCCTGCAGAGAGACGAGGCACGGCGCTGGTCTGCCAAGGAGCTGCTGCAGGTAAAATGCCAAGGGGCTGCAGGGGAAACAGTGTCCCAGGGACGGGCTCCTCCTGCACTGAAGTGCAAGGCATCAGGGGAGCCTCCTCCTCCTCACCTCCACTCTTGGTGCTGTTCAAATGAGAACAGTCAGGAATCCTAGACTGGGCTGGGCTGGCAAGGGCCTGTAAGGGTCATCTGCTCCAAGTGCCCTGCAATATGACCAGGGACCTCTTTCAAGAGATCAGGATGCTCAGACCGGAGATATTTCCAGGCCTGGGGCACATAGCAGCTCTTGCAGCAAGCTGTGCCAATGTGGCCCCACTGTTGCTCCTTAGACGTACTCTGATTCAATCTCCTTTTCCTTTGAAAAATATTGCCCTGCCTTTGAGGCTCTTAGCTTGCAAAGTAATGGTTCATTCTTGTTTTTTTTTTTTTTTCCTTTGTGCAGCATCCATTTGTAACATCAGCCAAGCCTGTGTCCAGCCTGGTGCCACTGATCACTTCAGTGAAAGAGTGGAAGGAGGAGACAGGAATCAGACAACTGTTTTCTCCAACACCAGTATAGAGAAGGATTGTAGAATAGGACTGTAGAGTAGGATTGCAGCTAGGACAGTGGAGTAGGATAGTAGCATAGGATTGGAAATAAAGTTTGTGAAACCTCAACTCCTTTCAAAGATTCCCCTCCTTCTGAGCCTCTGACAAAGCTGAACATTTTCTTCTGAAGTGTCAGTTTTTTCTTAGAGGTGGAGAGTGACATTGATGGCTTCTTTGGTACAGTTGGAAAGTGGGGAAGGCTCTCCCGAGGGGAAGCGTGGCCGTGCTGGGCACAGCACAGACCGGTGGCATCGGCCGTCCGGAGCGTGCACAGGAGCAGAGAAAGGCAAACCACAGGCGAGGGCTGCAGGCCTGGCTGAGGATTGCCACCCTTGTGCCGGCTGCCCTCTAACTCCTGGCCAAGTTGAGCAGTGTGTGCAGCGCTCTGGGCACAGGGGAGGGAGCCGGGCTGCTCCGCAGGCTCCGGCACAGGGCAGCCTCCTTCAGGCACGGCGCTTCTGCCGGGGGAAGCGAGGCCAGCGGCAGGCAGGGACAGCTTGTCAGCTCACATCTGCAGGAGCCGGGGCCTCACACGGCTCTGGGAGGAAGCGCCTGCAGTGCTGGAGTTGTGCACTGAGCCAGAGCAAAAGAGTGAAATGCAGAGTGTTCTGCAGAAATATTCCGGGGCGCCAGGCCAGCCTGCTTTGAGCTCTCTGGCACACAGCAAGCACTGTGCAATGCAGCCCTGAGCTGCTGGGAGATAGAGAGGTGTTAGAGAGGAGCCAACTGTCAGATGAAATTTAATGGGGTGACAACGTCATCAAAGCCAAAGAGAACTGTTTTTTAGGATGGATTCACCTGAGCTGGGTGTGTATCTCCCTCTCCCAAGAGCCAAACACACACACAACACACACACAGAAAATGCTGCTTTTTATTGCCTTTCCCAGCCCAGGGCGAACCGTGTCCCCTTTCCCTTTGGCCGGGAAATAGGAAACTTGTATTCTGTCCCCACCGCCTCCTTTTCTGTCCCCTCCCCTCTTCTCCTACTTCCCTTTTGGTTTGGTCTTCACGCTGGCCCCTCTCCCAGCTCACAGCAACACCCAACAAATCAACTAGAACAAACCCAAACCCTAAATAACAACCCCAAGAACCAACAGCTTTCGTTCTTTCTTCTCATAACCCTGCAGCTGCAGCAAAATATTACCTCCTATCTCACAGAGGGAATCGGGCAGGAGCCTGTGGCTCGTGCTTGAGCAGTGAACTGATTTGGAAGGGAGCAGAAGGGTTTCAGCAGGCAGTTTGTGTTTTTCTTCTGAATTGCTGAAGGAAAGACACAATGTGGCTTCAGTCAGCAAAAACATTTTCAAGGTGAATTAAAGAAATGCTTGTGAGCAATGCCCAGAGAAGGCAGGTTTTGAGAAAATATTGAACTGTAACAAATTGTGAATTCCCTTTGCATTAACAGACTGTTGAGCCCTCTATTCCTCCAGAGCAGTGATTGATGTGTGCAAGTGACTACCTTAGCCTTGAGAATAGTCTTCCCAAGAATGTAGCTGGAATGCATTCAAGGGGAAAAGAGTGGTTGTAGGAGGCTCTTGAGCATCAGAGGAGAATTGCAGCAATGGGATGTTCCCCAAATGACCACCCGAGACTCTCAAGAGAGCCCTACTCTCCTGTCAGTAACTTCTGAGAAGTGATTTAAATATGTCAACTAATTTGAGGGAATGTTTAGCCTGTGAGTTTCAGCAAAGTAATGAGTAGGTCTTATTTCCATGGTTACAAATGAGTAGGTGGGATTTCTGGCTGAGCACGTGTTAGGAAAGTGATTCCCCACGCACCCAGCACTGAAATAAAGTCATCTATTGACAGGTGAAAATGAAACCTTTTCCAGCTGTTCCCCTCGGGTTTGCCTTTCTGGGGGCCAAAGCTCTGTGCTGCAGGTGGCCCGGGTGTGTGCAGAGCAAGGCAGCCTCCACAAAGCCCTTGGTTTCCCCACAAGTCGTCATGATTTGTTGCCAGGTGTGCCCAGCTGTGGCAGGAGAAAGAGCCCGCAGTGCAGTGGGCGCCGTGCCCTGCCCGGCCAGGGCTCTCTGGCACAGAGGAGCAGCAGCAGCACCTTTCAACCCACTCCTGCCCTGGCCTCACCTGGGACACAGAAGCCTCTGGAAATCAGCACCACCTGGCCCCTTCCCAGCTTGGAGCAGCTCCTGCTGGTGGGCACATCCTGCACTTCTACTGCTTCCAAACAGGAATCAAGGCACAGGGGGAGACGGACATACAGAGAAGCCCTGGGCTAGTGCAATAAATGGGCAAATGCATGGGGGAATGTGTTAGGAATCATTTCAGCTGTCATGCCAATCCTGCCTTCTCTCCTTTTCTCCCTTCACATTTCCTGTTCTTTTCCCTCTCACATTTCCACCCCTCCCCCCTCTCGAGTCTCACAGTTTTCCTCTCATGTTTGCCTCCCAAGTTTTACTCATCTTCCCCACCCTTTTCAGCTCCCTTTCCTCACGCTTTGCCTCTCACATTTCCCCAACTTCCCGCTTTTTCCTGCTTTTTTGTTCTCTCATGATTCTCACAGTTTTTCCCTCACTTATCCTGCCCTTTTCTCCCTTCATGCTTTTCTCCTTTCCTCAGTCATTTTTCTCCAGGTTTTCTCCTCATGTTTCTCACTTTTGTCCTTGTGTTTCCCAGCGTTTCCCTCTCCCATTTCTCCCACTTTTCCCCTCACGTTTATCATTCTTTCCCCCTCATGTTGCTTCTACTTTTCCTCTAGCATTTTCTGCCCTTTTTTCACTCCTGTTTTCTGCCACTTTTCCCATCCAACTTCCCACCCTTTTTTCCCCCCTAATGTTTCCTGCCTTTTTCTGCCCTCTGGTTTCTCCCTCTTTTCCCCTCAGGATTCTCACAATGTTCCCCTCACATTTGCTGCCTGTTTCTCTCTCTCTGCCAGTAATTTTCTCACTCTCTTCCCCTCACATTTCCCTCCATTTTTTCCTCTATGTTTTTCAGCCTTCCCTGATCATGTTTCTTAGAATTTTCCCATCATATGTCCTGCCTTTTCCTCCTCTCACCTTCCTCTCCTACTTTCACTCACATCTTCACCATTTTCCCCTCCGTTTTCTCAGCCTTTCCCACACAGGTTTCCTACCCTTTTCTTCCCTCACACTTCCCTCCTTTTTCCACTCCCATTTCTCACACTTGTCACCTCATGTTTTCTGCCTTTTTCCCCCTCACATTTCTTAACCCACTGCTTCCTGTCAGTGACTCTTCCTCTTCAGTAGTTGATGAGCTTCTTTTCTTCTTTCCTGCAATCCCCTCCTCCAAAGAATGGGTGCCAGAGCAGCGCTCCAAGAAGCCCCTGCCCGTGTGTCTGCTGAACAGAATGGCTGTGCTCGACTTGAACAATCTCGTGAAGAACAACCTAAACTGCAGTGGACTTTCAATTCCCTCTAGTCTTCATAGTGTTCTAAAGAAATAGGTACCCTGAGGGATACACGTCGCAGGTGCGCAGCCGCTGCACCATCCGCCTCAAGCAGATCCCATCTCCGTTTTCATCACCTCACAGTGACTGTGACTCCTGCCTGGACGAAACCACTTGTGATGCTGCTTGATGCTAATTGGAGTCCATGTGCACAAGGAGTGCTTTTAGCCCTCTTTCAAAAAAAAAAAAAAAAAAAAAAAAAAAAAAAAAAAAAAGTTTTTATTTTAAAACGTTCAATGCCTGGAGTTTCGTATTTTCACCTATTTGAATTGCCTTGACATCAAAGTACTGCCAGTTGGCGTTCCAAACTGGCTGGTCTATGTTTGTGTGCACAGAGCAAAGGTGCCAGACCGTGTCCTTTTCCCGGGTGTCCGTTAATGTCCATTTCAACAGGCACTGAAGGGGGGCTCTGCCTGCCCCACACAGGATGGCAGCCAGAGGGCTGAGGCTGCGCCTCCTAGTGAGATCAGCCGCCCTGGCAGCCCAGCCCCAGCCGCCATCTTGTGTGTGGTTCTCCAGCCCTGGCCGCCATCTTGTGTGTGGCTCCCTCAGCCCTGGCCGCCATCTTTTGCACTGACCTAGTCCAGCTCTTAAGCGAATGTGTTGCTGTTTTGTCGGCAGTCAGGGTCCGCCCCAAAGACACCAACACCAGCAGGACAGGCTACAGGGAATGGCACGGGTTTGGCTCAAAGCAGCCAGTCCTGACTTGTCACTGTCCTTTATCCATGAACACGTGCCCATATGCAGCCACAGCAAATGTCCAACAGCAGCTCCATCAGCCACTTCCTCCCGCTGGCGTTGGCAGACACGCGGCAGCTGCAGCTCCTGCACTTCTGCCTCTTCCTGGGCATCTCCCTGGCTGCCCTCCTGGGCCACGGCCTCGTCACCAGCGCCGTAGCCTGCGGCCTCCACCTGCACAGCCCCATGTTCTTCTTCCTGCTCAACCTGGCCCTCAGCGACCTGGGCTCCATCTGCACCACTGTCCCCAAAGCCATGCACAATTCCCTCTGGGACACCAGGACCATCTCCTACGCAGGATGTGCTGCACTGCGGAGGATTTCGGCGAGGGAAGAATGCAATCAATCAATACGATTGGTAAAGCATTGTTCAACTTTATTGCTCATAACATCCGTTCTTATACTTTTGCCCCAAGCATTCAGCATACTTGTCAAATTATAATTGGTTAGCATACACTACTCATCTATACTTGATTGGCTATATCAAGCGTGAGAAGGTTCCTCCCCTTGGCATGCTGAAAACTTTGTATACGTGCTTACTGCTACGCTCTATTAAGCACAAGTTCTTTTATCTTTGGCCTGTATCCGTGCTTACTGCTGTCCCAAGGACAGCTTATCTTAGCAGCGCGTAGGCTGCTAGCACTTGGTATCGGGCCATGAGGCCTCTAATGATCCGTGGCCTTGCTCTGCTAACCATTCTTCAACAATTCCCTCTTTTTTATTTTGTGCAGCAAACGCAGCGTGTCGAGTAGTTACTGTTTCTGCTATGCGATACATCATCTGTTGCAAGCAGCAAAAAAAGCAAGATACAAAAAGTACAAGCAGTATAATAACAATCACAATATTGATTACATGTTGCAGTAGGGAGGTTATCCAAGGCCCTAGCCCGAAAGATCATAGCCAATCTGTTAAACCCAAGCCTGTGTCTTGCTGCAAATGACTAGTGAGTTCTTACAACTTAGCTATTTGGGTATGAATTGACATGGAGTGATCTCTCTGTACTACCTTGTCAAACTGCCAGAGCAGTTGTAGGTTTTCTCTTGCCCTTAAGTCTTTAATTAAGTGTACCCCCTCTAACCCTGGCTGTCCAGTATCGATGTCGCTCTTGCAGGGTCATTAGCAGGACGGATCCATTTACTAGGTATCCATTGGGGCCCTGTGGGGGTAAGAACACAAACATAACCTCTACCCATGTACTGAACCTCTGCGGGACCTTCCCATACTCCAGTTTTGGGATCTCGGTACATGACTTTAAACAATGGCTTAGTTGCTTCCTCCTTTACTCCGCCTGAGTGGATGACCGCAGGGGGCTCCGAGTGGTCCCCCATTACACACAGATAGTTTAATACAAATAGTGTTTTTGATAGCATGGTCTGCGCATCCACCTCCTCCTTATATTTTAACAGATAATCCTTGAGTGTTTGGTGGGCTCGCTCCACAATCGCCTGACCTGTTGGTGAATGTGGGATACCTGTGATGTGTGTCACACCCCACTTCTGTAAGAACCTTTGGATCCTGCTGCTCACATATGCAGGGCCATTATCTGTCTTAATCTGTTCTGGCACCCCCATCACCGCAAAGCAAGTAGTTAGGTGTCGTACCACGTGGAGAGCTTTCTCTCCCGGCTGCGCTGAAGCCCAAATAAATTTACTGAAAGTATCAATTGTAACATGCACATATTTCAATCTACCAAAGGAGGATACGTGAGTTACATCCATTTGCCAGATGTGATTGGGTCCAAGGCCCCGTGGGTTTACTCCCATCCCTAGTCCAGGCCCATGCTGACTACAGAGAGGACAGGATCTGACAATACCACGGGCATCATTCAGAGATATGCGAAACTGTTTCTTTAGGCCTCGCGCATTCTGGTGAAAAGTCTCATGAGCAATACGTGCCTGCTGAAATCCGTCTTGTGGTACTGCAACAGAAACCAACTGATCAGCTATGGCATTACCCTGACCCAAACCTTCTGACCATTTGTGGCTTCGAATATGCAAAATCGCAAAAGGAGCTGAGCGCAGCCGAACAGCTTGCCTCAGCTGCCTCAAAAGTTCCCATAACCTGTCATTCTTTATATCCTTTATCAATGCATCCTCAATCCGCAGCACCACCCCTACTACGTATCATGAGTCTGTGACAATATTTACACCCTGATCAGGCCAATTCATAATGATCCAAAGGACAGCCCTTAATTCCAGCATCTGCAATGAGTCCTCAGTAGTCGAGTCCACGTGCCCTCCTCCATCCATCCAGATCAAGGCAGAGCGTTTGCTTTGTGATGTCAGGGCACGGTTGTCACGTGGTCGTGGTGACATCGCAAGGTTGCCTTGGTGCACGGAAGGCCTCAGGGGTGTCAGAGCAGCTCTTGGCCTTGCTCAGTGCAGGAACTTGGTCCTGTGCTTGAGGCTTTTGTCAGGGGGCAGCTGCTGACTGACAGGAGACTTCTTTTAGCTAGCGTTAGAGCGCAGTCTGCAAACTTGCACAGCAGTTGCCACAATGATTGGGCAACTCGCCGCTGCAGTTTTCACTGTTTATGGAGTTGCCTATTCCTGCTATTTCCTAACTAACCTGGCAGGTAAGTAGAGGTTTTCCCTGAGTGTCACCTAACCTGGTTTTTGTGTCTTCCTGCTCTTTCTTAGTGACTGAGTTCATTTGGAAACAGAAAGGCCATCCAGATGCCGCTTGGGTAAAGCTCCTGTCAACATGTTCAGCTCCAAAGGGGGTGTGTGTAGCCACGGCCGTGCGGGCAGCATTTGCAAGGGAGCCTGCAGGGGTTGCGTTCCCTCTGTTGGAGAGTCTGTGGCAGCAGAGTTTGCCAATTCCTCCCTTGCTGGGTCAAGCAGGACAACTTTGAAAATGTAGACTGGGAGGCCTTGGAAGGTCTTCTAAAAATGCTCTGGTTGTCTCCAGTTTTCTCAAAGCATCTGCTTCATTTTCCCTTGCCCACTGCAGGTCACCTGAGCCGGGTATTCAGAGGTGCTGATCCCAAGGTGAGTAAGGAAAGAACATTTGATGTTCTTGGCGTTTAAGAATTGTGCAGCAAGCTGTGAGCTTGGCCTGTGGCAGTAGAGTGTAGAGGGCCAGCTGAGTAGGCTGCAAGAAAATCCATTTCCATGTCTACAGCAGCAAGAGCAAAGGCATCACTGCCTATTTCCTAATTTTCCATTTCAGAGCTTTAAAAGAACTAAAAGATAAGTTTTGCAGAGAGAATGTGCTTCCTGATAGTAGTCAGGGGGGAATATGTAATTTGGAGCAATTTGCAGTGTCCAGTTGAATCAGCCCATTAGAATTTAGTCTGAGGGACTTAGAATCCCCTTGCTCTGCAAGTTGATGATTTGTGCTTAGTAGAGCTGGTTCTAGAGCTGAAGAGAAAGAAGGTTCTAAATGATAGGTCATGGCCTGTGTCTAACGCTCCTGTCTGTCCACAGATCCCAGAACCAAGAGCAGACTCTCCTCTGGCTTCCTCTGCTCCTGGACGAGAAGGCAAAGAGGAGCCAAATGACCACAAGGCTCCAGCTGTGGTCACACCACAGCCGCAACTTTCCAAGACGGTAAGTGCCACTTCTGGAGGGCGCTGTCTTTAGTGCGAGGCAGAGCTGCAAGTTTCTGAGCAGCCAGCTCTTGCTGTTGGTGGCTGAGGATGCCGAGTGCTGCAGTCCTGCCAGACCTAGCCATTCCCCTCAGCCAGTGACAGCTGGAAAATGGGCTTTGAGCTGCCATGTTTAGGCCCCAGCTTGCTGGGATTCTGATAGAGGCCAGCCTGGAGCAGGAAGGTTCCCTGTCTGCAGAGGAGGGAGCATGTCAAAGGCACTGTGCTCAGCCTTGGTGGATACGTAGGGGACGCTGTGGTCTGGGGACACCTGTCCCCCTCCACAGACTCGCCAAGTACCCACAGGCACAAAAAGTATTGATGTGACAACACAAGCTTTTTGGGGCGGTTTGTCCCCACGAGCTTCTTGGCTGTGCTTACCTGGGAGCATTTCAGAGACACACTGGGGACGTGGAGTTTCTGCTTCAAGTCAGGGATTTTGGTGCCTTGGTTGCCAGGTTGTTCTTTTGGTAAAATGGAAGCAGAGGTGGGCAGGGAAGCAGAAAGAAGTGGCTGAATTAATGTGAATTGTGGGCAGAAAGGTGAAAAAGCTGAGCTTGACAGCATCTCCCAGTCACTGGCTGACAGCACCTTCCTAAGGGCTTGCATTTAAAATGGGATCTGGGGCTAATCTCTGCCAGCCACTTTTCTGACACAAACTCTTTTGTTGTCTCAGATCTCCACAGGCTCTTCTATTGAAGCTGCAGCAGCAGGAGCAGCAGTGTCACCTGAAGGGGCCTGGCCTGCCCCAGCTGAGCAGTGGAGCCTGGGCAGTTCCTTCATCTCCAGCACTGACAAAGCTGCTGCTCAGCAACAGGAGATGGAGTATGAGGAGGATGACTTCCTGGGGTTCATGAGTACGTCTTGTGTCTTTCTTCTCTGAGGGACAGTGTATTGTGAGCATGTGTCAGCATAGCTGGACCCATTGATCCTCCTCATCTCAGTGCCCTTTGTGATTGTACAGCACAAGTCATTGAAGCTGCTTCTTGCCCAGAGCAGCTGCCCGTCCTGTGCCCTCAGATAAGATCTGGTGGGGCTGAGAAGAGAGCCCAGCTGACTCTCTGCCTCCCATCACCTGTTGGCACAAAAGGGCACTGACGTGCACCTGGGTGTGTCTGCTCTCCAAGCCAATCCTGCTGTGTCCTCAGTGGGGGCAGCAGCTTGGAAGGGGCTGGGTGTGGCCGTGCCTTCTTGCCATTGCTTGTCAGTGCTGGTGCCTGGGCTTTGGCAGCTTTGTGGCGGTGGCTGCCCTGGCCCTGAGGGCTGGTGTGAGCGCCGAGGCTGGAGCCTTCCTTAGCTGGGAGAGTGCCGCTGCCGGCCGGCCGCTGCAGCGCGGAGCTGCCCCGAGGCAGCAGCCCCTGCTCTGGGCCGGCTCCTGCACGGCCTGGGCTGGGCTCACAGACGGTCAGCATCTCCTCTGGGCAGCTGTCCGTGTCCCGCCGGCACCTGAGGAGCACTGCTGTCCTTGCTGCCCTTGCCCGCTGCGGGAAGGTGGGCACGTGTGCGGGGCTGAGAGGGCGAGTGCAATGGCAGGGACTGATCCCTGCTGTCAGGGGGAGGAGAAGCAGTGTGGTTCTTCACGTGGGCCACGGGCAAGGGCGTCTTCCAGCTCAGCCTGCTCATCAAGGGTGAGGGTCCTGCTGCTGAAGGCCCCTTGGGGTTGGTTAGAGCATGAGCTGCTTGGGTTTACAAAGGGAAAGGCATTCCTTTGGGAAACTGCTGCAAGGTGGGGAAGATGCCCTCCTCTCCTGGGAAATGCATCTCCCTGTGCTTTGTTTTCTGCCAAGGCATCTCTTCAAAGGACTGTAGAAAATCATTCTCTGTGCTGACCTGCTTGTACTGCAGAGCTGCCTGTCTTGTTGCAATTGTTGTTGTTGTTGTTGTTGTTACCCAGCTGGCCACAAAGGACTCAGAAGGCCAGACTGTAGAGCCCCAGCAGGGCTGCCTTTTGTATCTCTTGGATAGTGGGATGTCTGCTTTCAAGTGAGCATTTTGCATTTTGTTTCCCTCAGGGCAAATGGTGAGCACAGAAAATCCCCGGAGGAAATACACCGAAAAGGAAATTGTTGGCAGAGGGTGAGTCCAACCACAGTTGCTTCTACACAGTCATGGGGCAGCTGATTTGCTGCTGGAATATCTGTCAAGTGTGAAGTCAGGCAAGCTGCAAACATATTCAGACACGCGGGTTAGTCTGCCCCATCTCTCAGTACCGGCCAGAATTTGGAAGTGTGGTCAGAAGGCATTATCAAAGACACTTCTATTTCATTGCCAGAAACAGCAACCTACCCCCTATCATAGCAGTCAGATAACACTTCTCAGGAGCATTTCTTCCCAAGAGTTTGCTGAAGGAAATAGTCTGTGGTGAGGATAAAAACCGCCCAGTTTAGAAACTGAAATCCACGATGAAAGAATCACCTGGCCTTTGGAGCTGAGGCACTAAACCCCAATGCTTCAGAAACAGGCCCAGTGCCCATGCACTGGAGAGGAACATGCATCATCTGCCTTCTGGCAGTGCCCTCCTGCATGCTGCAGGTTGGAGGCATTTCCAGCAGACATCTCCTGTCTGGGCTGGCTTTCACTCCAAGGTCTAAATGGCTTCTCCTTTCTTTGCTGCTGTTTTGTTTCTAGGGCTTTTGGAGAGGTTTGCAGAGCGATCGAGACTGCCACGGGCGGAGAGGTAAATGTCAAGAGCCCCTGCAGATTCTGCTGCTCTCCAGGGCTTTCCTGTCTCGTGTCAGCTGCGGCTGCAGCTGTGGCTAGAGCTGTGCTGCAAAGGCACAAGAAGCACAGACTGGTGCCAGCCTGCCAACTGCATTTGGGGCAGCCTTTGTCCTGCTCAGCTGCCAGAAGGAAGGCAAGGAGGACAGCGGTTCCTTTCAGAGAAGGATGCTCTCCCTGGCTCTCAGATGCTCCAACAAAGGAGCATCTCACTGCTCTCTGGGGCTACGGCTTCAGAGTCCTGAATTCTCATTTCTGGCTGCCAGCAAATACATCTGAATGTTCCTGGCAGTTCCTTAGCCACCTGCAGTGCTGCACTTGGGAACTGCACGTAGGGAGAGATCTGCAAGGTGTCCCTAAAAGCCCCAAGCCCTGCCTATAGCCCGAGATGTATCCACAGAGTACCAAGTCACGCATTACTTCTTCTCAAGTACAGACAGACAGAGAGTGTGCTCAGAGCTTTGGGGGGGTGAGAGTTGACACACCATTGCTAACAAGTGGACAAGGCAAAATGTGGTCAGTGGCCACGTGTCCTGGATCTGGCCCCCAAAGGAGCAGAGAAATGGGCTGTAGGAATGTCACTTCCTAATTACTCCTTTGTCTAATTACAAGGCACTTTGGCACGGCTTGGCGGTGTCATTGCAAAATCTCTCTCCCCATGTGTGTTTTGGTCTCATTCCTCCAACTTCTAAAGTTACTGATTTTCAATGTCATTCTAGGTGGCTATCAAGAAAATCTATCTTCGGGGACCGAGCGAGATGGAGGATATTGTTACTGAAATCACGGTCATGAAGAGGAATATGAGTCCCCATCTTGTCCATTATTTAGACGGGTGAGTGGTCATGGTCTCATCCCATGAAGGTTTGTTTACATAGTAAAAGTATGCAAGGTTAAAACCCCACTTTGGACACTAGCAGAAAAGAAAGCTGTTAATTATTGCTTCATTATTATTTCTCTACTCATCTCCAATGGATGGGAAGAGAGTGCAGTTTATCTCCGTGAGTCATCCCTGGCTTTCCAACACATAGTTGAAAAATTGTTCAAAAACCTGCATCAACTCTACCATAAGAAGTCAGCACCCTGTAAGTTGGCTGCCTCCATGTTGTCTCAGGATGGATTTTTTAAGGTTTCTTCAATGCTGATGAAGCATGCTAGGGAGGATTTCCCTTGGATTGTTGCCCCTCTTTTCCAGGGCTGGCCATGCCAGGAACACTAGGTGCTTCTTTCCAGAAATACCACGCGGGACAGGTTTTTCATCTTGGCTGTTACTAAACTGCACTTTTTGATTGCTGGCCATCAGAGACATCTCCTTTTGACAGATGTGCTGTTCTCCTTGAGACTGCACAGACTGCAAACAACCCACAGCCCGGAGGGAATGTCTTTAATTCTTTTAATTCTGTCCTTGTCACAAAGCAACCCGGAAACAAGAATCAAGCAAAGGAGCCAACGAATGCATGTTCATCTGCATGGCCTTGTTCCCTTCTTTCAGCTACCTTGTGCATGAAGAACTGTGGCTGGTGATGGAGTACATGGATGGAGGCAGTCTTTACGACACAATCCAAAAGACTCGCCTGACAGAAGACGAGATTGCCATCATCAGTCGGGAGGTCAGTCGGGGATCCCAGCTGTGCTTCCCAGAGCTTGGGCAGGATTGTCTGGGAAAGGGGCTCAGAACAGGAGCGATACCATGAGCCAGGCTTTGTTTCTGTGTGGCTGATATGCTCTGGGCAAGCAAGAGCCTCTCAAATGAACTGCCTGCCAGTGCCCCTGCACTCACTGGACTCTGTTCTTGTCCTCTTGTCTCCTGCTGTTGCATTTTCACTCTGGCTCTTGTATTTGCTCTTCTCCATCTTGCCTCTCTAAACTTTGGTCTGTTGGCACTGCATTCCTTGCCTGTAAAAGCAAAGGTGGTGATGGTGGGAGCATTTGAAAGGAACAGCAAAGAAGAAAGAGAGACTCATTTCTCTGAGTCCTCAGCTGGAAAGGTTAGCAGTGCAGCCAGAGTGCTGTGTGCTTCTGAGCACATCCACTGCAGCAGCAGTCATCCTGGCTGGTTTGCAGGGCAGAGTCTACACCAGCAGTTGCTGTTGCTCTTTGGCAAGCTGACATGCCTTTCTTTAGAAAGGTGCTGCTCTGCCTGTGTTGGAGCAGCGAGCTCTTCCCCTCAGTGGCACTGTGTTCTGCCATTACTCCTCATTCCCCTGGAGAGGGAATCTTGGAGAGCTCTTTCCTTTCTTGTGTGATGAAATCACATCACTGATATTTGCCCTCCTGTTTCTGGTTTCTCTCTCAGTGCCTGCAAGGACTGCATTTTCTCCACGCCAACCACGTGATGCACAGAGATTTGAAAAGCCTCAACATCCTTCTCAAAACGGATGGCTCTGTCAAGCTGGGTCAGTATATTCTTGGGCAGGTGCAGCGTTCCAGGGATATGTGGGCTGTGGGGCTGCTTTTGAGTGAGTGCCAGCCCCCCAAAATGGCGCTGGTGGCAGTGCAGGGAGCCTGTTGTGAGCTGACCACGCGGTGGCAACGTGCACAGACCTATGGCAAGGCTCGAGCAGTCCACAGTGGCATTGCTCTGTGCGTGTCCCTTCCAGAGGGAGGGAGCTACATGTCTAAAGTTTGAAAAGCCCCTGCTGGAGGCAGTGTAAAAAATGTGGGGATTTCTGAAGCAGCCAGCACCATATTTCCTTGGCTAAAGTCCTGAGGAAACAGAGCAGGGACAGTTGTCCAGGAGATTCAAGAGCACATTCTCAAACTTCTACCGGGAAATTCTTTTGCGTGCTTTCCTAATTGCACAGGATTCAAATAAAAACGGTCTTTTGCTCTCTCCCCAGCTGATTTTGGCCTCTCTGCTCAACTCACCCCTGAGCAGAGTAGACGGAGATCGGTGGTCGGGACTCTTCAGTGGATGGCACCTGAAGTGAACGGTGAACCCTATGGGCCCAAAGTGGACATATGGTCTTTGGGAATCGTGGTCATTGAAATGGTGGAAGGAGAAGCTCCTGACTGGGAGGAAAATTCTGCCATGGTAAGGTGTAAATACTCTCTGATCCCGCTGTCTTTCTCCCCCATCCCACTTTGTGTGTGCCACTGGACAAAATGCCATTGCCATCCGCTGGAACTACTTCCACCACAGTCCCTTTCTGAAAATGTCCCGGCAGCACATCAGCATCTGCTGGGGTTTTGGTTGCATCCGTGGGGGAACTCAAGCCTTAGCCCAGGCAAACAATCTCCCTTCTCAGGCAACACTGGGCTTTGGCTTAGAAGTCGTTCCAGCTCTTTTGGCTTTGTAGACAGCCCTAATAGCAGCAAACAAGCATCTTAGAAGTGGTGTTATCTTTCCTGAAATGAAGGAAAGTAACCCAAACCCGAGGATGTTTATAAAACAGTGGTTTGGAGAGAAGAAGTGCACCCCCATTCTTCTCACAAGGAAATTTGCCTGAAACCTTAACAAGAGGGTGTGAAGGCCACAGAGTCTCTTGTGCTTCTTGTGCGGTGCTGCTGAAACACTCAGTGACCGTCTTTCTTTCCTAACCCAAGCCGTCACCTCCATGTCACTAAGATGAAGCCTGGCCATGTGGAGAGCCGGCCAAACCCACCCCTTTGTTTCCAGGCACTTTCTAGGATGGCCATGCCATTAATGCATTGACTTGAGTGTCCAAATGAGCAGAGGGCTACCACATGGATGGCGTTTCTCCCTCTTCTGCTTTGACCACCAAAATTTTCCTTTTGCTGCCTAAGGGAAGCTGAAATTTGCAGTCTGATGAGAGACGGAGCTGCAGGTGTTTCCTGTGTGCCCAAAGAGGCATTTTCGTCCCAAGACATTTGTGCATGCATCTTCATGTGTCTGTGTGGAAGATGAGATTCCAAATGTTTGTTTCCTTACCTGAGGAATAACTGAGGGATTTCCTTTCTTTGCTTGCAATTCTCATTGTTTTCAAGAACCAAGGAAAAAGCTTGATGACTTTGGTTTGATGGCAGCTGTGCTTAAGGGACCAACAAGAGCTGCAGAGATGCTTTTCATGTAATTATCTTTGGAAATAGTAGAGTGAGTTAGTAGAGCAAAGTGCCTCTTCCAAATAGCCTGTCAAGCTGCTCAGGTGAACCCTCAGAGAAGGAAACCTGCTTTTGCTGCTATTGTTTCCACTAACAAGGCCAGTCAATGAAATCAGCTGCCAAGGCAAAAGCTGCTGGATGCTGGGAAAGCTGTGGCTGCATCGGGCTTTGGGTGTTTTGTTGGTCAGGAAAGTCATCTCTGCCTCTGTGCCACGGCAGAAAGTGCCACTGCAGAGTGCACCTGAAACAATGGGATCTGGGAGAGCAGTTCCAGATGTGAAAGAAGCGGGTGAGAAACTCGTGTTTCCTTTCTCTTCAGGCTCAATTCCTGAAAGCCACCAAAGGGATCCCAAAGCTGCAGCAGCCCAAGCTCCTCTCCCCTTTGCTGTGTGACTTCCTGAGCTGCTGCCTGCAGAGAGACGAGGCACGGCGCTGGTCTGCCAAGGAGCTGCTGCAGGTAAAATGCCAAGGGGCTGCAGGGGAAACAGTGTCCCAGGGACGGGCTCCTCCTGCACTGAAGTGCAAGGCATCAGGGGAGCCTCCTCCTCCTCACCTCCACTCTTGGTGCTGTTCAAATGAGAACAGTCAGGAATCCTAGACTGGGCTGGGCTGGCAAGGGCCTGTAAGGGTCATCTGCTCCAAGTGCCCTGCAATATGACCAGGGACCTCTTTCAAGAGATCAGGATGCTCAGACCGGAGATATTTCCAGGCCTGGGGCACATAGCAGCTCTTGCAGCAAGCTGTGCCAATGTGGCCCCACTGTTGCTCCTTAGACGTACTCTGATTCAATCTCCTTTTCCTTTGAAAAATATTGCCCTGCCTTTGAGGCTCTTAGCTTGCAAAGTAATGGTTCATTCTTGTTTTTTTTTTTTTTTCCTTTGTGCAGCATCCATTTGTAACATCAGCCAAGCCTGTGTCCAGCCTGGTGCCACTGATCACTTCAGTGAAAGAGTGGAAGGAGGAGACAGGAATCAGACAACTGTTTTCTCCAACACCAGTATAGAGAAGGATTGTAGAATAGGACTGTAGAGTAGGATTGCAGCTAGGACAGTGGAGTAGGATAGTAGCATAGGATTGGAAATAAAGTTTGTGAAACCTCAACTCCTTTCAAAGATTCCCCTCCTTCTGAGCCTCTGACAAAGCTGAACATTTTCTTCTGAAGTGTCAGTTTTTTCTTAGAGGTGGAGAGTGACATTGATGGCTTCTTTGGTACAGTTGGAAAGTGGGGAAGGCTCTCCCGAGGGGAAGCGTGGCCGTGCTGGGCACAGCACAGACCGGTGGCATCGGCCGTCCGGAGCGTGCACAGGAGCAGAGAAAGGCAAACCACAGGCGAGGGCTGCAGGCCTGGCTGAGGATTGCCACCCTTGTGCCGGCTGCCCTCTAACTCCTGGCCAAGTTGAGCAGTGTGTGCAGCGCTCTGGGCACAGGGGAGGGAGCCGGGCTGCTCCGCAGGCTCCGGCACAGGGCAGCCTCCTTCAGGCACGGCGCTTCTGCCGGGGGAAGCGAGGCCAGCGGCAGGCAGGGACAGCTTGTCAGCTCACATCTGCAGGAGCCGGGGCCTCACACGGCTCTGGGAGGAAGCGCCTGCAGTGCTGGAGTTGTGCACTGAGCCAGAGCAAAAGAGTGAAATGCAGAGTGTTCTGCAGAAATATTCCGGGGCGCCAGGCCAGCCTGCTTTGAGCTCTCTGGCACACAGCAAGCACTGTGCAATGCAGCCCTGAGCTGCTGGGAGATAGAGAGGTGTTAGAGAGGAGCCAACTGTCAGATGAAATTTAATGGGGTGACAACGTCATCAAAGCCAAAGAGAACTGTTTTTTAGGATGGATTCACCTGAGCTGGGTGTGTATCTCCCTCTCCCAAGAGCCAAACACACACACAACACACACACAGAAAATGCTGCTTTTTATTGCCTTTCCCAGCCCAGGGCGAACCGTGTCCCCTTTCCCTTTGGCCGGGAAATAGGAAACTTGTATTCTGTCCCCACCGCCTCCTTTTCTGTCCCCTCCCCTCTTCTCCTACTTCCCTTTTGGTTTGGTCTTCACGCTGGCCCCTCTCCCAGCTCACAGCAACACCCAACAAATCAACTAGAACAAACCCAAACCCTAAATAACAACCCCAAGAACCAACAGCTTTCGTTCTTTCTTCTCATAACCCTGCAGCTGCAGCAAAATATTACCTCCTATCTCACAGAGGGAATCGGGCAGGAGCCTGTGGCTCGTGCTTGAGCAGTGAACTGATTTGGAAGGGAGCAGAAGGGTTTCAGCAGGCAGTTTGTGTTTTTCTTCTGAATTGCTGAAGGAAAGACACAATGTGGCTTCAGTCAGCAAAAACATTTTCAAGGTGAATTAAAGAAATGCTTGTGAGCAATGCCCAGAGAAGGCAGGTTTTGAGAAAATATTGAACTGTAACAAATTGTGAATTCCCTTTGCATTAACAGACTGTTGAGCCCTCTATTCCTCCAGAGCAGTGATTGATGTGTGCAAGTGACTACCTTAGCCTTGAGAATAGTCTTCCCAAGAATGTAGCTGGAATGCATTCAAGGGGAAAAGAGTGGTTGTAGGAGGCTCTTGAGCATCAGAGGAGAATTGCAGCAATGGGATGTTCCCCAAATGACCACCCGAGACTCTCAAGAGAGCCCTACTCTCCTGTCAGTAACTTCTGAGAAGTGATTTAAATATGTCAACTAATTTGAGGGAATGTTTAGCCTGTGAGTTTCAGCAAAGTAATGAGTAGGTCTTATTTCCATGGTTACAAATGAGTAGGTGGGATTTCTGGCTGAGCACGTGTTAGGAAAGTGATTCCCCACGCACCCAGCACTGAAATAAAGTCATCTATTGACAGGTGAAAATGAAACCTTTTCCAGCTGTTCCCCTCGGGTTTGCCTTTCTGGGGGCCAAAGCTCTGTGCTGCAGGTGGCCCGGGTGTGTGCAGAGCAAGGCAGCCTCCACAAAGCCCTTGGTTTCCCCACAAGTCGTCATGATTTGTTGCCAGGTGTGCCCAGCTGTGGCAGGAGAAAGAGCCCGCAGTGCAGTGGGCGCCGTGCCCTGCCCGGCCAGGGCTCTCTGGCACAGAGGAGCAGCAGCAGCACCTTTCAACCCACTCCTGCCCTGGCCTCACCTGGGACACAGAAGCCTCTGGAAATCAGCACCACCTGGCCCCTTCCCAGCTTGGAGCAGCTCCTGCTGGTGGGCACATCCTGCACTTCTACTGCTTCCAAACAGGAATCAAGGCACAGGGGGAGACGGACATACAGAGAAGCCCTGGGCTAGTGCAATAAATGGGCAAATGCATGGGGGAATGTGTTAGGAATCATTTCAGCTGTCATGCCAATCCTGCCTTCTCTCCTTTTCTCCCTTCACATTTCCTGTTCTTTTCCCTCTCACATTTCCACCCCTCCCCCCTCTCGAGTCTCACAGTTTTCCTCTCATGTTTGCCTCCCAAGTTTTACTCATCTTCCCCACCCTTTTCAGCTCCCTTTCCTCACGCTTTGCCTCTCACATTTCCCCAACTTCCCGCTTTTTCCTGCTTTTTTGTTCTCTCATGATTCTCACAGTTTTTCCCTCACTTATCCTGCCCTTTTCTCCCTTCATGCTTTTCTCCTTTCCTCAGTCATTTTTCTCCAGGTTTTCTCCTCATGTTTCTCACTTTTGTCCTTGTGTTTCCCAGCGTTTCCCTCTCCCATTTCTCCCACTTTTCCCCTCACGTTTATCATTCTTTCCCCCTCATGTTGCTTCTACTTTTCCTCTAGCATTTTCTGCCCTTTTTTCACTCCTGTTTTCTGCCACTTTTCCCATCCAACTTCCCACCCTTTTTTCCCCCCTAATGTTTCCTGCCTTTTTCTGCCCTCTGGTTTCTCCCTCTTTTCCCCTCAGGATTCTCACAATGTTCCCCTCACATTTGCTGCCTGTTTCTCTCTCTCTGCCAGTAATTTTCTCACTCTCTTCCCCTCACATTTCCCTCCATTTTTTCCTCTATGTTTTTCAGCCTTCCCTGATCATGTTTCTTAGAATTTTCCCATCATATGTCCTGCCTTTTCCTCCTCTCACCTTCCTCTCCTACTTTCACTCACATCTTCACCATTTTCCCCTCCGTTTTCTCAGCCTTTCCCACACAGGTTTCCTACCCTTTTCTTCCCTCACACTTCCCTCCTTTTTCCACTCCCATTTCTCACACTTGTCACCTCATGTTTTCTGCCTTTTTCCCCCTCACATTTCTTAACCCACTGCTTCCTGTCAGTGACTCTTCCTCTTCAGTAGTTGATGAGCTTCTTTTCTTCTTTCCTGCAATCCCCTCCTCCAAAGAATGGGTGCCAGAGCAGCGCTCCAAGAAGCCCCTGCCCGTGTGTCTGCTGAACAGAATGGCTGTGCTCGACTTGAACAATCTCGTGAAGAACAACCTAAACTGCAGTGGACTTTCAATTCCCTCTAGTCTTCATAGTGTTCTAAAGAAATAGGTACCCTGAGGGATACACGTCGCAGGTGCGCAGCCGCTGCACCATCCGCCTCAAGCAGATCCCATCTCCGTTTTCATCACCTCACAGTGACTGTGACTCCTGCCTGGACGAAACCACTTGTGATGCTGCTTGATGCTAATTGGAGTCCATGTGCACAAGGAGTGCTTTTAGCCCTCTTTCAAAAAAAAAAAAAAAAAAAAAAAAAAAAAAAAAAAAAAAAAAGTTTTTATTTTAAAACGTTCAATGCCTGGAGTTTCGTATTTTCACCTATTTGAATTGCCTTGACATCAAAGTACTGCCAGTTGGCGTTCCAAACTGGCTGGTCTATGTTTGTGTGCACAGAGCAAAGGTGCCAGACCGTGTCCTTTTCCCGGGTGTCCGTTAATGTCCATTTCAACAGGCACTGAAGGGGGGCTCTGCCTGCCCCACACAGGATGGCAGCCAGAGGGCTGAGGCTGCGCCTCCTAGTGAGATCAGCCGCCCTGGCAGCCCAGCCCCAGCCGCCATCTTGTGTGTGGTTCTCCAGCCCTGGCCGCCATCTTGTGTGTGGCTCCCTCAGCCCTGGCCGCCATCTTTTGCACTGACCTAGTCCAGCTCTTAAGCGAATGTGTTGCTGTTTTGTCGGCAGTCAGGGTCCGCCCCAAAGACACCAACACCAGCAGGACAGGCTACAGGGAATGGCACGGGTTTGGCTCAAAGCAGCCAGTCCTGACTTGTCACTGTCCTTTATCCATGAACACGTGCCCATATGCAGCCACAGCAAATGTCCAACAGCAGCTCCATCAGCCACTTCCTCCCGCTGGCGTTGGCAGACACGCGGCAGCTGCAGCTCCTGCACTTCTGCCTCTTCCTGGGCATCTCCCTGGCTGCCCTCCTGGGCCACGGCCTCGTCACCAGCGCCGTAGCCTGCGGCCTCCACCTGCACAGCCCCATGTTCTTCTTCCTGCTCAACCTGGCCCTCAGCGACCTGGGCTCCATCTGCACCACTGTCCCCAAAGCCATGCACAATTCCCTCTGGGACACCAGGACCATCTCCTACGCAGGATGTGCTGCACTGCGGAGGATTTCGGCGAGGGAAGAATGCAATCAATCAATACGATTGGTAAAGCATTGTTCAACTTTATTGCTCATAACATCCGTTCTTATACTTTTGCCCCAAGCATTCAGCATACTTGTCAAATTATAATTGGTTAGCATACACTACTCATCTATACTTGATTGGCTATATCAAGCGTGAGAAGGTTCCTCCCCTTGGCATGCTGAAAACTTTGTATACGTGCTTACTGCTACGCTCTATTAAGCACAAGTTCTTTTATCTTTGGCCTGTATCCGTGCTTACTGCTGTCCCAAGGACAGCTTATCTTAGCAGCGCGTAGGCTGCTAGCACTTGGTATCGGGCCATGAGGCCTCTAATGATCCGTGGCCTTGCTCTGCTAACCATTCTTCAACAATTCCCTCTTTTTTATTTTGTGCAGCAAACGCAGCGTGTCGAGTAGTTACTGTTTCTGCTATGCGATACATCATCTGTTGCAAGCAGCAAAAAAAGCAAGATACAAAAAGTACAAGCAGTATAATAACAATCACAATATTGATTACATGTTGCAGTAGGGAGGTTATCCAAGGCCCTAGCCCGAAAGATCATAGCCAATCTGTTAAACCCAAGCCTGTGTCTTGCTGCAAATGACTAGTGAGTTCTTACAACTTAGCTATTTGGGTATGAATTGACATGGAGTGATCTCTCTGTACTACCTTGTCAAACTGCCAGAGCAGTTGTAGGTTTTCTCTTGCCCTTAAGTCTTTAATTAAGTGTACCCCCTCTAACCCTGGCTGTCCAGTATCGATGTCGCTCTTGCAGGGTCATTAGCAGGACGGATCCATTTACTAGGTATCCATTGGGGCCCTGTGGGGGTAAGAACACAAACATAACCTCTACCCATGTACTGAACCTCTGCGGGACCTTCCCATACTCCAGTTTTGGGATCTCGGTACATGACTTTAAACAATGGCTTAGTTGCTTCCTCCTTTACTCCGCCTGAGTGGATGACCGCAGGGGGCTCCGAGTGGTCCCCCATTACACACAGATAGTTTAATACAAATAGTGTTTTTGATAGCATGGTCTGCGCATCCACCTCCTCCTTATATTTTAACAGATAATCCTTGAGTGTTTGGTGGGCTCGCTCCACAATCGCCTGACCTGTTGGTGAATGTGGGATACCTGTGATGTGTGTCACACCCCACTTCTGTAAGAACCTTTGGATCCTGCTGCTCACATATGCAGGGCCATTATCTGTCTTAATCTGTTCTGGCACCCCCATCACCGCAAAGCAAGTAGTTAGGTGTCGTACCACGTGGAGAGCTTTCTCTCCCGGCTGCGCTGAAGCCCAAATAAATTTACTGAAAGTATCAATTGTAACATGCACATATTTCAATCTACCAAAGGAGGATACGTGAGTTACATCCATTTGCCAGATGTGATTGGGTCCAAGGCCCCGTGGGTTTACTCCCATCCCTAGTCCAGGCCCATGCTGACTACAGAGAGGACAGGATCTGACAATACCACGGGCATCATTCAGAGATATGCGAAACTGTTTCTTTAGGCCTCGCGCATTCTGGTGAAAAGTCTCATGAGCAATACGTGCCTGCTGAAATCCGTCTTGTGGTACTGCAACAGAAACCAACTGATCAGCTATGGCATTACCCTGACCCAAACCTTCTGACCATTTGTGGCTTCGAATATGCAAAATCGCAAAAGGAGCTGAGCGCAGCCGAACAGCTTGCCTCAGCTGCCTCAAAAGTTCCCATAACCTGTCATTCTTTATATCCTTTATCAATGCATCCTCAATCCGCAGCACCACCCCTACTACGTATCATGAGTCTGTGACAATATTTACACCCTGATCAGGCCAATTCATAATGATCCAAAGGACAGCCCTTAATTCCAGCATCTGCAATGAGTCCTCAGTAGTCGAGTCCACGTGCCCTCCTCCATCCATCCAGATCAAGGCAGAGCGTTTGCTTTGTGATGTCAGGGCACGGTTGTCACGTGGTCGTGGTGACATCGCAAGGTTGCCTTGGTGCACGGAAGGCCTCAGGGGTGTCAGAGCAGCTCTTGGCCTTGCTCAGTGCAGGAACTTGGTCCTGTGCTTGAGGCTTTTGTCAGGGGGCAGCTGCTGACTGACAGGAGACTTCTTTTAGCTAGCGTTAGAGCACAGTCTGCAAACTTGCACAGCAGTTGCCACAATGATTGGGCAACTCGCCGCTGCAGTTTTCACTGTTTATGGAGTTGCCTATTCCTGCTATTTCCTAACTAACCTGGCAGGTAAGTAGAGGTTTTCCCTGAGTGTCACCTAACCTGGTTTTTGTGTCTTCCTGCTCTTTCTTAGTGACTGAGTTCATTTGGAAACAGAAAGGCCATCCAGATGCCGCTTGGGTAAAGCTCCTGTCAACATGTTCAGCTCCAAAGGGGGTGTGTGTAGCCACGGCCGTGCGGGCAGCATTTGCAAGGGAGCCTGCAGGGGTTGCGTTCCCTCTGTTGGAGAGTCTGTGGCAGCAGAGTTTGCCAATTCCTCCCTTGCTGGGTCAAGCAGGACAACTTTGAAAATGTAGACTGGGAGGCCTTGGAAGGTCTTCTAAAAATGCTCTGGTTGTCTCCAGTTTTCTCAAAGCATCTGCTTCATTTTCCCTTGCCCACTGCAGGTCACCTGAGCCGGGTATTCAGAGGTGCTGATCCCAAGGTGAGTAAGGAAAGAACATTTGATGTTCTTGGCGTTTAAGAATTGTGCAGCAAGCTGTGAGCTTGGCCTGTGGCAGTAGAGTGTAGAGGGCCAGCTGAGTAGGCTGCAAGAAAATCCATTTCCATGTCTACAGCAGCAAGAGCAAAGGCATCACTGCCTATTTCCTAATTTTCCATTTCAGAGCTTTAAAAGAACTAAAAGATAAGTTTTGCAGAGAGAATGTGCTTCCTGATAGTAGTCAGGGGGGAATATGTAATTTGGAGCAATTTGCAGTGTCCAGTTGAATCAGCCCATTAGAATTTAGTCTGAGGGACTTAGAATCCCCTTGCTCTGCAAGTTGATGATTTGTGCTTAGTAGAGCTGGTTCTAGAGCTGAAGAGAAAGAAGGTTCTAAATGATAGGTCATGGCCTGTGTCTAACGCTCCTGTCTGTCCACAGATCCCAGAACCAAGAGCAGACTCTCCTCTGGCTTCCTCTGCTCCTGGACGAGAAGGCAAAGAGGAGCCAAATGACCACAAGGCTCCAGCTGTGGTCACACCACAGCCGCAACTTTCCAAGACGGTAAGTGCCACTTCTGGAGGGCGCTGTCTTTAGTGCGAGGCAGAGCTGCAAGTTTCTGAGCAGCCAGCTCTTGCTGTTGGTGGCTGAGGATGCCGAGTGCTGCAGTCCTGCCAGACCTAGCCATTCCCCTCAGCCAGTGACAGCTGGAAAATGGGCTTTGAGCTGCCATGTTTAGGCCCCAGCTTGCTGGGATTCTGATAGAGGCCAGCCTGGAGCAGGAAGGTTCCCTGTCTGCAGAGGAGGGAGCATGTCAAAGGCACTGTGCTCAGCCTTGGTGGATACGTAGGGGACGCTGTGGTCTGGGGACACCTGTCCCCCTCCACAGACTCGCCAAGTACCCACAGGCACAAAAAGTATTGATGTGACAACACAAGCTTTTTGGGGCGGTTTGTCCCCACGAGCTTCTTGGCTGTGCTTACCTGGGAGCATTTCAGAGACACACTGGGGACGTGGAGTTTCTGCTTCAAGTCAGGGATTTTGGTGCCTTGGTTGCCAGGTTGTTCTTTTGGTAAAATGGAAGCAGAGGTGGGCAGGGAAGCAGAAAGAAGTGGCTGAATTAATGTGAATTGTGGGCAGAAAGGTGAAAAAGCTGAGCTTGACAGCATCTCCCAGTCACTGGCTGACAGCACCTTCCTAAGGGCTTGCATTTAAAATGGGATCTGGGGCTAATCTCTGCCAGCCACTTTTCTGACACAAACTCTTTTGTTGTCTCAGATCTCCACAGGCTCTTCTATTGAAGCTGCAGCAGCAGGAGCAGCAGTGTCACCTGAAGGGGCCTGGCCTGCCCCAGCTGAGCAGTGGAGCCTGGGCAGTTCCTTCATCTCCAGCACTGACAAAGCTGCTGCTCAGCAACAGGAGATGGAGTATGAGGAGGATGACTTCCTGGGGTTCATGAGTACGTCTTGTGTCTTTCTTCTCTGAGGGACAGTGTATTGTGAGCACGTGTCAGCATAGCTGGACCCATTGATCCTCCTCATCTCAGTGCCCTTTGTGATTGTACAGCACAAGTCATTGAAGCTGCTTCTTGCCCAGAGCAGCTGCCCGTCCTGTGCCCTCAGATAAGACCTGGTGGGGCTGAGAAGAGAGCCCAGCTGACTCTCTGCCTCCCATCACCTGTTGGCACAAAAGGGCACTGACGTGCACCTGGGTGTGTCTGCTCTCCAAGCCAATCCTGCTGTGTCCTCAGTGGGGGCAGCAGCTTGGAAGGGGCTGGGTGTGGCCGTGCCTTCTTGCCATTGCTTGTCAGTGCCTGGGCTTTGGCAGCTTTGTGGCGGTGGCTGCCCTGGCCCTGAGGGCTGGTGTGAGCGCCGAGGCTGGAGCCTTCCTTAGCTGGGAGAGTGCCGCTGCCGGCCGGCCGCTGCAGCGCGGAGCTGCCCCGAGGCAGCAGCCCCTGCTCTGGGCCGGCTCCTGCACGGCCTGGGCTGGGCTCACAGAGGGTCAGCATCTCCTCTGGGCAGCTGTCCGTGTCCCGCCGGCACCTGAGGAGCACTGCTGTCCTTGCTGCCCTTGCCCGCTGCGGGAAGGTGGGCACGTGTGCGGGGCTGAGAGGGCGAGTGCAATGGCAGGGACTGATCCCTGCTGTCAGGGGGAGGAGAAGCAGTGTGGTTCTTCACGTGGGCCACGGGCAAGGGCGTCTTCCAGCTCAGCCTGCTCATCAAGGGTGAGGGTCCTGCTGCTGAAGGCCCCTTGGGGTTGTTTAGAGCATGAGCTGCTAGGGTTTACAAAGGGAAAGGCATTCCTTTGGGAAACTGCTGCAAGGTGGGGAAGATGCCCTCCTCTCCTGCGAATGCATCTCCCTGTGCTTTGTTTTCTGCCAAGGCATCTCTTCAAAGGACTGTAGAAAATCATTCTCTGTGCTGACCTGCTTGTACTGCAGAGCTGCCTGTCTTGTTGCAATTGTTGTTGTTGTTGTTGTTGTTACCCAGCTGGCCACAAAGGACTCAGAAGGCCAGACTGTAGAGCCCCAGCAGGGCTGCCTTTTGTATCTCTTGGATAGTGGGATGTCTGCTTTCAAGTGAGCATTTTGCATTTTGTTTCCCTCAGGGCAAATGGTGAGCACAGAAAATCCCCGGAGGAAATACACCGAAAAGGAAATTGTTGGCAGAGGGTGAGTCCAACCACAGTTGCTTCTACACAGTCATGGGGCAGCTGATTTGCTGCTGGAATATCTGTCAAGTGTGAAGTCAGGCAAGCTGCAAACATATTCAGACACGCGGGTTAGTCTGCCCCATCTCTCAGTACCGGCCAGAATTTGGAAGTGTGGTCAGAAGGCATTATCAAAGACACTTCTATTTCATTGCCAGAAACAGCAACCTACCCCCTATCATAGCAGTCAGATAACACTTCTCAGGAGCATTTCTTCCCAAGAGTTTGCTGAAGGAAATAGTCTGTGGTGAGGATAAAAACCGCCCAGTTTAGAAACTGAAATCCACGATGAAAGAATCACCTGGCCTTTGGAGCTGAGGCACTAAACCCCAATGCTTCAGAAACAGGCCCAGTGCCCATGCACTGGAGAGGAACATGCATCATCTGCCTTCTGGCAGTGCCCTCCTGCATGCTGCAGGTTGGAGGCATTTCCAGCAGACATCTCCTGTCTGGGCTGGCTTTCACTCCAAGGTCTAAATGGCTTCTCCTTTCTTTGCTGCTGTTTTGTTTCTAGGGCTTTTGGAGAGGTTTGCAGAGCCATCGACACTGCCACGGGCGGAGAGGTAAATGTCAAGAGCCCCTGCAGATTCTGCTGCTCTCCAGGGCTTTCCTGTCTCGTGTCAGCTGCGGCTGCAGCTGTGGCTAGAGCTGTGCTGCAAAGGCACAAGAAGCACAGACTGGTGCCAGCCTGCCAACTGCATTTGGGGCAGCCTTTGTCCTGCTCAGCTGCCAGAAGGAAGGCAAGGAGGACAGCGGTTCCTTTCAGAGAAGGATGCTCTCCCTGGCTCTCAGATGCTCCAACAAAGGAGCATCTCACTGCTCTCTGGGGCTACGGCTTCAGAGTCCTGAATTCTCATTTCTGGCTGCCAGCAAATACATCTGAATGTTCCTGGCAGTTCCTTAGCCACCTGCAGTGCTGCACTTGGGAACTGCACGTAGGGAGAGATCTGCAAGGTGTCCCTAAAAGCCCCAAGCCCTGCCTATAGCCCGAGATGTATCCACAGAGTACCAAGTCACGCATTACTTCTTCTCAAGTACAGACAGACAGAGAGTGTGCTCAGAGCTTTGGGGGGGTGAGAGTTGACACACCATTGCTAACAAGTGGACAAGGCAAAATGTGGTCAGTGGCCACGTGTCCTGGATCTGGCCCCCAAAGGAGCAGAGAAATGGGCTGTAGGAATGTCACTTCCTAATTACTCCTTTGTCTAATTACAAGGCACTTTGGCACGGCTTGGCGGTGTCATTGCAAAATCTCTCTCCCCATGTGTGTTTTGGTCTCATTCCTCCAACTTCTAAAGTTACTGATTTTCAATGTCATTCTAGGTGGCTATCAAGAAAATCTATCTTCGGGGACCGAGCGAGATGGAGGATATTGTTACTGAAATCACGGTCATGAAGAGGAATATGAGTCCCCATCTTGTCCATTATTTAGACGGGTGAGTGGTCATGGTCTCATCCCATGAAGGTTTGTTTACATAGTAAAAGTATGCAAGGTTAAAACCCCACTTTGGACACTAGCAGAAAAGAAAGCTGTTAATTATTGCTTCATTATTATTTCTCTACTCATCTCCAATGGATGGGAAGAGAGTGCAGTTTATCTCCGTGAGTCATCCCTGGCTTTCCAACACATAGTTGAAAAATTGTTCAAAAACCTGCATCAACTCTACCATAAGAAGTCAGCACCCTGTAAGTTGGCTGCCTCCATGTTGTCTCAGGATGGATTTTTTAAGGTTTCTTCAATGCTGATGAAGCATGCTAGGGAGGATTTCCCTTGGATTGTTGCCCCTCTTTTCCAGGGCTGGCCATGCCAGGAACACTAGGTGCTTCTTTCCAGAAATACCACGCGGGACAGGTTTTTCATCTTGGCTGTTACTAAACTGCACTTTTTGATTGCTGGCCATCAGAGACATCTCCTTTTGACAGATGTGCTGTTCTCCTTGAGACTGCACAGACTGCAAACAACCCACAGCCCGGAGGGAATGTCTTTAATTCTTTTAATTCTGTCCTTGTCACAAAGCAACCCGGAAACAAGAATCAAGCAAAGGAGCCAACGAATGCATGTTCATCTGCATGGCCTTGTTCCCTTCTTTCAGCTACCTTGTGCATGAAGAACTGTGGCTGGTGATGGAGTACATGGATGGAGGCAGTCTTTACGACACAATCCAAAAGACTCGCCTGACAGAAGACGAGATTGCCATCATCAGTCGGGAGGTCAGTCGGGGATCCCAGCTGTGCTTCCCAGAGCTTGGGCAGGATTGTCTGGGAAAGGGGCTCAGAACAGGAGCGATACCATGAGCCAGGCTTTGTTTCTGTGTGGCTGATATGCTCTGGGCAAGCAAGAGCCTCTCAAATGAACTGCCTGCCAGTGCCCCTGCACTCACTGGACTCTGTTCTTGTCCTCTTGTCTCCTGCTGTTGCATTTTCACTCTGGCTCTTGTATTTGCTCTTCTCCATCTTGCCTCTCTAAACTTTGGTCTGTTGGCACTGCATTCCTTGCCTGTAAAAGCAAAGGTGGTGATGGTGGGAGCATTTGAAAGGAACAGCAAAGAAGAAAGAGAGACTCATTTCTCTGAGTCCTCAGCTGGAAAGGTTAGCAGTGCAGCCAGAGTGCTGTGTGCTTCTGAGCACATCCACTGCAGCAGCAGTCATCCTGGCTGGTTTGCAGGGCAGAGTCTACACCAGCAGTTGCTGTTGCTCTTTGGCAAGCTGACATGCCTTTCTTTAGAAAGGTGCTGCTCTGCCTGTGTTGGAGCAGCGAGCTCTTCCCCTCAGTGGCACTGTGTTCTGCCATTACTCCTCATTCCCCTGGAGAGGGAATCTTGGAGAGCTCTTTCCTTTCTTGTGTGATGAAATCACATCACTGATATTTGCCCTCCTGTTTCTGGTTTCTCTCTCAGTGCCTGCAAGGACTGCATTTTCTCCACGCCAACCACGTGATGCACAGAGATTTGAAAAGCCTCAACATCCTTCTCAAAACGGATGGCTCTGTCAAGCTGGGTCAGTATATTCTTGGGCAGGTGCAGCGTTCCAGGGATATGTGGGCTGTGGGGCTGCTTTTGAGTGAGTGCCAGCCCCCCAAAATGGCGCTGGTGGCAGTGCAGGGAGCCTGTTGTGAGCTGACCACGCGGTGGCAACGTGCACAGACCTATGGCAAGGCTCGAGCAGTCCACAGTGGCATTGCTCTGTGCGTGTCCCTTCCAGAGGGAGGGAGCTACATGTCTAAAGTTTGAAAAGCCCCTGCTGGAGGCCGTGTAAAAAATGTGGGGATTTCTGAAGCAGCCAGCACCATATTTCCTTGGCTAAAGTCCTGAGGAAACAGAGCAGGGACAGTTGTCCAGGAGATTCAAGAGCACATTCTCAAACTTCTACCGGGAAATTCTTTTGCGTGCTTTCCTAATTGCACAGGATTCAAATAAAAACGGTCTTTTGCTCTCTCCCCAGCTGATTTTGGCCTCTCTGCTCAACTCACCCCTGAGCAGAGTAGACGGAGATCGGTGGTCGGGACTCTTCAGTGGATGGCACCTGAAGTGAACGGTGAACCCTATGGGCCCAAAGTGGACATATGGTCTTTGGGAATCGTGGTCATTGAAATGGTGGAAGGAGAAGCTCCTGACTGGGAGGAAAATTCTGCCATGGTAAGGTGTAAATACTCTCTGATCCCGCTGTCTTTCTCCCCCATCCCACGTTCTGTGTGCCACTGGACAAAATGCCATTGCCATCCGCTGGAACTACTTCCACCACAGTCCCTTTCTGAAAATGTCCCGGCAGCACATCAGCATCTGCTGGGGTTTTGGTTGCATCCGTGGGGGAACTCAAGCCTTAGCCCAGGCAAACAATCTCCCTTCTCAGGCAACACTGGGCTTTGGCTTAGAAGTCGTTCCAGCTCTTTTGGCTTTGTAGACAGCCCTAATAGCAGCAAACAAGCATCTTAGAAGTGGTGTTATCTTTCCTGAAATGAAGGAAAGTAACCCAAACCCGAGGATGTTTATAAAACAGTGGTTTGGAGAGAAGAAGTGCACCCCCATTCTTCTCACAAGGAAATTTGCCTGAAACCTTAACAAGAGGGTGTGAAGGCCACAGAGTCTCTTGTGCTTCTTGTGCGGTGCTGCTGAAACACTCAGTGACCGTCTTTCTTTCCTAACCCAAGCCGTCACCTCCATGTCACTAAGATGAAGCCTGGCCATGTGGAGAGCCGGCCAAACCCACCCCTTTGTTTCCAGGCACTTTCTAGGATGGCCATGCCATTAATGCATTGACTTGAGTGTCCAAATGAGCAGAGGGCTACCACATGGATGGCGTTTCTCCCTCTTCTGCTTTGACCACCAAAATTTTCCTTTTGCTGCCTAAGGGAAGCTGAAATTTGCAGTCTGATGAGAGACGGAGCTGCAGGTGTTTCCTGTGTGCCCAAAGAGGCATTTTCGTCCCACGACATTTGTGCATGCATCTTCATGTGTCTGTGTGGAAGATGAGATTCCAAATGTTTGTTTCCTTACCTGAGGAATAACTGAGGGATTTCCTTTCTTTGCTTGCAATTCCCATTGTTTTCAAGAACCAAGGAAAAAGCTTGATGACTTTGGTTTGATGGCAGCTGTGCTTAAGGGACCAACAAGAGCTGCAGAGATGCTTTTCATGTAATTATCTTTGGAAATAGTAGAGTGAGTTAGTAGAGCAAAGTCCCTCTTCCAAATAGCCTGTCAAGCTGCTCAGGTGAACCCTCAGAGAAGGAAACCTGCTTTTGCTGCTATTGTTTCCACTAACAAGGCCAGTCAATGAAATCAACTGCCAAGGCAAGAGCTGCTGGATGCTGGGAAAGCTGTGGCTGCATCGGGCTTTGGGTGTTTTGTTGGTCAGGAAAGTCATCTCTGCCTCTGTGCCACGGCAGAAAGTGCCACTGCAGAGTGCACCTGAAACAATGGGATCTGGGAGAGCAGTTCCAGATGTGAAAGAAGCGGGTGAGAAACTCGTGTTTCCTTTTTCTCCAGGCTCAACTCCTGAAAGCCACCAAAGGGATCCCAAAGCTGCAGCAGCCCAAGCTCCGCTCCCCTTTGCTGTGTGACTTCCTGAGCTGCTGCCTGCAGAGAGACGAGGCGCGGCGCTGGTCTGCCAAGGAGCTGCTGCAGGTAAAATGCCAAGGGGCTGCAGGGGAAACAGTGTCCCAGGGACGGGCTCCTCCTGCACTGAAGTGCAAGGCATCAGGGGAGCCTCCTCCTCCTCACCTCCACTCTTGGTGCTGTTCAAATGAGAACAGTCAGGAATCCTAGACTGGGCTGGGCTGGCAAGGGCCTGTAAGGGTCATCTGCTCCAAGTGCCCTGCAATATGACCAGGGACCTCTTTCAAGAGATCAGGATGCTCAGACCGGAGATATTTCCAGGCCTGGGGCACATAGCAGCTCTTGCAGCAAGCTGTGCCAATGTGGCCCCACTGTTGCTCCTTAGATGTACTCTGATTCAATCTCCTTTTCATTTGAAAAATATTGCCCTGCCTTTGAGGCTCTTAGCTTGCAAAGTAATGGTTCATTCTTGTTTTTTTTTTTTTCTTTGTGCAGCATCCATTTGTAACATCAGCCAAGCCTGTGTCCAGCCTGGTGCCACTGATCACTTCAGTGAAAGAGTGGAAGGAGGAGACAGGAATCAGACAACTGTTTTCTCCAACACCAGTATAGAGAAGGATTGTAGAATAGGACTGTAGAGTAGGATTGCAGCTAGGACAGTGGAGTAGGATAGTAGCATAGGATTGGAAATAAAGTTTGTGAAACCTCAACTCCTTTCAAAGATTCCCCTCCTTCTGAGCCTCTGAGAAAGCTCAACATTTTCTTCTGAAGTGTCAGTTTTTTCTTAGAGGTGGAGAGTGACATTGATGGCTTCTTTGGTACAGTTGGAAAGTGGGGAAGGCTCTCCCGAGGGGAAGCGTGGCCGTGCTGGGCACAGCACAGACCGGTGGCATCGGCCGTCCGGAGCGTGCACAGGAGCAGAGAAAGGCAAACCACAGGCGAGGGCTGCAGGCCTGGCTGAGGATTGCCACCCTTGTGCCGGCTGCCCTCTAACTCCTGGCCAAGGTGAGCAGTGTGTGCAGCGCTCTGGGCACAGGGGAGGGAGCCGGGCTGCTCCGCAGGCTCCGGCACAGGGCAGCCTCCTTCAGGCACGGCGCTTCTGCCGGGGGAAGCGAGGCCAGCGGCAGGCAGGGACAGCTTGTCAGCTCACATCTGCAGGAGCCGGGGCCTCACACGGCTCTGGGAGGAAGCGCCTGCAGTGCTGGAGTTGTGCACTGAGCCAGAGCAAAAGAGTGAAATGCAGAGTGTTCTGCAGAAATATTCCGGGGCGCCAGGCCAGCCTGCTTTGAGCTCTCTGGCACACAGCAAGCACTGTGCAATGCAGCCCTGAGCTGCTGGGAGATAGAGAGGTGTTAGAGAGGAGCCAACTGTCAGATGAAATTTAATGGGGTGACAACGTCATCAAAGCCAAAGAGAACTGTTTTTTAGGATGGATTCACCTGAGCTGGGTGTCTATCTCCCTCTCCCAAGAGCCAAACACACACACAACACACACACAGAAAATGCTGCTTTTTATTGCCTTTCCCAGCCCAGGGCGAACCGTGTCCCCTTTCCCTTTGGCCGGGAAATAGGAAACTTGTATTCTGTCCCCACCGCCTCCTTTTCTGTCCCCTCCCCTCTTCTCCTACTTCCCTTTTGGTTTGGTCTTCACGCTGGCCCCTCTCCCAGCTCACAGCAACACCCAACAAATCAACTAGAACAAACCCAAACCCTAAATAACAACCCCAAGAACCAACAGCTTTCGTTCTTTCTTCTCATAACCCTGCAGCTGCAGCAAAATATTGCCTCCTATCTCACAGAGGGAATCGGGCAGGAGCCTGTGGCTCGTGCTTGAGCAGTGAACTGATTTGGAAGGGAGCAGAAGGGTTTCAGCAGGCAGTTTGTGTTTTTCTTCTGAATTGCTGAAGGAAAGACACAATGTGGCTTCAGTCAGCAAAAACATTTTCAAGGTGAATTAAAGAAATGCTTGTGAGCAATGCCCAGAGAAGGCAGGTTTTGAGAAAATATTGAACTGTAACAAATTGTGAATTCCCTTTGCATTAACAGACTGTTGGGCCCTCTATTCCTCCAGAGCAGTGATTGATGTGTGCAAGTGACTACCTTAGCCTTGAGAATAGTCTTCCCAAGAATGTAGCTGGAATGCATTCAAGGGGAAAAGAGTGGTTGTAGGAGGCTCTTGAGCATCAGAGGAGAATTGCAGGAATGGGATGTTCCCCAAATGACCACCCGAGACTCTCAAGAGAGCCCTACTCTCCTGTCAGTAACTTCTGAGAAGTGATTTAAATATGTCAACTAATTTGAGGGAATGTTTAGCCTGTGAGTTTCAGCAAAGTAATGAGTAGGTCTTATTTCCATGGTTACAAATGAGTAGGTGGGATTTCTGGCTGAGCACGTGTTAGGAAAGTGATTCCCCACGCACCCAGCACTGAAATAAAGTCATCTATTGACAGGTGAAAATGAAACCTTTTCCAGCTGTTCCCCTCGGGTTTGCCTTTCTGGGGGCCAAAGCTCTGTGCTGCAGGTGGCCCGGGTGTGTGCAGAGCAATGCAGCCTCCACAAAGCCCTTGGTTTCCCCACAAGTCGTCATGATTTGTTGCCAGGTGTGCCCAGCTGTGGCAGGAGAAAGAGCCCGCAGTGCAGTGGGCGCCGTGCCCTGCCCGGCCAGGGCTCTCTGGCACAGAGGAGCAGCAGCAGCACCTTTCAACCCACTCCTGCCCTGGCCTCACCTGGGACACAGAAGCCTCTGGAAATCAGCACCACCTGGCCCCTTCCCAGCTTGGAGCAGCTCCTGCTGGTGGGCACATCCTGCACTTCTACTGCTTCCAAACAGGAATCAAGGCACAGGGGGAGACGGACATACAGAGAAGCCCTGGGCTAGTGCAATAAATGGGCAAATGCATGGGGGAATGTGTTAGGAATAATTTCAGCTGTCATGCCAATCCTGCCTTCTCTCCTTTTCTCCCTTCACATTTCCTGTTCTTTTCCCTCTCACATTTCCACCCCTCCCCCCTCTCGAGTCTCACAGTTTTCCTCTCATGTTTGCCTCCCAAGTTTTACTCATCTTCCCCACCCTTTTCAGCTCCCTTTCCTCACGCTTTGCCTCTCACATTTCCCCAACTTCCCGCTTTTTCCTGCTTTTTTGTTCTCTCATGATTCTCACAGTTTTTCCCTCACTTATCCTGCCCTTTTCTCCCTTCATGCTTTTCTCCTTTCCTCAGTCATTTTTCTCCAGGTTTTCTCCTCATGTTTCTCACTTTTGTCCTTGTGTTTCCCAGCGTTTCCCTCTCCCATTTCTCCCACTTTTCCCCTCACATTTATCATTCTTTCCCCCTCATGTTGCTTCTACTTTTCCTCTAGCATTTTCTGCCCTTTTTTCACTCCTGTTTTCTGCCACTTTTCCCATCCAACTTCCCACCCTTTTTTCCCCCCTAATGTTTCCTGCCTTTTTCTGCCCTCTGGTTTCTCCCTCTTTTCCCCTCAGGATTCTCACAATGTTCCCCTCACATTTGCTGCCTGTTTCTCTCTCTCTGCCAGTAATTTTCTCACTCTCTTCCCCTCACATTTCCCTCCATTTTTTCCTCTATGTTTTTCAGCCTTCCCTGATCATGTTTCTTAGAATTTTCCCATCATATGTCCTGCCTTTTCCTCCTCTCACCTTCCTCTCCTACTTTCACTCACATCTTCACCATTTTCCCCTCCGTTTTCTCAGCCTTTCCCACACAGGTTTCCTACGCTTTTCTTCCCTCACACTTCCCTCCTTTTTCCTCTCCCATTTCTCACACTTGTCACCTCATGTTTTCTGCCTTTTTCCCCCTCACATTTCTTAACCCACTGCTTCCTGTCAGTGACTCTTCCTCTTCAGTAGTTGATGAGCTTCTTTTCTTCTTTCCTGCAATCCCCTCCTCCAAAGAATGGGTGCCAGAGCAGCGCTCCAAGAAGCCCCTGCCCGTGTGTCTGCTGAACAGAATGGCTGTGCTCGACTTGAACAATCTCGTGAAGAACAACCTAAACTGCAGTGGACTTTCAATTCCCTCTAGTCTTCATAGTGTTCTAAAGAAATAGGTACCCTGAGGGATACACGTCGCAGGTGCGCAGCCGCTGCACCATCCGCCTCAAGCAGATCCCATCTCCGTTTTCATCACCTCACAGTGACTGTGACTCCTGCCTGGACGAAACCACTTGTGATGCTGCTTGATGCTAATTGGAGTCCATGTGCACAAGGAGTGCTTTTAGCCCTCTTTCAAAAAAAAAAAAAAAAAAAAAAAAAAAAAAAAAAAAAAGTTTTTATTTTAAAACGTTCAATGCCTGGAGTTTCGTATTTTCCCCTATTTGAATTGCCTTGACATCAAAGTACTGCCAGTTGGCGTTCCAAACTGGCTGGTCTATGTTTGTGTGCACAGAGCAAAGGTGCCAGACCGTGTCCTTTTCCCGGGTGTCCGTTAATGTCCATTTCAACAGGCACTGAAGGGGGGCTCAGCCTGCCCCACACAGGATGGCAGCCAGAGGGCTGAGGCTGCGCCTCCTAGTGAGATCAGCCGCCCTGGCAGCCCAGCCCCAGCCGCCATCTTGTGTGTGGTTCTCCAGCCCTGGCCGCCATCTTGTGTGTGGCTCCCTCAGCCCTGGCCGCCATCTTTTGCACTGACCTAGTCCAGCTCTTAAGCGAATGTGTTGCTGTTTTGTCGGCAGTCAGGGTCCGCCCCAAAGACACCAACACCAGCAGGACAGGCTACAGGGAATGGCACGGGTTTGGCTCAAAGCAGCCAGCCCTGACTTGTCACTGTCCTTTATCCATGAACACGTGCCCATATGCAGCCACAGCAAATGTCCAACAGCAGCTCCATCAGCCACTTCCTCCCGCTGGCGTTGGCAGACACGCGGCAGCTGCAGCTCCTGCACTTCTGCCTCTTCCTGGGCATCTCCCTGGCTGCCCTCCTGGGCCACGGCCTCGTCACCAGCGCCGTAGCCTGCGGCCACCACCTGCACAGCCCCATGTTCTTCTTCCTGCTCAACCTGGCCCTCAGCGACCTGGGCTCCATCTGCACCACTGTCCCCAAAGCCATGCACAATTCCCTCTGGGACACCAGGACCATCTCCTACGCAGGATGTGCTGCACTGCGGAGGATTTCGGCGAGGGAAGAATGCAATCAATCAATATGATTGGTAAAGCATTGTTCAACTTTATTGCTCATAACATCCGTTCTTATACTTTTGCCCCAAGCATTCAGCATACTTGTCAAATTATAATTGGTTAGCATACACTACTCATCTATACTTGATTGGCTATATCAAGCGTGAGAAGTTTCCTCGTCTTGGCATGCTGAAAACTTTGTATACGTGCTTACTGCTACGCTCTATTAAGCACAAGTTCTTTTATCTTTGGCCTGTATCCGTGCTTACTGCTGTCCCAAGGACAGCTTATCTTAGCAGCGCGTAGGCTGCTAGCACTTGGTATCGGGCCATGAGGCCTCTAATGATCCGTGGCCTTGCTCTGCTAACCATTCTTCAACAATTCCCTCTTTTTTATTTTGTGCAGCAAACGCAGCGTGCCGAGTAGTTACTGTTTCTGCTATGCGATACATCATCTGTTGCAAGCAGCAAAAAAAGCAAGATACAAAAAGTACAAGCAGTATAATAACAATCACAATATTGATTACATGTTGCAGTAGGGAGGTTATCCAAGGCCCTAGCCCGAAAGATCTTAGCCAATCTGTTAAACCCAAGCCTGTGTCTTGCTGCAAATGACTAGTGAGTTCTTACAACTTAGCTATTTGGGTATGAATTGACATGGAGTGATCTCTCTGTACTACCTTGTCAAACTGCCAGAGCAGTTGTAGGTTTTCTCTTGCCCTTAAGTCTTCAATTAAGTGTACCCCCTCTAACCCTGGCTGTCCAGTATCGATGTCGCTCTTGCAGGGTCATTAGCAGGACGGATCCGTTTACTAGGTATCCATTGGGGCCCTGTGGGGGTAAGAACACAAACATAACCTCTACCCATGTACTGAACCTCTGCGGGACCTTCCCATACTCCAGTTTTGGGATCTCGGTACATGACTTTAAACAATGGCTTAGTTGCTTCCTCCTTTACTCCGCCTGAGTGGATGACCGCAGGGGGCTCCAGGTGGTCCCCCATTACACACAGATAGTTTAATACAAATAGTGTTTTTGATAGCATGGTCTGAGCATCCACCTCCTCCTTATATTTTAACAGATAATCCTTGAGTGTTTGGTGGGCTCGCTCCACAATCGCCTGACCTGTTGGTGAATGTGGGATACCTGTGATGTGTGTCACACCCCACTTCTGTAAGAACCTTTGGATCCTGCTGCTCACATATGCAGGGCCATTATCTGTCTTAATCTGTTCTGGCACCCCCATCACCGCAAAGCAAGTAGTTAGGTGTCGTACCACGTGGAGAGCTTTCTCTCCCGGCTGCGCTGAAGCCCAAATAAATTTACTGAAAGTATCAATTGTAACATGCACATATTTCAATCTACCAAAGGAGGATACGTGAGTTACATCCATTTGCCAGATGTGATTGGGTCCAAGGCCCCGTGGGTTTACTCCCATCCCTAGTCCAGGCCCATGCTGACTACAGAGAGGACAGGATCTGACAATACCACGGGCATCATTCAGAGATATGCGAAACTGTTTCTTTAGGCCTCGCGCATTCTGGTGAAAAGTCTCATGAGCAATACGTGCCTGCTGAAATCCGTCTTGTGGTACTGCAACAGAAACCAACTGATCAGCTATGGCATTACCCTGACCCAAACCTTCTGACCATTTGTGGCTTCGAATATGCAAAATCGCAAAAGGAGCTGAGCGCAGCCGAACAGCTTGCCTCAGCTGCCTCAAAAGTTCCCATAACCTGTCATTCTTTATATCCTTTATCAATGCATCCTCAATCCGCAGCACCACCCCTACTACGTATCATGAGTCTGTGACAATATTTACACCCTGATCAGGCCAATTCATAATGATCCAAAGGACAGCCCTTAATTCTAGCATCTGCAATGAGTCCTCAGTAGTCGAGTCCACGTGCCCTCCTCCATCCATCCAGATCAAGGCAGAGCGTTTGCTTTGTGATGTCAGGGCACGGTTGTCACGTGGTCGTGGTGACATCACAAGGTTGCCTTGGTGCACGGAAGGCCTCAGGGGTGTCAGAGCAGCTCTTGGCCTTGCTCAGTGCAGGAACTTGGTCCTGTGCTTGAGGCTTTTGTCAGGGGGCAGCTGCTGACTGACAGGAGACTTCTTTTAGCTAGCGTTAGAGCGCAGTCTGCAAACTTGCACAGCAGTTGCCACAATGATTGGGCAACTCGCCGCTGCAGTTTTCACTGTTTATGGAGTTGCCTATTCCTGCTATTTCCTAACTAACCTGGCAGGTAAGTAGAGGTTTTCCCTGAGTGTCACCTAACCTGGTTTTTGTGTCTTCCTGCTCTTTCTTAGTGACTGAGTTCATTTGGAAACAGAAAGGCCATCCAGATGCCGCTTGGGTAAAGCTCCTGTCAACATGTTCAGCTCCAAAGGGGGTGTGTGTAGCCACGGCCGTGCGGGCAGCATTTGCAAGGGAGCCTGCAGGGGTTGCGTTCCCTCTGTTGGAGAGTCTGTGGCAGCAGAGTTTGCCAATTCCTCCCTTGCTGGGTCAAGCAGGACAACTTTGAAAATGTAGACTGGGAGGCCTTGGAAGGTCTTCTAAAAATGCTCTGGTTGTCTCCAGTTTTCTCAAAGCATCTGCTTCATTTTCCCTTGCCCACTGCAGGTCACCTGAGCCGGGTATTCAGAGGTGCTGATCCCAAGGTGAGTAAGGAAAGAACATTTGATGTTCTTGGCGTTTAAGAATTGTGCAGCAAGCTGTGAGCTTGGCCTGTGGCAGTAGAGTGTAGAGGGCCAGCTGAGTAGGCTGCAAGAAAATCCATTTCCATGTCTACAGCAGCAAGAGCAAAGGCATCACTGCCTATTTCCTAATTTTCCATTTCAGAGCTTTAAAAGAACTAAAAGATAAGTTTTGCAGAGAGAATGTGCTTCCTGATAGTAGTCAGGGGGGAATATGTAATTTGGAGCAATTTGCAGTGTCCAGTTGAATCAGCCCATTAGAATTTAGTCTGAGGGACTTAGAATCCCCTTGCTCTGCAAGTTGATGATTTGTGCTTAGTAGAGCTGGTTCTAGAGCTGAAGAGAAAGAAGGTTCTAAATGATAGGTCATGGCCTGTGTCTAACGCTCTTGTCTGTCCACAGATCCCAGAACCAAGAGCAGACTCTCCTCTGGCTTCCTCTGCTCCTGGACGAGAAGGCGAAGAGGAGCCAAATGACCACAAGGCTCCAGCTGTGGTCACACCACAGCCGCAACTTTCCAAGACGGTAAGTGCCACTTCTGGAGGGTGCTGTCTTTAGTGCGAGGCAGAGCTGCAAGTTTCTGAGCAGCCAGCTCTTGCTGTTGGTGGCTGAGGATGCCGAGTGCTGCAGTCCTGCCAGACCTAGCCATTCCCCTCAGCCAGTGACAGCTGGAAAATGGGCTTTGAGCTGCCGTGTTTAGGCCCCAGCTTGCTGGGATTCTGATAGAGGCCAGCCTGGAGCAGGAAGGTTCCCTGTCTGCAGAGGAGGGAGCATGTCAAAGGCACTGTGCTCAGCCTTGGTGGATACGTAGGGGACGCTGTGGTCTGGGGACACCTGTCCCCCTCCACAGACTCGCCAAGTACCCACAGGCACAAAAAGTATTGATGTGACAACACAAGCTTTTTGGGGCGGTTTGTCCCCACGAGCTTCTTGGCTGTGCTTACCTGGGAGCATTTCAGAGACACACTGGGGACGTGGAGTTTCTGCTTCAAGTCAGGGATTTTGGTGCCTTGGTTGCCAGGTTGTTCTTTTGGTAAAACGGAAGCAGAGGTGGGCAGGGAAGCAGAAAGAAGTGGCTGAATTAATGTGAATTGTGGGCAGAAAGGTGAAAAAGCTGAGCTTGACAGCAGCTCCCAGTCACTGGCTGACAGCACCTTCCTAAGGGCTTGCATTTAAAATGGGATCTGGGGCTAATCTCTGCCAGCCACTTTTCTGACACAAACTCTTTTGTTGTCTCAGATCTCCACAGGCTCTTCTATTGAAGCTGCAGCAGCAGGAGCAGCAGTGTCACCTGAAGGGGCCTGGCCTGCCCCAGCTGAGCAGTGGAGCCTGGGCAGTTCCTTCATCTCCAGCACTGACAAAGCTGCTGCTCAGCAACAGGAGATGGAGTATGAGGAGGATGACTTCCTGGGGTTCATGAGTACGTCTTGTGTCTTTCTTCTCTGAGGGACAGTGTATTGTGAGCATGTGTCAGCATAGCTGGACCCATTGATCCTCCTCATCTCAGTGCCCTTTGTGATTGTACAGCACAAGTCATTGAAGCTGCTTCTTGCCCAGAGCAGCTGCCCGTCCTGTGCCCTCAGATAAGACCTGGTGGGGCTGAGAAGAGAGCCCAGCTGACTCTCTGCCTCCCATCACCTGTTGGCACAAAAGGGCACTGACGTGCACCTGGGTGTGTCTGCTCTCCAAGCCAATCCTGCTGTGTCCTCAGTGGGGGCACCGGCTTGGAAGGGGCTGGGTGTGGCCGTGCCTTCTTGCCATTGCTTGTCAGTGCTGGTGCCTGGGCTTTGGCAGCTTTGTGGCGGTGGCTGCCCTGGCCCTGAGGGCTGGTGTGAGCGCCGAGGCTGGAGCCTTCCTTAGCTGGGAGAGTGCCGCTGCCGGCCGGCCGCTGCAGCGCGGAGCTGCCCCGAGGCAGCAGCCCCTGCTCTGGGCCGGCTCCTGCACGGCCTGGGCTGGGCTCACAGAGGGTCAGCATCTCCTCTGGGCAGCTGTCCGTGTCCCGCCGGCACCTGAGGAGCACTGCTGTCCTTGCTGCCCTTGCCCGCTGCGGGAAGGTGGGCACGTGTGCGGGGCTGAGAGGGCGAGTGCAATGGCAGGGACTGATCCCTGCTGTCAGGGGGAGGAGAAGCAGTGTGGTTCTTCACGTGGGCCACGGGCAAGGGCGTCTTCCAGCTCAGCCTGCTCATCAAGGGTGAGGGTCCTCCTGCTGAAGGCCCCTTGGGGTTGGTTAGAGCATGAGCTGCTTGGGTTTACAAAGGGAAAGGCATTCCTTTGGGAAACTGCTGCAAGGTGGGGAAGATGCCCTCCTCTCCTGGGAATGCATCTCCCTGTGCTTTGTTTTCTGCCAAGGCATCTCTTCAAAGGACTGTAGAAAATCATTCTCTGTGCTGACCTGCTTGTACTGCAGAGCTGCCTGTCTTGTTGCAATTGTTGTTGTTGTTGTTGTTGTTACCCAGCTGGCCACAAAGGACTCAGAAGGCCAGACTGTAGAGCCCCAGCAGGGCTGCCTTTTGTATCTCTTGGATGGTGGGATGTCTGCTTTCAAGTGAGCATTTTGCATTTTGTTTCCCTCAGGGCAAATGGTGAGCACAGAAAATCCCCGGAGGAAATACACCGAAAAGGAAATTGTTGGCAGAGGGTGAGTCCAACCACAGTTGCTTCTACACAGTCATGGGGCAGCTGATTTGCTGCTGGAATATCTGTCAAGTGTGAAGTCAGGCAAGCTGCAAACATATTCAGACACGCGGGTTAGTCTGCCCCATCTCTCAGTAGCGGCCAGAATTTGGAAGTGTGGTCAGAAGGCATTATCAAAGACACTTCTATTTCATTGCCAGAAACAGCAACCTACCCCCTATCATAGCAGTCAGATAACACTTCTCAGGAGCATTTCTTCCCAAGAGTTTGCTGAAGGAAATAGTCTGTGGTGAGGATAAAAACCGCCCAGTTTAGAAACTGAAATCCACGATGAAAGAATCACCTGGCCTTTGGAGCTGAGGCACTAAACCCCAATGCTTCAGAAACAGGCCCATTGCCCATGCACTGGAGAGGAACATGCATCATCTGCCTTCTGGCAGTGCCCTCCTGCATGCTGCAGGTTGGAGGCATTTCCAGCAGACATCTCCTGTCTGGGCTGGCTTTCACTCCAAGGTCTAAATGGCTTCTCCTTTCTTTGCTGCTGTTTTGTTTCTAGGGCTTTTGGAGAGGTTTGCAGAGCGATCGACACTGCCACGGGCGGAGAGGTAAATGTCAAGAGCCCCTGCAGATTCTGCTGCTCTCCAGGGCTTTCCTGTCTCGTGTCAGCTGCGGCTGCAGCTGTGGCTAGAGCTGTGCTGCAAAGGCACAAGAAGCACAGACTGGTGCCAGCCTGCCAACTGCATTTGGGGCAGTCTTTGTCCTGCTCAGCTGCCAGAAGGAAGGCAAGGAGGACAGCGGTTCCTTTCAGAGAAGGATGCTCTCCCTGGCTCTCAATTGCTCCAACAAAGGAGCATCTCACTGCTCTCTGGGGCTACGGCTTCAGAGTCCTGAATTCTCATTTCTGGCTGCCAGCAAATACATCTGAATGTTCCTGGCAGTTCCTTAGCCACATGCAGTGCTGCACTTGGGAACTGCACGTAGGGAGAGATCTGCAAGGTGTCCCTAAAAGCCCCAAGCCCTGCCTATAGCCCGAGATGTATCCACAGAGTACCAAGTCACGCATTACTTCTTCTCAAGTACAGACAGACAGAGAGTGTGCTCAGAGCTTTGGGGGGGTGAGAGTTGACACACCATTGCTAACAAGTGGACAAGGCAAAATGTGGTCAGTGGCCACGTGTCCTGGATCTGGCCCCCAAAGGAGCAGAGGAATGGGCTGTAGGAATGTCACTTCCTAATTACTCCTTTGTCTAATTACAAGGCACTTTGGCACGGCTTGGCGGTGTCATTGCAAAATCTCTCTCCCCATGTGTGTTTTGGTCTCATTCCTCCAACTTCTAAAGTTACTGATTTTCAATGTCATTCTAGGTGGCTATCAAGAAAATCTATCTTCGGGGACCGAGCGAGATGGAGGATATTGTTACTGAAATCACGATCATGAAGAGGAATATGAGTCCCCATCTTGTCCATTATTTAGACGGGTGAGTGGTCATGGTCTCATCCCATGAAGGTTTGTTTACATAGTAAAAGTATGCAAGGTTAAAACCCCACTTTGGACACTAGCAGAAAAGAAAGCTGTTAATTATTGCTTCATTATTATTTCTCTACTCATCTCCAATGGATGGGAAGAGAGTGCAGTTTATCTCCGTGAGTCATCCCTGGCTTTCCAACACATAGTTGAAAAATTGTTCAAAAACCTGCATCAACTCTACCATAAGAAGTCAGTACCCTGTAAGTTGGCTGCCTCCATGTTGTCTCAGGATGGATTTTTTAAGGTTTCTTCAATGCTGATGAAGCATGCTAGGGAGGATTTCCCTTGGATTGTTGCCCCTCTTTTCCAGGGCTGGCCATGCCAGGAACACTAGGTGCTTCTTTCCAGAAATACCACGCGGGACAGGTTTTTCATCTTGGCGTATACTAAACTGCACTTTTTGATTGCTGGCCATCAGAGACATCTCCTTTTGACAGATGTGCTGTTCTCCTTGAGACTGCACAGACTGCAAACAACCCACAGCCCGGAGGGAATGTCTTTAATTCTTTTAATTCTGTCCTTGTCACAAAGCAACCCAGAAACAAGAATCAAGCAAAGGAGCCAACGAATGCATGTTCATCTGCATGGCCTTGTTCCCTTCTTTCAGCTACCTTGTGCATGAAGAACTGTGGCTGGTGATGGAGTACATGGATGGAGGCAGTCTTTACGACACAATCCAAAAGACTCGCCTGACAGAAGACGAGATTGCCATCATCAGTCGGGAGGTCAGTCGGGGATCCCAGCTGTGCTTCCCAGAGCTTGGGCAGGATTGTCTGGGAAAGGGGCTCAGAACAGGAGCGATACCATGAGCCAGGCTTTGTTTCTGTGTGGCTGATATGCTCTGGGCAAGCAAGAGCCTCTCAAATGAACTGCCTGCCAGTGCCCCTGCACTCACTGGACTCTGTTCTTGTCCTCTTGTCTCCTGCTGTTGCATTTTCACTCTGGCTCTTGTATTTGCTCTTCTCCATCTTGCCTCTCTAAACTTTGGTCTGTTGGCACTGCATTCCTTGCCTGTAAAAGCAAAGGTGGTGATGGTGGGAGCATTTGAAAGGAACAGCAAAGAAGAAAGAGAGACTCATTTCTCTGAGTCCTCAGCTGGAAAGGTTAGCAGTGCAGCCAGAGTGCTGTGTGCTTCTGAGCACATCCACTGCAGCAGCAGTCATCCTGGCTGGTTTGCAGGGCAGAGTCTACACCAGCAGTTGCTGTTGCTCTTTGGCAAGCTGACATGCCTTTCTTTAGAAAGGTGCTGCTCTGCCTGTGTTGGAGCAGCGAGCTCTTCCCCTCAGTGGCACTGTGTTCTGCCATTACTCCTCATTCCCCTGGAGAGGGAATCTTGGAGAGCTCTTTCCTTTCTTGTGTGATGAAATCACATCACTGATATTTGCCCTCCTGTTTCTGGTTTCTCTCTCAGTGCCTGCAAGGACTGCATTTTCTCCACGCCAACCACGTGATGCACAGAGATTTGAAAAGCCTCAACATCCTTCTCAAAACGGATGGCTCTGTCAAGCTGGGTCAGTATATTCTTGGGCAGGTGCAGCGTTCCAGGGATATGTGGGCTGTGGGGCTGCTTTTGAGTGAGTGCCAGCCCCCCCCAAATGGCGCTGGTGGCAGTGCAGGGAGCCTGTTGTGAGCTGACCACGCGGTGGCAACGTGCACAGACCTATGGCAAGGCTCGAGCAGTCCACAGTGGCATTGCTCTGTGCGTGTCCCTTCCAGAGGGAGGGAGCTACATGTCTAAAGTTTGAAAAGCCCCTGCTGGAGGCAGTGTAAAAAATGTGGGGATTTCTGAAGCAGCCAGCACCATATTTCCTTGGCTAAAGTCCTGAGGAAACAGAGCAGGGACAGTTGTCCAGGAGATTCAAGAGCACATTCTCAAACTTCTACCGGGAAATTCTTTTGCGTGCTTTCCTAATTGCACAGGATTCAAATAAAAACGGTCTTTTGCTCTCTCCCCAGCTGATTTTGGCCTCTCTGCTCAACTCACCCCTGAGCAGAGTAGACGGAGATCGGTGGTCGGGACTCTTCAGTGGATGGCACCTGAAGTGAACGGTGAACCCTATGGGCCCAAAGTGGACATATGGTCTTTGGGAATCGTGGTCATTGAAATGGTGGAAGGAGAAGCTCCTGACTGGGAGGAAAATTCTGCCATGGTAAGGTGTAAATACTCTCTGATCCCGCTGTCTTTCTCCCCCATCCCACTTTGTGTGTGCCAGTGGACAAAATGCCATTGCCATCCGCTGGAACTACTTCCACCACAGTCCCTTTCTGAAAATGTCCCGGCAGCACATCAGCATCTGCTGGGGTTTTGGTTGCATCCGTGGGGGAACTCAAGCCTTAGCCCAGGCAAACAATCTCCCTTCTCAGGCAACACTGGGCTTTGGCTTAGAAGTCGTTCCAGCTCTTTTGGCTTTGTAGACAGCCCTAATAGCAGCAAACAAGCATCTTAGAAGTGGTGTTATCTTTCCTGAAATGAAGGAAAGTAACCCAAACCCGAGGATGTTTATAAAACAGTGGTTTGGAGAGAAGAAGTGCACCCCCATTCTTCTCACAAGGAAATTTGCCTGAAACCTTAACAAGAGGGTGTGAAGGCCACAGAGTCTCTTGTGCTTCTTGTGCGGTGCTGCTGAAACACTCAGTGACCGTCTTTCTTTCCTAACCCAAGCCGTCACCTCCATGTCACTAAGATGAAGCCTGGCCATGTGGAGAGCCGGCCAAACCCACCCCTTTGTTTCCAGGCACTTTCTAGGATGGCCATGCCATTAATGCATTGACTTGAGTGTCCAAATGAGCAGAGGGCTACCACATGGATGGCGTTTCTCCCTCTTCTGCTTTGACCACCAAAATTTTCCTTTTGCTGCCTAAGGGAAGCTGAAATTTGCAGTCTGATGAGAGACGGAGCTGCAGGTGTTTCCTGTGTGCCCAAAGAGGCATTTTCGTCCCAAGACATTTGTGCATGCATCTTCATGTGTCTGTGTGGAAGATGAGATTCCAAATGTTTGTTTCCTTACCTGAGGAATAACTGAGGGATTTCCTTTCTTTGCTTGCAATTCCCATTGTTTTCAAGAACCAAGGAAAAAGCTTGATGACTTTGGTTTGATGGCAGCTGTGCTTAAGGGACCAACAAGAGCTGCAGAGATGCTTTTCATGTAATTATCTTTGGAAATAGTAGAGTGAGTTAGTAGAGCAAAGTCCCTCTTCCAAATAGCCTGTCAAGCTGCTCAGGTGAACCCTCAGAGAAGGAAACCTGCTTTTGCTGCTATTGTTTCCACTAACAAGGCCAGTCAATGAAATCAACTGCCAAGGCAAGAGCTGCTGGATGCTGGGAAAGCTGTGGCTGCATCGGGCTTTGGGTGTTTTGTTGGTCAGGAAAGTCATCTCTGCCTCTGTGCCACGGCAGAAAGTGCCACTGCAGAGTGCACCTGAAACAATGGGATCTGGGAGAGCAGTTCCAGACGTGAAAGAAGCGGGTGAGAAACTCGTGTTTCCTTTCTCTTCAGGCTCAACTCCTGAAAGCCACCAAAGGGATCCCAAAGCTGCAGCAGCCCAAGCTCCGCTCCCCTTTGCTGTGTGACTTCCTGAGCTGCTGCCTGCAGAGAGACGAGGCGCGGCGCTGGTCTGCCAAGGAGCTGCTGCAGGTAAAATGCCAAGGGGCTGCAGGGGAAACAGTGTCCCAGGGACGGGCTCCTCCTGCACTGAAGTGCAAGGCATCAGGGGAGCCTCCTCCTCCTCACCTCCACTCTTGGTGCTGTTCAAATGAGAACAGTCAGGAATCCTAGACTGGGCTGGGCTGGCAAGGGCCTGTAAGGGTCATCTGCTCCAAGTGCCCTGCAATATGACCAGGGACCTCTTTCAAGAGATCAGGATGCTCAGACCGGAGATATTTCCAGGCCTGGGGCACATAGCAGCTCTTGCAGCAAGCTGTGCCAATGTGGCCCCACTGTTGCTCCTTAGACGTACTCTGATTCAATCTCCTTTTCCTTTGAAAAATATTGCCCTGCCTTTGAGGCTCTTAGCTTGCAAAGTAATGGTTCATTCTTGTTTTTTTTTTTTTTTCTTTCTGCAGCATCCATTTGTAACATCAGCCAAGCCTGTGTCCAGCCTGGTGCCACTGATCACTTCAGTGAAAGAGTGGAAGGAGGAGACAGGAATCAGACAACTGTTTTCTCCAACACCAGTATAGAGAAGGATTGTAGAATAGGACTGCAGAGTAGGATTGCAGCTAGGACAGTGGAGTAGGATAGTAGCATAGGATTGGAAATAAAGTTTGTGAAACCTCAACTCCTTTCAAAGATTCCCCTCCTTCTGAGCCTCTGAGAAAGCTCAACATTTTCTTCTGAAGTGTCAGTTTTTTCTTAGAGGTGGAGAGTGACATTGATGGCTTCTTTGGTACAGTTGGAAAGTGGGGAAGGCTCTCCCGAGGGGAAGCGTGGCCGTGCTGGGCACAGCACAGACCGGTGGCATCGGCCGTCCGGAGCGTGCACAGGAGCAGAGAAAGGCAAACCACAGGCGAGGGCTGCAGGCCTGGCTGAGGATTGCCACCCTTGTGCCAGCTGCCCTCTAACTCCTGGCCAAGGTGAGCAGTGTGTGCAGCGCTCTGGGCACAGGGGAGGGAGCCGGGCTGCTCCGCAGGCTCCGGCACAGGGCAGCCTCCTTCAGGCACGGCGCTTCTGCCGGGGGAAGCGAGGCCAGCGGCAGGCAGGGACAGCTTGTCAGCTCACATCTGCAGGAGCCGGGGCCTCACACGGCTCTGGGAGGAAGCGCCTGCAGTGCTGGAGTTGTGCACTGAGCCAGAGCAAAAGAGTGAAATGCAGAGTGTTCTGCAGAAATATTCCGGGGCGCCAGGCCAGCCTGCTTTGAGCTCTCTGGCACACAGCAAGCACTGTGCAATGCAGCCCTGAGCTGCTGGGAGATAGAGAGGTGTTAGAGAGGAGCCAACTGTCAGATGAAATTTAATGGGGTGACAACGTCATCAAAGCCAAAGAGAACTGTTTTTTAGGATGGATTCACCTGAGCTGGGTGTCTATCTCCCTCTCCCAAGAGCCAAACACACACACAACACACACACAGAAAATGCTGCTTTTTATTGCCTTTCCCAGCCCAGGGCGAACCGTGTCCCCTTTCCCTTTGGCCGGGAAATAGGAAACTTGTATTCTGTCCCCACCGCCTCCTTTTCTGTCCCCTCCCCTCTTCTCCTACTTCCCTTTTGGTTTGGTCTTCATGCTGGCCCCTCTCCCAGCTCACAGCAACACCCAACAAATCAACTAGAACAAACCCAAACCCTAAATAACAACCCCAAGAACCAACAGCTTTCGTTCTTTCTTCTCATAACCCTGCAGCTGCAGCAAAATATTACCTCCTATCTCACAGAGGGAATCGGGCAGGAGCCTGTGGCTCGTGCTTGAGCAGTGAACTGATTTGGAAGGGAGCAGAAAGGTTTCAGCAGGCAGTTTGTGTTTTTCTTCTGAATTGCTGAAGGAAAGACACAATGTGGCTTCAGTCAGCAAAAACATTTTCAAGGTGAATTAAAGAAATGCTTGTGAGCAATGCCCAGAGAAGGCAGGTTTTGAGAAAATATTGAACTGTAACAAATTGTGAATTCCCTTTGCATTAACAGACTGTTGAGCCCTCTATTCCTCCAGAGCAGTGATTGATGTGTGCAAGTGACTACCTTAGCCTTGAGAATAGTCTTCCCAAGAATGTAGCTGGAATGCATTCAAGGGGAAAAGAGTGGTTGTAGGAGGCTCTTGAGCATCAGAGGAGAATTGCAGCAATGGGATGTTCCCCAAATGACCACCCGAGACTCTCAAGAGAGCCCTACTCTCCTGTCAGTAACTTCTGAGAAGTGATTTAAATATGTCAACTAATTTGAGGGAATGTTTAGCCTGTGAGTTTCAGCAAAGTAATGAGTAGGTCTTGTTTCCATGGTTACAAATGAGTAGGTGGGATTTCTGGCTGAGCATGTGTTAGGAAAGTGATTCCCCACGCACCCAGCACTGAAATAAAGTCATCTATTGACAGGTGAAAATGAAACCTTTTCCAGCTGTTCCCCTCGGGTTTGCCTTTCTGGGGGCCAAAGCTCTGTGCTGCAGGTGGCCCGGGTGTGTGCAGAGCAAGGCAGCCTCCACAAAGCCCTTGGTTTCCCCACAAGTCATCATGATTTGTTGCCAGGTGTGCCCAGCTGTGGCAGGAGAAAGAGCCCGCAGTGCAGTGGGCGCCGTGCCCTGCCCGGCCAGGGCTCTCTGGCACAGAGGAGCAGCAGCAGCACCTTTCAACCCACTCCTGCCCTGGCCTCACCTGGGACACAGAAGCCTCTGGAAATCAGCACCACCTGGCCCCTTCCCAGCTTGGAGCAGCTCCTGCTGGTGGGCACATCCTGCACTTCTACTGCTTCCAAACAGGAATCAAGGCACAGGGGGAGACGGACATACAGAGAAGCCCTGGGCTAGTGCAATAAATGGGCAAATGCATGGGGGAATGTGTTAGGAATCATTTCAGCTGTCATGCCAATCCTGCCTTCTCTCCTTTTCTCCCTTCACATTTCCTGTTCTTTTCCCTCTCACATTTCCACCCCTTCCCCCTCTCGAGTCTCACAGTTTTCCTCTCATGTTTGCCTCCCAAGTTTTACTCATTTTCCCCACCCTTTTCAGCTCCCTTTCCTCACGCTTTGCCTCTCACATTTCCCCAACTTCCCGCTTTTTCCTGCTTTTTTGTTCTCCCACGATTCTCACAATTTTCCCCTCACTTATCCTGCCCTTTTCTCCCCTCATGCTTTTCTCCTTTCCTCAGTCATTTTTCTCCAAGTTGTCTCCTCATGTTTCTCACTTTTGCCCTCATGTTTCCCAGGCTTTCCCTCTTACATTTCTCCCACTTTCCCCCTCACGTTTATCATTCTTTCCCCCTCATGTTGCTTCTACTTTTCCTCTAGCATTTTCTGCCCTTTTTTCACTCCTGTTTTCTGCCACTTTTCCCATCCAACTTCCCACCCTTTTTTTCCCCCCTAATGTTTTCTGCCTTTTTCTGCCCTCTGGTTTCTCCCTCTTTTCCCCTCAGGATTCTCACAATGTTCCCCTCACATTTGCTGCCTGTTTCTCTCTCTCTGCCAGTAATTTTCTCACTCTCTTCCCCTCACATTTCCCTCCATTTTTTCCTCTATGTTTTTCAGCCTTCCCTGATCATGTTTCTTAGAATTTTCCCATCATATGTCCTGCCTTTTCCTCCTCTCACCTTCCTCTCCTACTTTCACTCACATCTTCACCATTTTCCCCTCCGTTTTCTCAGCCTTTCCCACTCAGGTTTCCTACCCTTTTCTTCCCTCACACTTCCCTCCTTTTTCCACTCCCATTTCTCACACTTGTCACCTCATGTTTTCTGCCTTTTTCCCCCTCACATTTCTTAACTCACTGCTTCCTGTCAGTGACTCTTCCTCTTCAGTAGCTGATGAGCTTCTTTTCTTCTTTCCTGCAATCCCCTCCTCCAAAGAATGGGTGCCAGAGCAGCGCTCCAAGAAGCCCCTGCCCGTGTGTCTGCTGAACAGAATGGCTGTGCTCGACTTGAACAATCTCGTGAAGAACAACCTAAACTGCAGTGGACTTTCAATTCCCTCTAGTCTTCATAGTGTTCTAAAGAAATAGGTACCCTGAGGGATACACGTCGCAGGTGCGCAGCCGCTGCACCATCCGCCTCAAGCAGATCCCATCTCCGTTTTCATCACCTCACAGTGACTGTGACTCCTGCCTGGACGAAACCACTTGTGATGCTGCTTGATGCTAATTGAAGTCCACGTGGACATTCCCAGCACTTTTTCCTGCACTTTCTGCCCACCAAGCAGAAATGGAGCTTTTTAGAAGCTTCTTACAGTGACACCTGAAAGAGCAGTGCTGCCGTCAGCACGTTCCCAGCCTTTCTTCCCTGGGAATATTTCTTTCCCAGAGCCAGCCTCACACCCTGTGTGCCCCGTAGGAAAAGTGCTTTCCCTACAAAGCTGAAGAGATTTTCAGGGAGTCCCACCCAGCAGAAAATGCCTGAGAGGGGCTGTGGATGGTGTCCAGCAGCTCCTCGTGGCCCAGCAACCTTCCCAAACACCGAGCGCTTCCAGGAAACGGGAAAGAAACACACATCCCATGGGCCTGGGAAGAGGGCCTGGCTGAATCTCTGCTCCTCACACACATCTTCAGGGGAAGGAGGAAAAATAAACGGGCTCCAAACAGGATAAATGGCTCCCTGCGGGGCTTGGCTGGGGGTTTATCCTACAGCCACAGCATCCCAGTCCCAATGGATGCAGGGCCTGGCTCAATCCCAGTTTGGGGCTGGAAGAAAAGCACCAACAATCAGCTTTGCTGAGGCAGAAGCCTGTGGTGGAGCTGTGAGAAAACCTTTGTGCTGTTGCAATGTTTTCCTCATTGCTTTTGTGCGCTCTGCAAACAGATTTGGCAAGCAGGCATTGTTACCCTGGGATCCTTCTCCAGGATTTATTGGGGGTGTTTAATACCTGCCACAACCACCCTGCATTTCCCTGAGCTGGCACTAAATGCTGGCCCTGAAGTGACAATTTATGGTTGGGTCTGTTGTCTCAGGATAAACCACAAAGCCAATAGTGGTTGTAAAAGTGCCACTCCCAAAGCGTCCCACTCCCAAAGAGTCCCGTTCCCAAACTGTCCCAAACTGTCCCATTCCCAGTGTCCCATTCCCAAAATTTCCCATTCCCAAAGAGTCCCATTCCCACAGTGTCCAATTCCCAAAGTGTCTCACTCCCAAAATGTCCCAATGTGTCCCATTCCCAGTGTCCCCTTCCCAGTGTCCCACTCCCAGGGCCTGGGGAAGCTCCTGCTGGTCGTTCCCATCACCTCCCAGCTGAGGGACAAGGAAGAAAACCCAGGGATAAAATGTCTGCAACTCCTGTTCTGATAACAGCTGGGAAGGTGCTTTAGCCCCCAGGCACTGCTGCCTCCAATCCAGGTTATCTTTGGGTTGGAATCATGGAATTTGGGATGGAAGGACCTTCAAGCCCCACCCTGCCACGGGCAGGGACACCTCCCACTGTCCCAGGGGCTCCAACCTGGCCTTGGACACTCCCAGGGATCCAGGGGCAGCCACAGCTGCTCTGGGAATTCCAGCCCAGCCCTCCCCACCCTCCCAGGGAGGAATTCCTTCCCAAGATCCCATCTAAATCTCTCCTCCTGTAGTTTAAAGCCATTCCCCCTTGTCCTGGTGCTCCAGGTCCTTGTCCAAGGTCCCTCTGCAGCTCTTTCAGGCTCCCTTGTGGTCTTGGAAGGCCCCAATGAAATCTCCCCAGGTCTTTCTCTTCTCCAGGCTGGACAGCCCCAACCCCCAGTCTGAGCAAAGTCTCCTGCCGCCAGCTGCAGAAAAACGCAAAAATATCCAACAACTTCTCCAATTCTGCATTTGTAGGTAATGAAACAGATTGATGAGGGAAAACCCAAATTGCTTTATCAGCAAGGCTGAGCTGAACCAGCCCCTCCTAAACTCCTGCCCCTTCCTTGCTTTGGAAACACAGCAAATGGAAAGATGGAAACAGATGGAAACACAGCAAAAACAAAAAAAGGAAGGATTAATTTGGTTTGATTTTTGGTATTGACCTTCTACCCCCTCACATTTCTTTTAGCACACTGTCACGATCCGCTCACACAAGCGGGGTTCGTGATGGTTCATTTTAGGGATCTCAGAGCGCAAAAGACACAGCGGGGGACAAACTCAGTTTACTCAATCACAAATGCACCTTTATTTAGTGCCAACAAATGCGATAGTGGGGAGAGAAAAGAGAATAGTAAGAAAGACAGAAAAAGAGGGGAAGGGGATTATAGCTACCAACATGGAGGGTCGAGTCCTCGAGGCTTTTGAAGATGCCTATAGACGCGATCTTCTCCAGTGGGATGATCACAAAAGTGAGTGGGGGTCTCCAGGGTTTTTATAGTCCTCTCCGAAGCGACAGGCAGTTGGCCAAACAGGTGGGGGAAATCATTGCAGTGTGTTCATTTAGAGAACTCAGAACAAGTCGGTCGTCAGCAGGTACAGTGTCAACCAGTACAGTGTCAGCAGGCGCGGTCACTTCACCGTGACTTGCCCATTGTTTCTGCTCAGGTTCTGATGTTCCCATATGGGTGCTGGGTTTTTCCATCGAACACACCTGCAGGCAGCACTTGGCCAACATCCCACCTCAGCCAGACCAGAACTCCTGTATTGAGATTTTAAAGTCCCTTTTAGGGGTTTCAGTCTCTGTCCTTGACGATGGTCGTGAGGCAGATGAGGGATCTTCAGGCCGTCTCTTACACACACATCCCATTTCTGTTGCCTTCTCCGGCTCACTGAAACCTTCTGTGACTGCAGTGATGGCCCCTCCTGAGCCAGGCTTCTCTTGCCCTGGGGCAGAATTGTTTTCTGTTCCCTTCATGATGAGCAATGAGATCATTGCTGCCAAAAAAACCTGGGTGAATTCAGCCCAGGTGCTGTGACTCTTCCCCTGGGACTGCCAGGCATTTCCTCTCGCTGCCACATGAAATATTAACATCCCTCCCCTCCCTTTTCAGAGTCTTGTGAAGAAATGGCAATTTATCCCTAAATCAAATTTACTCTGCTGCCCCTCAAACCCTGCAACCACCACAACAAACATGGAAAGCTGATCATTAGACTTCAGAAGGCTGGGAAAAGGAATTGATTACAAAGAAATCTCTGACCTTTGGAGCTGTTCAGATCAGTGTAACTCCCCCAGCAGCACCTTCTGAATGCACCAGGAAGGTGGATCTCAGATGTCTCCTTGTGCCACTGGAATACAGGAGTTTTCCAGGTTGATAACAATTCCCTCAGGGAAGAGACTTGTGGATCCCGAGGCTGGAGCAGAGCCAGAGGATTTGCCAGGGGAAGGAAAAGGGCTCAGTGGTGATGGGAGCGTTTCCCATGATTGTGCTGTAAATACCCTCAGCACTCACTCCCCTCCCATTGTTCTCCTCTGGAATCAAGGGCAGGCAGGATCAGGGGAAGAAAGGAAAGTAAAATGTCAATACAGGTTGGAGCTTTCTGCAGGGAAACTCTGCAATGGCTAACACACACAAAAAGGGGAAGTTCTCCCTTAAGTACTCAAATTAAAAATCCTTCCAGAGGGAAAGGTGGGTGATATCAGGGATTCAGGCACAACATCACTTCAATCATGGGTCACACTATATATATATAGATGTATTTATTTATAATTTATGTAGATGTGGCACTGTGGTGTTGGTAAACACATCACCAATCTAAAGAGATCTATGCTTAATAAATAATTATAGCAGCAGGCTCTTAACTGGCAGCAATTTATTTCATCTGGGATAATTTCATTCATTTCATCCATACAAATAATTCAGCATATTCTAGAACCTGGAAGAATAAAATTCCACAATTCTGAAGGGATTTTTGTTTTGGAAAAAAAACCAAATTACCTAACCCATCCTGGACATGGTTTTATATCCTAAGCCAAACCCAAATATTATAACCCAAATCCCTCCCTGGGAGGGTGATGAGGGCTGGGATGGAATTCCCAGAGAAGCTGTGGCTGCCCCTGGATTCCTGGAAGTGTCCCAGGCCAGGCTGGAGCAGCCTGGGACAGTGGGAGGTGTCCCTGCCCATGGCAGGGCTTAGGAATGAGAGATTTAAGGTCCCTTCCAACCCATCCAGCATGGAATTCCATGGTTCTGTGAACATTTGAAGGTACCGAATCCTCATTTGCCTCCACCCACCATGCCACTGACGCCACATAGAGCAAATAGACTGCCCTCATCACACAGCGAGCCCGTATTAAAAACCCGAATCGCCCATAAATTTTAAAAATAATTACAAACTGACCAGAAAAAAGAAACAACTTTAGTCTCACAGACAAAGAAAAGCAAGAACAAGTGACACAAGCAAAAAAAGCTCCTTCGTACAACCAACTGCCGGTAAAAAAAACACGCTACGCCCTTTTCACTGACGGTTCCCGTCGCATTGTAAAAATGAACCGCAAGTAGAAAGCAGCCGTATAAAACCCCACACAACAAGTTGCAAAAGCCACTGAAAGGGAAAAAAAAAATCGTGTCAGCTTGCTAAACTCAAAGCTGTCCAATTAACCCTTGACATTGCTAAAAACAAAGAGTAGCCAAAGCTCTACCGCTACACTAATTCGTAAGTAGCAGCCAATGCTCCGTAGAGTTGGCTAAAAAAGTAGAAAAAGGCCAACAAGCAACGTAAAAAAAACCAATCTAGGCTGCTGATGAACAAAAAACCATTGCCACTCGCGTAAAAAAATTACCTGTAAAAATCTGCCACGTAAATCCCCATGTTCCCAAGAATCGAGCTAATAAAAACCACCAAAATAATAAGCAAGTCAATCAAGCTGCCAAAATAAAAGTATCAAAATTTAAATTAGCAAGACAGAAAAAAGTTGTTCCTAGCTCAATAAGCCCATAATGTCTCGAATCATCCAAGCAAAAATGCCACCTCTAAGTGAGCCCAAAACCAAGAAGTAAATTTAACCATAGACAGCATTTCTCAAGTTATCCATAACTATAAAACACGTGCTGCAATCAAGCAAGCCAAGCAAGTAAAGCCCTTATGGTATAGTAAGCAGTAGTCCAAATATAAATATAAAAAACCCTAACAAATTAACTACATCAGCCTTCTCCAAACCCGCCAGGGCAGGTGCTATGTACTAACCACAGGAAAAGTCATCACTAAATAGTTAAAAACCTACCCTGTGCCTCATGCTACTGTCCAAAACACCATCCTGAGCCTAAAAAAACAAGTCCTGTGAAAACACAGCACCCCTGAAAAAATCAAATCAAACAATAAAACCCATTTCAAAAATTGTCTTATAAGCACCTAAGCTAAAAAACATAGCATTAAGTAAGTATGCCATATTCCTTATCATGCACCAGCGGTCGAAAAAATTAAACAGTGCAATAACCTGCTTAAAGCTACCTTAAAAGCACTAAGTAAAAAAACTTTCAAAAACTAAAGTATTAATTTAGCAAAAGCCACATAGCTAGTAAACACTCAAAGTTCCACCAACCGAGCAAATCCTGCCCAATCTAAGCCCGTGCAAACAACAACAAAAAATAAAGTTCCAATAGTACACATGAAAAGTATACTGAGAAAACCTGTTTAAATTAATCCTGCCTCCAGCAAAAACAATCCCATCCGTGAAATTGTCTTTGCTCAGAAACCAAGTTGCACCTGGCAAATAATGCAAAAAAATAATAAAAAAACCCCAATGCATACCTCAAAAAAACCTTGTCTTAAAGTAAACTACCCATGACAATGTGACTGTATCCATATTTGCATGTATATATATATAAATATATATATATATTTTAACAGTTTAAACTCAATATAATATGTTAGTATAAAAAAAAATTCAAAGTAGATAATGTTGGGAGTTAGGTTTGTTCCTTCTTTCTCTAAAGAATTTTTTCCCCATAAGTTACCAAAGCGACCAAATGTTAAACACTTCAAAATACTTAGCCGAAACAAAAACAGAAACAAAGTAACAAAAAACCCCCACGCAAGTAAAAAACAAAGCTTAAAGCAGCTAGAAGCTGTCCTCTTTTTTTTTTCCCCCCCCTCCGGACCTTCAAAAAAAAAAAGAAAAAAACCGGCTAAACTGTTGCTAACTGGAAAAGTTTCACTGTAGCCAAAAAAAATCCAGTCCTCAAAAATCTACTCTGGCCAGTTCAGCCGGAATCCGGAGCCTTCTCTGCCACCCGCAGGAGTTAAGCCAGCCCTGCCCCGCCTTCGGCTTCTTCAGCGCTGCTCCTCTTGCTGCAGAGTGACCCTGCAGCCCCGCGCTGCCGGGACACCCTGCCATCCCAGCTACCAGCCCGAAACTTTCCACTCTTTCAGCTTGCTGCTCTAAAAATCCTGCAAGAACACCCAAACCAAACTGCCCTAAGTTTTGTAAAACAAAGCCCTCAAAGTTCTTAATACTGTTTTTCTTTTGTTATTAATACTGTAGTTATTTGAAGGGGGTTTGTTTGTTTACTTTGTAATACATACTAATAAAAAACTGCTATTCCTATTTCCCAAATCTTTGCCTAAAAACCTCTAATTGTAAATTTATAATTTAGCAAAAAAAAAGTTTACGCTCTCCATTCCAAAAAAAACCTCCAACTTTTACCTAGCAAATACCTGTCTTCCCAAACCAAAACAAGTTGCCATGCTCATCCATAAGGATAAAGTGGCTAATCCAGCCTTTGCCAACTCAGCTGAGTGGAAGGGGGAAGAGGAGGAGAGGATCAGCAGTGACCCAAAAAGAGAAATTAAAGAAGAATTGGTCATTTTGGATCGAGCAGCCTTTTGGAGATCTTAGCTGCCCAAGGGTTTGCCTGCACTGAGCTGGCTTTGAAGTGAAAGCCTGACTTTGGTTGAAGACAATTATCAGCTGAGAGAAGGGAGGCCGTGCCAGCTTCTGCGGCAGGCCCCGTGCCCTTCCCGCTGCGGCTGCGTCGGCAGCCCTGGGGGCTCCTTCTGCCGCCCTGAGCCCGCAGAGCAGGGCAGCCGTTGCCGATGGCTCGAGCCATCAAATCATTCAAGGTCCTGTTGGGCTCTCTTAGACACTTGGGCCGAGGGATTCCTTCCGACCTGGGCCACTTTGGGTGGAGCGGGGGCAGGGCCGGGGCAGGTGGCAGGGTGTGCATGGGCCCTTTGTGACACGGTGCAGCAGCGTGGTCACCGTGGCAGGGAAAGGCACAGGGTGCCCGAGGAGCCTTTGTGACACGCGGTGACATAGGTGCTGGCAACAACGCAGCCACGCCACAGTGCTCGGAGCACGCCACGGGACAGGACGCGCCAGAGAGGTGCTGTGAGGAGTTCCCACACAGCCCGCTCGTTTGTGCCCGACCCGGAGCCTTTCCGAAGCGCTGCTCCTGCAGCTGACCTCGCGGCCAGACTGCGGGACTTGGTGACTCGGAGCTTTCCCAAGGCATCTCCCAACCCTGCGGTCGGTGCCCTCGCGGCCAGACCACAGGATCTGGTGACCTGAAGCACCACAAGGAGTCTCCTGTCGTTGTGGCAGGAGCCCTCAAGACCAGTGTGCAGGACTTGCTGTCCTGCAGCCTTCCTGAGGCTTCTTTGTCGCAGGTGCCTTCAAGGCACAACTGCACGACTTGTTGCCTCAGGGTTTTCCCTGGTTTCCTCAGAGGCATCTGTCTGAAGGTGCCCTCGAGGCCAGACGCTGACATGGCGGGCAGATTTCGCGACCTCCTCACAGTTTGCTGGAGGAGAAGAAATACAAGCCCTGGAGATGCTCCAGCACAACCCCCTCAAGAGCTGGAGCAGTTCCAGCCACAGCAGGATGGTGAGTGGCAGAGCCGGGCCACAAGGCCGATGGCTGCGGACAGCTTGGCCCCATCCCATCCCATCCCCGTTCCCATTCCGCCCACTGACAGGATGGAAGAGGGGCCAAGGCTGCCCCTGCAGCAGCTGTGCTCCATCCCCTGGGGCATTCCGGGGCTGTCCCTGCCTGGGGAGAGCAGGGCTGGCTTCTCTGGCCTCTCCTGCAAGCCCTCAGCTCTGGCTGCGCTCGCTCTTTGCCAGATGCAACCATGGAGCAGACACAGGAGAAGAAGCCCACCCGTGGCCGCTTCCGCAGATCACTGAAGGTACGTGCAGCCATCCCCGCCTGGGCTGGGCCTGCTGTCACTGCTTGGCCGAGCTCCGCGCTTGGAGCACTCCATGGAACGTGTCTCTCTTCCCTGTCCTTTGCTCTCCTGCAGATGTTCCGGAGGCTCGTGCCCATTCGGCGTAGGATGACCAGAAGCCGTGCAACAGCTGAGCCTGACCGCAGGCTGACTGAGCTCCAGGCAGAGCCCAATGTCAGCCCAGATTTGGCTCAGCGCTTGGATGCTGCAATCAATGACGCAGCAAATACGGACATGGCAGTGACTGAGTCCGTGGCCTTCAGAAACACCAACACAAAAGAGACCCTGAGTCTTGGAGGCCAGGAGAGTGTGGCAGGAGGGGAAGCACTTCTTGGGGAAAGCTGCTCCCTTGGACAGCGCTCCAGGTCTTCCCCATGTCTCCTCCAGGTGCCAGCCATGGTGAAGGACCTTCACCAGAGACTGGCGGCCTGTGTCACTTTGGATGCCAGGATGCGCTTGGACTTTCTGAGGCTGGCCGAAGAGCAACCTGCTGACGTTGTGCTGACCCTCCTGCGCTGTGCCCCAACGTGTGACAGGTATGGGGCCCACCTGCCTTGAGAGCTCAGGGCTCAGCAGCCTTTAGGGCCCATTGCCCTGCAGAGCCTGTCCAATGGGCTCTGCCAGACAGGCGGAGCGGTCCAGGACCCTTGGGCCCCTCTGTTCCACCAGCCTGCTGCCATGCTCCCTCCCTGCCCCTCAGGGCACCAGGGCTCTGTCACCTGGGCCTCCACAGCTGCACAGGGCATGCTACTGTGACTGAGACGGCCCTGACACAGAGCTCCAATCCCACAGAGCTGCTGCAAGCATGTGGAGAGCCATAGGCTTGTCGGCTGTGACAGCGGAGAAGGTGCTGCCAGCACTCATCCGCGTGATGGAGGATTGGCCTCTGCATACAACGACCACCTCCGATGGCGACGACGAGGACGTTTTTGCCCTGGCGGTGAGCTTCTGGAACCGGCCTCTGCTCGCTCCCCGGTCGCCTCTCCATCAGCTCTCCGTCCTCTCCCTGCCTCAGGCACTGGCTTAGGGCAGGCTCAGGGGGCTCCAGGCCCGTCGCTCCCCCTGCGTCTCCCCTCGGGCCCTGCCACACGGACATCTTAGCACTGAGCTCTGTCTCGGGCTGCTTCTTTTGCAGGCAACTCTGGGGCTGTGGCTGACTGTCCAGGTGCCCAAATGCCACAGGGCAGTGCTCCTTCATTCAGCCCGTCTGTTTGTTGCTCTCCTCTTCCACATTGTCATCACCACACAAGAGATGCCAGTGGAAGTTGCTAACTTCTGGAGAGCGTGCCAGGAGGAACACGGCCTTCCCAGCAACCCCAACAGGTGCCAGTCCTCCTGTCTTTTCAATGTCCTTGTGGCCGGCGCCAGCGCTCGCCGTGTGACCTGGGTTTTGCTCTGCACACAGGTTTGCAGTGCAGGCCATGAAGGCTCTGTTCAGCCAAATGTGGTGGAACACAGAGATGATGGCTATGGAGCGCAAGCGTGGCTGGGACACGCTGCTCTGTGCTGACACCCAGCACTATGCCGTGGGTCTGCTGGCCAGGTGAGAACCCCTTCTCTCCCACATTTGTCCCCTGTGCCCCACACAGTCCCTGTGCTCATGGCCTCGAGGGCCTCGTCACCGAGGGACGGCCAAGCCGACTGGAAAAGGCTGGCAGATGAGGGTGCCCAGAAGGGGCCGCCTCCCAAAGCGCCCACATCCCCCTCCAGAGATACTGGGGAAAGACCGGACCTGTGAGTTAGACCTCCTGGGAGAAGACTGTCCCCCCCACCTCAGGCTCTTGCTGCCTTTTTCCCCCTGACAGGGAGATGCGCCGTCACTTGGGCCACACCTGTTCCCGCATTGGCTTCTACCTACTCCAGCCACTAAGCAGGGAGGAGCCACGCTGGGATCTGCCCTCCCTGGCATTCCTGGTGGAGGTGAGCCAGCGCTGCCTCGCTCAGCTGCCTCTCAGCCCTCTGCCCTCTCGTAGCTGCAGCTGCCTGGGCCGGTGCCCGAGCCCTGTGCTGCTGCTGCTGCTGCTGCCTGGGCCCGGCCCTGTGCGCTTCTGGGCTCCTGCTGTTCAGGTCACCTGTCACTGCCCTGTGCCTTTCAGGTCATCGAGTACCTGGACCTGAGGGAATGCGCAGGCCGTGTCCTATAGGAGATGTCAAGGCACCTGCGGGGCACGTGCAGGCAGAGACGTCACCTGGCGCTCAAAGGCCTTGTGCTGCTCAGCGAGGAGCCCTCGATGGTGAGAAGGGGGCAGCGGCTGAAGCTGCGCTGGGGAAAGCAGCCCCTTGGGCTGGCTGGGCTTCAGGAGCTGAGGCAGCTGCTCCCAGCTCTCCTGCCTCCTGCTCCAGCTGCTCGAGTGCTTCGGGACAGGCCTTTGGCCTCTGGGCCCAGCAGCGGCAGGGTGGGCTAGCAGAGCCAGGGCGGTGTTTGCGCTGCAGCTGTTGGTGGCTTCCCAGCACAGCCTTGTGTTCCATACAGGCCGGAGGTGTACGCAGCCTGCTTCCAAGCCTCCTGGAGCGGCTTGGTGATGCCGACGGAGAGGTGGTCGCCATGTCCCTCTCTGCGCTCACCAATGTGTGCCAGCGGAAAGACTCCGTGATCGGCAGGACCACTGCCCTGAAGCTAGCCGACCTCCTCCTGTCACTCTTCGGAAACGTAAGGCTCTGCGTGCCACGGGCATTAGCTGCTGCCCAGAAACTTTGTGCCCTGGGGATTATTAGGCTTTTGCCCGGCTGGGCTGGAGAAATTGGTGCTGAGGCCTCTTCTCCTTCCTTTCCTTCAGGACAACAGCCAGGTGCAGCTGCTCTCCATTCAGCTTTTCCAAAAGGTGATGGGCTTGGTAGCGGATGAGGGCAAAGAGCCACTGAACACAGTTGTGAGCCAGAGCCTGCTCCCACTCTACTTGCACTGCCACGAGGTGAACGAGCGCGTGGCCAAGGTGAGGCGTTGTGTGATGCCGGTGCATCCCTGACAGGGGGCTCGGCTGCCTCCTGCCCGGGCACCTCTCCCGGCTCGCAGCCTCCTGCTGGCCCTGGCGCAGGGACGCAGGGCCCGTGCCCTGGGCTGGGCTGCGCTGCCAGCTCCCGTCTCTGCTGCTCTCCAGGCCTCTCGGGAAACGCTGCATTGTGCGACCGGCTTCCTGAAGAGGAGCGACCTCCAGCACGTGCTGAAGACGGAGAAGCTGTTCAAGTTCGCCGAGTGCGTGGTAAGGACGGCCTCTGGAGAAGCCCCCTGACGGCGGGGCTCGGTGTGCGGGGCTGGCAGCCGTGGCCCCTGCCCAGCGCCGCACGCAGGGGCTCCGGCCTGCGCCCCACACGCCGCTCCCTTCCGTGGGGCCGCGCGGGCTCTTCTCCAGGCTCCTGTGCCCCGAGTCGGGCGCCGACGGAGCGCCGGCCCAGCGGGGCCGCGGGGCGGGGCGGCACCGCGGCTCCCCGGGCAGCGCCCGGCCCTCCGCCCCCTCCGGAGCCCGGCGCCCGCTGGCCGGGCCTCGGGGCTGTGCGGGCAGCGCAGGCCGGGGCTGGGCCCCGGGAGCGCCCGGCCGAGGGGCTGAGCCCGCGCCAACCCTTCCCTCCCTCCTGCCGTTCTCTCCAGCTGGCAGACGACAAGAGCCGAGCGGCCGAACACCTGCGCCTGGCCCTGCCCTACCTGGAGCACCCACAGGAGCCCCTGCGAGAGGCGGCCATCAAGCTCATCGGTGAGCCACGAGCCCGGGCTCCCTCCCAGCCCCAGCCCCAGCCCCAGCCCCCGTCCCGGCAGCGGCATCCGCGCCCGGCGCCGTGGAGCCGCGCCTGCCCTCGGGGCTGCTGCCGCCCTCTGCGGCCGTGCCCTGGGGCGGCAGGATGCGGCAAGGGCCCGGGCCGAGCCCTGCCGGGGCAGGAGGCCGTGTGGCCACAGGGCTGGCAGCGCCGCCGGCAGGGCGCCGTGCCGCTGGGGCCCTGACAGGCTCTGTGTTCCCAGGGATCGCCGGGGTGCGCCTGAGGAGGCAGAAGGAAGAGCTCCAGGCCCTCAGCGAGGGTGAGTGAGGGCAGCGGGTTCTCAGCGGGGCTGCCGGGGGGAGCCGCAATGCTCGCGCAGGGGGCTGCAATCCCTGTCCTGCCTGCGGAGGGCCTGGCTCCCTGTGCGGACAAGGGCTGGCGTGCGCAGAACACGGAGAGATTTCGGGGACGCAGGCGGGGCGATTCGTGTTCAGCACCTTGCGGCGAATCCCGTTGGCCCCCCTCTCCTCTCTTGTGGTGGCCACGGCAGGAGCTGGCTCGGATGGCCCTTGGCAGGAGGGTCTCCTTGGACTCCCGCACATCCGGGCTCTGACCGGGGCTCTGTGCCTGTCTCTTCCAGCTCTTCAGGCCCTGAGAGACGACGACAGCCCCTCCCAGATAAGCCTCTTTGTCCAGCTGATGTTCGAGGAGCGAATTGCAGAACTGCAGTCATCTGCTGGCTCAGAAGAACCGGTGGCCTTAGAAGACCTTCAGGGGCCACAGAAGATGAGACCGCCTGGAGACGGAGGAGCCGGAGCTCCAGGCACAGCTGATGATTGACGCAGCTGATGCCTGTGGGAAGCTCCCGTGCCTTCAACCCTCTCCCTGCCTTGCTACACCATCCGTCCCTTTTCCCTCCACCCTTCCTCCCTTTTGACAGCTCCATGTCTTCAGCCCTCAGACCATGCCCCTCCCCTTTTTTCCCTCCCAGCTCATCCCTTTGCTTTGCCTTCCATTAATAAACATTCAAAGAGAAGTTGATTGAAGGCACTGAGGTGCTTTTCCCAAAGACTGGACTCAGTTCCATGGGATCACAGACTGGTTTGGGCTGGAAGGACCTTCAAAATCACCTTCCACCACGTCAGGGTGCTCCAAACCCCAATGTCCAGCCCGGCCTTGGACACTGCCAGGGATGGACACCCCAGGATGGACACCTCGTGCCAGGACCAAGGCTGGTGCACATCAGGCACCCAAACAAGCCCCAGCAGCTGCAGCCTCGGCGGTTTTAATCCCAACCATCCAACATTCCCGAGCCGGCAGCGCGGCAGTGCTGACCTCTAGTGAGAGGTCCCTGGAAAAGGGAGGATTTCTTGGGATAAAGTTCCCTTCCCAAAGCCTCTGAAGGCAACACCAGAACCCTCAACAACCAAAAAGCACGGGTGACAGTGTCCAACGAAAGGTTTTCTTTAAAAAACACCCCAAATTCACAAGGAAAGCGTCCAATCAAAGCCTCAGGGCTGGTCCCGAGGAGCCCAGAAAGGACCAGGACAGCTCAGGGGGACAGGGAGCTCCCAAACTGCTCCTTTGGGTCCCCTCATTGTCCTCCAGAATCCAGAACTTTCACCCAAAATGTCCCTCGGGAAGATGAGAATTTTCCAGGCACGTCAAAGAAATCTCCACTGCACAAAAATCTCTTTTAAAACCAAGCTTTAAGACTGGGAGTTCTGCTTAGATTGAAACGATGAAATTCAGGATATTCTACATCAAATGCAGCTTTTTGATTCTAACGGACTCCTCTCCCTGCAGCCAAACAAACGTCAAAGGCTCCTGAGCTTTTTGTGGCACACCAGGATTCCCTGGAGCCATCCCAGGAACATTTCCTGGAGTATCCCAGGAATGTTCCCCATTCCTGGGGCTCCACAAACCTCCTGCCCCTTTACAGCAAGTTCAGCTCTAGTCAGAGATAATTGATCCAATTACCTCCAGGAGGAATGAAAGCAAAGCAAAGCGCACTCTGCAGGAGCCCTGGGAAGTCCCTGTTCAGCAAGGAGCTTCCCACTGAAATGATGGGAAAATGATGAGTTCCAGCATGAAATTCAAGGCTTTTCCCTCTGGAAGCAAAATCCAGTCCTTGCATTACCTCTTTTTATTGGTTTTAGTCACTAAGTCTTAAAAAATAAATCGGTTTTCACATTGTTCAGGCTTGGAGAGGTTAGTGCTGTTCCTGAGCTGGGATAAATTCCTGAGGCTGGGCACTTTTTGTACTTCTGGAACTGGAGATTCCTCTGCAATATTCCCTGGGGAGCTTCTCCTCACCTTTTCCTCCCTCAGAAAAACGAAGCAGAGCAAGGAAGGTGTCCAAGAAGGAGAGGCTGGAGAAGCCCCACCTCCCTCCAGGCTCATCCCAGCACTTTCCTGATGGAATTTTCCCATTTCACAGCCGGAGAGCAACCCCTGGCCCCTGACTCAGCTACTCACGGAGTAATTAGAGCCAAGAGGCTGGAGCAGGTACTCAGAGGTTACACCAGAGCCACCATCCCCCATCAGGATCCTCTGGATTGTCCAGGAAGGAGGAGTTTTTAGGCAATATTGGAAATCTAGGATCTAGGCTTGCCGCAAAGCACGGAGCATCTGCTGGCGCTGGGCTCTGCGTCCCAGGAAATTCAGTGGATTCCTGCTTCTCCACAGGGCCAAGCTGCTATTTCAACACACTTCTGTGGGCCAGGGTTGAGAAACAGGAGGAGTAATGAGCTGGGAGCTGCAAAAAAATAAAATTCAAGACATTCCTCCGCTTCTGAAATGGGCTAACCTTCGAATCCTTTCTCTTCATTAGATTTTTCATTACTGGGAGGTTTCTTCCTGAGAAAAAATCCCAGGGATTTCACTCAGAGGTAGAGTTGCTGGCTGGTAAAAACAACCAAATCCTTTAAATAAACCCCTCAACATTCTGGTTTTTAATCAGTGATACCTGAGTTCCAAGTTTGGACAGGTATTTATTCCTTAAACTAAAGGCATCAGCTTTTGGCAGCAATTTGGCCAAATCATCGTCCTTCTGTCTCCTGAGCCTCTCCTGCTCTTCTGCTCTGCAAAAGAAAAGCGGCGAAAGATGGTTTGCCCTGAGGGAAAAGCCTGCCAAAGCAGGGAACTGCTGTTATTTGAGTGTTAGTTCCTATTTTAATGTTGTTGTTGTTGTTTGAACACCTAGGAAACGCTTTGGGGCAGCAGGTGAACGACCCTGAGAGGCGCAGGGCTCAGTAACTCAGTGTAAAGAAAGAGAGAGGCTGATTTCTGCAGGTTCCTTTTATTTCACTCCAAGTTTTCAGTAGAAAGAGAAACCTTTTGGTTTTTCCCCAGATTACAAGGTGCTTCTTTTAGGATTTTTTCAGATGTATCTCAGGAGGAAAGAGCATTTACCTCTCTCACCTGTGGAAGCAGCCTGGGTTTGTGCACACTGCCAGAAAGAGTCAAACATGCCCACAGGCTTTAGTGCGTGTTGCTTAAACACATGCTCTGGACATTTTCCTACTGGCAGCAGAAAGGATGATGGGGACAGTTACATCAATCGAACTGAACTCTAGAATTCCATATCTAGTTTTTTGAGTTCCTTTTTTATGCATTTGCAAACCATCATCTTACCTTCTGCCCCTTCTCTTACTGTTACTGGATATTGTCTTGTTGGATGTAATGTTTTAGGGTAGCTCAAAATAGATTTTAACAGCTTGAGATTTCCTGACACCTTAATTATAGAGGTTGTAAGTCAGTCCGTATTTTTTTCTGACAGATGCCTCATTTTTATACCTCAAGCTTAGTGTATTAAAGTCTCTACTGTTTCAGAACCCACAGTTATCATGGATACAAAGAACAGTTTAAAATGCATCATTTAGTAATAGATACAAAGCTGAGGGGCAAATGGGCATCATGCACCCTTTGTGAGAAACCAACTCCAAAAGCTGTACAGACACATTGCCACTCACATCTAAGGGAAGGGATAGATTTTTTCATTTAGGTCAGCAGGAAATGGAAATTTTCTGGCAGTTTGAAACTTATCACCAACTCCTGAAGTTTTGTGCAAAATCCCAGTGTGTAACATCTGGGTATTTTGCAAAGTCACCTGGCTGCAAACCTCAGCCTCCAACAAATGAAGTGCAGCTCAGCTGTGAGGATTTTTCTGTAACATCTTTAGAACATAAGAGGTAATTAAAACCAGTTCTGTTGCCTAGTGTTACAAAATTGATTACAACTACATGCAGTAACTGCTTTAGACTTGGGAGTTATTTTTAAAAGAAAAAAAGTCCACCACATAAAACATTGCCCAAAAATCCCCTTGCAAGGTAGTTTTAATGAATCTTTCATGGTTCAATGAGCTATTGTATTAGGTCATTCTCCTGATGAAGCAATGCTCCAATGTCATTACATTTAGTCAGAAAGAAATAAGCTGCTAGTGTTATTGGATTTCTTATAATTAGTTAAAAAGCAATTTTTTAGAATTTCCTTTCATAGGGTTTGGGGGAGGAGGGAAGTTGAGACGAGTAATATTGTGCTGCATATAAGTAAAATATAGTGCTCCACACACAATAACCATTCCCAGCTGAGATGTGCTTTAAGGTTTGGGTAAGTCAGCCTCTTTCTCCTGTATCCTTCCTTCCCGCTCCTGTCATCTCTGCTTTTCCAAACAGCAAACCTGAGAACGAGCTCAAAAGGCTGAAAGTCCAAAGGAAAAACACCAGGCAGTCCCCATAGCTGGTGGTAATTAATAGAAAGTGAATCAGTTGCTTTGTATAGCAGATAAAGGAAAAGCCCAGCCAGAATAACCTGCCTCATCACCACATTGTGTTCCCAACAGAAATTAATTTTGTGAGCTGTGGGAGTTTGAAACAAACATGTGAGGGCTAAAAAGACCTAATGCCATCATCCCAGCGTGGAGAGGAAGATTGAAAGGTGCTTTCAGGAGAACGGCTGCAGTCTCTGGGTAGGGACAATGCTTTGCCCACTGTGGCCTTTATGAAAAAAGAGTAGAATAAATAGTGCCACATGTCTGCACAGCTGGAACATCTGTGACTGGTTGGCACAAATTTACAATCCTACCTGACCGCCTGAATCTGGCTGTAATTGACAGACACGGCCGTAATGGCAACATCCTATCGATCTTCCCTGGGACCAGAGCACCTCAGGCTTGAACGACTAAATTGTGGAAAAAGAGCATGAGATCCCTCAAACATTCACAGAGAAAAAAAGCATTCTCACATTTTAGAACGTATGCCTGATTTTTCATACGAGCCCAAAGGCAGCCTGCACAAGTTGATGTAAAGGCATCTGATGAAGGTTGCTAAATACACAGAAGCTCATTAAGTGCCTCCTTCAAAAGAGCTGGAGCCTGGAAAAACTTTTCAAAATACCAAGTATGCTTATCCGGCATCTGGGTAGAAATCTGCTGTCAACACAGCTAGAAATGGGCTCATTGAACTCCATGGAGTTCTCCTAAATCCTTGTTTAACATGAGATACAACGTATGTGATTGCGAGTCCTTGTATGTAGGTGATAAAGCAGCCCATCCACAACAAAATAAATGCTATTTTATAAAACTACAGCTTCTTATTCAACATGCTGAAGGCACCTAAAAGTTTTGCAGTGCAGCATGAAATATATTACCCCAAGTAAACAGCATGAAAACACAACTGGTGCGAGCAAAAACCCTCTCAGGTTTTCAATACCTCCACTCTCCTCCCCACATTCAAGTTTCCTCTAGATTCAAGATTATTCTAGTATAAATTCCTAAAGACATGATTCCATCTTTATACTAGTTGGCATCTTTATGTATTCCCACTAAAATGTGTTTTGCAGAAAAATATTTTCCAATACAAAACTCCAAAACATTTCACAGACATACTTCAGAAAAGAAGAAAATCATAGGTTTGCTAAGGAATTCACAGGCCTGGCGTACATAACTACAAACCTCTTTCAGCTGTGATCAAGACACCTTCTGTATTTATAAATCTTAAAACTTAAGTCTTATTTACTGGATAGAAGCTTGGGGTTTTTTTGTTTTAGTTTTTTGGGGGCTTGGGGGGGGTTTTTTGCTTGGTTAGTTTTTGAGGTTTTTGGTTTTGGTTTGGTTGGTTTTTATTTTGATTTTGTTGGTTTTATAAGAAAGAAAAAGCATGCTGTGATAAGACTGTGAGATTTTTTTTTCCTGGGTTCATTTCTTGCTTTGGGAAGCACTGCCTTTTTAACAATATTTGCAAAAGAGGTGAAGGGATACACTGAAACACACTCTAAAATACTACAGAGATAAACAGGGATCCACCATCCCTGTGCCCTGGATTCCTATCCCTCATTCCCACTCCTGGAAATGCTTTTGATAACAATAAAACATGTTGAACTCTTTTTTGTACTCGCTGACACCACTGCTAAATCCCAATAAGATATAAAAGTTTGGCAGCTTGCTTGGATTTACATCCAAAAGAAAAAAAAGGCACAAGACCGGGAAAGGGTGAAAAGTCCTCCACAAAAGCAGTCATGCTTTGCAATGTCCAAATGAAGGAAGACACACAAATATTTTCAGGAAGACCGAATGTAGAATGGAAACACTTGGAGACGGGCAAAAATAAAAGAAAAGTGAGCAACCTGAAACTCCTGGCATGCCCAGAGACCTCCTGACACCACGCCAGCCTTAAAACAGAGCTACTGCTGCTCACAGAATAACCATTCTAGGGAGGCTATTTTGAATTATTTCACACAATTTCAGTTCCCAAAGGGGCTATATAGCACTATTGGTAGTCATCTGTACTACAATCATTGATCTTAACTTTAATTATTATTAATGCAAAAATATTTATGAACCAAAGCTATTCCCTTCCATTTCTCTGTCCCTTTCAAAGCTGCTAAGAGCTGGATAACTAAGCAAAGGAGTGCCCTCTGGGAAGTCAGCGGTGATTGCCTCATCCTCAAATGGGAAATTGGAAATTCAGAGTAGGGCAAGAAGCTTAACTCCAGCTATTGAACAGCTGCCATAAAAGAAAGAGTTAAGTAGACAAGGGCACTTGTGTGGAGAAGAGGCAGCTGAAGAAAAGGTAAAAACCAGACAGCTGTGAAAGCAGGCACTGAACAGAAAGCAATTATTCTTTTTCAGAAGAATATGGAAACATCAAACTAAACCAGCAGAATGAAGACCAGGATTCCTCGCAATCTGCAATGGGGACTCTTTTGGACAATCCTATGTCCCAGGTGCACAGTTAGGGACTCTTCCAGAGCCAAAAGACTAGACTGGAAATCTCCTTAACTGGATTTAGCACACGCTTGCAGCTTCATTGTGTTCAGAGGAACACTCACCGTAAAGGTAAAATCCCCAGGAAGCCACACACAGCACACTGTGGAACAAGCAATTTCCTCTTAACCCATTTTAGTTCCTTTGCCAAGACCCAAAACCAGAAGAATGCCAGCAAAGTGGATTTTTCCCCTGATATACCTAATCTTTCTATCAATTAAATGTATTCCCAAATGCTTTAATGGACGGGTTTTAATTATTACTTCTACCACTTAAAAAACAGTCTCAATAATTTCCTTAAAAATCGCTGAAGCAAGGCACCGTTCAAATGAAGGATACAATTAAATGGGGCTATTGATAAAAATTTTCTCCATATTCAGAATTTTTCCTGTGATTTACATGCATTAGCAAAAGCAGTATCAACTCTCCCCTGCCAGAGTAGTTGAGCATCTTCCTGCTACTAATTCAGCACACATATTTCAGCCATTACCCAGGGAAGGCAGTGATTAGGCAGCTTTCCAGTAAACAGTCCTTAAAACAGTTCATAAAAATTCCATTTAGAAAAAGGTTGGTTTCCTGCTCGAGAATTTGATAAGATGTTGCAATTACTGCTTAGGGATATATTTCAAGTCCACCAAGTGAGGTAAATTCCATTTCCACACACGCTATCATAGCGTTTGCAGGTTAAAATGCCATAAAGTAGTTCTTACGTACTCAGAAGATGGAATTAATTTGGGTGCTGCTCTTTTAGAAACACACGCTTAGAAAACCCTAAAAACTTGCAATGAAAAAAGTGAAAATACCCATAAAACAGGCCACAAAAGGCAGATTCTCAAGTAGAAATCTAGTGGCATTGTCTGAATCACAACTTGCCCAGATCAAAAACTGTTCCTAGTAATGGAGAGAAAACAGCATCACAATCTATATATTCTTTTGACATCCCACCTGAGGTAAGACCCCTAGTTCAAAGGTCCCAGAATAACCAGAAACAGTCAGTTTTACAGGCTACAAGGAAATCAAAGAAATACTCAAATTTTGGCACAGTAATTCCTAAACTTAGAGCATCAGTTTGTTATCCATAAATGGAAAGCATTTAGCTTGTTTTAACAACTTCCTAAAAAAAACAAGATTCAATTGCAACATTTATTATCTAAAAGCATTCCGGTCAAAATAAAAATGAAACTCAAAATTATGAACCCTTTTTATGAAAATAGCTGATACTTATTAAGCAATAAACTCTTGCTCTCTCCTGTTCTTATTTCCTCAAAAAAGCAACATAAACTAAAAGAATGTAATCTCATGTGTTCAGGCTCCATATATGTTGTTTTGAGAAAAGGCTTTATAACAGCTTCATTGAAGGCTCTTTAAGAAACTAAATCTTTCTAGTTTAATAGAGCGACAAGGTGTATATGAGGGCATCAAATGAAAAGGAAAATGAGCTGTCACAATAAAGTACTACTGAAAGCCTCAGCACAAACTGCATGACAAGCTAAAAGAAAAAGAATTATTTTGTTCCTTTTGCTTTAACCAAAGTCCTAACACTTAGGACCTGCAAACCGCTGCCATTTTAGAGACAATCTGTATTTTAAGTGGATGTAACTAGCCCTAGCAAACGTAGCAAAAATTGAAATGTTCTCAAATTGGTCTTAGCATGTGCACTAATCCATCCACACCACATCAGACGTATCTTGTAGTTGATAATATTTTACATGCTTACAATAATTACTGTAATTCAGAACCTTGACACCCATTTTCCTAAGATAAATCAACGTAAGAAAAATTATTCAACCTCCCTTTTCTTCTAAGGGTAAATGCAAAGCAGTTTGAAGCTCACTGTAGGTTTAAATTTTAATCCAAGGGCTGATGGTCTGCAATATGATTACAGTCCTTCCAATGTCAAAAGTTAACAGAGGAGTGGAGTCTATTTCAAATGACTGGCTCTAAACATCTCATAATTACATTAGATAAATTACACTTTACACATAATTGCAACAAGTTTTTGCCTTATTAGGCACCGGTCTGAAATACTTGGCAGTTTCACAGTGAAACACTATTCCTCTTGATGCATTTGGATGAGGTCCTTACCCTTCTACCATCACAGTCAGGGATCTGCCACTGGCATAAAATTCCAGATGGATAATGCCAGCAATCCTAACTACTTCACAAAACAACAGGTAAGGAGGGAAATAGATTAATATGCTGTTCTTATCCCCTTTCAACTGACAGAAGTTCTGCATGCTTAAAAAAAACAATCCGGTTTTTCCATGACATCATTCGGCTTGAATACTAATGCTTTTCCTTAATGCAACTACATGTACATGGATGTACAACTTCTCTTTACACAGAAGCAACGCCCAACTTTACATGTTTTTCTTTACTCTGTTTCCCCTGATTATAATTCTAAGATCCTTTCTGATTTTTACGCCATTTCCCTGTCTTAATTCTTCAGTGTTGTTAAATGAAGTGCCCCTCTCCATTCTGTGAAGATAGAGTGATTTACAGCAGCTGAAAATCAGGGAATTGTCCAGTAATTACAGCTTTTCTCAGTAAAGTAGTAGTATTGGATTCATTAACAGTGTTTGGATTCATTAACAATTAAAGTTTATTTCACTGAACAACAAGAACAAAGCTGGGTCAAGCTCCCTTGTTAGGCTTTGACACTTCCTTCAGGAAGACTACAATTCAACCCAGGGTTTCATTTTCTGTTTGGCTGCTTGTAAAATAGAAGGCATCTTGAAAATGATACTTCTATTTAGGGCTCTTACTATGGACTTTACAGGCACTGTAAATGTGGAGTGGCTTTGTCTTAAACAGCCTAATCCTGCCCATTCCACAGAACAGACATTTGGAGTACAGCGACGATGGAAGCATGAAAACGCAGCATTAACAACTTCTTCATTGCAAAGAGTAAGCACAATCCAAGTCTTGCTATTTCCTTGGTAAGACCATAAGAAATGAGGCAGGGAAAGTGAATGTTTTGGGCTTGCAAGCCATTTTCCTTGAGCTGGGACATCTGCTGATTGCAAGGGGTTTCAGTTTGGAACTGAAGGCATGCTTTTTACACCGCTGCCATTAGACAGATTCTATCTGACACCCTACTTCAAAATTAAAACTGCAGGCAAGTGGGTAAATAGGAGCAAAAATGGAAATTTTCAGTACTTTCTCACCCCTTATTTTCAGATATTCTCCAAAATAGGGAGCAGCACCAGTGAAAAGCACGTTTGCATCAACAGGGCCCGGATAGACTATCCCAGGTGATACAACCACTAACCCACAGATGACGTGAGAGGTTTCACAGCACAGTGTTTAAAATTCAAGCAGCAGAAGCCCTTCCACCAGAATTTCACCCTGCTTTGGGAACAGATCTTCTGTCTGTATCATTAATTTCTTTGTTTTCCAACTGAGTTGCCGTGCAGCAAGTATTGCAGCATCACTAAAGAAACAGAGCTGGAGCACAGAGCAGCTCAGCTGAGTGAACTTGCAGCTCAAACCATCAGAACCACCAAGAAAAAAAAAGGCTGGGCCAGCTTTCTCAGCAGCCTGCTTGTGGCACTCAGACCTGAAATTACTCACTGCAAGTGTTCTCTCTAGGGTCTGACAGGACTTACATATATTGGAATATATATAACAAAATGATAATGCATCTTCAAAGAGTGACTCACAGAAAACCGGTGCTGGAGCACTCAGAATTCATAAGGGACTTTAACCACAGTCACAATCCTCAGTTATTTGGTTGGCCTCCTTTATTCCTTTATTCTTGGGCTTTTCTTCCAGCTTTCTATCAACTGTGATATAAAACCATACTAATTAATCCAAATAAGCACATGTGCTATGTATTTCTTTCAAGATGGGATAACTACATACTCATCATTCCTGAAAACAAGCCCACAGTAACCAAAACCGGTCAAAGCAACACTGTTGTTATAAATTATAGCCCACAGCCATGGGTGTTCCTTGATGGAAGAAGAAGAAATATCAACCCAACCTCCTGGTCTGCTATGAGAACATTTGTTATATATCATGTTTTTCCAGTGTTCTATTTCAACTGCATAGATCAGCATCCAATAGAGAGCTCCTTAAGTCACAGACAAACCCACAAAAACTGCTTAAGACCAGCATTCCACAAAAACATGACAAAAAAATTCAAAGCAACCTTATAGTAGAGAAAATGCGGATTTAATAGGAGCTTAACATTAAGAATCCCATCCTCAAAATAATGCAAATTGATTTAAAGTGGATTTAGGTTTTTAAATGTTAAGAGCATAAAATTGAAGAATTAATTGAATTCACTGTTGGTTCAACATTGCTAATGTAAATGATAGATAACTGTATCGGGTCATTCTTGACTAAATTAAGTGCTATCTACCATTATTACATGACTAAAGGCTTAAAAAAATTCTGTTGTTAAATGCAATCAACTTTAAATTAAACTATGTGCATTCAGTCAGTGTCTTAAGCAATGATGAGGCAGAGATGCCTTAAAATGGTAGTAGGGATTTAGACCTCCACAACTTCTGATGTAAAATTTAAATAAGTTAGAATTTGAAAAAGCAAATTAACCTGTACTGCATTTTGCCCACAAAGCTCTTCCTTCCATTTTGATTTACCACTGGTCTCCACTCATTAGATCAAAGCTCACAAAGTATTTTTGAGACCAACCAGCACTTTCAGCCCAATTTAAAAGTCACTGAAGGCAATGAAAATTACTTCTGTCGGCTTCAGTAAGGCCTTCCACAATCTCAGTACTCAGTAGCTACAAGGAGTAGGACTGAGAGGGTCTGACCAACTTTGCTGAGGATATCACTTGGCAATCAAACATCATTGGAAAAAATCAGAGATTACTATTTATATTGCTTCAGCACAGCCACTGCTGTTCTGAGATTACCTGCTGCACAATGGAAAAAGCAAAAAAAAGGATGTGAAAATACATATACCGACACCTGACTTATACACATCAGTATTCATCAATTAAAAGAGCCTGTGATGACTTCTCCAAACTGTCACTGGGGAATGACAAGCAACAGTCATTTCAGCCAAACTGGTACTCACATATCCTCTTGGCTGTGGGAATTCTGGGTCACACCCACTTCTTTTACCATTTTTTCCTGCAATGTAACTGAAAGTGACATTGACATTTGTCCCTTGGAAAAGTTACTGTTATCCTCCTTGTTGACAGGATTATTCTACTGCCTGATCTTTTGTTTATTTTCTAAGCAATTGCCAAGAATACTGTCTGTGCCTGTCATCTGTCTACACGTTGACTGGTATCCACGCATCACACTGGAAGATCAGAATCCTTAAAAGAAACTTTCCTTCTCAACTCTTGAAAAGACATTCCCAACACCGCCGGTAGAATCTGAAGATGCCAGCTATTAGGAGACAGAATTGACCACAATTTAGTCAAAGTGCACCATCACACCTCCTACTAAGAAGGTTTTAAGAACTGGAAAGTCCGTTCTTGTGGGAAATCCGCAGCGGGAGAAATGTGGCACTCAATATGAGTGATCGGCAAATCTCGTTTATTGTTAATTCACACAATGCTTTTATAATAACACTAATAAGCTCATGCATATTGTAAAAGTTAAGCTCAGGATTGGTGCTCAGACTAAAAGTCAGCTACGCCTCTTCCTACATTTCTTTGTGGTTACATAGTTTGAGTAAGTTTTTTGTTTTACCGTGCTTCTCCCTCATATCTTTCAGCTACAAGGCCTAACAATCCAGGCTCGTATCCCAGCTGTGCTCAAGGACATGCGAAGCTTACCGCCTTGCTGGTTCTCATGAGAGTGCCTGTGTGCTCAGCAAAGCTCTCTCATGTCTATGTGACCTTTTGCAGCTAGCCAGTTATCAATCACACTCTCCACATGTTCTATTCCTACTGTACACGTCCTTGACCACGTAATTCCCATCTCCTGCGCTGGCCACTGACAGCTTTTCTACACAAAGTACATTAAGCAATCATCAACTCATTCAAGTTTGACTGCTGAAAAGTGCCATTAAGTATTAGCAAACATTAGACACAATTAGTTTTGTCTGAGGGCAGGTAATGTTCCTAATCACATTTCCCTCACTCCCACATTTTAGGGATGAAAGTAGATCTTCTGACAGACCTGAGCTTGCTTCCATCATAAATCAAACGGGGTAAATTCCTGCAGCAATGGGTTCAGAGATCTCTTCCCTGCTTTGGAGGAAGGAGGAGGCTGGACAAGCATGGATGGGGTTGCTGAGGATGCAAAGAGACTCTCCACAAACACTGTATGGACATGTCAGACCCCTGAATAGCTCCGCTCCTGTGAAATTCCCAAGCTCAAGGCATGATTCACTAATAAATTGTATGGATTATGCAGCATTTGCTTGAGGACAGATGTATCACTGCCTTCTGCAGGAGAAACTGTCAGACCCTCTCTGTGCTCATCAGTTTACAATTTTCACACCTTCTAGTGGCTGATCTGGAAAACACATCAGCCATTACCACGATGGATATAAACAACTAATATCCAAAATTCTTGTGAGGCAGCCCCTTCAGTACAGCTTGATAGCACAGGACATAGGTAGCCTAGGATAAATGCCAAACAGAGCAGAGAATTTCACCCCTGAACTGACATTTAAGAGTACATTTCAATGGCTTATGCAGTGCAGACTTTCTGATGTTCTTTCTCCATCATTTTGTTAAGATTACACGTCCAAACTTTCAAAGCACAGCATCCAAAATACAGAAATGCTCTCCCTAGACCGAATTTCTCCCCAGAGTTAATGTTAGGATCAGATCAGCTGCAAAGCTACTGGTATTCAGATGTAAAACTTTTCAATTGAAGCAGACTATTGTCTTGGACAAAATCAATTAAGTGCAATAAATTTCATACATAGACCCCAAGGCTGGCAAGTGTCCCCTAATGTCACACTGAAGAAACCTGAGCCAAACAAATACCACCCTCCTCAGTCCTTTTCACGTACTCTTTTTGCTCATCAGTTGCACGAGAAAAGAAAATGCCCGTTTTTCCTGCTTGCTGGAGAATAGAGATACACATACCTTCAGTTAGACGTGGTTTTGGTAACACAAGTGATCTATAAAGTGTTCCTTTCGGGGTACAACAAAGAAAATAACACCTTCCAACAGTTTCCAACATAACCTTACCAACTGAGGAGACAATTCAGAGAGAAGAGCATTTAAATTACTGTACACGCTCAAATAGAACATTTTTGTTCCTCAGCACATTGCTAAGGTACGGACTGCTGCACCTTGTGACAACACCATGGAGATGGGCCGCTAAAAAACTACCCTTTATTTTTTACCTTCTATTAGTAAGGGTATACGACTTTCATATGCTCCCAGATAGATGCAAGATAACAGAAACCCACTCCATAAAATATTTCAAAACACACTCAATAAATTTACATTCCAGAAGCTTGGATTCTTGATGCCTATTCCTGCTACCTCATGTAAAGACCTTTTAAGGAAAGCACACAGTAAGCAGTATTTCTGATTCTGTTTTGAAGAACTCCACCATTAAAAGGAATTATTTATCTGCTTTTTTCTACAACTTCCTAAGAAAGTATCATTTATATTACACACTTATATTATTTAGACTAAAAAGGACTGATTTCAGCATCAAGACTGTGTAGTGATCTCAGTTTCATCTTTCTATTCAATCCCTTTAAACTCACATTAAAAGAATATTTAAATGCATAGACAGAATATTTCAAATGCAAAAAAAAAAAACTATGGCAAACACATGGATACAAATGTACAACTAAAACTTAGCCTGCCAGGCCTACATGCAATATTTTTCTCTCTCTCTTAGGTTAACTGTGCAATTTAACAAACACAAAAAATGGCACAAAAATTATGGATATTGAATGTGAATGCTCTTGTAAATTAGGTGACACAGCAAACAAATCAAAATGAAAATACACTAAGAAAAAGAAAAATTGGAAATATTAACATAAAGCAGGCTTCACAAATGTATTCAGGAAATCCTAACAGTTGCTTAGGAAAAATGGGAAATTAGCAGCTGCATTTTTAAGGAACTACGGAGTGTTTCAATAATGTATATATCTATATCTATATCTATATCTATATCTATATCTATATCTATATCTATATCTATATCTATATATATCTATCTCAAAGATACAGAAACAAGAATGGGGGGAACAAATTTTGAAAACACCTTAATGTACCTTGATAATGTTGAAAGGCAGAAGTCATTTAAACAACAGGAAACCCACAAACCCAATAGCCAACATGAAAGAAACAATACTAACACTTAAGATATTGATAACAAATATTAGTTTTCATTAGGAATGTAAGTGTACCATCAGGCCCATGGTTCCATTTAACCCCATCAGAAGGGGTTAATTAACATTAATTTTTGGTAAATTTCTGCATAAGAGTTGAGCTAGTAAATACTGAACCTCTCTGAGCAGAGGTGAGCAGGCAGGAGCAGTACAGCATTACTCAGATCACGAAGGCCATCGTGACCCCAAAGAGCTGTGACAAACCTGCAGCAAGCAGAGGGTATGGCTCTCAGATATGGACACCAGGAGGATTAATGGTCAGTTTAGTCTAAGACACAGGGCTCAGAGGGCTTTGCTCCCCAGACTGTCCTTTAAGCCCTACAGAATCTCCAGATTTATGAATTTATGCAGGGAGTCACAGAAAATACAACTCCCTTCTTTTAGAAGGTATATGGAAATGCAAAATACAACTCCCTTCTTGAAAAAGGTGTATGTAAATATATGGAAAACCTACACATGGACCCACCAACACAATCCAGTCAATTCAATGTTGGCCTGAATGTACCACCAACATGTAATTTTGGAATACATTCAAGTTACACTAGAAATGAGCATTAAAAACCACAGAAAATCCTGCCATATTTCTGACATGCCTTGAACGTTAGGAGACTACATTATTTTCCAACTTATTGTCAACTCTATGAAAATAGAGTGACATTCCTTCTAGCTAGAAGAAAACATGTTTATATTTAGTTTACTCAGAACTGCAACACTGAAAGAACATTTATTCTCCCAAATGTGAAATAGCCTCCTACCTTGAATGATCTGTTCAGCGTGTTGCTTTTCAAATCAGCAAAATGATCTTTTTTTTTTGACAGATCACTAAATAAGCTGGAGAAGGCAGTGCATCAGCAGCACAGGACAGTTATTACCTCCAACACCTGGCTGCAGCAGAGGAATTCCTTTGCAATGGAATGGAGAGTAACTAACCCATGCCTCTGCTGACTCCAGCTGTCAGTCAGCACTGCCAGCTGGATGCATCACACACCTCAGAGATGGAACCAGAGCCCCACACTGGACAGACAGCAACATTACGGGACTGGATTTGGGCAGCCAGAGGAACACGAGTGGCATGATACAAATCATATCAATCAGAAAACTGGAACTGCTGTTGAAAAAGCACTAACTGAGGCTACAAAATGCAGGATTTTTGCAGAGCAACACTGGTTTCACACAGCTGACTTGCAAAGCCATCCTACTGCCTGATTGCAGACCTAGTGAGCTGCTGCACATGTGTTATTGTTACATGGTCTCTGCACTGAGATAAGTTTACAAGGGCCTTCAGCACTGAATTAATTTAGATTCTACAAATAAGTCAATGCTTTTTTAGTTCCAACACTTCACTACAGAAACAGTTTTCCAGCATTTCACTAACTAAAACAAAGAACTAAATGTATTCTAAATGTATTTACAAGGTATTTTTAAAGCGTATTTAAGTCTAAATGACACAGAAAGCAAGCATTCCCCAACAGCTAACATGTTCTTGTAACTGTGTAACTGTGACTCTTCCGTCTTTGTATCAGTCGGTTATTTCCCAAAACAGAGCAAACAAATCAGGCCAGCAGACTCCTGGGCTAACAATGCCCATCAAGACGGATCTACAAGATGGACAAATGCAGCATCACACCAACATTACCATGCTGCCCCTTGGACTACTTGATCCCTGTCAGGACAGCAGTCACAAATCATTCCTAAATCTCCACACCCATTCTTCTTGCACCTTGACTGCCCATGCTTTTCCTCTGTTCCTTGGGCTATTCCTTCAGTCCATTATCCCAGACAACCGAGAGCCACCCCATTTGACAGAAACAGGGGATGCTTCTGCCATGTTTTTAATGGACTTCAGGAGAAAAATTATTGGCGACTTTATTAACATGTTGTTACATTCCACTGCCCCCAGGCTCCCAAGCTGGTTTATCAATTCAGGCATCATTCAGCCTGAATAAAATTGGGAGCCAATGTCATTTATAAAACAGTTAAAGACAGAAGTAGACATCCACATCAGAAGAATCCCAGCACTCCAGTTAGTTACCTCAAATCAGTTATAAATACTTGCCAGAGATATCTCCTGTTACAGAGAAGGAAAAGACTTCCCAGGAGAGCTAATGGAACTGCAATTTGCAGCAGCAAGGGACACAGTTGCATTCAGAGCAGGTCCTCACAAGTGCTTTGCACAATACCAGAGCTGGATGCAGAGCCCAGATGCCACTACTGCAATTTTCAATATTTGACCCGAGTTACACTATGCAGATGACATTTCTGGCAGATTCCAGCTGAAGACAGATGAACTAAACTAGAGCAAAGGTATCATACTACTGTATTTGCATCTAATGCATGACTGACATGGCTTGTGGCATCAGGTTTATCAAGAAAATGACCTTGAGTGCTTTTTTCATCGTAGAAAACGTGATTAACAGTTCATCATAAACTAGAAAAGTCTCAGTTGCTCCAACACATGCAGAATACTGTCTCTTCCTTTACTGTAGCATCCATGTCACTCCCACTGGCCCCTTTGTACAATCATCACAAGCCACATCACTGGCTCCAAGCAACAGGCACTGCAGAGCTGCAGCAAAATGCTTGAACAATAAAAACATCAAAGTCAGATCAAGTTAAAAGGGTGCCAGTTGCAGGATGATAGCCACCATTCAATAAGAAATTGTTCCATAGGCATTAAGAAGCCTAGAATGGCTCACAGGGGGAATTAGTAGAACAAGAGGAAAATGAGATATCAAGTTACAGGTCTGATTTACTGGGCTTTTCAGTAGGGTTCATAAGAAAATTGCTTAATGCAGAGAAGGTCACAGAGTAGCTTAACTTACTATAAAGGAAAAACCTGACAGAACATTTCCCTTTCAAAGGCAAGTGAAGCACAAGCCCGGGTATAACACTGTAATCACATGAACTGTTGGATGCAGAAATCTTTTTGTAGCTGCAGTTTCCGTATTTTCCCCCCTGCATTTGGATCCTTGCTGTTTTTCACCCCCAATAGTATGTACTAAGACATTGTCATAGGAATGAAGTTTTGAAAAGTTATTGCAAAACCTAAACATTTAGAAAAGACCCCTGGGAAAGCCCATGCATATCACATATCCAGCACCAGCTTTCACAAAATATATGTCAATACAATAGTAACAAATGTATTATCAGATAAGACCCCAAAGAATTTTTGACTTTAACGTTTACATGCTAGATTTTGGGGGTTTTTAGGCATAGGAAGTCATGCATTAATTGTGTTTTGGTATTTTCACACATCAGTATTTGATGTCAAACACTCTTTCATCATATAAGCCTTGAACCAAATATAGATTAGAAGGACGATAGGTTCTATTTAGACAGTGTATGAAAGTGTAATTAAAGGAAAATTGCTGCAGACAGGAAACAGCTCTTGGTCCCAGTAGAAACAAGTCACCTATACTTAAGTCTAAAATCACTGATACAATCCAAGTACAGGTGATTTCCCTAAATTTCAAAAAACCCTGTTATCAGAAATGCAAAATGAACTTCTGGCACTCAGTTAATTCTCTCACCCTCAGTCTAATGCATCAAAACAGAGACCAGAGGCCAGCACAGCAGGAAAGAGCATCTGTCCAATTGGTCCCCACATCCAAGTGACTCAATGTCACACCGAGCAGGACCAACAGAGATCCTGAAAATCCTGAGAAACTGGTTTTATGGAAAAGAAAAATCAAATTCTGTCAAATCTTGTTCTGCTAAGGTTTATATGCTGGAAATTATGCCTCATTATGCCTCAGAAAATAAATTCCTATCACATGGATGTCATTTCACATCATTTAAGTGAGAAACATGTACTAAGTATATTAATACCCACATTACCTTTAATTTCATCACTTTGGCACTCATAAGCAAACACAGACCCAGTGTCTCCTTCAGCCAACCACATTTTCTTCTGGGCTGCAGAAGCAAAGCTGTCCCTGTCACAGGAAGGGCTCAGGGCATCCTGACACACCAGGGTTGTTTTAAGCCTGTTTTATAGACAACTGAAAGTTGGATGGGTCATGTGAGTATGAAAACATCTGCTGACACTGACACGGGAGACCATTCCTGAGGCCACACAAGTTTTCTTCAATGTTTTAAGCAGGAATGAGAAGTATTACAAAATCTTTGGAAATACCTTCCCAGTATTTGTAGGCTATCGCTTATTATGCTGAAATCACAGGTTTTTAAACTGCTTCCAGTTTTCAGCTACAAAACCCTGCTTTTTGATTCAATAAAAGAAGTTATTTCATCTTAATTTGGCCCTTTTACACTCTTTAGTTTTTATCTCAACCACTCCTATTTTATTTTGAAACTCCATAATTGTGAATACAAACAGCTCTAATCTATTGAATGAGTCATCATGTTATTTTTAAGTTCATTCTGTGGTTTTTGGGTTCTCTATGACATTTTCCTGTAGGCTACAGAACACTGAATATTCCAGCACCAGATAAGTACAGCAGTAATTGAATATTAGTCCAGATGCTTGTGGGCAGGGTACTTATGAAAAAATATCTGTGGGCAAAAAATGAAAAATCATTTTGCACTGTGCAAAGCCAGTCAACACACTGGTTACTAAAAGGAAAGGATTTTCAGTGCAGTTATTAAAACTTGATTTCCTTCACCTTCAACACTCTACTACTGTGTATATTCTCCAGTTTTCCAAACCAGTGCAATTAGAGAACGGTTCACAGACACATTAAGATGGACATGGAAAAACTGAGCAGATCTCTAAATCCTACAGAGATAGTCCTCAGTCCTTTAATAAGTTTGAGTCAAGAAAACCTGGCGCTCTGGTGGAGCCTGTGACAGTAACAAAGCTCCTCAAGCTTATTTCAAAATATGATTTTACAAGTAAGAACTACACATTAGATTGAAAATTTGGCACTCTGCTTGAAGATCTAATTCTACATTCAAAAGCATTTAGTAATAAACTAAGTATTACTCTTCCCTTTCAAAACATTGATGACTAATTCATGCTCACAGTTTGGATTCAGCCAGCAGGGAAATGAACACAGCTAAATGCAATCTTTCAAATTAACAGGCTCTCTCTATAAACCATACAATTATTCTTTAAACAGAACTACTGTTTTATTACTACTGGGATCTTAGGTTCATTATGTTCTCATAATACTCGCAAACATATCTATTAATCTGCAGAATTACAACAGCCAAGAATTAATTTCAAACAAATGCAATAAGTTGCTTATTCATTCTTGATTTCAGCAACAATTTTCACTACAGATATATTTCAAAGAAATTTCCAGTGCATAATAAAAATTCTGTCTTATTCCTAACATCACAAGCGTGGCTGCTAACACAAATACCAAATGTAACGAAAATTAAGTGCACCAAGATTTTCTTCTGAGTCCCAAACTCCACAAAATTCAATATTTCCACTGAAATGAAAACCTTTTTTCTTTTCATCTACAAGAAAAAAAAAAAAAAGTCTTAAAATTCTTTAAGCTTAGAGGTTCAAATTTTCATCAATTACTTCTGATATTTCTAGGTAATAATTTCCCCACCTGCACATACACCAGTGCACCCTTGAAAGCAAGAGCCATGATTATAAATTCTGTTAGGTATGACAACAAATGCAATTCTGGGATACAAACAAAGAACTTAGACAGTCTAATTCTCATCTGGGAAAAGATGTCTTTTTGGGATGGGAGTGTTTTTTTCCCAATCCTAAATTCAGTTTAGCTAAGTCAAACATGAAAAATGCCCCAGGGAAAAGTGAAAAGCATGGCAACACCCAAGACCCTCCACATGTGAACTACCAAATAGTTTGTGTCCAAGCTCTATGAAAACACATTATTCTCCAACTTCCTCCTCAAAATACCAGGAAGACACTAGCTTTTGCTCCAACTGCTGCTTCCCTTGCCTCTCTCCCCACCTCTACTAAAATGTATTTCTATAGTTATGACACGTTAAAATACATATTTACACTGGCACGGGAGTTGAAGCACAACATCACTGACATGGGAGGTGCTGGTGTGTAAGAGACGGTACGAAGATCCCTCATCTGCCTCACGACCATCGTCAAGGACAGAGACTGAAACCCCTAAAAGGGACTCTAAAATCTTAGCACAGGAGTTCTGGCCTGGCTGAAGTTGGTGGGATGTTGGCCAAGTGCTGCCTGCAGGTGTGTTCGATGGAAAAACCCAGCACGCACTTCTATCGGAACATCAGAACCTGAGCAGAAACAATGGGCAAGTCACGGTGAAGTGACCGCGCCTGCTGACTCGTTCTGGTTGACACTGTACCTGCTGACGACTGACATGTTCTGAGTTCTCAAAATGAACACGCTGTGATGATTTCCCCCACCTGTTTGGCCAACTGCCTGTCGCTTCAAAGAGGACTATAAGGACCCCTGAATTAAACACAGACTTTGAGATCTCCCCACAGAAGAAGACGGGTCTATTGGCTGGACCATGAGGATTTCGTCTCTCCGTTGGTAGCTATAACCCACTCCCTCTTTCTTTTCTCGCTATCTTTTACTTCCCTTCAAACTCCCTCTATCGCATTTGTTGGCACTAAATAAAGCTGCATTTTGGATTGAGCAAACTGAGTTGTCCCCCGCTGTGTCTTTTGCGCCTTGAGATCCCTAAAACGAACCATCAGGTTCCCCGCATATATTTGCGGACCCTGACACGGTGCCATACCCTTTTGGTCCACAGAGCTACAAAGTGCTTTCAACATGTGAAAGGGAAGTTGGGGACAAGAGAACTATTTTTTACACTGAGAGTACGCAAATGAAACTCAGGTTATTTGTGCCCTAGATCCAATTTGCTTTTGCCAGCCTTGATAGTGCACTTAGGTGAACAAATACTTATGGTCAAGTATTATTAACAAATAAATAAAGCAAAAGAAAACTTTGAAGAAACAGAAAATTAGGCTAGAAAGGCAATATAAACTATCCCCCAGAGAGAGCAAAGGCAGGCAAGCCCCATAACACTTAGGTTCAGTGCACGCACATATCCCAGAACTCAGAACACCAAACCATGCACTGTCTTTAGTGGACAAGAACCAAAATTGCATGTCGTAAGTGTGAAGAAAAGGTGACCAGTAAACTGGAAAACAACCACACCCTAATAGCTGTTGGAACTGTTTCCATCATCCTAAACCCTCCGGACAAATAATTTCTGTCTCTGCATTCTTTCTGCTTTACTTTATGGGCTGAGAAAAGCCCGTGGCATTTTATATGATGGCTTGTTCCAGAGGCTGAATCAATTCCTGTTCTTGGTGATGTTTCCCTGATGTGAACTGTGGTTGGGAGTTAACCAAGATCTCGTTATGAGAATCTTTTTATAGTGTAATCTACTTGCCTAGTTATTATTTCAGCCTGGCAGTTTGCATCGAGGAGAAAATATATGGAAATAGGATACATTGAAACAATGAACCAAATAATGGGGTGGGGGAAAGAAATCAGGGCTGAAAAATGAACATGGAATTACTGACTGCAAAGGATCAAGCGGGCATTATTTTTCTTCTCCTCCTTCCCCTCCTATTTTGGTTCTTGATTTAAGAAAAAAAAAATGAAGTAAATATTAGGTGCTGTGTCTGTAAAACAGGGATAAGTCAATCATTCAGCTAATCCTTACTATCACTTGCAAATAGTTTAATGATTTGATGAAACAGTAATAGAGTTTTTAGAGCATCTTCCACAACACAAACTTGATAAGCAGCTCATAAATATTCAAAAATCCTACATTTACCCTGAAAGCTAAGAAAAGTATATCAAAAATTCCTTTAGTGTGAATCCAGAGGACCAGAACCAGATTCTTCACCTCCTCCATCAACATTGACACGAAACATAATTGTTTGTGACTGATCTGAACAGAAAATCCAGGCGTTTCTTTCCACATGATATCAGTTTAGGGTGGTTGCCCACTCTGATCTCCCAGGCTATTTCTGCAGTCTGTCATTCCATCCCTGCTTTTACCAAGTAGAGAAAATTAGCAAAGTTTAACCACAAATGAAGTTGAAAGCCAGGCCTATATGTGACCTTTTAATTACCTCTTACCACTTTGTGTACATAACTTGTGCTATGTACCAAATTCTGTTCAAAATTTTCAAGGATTTTTGTGTCTTAGATGTCGCCTCTACCTCAGTTTTAAAGTTCCTCATGTTTGCTTTTCCCCCCTCTAAGTAAAACAGCAATGCATTTATTTAAATACCTGCATGTTTAAGACTTAACTATTTAATTACTCTCATCTCTCTATTTAGCAGCCTTTTTGAATAACACCCTTGTTCATGCTTGGTTTTTTTGGCTCTAGGGCTGCAGAATACAATTTACAGTGTTTTCTTGATAATAAATGTAATTTTGTCATTGAATATACTTAGGACTCCTGTGATTCTGCTACAGAAAACACAGCATATCAGGGAAACCACACTGTACAAGTGCTTTAACAATGATTTGCTAACAACTTCATCACTCTTTCTTAGAAAAACAATAAAACACTCATTTTATATACTCAAAACTACTTCTCTCCCTTTCCCTTCTTCCCCAGCCTTTCCAAAGTCACAGATGCAGTTGTAATAAGCGACATAGTGCTGGCAAAGGTTCGTTCCAAACCTCATAGAAAGCAATCAGCTCCAGCTCCCCTAGAAAAATCATTCTGTTTAATGCAAAATGCACTGAGGTCAGAGGGAAGATGATACTTCCACTGGAATAAATGAATCGTTTCTCTGCACAGGAGACAAAAGTCCTACACCATCCAGGGCACTCTTTGAAAGCTTTACCAAGAGGGCTCCCCAGTTGTCAGTCACAGCACAAAACGGCCCTCCAGAGACATTACAGACGGTAAATTGTTTCATAATACATCAGCTGCTGTTGATAAGAGGCACTCCAGCCTGCTGAGCCTTGTTACTTCTCCTCATTATCGAGAAGCTTTTATCTGTTCTCAGACTGAGACAACTGTCTTCCAAAGTCTTCATCCACAACATGATGAAGTTAACTAAACAATCACTTCACTCCTGAAGATCATCTTAAATAAGAGCTGAACAAATGCTTGAAATTAAAAAACGGAGCTGCCAAAGATACAAATAGACTACTACTAGGCAGATAGCTATTTGCTTAGTTTTGGAAGGAGTAAGACAACTCCTCTCCTACAATGAGCTCAGGAAGCTCACTCCTTAAATTACTAACCAGGCAGGGGACCACAAAATTGCTGAAATATTCTCTCTAAACCTTAGTCTCAGCAGAGGAATCCACTAGGGAATAACCACAGGGCATTATGCACCAGCATTAAGTACAACGGGCGATACATGCATGTTGGAGAAGGGAGAGGCGGACACCAGGTGGTCGTCAACCAAGCTCGTTTATTGTTAATTCACACAATGCTTTTATAATAACACTAATAAGCTCATGCATATTGCAAAAGTTAAGCTCAGGATTGGTGCTCAGACTAAAAGTTAGTTACGCCTCTTTCTACATTTCTTTGTGGTTACATAGTTTGAGTAAGTTTTTGTTTTACCGTGCTTCTCCCTCATATCGTTCAGCTACAAGGTCTTGTTATCGTATAGCAGCTGTGCCCAAGGACATGCGAAGCTTACTGCCTTGCTGGTTTTCATGAGAATGCCTGAGTGCTCAGCAAAGCTCTCTCATGTCTACGTGACCTTTTGCAGCTAGCCAGTTATCAATCACACTCTCCACACATGCATACAGATTATATTTGCAATAAACAATAGGCATGAATCCTCAAATCCATCTTCCCTGCAAGCTACAAAATGCCTTTTTTTAAATGAGATGACAGCAAGATATAGGAGAGCCACTCATCTTTGAACTGAGTCTGGGAGTGTCCAATTCCAATGTTTTTTGGGTTGATTAAAAGGGACTAATCTTTGCTGTTATTCATGGGTTACTGTTCATTAGCACTATCATTTTTATCAAAGTAAAATTTGCTCCTCTCTACATGGAAATTGCCATACGGCCTTTCAGCCTTTCGTTGATTAGGCATTTTATAAGTATAACTTCTCCTTTCTTGAAAGCCTTTTCAGGGTACCAGCCTTTACAAACTCGAAAAAGCAGATTTCCATCTCCAGATAGCCAGGCTGAAAGCTTAAACACATGCTAACATTCAGTTTCACCACTAGGATCTCATCCAATGTTGACTCTTAACATGAAATTCTTATCAAGGAGTGATGTGCCTTATTTCAGGTTTAGTTCTAGTGAATAAAAATGTAAATGCTTGAATATTCTCAACTCAGTCAAAAAAGGGAGGGTCAAGCACCACCTGTTTACTTCATTACAAATCATCTATTTGAGGAACATTACCTAAAGGAAGATGAGCTCACAGAAAAGTCTTTGTCCCTTAAGGTCATTTCTTCACTGGAATTTTTCATCTTCTTTGTTTTTTGTGGGGCCGGGATTTGTCTGGTGGCTTTTTTGTATGGTTGGGATTCTGTTTCGTTGGTTTGGCATTTTCTTTGGTTGGTTTTTCATGTGCTCGTTTTGGGGATTTTGGTTGGGGATTTTTGGTTTGTGGATTTTATTTGAGTGGGTTTTGGTTTCTTGGTTTATAGTTGGTTGGGGGATATTTTTGTTTTCTTTTGTTGGGGGTTTTTTGGTTGATTTGGGGATTGGTTGGTTTTTTCATTTGGTTGGTTTGGGGGATTTTTTTCTTTTTTTGGTTGTTTTTTCATTTGGTTGGTTTGGGGGATTTTTTTCTTGTTTTGGTTGTTTTTTCATTTGGTTGGTTTGGGGGATTTTTTTCTTTTTTGGTTGTTTTTTTCATTTGGTTGGCTTTTTGTTTGGTTGGTTTGGGGGATTTTTTTTGGTTGGTTTTTTGGTTGATTGATTTGAGGGATTTTTTTTTTTGTTGGTTTTTAGTTGGTTGGTTTGGGGGAATTTTTTGTTGGTGTTTTTTTTGTTTGGTTGATTGTTGTGGTTCATTTGGGTATTGTTTTTGTTTCAGATTCAGTACTAGCACCTGTAAAGAGTAGAGTGCAGGCACATGAAATAGATTTTCATATACAGAAATGCACAACACATTTACTGCTAAATACAACTCATATCTAAGCGGCCCTGCAGCATGGACACAGCACAGTTTGGAAAAGCTCTGGCCTGCAGGGCAGCATCACTGTATTTTGTGATGATATAACAGAGCACTAATAATCTTCATATAAGTAAAACCCTGCTTCCACTCTTAGCTCAGAAAACATCTTTCAGAAGTATTTCCAACTGCACTAAGCACTCTGAAAAGAGTTGTCTTCCACTGCACAGTGTTTACTTTCACAGTGAGCATTGGGGGATGCAAGAGCACAGGGCTGGCTCTTCCTGCCCAAAGCTGAAAACAACTCTTCCATCTCAAACTTCTCTTGCAAAATTGCCTCCAAGCTTCACTGCTTTGACCTCACAGGCTAAGGACTAATGAGGACCAGAGTCATCAGTGCTGTCTGTACGACCTCAGCTCAGTGCTACTGGATACTTACAGAGGACATAAATTAACAAATTAATCTCATAAAAGCTCAAATTTAAAACTACTATGATTGTCAGTCTTTACAGTCACCTGACTCTCTAATAAGAAAAATGCACACTTTGTTATTTCTGTGGATGGACAGAAATATTATTCTGTTATTCCATGGATAGACATACTCAGCTGCAGCACTCTTCTGAGAAGTTCTTTGCCTGGGTTTGTGTTATTCCCAGTCAGCTGCCGCCTCCCTACCCTGAGACTAAAACCCCACCAAAAGCCTTAACAGCAGCAAATAAAGGGGAAGGCAGATGCCCCAAGTCATCAGTTTCGTACTCCGTGCCCAAAATGACCAGCTTCTTCTACACTTTGCAACTTTCACAAAGTACCTTTCACTGCAATATATATTTCAGCCCCCCAGAAATTTGGGCAATTGAACAATTTCCCAAATTGAGTATAAAAACAAATGAAAAAAGTTTTGACCATGGTACCTAATCAAAGTAATATCAAGAAAGGAGCATACTGATTCCTGAATATTCACCATTAACTTGGCAGTAACTGCCTTTTTAAGGATAATTTTCTGGACGCCGTCACAGAATACATCAAGACGCCTGAAATTAGCATTGTTAACCAAAAAGGCCAGTGACTGTGCATTCTCTGCCTGGTTTGCAACTATGACCATGAAAATGAAGCATTCAAGTTTCTTGTCCCTGCTATATAGATGGCAGATGGTTTTCAAGTTATCCCATATAGGACCTTAAGTTTTTATATTCAGTATTTCTAAGGGTTTTCAAGCCAGGTATTAAGAGATCAGATAAATGGCTTACTTCAAGTACAGAATTTCTCTGAACCTTGATGGGGGCACTTCAACAAATGCCATTCCAGCTAGTTGCACAAACAACCCAGACACTTCAGATACCCACATCTGTCGCAACCTTCCACTCTATGAATAAGCAGCACATCACTACATTCAGGAAAGCACAACTTCATGGAGTTATTTCCATGTCTTTAATCTTTTTCCTGTGCCCTAGTGTTCTATACAAAAGGAGACAAAGATGGAAGCAAACAAACTGCGGCACATTAGGCTTATGATCCCATCTCTGGAAGTTAAGATCATCATTAGCTGATGGTTGTATAAGAATAATCACAATTGTTTTATTTGGTCGGATTTAAACATATGTTTTCAAAATTTTCATATCAATGAACAATTACAGCATAATTAGGTACCAAATCTAAGTAAACACTCTGCTAGAACAATTTTAATTAAAGGAGATACTTAAGAAATGGTTTAATAAAGCAACCCTCTAGTCAGAGAAGCAGTACTTCTACTGTATGTATTCTTTTTGCTATTCCAGCAGCCAGTTACTGTCTCAGCCATGCCTGCCTTTGCCAAATTAAGAATATGATTTGAATTCTACTCAGTGTAAAAATATACTCAAGAACACAAGAAAGAAGAAGTTATCCAATGGCTATAATTTCAAAGACTTCAAAAATTCATCTTCATATTGACCTCAACTTGTCCAAAAATCTGGATTGCTAACAGGCTGTTTCTTCCAGAAAACCTAAATTTTTCCTTGTGTTCTTAAGCACTGCAGACTCTCTGATAATAAACCTTTGCCAGAGTGGACTTGAAAGAAAGAGAAGGGCGAAGGTGCTTTTATGCCAAACATAACAGTTAAGGGTTTATACAAAAATACTAGTGGGCCCACGTGAAACAATACCTGGTTAGTTTTACATTACCAATCATTATCAATTTCATAAAATATCATATCAACATCAATGCTTACTAAAGAGAAGAGTTTTGCAAAAAAAAACCCCTTAATTCCAGAACCCCTCAAGAATAAAATATTTCTATGATAATAATCTTAACTTTTAAGTGAGGAGACTGAAATACAGCACTGCGGTTTGGAAACCACGTTACATGAGGTCTAATGGAGATGTGGAAGTGTTTACTAGCAGAGATGGGATATTTTTTCACTTGATCAGAGGAGAAGTAAAATAAAACCCAAAAGCAACAGCCCAAAGTAAAAGGACAGAGACCAAATCAATGCTAGTCTGTGTCAGACTGAGCACCTGAATGTCTTGAAAAGACCTCACCAGCCCTCTGTTCACCGTTTTTGCTCTTTACTGCTAGCAAGAACATTTAAAAATGAGTTATAGGTAAGTGACAACATTGACTTTAGTGCAACACTCCTCACTCCTTCAGGAACTGCAGACCCATCTTTAATGAGCAGTGTCACTTAGCCACAGCGTGAGTGGCTCGCAGTCAATCAAAGCAAGTCAACTGGAAAATCCACCCCTGCTTCTGCTAACAGAGAGAGAACAACCAACACTGAAGCAGCAATTAAACTACCTTGATTTACCCCCTTCCTTCCTGGGCATAATTGTCCCTGTTTTAGATCTTCCCTACCTTTGCTCCTTCATGGAAATTCAATGCGCTGCATCATCAGGCCTTCCCTAATCCATTTTCTATTCCAGAAGATGAACAACCAAACAACCGTCCTTTCCAATAGCTTTCAGCTGCCCAACCCAAGCCCTCTAGCTGAGAGTTTCATCTTTATTTAACTTGTTCCTTGGCCTAAAAAATACTGCTCCTACAATAAATGAGAAGATTATGCATTTCATTGTGTAACATGATTATGGATCTATCGACTAACACTTAAAAAGTGACTGAAAGAAACAAAAAAAGAAACATTTGAAAAGGTGTGCCTCTCTTTCCCAGCCTCCTAGTTTCCCTTTTGCTCTTCAGTTGCAGTTTCAAGTCATTTAAGATAATATTTGTTGAAAAGTATGAAGAAAAAATACTTTCACACCGCATTTGTGACTACTGTAAACTTTAAAAACTATATCTTCTACATGAACAAGAGAGTATTCAACAGCTTTGTGCTTCGGCACTCCAGAAATGATTTCAGGACAGTCAACTTCTGAACATCATCTGATATTTTAGGAACTGAGGTTTTTCACTACACATTAGTGTAACTGCTGAGCCCTTAGGTTTGCTGCTAAATAAATACTCCTGCCTATTAAAATTATTTCATCACTATTGATCCTCAACTTGTGCTTCTCAGGCTGTTATATTTCAGTATATTTCAAGTGCCGAGTTCTGAAAACACAAGTCCGTATGGATGTGTTTAAACCACTTGAAAATGTTCAAGAAGTTGCCAAAGTTCACACTCTTTAAATACCACCTAAAGCATTAATTAAAATTCCTTTCCAGAGGGGCTGAAGAAATCCTGTTATACAATGGCACCTACCTCTAAACTTGCTAAAAGTAGAGGATGCATTTCAACCTCTGTAATTTGATGCTGGCAGTGAAGTTACACAACAACAATCTCTACTGCCAAGGTAAAATGTGCAAAGAGGACAAACAAAAGGCTGAAGTTCAGAGTGGGTAAGTTGGATTGAAAACTGGCTCAGCTGCTGGGTTCAAAGTGTTGTTGTCAGCAGCACAAAGGCCAGCAGTGGTAGAGCCCAGAGACAAAAACTGGGGTAAATATTGCTGTCCTTCACTAACCACCTTGATGATGGGATCACATAGGCCTTCACCACTTTGGAGATACCAAACTAGGAAGACTGACTGATAGAAAAGCTGGTGGTGCTGACTTTCAAAGACACCTCTCCAGGCTGGAGAAGTGGTCAGACAGACTGTATCAGAGACAGAACTTCCTTAAGCATCAGGACAATTGTCAAGTCCCAAACTTGCTGCTATATTCAAAGTATAGATATATTCAAAACCCAGCTGGACACAGCATTGAGCAACCTGCCCCAGTTAACTTGCTCCAAGCAGAGCAGTTGGACTCAGCCACCTCCAGAAGTTCCTTCCAACCACAACCATCCCCATGATGCAGCTGCCTTCAGCTTTTGGACAGACTCTGTGGACAATAGTACACTTTTTCATTATAGTCCATTTCAAAAAACCCCATGAGTTTTTCTGTTTTTCACAGAAATCCGACAAAAACCAACAAAGACTGTCCCATCTTGTCTCACATGATCAAATACATCTTAAGGAAGTCTATTAAGGGCCAGTAAGGCTTTTTCTCTTCTGTATGCAGCTTTTTGAACATAAATAAGAAAACATTCCACTGTCTAAACACCTTTTTGAGGCTGAGGATTTTGTAAATATTTGTTGCGAGAATGAATTACATCTGGGTCCTGTTTTTTTTTAAAATTTTGTTTGGTTTGGGTTTGGTTTTTTTTCCTGTTAATTGCCCCTAGGGCCCCCTGAGGGAGATTTTCTTTGCTAAGAAAGCCTGAGGCACATAACTCTGTCAAGCTCTGTTTGCATCTCTGCCTCCTAAAAGGGTTACTCAGGTTGTTTTTATTGCTTTGAACACACACCTGTACACAAGATACTACCTGCAGAAAGGTGGAGCAACCTTCTTCCCCAAGCACAAAAAAAATTTAAATATCAAAGAAAGACACTTTTCTTGAAAGAATATACCCATTGTTTGATGGCAGCAGAGATCCTACTACCAGCAATGACTGGCAAATGCACAAGGTACAGACATGACTCTGCTCTCCTCCAAAACCTACAATTTTCTCGTTCTGGCTTGTTCATTTGGCAGTTTGTTCTCAGCTCAAACTCCCCCTGTGCCACATGCTCAAGTTGTCTTTCCTCCCCTCTGCAGTTTTCCCTCACAGCCCTAATCACAGCTGACCTCTTGTAGATTGACTACTTATCAACACTCACGAAATTCCTACTCAGTCATTCTGCAGAGCTGAGATGCCCTGGGCAGTGTCCCTGCCCGTGCACAAACTGTAGGAAGAACAAGAGCTGAACTGATATTGCTTCTCTTAAAAGCATATCTAGGGAAAACACAGGCTTCCAATCCATTAAATGAACATAGAAATGAGACAAAACAGACTAATGAGATCAGGCAATAAAATTTTCATAAGAATAGAACATTTTGACTAAATTTCCTGTGCTAATTAAGGTTACATTCTGAGCTTATAAGACAGATCCATTTCATAGTAAATTAATTGCTTGAGCAATGTGAATATTTTACATATACTCTACAGTAGGTGTCCAAGATGCACACTTTAAAGTCAGCAGTGACTTTTGATAACTGTAAGCTTACAGAACTGACTGCCTCTGTTCTATCTCTAAATTTCTCATCTCAACTTTCCTCCCAGTGCTGCCCCTGTTTGAGTTCCTCATTTTCCAGGTAAGGGGGACTATCCCAGGGGAGAGACACACAAGCACGGGGCTGATACTCATCCAAGAATGTTTCCATGGTTCTAACAGTTATTCAAATTATTACAGACTGACAAGTATTTGAAACAAATATGAGTGAAAATGCAATTTTGTGCCATCAAACCAAACAAGGACAGGCTTCTTATGTCTCTATTTGCACTTGACCAGAAATAAAGCTTCCCTGCTTATTTCTGCTGCCCTCTGTGCATGCAACTTCTGAAATTCAGGCAATTTATGCCTCCGACAACAAGAATAAACTTGCACAACTACTCAGGGCTGTGTCTCCCCGAAGGAGGCAGTTTGATGCAATTTGTCAAAAGCCAAAAGAGTGCTTTAATGGACAACTGACTTCAAATGACTGCAGCTGTTGCCTAATAAAGGAACAGAGACAAAAGATTAAAAGTGGTTCTACCCATGCCAATACAATTCTCAATGATCAATGAATAAAACACATCCTTTTCTATCTCCCCTTTTTAGTCAAAAGCAATAAAAGTAATGAATCATTCTCTTTCTGTAGCTTGCTACACGTGATGTTCAATCAAAGCACTTGGGGAAATTTCAGTAGGTATTGTTAACAAAGTACACATACGCATTTTGAGCTTATTGCCTTGTCTTGAAAAGTAAAGCCAGATACTCCCTCTTCTGTCAGAGCTCAAAAAAGTCACTGAAAACGTCTCTGAAACTCCACATATCAAACAAAGCTCTAAAAAAAAAGCCACCAGAACCTCCACACCCTGATCTGGTCCCAGGAGAGCTTGTGCTCTCACACTGCAAGAGTCTCATGTTCTTATGTATGAAGCTCATACTTCACTATCAGACAACATTACAAGCACAGTTGGAGCATAGAGAATGAATAATATTAAGTGTTCGACATGAACTTAATAGAAAGACAGCTCATTATTAATTTTGAGGGCCTTTCTTTGCCTCTACATCTTTCTTTGTTGAAATGATGAGAATGAAAATATTACTCAACAGCAAACACAGGGAAGTTAGGACAGCAGCATCTCATTAGACCACAGGGAATATTTGGTATTTCAAGGTAGTGAAGGAAGAAAATATAGATAAACACGAGACAGAGCTAACCACAGCATTTGAATGTTACCCCAAGAGCTCCTCCATGCAACCCCATCCTTCCGTCATCCAATTTGAATTACCCCTTGAGTTACTCAGGCACATTCATCTACAAACTAAGAACAGAACTCGCATCAGGGTGATATTATTCCTTTTCAAGGTTGCAAGTACAGTTCTCAGTATTTCTACTCCTGGGAAGCACTTATGCACTGGAGCAGCCCCACTGCCGATGTTTATTCTTTCCCAGGACTGGCAAGTCTTTGAGCTCGAGCTCCTTGGGAGTACCAAAACATTCCATTTCCTTCAATTTTGTCTTCACCTAATCCAATACCTGCCTAGCATTTAACAGAGAGAATACTTCCATATCATCATTTACTGCATGTAGAGATGAGTTAGGCACATAATTAATTTTCACTTTTACCCACGAATTTATTTCCAGATGTTCCCAATACTGCTGTGCAGCAGGCAGGCTGCACATGGCAGTGTGCCAAAAAATACATGAGCTGTGAGACTAGAATGCAGTTTTTGTTGACTAATGTCACTTTTCCATCAAACTCAAGGAGTTCCAGTGGGCTTATGAATTCATTTGAAGAACAGGGTTGGGTTTTTCTTATTATGCTTATTACTGACTTCCCACCAGGACAGGCACCTTCAAATTCCAAAAACAACACACGTGGACGTGCTCAGAAGAAAAATTGCCTTCCAAATGCATCAACTCCAGAAAAACACTGCTCAATCCCATTTTATAAATCCCAATACAAAGTATAAAGATAAAATCTGGCTCCAGGCATACAGGAAGCCATTGCCCACATTAGCACCACCTCTGGCACTCAGCGCTCTGGCTATCTGTTCAAAGCACTGGATTCAACTCTTCACATTTGAGATGTTCATACAGTTACAAGGGGCCAGCTAACACTGCTGTTTTAAGTGAAAAGTGCCAGTCAATATGTAATAAATGCTAAATAAAAAGCCACAGTGAAGAAATCCGGTCTTGTCAGTCAGGAAGATTCTAAATGAAATAAAGGAGAATCTAACCAGCACCTGTGAAGGCGTGTTCGTCCTGTATTAACACCACATCTAGCTGTGTTACCTTACAGCCACCAACAAACATCAGATTTACACCAGATAAGGACTTTTCTTTTAGGCTCATATTAACACAAACTTGTTGGTCTAAAAGCATTTCTGTACACACTTACACAGAATATAAAATACCCTAAATGCACAATACTTAAAGGAACAAAGCATCAGGTGACAAGCACTCTTTCACTATCACTCACAGTTACAGAAGGAGCCCTTTACTGCCTCTTCCACATGGAAAGCATTTGTTCCAAACTACTAAGTCACAGGTTGCCTCCAAGGAAAATCTGATATACCAGAGTATTTTCCCCTTTAATCTTCCACCAAAGGTAAAGCACACCAAATTAATTTGTCAGAAAGCAGAGCAGTCAGGACTACCTGCACCCCGCTAAAGATCCATGAAGGAATCACTAACAGAATCTCTTGCTAACAGGAGAAAAATAAAAATACATTTCCTGTATTTCATAAGCACAGAAACTTTGCTAGACCAATGGACGCCCATATTTCAGCCTAATGAGGCAACTCTTACTTCTTCAGTATTATATTTTCATGTACGATAGTTAACAAAAATACTCAAATGTCACCATTTACATTACACAACTGAAAGATTCACTTTGACCTATGCATTCAAATTAAGATGGGGTACAACATGGAATTATTACCTGAATTATGTTCAAAGCCCTGGAGAGACAGGTCTGACCCCTCATTTCTCAGAGTAGACATGTAGAAGTATTTAAACACACACGCTCAACCCCCACACAGCTATTCTAAAAAATATTAAGTACTTTTACTACCAAACAAACTCCAAGTTACTCTTTCATCCTGTCACGAGAATCACATACAAAGTTTTCCATATCAGATTATCTCTGACTAGCTAAACTATATGCTTATTTGCGCTATTAACACCTTTAACAGAACTGTTTAATAGCTATTTAATAGCTGTTTAACTGTTTAATAGGTAAACCCATACAACTTTGGTAGACTGATCAAATAATTTGATCGAAGTTCATTAATGACAGGGTAGGAAACATGGAGGTTTTCTTCGAATAATAAATCACTGTGTAACTTTTTCTTAAACTTATCTGTCAGAACAAATGGCTACAAATTAAGTCAAAACCATACGGTAGAGGCTAAAGCAGAGAGCACGAGTTGAATTTTATTATACAGAACCATATGCTGCACTTAACGTCTGTGATGACTTTGCCTTTCGCCACAGACGATGCCTATAAATCAGCACTGCAGATGTGAGAACTCCACTAAACTCTACAACTGAATGATCTTGAACACACAGATTCACTATTTTCCTTTATCACATTGTCTCAAAGGGTTACTTGTGTTATGGATCACTTTTGTGCTGTTGCAGAGTGCCATTTCTAGCACAGCCAGCTCTTCGAGCAGCACTCCAGCAATACTTAAAGGATAACTGAATAACCCATTCCAAGACCAGGGCTCCTTAGAGTTCTCCACATAGATACTCCAAATAGCAGAACACTGGGCAGAACTTTCCACAGAATCGTTTCTGAACCTAAGGAGCTGAAATTGTGAGTGCAACTTGCACATCTGCAAGATTGGGACTCAATGCTCTGCTCCAAGGCAGCTCACTTCTGCAGCTCATGCCGAGTTTGGTATTCCACATACTAAAAAACCAACATCCAACATCCTAGAATGAAACTGCTTTGATGTCAGGTAACCAGGTGAACCCTAAACAAAAAAGGAACTTGACCACAGCAGCCTGACACAACTTTAGGCAGTGGCTGCACAATAGGAGCAAAAATAAGCCAAATACGTGAAAGGCACATGCTGAGTTGAGAGGTTGATCTTCTGCTGTCTATTAGACCACTTATCTACAGTTCGGACATTTCCCGCTTTCCACACAGAGATTATGACATTAGAATAACACTAACATTACTGAGCAACACACAATCCCTTCAAATGGCATTTCAGTTTGGAGATCTAAAAACACTAAGCAGAAACAGCAATACAGTCCACCTGACTGCTCAAATTGGTAATTTCTGGTGAAATGAAGGGAAGATGCTTTCAGAGAAGTAGTTTAGCAATCCCTATTTTAAGAGTATTTAAAAATACACTGCATTTTCATTGCCAGTGCCACAGGGCACATCACATGGAAGATGTTTCAGAAAACTGCTCACCGCAAAGGTCACATCTCAAGGTAAAGCACTTGCACTAGTATTGAAAAAGGCACTTTTCAAAAGGAAAAAGTGAAGGTTATTTCCTTGTTCCCACTGACCACAAACCCCCTTTTTTAAAGCCAGAATAACTTACACTTTTTTTTTCACTTGGCCACTTTTCACCGCCACCTGGTTTTGGGTTTTCCCCCAAAACCAGCTAATTTTATTTAGCTAAAGTCAGTTCCTGCTACTAATAACATACAAGTCAAAACCCCCACTGATTTTTGGTGAGATCAAAGGGATCAATAACTTTTCATCTCAGCCTGCCTATTCTTTCCTATTTCTTTCCCTTAAGTGTAGATTTTTCAAGAGTTTGAGGCACTGCTACAGACAGCGCCATGCTGTTTCCTTAGTACATTTTATCCAGAAAGTACTTGAAAAATACCATTACAAGTAATGCCCAAGTACCATTTTAAGAAGAAAATGGGGCTACCCTGAGCAAATTATCTTCCTCCTTCTAAATTTGATTCCATAATTTCATCTTAATTAAAATAAAACACAAGATTTATCCAGCAAACATCTTTAGAAAAACATTTCTACAAAGAAGGGAATTCATCTATTTAAGGGTTCTGCTCCTGCCTAAACAATTAATAATCCAAATACTCACTTCAATATCTAACTGGATAACAAGACACAACCAAACACAGTGAGGAGGGTGTGCATGTTCACCTTTCTGGCCTCTTCAAAACACTGTCAAATCTGCAAAAACATCAGCAACGGAGAGAGAAGAATGAAAACTTTAAACTTTGCAATTCCTGTTTTTCCTGACTGTGGACCTGAAGCTCTGTTATGAGTACTTGAGAAGCACAGTAACCAAAACCGTTCGCCAGTTGGGATTCTCAGTGCCTAATTGTTCCAGCCAGAGAGGATTAACACAGTTCAAGGCACCTGACAACTTAATGCTTCCCTCATACTACAAAGACTAAAATCACCATTACTGGAAAACAAACAGACAAACAAAATAAAATCCACATTTAACCCCCTAGAACTTTCCCACAACTCCCAATACACTTTTCATAAAACTGTGCCCCATGAGCCAACATCCAGCTTTCACACAAGTCACTGAGTGAGCAGCAGCAGCAGCAGTAATCACTGCATTTTATAGTCATGTTAGCAGAGGCACAATTTTGTGGGAGAATTCATTATTTTGGTTTTGTCTGTAGTTGGGGATAGTAATTGTTCTCCAAAGAACTCACCCACAACCAAACCTCCACCAACGTCAATGAATGAACAGATCATGGCCCAATATGAAGGGTAGGAGCAAAGCCATCTGTAAAGAACAGCTGTATTTGCTCACTGCAAGAAAGCAGAGAAACAGACAAGCATGGTGGCTTGTGGAGTGCCCTACTTAACAATATTTTATACCCCAAGCTTGTATTTCAAGCAGGAGAGGCCTGAAAACTCACCCTGCCCAGCTATCAGGCAGAAGATCAGAAAATACCAGGAATCTCACTCCTGCCCTCCCTGCAGGACCTGTGTGCTGCCAGCCTGAACCCCAAATTCTCCTCGGTGCTCTGAGCAGCAGGAGCCTGGATAAGCAGTGACCCACAGCCACAGCCCAGGCCAGATCACCCTGGAGAAACTCCACTCACCCAGCTGCAGTTTTCAAAGGAGATTTCTTCTACAGAATAACTGGAAAAATAACTCAAACCCAACTAGCAATCTAGTCTCAGACATTTTCAGCATCCGTCCACAGTAAACTGCTCTGCCACTTGGCTCTCTCCAGTTGCTATAAAAGCCAGTAACACAGAATTGGAACTGAGACTGTCAAGAAAAGCAACTACAGTTGCACAGGTCCAGATTATGAACTGTACCATCAACACCTGGGAAGTGTTATACGGGGAATCCATCAGAACACAGTTATCTTGGTTTTAAAATATACATATTCTGTCTAGTAACACTGCTAAAACTCCTTGCAGATATCCACCTCAGGACCTGCAGTTCCTCTCCTAAAGGAAGGCTCAGTCTGGGACTCATTCCTCTCACTTCCAAGACACTACTTTAGAAAACTGCAGCATTCCAACCTAACCCTTCCTCCAACACGGGGGCTGGAAAAAAGATTCAGAATTTCTAGCCACCACCATAGGTTCAGTCATACAGCTATGGCAAAATGCATCTCTTCTCTGCAGTCTTCTCACGTAAGATTTGTTTCTTTAATAAACCTTTCCTTGGAGGAGCAGTCTTACATCAGTAGGAGATTTATAATATTTTAAGTAAATTTATAAACCAAGAGTTTGTAGTTGTACATACAGCAGAGATTCCAGATGAGAGCAGAGCAGACCAAATGCAGCCAGCCTGGTGTTTTAAAACTGAGGTCATTGACTGATTCCTGTGATCCACAATCCCAACACCAGGCCACACCTGGTGTTCTTGCCTCTAGAGAAAAGCACACAACCTATTATCTCTGCTAAGCTCATTTGGTACCATTTAATACATATTTATTCCACACTCACAAAATGGCAAGTGTGGTTGCATCACTACCACAAAATGTTCTTGGGGATTTACTCAATCATTGATGATTACAGAAATGGTAAGAAGAGAGGCCAAACAATAGGGTGAAAAGGTGGATTTGCCCTACACAGCATCCAACTTCTTAACAACAGGATGGACTTTGCCACTTATTGCTAATGCTAACTAACTCACATAGAAGGATTTACAAGTTTGATCTGCAAGACAGTTCACACAAGGCCACAAAAGAAAACAAGCACTTTACATGTTGAATTTCACCCCTGTTTATGAGGTTTTCTCAGGATATTTAACTTCAATTATCAAACACAAATTTTCAAACATACTAGTGAACATCCCTCAGTCCAGAGTCTGTGCCTATTTCTTGCTGTAAGTTAGATGAGTAAACAGATAAAATTGTATCAGTTCCTTTGAACCGACCAATTTCAATTCAATTGTGGTTACAGCATTTCAACGGCGAACAAAAAGCATGCACAGCTGAGTTTCAGAAGATATAAATACTCACACAAAGCAACATTTTCAACTCCAAGAGTGTTTCGTATGACACACTTAACTACCTCCAGTACCTAAGAGATCTGTATTGAAAAATCTGAGCCACGTTACTAGTTTTAAGTGGACATTAAAAAACCAAACCCAAACATTAACATGCCACATGTCCTGGCTCTGTTAGCACTGCATTGGCCATAAACACACAATATTTTGATTCCAAATATTTCTCAAGGTTTCCTGGGTTTTTGTTGTTCCTACAAGTATCCCAGCTTGTTTTTACTCACTGTACCAGTCTCAGGTTGTAAACACAAGTGGGCTGTGACTCTCCCATGAGCAAGTTTTTTCATGTATTTGCAAAACTGACCGCACGAACGTGGTTACAGCTGCTCACATGCTCTACTGCCTGCACACACTGAAATGCCAAACAATTAAGGAAGGCTCCAATGAATTATCAAGATTTGGGATGTTTTTTAAGAGCTATTTCAAAAAATAACTAAAACCAGTATTTGTTGATGCATTTACTACCACGTAATTGTACTAAAGCCCGTTGAAGAGACAAATTTGAGCGGTTTTTTTTAATGCCTAAAGAAAGTATCTTTACCGAACACAAGAATTGGTTTACACTAGCAAAGCATCAGCCCAGATCCTGCATTTCATCAGTGCTTGGACAGATAAAATGAATTTTGTATATCTATCTACCAAAGGATTGCTATTCTTGGCAGCTTATTATCCTGACTGGATCAATTAATTCCTTGCATTGGGGCAACAGGATGATGCACAGATAGATACAGAAGCTCAGAAAACCCTTAGAAATACCTAGTGACTGACCATGAGACTCTGGCCAACCTCAGCCCAAGCATTTTCTCAATATCCTCTGTACACTAATCTAGGGGAGCTATGAAAGACAAGAAATCTCCCCTAATACAAATTACCACTCACCAGTGGCCAATATTACAGCCCTGACCTGATAAAAATATCCAGGAATCATCCAAATCAGATTTTTCTCCCTATCCCATCCGCTGACAAAATTACACAAAGCAAAGTGTTTAAACTGCCATTATGTACCAAGACGCATGAAGATGCACAAGATCCTGTATTTGGTAACTGAAGTTTCCTCATGCAGCAAGGGGAGGACAAACTGGGGGAAGCAATCTCTTTGTCCTAGCATGGACACAGAAGAAAACCATTTAGTCTGAGACTAAATTCATGTCATAATGAACTTGTACCTTTGTTTGTTCCCACCACTTTCCAAATATTCCTCTCTTAAAATAACAATCCTTTTCTTCAGGCTGCATTTTCACTTTCTGTGTTAAACACCTCCAAAATAACTTTGAATATCTGAGGAATTCAAGTGGTTGAAAACAGGGGTTGGGAGGAAAACAATTTAAACAGATTGGTTTAAGCCCAGTGTGCTTATATGAAAATCTTTCATTTGGCTTTCCACAGCTCCATCTGCATGGCCATCTCTGTAGACTCACGGACAGCTTTAAACTTGACATTATCTAATGTATCTTGGGAAAAATCCTCCACAGCAAAGTGAATTTTTAAAAGTGGTACTGCGCATTCAATGAGCAACTAATACATTACATTTACTTGAACTGCAGCAGAAGAACATTAAGGATAATAAGCCCATTTGGAACGTTCTTTAGCCTACATTTGAATATACATTTCAGGTGTAGATGTTACAGTATTACGGGGGGGGGGGGGGGTTGAGTCCAGGCTTTGTGTAAAAATTAACAACTCCAGTATATTTGGTGAGGGGAAGCAGCAAAAAAATCCCATAAACACACTGTACACAACCTGTGTCTTGTTCAATTCTAGTAGAGGTCATTGCTTTCATTAAAAATAACAAAATAAACCCTTGTTAAAAATGAGCACATACAACTTCCACTTAGAATTTAGTTTCAATCCAGTTGCTTGCCACTTTAATTCAGCCCTTGCTCCCACTTTGTGATACGCAAATATTTCTCATCCGAGCCCCTCTGGCCAACACAGGGTTTGAAAATAACCAAACAGCACAGTGTGCAATTTAAGGTCCTGACAACAAGCACAGAAATGTTGTTTTACGCTCGAGGGAGCTGTGCACAGACCATCTGCCGCCTTTGTGATTCCCCTGATGCCTGTGTCACAGCGAGGACATACAAAAAGGCACGGAATGCAAACAGAGCCATCACCATGGAGTTTGGGAGGAGAACCTGAGCCAGCCCAGCACCTCTGATCCCAGAGACAGCACTGCGATCATCAGATCCCTGTCAGGTGATGGGAGCTCGCCTCCAGTACAAGGCCCCCCAGGGAACAACCCCACTGGGCATTTTTTGTTATTAGAGCAGCATTACATACTTCATGCAGAGGGATTTGGGCTAATGGGATCAGATAGCACTGAATGACACAAAGCGATAGAAATCAGAGAAAAATACAACAGCTGGAAATGCAGAAGATTTGGTTTAGATGTATTTAGTATTGTAAGAAGCTCTATGTAAGGATGAGCTTATACTACTTTATAACCTAATGCCTCCTCCCTTTCCCTTCTCTCCCTCAAGGAATGAAAATGACACTGCCTGCAGAATCCAAGAGCTGATATCCAATTGCCTCAGATCACCCATGTTTATCTGAGAGAAACAGATAAGTCAAATTTACATCAAAGCATAAAAGGAAATCAATTCCTTCAGGATTATATTTCACATGGAAGATGAAGAGATTCCTTTCAAGTATCCCCACTCTTCAAACCATCCTATTATTGCATCTACTTGAAACATTGTTGAGTCCAACATGCTCTTCTGATTCCTAAGCTCTGTTTAGAAGAAAGACACCAATCCTCCACTGTGCACACATGCTATGATAAGGATTTTAAAGCTTTTACCTATTTTATTATTTGGTTTGGAGATTTTCACCAAGGATCCAATATTAGATTAACTGGGATTCACTAGAAAACCTGCCTGTTATGGAGATAAACACAACATATCTCAGAGTTAAAATTGATGTCCCTTTCTCATACTGTCAGTCTTCTATCCAAAACAATGACAAATACACTCAGAGGAAGAGAACAACTTTTCTTTATACATCATCTTGATTTTACAATACTTTTTTCTTTTTTTTTTTCTTCTCGAGAAAAATCGCTTGTGTTAATACTTTCCCTAATACATGCCAATGAAGCAAATAAAATGAGTTTGAGCCATCCAGACTTCAAAATCAAAGGTGTAGAGGAAAAGGAATGCAGTTATATAAGACAAGTACAGCCTCCTAGCCCGTTTTATACATACCAGGACCAGAGAAAAATTCAAGGTTCTTGTCTCTTCTAGAACAGTTGTGAAAACAGATGATCCTGGTGTCAGACCAATGTTCTCCCCACCCCAAATGGAAACTCCAGACAAAGGCAAACCAGGAAAAGCACGAAGACAGCCTAACTTCTGACACGCTTCAGAGAAGCCTTCAATACACCTTTGGTAAATGGCGGCCACAGAGTCCTTAACTACATTAATAATCCACTTTTCTTGGACAGACTCCTACACTGGATTCCACAACTACGAGAAAAGACTCATTTCAGAAAGTCTTCCACACACCATATTTAAATGGAAATATCTACAAGTGAAATAATTCATGGTAAATGCCTCCACTAAGGGGATTTATGCCTCCATCATGTTCTAAGCAACACCTTGCAGATGATCTCACTTCATCATGACATCCCTGCTTCAGAATAAGAACAATTCTATGCTGTTTTTTCAAGTGTTTCTCAGAATAATTCTACGCTGTTTCTCAGCTTCAATCCATTTTCTTGTACATGCCATGTTTGTGACACTAAAATTTATGATCCAGAATAAAAGAAAGCTGTTTCTTTTCAGAACTACTACAAATATTATTTTCTTGAACTGAAACTAACAAGTCTATAAACACAGTAGTATTGGACATCTTTTCCAGAACCTTCTAGAAGCTATAAAATTGAGGTAAGTAATATAGTTTCAGTTAGGGAGAAAATCAACAGCAATAAGTCAAACCTGGCATTGCCCTGCCAATCCCACATGTGACTTGTGGCCTGACAGTGTTGTCAGCTCTCCATCTTAAAACAGCTTGGTTTTCCATTCCACTGAAACCAAACCTTTTCCACAGCATCAACACATTCCCTGCTTATGGCCAGCCTGTTGTGAGCCAGCACCTTCACAGCTGCTTGTTGGGTGGGTGGGTTTTTTGTTTTAAAAGCTTCTCCTTCACAACAATTCTCACTAGTACATCAACTTCACTCCATGTTACTAAACTGTGCCCTGCTTTACATTCCAGGCTGTTGAGACCATCCAGTTCTTCCAGGAATTATCTGCTCCTCCAGCCTACCAAAGTCTCTTAATCCTGTGCCATGGCATTTAGTTCATCCTGAAGAACAGTCTCAAGACAAACCCTGAGGATCTGTATTAACAGACCAATTCTTCCCTTCCAAGTACAGCTTCTTGCTCTCCCCTTCAGTCATTCCCTGTCCACTTTACCAACCACCATTTTAACACCTTCTTTTGTAATTTCCCATAGAGAACTACACAGACATGCTTCTTAAGTGTAGATGATGAACTTCCTACACCGAAACTATTATTTTATCAAGTTAAAGGACGGGCTACATCTGGCACCAATTACTTTGGAAAAAAACCCTCTCATCCATGTGTTATTTGCTGTTGAATCTGTCAATATTTTTTCAAGATAGGCTCTAGAAAGTCATCCATCCTCTTCAGACCAGAATAATTCTCTTGCCCCTCTCCCTTCCCCATTTTTTTTTCTTCCTTTTACACATTTTTTGTCTCTCAAAATGTAGTCATGATGTTTGCCAATAGATTTCACAAATCTCTAAGGGCCTAGTTCTTGAGTAAAAACGAATTAGAGATAGATGTTGATATTTGTCACAAATACATTTAATTCCTCATTTCAGACAGAGCCCTTCTTTGGTTTGTTTAATCTCTGCAGTTCAGGCAACCTCTTGCACATATATCGACTCACTTAATCCTTGCCTTCTTCCCTTTCTCTGCCCTCTTCTCACCCCCACACACAAGCACATGGCTCTACAGACCTGATAAAAAATCAACTTTCATGAGCAAGCTACTTTAGTCTGCAAATCACCCTGAGCAAAATATTGCCAAGTAAGGGACACACTACAATTAAACATTAAGAAAAAGCTGCCCTAAAAAAGTGAAAAACGCTTATTAGAAAGGATAGACAGGAGTCAGGAAAAACTAAACTTAGAGCAAAATCTGATTTCTTCAAATAATTAAATTTGAAGCAATACAAAAAGAAAAAAACCCTATTTCTGTGTTTCCAACTGTCTTCGTATTTGTCCAATTACTAACCCAGATATGGAAACAAACCAATGTAATGCACTTCAACTTGATCCCTGGAGATGCCTCCTTGAAATAAGATTCAAAACCACAACTTCTCAATTCCTGTTGAAAATTCATTTCTTCGGAACACTGTTAGGCAGAACAGTGAGACAAAAACCTCTGAAAAAGAATGCACCACCAGAGACAGAAAATTATTTTGAATCTATTGAAAGCATTGATATTAAATCTTGTTACAAGCTGAAGTCTGTAACAAAAAGTACTATTTCCTACAGGACACTTAAGGACTGTAGGACACCATGTCTCCATAGGCCCGGGAAATATGTTTTGAAAGATACTCCTTCAAAGGCTTCATCCAGAGTTTGGACAAAACTAGATGTCCAAGTTTCCCGTCTCTTGAAGTAACAAGTAAAAACAATGGTTTGAAGACTGTTAGGACAATCCTGGAAACATAAGAGCAGTCCACACAACCGCAAATCATTCTCTTTAAGGAAAATGCTGGAACTGCAAGTTGTCACAAGGCAAATTTGCAAACCTTAAACATTTCCACAAGTTTTCTCAGCTGTTCTGCAGTGTTGCTGCAGTGTCCTCTGCTCCCAAAAAAACAGGCTTTCCACCGTTTTTTTTTTTTCCACCGTTTTTTTTCCACCGTTAGTGTATTTTCATTTTGATTTTTTTGCTGTGTCACCTAATTTACAAGACCATTCACATTCAATATCCATAATTTTTGTGCCATTTTTTGTGTTTGTTAAATTGCACAGTTAACCTAAGAGAGAGAGAAAAATATTGCATGTAGGCCTGGCAGGCTAAGTTTTAGTTGTACATTTGTATCCATGTGTTTGCCATAGGTTTTTTTGCATTTGAAATATTCTGTCTATGCATTTAAATATTCTTTTAATGTGAGTTTAAAGGGATTGAATAGAAAGATGAAACTGAGATCACTACACAGTCTTGATGCTGAAATCAGTCCTTTTTAGTCTAAATAATAGAAGTGTGTAATATAAATGATACTTTCTTAAGAAGTGTTAGAAAAAAGCAGATAAATAATTCCTTTTAATGGTGGAGTTCTTCAAAACAGGATCAGAAATACTGCTTACTGTGTGCTTTCCTTAAAAGGTCTTTACATGAGGTAGCAGGAATAGGCATCAAGAATCCAAGCTTCTGGAATGTAAATTTCTTGAGTGTGTTTTGAAATATTTTATGGAGTGGGTTTCTGTTATCTTGCATCTATCTGGGAGCATGTGAAAAGTCGTACACCCTTACTAATAGAAGGTAAAAAATAAAGGGTAGTTTTTTAGCGGCCCGTCTCCATGGTGTTGTCACAAGGTGCAGCAGACCGTACCTTAGCAATGTGCTGAGGAACAAAAATGTTCTATTTGAGCGTGTACAGTAATTTAAATGCTCTTCTCTCTGAATTGTCTCCTCAGCTGGTTAAGGTTATGTTGGAAACTGTTGGAAGGTGTTATTTTCTTTGTTGTACCCCGAAAGGAACACTTTATAGATCACTTGTGTTACCAAAACCACGTCTAACTGAAGGTATGTGTATCTCTATTCTCCAGCAAGCAGGAAAAACGGGCATTTTCTTTTCTCGTGCAACTGATGAGCAAAAAGAGTACGTGAAAAGGACTGAGGAGGGTGGTATTTGTTTGGCTCAGGTTTCTTCAGTGTGACATTAGGGGACACTTGCCAGCCTTGGGGTCTATGTATGAAATTTATTGCACTTAATTGATTTTGTCCAAGACAATAGTCTGCTTCAATTGAAAAGTTTTACATCTGAATACCAGTAGCTTTGCAGCTGATCTGATCCTAACATTAACTCTGGGGAGAAATTCGGTCTAGGGAGAGCATTTCTGTATTTTGGATGCTGTGCTTTGAAAGTTTGGACGTGTAATCTTAACAAAATGATGGAGAAAGAACTTTAGAAAGTCTGCACTGCATAAGCCATTGAAATGTACTCTTAAATGTCAGTTCAGGGGTGAAATTCTCTGCTCTGTTTGGCATTTATCCTAGGCTACCTATGTCCTGTGCTATCAAGCTGTACTGAAGGGGCTGCCTCACAAGAATTTTGGATATTAGTTGTTTATATCCATCGTGGTAATGGCTGATGTGTTTTCCAGATCAGCCACTGGAAGGTGTGAAAATTGTAAACTGATGAGCACAGAGAGGGTCTGACAGTTTCTCCTGCAGAAGGCAGTGATACATCTGTCCTCAAGCAAATGCTGCATAATCCATACAATTTATTAGTGAATCATGCCTTGAGCTTGGGAATTTCACAGGAGCGGAGCTATTCAGGGGTCTGACATGTCCATACAGTGTTTGTGGAGAGTCTCTTTGCATCCTCAGCAACCCCATCCATGCTTGTCCAGCCTCCTCCTTCCTCCAAAGCAGGGAAGAGACCTCTGAACCCATTGCTGCAGGAATTTACCCCGTTTGATTTATGATGGAAGCAAGCTCAGGTCTGTCAGAAGATCTACTTTCATCCCTAAAATGTGGGAGTGAGGGAAATGTGATTAGGAACATTACCTGCCCTCAGACAAAACTAATTGTGTCTAATGTTTGCTAATACTTAATGGCACTTTTCAGCAGTCAAACTTGAATGAGTTGATGATTGCTTAATGTACTTTGTGTAGAAAAGCTGTCAGTGGCCAGCGCAGGAGATGGGAATTACGTGGTCAAGGACTTGTACAGTTGGAATAGAACATGTGGAGAGTGTGATTGATAACTGGCTAGCTGCAAAAGGTCACATAGACATGAGAGAGCTTTGCTGAGCACACAGGCACTCTCATGAGAACCAGCAAGGCGGTAAGGTTCGCATGTCCTTGAGCACAGCTGGGATACGAGCCTGGATTGTTAGGCCTTGTAGCTGAAAGATATGAGGGAGAAGCACAGTAAAACAAAAACTTACTCAAACTATGTAACCACAAAGAAATGTAGGAAGAGGCGTAGCTGACTTTTAGTCTGAGCACCAATCCTGAGCTTAACTTTTGCAATATGCATGAGCTTATTAGTGTTATTATTAAAAGCATTGTGTGAATTAACAATAAACGAGATTTGCCGATCACTCATATTGAGTGCCACATTTCTCCCGCTGCAGATTTCCCACAAGAACGGACTTTCCAGTTCTTAAAACCTTCTTAGTAGGAGGTGTGATGGTGCACTTTGACTAAATTGTGGTCAATTCTGTCTCCTAATAGCTGGCATCTTCAGATTCTACCGGCGGTGTTGGGAATGTCTTTTCAAGAGTTGAGAAGGAAAGTTTCTTTTAAGGATTCTGATCTTCCAGTGTGATCAGGCAGTAGAATAATCCTGTCAACAAGGAGGATAACAGTAACTTTTCCAAGGGACAAATGTCAATGTCACTTTCAGTTACATTGCAGGAAAAAATGGTAAAAGAAGTGGGTGTGACCCAGAATTCCCACAGCCAAGAGGATATGTGAGTACCAGTTTGGCTGAAATGACTGTTGCTTGTCATTCCCCAGTGACAGTTTGGAGAAGTCATCACAGGCTCTTTTAATTGATGAATACTGATGTGTATAAGTCAGGTGTCGGTATATGTATTTTCACATCCTTTTTTTTGCTTTTTCCATGGTGCAGCAGGTAATCTCAGAACAGCAGTGGCTGTGCTGAAGCAATATAAATAGTAATCTCTGATTTTTTCCAATGATGTTTGATTGCCAAGTGATATCCTCAGCAAAGTTGGTCAGACCCTCTCAGTCCTACTCCTTGTAGCTACTGAGTACTGAGATTGTGGAAGGCCTTACTGAAGCCGACAGAAGTAATTTTCATTGCCTTCAGTGACTTTTAAATTGGGCTGAAAGTGCTGGTTGGTCTCAAAAATACTTTGTGAGCTTTGATCTAATGAGTGGAGACCAGTGGTAAATCAAAATGGAAGGAAGAGCTTTGTGGGCAAAATGCAGTACAGGTTAATTTGCTTTTTCAAATTCTAACTTATTTAAATTTTACATCAGAAGTTGTGGAGGTCTAAATCCCTACTACCACCTTAAGGCATCTCTGCCTCATCATTGCTTAAGACACTGACTGAATGCACATAGTTTAATTTAAAGTTGATTGCATTTAACAACAGAATTTTTTAAAGCCTTTGGTCATGTAATAATGGTAGATAGCGCTTAATTTAGTCAAGAATGACCCGATACAGTTATCTATCATTTACATTAGCAATGTTGAACCGACAGTGAATTCAATTAATTCTTCAATTTTATGCTCTTAACATTTAAAACCCTAAATCCACTTTAAATCAATTTGCATTATTTTGAGGATGGGATTCTTAATGTTAAGCTCCTATTAAATCCGCATTTTCTCTACTATAAGGTTGCTTTGAATTTTTTTGTCATGTTTTTGTGGAATGTTGGTCTTAAGCAGTTTTTGTGGGTTTGTCTGTGACTTAAGGAGCTCTCTATTGGATACTGATCTATGCAGTTGAAATAGAACACTGGAAAAACATGATTTATAACAAATGTTCTCATAGCAGACCAGGAGGTTGGGTTGATATTTCTTGCTCTTCCATCAAGGAACACCCATGGCTGTGGGCTATAATTTATAACAACAGTGTTGCTTTGACCGGTTTTGGTTACTGTGGGCTTGTTTTCAGGAATGATGAGTATGTAGTTATCCCATCTTGAAAGAAATACATAGCACATGTGTTTATTTGGATTAATTAGTATGGTTTTATATCACAGTTGGTAGAAAGCTGGAAGAAAAGCCCAAGAATAAAGGAATAAAGGAGGCCAACCAAATAACTGAGGGTTGTGACTGTGGTTAAAGTCCCTTATGAATTCTGAGTGCTCCAGCACAGGTTTTCTGTGAGTCACTCTTTGAAGCTGCATTATCATTTTGTTATATATATTCCAATATATGTAAGTCCTGTCAGACCCTAGAGAGAACACTTGCAGTGAGTAATTTCAGGTCTGAGTGCCACAAGCAGGCTGCTGAGAAAGCTGGCCCAGCCTTTTTTTTCTTGGTGGTTCTGATGGTTTGAGCTGTAAGTTCACTCAGCTGAGCTGCTCTGTGCTCCAGCTCTGTTTCTTTAGTGATGCTGCAATACTTGCTGCACGGCAACTCAGTTGGAAAACAAAGAAATTAATGATACAGACAGAAGATCTGTTCCCAAAGCAGGGTGAAATTCTGGTGGAAGGGCTTCTGCTGCTTGAATTTTAAACACTGTGCTGTGAAACCTCTCACGTCATCTGTGGGTTAGTGGTTGTATCACCTGGGATAGTCCATCCAGGCCCTGTTGATACAAACGTGCTTTTCACTGGTGCTGCTCCCTATTTTGGAGAATATCTGAAAATAAGGGGTGAGCAAGTACTGAAAATTTCCATTTTTGCTCCTATTTACCCACTTGCCTGCTGTTTTAATTTTGAAGTAGGGTGTCAGATAGAATCTGTCTAATGGCAGCGGTGTAAAAAGCATGCCTTCAGTTCCAAACTGAAACCCCTTGCAATCAGCAGATGTCCCAGCTCAAGGAAAATGGCTTGCAAGCCCAAAACATTCACTTTCCCTGCCTCATTTCTTATGGTCTTACCAAGGAAACAGCAAGACTTGGATTGTGCTTACTCTTTGCACTGAAGAAGTTGTTAATGCTGCGTTTTCATGCTCCCATCGTCGTTGTACTCCAAATGTCTGTTCTGTGGAATGGGCAGGATTAGGCTGTTTAAGACAAAGCCACTCCACATTTACAGTGCCTGTAAGGTCCACAGTAAGAGCCCTAAATGGAAGTATCATTTTCAAGATGCCTTCTATTTTACAAGCAGCCAAACAGAAAATGAAACCCTGGGTTGAATTGTAGTCTTCCTGAAGGAAGTGTCAAAGCCTAACAAGGGTGCTTGACCCAGCTTTGTACTTGTTGTTCATTGAAATAAACTTTAATTGTTAATGAATCCAAACACTGTTAATGAATCCAATACTACTACTTTACTGAGAAAAGCCGTAATTACTGGACAATCCCCTGATTCTCAGCTGCTGTAAATCACTCTATCTTCACAGAATGGAGAGGGGCACTTCATTTAACAACACTGAAGAATTAAGACAGGGAAATGGCGTAAAAATCAGAAAGGATCTTAGAATTATAATCAGGGGAAACAGAGTAAAGAAAAACATGTAAAGTTGGGCGTTGCTTCTGTGAAAAGAGAAGTTGTACATCCGTGTACATGTAGTTGCATTAAGGAAAAGCATTAGTATTCAAGCCGAATGATGTCATGGAAAAACCGGTTTGTTTTTTTTTAAGCATGCAAAATTTCTGTCAGTTGAAAGGGGTTAAGAACAGCATATTAATCAATTTCCCTCCTTACCTGTTGTTTTGTGAAGTAGTTAGGATTGCTGGCATTATCCATCTGGAATTTTATGCCAGTGGCAGATCCCTGACTGTGATGGTAGAAGGGTAAGGACCTCATCCAAATGCATCAAGAGGAATAGTGTTTCACTGTGAAACTGCCAAGTATTTCAGACCGGTGCCTAATAAGGCAAAAACTTGTTGCAATTATGTGTAAAGTGTAATTTATCTAATGTAATTATGAGATGTTTAGAGCCAGTCATTTGAAATAGACTCCACTCCTCTGTTAACTTTTGACATTGGAAGGACTGTAATCATATTGCAGACCATCAGCCCTTGGATTAAAATTTAAACCTACAGTGAGCTTCAAACTGCTTTGCATTTACCCTTAGAAGAAAAGGGAGGTTGAATAATTTTTCTTACGTTGATTTATCTTAGGAAAATGGGTGTCAAGGTTCTGAATTACAGTAATTATTGTAAGCATGTAAAATATTATCAACTACAAGATACATGTGATGTGGTGTGGATGGATTAGTGTACATGCTAAGACCAATTTGAGAACATTTCACTTTTTGCTATGTTTGCTAGGGCTAGTTACATCCACTTAAAATACAGATTGGCTCTAAAATGGCAGCAGTTTGCAGGTCCTAAGTGTTAGGACTTTGGTTAAAGCAAAAGGAACAAAATAATTCTTTTTCTTTTAGTTTGTCATGCAGTTTGTGCTAAGGCTTTCAATAGTACTTTATTGTGACAGCTCATTTTCCTTTTCATTTGATGCCCTCATATACACCTTGTCACTCTATTAAACTAGAAAGATTTAGTTTCTTAAAGAGCCTTCAATGAAGCTGTTATAAAGCCTTTTCTCAAAACAACATATATGGAGCCTGAACACATGAGATTACATTCTTTTAGTTTATGTTGCTTTTTTGAGGAAATGAAAACAGGAGAGAGCAAGAGTTTATTGCTTAATAAGTATCAGCTATTTTAATAAAAAGGGTTCATAATTTTGAGTTTCATTTTTATTTTGACCAGAACGCTTTTAGATAATAAATGTTGCAATTGAATCTTGTTTTTTTTAGGAAGTTGTTAAAACCAGCTAAATGCTTTCCATTTATGGATAACAAACTGATGCTCTAAGTTTAGGAATTACTGTGCCAAAATTTGAGTATTTCTTTGATTTCCTTGTAACCTGTAAAACTGACTGTTTCTGGTTATTCTGGGACCTTTGAACTAGGGGTCTTACCTCAGGTGGGATGTCAAAAGAATATATAGATTGTGATGCTGTTTTCTCTCCATTACTAGGAACAGTTTTTGATCTGGGCAAGTTGTGATTCAGACAATGCCACTAGATTTCTACTTGAGAATCTGCCTTTTGTGGCCTGTTTTATGGGTATTTTCACTTTTTTCATTGCAAGTTGTTAGGATTTTCTAAGCGTGTGTTTCTAAAAAAGCAGCACCCAAATTAATTGCATCTTCTGAGTACGTAAGAACTACTTTATGGCATTTTAACCTGCAAACGCTATGATAGCGTGTGTGGAAATGGAATTTACCTCACTTGGCGGACTTGAAATATATCCCTAAGCAGTAATTGCAACATCTTATCAAATTCTCGAGCAGGAAACCAACCTTTTTCTAAATGGAATTTTTATGAACTGTTTTAAGGACTGTTTACTGGAAAGCTGCCTAATCACTGCGTTCCCTGGGTAATGGCTGAAATATGTGTGCTGAATTAGTAGCAGGAAAATGCTCAACTACTCTGGCAGGGAAAAGTTGATACTGCTTTTGCTAATGCATGTAAATCACAGGAAAAATTCTGAATATAGGGAAAATTTTTATCAATAACCCCATTTAATTGTATCCTTCATTTGAACGGTGCCTTGCTTCAGCGATTTTTAAGGAAATTATTGAGACTATTTTTTTAAGTGGTAGAAATAATAATTAAAACCCGTCCATTAAAGCATTTGGGAATACATTTAATTGATAGAAAGATTAGGTATATCAGGGGAAAAATCCACTTTGCTGGCGTTCTTCTGGTTTTGTGTCTTGGCAAAGGAACTAAAATGGGTTAAGAGGAAATTGCTTGTTCCACAGTGTGCTGTGTGTGGCTTCCTGGGGATTTTACCTTTATGGTGAGTGTTCCTCTGAACACAATGAAGCTGCAAGCGTGTGCTAAATCCAGTTAAGGAGATTTCCAGTCTAGTCTTTTGGCTCTGGAAGAGTCCCTAACTGTGCACCTGGGACATAGGATTGTCCAAAAGTGTCCCCATTGCACATTGCGAGGAATCCTGGTCTTCATTCTGCTGGTTTAGTTTGATGTTTCCATATTCTTCTAAAAAAGAATCATTGCTTTCTGTTCAGTGCCTGCATTCACAGCTGTCTGGTTTTTACCTTTTCTTCAGCTGCCTCTTCTCCACACAAGTGCCCTTGTCTACTTAACTCTTTCTTTTATGGCAGCTGTTCAATAGCTGGAGTTAAGCTTCTTGCCCTACTCTGAATTTCCAATTTCCCGTTTGAGGATGAGGCAATCACCGCTGACTTCCCAGAGGGCACTCCTTTGCTTAGTTATCCAGCTCTCAGCAGCTTTGAAAGGGACAGAGAAATGGAAGGGAATAGCTTTGGTTCATAAATATTTTTGCATTAATAATAATTAAAGTTAAGATCAATGATTGTAGTACAGATGACTACCAATAGTGCTTTATAGCCCCTTTGGGAACTGAAATTGTGTGAAATAATTCAAAATAGCCTCCCTAGAATGGTTATTCTGTGAGCAGCAGTAGGTCTGTTTTAAGGCTGGCGTGGTGTCAGGAGGTCTCTGGGCATGCCAGGAGTTTCAGGTTGCTCACTTTTCTATTATTTTTGCCCGTCTCCAAGTGTTTCCATTCTACATTCGGTCTTCCTGAAAATATTTGTGTGTCTTCCTTCATTTGGACATTGCAAAGCATGACTGCTTTTGTGGAGGACTTTTCGCCCTCTCCCAGTCTTGTGCCTTTTGTTTCCTTTGGATGTAAATCCAAGCAAGCTGCAAATCTTTTATATCTTATTGGGATTTAGCAGTGGTGTCAGCAAGTACAAAAAAGAGTTCAACATGTTTTATTGTTATCAAAAGCATTTCCAGGAGTGGGAATGAGGGATAGGAATCCAGGGCACAGGGATGGTGGATCCCTGTTTATCTCTGTAGTATTTTAGAGTGTGTTTCAGTGTATCCCTGAACCTCTTTTGCAAATATTGTTAAAAAGGCAGTGCTTCCCAAAGCAAGAAATGAACCCAGGAAAAAAAAATCTCACAGTCTTATCACAGCATGCTTTTTCTTTCTTATAAAACCAACATAATCAAAATAAAAACCAACCAAACCAAAACCAAAACCAAAAACCTCAAAAACTAACCAAGCAAAAAACCCCCCCAAAGCCCCCAAAAAACTAAAACAAAAAAATCCCAAGCTTCTATCCAGTAAATAAGACTTAAGTTTTAAGAATTATAAATACAGAAGGTGTCTTGATCACAGCTGAAAGAGGTTTGTAGTTATGCACGGCAGGCCTGTGAATTCCTTAGCAAACCTATGATTTTCTTCTTTTCTGAAGTATGTCTGTGAAATGTTTTGGAGTTTTGTATTGGAAAATATTTTTCTGCAACACACATTTTAGTGGGAATAAATAAAAACACCAACTAGTATAAAGATGGAATCATGTCTTTAGGAATTTATACTAGAATAATCTTGAATCTAGAGGAAACTTGAATGTGGGGAGGAGAGTGGAGGTATTGAAAATCTGAGAGGGTTTTTGCTCGCACCAGTTGTGTTTTCATGCTGTTTACTTGGGCTAATATAGTTCATGCTGCACTGCAAAACGTTTAGGTGCCTTCAGCATGTTGAATAAGAAGCTGTAGTTTTATAAAATAGCATTTATTTTGTTGTGGATGGGCTGCTTTATCACCTACATACAAGGACTTGCAATCACATACGTTGTATCTCGTGTCAAACAAGGATTTAGGAGAACTCCATGGAGTTCAATGAGCCCATTTCTAGCTGTGTTGACAGCAGATTTCTACCCAGATGTCGGATAAGCATACTTGGTATTTTGAAAAGTTTTTCCAGGCTCCAGTTCTTTTGAAGCAGGCACTTAATGAGCTTCTGTGTATTTAGCAACCTTCATCAGATGCCTTTACATCAACTTGTGCAGGCTGCCTTTGGGCTCGTATGAAAAATCAGACGTACGTTCTAAAATGTGAGAATGCTTTTTTTCTCTGTGAATGTTTGAGGGATCTCGTGCTCTTTTTCCACAATTTAGTCGTTCAAGCCTGAGGTGCTCTGGTCCCAGGGAAGATCGATAGGATGTTGCCATTACGGCCGTGTCTGTCAATTACAGCCAGATTCAGGCGGTCAGGTAGGATTGTAAATTTGTGCCAACCAGTCACAGATGTTCCAGCTGTGCAGACATGTGGCACTATTTATTCTACTCTTTTTTCATAAAGGCCACAGTGGGCAAAGCATTGTCCCTACCCAGAGACTGCAGCCGTTCTCCTGAAAGCACCTTTCAATCTTCCTCTCCACGCTGGGATGATGGCATTAGGTCTTTTTAGCCCTCACATGTTTGTTTCAAACTCCCACAGCTCACAAAATTAATTTCTGTTGGGAACACAATGTGGTGATGAGGCAGGTTATTCTGGCTGGGCTTTTCCTTTATCTGCTATACAAAGCAACTGATTCACTTTCTATTAATTACCACCAGCTATGGGGACTGCCTGGTGTTTTTCCTTTGGACTTTCAGCCTTTTGAGCTCGTTCTCAGGTTTGCTGTTTGGAAAAGCAGAGATGACAGGAGCGGGAAGGAAGGATACAGGAGAAAGAGGCTGACTTACCCAAACCTTAAAGCACATCTCAGCTGGGAATGGTTATTGTGTGTGGAGCACTATATTTTACTTATATGCAGCACAATATTACTCGTCTCAACTTCCCTCCTCCCCCAAACCCTATGAAAGGAAATTCTAAAAAATTGCTTTTTAACTAATTATAAGAAATCCAATAACACTAGCAGCTTATTTCTTTCTGACTAAATGTAATGACATTGGAGCATTGCTTCATCAGGAGAATGACCTAATACAATAGCTCATTGAACCATGAAAGATTCATTAAAACTACCTTGCAAGGGGATTTTTGGGCAATGTTTTATGTGGTGGACTTTTTTTCTTTTAAAAATAACTCCCAAGTCTAAAGCAGTTACTGCATGTAGTTGTAATCAATTTTGTAACACTAGGCAACAGAACTGGTTTTAATTACCTCTTATGTTCTAAAGATGTTACAGAAAAATCCTCACAGCTGAGCTGCACTTCATTTGTTGGAGGCTGAGGTTTGCAGCCAGGTGACTTTGCAAAATACCCAGATGTTACACACTGGGATTTTGCACAAAACTTCAGGAGTTGGTGATAAGTTTCAAACTGCCAGAAAATTTCCATTTCCTGCTGACCTAAATGAAAAAATCTATCCCTTCCCTTAGATGTGAGTGGCAATGTGTCTGTACAGCTTTTGGAGTTGGTTTCTCACAAAGGGTGCATGATGCCCATTTGCCCCTCAGCTTTGTATCTATTACTAAATGATGCATTTTAAACTGTTCTTTGTATCCATGATAACTGTGGGTTCTGAAACAGTAGAGACTTTAATACACTAAGCTTGAGGTATAAAAATGAGGCATCTGTCAGAAAAAAATACGGACTGACTTACAACCTCTATAATTAAGGTGTCAGGAAATCTCAAGCTGTTAAAATCTATTTTGAGCTACCCTAAAACATTACATCCAACAAGACAATATCCAGTAACAGTAAGAGAAGGGGCAGAAGGTAAGATGATGGTTTGCAAATGCATAAAAAAGGAACTCAAAAAACTAGATATGGAATTCTAGAGTTCAGTTCGATTGATGTAACTGTCCCCATCATCCTTTCTGCTGCCAGTAGGAAAATGTCCAGAGCATGTGTTTAAGCAACACGCACTAAAGCCTGTGGGCATGTTTGACTCTTTCTGGCAGTGTGCACAAACCCAGGCTGCTTCCACAGGTGAGAGAGGTAAATGCTCTTTCCTCCTGAGATACATCTGAAAAAATCCTAAAAGAAGCACCTTGTAATCTGGGGAAAAACCAAAAGGTTTCTCTTTCTACTGAAAACTTGGAGTGAAATAAAAGGAACCTGCAGAAATCAGCCTCTCTCTTTCTTTACACTGAGTTACTGAGCCCTGCGCCTCTCAGGGTCGTTCACCTGCTGCCCCAAAGCGTTTCCTAGGTGTTCAAACAACAACAACAACATTAAAATAGGAACTAACACTCAAATAACAGCAGTTCCCTGCTTTGGCAGGCTTTTCCCTCAGGGCAAACCATCTTTCGCCGCTTTTCTTTTGCAGAGCAGAAGAGCAGGAGAGGCTCAGGAGACAGAAGGACGATGATTTGGCCAAATTGCTGCCAAAAGCTGATGCCTTTAGTTTAAGGAATAAATACCTGTCCAAACTTGGAACTCAGGTATCACTGATTAAAAACCAGAATGTTGAGGGGTTTATTTAAAGGATTTGGTTGTTTTTACCAGCCAGCAACTCTACCTCTGAGTGAAATCCCTGGGATTTTTTCTCAGGAAGAAACCTCCCAGTAATGAAAAATCTAATGAAGAGAAAGGATTCGAAGGTTAGCCCATTTCAGAAGCGGAGGAATGTCTTGAATTTTATTTTTTTGCAGCTCCCAGCTCATTACTCCTCCTGTTTCTCAACCCTGGCCCACAGAAGTGTGTTGAAATAGCAGCTTGGCCCTGTGGAGAAGCAGGAATCCACTGAATTTCCTGGGACGCAGAGCCCAGCGCCAGCAGATGCTCCGTGCTTTGCGGCAAGCCTAGATCCTAGATTTCCAATATTGCCTAAAAACTCCTCCTTCCTGGACAATCCAGAGGATCCTGATGGGGGATGGTGGCTCTGGTGTAACCTCTGAGTACCTGCTCCAGCCTCTTGGCTCTAATTACTCCGTGAGTAGCTGAGTCAGGGGCCAGGGGTTGCTCTCCGGCTGTGAAATGGGAAAATTCCATCAGGAAAGTGCTGGGATGAGCCTGGAGGGAGGTGGGGCTTCTCCAGCCTCTCCTTCTTGGACACCTTCCTTGCTCTGCTTCGTTTTTCTGAGGGAGGAAAAGGTGAGGAGAAGCTCCCCAGGGAATATTGCAGAGGAATCTCCAGTTCCAGAAGTACAAAAAGTGCCCAGCCTCAGGAATTTATCCCAGCTCAGGAACAGCACTAACCTCTCCAAGCCTGAACAATGTGAAAACCGATTTATTTTTTAAGACTTAGTGACTAAAACCAATAAAAAGAGGTAATGCAAGGACTGGATTTTGCTTCCAGAGGGAAAAGCCTTGAATTTCATGCTGGAACTCATCATTTTCCCATCATTTCAGTGGGAAGCTCCTTGCTGAACAGGGACTTCCCAGGGCTCCTGCAGAGTGCGCTTTGCTTTGCTTTCATTCCTCCTGGAGGTAATTGGATCAATTATCTCTGACTAGAGCTGAACTTGCTGTAAAGGGGCAGGAGGTTTGTGGAGCCCCAGGAATGGGGAACATTCCTGGGATACTCCAGGAAATGTTCCTGGGATGGCTCCAGGGAATCCTGGTGTGCCACAAAAAGCTCAGGAGCCTTTGACGTTTGTTTGGCTGCAGGGAGAGGAGTCCGTTAGAATCAAAACGCTGCATTTGATGTAGAATATCCTGAATTTCATCGTTTCAATCTAAGCAGAACTCCCAGTCTTAAAGCTTGGTTTTAAAAGAGATTTTTGTGCAGTGGAGATTTCTTTGACGTGCCTGGAAAATTCTCATCTTCCCGAGGGACATTTTGGGTGAAAGTTCTGGATTCTGGAGGACAATGAGGGGACCCAAAGGAGCAGTTTGGGAGCTCCCTGTCCCCCTGAGCTGTCCTGGTCCTTTCTGGGCTCCTCGGGACCAGCCCTGAGGCTTTGATTGGACGCTTTCCTTGTGAATTTGGGGTGTTTTTTAAAGAAAACCTTTCGTTGGACACTGTCACCCGTGCTTTTTGGTTGTTGAGGGTTCTGGTGTTGCCTTCAGAGGCTTTGGGAAGGGAACTTTATCCCAAGAAATCCTCCCTTTTCCAGGGACCTCTCACTAGAGGTCAGCACTGCCGCGCTGCCGGCTCGGGAATGTTGGATGGTTGGGATTAAAACCGCCGAGGCTGCAGCTGCTGGGGCTTGTTTGGGTGCCTGATGTGCACCAGCCTTGGTCCTGGCACGAGGTGTCCATCCTGGGGTGTCCATCCCTGGCAGTGTCCAAGGCCGGGCTGGACATTGGGGTTTGGAGCACCCTGACGTGGTGGAAGGTGATTTTGAAGGTCCTTCCAGCCCAAACCAGTCTGTGATCCCATGGAACTGAGTCCAGTCTTTGGGAAAAGCACCTCAGTGCCTTCAATCAACTTCTCTTTGAATGTTTATTAATGGAAGGCAAAGCAAAGGGATGAGCTGGGAGGGAAAAAAGGGGAGGGGCATGGTCTGAGGGCTGAAGACATGGAGCTGTCAAAAGGGAGGAAGGGTGGAGGGAAAAGGGACGGATGGTGTAGCAAGGCAGGGAGAGGGTTGAAGGCACGGGAGCTTCCCACAGGCATCAGCTGCGTCAATCATCAGCTGTGCCTGGAGCTCCGGCTCCTCCGTCTCCAGGCGGTCTCATCTTCTGTGGCCCCTGAAGGTCTTCTAAGGCCACCGGTTCTTCTGAGCCAGCAGATGACTGCAGTTCTGCAATTCGCTCCTCGAACATCAGCTGGACAAAGAGGCTTATCTGGGAGGGGCTGTCGTCGTCTCTCAGGGCCTGAAGAGCTGGAAGAGACAGGCACAGAGCCCCGGTCAGAGCCCGGATGTGCGGGAGTCCAAGGAGACCCTCCTGCCAAGGGCCATCCGAGCCAGCTCCTGCCGTGGCCACCACAAGAGAGGAGAGGGGGGCCAACGGGATTCGCCGCAAGGTGCTGAACACGAATCGCCCCGCCTGCGTCCCCGAAATCTCTCCGTGTTCTGCGCACGCCAGCCCTTGTCCGCACAGGGAGCCAGGCCCTCCGCAGGCAGGACAGGGATTGCAGCCCCCTGCGCGAGCATTGCGGCTCCCCCCGGCAGCCCCGCTGAGAACCCGCTGCCCTCACTCACCCTCGCTGAGGGCCTGGAGCTCTTCCTTCTGCCTCCTCAGGCGCACCCCGGCGATCCCTGGGAACACAGAGCCTGTCAGGGCCCCAGCGGCACGGCGCCCTGCCGGCGGCGCTGCCAGCCCTGTGGCCACACGGCCTCCTGCCCCGGCAGGGCTCGGCCCGGGCCCTTGCCGCATCCTGCCGCCCCAGGGCACGGCCGCAGAGGGCGGCAGCAGCCCCGAGGGCAGGCGCGGCTCCACGGCGCCGGGCGCGGATGCCGCTGCCGGGACGGGGGCTGGGGCTGGGGCTGGGGCTGGGAGGGAGCCCGGGCTCGTGGCTCACCGATGAGCTTGATGGCCGCCTCTCGCAGGGGCTCCTGTGGGTGCTCCAGGTAGGGCAGGGCCAGGCGCAGGTGTTCGGCCGCTCGGCTCTTGTCGTCTGCCAGCTGGAGAGAACGGCAGGAGGGAGGGAAGGGTTGGCGCGGGCTCAGCCCCTCGGCCGGGCGCTCCCGGGGCCCAGCCCCGGCCTGCGCTGCCCGCACAGCCCCGAGGCCCGGCCAGCGGGCGCCGGGCTCCGGAGGGGGCGGAGGGCCGGGCGCTGCCCGGGGAGCCGCGGTGCCGCCCCGCCCCGCGGCCCCGCTGGGCCGGCGCTCCGTCGGCGCCCGACTCGGGGCACAGGAGCCTGGAGAAGAGCCCGCGCGGCCCCACGGAAGGGAGCGGCGTGTGGGGCGCAGGCCGGAGCCCCTGCGTGCGGCGCTGGGCAGGGGCCACGGCTGCCAGCCCCGCACACCGAGCCCCGCCGTCAGGGGGCTTCTCCAGAGGCCGTCCTTACCACGCACTCGGCGAACTTGAACAGCTTCTCCGTCTTCAGCACGTGCTGGAGGTCGCTCCTCTTCAGGAAGCCGGTCGCACAATGCAGCGTTTCCCGAGAGGCCTGGAGAGCAGCAGAGACGGGAGCTGGCAGCGCAGCCCAGCCCAGGGCACGGGCCCTGCGTCCCTGCGCCAGGGCCAGCAGGAGGCTGCGAGCCGGGAGAGGTGCCCGGGCAGGAGGCAGCCGAGCCCCCTGTCAGGGATGCACCGGCATCACACAACGCCTCACCTTGGCCACGCGCTCGTTCACCTCGTGGCAGTGCAAGTAGAGTGGGAGCAGGCTCTGGCTCACAACTGTGTTCAGTGGCTCTTTGCCCTCATCCGCTACCAAGCCCATCACCTTTTGGAAAAGCTGAATGGAGAGCAGCTGCACCTGGCTGTTGTCCTGAAGGAAAGGAAGGAGAAGAGGCCTCAGCACCAATTTCTCCAGCCCAGCCGGGCAAAAGCCTAATAATCCCCAGGGCACAAAGTTTCTGGGCAGCAGCTAATGCCCGTGGCACGCAGAGCCTTACGTTTCCGAAGAGTGACAGGAGGAGGTCGGCTAGCTTCAGGGCAGTGGTCCTGCCGATCACGGAGTCTTTCCGCTGGCACACATTGGTGAGCGCAGAGAGGGACATGGCGACCACCTCTCCGTCGGCATCACCAAGCCGCTCCAGGAGGCTTGGAAGCAGGCTGCGTACACCTCCGGCCTGTATGGAACACAAGGCTGTGCTGGGAAGCCACCAACAGCTGCAGCGCAAACACCGCCCTGGCTCTGCTAGCCCACCCTGCCGCTGCTGGGCCCAGAGGCCAAAGGCCTGTCCCGAAGCACTCGAGCAGCTGGAGCAGGAGGCAGGAGAGCTGGGAGCAGCTGCCTCAGCTCCTGAAGCCCAGCCAGCCCAAGGGGCTGCTTTCCCCAGCGCAGCTTCAGCCGCTGCCCCCTTCTCACCATCGAGGGCTCCTCGCTGAGCAGCACAAGGCCTTTGAGCGCCAGGTGACGTCTCTGCCTGCACGTGCCCCGCAGGTGCCTTGACATCTCCTATAGGACACGGCCTGCGCATTCCCTCAGGTCCAGGTACTCGATGACCTGAAAGGCACAGGGCAGTGACAGGTGACCTGAACAGCAGGAGCCCAGAAGCGCACAGGGCCGGGCCCAGGCAGCAGCAGCAGCAGCAGCACAGGGCTCGGGCACCGGCCCAGGCAGCTGCAGCTACGAGAGGGCAGAGGGCTGAGAGGCAGCTGAGCGAGGCAGCGCTGGCTCACCTCCACCAGGAATGCCAGGGAGGGCAGATCCCAGCGTGGCTCCTCCCTGCTTAGTGGCTGGAGTAGGTAGAAGCCAATGCGGGAACAGGTGTGGCCCAAGTGACGGCGCATCTCCCTGTCAGGGGGAAAAAGGCAGCAAGAGCCTGAGGTGGGGGGGACAGTCTTCTCCCAGGAGGTCTAACTCACAGGTCCGGTCTTTCCCCAGTATCTCTGGAGGGGGATGTGGGCGCTTTGGGAGGCGGCCCCTTCTGGGCACCCTCATCTGCCAGCCTTTTCCAGTCGGCTTGGCCGTCCCTCGGTGACGAGGCCCTCGAGGCCATGAGCACAGGGACTGTGTGGGGCACAGGGGACAAATGTGGGAGAGAAGGGGTTCTCACCTGGCCAGCAGACCCACGGCATAGTGCTGGGTGTCAGCACAGAGCAGCGTGTCCCAGCCACGCTTGCGCTCCATAGCCATCATCTCTGTGTTCCACCACATTTGGCTGAACAGAGCCTTCATGGCCTGCACTGCAAACCTGTGTGCAGAGCAAAACCCAGGTCACACGGCGAGCGCTGGCGCCGGCCACAAGGACATTGAAAAGACAGGAGGACTGGCACCTGTTGGGGTTGCTGGGAAGGCCGTGTTCCTCCTGGCACGCTCTCCAGAAGTTAGCAACTTCCACTGGCATCTCTTGTGTGGTGATGACAATGTGGAAGAGGAGAGCAACAAACAGACGGGCTGAATGAAGGAGCACTGCCCTGTGGCATTTGGGCACCTGGACAGTCAGCCACAGCCCCAGAGTTGCCTGCAAAAGAAGCAGCCCGAGACAGAGCTCAGTGCTAAGATGTCCGTGTGGCAGGGCCCGAGGGGAGACGCAGGGGGAGCGACGGGCCTGGAGCCCCCTGAGCCTGCCCTAAGCCAGTGCCTGAGGCAGGGAGAGGACGGAGAGCTGATGGAGAGGCGACCGGGGAGCGAGCAGAGGCCGGTTCCAGAAGCTCACCGCCAGGGCAAAAACGTCCTCGTCGTCGCCATCGGAGGTGGTCGTTGTATGCAGAGGCCAATCCTCCATCACGCGGATGAGTGCTGGCAGCACCTTCTCCGCTGTCACAGCCGACAAGCCTATGGCTCTCCACATGCTTGCAGCAGCTCTGTGGGATTGGAGCTCTGTGTCAGGGCCGTCTCAGTCACAGTAGCATGCCCTGTGCAGCTGTGGAGGCCCAGGTGACAGAGCCCTGGTGCCCTGAGGGGCAGGGAGGGAGCATGGCAGCAGGCTGGTGGAACAGAGGGGCCCAAGGGTCCTGGACCGCTCCGCCTGTCTGGCAGAGCCCATTGGACAGGCTCTGCAGGGCAATGGGCCCTAAAGGCTGCTGAGCCCTGAGCTCTCAAGGCAGGTGGGCCCCATACCTGTCACACGTTGGGGCACAGCGCAGGAGGGTCAGCACAACGTCAGCAGGTTGCTCTTCGGCCAGCCTCAGAAAGTCCAAGCGCATCCTGGCATCCAAAGTGACACAGGCCGCCAGTCTCTGGTGAAGGTCCTTCACCATGGCTGGCACCTGGAGGAGACATGGGGAAGACCTGGAGCGCTGTCCAAGGGAGCAGCTTTCCCCAAGAAGTGCTTCCCCTCCTGCCACACTCTCCTGGCCTCCAAGACTCAGGGTCTCTTTTGTGTTGGTGTTTCTGAAGGCCACGGACTCAGTCACTGCCATGTCCGTATTTGCTGCGTCATTGATTGCAGCATCCAAGCGCTGAGCCAAATCTGGGCTGACATTGGGCTCTGCCTGGAGCTCAGTCAGCCTGCGGTCAGGCTCAGCTGTTGCACGGCTTCTGGTCATCCTACGCCGAATGGGCACGAGCCTCCGGAACATCTGCAGGAGAGCAAAGGACAGGGAAGAGAGACACGTTCCATGGAGTGCTCCAAGCGCGGAGCTCGGCCAAGCAGTGACAGCAGGCCCAGCCCAGGCGGGGATGGCTGCACGTACCTTCAGTGATCTGCGGAAGCGGCCACGGGTGGGCTTCTTCTCCTGTGTCTGCTCCATGGTTGCATCTGGCAAAGAGCGAGCGCAGCCAGAGCTGAGGGCTTGCAGGAGAGGCCAGAGAAGCCAGCCCTGCTCTCCCCAGGCAGGGACAGCCCCGGAATGCCCCAGGGGATGGAGCACAGCTGCTGCAGGGGCAGCCTTGGCCCCTCTTCCATCCTGTCAGTGGGCGGAATGGGAACGGGGATGGGATGGGATGGGGCCAAGCTGTCCGCAGCCATCGGCCTTGTGGCCCGGCTCTGCCACTCACCATCCTGCTGTGGCTGGAACTGCTCCAGCTCTTGAGGGGGTTGTGCTGGAGCATCTCCAGGGCTTGTATTTCTTCTCCTCCAGCAAACTGTGAGGAGGTCGCGAAATCTGCCCGCCATGTCAGCGTCTGGCCTCGAGGGCACCTTCAGACAGATGCCTCTGAGGAAACCAGGGAAAACCCTGAGGCAACAAGTCGTGCAGTTGTGCCTTGAAGGCACCTGCGACAAAGAAGCCTCAGGAAGGCTGCAGGACAGCAAGTCCTGCACACTGGTCTTGAGGGCTCCTGCCACAACGACAGGAGACTCCTTGTGGTGCTTCAGGTCACCAGATCCTGTGGTCTGGCCGCGAGGGCACCGACCGCAGGGTTGGGAGATGCCTTGGGAAAGCTCCGAGTCACCAAGTCCCGCAGTCTGGCCGCGAGGTCAGCTGCAGGAGCAGCGCTTCGGAAAGGCTCCGGGTCGGGCACAAACGAGCGGGCTGTGTGGGAACTCCTCACAGCACCTCTCTGGCGCGTCCTGTCCCGTGGCGTGCTCCGAGCACTGTGGCGTGGCTGCGTTGTTGCCAGCACCTATGTCACCGCGTGTCACAAAGGCTCCTCGGGCACCCTGTGCCTTTCCCTGCCACGGTGACCACGCTGCTGCACCGTGTCACAAAGGGCCCATGCACACCCTGCCACCTGCCCCGGCCCTGCCCCCGCTCCACCCAAAGTGGCCCAGGTCGGAAGGAATCCCTCGGCCCAAGTGTCTAAGAGAGCCCAACAGGACCTTGAATGATTTGATGGCTCGAGCCATCGGCAACGGCTGCCCTGCTCTGCGGGCTCAGGGCGGCAGAAGGAGCCCCCAGGGCTGCCGACGCAGCCGCAGCGGGAAGGGCACGGGGCCTGCCGCAGAAGCTGGCACGGCCTCCCTTCTCTCAGCTGATAATTGTCTTCAACCAAAGTCAGGCTTTCACTTCAAAGCCAGCTCAGTGCAGGCAAACCCTTGGGCAGCTAAGATCTCCAAAAGGCTGCTCGATCCAAAATGACCAATTCTTCTTTAATTTCTCTTTTTGGGTCACTGCTGATCCTCTCCTCCTCTTCCCCCTTCCACTCAGCTGAGTTGGCAAAGGCTGGATTAGCCACTTTATCCTTATGGATGAGCATGGCAACTTGTTTTGGTTTGGGAAGACAGGTATTTGCTAGGTAAAAGTTGGAGGTTTTTTTTGGAATGGAGAGCGTAAACTTTTTTTTTGCTAAATTATAAATTTACAATTAGAGGTTTTTAGGCAAAGATTTGGGAAATAGGAATAGCAGTTTTTTATTAGTATGTATTACAAAGTAAACAAACAAACCCCCTTCAAATAACTACAGTATTAATAACAAAAGAAAAACAGTATTAAGAACTTTGAGGGCTTTGTTTTACAAAACTTAGGGCAGTTTGGTTTGGGTGTTCTTGCAGGATTTTTAGAGCAGCAAGCTGAAAGAGTGGAAAGTTTCGGGCTGGTAGCTGGGATGGCAGGGTGTCCCGGCAGCGCGGGGCTGCAGGGTCACTCTGCAGCAAGAGGAGCAGCGCTGAAGAAGCCGAAGGCGGGGCAGGGCTGGCTTAACTCCTGCGGGTGGCAGAGAAGGCTCCGGATTCCGGCTGAACTGGCCAGAGTAGATTTTTGAGGACTGGATTTTTTTTGGCTACAGTGAAACTTTTCCAGTTAGCAACAGTTTAGCCGGTTTTTTTCTTTTTTTTTTTGAAGGTCCGGAGGGGGGGGAAAAAAAAAAGAGGACAGCTTCTAGCTGCTTTAAGCTTTGTTTTTTACTTGCGTGGGGGTTTTTTGTTACTTTGTTTCTGTTTTTGTTTCGGCTAAGTATTTTGAAGTGTTTAACATTTGGTCGCTTTGGTAACTTATGGGGAAAAAATTCTTTAGAGAAAGAAGGAACAAACCTAACTCCCAACATTATCTACTTTGAATTTTTTTTTATACTAACATATTATATTGAGTTTAAACTGTTAAAATATATATATATATTTATATATATATACATGCAAATATGGATACAGTCACATTGTCATGGGTAGTTTACTTTAAGACAAGGTTTTTTTGAGGTATGCATTGGGGTTTTTTTATTATTTTTTTGCATTATTTGCCAGGTGCAACTTGGTTTCTGAGCAAAGACAATTTCACGGATGGGATTGTTTTTGCTGGAGGCAGGATTAATTTAAACAGGTTTTCTCAGTATACTTTTCATGTGTACTATTGGAACTTTATTTTTTGTTGTTGTTTGCACGGGCTTAGATTGGGCAGGATTTGCTCGGTTGGTGGAACTTTGAGTGTTTACTAGCTATGTGGCTTTTGCTAAATTAATACTTTAGTTTTTGAAAGTTTTTTTACTTAGTGCTTTTAAGGTAGCTTTAAGCAGGTTATTGCACTGTTTAATTTTTTCGACCGCTGGTGCATGATAAGGAATATGGCATACTTACTTAATGCTATGTTTTTTAGCTTAGGTGCTTATAAGACAATTTTTGAAATGGGTTTTATTGTTTGATTTGATTTTTTCAGGGGTGCTGTGTTTTCACAGGACTTGTTTTTTTAGGCTCAGGATGGTGTTTTGGACAGTAGCATGAGGCACAGGGTAGGTTTTTAACTATTTAGTGATGACTTTTCCTGTGGTTAGTACATAGCACCTGCCCTGGCGGGTTTGGAGAAGGCTGATGTAGTTAATTTGTTAGGGTTTTTTATATTTATATTTGGACTACTGCTTACTATACCATAAGGGCTTTACTTGCTTGGCTTGCTTGATTGCAGCACGTGTTTTATAGTTATGGATAACTTGAGAAATGCTGTCTATGGTTAAATTTACTTCTTGGTTTTGGGCTCACTTAGAGGTGGCATTTTTGCTTGGATGATTCGAGACATTATGGGCTTATTGAGCTAGGAACAACTTTTTTCTGTCTTGCTAATTTAAATTTTGATACTTTTATTTTGGCAGCTTGATTGACTTGCTTATTATTTTGGTGGTTTTTATTAGCTCGATTCTTGGGAACATGGGGATTTACGTGGCAGATTTTTACAGGTAATTTTTTTACGCGAGTGGCAATGGTTTTTTGTTCATCAGCAGCCTAGATTGGTTTATTTTACGTTGCTTGTTGGCCTTTTTCTACTTTTTTAGCCAACTCTACGGAGCATTGGCTGCTACTTACGAATTAGTGTAGCGGTAGAGCTTTGGCTACTCTTTGTTTTTAGCAATGTCAAGGGTTAATTGGACAGCTTTGAGTTTAGCAAGCTGACACGATTTTTTTTTTCCCTTTCAGTGGCTTTTGCAACTTGTTGTGTGGGGTTTTATACGGCTGCTTTCTACTTGCGGTTCATTTTTACAATGCGACGGGAACCGTCAGTGAAAAGGGCGTAGCGTGTTTTTTTTACCGGCAGTTGGTTGTACGAAGGAGCTTTTTTTGCTTGTGTCACTTGTTCTTGCTTTTCTTTGTCTGTGAGACTAAAGTTGTTTCTTTTTTCTGGTCAGTTTGTAATTATTTTTAAAATTTATGGGCGATTCGGGTTTTTAATACGGGCTCGCTGTGTGATGAGGGCAGTCTATTTGCTCTATGTGGCGTCAGTGGCATGGTGGGTGGAGGCAAATGAGGATTCGGTACCTTCAAATGTTCACAGAACCATGGAATTCCACGCTGGATGGGTTGGAAGGGACCTTAAATCTCTCATTCCTAAGCCCTGCCATGGGCAGGGACACCTCCCACTGTCCCAGGCTGCTCCAGCCTGGCCTGGGACACTTCCAGGAATCCAGGGGCAGCCACAGCTTCTCTGGGAATTCCATCCCAGCCCTCATCACCCTCCCAGGGAGGGATTTGGGTTATAATATTTGGGTTTGGCTTAGGATATAAAACCATGTCCAGGATGGGTTAGGTAATTTGGTTTTTTTTCCAAAACAAAAATCCCTTCAGAATTGTGGAATTTTATTCTTCCAGGTTCTAGAATATGCTGAATTATTTGTATGGATGAAATGAATGAAATTATCCCAGATGAAATAAATTGCTGCCAGTTAAGAGCCTGCTGCTATAATTATTTATTAAGCATAGATCTCTTTAGATTGGTGATGTGTTTACCAACACCACAGTGCCACATCTACATAAATTATAAATAAATACATCTATATATATATAGTGTGACCCATGATTGAAGTGATGTTGTGCCTGAATCCCTGATATCACCCACCTTTCCCTCTGGAAGGATTTTTAATTTGAGTATTTAAGAGAGAACTTCCCCTTTTTGTGTGTGTTAGCCATTGCAGAGTTTCCCTGCAGAAAGCTCCAACCTGTATTGACATTTTACTTTCCTTTCTTCCCCTGATCCTGCCTGCCCTTGATTCCAGAGGAGAACAATGGGAGGGGAGTGAGTGCTGAGGGTATTTACAGCACAATCATGGGAAACGCTCCCATCACCACTGAGCCCTTTTCCTTCCCCTGGCAAATCCTCTGGCTCTGCTCCAGCCTCGGGATCCACAAGTCTCTTCCCTGAGGGAATTGTTATCAACCTGGAAAACTCCTGTATTCCAGTGGCACAAGGAGACATCTGAGATCCACCTTCCTGGTGCATTCAGAAGGTGCTGCTGGGGGAGTTACACTGATCTGAACAGCTCCAAAGGTCAGAGATTTCTTTGTAATCAATTCCTTTTCCCAGCCTTCTGAAGTCTAATGATCAGCTTTCCATGTTTGTTGTGGTGGTTGCAGGGTTTGAGGGGCAGCAGAGTAAATTTGATTTAGGGATAAATTGCCATTTCTTCACAAGACTCTGAAAAGGGAGGGGAGGGATGTTAATATTTCATGTGGCAGCGAGAGGAAATGCCTGGCAGTCCCAGGGGAAGAGTCACAGCACCTGGGCTGAATTCACCCAGGTTTTTTTGGCAGCAATGATCTCATTGCTCATCATGAAGGGAACAGAAAACAATTCTGCCCCAGGGCAAGAGAAGCCTGGCTCAGGAGGGGCCATCACTGCAGTCACAGAAGGTTTCAGTGAGCCGGAGAAGGCAACAGAAATGGGATGTGTGTGTAAGAGACGGCCTGAAGATCCCTCATCTGCCTCACGACCATCGTCAAGGACAGAGACTGAAACCCCTAAAAGGGACTTGAAAATCTCAATACAGGAGTTCTGGCCTGGCTGAGGTGGGATGTTGGCCAAGTGCTGCCTGCAGGTGTGTTCGATGGAAAAACCCAGCACCCATATGGGAACATCAGAACCTGAGCAGAAACAATGGGCAAGTCACGGTGAAGTGACCGCGCCTGCTGACACTGTACTGGTTGACACTGTACCTGCTGACGACCGACTTGTTCTGAGTTCTCTAAATGAACACACTGCAATGATTTCCCCCACCTGTTTGGCCAACTGCCTGTCGCTTCGGAGAGGACTATAAAAACCCTGGAGACCCCCACTCACTTTTGTGATCATCCCACTGGAGAAGATCGCGTCTATAGGCATCTTCAAAAGCCTCGAGGACTCGACCCTCCATGTTGGTAGCTATAATCCCCTTCCCCTCTTTTTCTGTCTTTCTTACTATTCTCTTTTCTCTCCCCACTATCGCATTTGTTGGCACTAAATAAAGGTGCATTTGTGATTGAGTAAACTGAGTTTGTCCCCCGCTGTGTCTTTTGCGCTCTGAGATCCCTAAAATGAACCATCACGAACCCCGCTTGTGTGAGCGGATCGTGACAGTGTGCTAAAAGAAATGTGAGGGGGTAGAAGGTCAATACCAAAAATCAAACCAAATTAATCCTTCCTTTTTTTGTTTTTGCTGTGTTTCCATCTGTTTCCATCTTTCCATTTGCTGTGTTTCCAAAGCAAGGAAGGGGCAGGAGTTTAGGAGGGGCTGGTTCAGCTCAGCCTTGCTGATAAAGCAATTTGGGTTTTCCCTCATCAATCTGTTTCATTACCTACAAATGCAGAATTGGAGAAGTTGTTGGATATTTTTGCGTTTTTCTGCAGCTGGCGGCAGGAGACTTTGCTCAGACTGGGGGTTGGGGCTGTCCAGCCTGGAGAAGAGAAAGACCTGGGGAGATTTCATTGGGGCCTTCCAAGACCACAAGGGAGCCTGAAAGAGCTGCAGAGGGACCTTGGACAAGGACCTGGAGCACCAGGACAAGGGGGAATGGCTTTAAACTACAGGAGGAGAGATTTAGATGGGATCTTGGGAAGGAATTCCTCCCTGGGAGGGTGGGGAGGGCTGGGCTGGAATTCCCAGAGCAGCTGTGGCTGCCCCTGGATCCCTGGGAGTGTCCAAGGCCAGCTTGGAGCCCCTGGGACAGTGGGAGGTGTCCCTGCCCGTGGCAGGGTGGGGCTTGAAGGTCCTTCCATCCCAAATTCCATGATTCCAACCCAAAGATAACCTGGATTGGAGGCAGCAGTGCCTGGGGGCTAAAGCACCTTCCCAGCTGTTATCAGAACAGGAGTTGCAGACATTTTATCCCTGGGTTTTCTTCCTTGTCCCTCAGCTGGGAGGTGATGGGAACGACCAGCAGGAGCTTCCCCAGGCCCTGGGAGTGGGACACTGGGAAGGGGACACTGGGAATGGGACACATTGGGACATTTTGGGAGTGAGACACTTTGGGAATTGGACACTGTGGGAATGGGACTCTTTGGGAATGGGAAATTTTGGGAATGGGACACTGGGAATGGGACAGTTTGGGACAGTTTGGGAACGAGACTCTTTGGGAGTGGGACGCTTTGGGAGTGGCACTTTTACAACCACTATTGGCTTTGTGGTTTATCCTGAGACAACAGACCCAACCATAAATTGTCACTTCAGGGCCAGCATTTAGTGCCAGCTCAGGGAAATGCAGGGTGGTTGTGGCAGGTATTAAACACCCCCAATAAATCCTGGAGAAGGATCCCAGGGTAACAATGCCTGCTTGCCAAATCTGTTTGCAGAGCGCACAAAAGCAATGAGGAAAACATTGCAACAGCACAAAGGTTTTCTCACAGCTCCACCACAGGCTTCTGCCTCAGCAAAGCTGATTGTTGGTGCTTTTCTTCCAGCCCCAAACTGGGATTGAGCCAGGCCCTGCATCCATTGGGACTGGGATGCTGTGGCTGTAGGATAAACCCCCAGCCAAGCCCCGCAGGGAGCCATTTATCCTGTTTGGAGCCCGTTTATTTTTCCTCCTTCCCCTGAAGATGTGTGTGAGGAGCAGAGATTCAGCCAGGCCCTCTTCCCAGGCCCATGGGATGTGTGTTTCTTTCCCGTTTCCTGGAAGCGCTCGGTGTTTGGGAAGGTTGCTGGGCCACGAGGAGCTGCTGGACACCATCCACAGCCCCTCTCAGGCATTTTCTGCTGGGTGGGACTCCCTGAAAATCTCTTCAGCTTTGTAGGGAAAGCACTTTTCCTACGGGGCACACAGGGTGTGAGGCTGGCTCTGGGAAAGAAATATTCCCAGGGAAGAAAGGCTGGGAACGTGCTGACGGCAGCACTGCTCTTTCAGGTGTCACTGTAAGAAGCTTCTAAAAAGCTCCATTTCTGCTTGGTGGGCAGAAAGTGCAGGAAAAAGTGCTGGGAATGTCCACGTGGACTTCAATTAGCATCAAGCAGCATCACAAGTGGTTTCGTCCAGGCAGGAGTCACAGTCACTGTGAGGTGATGAAAACGGAGATGGGATCTGCTTGAGGCGGATGGTGCAGCGGCTGCGCACCTGCGACGTGTATCCCTCAGGGTACCTATTTCTTTAGAACACTATGAAGACTAGAGGGAATTGAAAGTCCACTGCAGTTTAGGTTGTTCTTCACGAGATTGTTCAAGTCGAGCACAGCCATTCTGTTCAGCAGACACACGGGCAGGGGCTTCTTGGAAGAAAAGGGTAGGAAACCTGTGTGGGAAAGGGTGAGAAAACGGAGGGGAAAATGGTGAAGATGTGAGTGAAAGTAGGAGAGGAAGGTGAGAGGAGGAAAAGGCAGGACATATGATGGGAAAATTCTAAGAAACATGATCAGGGAAGGCTGAAAAACATAGAGGAAAAAATGGAGGGAAATGTGAGGGGAAGAGAGTGAGAAAATTACTGGCAGAGAGAGAGAAACAGGCAGCAAATGTGAGGGGAACATTGTGAGAATCCTGAGGGGAAAAGAGGGAGAAACCAGAGGGCAGAAAAAGGCAGAAAACATTACGGGGGAAAAAAAGGGTGGGAAGTTGGATGGGAAAAGTGGCAGAAAACAGGAGTGAAAAAAGGGCAGAAAATGCTAGAGGAAAAGTAGAAGCAACATGAGGGGGAAAGAATGATAAACGTGAGGGGGAAAGTGGGAGAAATGTAAGAGGGAAAGCCTGGGAAACATGAGGGCAAAAGTGAGAAACATGAGGAGACAACTTGGAGAAAAATGACTGAGGAAAGGAGAAAAGCATGAGGGGAGAAAAGGGCAGGATAAGTGAGGGGAAAATTGTGAGAATCGTGGGAGAACAAAAAAGCAGGAAAAAGCGGGAAGTTGGGGAAATGTGAGAGGCAAAGCGTGAGGAAAGGGAGCTGAAAAGGGTGGGGAAAATGAGTAAAACTTGGGAGGCAAACATGAGAGGAAAACTGTGAGACTCGAGAGGGGGAAGGGGTGGAAATGTGAGAGGGAAAAGAACAGGAAATGTGAAGGGAGAAAAGGAGAGAAGGCAGGATTGGCATGACAGCTGAAATGATTCCTAACACATTCCCCCATGCATTTGCCCATTTATTGCACTAGCCCAGGGCTTCTCTGTATGTCCGTCTCCCCCTGTGCCTTGATTCCTGTTTGGAAGCAGTAGAAGTGCAGGATGTGCCCACCAGCAGGAGCTGCTCCAAGCTGGGAAGGGGCCAGGTGGTGCTGATTTCCAGAGGCTTCTGTGTCCCAGGTGAGGCCAGGGCAGGAGTGGGTTGAAAGGTGCTGCTGCTGCTCCTCTGTGCCAGAGAGCCCTGGCCGGGCAGGGCACGGCGCCCACTGCACTGCGGGCTCTTTCTCCTGCCACAGCTGGGCACACCTGGCAACAAATCATGATGACTTGTGGGGAAACCAAGGGCTTTGTGGAGGCTGCCTTGCTCTGCACACACCCGGGCCACCTGCAGCACAGAGCTTTGGCCCCCAGAAAGGCAAACCCGAGGGGAACAGCTGGAAAAGGTTTCATTTTCACCTGTCAATAGATGACTTTATTTCAGTGCTGGGTGCGTGGGGAATCACTTTCCTAACACGTGCTCAGCCAGAAATCCCACCTACTCATTTGTAACCATGGAAACAAGACCTACTCATTACTTTGCTGAAACTCACAGGCTAAACATTCCCTCAAATTAGTTGACATATTTAAATCACTTCTCAGAAGTTACTGACAGGAGAGTAGGGCTCTCTTGAGAGTCTTGGCTGGTCATTTGGGGAACATCCCATTCCTGCAATTCTCCTCTGATGCTCAAGAGCCTCCTACAACCACTCTTTTCCCCTTGAATGCATTCCAGCTACATTCTTGGGAAGACTATTCTCAAGGCTAAGGTAGTCACTTGCACACATCAATCACTGCTCTGGAGGAATAGAGGGCTCAACAGTCTGTTAATGCAAAGGGAATTCACAATTTGTTACAGTTCAATATTTTCTCAAAACCTGCCTTCTCTGGGCATTGCTCACAAGCATTTCTTTAATTCACCTTGAAAATGTTTTTGCTGACTGAAGCCACATTGTGTCTTTCCTTCAGCAATTCAGAAGAAAAACACAAACTGCCTGCTGAAACCCTTCTGCTCCCTTCCAAATCAGTTCACTGCTCAAGCACGAGCCACAGGCTCCTGCCCGATTCCCTCTGTGAGATAGGAGGTAATATTTTGCTGCAGCTGCAGGGTTATGAGAAGAAAGAACGAAAGCTGTTGGTTCTTGGGGTTGTTATTTAGGGTTTGGGTTTGTTCTAGTTGATTTGTTGGGTGTTGCTGTGAGCTGGGAGAGGGGCCAGCGTGAAGACCAAACCAAAAGGGAAGTAGGAGAAGAGGGGAGGGGACAGAAAAGGAGGCGGTGGGGACAGAATACAAGTTTCCTATTTCCCGGCCAAAGGGAAAGGGGACACGGTTCGCCCTGGGCTGGGAAAGGCAATAAAAAGCAGCATTTTCTGTGTGTGTGTTGTGTGTGTGTTTGGCTCTTGGGAGAGGGAGATACACACCCAGCTCAGGTGAATCCATCCTAAAAAACAGTTCTCTTTGGCTTTGATGACGTTGTCACCCCATTAAATTTCATCTCAGAGTTGGTTCCTCTCTAACACCTCTCTATCTCCCAGCAGCTCAGGGCTGCATTGCACAGTGCTTGCTGTGTGCCAGAGAGCTCAAAGCAGGCTGGCCTGGCGCCCCGGAATATTTCTGCAGAACACTCTGCATTTCACTCTTTTGCTCTGGCTCAGTGCACAACTCCAGCACTGCAGGCGCTTCCTCCCAGAGCCGTGTGAGGCCCCGGCTCCTGCAGATGTGAGCTGACAAGCTGTCCCTGCCTGCCGCTGGCCTCGCTTCCCCCGGCAGAAGCGCCGTGCCTGAAGGAGGCTGCCCTGTGCCGGAGCCTGCGGAGCAGCCCGGCTCCCTCCCCTGTGCCCAGAGCGCTGCACACACTGCTCACCTTGGCCAGGAGTTAGAGGGCAGCCGGCACAAGGGTGGCAATCCTCAGCCAGGCCTGCAGCCCTCGCCTGTGGTTTGCCTTTCTCTGCTCCTGTGCACGCTCCGGACGGCCGATGCCACCGGTCTGTGCTGTGCCCAGCACGGCCACGCTTCCCCTCGGGAGAGCCTTCCCCACTTTCCAACTGTACCAAAGAAGCCATCAATGTCACTCTCCACCTCTAAGAAAAAACTGACACTTCAGAAGAAAATGTTGAGCTTTCTCAGAGGCTCAGAAGGAGGGGAATCTTTGAAAGGAGTTGAGGTTTCACAAACTTTATTTCCAATCCTATGCTACTATCCTACTCCACTGTCCTAGCTGCAATCCTACTCTACAGTCCTATTCTACAATCCTTCTCTATACTGGTGTTGGAGAAAACAGTTGTCTGATTCCTGTCTCCTCTTTCCACTCTTTCACTGAAGTGATCAGTGGCACCAGGCTGGACACAGGCTTGGCTGATGTTACAAATGGATGCTGCACAAAGAAAAAAAAAAAAAACAAGAATGAACCATTACTTTGCAAGCTAAGAGCCTCAAAGGCAGGGCAATATTTTTCAAAGGAAAAGGAGATTGAATCAGAGTACGTCTAAGGAGCAACAGTGGGGCCACATTGGCACAGCTTGCTGCAAGAGCTGCTATGTGCCCCAGGCCTGGAAATATCTCCGGTCTGAGCATCCTGATCTCTTGAAAGAGGTCCCTGGTCATATTGCAGGGCACTTGGAGCAGATGACCCTTACAGGCCCTTGCCAGCCCAGCCCAGTCTAGGATTCCTGACTGTTCTCATTTGAACAGCACCAAGAGTGGAGGTGAGGAGGAGGAGGCTCCCCTGATGCCTTGCACTTCAGTGCAGGAGGAGCCCGTCCCTGGGACACTGTTTCCCCTGCAGCCCCTTGGCATTTTACCTGCAGCAGCTCCTTGGCAGACCAGCGCCGCGCCTCGTCTCTCTGCAGGCAGCAGCTCAGGAAGTCACACAGCAAAGGGGAGCGGAGCTTGGGCTGCTGCAGCTTTGGGATCCCTTTGGTGGCTTTCAGGAGTTGAGCCTGAAGAGAAAGGAAACACGAGTTTCTCACCCGCTTCTTTCACGTCTGGAACTGCTCTCCCAGATCCCATTGTTTCAGGTGCACTCTGCAGTGGCACTTTCTGCCGTGGCACAGAGGCAGAGATGACTTTCCTGACCAACAAAACACCCAAAGCCCGATGCAGCCACAGCTTTCCCAGCATCCAGCAGCTCTTGCCTTGGCAGTTGATTTCATTGACTGGCCTTGTTAGTGGAAACAATAGCAGCAAAAGCAGGTTTCCTTCTCTGAGGGTTCACCTGAGCAGCTTGACAGGCTATTTGGAAGAGGCACTTTGCTCTACTAACTCACTCTACTATTTCCAAAGATAATTACATGAAAAGCATCTCTGCAGCTCTTGTTGGTCCCTTAAGCACAGCTGCCATCAAACCAAAGTCATCAAGCTTTTTCCTTGGTTCTTGAAAACAATGGGAATTGCAAGCAAAGAAAGGAAATCCCTCAGTTATTCCTCAGGTAAGGAAACAAACATTTGGAATCTCATCTTCCACACAGACACATGAAGATGCATGCACAAATGTCTTGGGACGAAAATGCCTCTTTGGGCACACAGGAAACACCTGCACCTCCGTCTCTCATCAGACTGCAAATTTCAGCTTCCCTTAGGCAGCAAAAGGAAAATTTTGGTGGTCAAAGCAGAAGAGGGAGAAACGCCATCCATGTGGTAGCCCTCTGCTCATTTGGACACTCAAGTCAATGCATTAATGGCATGGCCATCCTAGAAAGTGCCTGGAAACAAAGGGGTGGGTTTGGCCGGCTCTCCACATGGCCAGGCTTCATCTTAGTGACATGGAGGTGACGGCTTGGGTTAGGAAAGAAAGACGGTCACTGAGTGTTTCAGCAGCACCGCACAAGAAGCACAAGAGACTCTGTGGCCTTCACACCCTCTTGTTAAGGTTTCAGGCAAATTTCCTTGTGAGAAGAATGGGGGTGCACTTCTTCTCTCCAAACCACTGTTTTATAAACATCCTCGGGTTTGGGTTACTTTCCTTCATTTCAGGAAAGATAACACCACTTCTAAGATGCTTGTTTGCTGCTATTAGGGCTGTCTACAAAGCCAAAAGAGCTGGAACGACTTCTAAGCCAAAGCCCAGTGTTGCCTGAGAAGGGAGATTGTTTGCCTGGGCTAAGGCTTGAGTTCCCCCACGGATGCAACCAAAACCCCAGCAGATGCTGATGTGCTGCCGGGACATTTTCAGAAAGGGACTGTGGTGGAAGTAGTTCCAGCGGATGGCAATGGCATTTTGTCCAGTGGCACACACAAAGTGGGATGGGGGAGAAAGACAGCGGGATCAGAGAGTATTTACACCTTACCATGGCAGAATTTTCCTCCCAGTCAGGAGCTTCTCCTTCCACCATTTCAATGACCACGATTCCCAAAGACCATATGTCCACTTTGGGCCCATAGGGTTCACCGTTCACTTCGGGTGCCATCCACTGAAGAGTCCCGACCACCGATCTCCGTCTACTCTGCTCAGGGGTGAGTTGAGCAGAGAGGCCAAAATCAGCTGGGGAGAGAGCAAAAGACCGTTTTTATTTGAATCCTGTGCAATTAGGAAAGCACGCAAAAGAATTTCCCGGTAGAAGTTTGAGAATGTGCTCTTGAATCTCCTGGACAACCGTCCCTGCTCTGTTTCCTCAGGACTTTAGCCAAGGAAATATGGTGCTGGCTGCTTCAGAAATCCCCACATTTTTTACACTGCCTCCAGCAGGGGCTTTTCAAACTTTAGACATGTAGCTCCCTCCCTCTGGAAGGGACACGCACAGAGCAATGCCACTGTGGACTGCTCGAGCCTTGCCATAGGTCTGTGCACGTTGCCACCGCGTGGTCAGCTCACAACAGGCTCCCTGCACTGCCACCAGCGCCATTTTGGGGGGGCTGGCACTCACTCAAAAGCAGCCCCACAGCCCACATATCCCTGGAATGCTGCACCTGACCAAGAATATACTGACCCAGCTTGACAGAGCCATCCGTTTTGAGAAGGATGTTGAGGTTTTTCAAATCTCTGTGCATCACATGGTTGGCGTGGAGAAAATGCAGTCCTTGCAGGCACTGAGAGAGAAACCAGAAACAGGAGGGCAAAAATCAGTGATGTGATTTCATCACACAAGAAAGGAAACAGCTCTCCAAGATTCCCTCTCCAGGGGAATGAGGAGTAATGGCAGAACACAGTGCCACTGAGGGGAAGAGCTCGCTACTCCAACACAGGCAGAGCAGCACCTTTCTAAAGAAAGGCATGTCAGCTTGCCAAAGAGCAACAGCAACTGCTGGTGTAGACTCTGCCCTGCAAACCAGCCAGGATGACTGCTGCTGCAGTGGATGTGCTCAGAAGCACACAGCACTCTGGCTGCACTGCTAACCTTTCCAGCTGAGGACTCAGAGAAATGAGTCTCTCTTTCTTCTTTGCTGTTCCTTTCAAATGCTCCCACCATCACCACCTTTGCTTTTACAGGCAAGGAATGCAGTGCCAACAGACCAAAGTTTAGAGAGGCAAGATGGAGAAGAGCAAATACAAGAGCCAGAGTGAAAATGCAACAGCAGGAGACAAGAGGACAAGAACAGAGTCCAGTGAGTGCAGGGGCACTGGCAGGCAGTTCATTTGAGAGGCTCTTGCTTGCCCAGAGCATATCAGCCACACAGAAACAAAGCCTGGCTCACGGAATCGCTCCTGTTCTGAGCCCCTTTCCCAGACAATCCTGCCCAAGCTCTGGGAAGCACAGCTGGGATCCCCGACTGACCTCCCGACTGATGATGGCAATCTCGTCTTCTGTCAGGCGAGTCTTTTGGATTGTGTCGTAAAGACTGCCTCCATCCATGTACTCCATCACCAGCCACAGTTCTTCATGCACAAGGTAGCTGAAAGAAGGGAACAAGGCCATGCAGATGAACATGCATTCGTTGGCTCCTTTGCTTGATTCTTGTTTCCGGGTTGCTTTGTGACAAGGACAGAATTAAAAGAATTAAAGACATTCCCTCCGGGCTGTGGGTTGTTTGCAGTCTGTGCAGTCTCAAGGAGAACAGCACATCTGTGAAAAGGAGATGTCTCTGATGGCCAGCAATCAAAAAGTGCAGTTTAGTAACAGCCAAGATGAAAAACCTGTCCCGCGTGGTATTTCTGGAAAGAAGCACCTAGTGTTCCTGGCATGGCCAGCCCTGGAAAAGAGGGGCAACAATCCAAGGGAAATCCTCCCTAGCATGCTTCATCAGCATTGAAGAAACCTTAAAAAATCCATCCTGAGACAACATGGAGGCAGCCAACTTACAGGGTACTGACTTCTTATGGTAGAGTTGATGCAGGTTTTTGAACAATTTTTCAACTATGTGTTGGAAAGCCAGGGATGACTCACGGAGATAAACTGCACTCTCTTCCCATCCATTGGAGATGAGTAGAGAAATAATAATGAAGCAATAATTAACAGCTTTCTTTTCTGCTAGTGTCCAAAGTGGGGTTTTAACCTTGCATACTTTTACTATGTAAACAAACCTTCATGGGATGAGACCATGACCACTCACCCGTCTAAATAATGGACAAGATGGGGACTCATACTCCTCTTCATGACCGTGATTTCAGTAACAATATCCTCCATCTCGCTCGGTCCCCGAAGATAGATTTTCTTGATAGCCACCTAGAATGACATTGAAAATCAGTAACTTTAGAAGTTGGAGGAATGAGACCAAAACACACATGGGGAGAGAGATTTTGCAATGACACCGCCAAGCCGTGCCAAAGTGCCTTGTAATTAGACAAAGGAGTAATTAGGAAGTGACATTCCTACAGCCCATTTCTCTGCTCCTTTGGGGGCCAGATCCAGGACACGTGGCCACTGACCACATTTTGCCTTGTCCACTTGTTAGCAATGGTGTGTCAACTCTCACCCCCCCAAAGCTCTGAGCACACTCTCTGTCTGTCTGTACTTGAGAAGAAGTAATGCGTGACTTGGTACTCTGTGGATACATCTCGGGCTATAGGCAGGGCTTGGGGCTTTTAGGGACACCTTGCAGATCTCTCCCTACGTGCAGTTCCCAAGTGCAGCACTGCAGGTGGCTAAGGAACTGCCAGGAACATTCAGATGTATTTGCTGGCAGCCAGAAATGAGAATTCAGGACTCTGAAGCCGTAGCCCCAGAGAGCAGTGAGATGCTCCTTTGTTGGAGCATCTGAGAGCCAGGGAGAGCATCCTTCTCTGAAAGGAACCGCTGTCCTCCTTGCCTTCCTTCTGGCAGCTGAGCAGGACAAAGACTGCCCCAAATGCAGTTGGCAGGCTGGCACCAGTCTGTGCTTCTTGTGCCTTTGCAGCACAGCTCTAGCCACAGCTGCAGCCGCAGCTGACACGAGACAGGAAAGCCCTGGAGAGCAGCAGAATCTGCAGGGGCTCTTGACATTTACCTCTCCGCCCGTGGCAGTGTCGATGGCTCTGCAAACCTCTCCAAAAGCCCTAGAAACAAAACAGCAGCAAAGAAAGGAGAAGCCATTTAGACCTTGGAGTGAAAGCCAGCCCAGACAGGAGATGTCTGCTGGAAATGCCTCCAACCTGCAGCATGCAGGAGGGCACTGCCAGAAGGCAGATGATGCATGTTCCTCTCCAGTGCATGGGCACTGGGCCTGTTTCTGAAGCATTGGGGTTTAGTGCCTCAGCTCCAAAGGCCAGGTGATTCTTTCATCGTGGATTTCAGTTTCTAAACTGGGCGGTTTTTATCCTCACCACAGACTATTTCCTTCAGCAAACTCTTGGGAAGAAATGCTCCTGAGAAGTGTTATCTGACTGCTATGATAGGGGGTAGGTTGCTGTTTCTGGCAATGAAATAGAAGTGTCTTTGATAATGCCTTCTGACCACACTTCCAAATTCTGGCCGCTACTGAGAGATGGGGCAGACTAATCCGCGTGTCTGAATATGTTTGCAGCTTGCCTGACTTCACACTTGACAGATATTCCAGCAGCAAATCAGCTGCCCCATGACTGTGTAGAAGCAACTGTGGTTGGACTCACCCTCTGCCAACAATTTCCTTTTCGGTGTATTTCCTCCGGGGATTTTCTGTGCTCACCATTTGCCCTGAGGGAAACAAAATGCAAAATGCTCACTTGAAAGCAGACATCCCACTATCCAAGAGATACAAAAGGCAGCCCTGCTGGGGCTCTACAGTCTGGCCTTCTGAGTCCTTTGTGGCCAGCTGGGTAACAACAACAACAACAACAACAATTGCAACAAGACAGGCAGCTCTGCAGTACAAGCAGGTCAGCACAGAGAATGATTTTCTACAGTCCTTTGAAGAGATGCCTTGGCAGAAAACAAAGCACAGGGAGATGCATTCGCAGGAGAGGAGGGCATCTTCCCCACCTTGCAGCAGTTTCCCAAAGGAATGCCTTTCCCTTTGTAAACCCAAGCAGCTCATGCTCTAACCAACCCCAAGGGGCCTTCAGCAGCAGGACCCTCACCCTTGATGAGCAGGCTGAGCTGGAAGACGCCCTTGCCCGTGGCCCACGTGAAGAACCACACTGCTTCTCCTCCCCCTGACAGCAGGGATCAGTCCCTGCCATTGCACTCGCCCTCTCAGCCCCGCACACGTGCCCACCTTCCCGCAGCGGGCAAGGGCAGCAAGGACAGCAGTGCTCCTCAGGTGCCGGCGGGACACGGACAGCTGCCCAGAGGAGATGCTGACCCTCTGTGAGCCCAGCCCAGGCCGTGCAGGAGCCGGCCCAGAGCAGGGGCTGCTGCCTCGGGGCAGCTCCGCGCTGCAGCGGCCGGCCGGCAGCGGCACTCTCCCAGCTAAGGAAGGCTCCAGCCTCGGCGCTCACACCAGCCCTCAGGGCCAGGGCAGCCACCGCCACAAAGCTGCCAAAGCCCAGGCACCAGCACTGACAAGCAATGGCAAGAAGGCACGGCCACACCCAGCCCCTCCCAAGCTGCTGCCCCCACTGAGGACACAGCAGGATTGGCTTGGAGAGCAGACACACCCAGGTGCACGTCAGTGCCCTTTTGTGCCAACAGGTGATGGGAGGCAGAGAGTCAGCTGGGCTCTCTTCTCAGCCCCACCAGGTCTTATCTGAGGGCACAGGACGGGCAGCTGCTCTGGGCAAGAAGCAGCTTCAATGACTTGTGCTGTACAATCACAAAGGGCACTGAGATGAGGAGGATCAATGGGTCCAGCTATGCTGACACGTGCTCACAATACACTGTCCCTCAGAGAAGAAAGACACAAGACATACTCATGAACCCCAGGAAGTCATCCTCCTCATACTCCATCTCCTGTTGCTGAGCAGCAGCTTTGTCAGTGCTGGAGATGAAGGAACTGCCCAGGCTCCACTGCTCAGCTGGGGCAGGCCAGGCCCCTTCAGGTGACACTGCTGCTCCTGCTGCTGCAGCTTCAATAGAAGAGCCTGTGGAGATCTGAGACAACAAAAGAGTTTGTGTCAGAAAAGTGGCTGGCAGAGATTAGCCCCAGATCCCATTTTAAATGCAAGCCCTTAGGAAGGTGCTGTCAGCCAGTGACTGGGAGCTGCTGTCAAGCTCAGCTTTTTCACCTTTCTGCCCACAATTCACATTAATTCAGCCACTTCTTTCTGCTTCCCTGCCCACCTCTGCTTCCATTTTACCAAAAGAACAACCTGGCAACCAAGGCACCAAAATCCCTGACTTGAAGCAGAAACTCCACGTCCCCAGTGTGTCTCTGAAATGCTCCCAGGTAAGCACAGCCAAGAAGCTCGTGGGGACAAACCGCCCCAAAAAGCTTGTGTTGTCACATCAATACTTTTTGTGCCTGTGGGTACTTGGCGAGTCTGTGGAGGGGGACAGGTGTCCCCAGACCACAGCGTCCCCTACGTATCCACCAAGGCTGAGCACAGTGCCTTTGACATGCTCCCTCCTCTGCACACAGGGAACCTTCCTGCTCCAGGCTGGCCTCTATCAGAATCCCAGCAAGCTGGGGCCTAAACATGGCAGCTCAAAGCCCATTTTCCAGCTGTCACTGGCTGAGGGGAATGGCTAGGTCTGGCAGGACTGCAGCACTCGGCATCCTCAGCCACCAACAGCAAGAGCTGGCTGCTCAGAAACTTGCAGCTCTGCCTCGCACTGAAGACAGCGCCCTCCAGAAGTGGCACTTACCGTCTTGGAAAGTTGCGGCTGTGGTGTGACCACAGCTGGAGCCTTGTGGTCATTTGGCTCCTCTTTGCCTTCTCGTCCAGGAGCAGAGGAAGCCAGAGGAGAGTCTGCTCTTGGTTCTGGGATCTGTGGACAGACAGGAGCGTTAGACACAGGCCATGACCTATCATTTAGAACCTTCTTTCTCTTCAGCTCTAGAACCAGCTCTACTAAGCACAAATCATCAACTTGCAGAGCAAGGGGATTCTGAGTCCCTCAGACTAAATTCTAATGGGCTGATTCAACTGGACACTGCAAATTGCTCCAAATTACATATTCCCCCCTGACTACTATCAGGAAGCACATTCTCTCTGCAAAACTTATCTTTTAGTTCTTTTAAAGCTCTGAAATGGAAAATTAGGAAATAGGCAGTGATGCCTTTGCTCTTGCTGCTGTAGACATGGAAATGGATTTTCTTGCAGCCTACTCAGCTGGCCCTCTACACTCTACTGCCACAGGCCAAGCTCACAGCTTGCTGCACAATTCTTAAACGCCAAGAACATCAAATGTTCTTTCCTTACTCACCTTGGGATCAGCACCTCTGAATACCCGGCTCAGGTGACCTGCAGTGGGCAAGGGAAAATGAAGCAGATGCTTTGAGAAAACTGGAGACAACCAGAGCATTTTTAGAAGACCTTCCAAGGCCTCCCAGTCTACATTTTCAAAGTTGTCCTGCTTGACCCAGCAAGGGAGGAATTGGCAAACTCTGCTGCCACAGACTCTCCAACAGAGGGAACGCAACCCCTGCAGGCTCCCTTGCAAATGCTGCCCGCACGGCCGTGGCTACACACACCCCCTTTGGAGCTGAACATGTTGGCAGGAGCTTTACCCAAGTGGCATCTGGATGGCCTTTCTGTTTCCAAATGAACTCAGTCACTAAGAAAGAGCAGGAAGACACAAAAACCAGGTTAGGTGACACTCAGGGAAAACCTCTACTTACCTGCCAGGTTAGTTAGGAAATAGCAGGAATAGGCAACTCCATAAACAGTGAAAACTGCAGCGGCGAGTTGCCCAATCATTGTGGCAACTGCTGTGCAAGTTTGCAGACTGCGCTCTAACGCTAGCTAAAAGAAGTCTCCTGTCAGTCAGCAGCTGCCCCCTGACAAAACCTCAAGCACAGGACCAAGTTCCTACACTGAGCAAGGCCAAGAGCTGCTCTGACACCCCTGAGGCCTTCCGTGCACCAAGGCAACCTTGTGATGTCACCACGACCACGTGACAACCGTGCCCTGACATCACAAAGCAAACGCTCTGCCTTGATCTGGATGGATGGAGGAGGGCACGTGGACTCGACTACTGAGGACTCATTGCAGATGCTAGAATTAAGGGCTGTCCTTTGGATCATTATGAATTGGCCTGATCAGGGTGTAAATATTGTCACAGACTCATGATACGTAGTAGGGGTGGTGCTGCGGATTGAGGATGCATTGATAAAGGATATAAAGAATGACAGGTTATGGGAACTTTTGAGGCAGCTGAGGCAAGCTGTTCGGCTGCGCTCAGCTCCTTTTGCGATTTTGCATATTCGAAGCCACAAATGGTCAGAAGGTTTGGGTCAGGGTAATGCCATAGCTGATCAGTTGGTTTCTGTTGCAGTACCACAAGACGGATTTCAGCAGGCACGTATTGCTCATGAGGCTTTTCACCAGAATGCGCGAGGCCTAAAGAAACAGTTTCGCATATCTCTGAATGATGCCCGTGGTATTGTCAGATCCTGTCCTCTCTGTAGTCAGCATGGGCCTGGACTAGGGATGGGAGTAAACCCACGGGGCCTTGGACCCAATCACATCTGGCAAATGGATGTAACTCACGTATCCTCCTTTGGTAGATTGAAATATGTGCATGTTACAATTGATACTTTCAGTAAATGTATTTGGGCTTCAGCGCAGCCGGGAGAGAAAGCTCTCCACGTGGTACGACACCTAACTACTTGCTTTGCGGTGATGGGGGTGCCAGAACAGATTAAGACAGATAATGGCCCTGCATATGTGAGCAGCAAGATCCAAAGGTTCTTACAGAAGTGGGGTGTGACACACATCACAGGTATCCCACATTCACCAACAGGTCAGGCGATTGTGGAGCGAGCCCACCAAACACTCAAGGATTATCTGTTAAAATATAAGGAGGAGGTGGATGTGCAGACCATGCTATCAAAAACACTATTTGTATTAAACTATCTGTGTGTAATGGGGGACCACTCGGAGCCCCCTGCGGTCATCCACTCAGGCGGAGTAAAGGAGGAAGCAACTAAGCCATTGTTTAAAGTCATGTACCGAGATCCCAAAACTGGAGTATGGGAAGGTCCCGCAGAGGTTCAGTACATGGGTAGAGGTTATGTTTGTGTTCTTACCCCCACAGGGCCCCAGTGGATACCTAGTAAACGGATCCGTCCTGCTAATGACCCTGCAAGAGCGACATCGATACTGGACAGCCAGGGTTAGAGGGGGTACACTTAATTGAAGACTTAAGGGCAAGAGAAAACCTACAACTGCTCTGGCAGTTTGACAAGGTAGTACAGAGAGATCACTCCATGACAATTCATACCCAAATAGCTAAGTTGCAAGAACTCACTAGTCATTTGCAGCAAGACACAGGCTTGGGTTTAACAGATTGGCTATGATCTTTCGGGCTAGGGCCTTGGATAACCTCCCTACTGCAACATGTAATCAATATTGTGATTGTTATTATACTGCTTGTACTTTTTGTATCTTGCTTTTTTTGCTGCTTGCAACAGATGATGTATCGCATAGCAGAAACAGTAACTACTCGACACGCTGCGTTTGCTGCACAAAATAAAAAAGAGGGAATTGTTGAAGAATGGTTAGCAGAGCAAGGCCACGGATCATTAGAGGCCTCATGGCCCGATACCAAGTGCTAGCAGCCTACGCGCTGCTAAGATAAGCTGTCCTTGGGACAGCAGTAAGCACGGATACAGGCCAAAGATAAAAGAACTTGTGCTTAATAGAGCGTAGCAGTAAGCACGTATACAAAGTTTTCAGCATGCCGAGAGGAGGAACCTTCTCACGCTTGATATAGCCAATCAAGTATAGATGAGTAGTGTATGCTAACCAATTATAATTTGACAAGTATGCTGAATGCTTGGGGCAAAAGTATAAGAACGGATGTTATGAGCAATAAAGTTGAACAATGCTTTACCAATCATATTGATTGATTGCATTCTTCCCTCGCTGAAATCCTCCGCAGTGCAGCACATCCTGCGTAGGAGATAGTCCTGGTGTCCCAGAGGGAATTGTGCATGGCTTTGGGGACAGTGGTGCAGATGGAGCCCAGGTCGCTGAGGGCCAGGTTGAGCAGGAAGAAGAACATGGGGCTGTGCAGGTGGTGGCCACAGGCTACGGCGCTGGTGACGAGGCCGTGGCCCAGGAGGGCAGCCAGGGAGATGCCCAGGAAGAGGCAGAAGCGCAGGAGCTGCAGCTGCCGCGTGTCTGCCAACGCCAGCGGGAGGAAGTGGCTGATGGAGCTGCTGTTGGACATTTGCTGTGGCTGCATATGGGCACGTGTTCATGGATAAAGGACAGTGACAAGTCAGGGCTGGCTGCTTTGAGCCAAACCCGTGCCATTCCCTGTAGCCTGTCCTGCTGGTGTTGGTGTCTTTGGGGCGGACCCTGACTGCCGACAAAACAGCAACACATTCGCTTAAGAGCTGGACTAGGTCAGTGCAAAAGATGGCGGCCAGGGCTGAGGGAGCCACACACAAGATGGCGGCCAGGGCTGGAGAGCCACACACAAGATGGCGGCTGGGGCTGGGCTGCCAGGGCGGCTGATCTCACTAGGAGGCGCAGCCTCAGCCCTCTGGCTGTCATCCTGTGTGGGGCAGGCAGAGCCCCCCTTCAGTGCCTGTTGAAATGGGCATTAACGGACACCCGGGAAAAGGACACGGTCTGGCACCTTTGCTCTGTGCACACAAACATAGACCAGCCAGTTTGGAACGCCAACTGGCAGTACTTTGATGTCAAGGCAATTCAAATAGGTGAAAATACGAAACTACAGGCATTGAACGTTTTAAAATAATTTTTTTTTTTTTTTTTTTTTTTTTTTTTTTTTTTTTTTTTGAAAGAGGGCTAAAAGCACTCCTTGTGCACATGGACTCCAATTAGCATCAAGCAGCATCACAAGTGGTTTCGTCCAGGCAGGAGTCACAGTCACTGTGAGGTGATGAAAACGGAGATGGGATCTGCTTGAGGCGGATGGTGCAGCGGCTGCGCACCTGCGACGTGTATCCCTCAGGGTACCTATTTCTTTAGAACACTATGAAGACTAGAGGGAATTGAAAGTCCACTGCAGTTTAGGTTGTTCTTCACGAGATTGTTCAAGTCGAGCACAGCCATTCTGTTCAGCAGACACACGGGCAGGGGCTTCTTGGAGCGCTGCTCTGGCACCCATTCTTTGGAGGAGGGGATTGCAGGAAAGAAGAAAAGAAGCTCATCAACTACTGAAGAGGAAGAGTCACTGACAGGAAGCAGTGGGTTAAGAAATGTGAGGGGAAAAAGGCAGAAAACATGAGGTGACAAGTGTGAGAAATGGGAGTGGAAAAAGGAGGGAAGTGTGAGGGAAGAAAAGGGTAGGAAACCTGTGTGGGAAAGGGTGAGAAAACGGAGGGGAAAATGGTGAAGATGTGAGTGAAAGTAGGAGAGGAAGGTGAGAGGAGGAAAAGGCAGGAAATATGATGGGAAAATACTAAGAAACGTGATCAGGGAAGGCTGAAAAACATAGAGGAAAAAATGGAGGGAAATGTGAGGGGAAGAGAGTGAGAAAATTACTGGCAGAGAGAGAGAAACAGGCAGCAAATGTGAGGGGAACATTGTGAGAATCCTGAGGGGAAAAGAGGGAGAAACCAGAGGGCAGAAAAAGGCAGGAAACATTACGGGGGAAAAAAGGGTGGGAAGTTGGATGGGAAAAGTGGCAGAAAACAGGAGTGAAAAAAGGGCAGAAAATGCTAGAGGAAAAGTAGAAGCAACATGAGGGGGAAGGAATGATAAATGTGAGGGGAAAAGTGGGAGAAATGTAAGAGGGAAAGCCTGGGAAACATGAGGGCAAAAGTGAGAAACATGAGGAGACAACTTGGAGAAAAATGACTGAGGAAAGGAGAAAAGCATGAGGGGAGAAAAGGGCAGGATAAGTGAGGGGAAAATTGTGAGAATCGTGAGAGAACAAAAAAGCAGGAAAAAGCGGGAAGTTGGGGAAATGTGAGAGGCAAAGCGTGAGGAAAGGGAGCTGAAAAGGGTGGGGAAAATGAGTAAAACTTGGGAGGCAAACATGAGAGGAAAACTGTGAGACTCGAGAGGGGGAAGGGGTGGAAATGTGAGAGGGAAAAGAACAGGAAATGTGAAGGGAGAAAAGGAGAGAAGGCAGGATTGGCATGACAGCTGAAATGATTCCTAACACATTCCCCCATGCATTTGCCCATTTATTGCACTAGCCCAGGGCTTCTCTGTATGTCCGTCTCCCCCTGTGCCTTGATTCCTGTTTGGAAGCAGTAGAAGTGCAGGATGTGCCCACCAGCAGGAGCTGCTCCAAGCTGGGAAGGGGCCAGGTGGTGCTGATTTCCAGAGGCTTCTGTGTCCCAGGTGAGGCCAGGGCAGGAGTGGGTTGAAAGGTGCTGCTGCTGCTCCTCTGTGCCAGAGAGCCCTGGCTGGGCAGGGCACGGCGCCCACTGCACTGCGGGCTCTTTCTCCTGCCACAGCTGGGCACACCTGGCAACAAATCATGACGACTTGTGGGGAAACCAAGGGCTTTGTGGAGGCTGCCTTGCTCTGCACACACCCGGGCCACCTGCAGCACAGAGCTTTGGCCCCCAGAAAGGCAAACCCGAGGGGAACAGCTGGAAAAGGTTTCATTTTCACCTGTCAATAGATGACTTCATTTCAGTGCTGGGTGCGTGGGGAATCACTTTCCTAACACGTGCTCAGCCAGAAATCCCACCTACTCATTTGTAACCATGGAAACAAGACCTACTCATTACTTTGCTGAAACTCACAGGCTAAACATTCCCTCAAATTAGTTGACATATTTAAATCACTTCTCAGAAGTTACTGACAGGAGAGTAGGGCTCTCTTGAGAGTCTTGGCTGGTCATTTGGGGAACATCCCATTCCTGCAATTCTCCTCTGATGCTCAAGAGCCTCCTACAACCACTCTTTTCCCCTTGAATGCATTCCAGCTACATTCTTGGGAAGACTATTCTCAAGGCTAAGGTAGTCACTTGCACACATCAATCACTGCTCTGGAGGAATAGAGGGCTCAACAGTCTGTTAATGCAAAGGGAATTCACAATTTGTTACAGTTCAATATTTTCTCAAAACCTGCCTTCTCTGGGCATTGCTCACAAGCATTTCTTTAATTCACCTTGAAAATGTTTTTGCTGACTGAAGCCACATTGTGTCTTTCCTTCAGCAATTCAGAAGAAAAACACAAACTGCCTGCTGAAACCCTTCTGCTCCCTTCCAAATCAGTTCACTGCTCAAGCACGAGCCACAGGCTCCTGCCCGATTCCCTCTGTGAGATAGGAGGTAATATTTTGCTGCAGCTGCAGGGTTATGAGAAGAAAGAACGAAAGCTGTTGGTTCTTGGGGTTGTTATTTAGGGTTTGGGTTTGTTCTAGTTGATTTGTTGGGTGTTGCTGTGAGCTGGGAGAGGGGCCAGCGTGAAGACCAAACCAAAAGGGAAGTAGGAGAAGAGGGGAGGGGACAGAAAAGGAGGCGGTGGGGACAGAATACAAGTTTCCTATTTCCCGGCCAAAGGGAAAGGGGACACAGTTCGCCCTGGGCTGGGAAAGGCAATAAAAAGCAGCATTTTCTGTGTGTGTGTTGTGTGTGTGTTTGGCTCTTGGGAGAGGGAGATAGACACCCAGCTCAGGTGAATCCATCCTAAAAAACAGTTCTCTTTGGCTTTGATGACGTTGTCACCCCATTAAATTTCATCTGACAGTTGGCTCCTCTCTAACACCTCTCTATCTCCCAGCAGCTCAGGGCTGCATTGCACAGTGCTTGCTGTGTGCCAGAGAGCTCAAAGCAGGCTGGCCTGGCGCCCCGGAATATTTCTGCAGAACACTCTGCATTTCACTCTTTTGCTCTGGCTCAGTGCACAACTCCAGCACTGCAGGCGCTTCCTCCCAGAGCCGTGTGAGGCCCTGGCTCCTGCAGATGTGAGCTGACAAGCTGTCCCTGCCTGCCGCTGGCCGCGCTTCCCCCGGCAGAAGCGCCGTGCCTGAAGGAGGCTGCCCTGTGCCGGAGCCTGCGGAGCAGCCCGGCTCCCTCCCCTGTGCCCAGAGCGCTGCACACACTGCTCACCTTGGCCAGGAGTTAGAGGGCAGCCGGCACAAGGGTGGCAATCCTCAGCCAGGCCTGCAGCCCTCGCCTGTGGTTTGCCTTTCTCTGCTCCTGTGCACGCTCCGGACGGCCGATGCCACCGGTCTGTGCTGTGCCCAGCACGGCCACGCTTCCCCTCGGGAGAGCCTTCCCCACTTTCCAACTGTACCAAAGAAGCCATCAATGTCACTCTCCACCTCTAAGAAAAAACTGACACTTCAGAAGAAAATGTTGAGCTTTCTCAGAGGCTCAGAAGGAGGGGAATCTTTGAAAGGAGTTGAGGTTTCACAAACTTTATTTCCAATCCTATGCTACTATCCTACTCCACTGTCCTAGCTGCAATCCTACTCTACAGTCCTATTCTACAATCCTTCTCTATACTGGTGTTGGAGAAAACAGTTGTCTGATTCCTGTCTCCTCCTTCCACTCTTTCACTGAAGTGATCAGTGGCACCAGGCTGGACACAGGCTTGGCTGATGTTACAAATGGATGCTGCACAAAGAAAAAAAAAAAAAAACAAGAATGAACCATTACTTTGCAAGCTAAGAGCCTCAAAGGCAGGGCAATATTTTTCAAAGGAAAAGGAGATTGAATCAGAGTACGTCTAAGGAGCAACAGTGGGGCCACATTGGCACAGCTTGCTGCAAGAGCTGCTATGTGCCCCAGGCCTGGAAATATCTCCGGTCTGAGCATCCTGATCTCTTGAAAGAGGTCCCTGGTCATATTGCAGGGCACTTGGAGCAGATGACCCTTACAGGCCCTTGCCAGCCCAGCCCAGTCTAGGATTCCTGACTGTTCTCATTTGAACAGCACCAAGAGTGGAGGTGAGGAGGAGGAGGCTCCCCTGATGCCTTGCACTTCAGTGCAGGAGGAGCCCGTCCCTGGGACACTGTTTCCCCTGCAGCCCCTTGGCATTTTACCTGCAGCAGCTCCTTGGCAGACCAGCGCCGCGCCTCGTCTCTCTGCAGGCAGCAGCTCAGGAAGTCACGCAGCAAAGGGGAGAGGAGCTTGGGCTGCTGCAGCTTTGGGATCCCTTTGGTGGCTTTCAGGAGTTGAGCCTGAAGAGAAAGGAAACACGAGTTTCTCACCCGCTTCTTTCACGTCTGGAACTGCTCTCCCAGATCCCATTGTTTCAGCTGCACTCTGCAGTGGCATTTTCTGCCGTGGCACAGAGGCAGAGATGACTTTCCTGGACCAACAAAACACCCAAAGCCCAATGCAGCCACAGCTTTTCCAGCATCCAGCAGCTCTTGGCTTGGCAGCTGATTTCATTGACTGGCCTTGTTAGTGGAAACAATAGCAGCAAAAGCAGGTTTCCTTCTCTGAGGATTCACCTGAGCAGCTTGACAGGCTATTTGGAAGAGGGACTTTGCTCTACTAACTCACTCTACTATTTCCAAAGACAATTACATGAAAAGCATCTCTGCAGCTCTTGTTGGTCCCTTAAGCACAGCTGCCATCAAACCAAAGGCATCAAGCTTTTTCCTTGGTTCTTGAAAACAATGGGAATTGCAAGCAAAGAAAGGAAATCCCTCAGTTATTCCTCAGGTAAGGAAACAAACATTTGGAATCTCATCTTCCACACAGACACATGAAGATGCATGCACAAATGTCTTGGGACGAAAATGCCTCTTTGGGCACACAGGAAACACCTGCACCTCCGTCTCTCATCAGACTGCAAATTTCAGCTTCCCTTAGGCAGCAAAAGGAAAATTTTGGTGGTCAAAGCAGAAGAGGGAGAAACGCCATCCATGTGGTAGCCCTCTGCTCATTTGGACACTCAAGTCAATGCATTAATGGCATGGCCATCCTAGAAAGTGCCTGGAAACAAAGGGGTGGGTTTGGCCGGCTCTCCACATGGCCAGGCTTCATCTTAGTGACATGGAGGTGACGGCTTGGGTTAGGAAAGAAAGACGGTCACTGAGTGTTTCAGCAGCACCGCACAAGAAGCACAAGAGACTCTGTGGCCTTCACACCCTCTTGTTAAGGTTTCAGGCAAATTTCCTTGTGAGAAGAATGGGGGTGCACTTCTTCTCTCCAAACCACTGTTTTATAAACATCCTCGGGTTTGGGTTACTTTCCTTCATTTCAGGAAAGATAACACCACTTCTAAGATGCTTGTTTGCTGCTATTAGGGCTGTCTACAAAGCCAAAAGAGCTGGAACGACTTCTAAGCCAAAGCCCAGTGTTGCCTGAGAAGGGAGATTGTTTGCCTGGGCTAAGGCTTGAGTTCCCCCACGGATGCAACCAAAACCCCAGCAGATGCTGATGTGCTGCCAGGACATTTTCAGAAAGGGACCGTGGTGGAAGTAGTTCCAGCGGATGGCAATGGCATTTTGTCCAGTGGCACACAGAACGTGGGATGGGGGAGAAAGACAGCGGGATCAGAGAGTATTTACACCTTACCATGGCAGAATTTTCCTCCCAGTCAGGAGCTTCTCCTTCCACCATTTCAATGACCACGATTCCCAAAGACCATATGTCCACTTTGGGGCCATAGGGTTCACCGTTCACTTCAGGTGCCATCCACTGAAGAGTCCCGACCACCGATCTCCGTCTACTCTGCTCAGGGGTGAGTTGAGCAGAGAGGCCAAAATCAGCTGGGGAGAGAGCAAAAGACCGTTTTTATTTGAATCCTGTGCAATTAGGAAAGCACGCAAAAGAATTTCCCGGTAGAAGTTTGAGAATGTGCTCTTGAATCTCCTGGACAACTGTCCCTGCTCTGTTTCCTCAGGACTTTAGCCAAGGAAATATGGTGCTGGCTGCTTCAGAAATCCCCACATTTTTTACACTGCCTCCAGCAGGGGCTTTTCAAACTTTAGACGTGTAGCTCCCTCCCTCTGGAAGGGACACGCACAGAGCAATGCCACTGTGGACTGCTCGAGCCTTGCCATAGGTCTGTGCACGTTGCAACCGCGTGGTCAGCTCACAACAGGCTCCCTGCACTGCCACCAGCGCCATTTTGGGGGGGCTGGCACTCACTCAAAAGCAGCCCCACAGCCCACATATCCCTGGAACGCTGCACCTGCCCAAGAATATACTGACCCAGCTTGACAGAGCCATCCGTTTTGAGAAGGATGTTGAGGCTTTTCAAATCTCTGTGCATCACATGGTTGGCGTGGAGAAAATGCAGTCCTTGCAGGCACTGAGAGAGAAACCAGAAACAGGAGGGCAAATATCAGTGATGTGATTTCATCACACAAGAAAGGAAACAGCTCTCCAAGATTCCCTCTCCAGGGGAATGAGGAGTAATGGCAGAACACAGTGCCACGGAGGGGAAGAGCTCGCTGCTCCAACACAGGCAGAGCAGCACCTTTCTAAAGAAAGGCATGTCAGCTTGTCAAAGAGCAACAGCAACTGCTGGTGTAGACTCTGCCCTGCAAACCAGCCAGGATGACTGCTGCTGCAATGGATGAGCTCAGAAGTACAGAGCACTGTGGCTGCACTGCTAACCTTTCCAGCTGAGGACTCAGAGAAATGAGTCTCTCTTTCTTCTTTGCTGGTCCTTTCAAATGCTCCCACCATCACCACCTTTGCTTTTACAGGCAAGGAATGCAGTGCCAACAGACCAAAGTTTAGAGAGGCAAGATGGAGAAGAGCAAATACAAGAGCCAGAGTGAGAATGCAACAGCAGGAGACAAGAGGACAAGAACAGAGTCCAGTGAGTGCAGGGGCACTGGCAGGCAGTTCATTTGAGAGGCTCTTGCTTGCCCAGAGCATATCAGCCACACAGAAACAAAGCCTGGCTCATGGAATCGCTCCTGTTCTGAGCCCCTTTCCCAGACAATCCTGCCCAAGCTCTGGGAAGCACAGCTGGGATCCCCGACTGACCTCCCGACTGATGATGGCAATCTCGTCTTCTGTCAGGCGAGTCTTTTGGATTGTGTCGTAAAGACTGCCTCCATCCATGTACTCCATCACCAGCCACAGTTCTTCATGCACAAGGTAGCTGAAAGAAGGGAACAAGGCCATGCAGATGAACATGCATTCGTTGGCTCCTTTGCTTGATTCTTGTTTCTGGGTCGCTTTGTGACAAGGACAGAATTAAAAGAATTAAAGACATTCCCTCCGGGCTGTGGGTTGTTTGCAGTCTGTGTAGTCTCAAGGAGAACAGCACATCTGTCAAAAGGAGATGTCTCTGATGGCCAGCAATCAAAAAGTGCAGTTTAGTAACAGCCAAGATGAAAAACCTGTCCCGTGTGGTATTTCTGGAAAGAAGCACCTAGTGTTCCTGGCATGGCCAGCCCTGGAAAAGAGGGGCAACAATCCAAGGGAAATCCTCCCTAGCATGCTTCATCAGCATTGAAGAAACCTTAAAAAATCCATCCTGAGACAACATGGAGGCAGCGAACTTACAGGGTACTGACTTCTTATGGTAGAGATGATGCAGGTTTTTGAACAATTTTTCAACTATGTGTTGGAAAGCCAGAGATGACTCATGGAGACAAACTGCACTCTCTTCCCATCCATTGGAGATGAGTAGAGAAATAATAATGAAGCAATAATTAACAGCTTTCTTTTCTGCCAGTGTCCAAAGTGGTGTTTTAACCTTGCATGCTTTTACTATGTAAACAAACCTTCATGGGATGAGACCACGACCACTCACCCGTCTAAATAATGGACAAGATGGGGACTCATATTCCTCTTCATGACCGTGATTTCAGTAACAATATCCTCCATCTCGCTCGGTCCCCGAAGATAGATTTTCTTGATAGCCACCTAGAATGACATTGAAAATCAGTAACTTTAGAAGTTGGAGGAATGAGACCAAAACACACATGGGGAGAGAGATTTTGCAATGACACCGCCAAGCCGTGCCAAAGTGCCTTGTAATTAGACAAAGGAGTAATTAGGAAGTGACATTCCTACAGCCCATTTCTCTGCTCCTTTGGGGGCCAGATCCAGGACACGTGGCCACTGACCACATTTTGCCTTGTCCACTTGTTAGCAATGGTGTGTCAACTCTCACCCCCCCAAAGCTCTGAGCACACTCTCTGTCTGTCTGTACTTGAGAAGAAGTAATGCGTGACTTGGTACTCTGTGGATACATCTCGGGCTATAGGCAGGGCTTGGGGCTTTTAGGGACACCTTGCAGATCTCTCCCTACGTGCAGTTCCCAAGTGCAGCACTGCAGGTGGCTAAGGAACTGCCAGGAACATTCAGATGTATTTGCTGGCAGCCAGAAATGAGAATTCAGGACTCTGAAGCCGTAGCCCCAGAGAGCAGTGAGATGCTCCTTTGTCTGAGCAATTGAGAGCCAGGGAGAGCATCCTTCTCTGAAAGGAACCGCTGCCCTCCTTGCCTTCCTTCTGGCAGCTGAGCAGGACAAAGACTGCCCCAAATGCAGTTGGCAGGCTGGCACCAGTCTGTGCTTCTTGTGCCTTTGCAGCACAGCTCTAGCCACAGCTGCAGCCGCAGCTGACACGAGACAGGAAAGCCCTGGAGAGCAGCAGAATCTGCAGGGGCTCTTGACATTTACCTCTCCGCCCGTGGCAGTGTCGATGGCTCTGCAAACCTCTCCAAAAGCCCTAGAAACAAAACAGCAGCAAAGAAAGGAGAAGCCATTTAGACCTTGGAGTGAAAGCCAGCCCAGACAGGAGATGTCTGCTGGAAATGCCTCCAACCTGCAGCATGCAGGAGGGCACTGCCAGAAGGCAGATGATGCATGTTCCTCTCCAGTGCATGGGCACTGGGCCTGTTTCTGAAGCATTGGGGTTTAGTGCCTCAGCTCCAAAGGCCAGGTGATTCTTTCATCGTGGATTTCAGTTTCTAAACTGGGCGGTTTTTATCCTCACCACAGACTATTTCCTTCAGCAAACTCTTGGGAAGAAATGCTCCTGAGAAGTGTTATCTGACTGCTATGATAGGGGGTAGGTTGCTGTTTCTGGCAATGAAATAGAAGTGTCTTTGATAATGCCTTCTGACCACACTTCCAAATTCCGGCCGGTACTGAGAGATGGGGCAGACTAACCCCAGTGTCTGAATATGTTTGCAGCTTGCCTGACTTCACACTTGACAGATATTCCAGCAGCAAATCAGCTGCCCCATGACTGCGTAGAAGCAACTGTGGTTGGACTCACCCTCTGCCAACAATTTCCTTTTCGGTGTATTTCCTCCGGGGATTTTCTGTGCTCACCATTTGCCCTGAGGGAAACAAAATGCAAAATGCTCACTTGAAAGCAGACATCCCACTATCCAAGAGATACAAAAGGCAGCCCTGCTGGGGCTCTACAGTCTGGCCTTCTGAGTCCTTTGTGGCCAGCTGGGTAACAACAACAACAACAACAACAACAATTGCAACAAGACAGGCAGCTCTGCAGTACAAGCAGGTCAGCACAGAGAATGATTTTCTACAGTCCTTTGAAGAGATGCCTTGGCAGAAAACAAAGCACAGGGAGATGCATTCCCAGGGGAGGAGGGCATCTTCCCCACCTTGCAGCAGTTTCCCAAAGGAATGCCTTTCCCTTTGTAAACCCAAGCAGCTCATGCTCTAACCAACCCCAAGGGGCCTTCAGCAGCAGGACCCTCACCCTTGATGAGCAGGCTGAGCTGGAAGACGCACTTGCCCGTGGCCCACGTGAAGAACCACACTGCTTCTCCTCCCCCTGACAGCAGGGATCAGTCCCTGCCATTGCACTCGCCCTCTCAGCCCCGCACACGTGCCCACCTTCCCGCAGCGGGCAAGGGCAGCAAGGACAGCAGTGCTCCTCAGGTGCCGGCGGGACACGGACAGCTGCCCAGAGGAGATGCTGACCCTCTGTGAGCCCAGCCCAGGCCGTGCAGGAGCCGGCCCAGAGCAGGGGCTGCTGCCTCGGGGCAGCTCCGCGCTGCAGCGGCCGGCCGGCAGCGGCACTCTCCCAGCTAAGGAAGGCTCCAGCCTCGGCGCTCACACCAGCCCTCAGGGCCAGGGCAGCCACCGCCACAAAGCTGCCAAAGCCCAGGCACTAGCACTGACAAGCAATGGCAAGAAGGCACGGCCACACCCAGCCCCTTCCAAGCTGCTGCCCCCACTGAGAACACAGCAGGATTGGCTTGGAGAGCAGACACACCCAGGTGCACGTCAGTGCCCTTTTGTGCCAACAGGTGATGGGAGGCAGAGAGTCAGCTGGGCTCTCTTCTCAGCCCCACCAGGTCTTATCTGAGGGCACAGGACGGGCAGCTGCTCTGGGCAAGAAGCAGCTTCAATGACTTGTGCTGTACAATCACAAAGGGCACTGAGATGAGGAGGATCAATGGGTCCAGCTATGCTGACACATGCTCACAATACACTGTCCCTCAGAGAAGAAAGACACAAGACGTACTCATGAACCCCAGGAAGTCATCCTCCTCATACTCCATCTCCTGTTGCTGAGCAGCAGCTTTGTCAGTGCTGGAGATGAAGGAACTGCCCAGGCTCCACTGCTCAGCTGGGGCAGGCCAGGCCCCTTCAGGTGACACTGCTGCTCCTGCTGCTGCAGCTTCAATAGAAGAGCCTGTGGAGATCTGAGACAACAAAAGAGTTTGTGTCAGAAAAGTGGCTGGCAGAGATTAGCCCCAGATCCCATTTTAAATGCAAGCCCTTAGGAAGGTGCTGTCAGCCAGTGACTGGGAGCTGCTGTCAAGCTCAGCTTTTTCACCTTTCTGCCCACAATTCACATTAATTCAGCCACTTCTTTCTGCTTCCCTGCCCACCTCTGCTTCCGTTTTACCAAAAGAACAACCTGGCAACCAAGGCACCAAAATCCCTGACTTGAAGCAGAAACTCCACGTCCCCAGTGTGTCTCTGAAATGCTCCCAGGTAAGCACAGCCAAGAAGCTCGTGGGGACAAACCGCCCCAAAAAGCTTGTGTTGTCACATCAATACTTTTTGTGCCTGTGGATACTTGGCGAGTCTGTGGAGGGGGACAGGTGTCCCCAGACCACAGCGTCCCCTACGTATCCACCAAGGCTGAGCACAGTGCCTTTGACATGCTCCCTCCTCTGCAGACAGGGAACCTTCCTGCTCCAGGCTGGCCCCTATCAGAATCCCAGCAAGCTGGGGCCTAAACACGGCAGCTCAAAGCCCATTTTCCAGCTGTCACTGGCTGAGGGGAATGGCTAGGTCTGGCAGGACTGCAGCACTCGGCATCCTCAGCCACCAACAGCAAGAGCTGGCTGCTCAGAAACTTGCAGCTCTGCCTCGCACTAAAGACAGCGCCCTCCAGAAGTGGCACTTACCGTCTTGGAAAGTTGCGGCTGTGGTGTGACCACAGCTGGAGCCTTGTGGTCATTTGGCTCCTCTTTGCCTTCTCGTCCAGGAGCAGAGGAAGCCAGAGGAGAGTCTGCTCTTGGTTCTGGGATCTGTGGACAGACAGGAGCGTTAGACACAGGCCATGACCTATCATTTAGAACCTTCTTTCTCTTCAGCTCTAGAACCAGCTCTACTAAGCACAAATCATCAACTTGCAGAGCAAGGGGATTCTGAGTCCCTCAGACTAAATTCTAATGGGCTGATTCAACTGGACACTGCAAATTGCTCCAAATTACATATTCCCCCCTGACTACTATCAGGAAGCACATTCTCTCTGCAAAACTTATCTTTTAGTTCTTTTAAAGCTCTGAAATGGAAAATTAGGAAATAGGCAGTGATGCCTTTGCTCTTGCTGCTGTAGACATGGAAATGGATTTTCTTGCAGCCTACTCAGCTGGCCCTCTACACTCTACTGCCACAGGCCAAGCTCACAGCTTGCTGCACAATTCTTAAACGCCAAGAACATCAAATGTTCTTTCCTTACTCACCTTGGGATCAGCACCTCTGAATACCCGGCTCAGGTGACCTGCAGTGGGCAAGGGAAAATGAAGCAGATGCTTTGAGAAAACTGGAGACAACCAGAGCATTTTTAGAAGACCTTCCAAGGCCTCCCAGTCTACATTTTCAAAGTTGTCCTGCTTGACCCAGCAAGGGAGGAATTGGCAAACTCTGCTGCCACAGACTCTCCAACAGAGGGAACGCAACCCCTGCAGGCTCCCTTGCAAATGCTGCCCGCACGGCCGTGGCTACACACACCCCCTTTGGAGCTGAACATGTTGACAGGAGCTTTACCCAAGCGGCATCTGGATGGCCTTTCTGTTTCCAAATGAACTCAGTCACTAAGAAAGAGCAGGAAGACACAAAAACCAGGTTAGGTGACACTCAGGGAAAACCTCTACTTACCTGCCAGGTTAGTTAGGAAATAGCAGGAATAGGCAACTCCATAAACAGTGAAAACTGCAGCGGCGAGTTGCCCAATCATTGTGGCAACTGCTGTGCAAGTTTGCAGACTGCGCTCTAACGCTAGCTAAAAGAAGTCTCCTGTCAGTCAGCAGCTGCCCCCTGACAAAAGCCTCAAGCACAGGACCAAGTTCCTGCACTGAGCAAGGCCAAGAGCTGCTCTGACACCCCTGAGGCCTTCCGTGCACCAAGGCAACCTTGTGATGTCACCACGACCACGTGACAACCGTGCCCTGACATCACAAAGCAAACGCTCTGCCTTGATCTGGATGGATGGAGGAGGGCACGTGGACTCGACTACTGAGGACTCATTGCAGATGCTAGAATTAAGGGCTGTCCTTTGGATCATTATGAATTGGCCTGATCAGGGTGTAAATATTGTCACAGACTCATGATACGTAGTAGGGGTGGTGCTGCGGATTGAGGATGCATTGATAAAGGATATAAAGAATGACAGGTTATGGGAACTTTTGAGGCAGCTGAGGCAAGCTGTTCGGCTGCGCTCAGCTCCTTTTGCGATTTTGCATATTCGAAGCCACAAATGGTCAGAAGGTTTGGGTCAGGGTAATGCCATAGCTGATCAGTTGGTTTCTGTTGCAGTACCACAAGACGGATTTCAGCAGGCACGTATTGCTCATGAGACTTTTCACCAGAATGCGCGAGGCCTAAAGAAACAGTTTCGCATATCTCTGAATGATGCCCGTGGTATTGTCAGATCCTGTCCTCTCTGTAGTCAGCATGGGCCTGGACTAGGGATGGGAGTAAACCCACGGGGCCTTGGACCCAATCAGATCTGGCAAATGGATGTAACTCACGTATCCTCCTTTGGTAGATTGAAATATGTGCAAGTTACAATTGATACTTTCAGTAAATTTATTTGGGCTTCAGCGCAGCTGGGAGAGAAAGCTCTCCACGTGGTACGACACCTAACTACTTGCTTTGCGGTGATGGGGGTGCCAGAACAGATTAAGACAGATAATGGCCCTGCATATGTGAGCAGCAGGATCCAAAGGTTCTTACAGAAGTGGGGTGTGACACACATCACAGGTATCCCACATTCACCAACAGGTCAGGCGATTGTGGAGCGAGCCCACCAAACACTCAAGGATTATCTGTTAAAATATAAGGAGGAGGTGGATGCGCAGACCATGCTATCAAAAACACTATTTGTATTAAACTATCTGTGTGTAATGGGGGACCACTCGGAGCCCCCTGCGGTCATCCACTCAGGCGGAGTAAAGGAGGAAGCAACTAAGCCATTGTTTAAAGTCATGTACCGAGATCCCAAAACTGGAGTATGGGAAGGTCCCGCAGAGGTTCAGTACATGGGTAGAGGTTATGTTTGTGTTCTTACCCCCACAGGGCCCCAATGGATACCTAGTAAATGGATCCGTCCTGCTAATGACCCTGCAAGAGCGACATCGATACTGGACAGCCAGGGTTAGAGGGGGTACACTTAATTGAAGACTTAAGGGCAAGAGAAAACCTACAACTGCTCTGGCAGTTTGACAAGGTAGTACAGAGAGATCACTCCATGTCAATTCATACCCAAATAGCTAAGTTGTAAGAACTCACTAGTCATTTGCAGCAAGACACAGGCTTGGCTTTAACAGATTGGCTATGATCTTTCGGGCTAGGGCCTTGGATAACCTCCCTACTGCAACATGTAATCAATATTGTGATTGTTATTATACTGCTTGTACTTTTTGTATCTTGCTTTTTTTGCTGCTTGCAACAGATGATGTATCGCATAGCAGAAACAGTAACTACTCGACACGCTGCGTTTGCTGCACAAAATAAAAAAGAGGGAATTGTTGAAGAATGGTTAGCAGAGCAAGGCCACGGATCATTAGAGGCCTCATGGCCCGATACCAAGTGCTAGCAGCCTACGCGCTGCTAAGATAAGCTGTCCTTGGGACAGCAGTAAGCACGGATACAGGCCAAAGATAAAAGAACTTGTGCTTAATAGAGCGTAGCAGTAAGCACGTATACAAAGTTTTCAGCATGCCAAGGGGAGGAACCTTCTCACGCTTGATATAGCCAATCAAGTATAGATGAGTAGTGTATGCTAACCAATTATAATTTGACAAGTATGCTGAATGCTTGGGGCAAAAGTATAAGAACGGATGTTATGAGCAATAAAGTTGAACAATGCTTTACCAATCATATTGATTGATTGCATTCTTCCCTCGCCGAAATCCTGCGCAGTGCAGCACATCCTGCGTAGGAGATGGTCCTGGTGTCCCAGAGGGAATTGTGCATGGCTTTGGGGACAGTGGTGCAGATGGAGCCCAGGTCGCTGAGGGCCAGGTTGAGCAGGAAGAAGAACATGGGGCTGTGCAGGTGGTGGCCGCAGGCTACGGCGCTGGTGACGAGGCCGTGGCCCAGGAGGGCAGCCAGGGAGATGCCCAGGAAGAGGCAGAAGTGCAGGAGCTGCAGCTGCCGCGTGTCTGCCAACGCCAGCGGGAGGAAGTGGCTGATGGAGCTGCTGTTGGACATTTGCTGTGGCTGCATATGGGCACGTGTTCATGGATAAAGGACAGTGACAAGTCAGGGCTGGCTGCTTTGAGCCAAACCCGTGCCATTCCCTGTAGCCTGTCCTGCTGGTGTTGGTGTCTTTGGGGCGGACCCTGACTGCCGACAAAACAGCAACACATTCGCTTAAGAGCTGGACTAGGTCAGTGCAAAAGATGGCGGCCAGGGCTGAGGGAGCCACACACAAGATGGCGGCCAGGGCTGGAGAGCCACACACAAGATGGCGGCTGGGGCTGGGCTGCCAGGGCGGCTGATCTCACTAGGAGGCGCAGCCTCAGCCCTCTGGCTGCCATCCTGTGTGGGGCAGGCTGAGCCCCCCTTCAGTGCCTGTTGAAATGGACATTAACGGACACCCGGGAAAAGGACACGGTCTGGCACCTTTGCTCTGTGCACACAAACATAGACCAGCCAGTTTGGAACGCCAACTGGCAGTACTTTGATGTCAAGGCAATTCAAATAGGTGAAAATACGAAACTCCAGGCATTGAACGTTTTAAAATAAATTTTTTTTTATTTTTTTTTTTTTTGAAAGAGGGCAAAAAGCACTCCTTGTGCACATGGACTCCAATTAGCATCAAGCAGCATCACAAGTGGTTTCGTCCAGGCAGGAGTCACAGTCACTGTGAGGTGATGAAAACGGAGATGGGATCTGCTTGAGGCGGATGGTGCAGCGGCTGCGCACCTGCGACGTGTATCCCTCAGGGTACCTATTTCTTTAGAACACTATGAAGACTAGAGGGAATTGAAAGTCCACTGCAGTTTAGGTTGTTCTTCACGAGATTGTTCAAGTCGAGCACAGCCATTCTGTTCAGCAGACACACGGGCAGGGGCTTCTTGGAGCGCTGCTCTGGCACCCATTCTTTGGAGGAGGGGATTGCAGGAAAGAAGAAAAGAAGCTCATCAACTACTGAAGAGGAAGAGTCACTGACAGGAAGCAGTGGGTTAAGAAATGTGAGGGGGAAAAGGCAGAAAACATAAGGTGACAAGTGTGAGAAATGGGAGAGGAAAAAGGAGGGAAGTGTGAGGGAAAAAAGGGAAGGAAACCTGAGTGGGAAAGGCTGAGAAAACTGAGGGGAAAATGGTGAAGACGTGAGTGAAAATAGGAGAGGAAGGTGAGAGGAGGAAAAGGCAGGACATATGACAGGAAAATTCTAAGAAACATGATCAGGGAAGGCTGAAAAACATAGAGGAAAAAATGGAGGGAAATGTGAGGGGAAGAGAGTGAGAAAATTACTGGCAGAGAGAGAGAAACAGGCAGCAAATGTGAGGGGAACATTGTGAGAATCCTGAGGGGAAAAGAGGGAGAAACCAGAGGGCAGAAAAAGGCAGAAAACATGAGGGGGGGGAAAAGGATGGGAAGTTTGATGGGAAAAGTGGCAGAAAACAAAAGTGAAAAAAGAGCACAAAATGTGCCAGAAAAGTATAAAGAACATGAGGGGGAAAGAATGATAAATGTGAGGGGAAAAGTGGGAGGAATGGGAGAGGGAAACGCTGGGAAACACAAGGACAAAAGTGAGAAACATGAGGAGAAAACCTGGAGAAAAATGACTGAGGAAAGGAGAAAAGCATGAAGGGAGAAAAGGGCAGGATAAGTGAGGGAAAAACTGTGAGAATCATGAGAGAACAAAAAAGCAGGAAAAAGCGGGAAGTTGGGGAAATGTGAGAGGCAAAGCGTGAGGAAAGGGAGCTGAAAAGGGTGGGGAAAATGAGTAAAATTTGGGAGGCAAACATGAGAGGAAAACTGTGAGACTCGAGAGGGGGAAGGGGTGGAAACGTGAGAGGGAAAAGAACAGGAAATGTGAAGGGAGAAAAGGAGAGAAGGCAGGATTGGCATGACAGCTGAAATGATTCCTAACACATTCCCCCATGCATTTGCCCATTTATTGCACTAGCCCAGGGCTTCTCTGTATGTCCGTCTCCCCCTGTGCCTTGATTCCTGTTTGGAAGCAGTAGAAGTGCAGGATGTGCCCACCAGCAGGAGCTGCTCCAAGCTGGGAAGGGGCCAGGTGGTGCTGATTTCCAGAGGCTTCTGTGTCCCAGGTGAGGCCAGGGCAGGAGCGGGTTGAAAGGTGCTGCTGCTGCTCCTCTGTGCCAGAGAGCCCTGGCCGGGCAGGGCACGGCGCCCACTGCACTGCGGGCTCTTTCTCCTGCCACAGCTGGGCACACCTGGCAACAAATCATGACGACTTGTGGGGAAACCAAGGGCTTTGTGGAGGCTGCCTTGCTCTGCACACACCCGGGCCACCTGCAGCACAGAGCTTTGGCCCCCAGAAAGGCAAACCCGAGGGGAACAGCTGGAAAAGGTTTCATTTTCACCTGTCAATAGATGACTTTATTTCAGTGCTGGGTTCGTGGGGAATCACTTTCCTAACACGTGCTCAGCCAGAATTCCCACCTACTCATTTGTAACCATGGAAACAAGACCTACTCATTACTTTGCTGAAACTCACAGGCTAAACATTCCCTCAAATTAGTTGACATATTTAAATCACTTCTCAGAAGTTACTGACAGGAGAGTAGGGCTCTCTTGAGAGTCTCGGGTGGTCATTTGGGGAACATCCCATTGCTGCAATTCTCCTCTGATGCTCAAGAGCCTCCTACAACCACTCTTTTCCCCCTGAATGCATTCCAGCTACATTCTTGGGAAGACTATTCTCAAGGCTAAGGTAGTCACTTGCACACATCAATCACTGCTCTGGAGGAATAGAGGGCTCAACAGTCTGTTAATGCAAAGGGAATTCACAATTTGTTACAGTTCAATATTTTCTCAAAACCTGCCTTCTCTGGGCATTGCTCACAAGCATTTCTTTAATTCACCTTGAAAATGTTTTTGCTGACTGAAGCCACATTGTGTCTTTCCTTCAGCAATTCAGAAGAAAAACACAAACTGCCTGCTGAAACCCTTCTGCTCCCTTCCAAATCAGTTCACTGCTCAAGCACGAGCCACAGGCTCCTGCCCGATTCCCTCTGTGAGATAGGAGGTAATATTTTGCTGCAGCTGCAGGGTTATGAGAAGAAAGAACGAAAGCTGTTGGTTCTTGGGGTTGTTATTTAGGGTTTGGGTTTGTTCTAGTTGATTTGTTGGGTGTTGCTGTGAGCTGGGAGAGGGGCCAGCGTGAAGACCAAACCAAAAGGGAAGTAGGAGAAGAGGGGAGGGGACAGAAAAGGAGGCGGTGGGGACAGAATACAAGTTTCCTATTTCCCGGCCAAAGGGAAAGGGGACACGGTTCGCCCTGGGCTGGGAAAGGCAATAAAAAGCAGCATTTTCTGTGTGTGTGTTGTGTGTGTGTTTGGCTCTTGGGAGAGGGAGATAGACACCCAGCTCAGGTGAATCCATCCTAAGAAACAGTTCTGTTTGGCTTTGATGACGTTGTCACCCCATTAAATTTCATCTGACAGTTGGCTCCTCTCTTAACACCTCTCTATCTCCCAGCAGCTCAGGGCTGCATTGCACAGTGCTTGCTGTGTGCCAGAGAGCTCAAAGCAGGCTGGCCTGGCGCCCCGGAATATTTCTGCAGAACACTCTGCATTTCACTCTTTTGCTCTGGCTCAGTGCACAACTCCAGCACTGCAGGCGCTTCCTCCCAGAGCCGTGTGAGGCCCCGGCTCCTGCAGATGTGAGCTGACAAGCTGTCCCTGCCTGCCGCTGGCCTCGCTTCCCCCGGCAGAAGCGCCGTGCCTGAAGGAGGCTGCCCTGTGCCGGAGCCTGCGGAGCAGCCCGGCTCCCTCCCCTGTGCCCAGAGCGCTGCACACACTGCTCACCTTGGCCAGGAGTTAGAGGGCAGCCGGCACAAGGGTGGCAATCCTCAGCCAGGCCTGCAGCCCTCGCCTGTGGTTTGCCTTTCTCTGCTCCTGTGCACGCTCCGGACGGCCGATGCCACCGGTCTGTGCTGCGCCCTGCACGGCCACGCTTCCCCTCGGGAGAGCCTTCCCCACTTTCCAACTGTACCAAAAAAGCCATCAATGTCACTCTCCACCTCTAAGAAAAAACTGACACTTCAGAAGAAAATGTTGAGCTTTCTCAGAGGCTCAGAAGGAGGGGAATCTTTGAAAAGAGTTGAGGTTTCACAAACTTTATTTCCAATCCTATGCTACTATCCTACTCCACTGTCCTAGCTGCAATCCTACTCTACAGTCCTATTCTACAATCCTTCTCTATACTGGTGTTGGAGAAAACAGTTGTCTGATTCCTGTCTCCTCCTTCCACTCTTTCACTGAAGTGATCAGTGGCACCAGGCTGGACACAGGCTTGGCTGATGTTACAAATGGATGCTGCACAAAGAAAAAAAAAAAAACAAGAATGAACCATTACTTTGCAAGCTAAGAGCCTCAAAGGCAGGGCAATATTTTTCAAAGGAAAAGGAGATTGAATCAGAGTACGTCTAAGGAGCAACAGTGGGGCCACATTGGCACAGCTTGCTGCAAGAGCTGCTATGTGCCCCAGGCCTGGAAATATCTCCGGTCTGAGCATCCTGATCTCTTGAAAGAGGTCCCTGGTCATATTGCAGGGCACTTGGAGCAGATGACCCTTACAGGCCCTTGCCAGCCCAGCCCAGTCTAGGATTCCTGACTGTTCTCATTTGAACAGCACCAAGAGTGGAGGTGAGGAGGAGGAGGCTCCCCTGATGCCTTGCACTTCAGTGCAGGAGGAGCCCGTCCCTGGGACACTGTTTCCCCTGCAGCCCCTTGGCATTTTACCTGCAGCAGCTCCTTGGCAGACCAGCGCCGCGCCTCGTCTCTCTGCAGGCAGCAGCTCAGGAAGTCACACAGCAAAGGGGAGCGGAGCTTGGGCTGCTGCAGCTTTGGGATCCCTTTGGTGGCTTTCAGGAGTTGAGCCTGAAGAGAAAGGAAACACGAGTTTCTCACCCGCTTCTTTCACGTCTGGAACTGCTCTCCCAGATCCCATTGTTTCAGGTGCACTCTGCAGTGGCACTTTCTGCCGTGGCACAGAGGCAGAGATGACTTTCCTGACCAACAAAACACCCAAAGCCCGATGCAGCCACAGCTTTCCCAGCATCCAGCAGCTCTTGCCTTGGCAGTTGATTTCATTGACTGGCCTTGTTAGTGGAAACAATAGCAGCAAAAGCAGGTTTCCTTCTCTGAGGGTTCACCTGAGCAGCTTGACAGGCTATTTGGAAGAGGGACTTTGCTCTACTAACTCACTCTACTATTTCCAAAGATAATTACATGAAAAGCATCTCTGCAGCTCTTGTTGGTCCCTTAAGCACAGCTGCCATCAAACCAAAGTCATCAAGCTTTTTCCTTGGTTCTTGAAAACAATGGGAATTGCAAGCAAAGAAAGGAAATCCCTCAGTTATTCCTCAGGTAAGGAAACAAACATTTGGAATCTCATCTTCCACACAGACACATGAAGATGCATGCACAAATGTCTTGGGACGAAAATGCCTCTTTGGGCACACAGGAAACACCTGCAGCTCCGTCTCTCATCAGACTGCAAATTTCAGCTTCCCTTAGGCAGCAAAAGGAAAATTTTGGTGGTCAAAGCAGAAGAGGGAGAAACGCCATCCATGTGGTAGCCCTCTGCTCATTTGGACACTCAAGTCAATGCATTAATGGCATGGCCATCCTAGAAAGTGCCTGGAAACAAAGGGGTGGGTTTGGCCGGCTCTCCACATGGCCAGGCTTCATCTTAGTGACATGGAGGTGACGGCTTGGGTTAGGAAAGAAAGACGGTCACTGAGTGTTTCAGCAGCACCGCACAAGAAGCACAAGAGACTCTGTGGCCTTCACACCCTCTTGTTAAGGTTTCAGGCAAATTTCCTTGTGAGAAGAATGGGGGTGCACTTCTTCTCTCCAAACCACTGTTTTATAAACATCCTCGGGTTTGGGTTACTTTCCTTCATTTCAGGAAAGATAACACCACTTCTAAGATGCTTGTTTGCTGCTATTAGGGCTGTCTACAAAGCCAAAAGAGCTGGAACGACTTCTAAGCCAAAGCCCAGTGTTGCCTGAGAAGGGAGATTGTTTGCCTGGGCTAAGGCTTGAGTTCCCCCACGGATGCAACCAAAACCCCAGCAGATGCTGATGTGCTGCCGGGACATTTTCAGAAAGGGACTGTGGTGGAAGTAGTTCCAGCGGATGGCAATGGCATTTTGTCCAGTGGCACACACAAAGTGGGATGGGGGAGAAAGACAGCGGGATCAGAGAGTATTTACACCTTACCATGGCAGAATTTTCCTCCCAGTCAGGAGCTTCTCCTTCCACCATTTCAATGACCACGATTCCCAAAGACCATATGTCCACTTTGGGGCCATAGGGTTCACCGTTCACTTCAGGTGCCATCCACTGAAGAGTTCCAACCACCGATCTCCGTCTACTCTGCTCAGGGGTGAGTTGAGCAGAGAGGCCAAAATCAGCTGGGGAGAGAGCAAAAGACCGTTTTTATTTGAATCCTGTGCAATTAGGAAAGCACGCAAAAGAATTTCCTGGTAGAAGTTTGAGAATGTGCTCTTGAATCTCCTGGACAACTGTCCCTGCTCTGTTTCCTCAGGACTTTAGCCAAGGAAATATGGTGCTGGCTGCTTCAGAAATCCCCACATTTTTTACACTGCCTCCAGCAGGGGCTTTTCAAACTTTAGACATGTAGCTCCCTCCCTCTGGAAGGGACACACACAGAGCAATGCCACTGTGGACTGCTCGAGCCTTGCCATAGGTCTGTGCACGTTGCCACCGCGTGGTCAGCTCACAACAGGCTCCCTGCACTGCCACCAGCGCCATTTTGGGGGGGCTGGCACTCACTCAAAAGCAGCCCCACAGCCCACATATCCCTGGAACGCTGCACCTGCCCAAGAATATACTGACCCAGCTTGACAGAGCCATCCGTTTTGAGAAGGATGTTGAGGCTTTTCAAATCTCTGTGCATCACGTGGTTGGCGTGGAGAAAATGCAGTCCTTGCAGGCACTGAGAGAGAAACCAGAAACAGGAGGGCAAATATCAGTGATGTGATTTCATCACACAAGAAAGGAAACAGCTCTCCAAGATTCCCTCTGCAGGGGAATGAGGAGTAATGGCAGAACACAGTGCCACTGAGGGGAAGAGCTCGCTGCTCCAACACAGGCAGGGCAGCACCTTTCTAAAGAAAGGCATGTCAGCTTGCCAAAGAGCAACAGCAACTGCTGGTGTAGACTCTGCCCTGCAAACCAGCCAGGATGACTGCTGCTGCAGTGGATGTTCTCAGAAGCACACAGCACTCTGGCTGCACTGCTAACCTTTCCAGCTGAGGACTCAGAGAAATGAGTCTCTCTTTCTTCTTTGCTGTTCCTTTCAAATGCTCCCACCATCACCACCTTTGCTTTTACAGGCAAGGAATGCAGTGCCAACAGACCAAAGTTTAGAGAGGCAAGATGGAGAAGAGCAAATACAAGAGCCAGAGTGAGAATGCAACAGCAGGAGACAAGAGGACAAGAACAGAGTCCAGTGAGTGCAGGGGCACTGGCAGGCAGTTCATTTGAGAGGCTCTTGCTTGCCCAGAGCATATCAGCCACACAGAAACAAAGCCTGGCTCATGGAATCGCTCCTGTTCTGAGCCCCTTTCCCAGACAATCCTGCCCAAGCTCTGGGAAGCACAGCTGGGATCCCCGACTGACCTCCCGACTGATGATGGCAATCTCGTCTTCTGTCAGGCGAGTCTTTTGGATTGTGTCGTAAAGACTGCCTCCATCCATGTACTCCATCACCAGCCACAGTTCTTCATGCACAAGGTAGCTGAAAGAAGGGAACAAGGCCATGCAGATGAACATGCATTCGTTGGCTCCTTTGCTTGATTCTTGTTTCTGGGTTGCTTTGTGACAAGGACAGAATTAAAAGAATTAAAGACATTCCCTCCGGGCTGTGGGTTGTTTGCAGTCTGTGCAGTCTCAAGGAGAACAGCAAATCTGTCAAAAGGACATGTCTCTGATGGCCAGCAATCAAAAAGTGCAGTTTAGCATACGCCAAGATGAAAAACCTGTCCCGCGTGGTATTTCTGGAAAGAAGCACCTAGTGTTCCTGGCATGGCCAGCCCTGGAAAAGAGGGGCAACAATCCAAGGGAAATCCTCCCTAGCATGCTTCATCAGCATTGAAGAAACCTTAAAAAATCCATCCTGAGACAACATGGAGGCAGCCAACTTACAGGGTACTGACTTCTTATGGTAGAGTTGATGCAGGTTTTTGAACAATTTTTCAACTATGTGTTGGAAAGCCAGGGATGACTCACGGAGATAAACTGCACTCTCTTCCCATCCATTGGAGATGAGTAGAGAAATAATAATGAAGCAATAATTAACAGCTTTCTTTTCTGCTAGTGTCCAAAGTGGGGTTTTAACCTTGCATACTTTTACTATGTAAACAAACCTTCATGGGATGAGACCATGACCACTCACCCGTCTAAATAATGGACAAGATGGGGACTCATATTCCTCTTCATGACCGTGATTTCAGTAAAAATATCCTCCATCTCGCTCGGTCCCCGAAGATAGATTTTCTTGATAGCCACCTAGAATGACATTGAAAATCAGTAACTTTAGAAGTTGGAGGAATGAGACCAAAACACACATGGGGAGAGAGATTTTGCAATGACACCGCCAAGCCGTGCCAAAGTGCCTTGTAATTAGACAAAGGAGTAATTAGGAAGTGACATTCCTACAGCCCATTTCTCTGCTCCTTTGGGGGCCAGATCCAGGACACGTGGCCACTGACCACATTTTGCCTTGTCCACTTGTTAGCAATGGTGTGTCAACTCTCACCCCCCCAAAGCTCTGAGCACACTCTCTGTCTGTCTGTACTTGAGAAGAAGTAATGCGTGACTTGGTACTCTGTGGATACATCTCGGGCTATAGGCAGGGCTTGGGGCTTTTAGGGACACCTTGCAGATCTCTCCCTACGTGCAGTTCCCAAGTGCAGCACTGCAGGTGGCTAAGGAACTGCCAGGAACATTCAGATGTATTTGCTGGCAGCCAGAAATGAGAATTCAGGACTCTGAAGCCGTAGCCCCAGAGAGCAGTGAGATGCTCCTTTGTTGGAGCATCTGAGAGCCAGGGAGAGCATCCTTCTCTGAAAGGAACCGCTGTCCTCCTTGCCTTCCTTCTGGCAGCTGAGCAGGACAAAGACTGCCCCAAATGCAGTTGGCAGGCTGGCACCAGTCTGTGCTTCTTGTGCCTTTGCAGCACAGCTCTAGCCACAGCTGCAGCCGCAGCTGACACGAGACAGGAAAGCCCTGGAGAGCAGCAGAATCTGCAGGGGCTCTTGACATTTACCTCTCCGCCCGTGGCAGTGTCGATGGCTCTGCAAACCTCTCCAAAAGCCCTAGAAACAAAACAGCAGCAAAGAAAGGAGAAGCCATTTAGACCTTGGAGTGAAAGCCAGCCCAGACAGGAGATGTCTGCTGGAAATGCCTCCAACCTGCAGCATGCAGGAGGGCACTGCCAGAAGGCAGATGATGCATGTTCCTCTCCAGTGCATGGGCACTGGGCCTGTTTCTGAAGCATTGGGGTTTAGTGCCTCAGCTCCAAAGGCCAGGTGATTCTTTCATCGTGGATTTCAGTTTCTAAACTGGGCGGTTTTTATCCTCACCACAGACTATTTCCTTCAGCAAACTCTTGGGAAGAAATGCTCCTGAGAAGTGTTATCTGACTGCTATGATAGGGGGTAGGTTGCTGTTTCTGGCAATGAAATAGAAGTGTCTTTGATAATGCCTTCTGACCACACTTCCAAATTCTGGCCGGTACTGAGAGATGGGGCAGACTAACCCGCGTGTCTGAATATGTTTGCAGCTTGCCTGACTTCACACTTGACAGATATTCCAGCAGCAAATCAGCTGCCCCATGACTGTGTAGAAGCAACTGTGGTTGGACTCACCCTCTGCCAACAATTTCCTTTTCGGTGTATTTCCTCCGGGGATTTTCTGTGCTCACCATTTGCCCTGAGGGAAACAAAATGCAAAATGCTCACTTGAAAGCAGACATCCCACTATCCAAGAGATACAAAAGGCAGCCCTGCTGGGGCTCTACAGTCTGGCCTTCTGAGTCCTTTGTGGCCAGCTGGGTAACAACAACAACAACAACAACAACAATTGCAACAAGACAGGCAGCTCTGCAGTACAAGCAGGTCAGCACAGAGAATGATTTTCTACAGTCCTTTGAAGAGATGCCTTGGCAGAAAACAAAGCACAGGGAGATGCATTCCCAGGGGAGGAGGGCATCTTCCCCACCTTGCAGCAGTTTCCCAAAGGAATGCCTTTCCCTTTGTAAACCCAAGCAGCTCATGCTCTAACCAACCCCAAGGGGCCTTCAGCAGCAGGACCCTCACCCTTGATGAGCAGGCTGAGCTGGAAGACGCACTTGCCCGTGGCCCACGTGAAGAACCACACTGCTTCTCCTCCCCCTGACAGCAGGGATCAGTCCCTGCCATTGCACTCGCCCTCTCAGCCCCGCACACGTGCCCACCTTCCCGCAGCGGGCAAGGGCAGCAAGGACAGCAGTGCTCCTCAGGTGCCGGCGGGACACGGACAGCTGCCCAGAGGAGATGCTGACCCTCTGTGAGCCCAGCCCAGGCCGTGCAGGAGCCGGCCCAGAGCAGGGGCTGCTGCCTCGGGGCAGCTCCGCGCTGCAGCGGCCGGCCGGCAGCGGCACTCTCCCAGCTAAGGAAGGCTCCAGCCTCGGCGCTCACACCAGCCCTCAGGGCCAGGGCAGCCACCGCCACAAAGCTGCCAAAGCCCAGGCACCAGCACTGACAAGCAATGGCAAGAAGGCACGGCCACACCCAGCCCCTTCCAAGCTGCTGCCCCCACTGAGGACACAGCAGGATTGGCTTGGAGAGCAGACACACCCAGGTGCACGTCAGTGCCCTTTTGTGCCAACAGGTGATGGGAGGCAGAGAGTCAGCTGGGCTCTCTTCTCAGCCCCACCAGGTCTTATCTGAGGGCACAGGACGGGCAGCTGCTCTGGGCAAGAAGCAGCTTCAATGACTTGTGCTGTACAATCACAAAGGGCACTGAGATGAGGAGGATCAATGGGTCCAGCTATGCTGACACATGCTCACAATACACTGTCCCTCAGAGAAGAAAGACACAAGACGTACTCATGAACCCCAGGAAGTCATCCTCATCATACTCCGTCTCCTGTTGCTGAGCAGCAGCTTTGTCAGTGCTGGAGATGAAGGAACTGCCCAGGCTCCACTGCTCAGCTGGGGCAGGCCCGGCCCCTTCAGGTGACACTGCTGCTCCTGCTGCTGCAGCTTCAATAGAAGAGCCTGTGGAGATCTGAGACAACAAAAGAGTTTGTGTCAGAAAAGTGGCTGGCAGAGATTAGCCCCAGATCCCATTTTAAATGCAAGCCCTTAGGAAGGTGCTGTCAGCCAGTGACTGGGAGCTGCTGTCAAGCTCAGCTTTTTCACCTTTCTGCCCACAATTCACATTAATTCAGCCACTTCTTTCTGCTTCCCTGCCCACCTCTGCTTCCATTTTACCAAAAGAACAACCTGGCAACCAAGGCACCAAAATCCCTGACTTGAAGCAGAAACTCCACGTCCCCAGTGTGTCTCTGAAATGCTCCCAGGTAAGCCCAGCCAAGAAGCTCGTGGGGACAAACCGCCCCAAAAAGTTTGTGTTGTCACATCAATACTTTTTGTGCCTGTGGGTACTTGGCGAGTCTGTGGAGGGGGACAGGTGTCCCCAGACCACAGCGTCCCCTACGTATCCACCAAGGCTGAGCACAGTGCCTTTGACATGCTCCCTCCTCTGCAGACAGGGAACCTTCCTGCTCCAGGCTGGCCTCTATCAGAATCCCAGCAAGCTGGGGCCTAAACACGGCAGCTCAAAGCCCATTTTCCAGCTGTCACTGGCTGAGGGGAATGGCTAGGTCTGGCAGGACTGCAGCACTCGGCATCCTCAGCCACCAACAGCAAGAGCTGGCTGCTCAGAAACTTGCAGCTCTGCCTCGCACTAAAGACAGCGCCCTCCAGAAGTGGCACTTACCGTCTTGGAAAGTTGCGGCTGTGGTGTGACCACAGCTGGAGCCTTGTGGTCATTTGGCTCCTCTTTGCCTTCTCGTCCAGGAGCAGAGGAAGCCAGAGGAGAGTCTGCTCTTGGTTCTGGGATCTGTGGACAGACAGGAGCGTTAGACACAGGCCATGACCTATCATTTAGAACCTTCTTTCTCTTCAGCTCTAGAACCAGCTCTACTAAGCACAAATCATCAACTTGCAGAGCAAGGGGATTCTAAGTCCCTCAGACTAAATTCTAATGGGCTGATTCAACTGGACACTGCAAATTGCTCCAAATTACATATTCCCCCCTGACTACTATCAGGAAGCACATTCTCTCTGCAAAACTTATCTTTTAGTTCTTTTAAAGCTCTGAAATGGAAAATTAGGAAATAGGCAGTGATGCCTTTGCTCTTGCTGCTGTAGACATGGAAATGGATTTTCTTGCAGCCTACTCAGCTGGCCCTCTACACTCTACTGCCACAGGCCAAGCTCACAGCTTGCTGCACAATTCTTAAACGCCAAGAACATCAAATGTTCTTTCCTTACTCACCTCGGGATCAGCACCTCTGAATACCCGGCTCAGGTGACCTGCAGTGGGCAAGGGAAAATGAAGCAGATGCTTTGAGAAAACTGGAGACAACCAGAGCATTTTTAGAAGACCTTCCAAGGCCTCCCAGTCTACATTTTCAAAGTTGTCCTGCTTGACCCAGCAAGGGAGGAATTGGCAAACTCTGCTGCCACAGACACTCCAACAGAGGGAACGCAACCCCTGCAGGCTCCCTTGCAAATGCTGCCCGCACGGCCGTGGCTACACACACCCCCTTTGGAGCTGAACATGTTGACAGGAGCTTTACCCAAGCGGCATCTGGATGGCCTTTCTGTTTCCAAATGAACTCAGTCACTAAGAAAGAGCAGGAAGACACAAAAACCAGGTTAGGTGACACTCAGGGAAAACCTCTACTTACCTGCCAGGTTAGTTAGGAAATAGCAGGAATAGGCAACTCCATAAACAGTGAAAACTGCAGCGGCGAGTTGCCCAATCATTGTGGCAACTGCTGTGCAAGTTTGCAGACTGCGCTCCAATGCTAGCTAAAAGAAGTCTCCTGTCAGTCAGCAGCTGCCCCCTGACAAAAGCCTCAAGCACAGGACCAAGTTCCTGCACTGAGCAAGGCCAAGAGCTGCTCTGACACCCCTGAGGCCTTCCGTGCACCAAGGCAACCTTGCGATGTCACCACGACCACGTGACAACCGTGCCCTGACATCACAAAGCAAAGCCCTGTGACGGTCTGTGAATTGATAGAGACGGATAGACTGATGTTTGTGTAGGCCTAGGCTGCATTTTTACCTCTTTCCCCCCCTCAGCTGCCTGTTTCAGCTCTTGTTTCTCCCCCTGTGCCCCCTGTGTCCCCTGTTGCTGTGCTGGGTCCGAGCTGGCGGCCGGGCCGGGCGGAGCAGCAGTTCCAGCCCCGGGTGTTCCTGGAGCGCTGGGAGCTGCCGGTGGCCCCAGGCACTGTCCCCTGAGGAGCTGCTGAAGGACGGGGAGACACAGGGGGCTGAGGGGGCCGAGGAGGCGCTGACGCTGCAGGGACGGTGACCTTGAGCTGCTGGGGGACTGAGGGCTGTGGGGAGCGGAGGGCCATGGTGGCACTGAGGTGACAGGGAAGGGGCGCAGGCTGAGGGGGGTCTAAGGGGCCGGGATGGGTCAGAAGGGATTGAGTGGGGTGAGAGGACTGGCAGGGGCTGAAGAAACCCAAGGGGGCCGGGGGTTTGCCGAGGGGACGGTGGGGCTGAGGGGATGGAGGGGGCCAGCAGGGAGCACAGAGGGCTGCGGGCCTGCAGCTCTGCCAGGCCTTGGAACCAATTCCAGAGGCTCCACTTTTGCCACGGCTGCCCTGCAGACCTTGAGGACAGGCAGAGAGTGACAGGAGGCAGCAGGGAGAAGCTGAAGGCCACCAGCTCCAGCAGGGACCAGGGAGCTGCTGCTGCCAGCCCAGAGCCCGGCTGAGGCCGCAGGGCCGGTGAGGCAGCTGGGGGTGAGGGTGGCCTGGGCTTTGGCCGTGGGCTTTGGCCGAACTTTTTCTTTCTCACCCTCCTGGGGAGGCGCTGAGATTTTCCCTTCCCTGACTGAAGGGAAGGTGCTGCCAAGGGAAACATCTGGATTCTTACTCAGTGTTCCCTTTGCTTTCGCACATGTGCCATCTGCTGTCCTTGTCCAGGGGTGCTGCTCTGCAGGGGAGGAAGCAAGAACAGAGTGAAAGGCTTTGAAGATGGGGTGACTGGAATCCCTCTGCTTAGATTTCTGTTTAAAGATATATGGACTGTAGCATAGAGAAGAATAATTACATGGATATTTATATATGCAAGTTACTATTTGTATAGGAATATTTCTGTATGTATCTTGGTATATTTATAAATGTATGCTACATATATATGTGTCTGTACATATGCATACATCTTTGTAATAACATATGTATATATGGATGCAAGTATATGTATATGTAAGTACGCTGTTCTATGTGTGTTTTAATTCTATTTCCTATGAATACAGTTGTGTAGGTATTTCTATTTATGCAGTTGGAGTTATATGGCTCTTTAAATAGGTATATTGGTATTCCTAGAAGTAAATATATCTAGCTTTCTATTTACATATGTGTATTGACTTCTGTATTTTGAGGTGGGTGTATCTGGGTGTATCTTTCTATTTAAACATGTATGGAGATGTATAGTTGTGTCATTGTATCGATTGAGATCTTTGTAGACGACTGTTTAGATAGAAATACTGATATTTTTGTATTCCTAGATGGGCTTTAGGCTTGCAGTAATATGTAATAAATTAAGTTGCTAAACACCTAATTGATCTTTGTGTCTAGTGAGTTGTTGTAGATGTTGGCAATAAATTAAGGTTTTCTTAACTGAAGTGGATATTTCTATATTTTTACATAGCATTGTTGTAAAAATCTAATAAATTCCTTTTTTTAAACTTAAATTGACATCAGCATAGTTCTGTATTGTCAGTGCGGGTGTAGCGATTTGTAATAAATGACATTTTTCATGTGAAATCAATTCTTGTGTATTTGTCGATCAGCAGTGCAGCTGTAGGAATCTGCAAGAAATTACAATTGTCAACTGCGATGGGTGTTTTGTGATTTGTGCTGTCCGGAGCAATGAGCAGTTGTAAATACTGGAGGATTTTGGCCATGGAAATCTCCATCCATGCCCAGCACATGCCCCACTTGCACTCAGGCTGGGCAGGGCAGGTGCAGATTTGGGATGGCAGCAGAGCCACACCTTGGCTGAGAACTTGCTGCAAAGGCAGCTGAGAAAACTCCGGGACTCCACGGAGCATCCAGCTCCAACCAGAGCCACCCAGGGAGGACAAATCCACCCACCATGCCACGGGCAGCTCTTCAGGAAGTGCTCCAAGTGTCCCTCTGAAGGTCATCCTGGAGCCCAGGAGCCAACAGGGATCCTGAGCCAGCTCCGCTGCCTTTGGCAGCACTTTGCAAATGAGCTGCAGCAAGGGGGAGGCCGCAGGGGCTGTGAGTGCTGCAGGCTGGGGATGAAGGAAGGGCCATGGACACCTGTGCTGACATGCTCAGAAATCCACAAGGATGGTGAAGAACTGGCAAGCAACAAGTTCCCACAGCCACAACAGTGATGGAAGCCCTAGGTGTGAAGTTCCCTGGAGGAACTCCCAGGGGAGTTGCTGCTCGGATCAGCAGCAGCAGAAGCCAGCAGGATCTGCTGCTTTTCCTGGCTCTGTGTGCAGGGCACAGGCTGTGATGGCCCCTGCCCCACAAAGCCCTTGCCCATGGAGGCTGCAGGCTCAAAGCAATCCCATTGCAGAGAGAGGCTTTGCAGTTGAAGTCCACTGCCCTTGTGTTTCGGGCTGGAATGGCTCTCGTGCCAAAGCACAGCAGGTAACCAGGGCTTTGGGAGGCAGAGCCTTTAGAGGGAAAGAGAGGTCAGGCACTCACATGCCTGAAACTCCTTCAGCTCTCTTCTTTTATAGAATGAGAAAGCAGCAGGCTGGGGGGAGGCACATACAGTCCTTTGAAAAAACACGGTGTCTAACATATCCTGTGGCAGAAGAAAAATAGCTGGCAATCTTGCCTTGTTTTCATAGCCTGCATCTTCTGCAGAGGAGACAATGGGATGGGCAGGAGGAAGGGAAGGGCAGGGGAGGAATGACTGTGCTAACCCAGTCTGCCTTGCTGTGTCCTGCTCTACTTTGTAGCAGTGAACATTAGAGGTAATGCCAAATTCCTATTTAGCACCATGACACGCTGCTGCTTCATTGCAAAACTGCCTCAGTGTTGTTATAAATACATATTAAGTGTTTGGCTTTTTACAAATATGAAAATGAATCTCATATGCGTTATGGTAGAAAGTTATGCTACAGTAATATACCCTCTTGTAGTAGTGGGATAAATACAGTTTTTAGGCTATAGCAGATGCTTTTTGTAACTAGCTCAAAAAATAAAAATAAAAGAACCAAAACCAACAAACAAACAAACAAACAAAACAAATGGGAGAAGCAATTAAGAAATTACTCACAGCCTCTCATGTGGATAGACATAACAGCAAGGACACCAAGGACTCCAACAAGAAGAATTTATTGCCTTCGTTATCAAGAGATTTGCGACTTTGTGAAGCCACAAAAACTTTATGTGCAGGAAAGAATGGTGGGGGAGAAAAGTTGCAATTAAGCAGAAACACCTAAAGTCAAAAGGAATGTTTAAATCGCGGATGAAATGTATGAATATGCCATACCTATGGTATTTAAAGGTCCTTTGTTGGCAAGCCGTGCCTTGAGTGGAAACACCAGGCACCCAGATGTCTGTCATTTTGCTTTTCTTATGCCTCTTCTTGTCTTATTGTTTATTATTAAACTTTTAAAATTTTAACAAAAAATGAACTGTGTTTTTCACAGAGAAAGTCAGCTGAATTTCTTGTTAGTTACATTAGATGTGGTGAGAAACAGTGACAGTGATTCAAACAGGTTTTCTAACCTCATCATCCAAAGGGAATTTAGTGTTCCCTTTTCTTCATTGTATGCACAACAGTTTGGAGTTGTACTGGATTCTTCAAGGGGGTATCCACAACCGACCAAAAAAGAAAAGGGGGATTATTGCATTCATTCTCTTTTAACACCTATTTGCACTAAGCTGTAGCTTCAGCTTAGTAAGGAAAAGGAGAGATTGTCTTTAGTCATGCAGTGTGGAATCAATGGTGTAGAACAGCAACCATCCCAGCTGTAAGAACAGCGTGTTCTTGCTCTTAACAGCACATTGTGGACAAAAAAGCACCACAATGCTCATGATTCACGTCTTAGGTAAAACCAGAATGGTTCATGGTGTCAAACTAGCAGGTGATAGAAATAACAAATGTCCCTGGGCTGGGGCAGAAGCAGAAGTTTCCCTCTTTTCCCCCGTTGCCTGAGGTACTTGAGAGCTACATATTTCCCAGAGTGCCCAATACCCAAAATTCCTCCTTAACATACAACCCCCTTTAAACTTTGAATTTTTATGGAATTTATGGGGTTTCCCCAATGTTTCTTTCATCTTTCAACATCCATTTTCATTTATCAGCAAACCCACCGTTTGTTTGTGAAGGCAAACGTCTTCTTTTCCATTCATCAATCAGTGGGATCCTTCCCATTGTTTCTTTTCTCTCTCAGTGCTGGTTTCATCCAGCAGCAGACCCAGAGTTTGTTTGTAAAGACAAACCTGTCATTCCTCCCAGAAGTGTCAATGTCAAGATAAATGTCAATCTTTAGAAAGGTGATGAGTGTATTTTCTGATTGGGACAGAGTGTGAATAGCAGAAAAATTCATTTTTTTCTTTGTGACATCTGAGAGTGACCAAGCCAACAATTATGAGGGAGAGGTCATCACCCTACATAAAAGCTGCTGGATTTCTAGTTTCTCTATCAAAATAAAACCAGCCAAAACCCATGTTACCAAACACAATAAAAAGGCCCACAAACAAATCGATCAAATAAGATAATTAGCAAAACTTTAAACAAGCAAACAAAAAGTTTTAATATCTATTGAATATGCAAAACAGCAATCCTTAAAAACACAGCCATTGAAAAGAGAAGGGCGTTGCTTTCTGGTGAGGCACCCCAGCTGAAACGTTTGCTCTTATGTCTCCTAATTGTCTGTCTTTAATTTTTATTAAACTTATAAACATTTGAAAAGAGAGTGGAGCTCGTTTTTCACACAGTGGAAATGAATTCCCTCCTGTCCTGGCAGTCCCTGATGAACACTCCCACTCCGGTTTCCCTGTAGATCTTTCAAACACTGCAAGTTTTCTCTTCTCCAAAGTCATTTTGTTCTTGAGCTCTTTGCTCCAAAAGGTTCTTGCCATATTATTCAAACCCTTGAAAAAGCTATTTTTTTTTAACTGTGAAAAGCTCCAGTCTGCTATCAAATTTCATCTCCTTGCACCAAAAACGACCTGAATCCTGTGTGCCCATCAATTGCTTTCTGATTAAAAGATGTTCTTCTTAAATAAAATGTGCTTTTAACGAGGCAAAACCACATTAAAAAACCTCTGGATTGAAGCCAGAGGATTTATTTACCTCTTCAAGGTGTAGAAAGCAAAGGGCTGAGTTTTACCTGAGATGTTGAACAACACGTTCACTTTCCAGCGACTCTGGCATGAATTTGAGAAGGAACCACAGAAGAAAAAAAAAAAAAAGGTCAAAACAACTTCTCACAACACACAGGTATCATGTTGGGAATCAGCTGCAAACTCCTCTTGGACATAAAACGCTTCATTTCCCTTGATCCGTGTCTTTTCAGAGATCTGTCAGAAGAGAACTGTGTTATTAAATGGATCGCCTTCAACTGCTCTGAAGTGGTTTCGATTCCTGGAAACCCGAGCATCTCCATTTGCTACAGCTGCTGTGAAAAACACGGGCTCGAATGACAGGGCTTCATTAGGAAAGGAGTTGTGCAACAAATTGGGAAGTTTCAGGGACCAGCTCAAGGATTTCAGTGACAAACTCGAGGGGTTTTGTACAAAACTCGAGGGTTTCTGTGACAAAGTTGAGGATTGCAGTGACAAACTCGGGGATTTCTATTGCAAACTCCAAGATTTCTATGACAAACTCGAGGATTTTTATGACAAACTCCAGGATCTCTATGACAAACTCGAGAATTTCTATGACAAACTCGAGAATTTTTTGTAAGAAACTCAAGGATTTCTGTGACAAACCCCAAGGTTTCAGTGCCGCTTGAGGGAGCTCAAAGATAATTGACCTCGCAGAGCCACCTGGAGTTTCCTAATTCCAGGGAAACAATTTCTATCCACAGATAAAACGCATAACTTTGGAAAGCTAAAGCTAAACCGAGCCTGGGGTTGTCTTTTTCTTGTTCTGTGTAACACCAGGCTCTTTATCCTAGGAAGAAATCTCAGCCACGTATCCGGAATATTTACCAGGAGAAAAGGACGGTTTTCCATTTGCTAATTCCCAAGATTTGCCTTTCTCCCCTGTCACCTTCAGCTTGGCTGTGACCTTGCTGTGCCCGTGATGTTCCTGTGAGTTCAGGCACATGCCTTGCAGGGGAGTGTTTATGTGCCAAATAAATACAGTGGATCGCTCTTAAACTCAGCTTTAGGATGTTTGTTACAGATGGAGTTGCTGCCTCTCTGTAAATCAGAGCACTTAAAGTGCCATATGATCCCACAAAGGCTGTGTTTAGCAGCAGTAAATGCAGGAAAAGCTGTGTACAGGACTTTCGAGGGGCCATAAAATCCTGCCCTCCTTGCAGTGCAGGTGCAGGGAGCACTGAGGGCAGTAAAAACTCCCAGGAGACAAGGATGAGTCTCGGGGTTCAGCTCCTCAGAGTTATTGCTGTCTTTGGGAAGGTGCTTCAAAACTGCAGCCAAGCAGGAGCTGTATTTCACGTGATTAAATGGACTCCACCATCAGTACCCCATTATCCAGTTTCTGGAGGAAAAATCTCACGTTTTCCCCTCAGAGGATGAAGGATCTGTCCCACACAGGCATGCAAACAGTTCTGAATCACTCCGTGTGCTGAGGAATGGGTTATTATAAACCTCTCTGTATCACTCGAATGTTATTGGGCCTTTATGCACCATCCCAAGACAAGTCTGATGTCTTCAGAGTGCTGGGAAGAGGCTGAGGGAGCTTTTCTGCCCCACAAATCTCAGTGAGAGCAAAGATCCTGGCCTGAGGAAGCTCCTGTGCCAAAGCAAACAGCTCCTGCCTCTGCTGAGTCACACCAGCAGGGTGGCTTTATGGCTGTCCCACACTGTTAAATGCTGTTCTGCATCCTCCCCAAAATTCACAGCTTTTCCCGAGGGCAGCTGGTGCCAGGCTCCTTCTCCAGCAGCCAGCTCAGGGAATGGAGTGAAAAACACCCCCTGGGAGAGTGCAGGAGCACCAATAATGATGTGCAGCTTCTCAGCTGAGCCAGGACTTCCAGGAGGAATTTTTTTTTTTTTTTCTTTTCTTTTTTTTTTTTTTTGATGCTCTAGGTCATGTTGGACAGGGCTTGGAGCAGCCTGGTCCAGTGGAAGGTGTGGTGAATGGTTTGAAGGTCCCTTCCCACCCAAACCAGTCTGGGGTTCCTTGATCCTGGGAATTCAGAGCTTTGGGCTCTGGGGACCGGAATTGAATTTCTAGGTAACACCTGAACTTGGCTCCATGCACAAACTTTCCTGTTGTGCCTGTTTTCCTCAACATACACAAACTCCTGGAGGATCTTCCAGGTTATTTGGTGGAAATCCTGAACAACTGCAGCTGCCTGCGAGCCACTGAAGCAAAGCATTTCCTGGGTAGTTCACCTTTGAAAAGATGCATTCTGAAAAGATTTAAACTCCTTCAAACTCTGCAGTTTCTTCCAGCGGGATGGACACGAAGGATTGCGTCGCTAAGGGCTGGAATTGCAGGAGGAAGCTTTGATCCTGAATCAGATGCTGGAGGTTGGTGTCACCCAGGCTGGGAGTGAAGGAAGTTCCCAGCCTGGGCAAGGGCTCTGCTTCCCTTCTCTGGCTGAGGGCCGAGGAGAGCTGGTTGTCACCAGGGCTCCTCATCCTCTGGGAGCACAGAATGGATGGGACAGGGAACTGCTCCCCACGTGGCAGGGCTGACACAGAAACCATCCTGTTCCCAAATCCAGGGCTGTGGGACAGCCCAGCAGCTCCTCACTGCAGGCTCCTGCTGTCCCCTCTGAGCTCTGTGTTCTCTCCCTCAGTTCTTTATCCCAAGGGCAGAGCTCCAGGCAGGCTCCTGCTTCTCCCGTGCCCAGGGCTGAGCGTTTTCTGCACATCCAGAAGTTCCTCCTCAGGCATTTCCTCTGCCCTCCAGTGCCTGAACTTTGCTGGAGACTTTCCAAGACCTGGCTGAGGTGGGCTGGGTTTCTTTCCTTCTCTCTGCTGCAGCCTGGAGAATTTCCCAAGCAGACAACTTGATTCAGTGCTCCCCTTGTTTCCTCAACTTGAATTCCTTTGCTGATACACCTGATCCCTCACTTTTAGATTAATTCCTCCCCTCTGTGGAATTCCTTCTCAGCAGCTCTGCCAGGCCTTGGATCTGAGGAAATTCAATTAAATTCTACCCCTGTAGCTGACATGGTTGTGTTAAATGTTCTCATTGGGTTGAGATGGTTTAAAATAAAACCCAAAAAGAAAAGTCACAATTATTCCAATAATCCTGAGTCATCTCCACGTATCCAGGTTTATCTCAGAGCATGAGGCTTTGCTTCGTAACCCAAGAAAGTGATACCATGGGGGAAAAAAATGACAAAAAGCTCTAATTTGGATGAGAAAAGGGTGGGAAAGGGGGAGCACAATCATTTCCTTATAGGCAAAGAATTGGAAACAAGCTGGAAGAGGGGAGGAAAAAACCATTTCACAAACTGATAATTCAAATTAGAGGACAAGAAATTCTGCCTAGGTATACATTAAAGTAAGGAGCTGGAGAGGGAGGTGAAATGCAATTTTCTTCTTTATTTCCTTCAAAGAGTGAATGAGAAATTATTTTGCACAGCAGAAAAAAATCACTAGTGATCTAATTCTGAAAATATATTGTTTCCTTTAGAAGCATCTTGCTCAACACTCGATTTCAGAGTTTCACCCACAGATTACAATTCTTTGCATTTTGATGTCCCTGAGCTCCCCACCTTGTGGTTTCCAAGTGCAAAAAATTTCCTCAGTGTTATTCACGGCCTGAGAGAAGGAAACGAGTGTGTTCGCCTTGCTGTTCCCCACAAATGCCAAGTGTATAAAACACAAATCCTACAGGTGAGTATCTGAGATATTCCCCTGGCCTTTCCTGGCACCACAACCAGCTCATCCCCACTCAGGAAATGCGAAGGGAATTATTCCCAGCCCAGAGTTTCAAGGAAAGATTTATCCCAGCTTCCTTGGCTTGCAAAATTTGGTCATTTCTTAGGGGACCTCCAGGACTCACCTTCTTCCCCCGAGGCAGGAAAAATGGTGCTGTGCTTTCACCTGAGTCACAGCTGGGCCTGGGCTCCACATGCTCCTTGAGAAGGAGGAAAAAGAACAGGATTCATTGACAAGAACCTGGTTTGAGCAGAAGGAAATGAGTAAAGCAAGTTCTCGGATTGTTTTAGTGGAAATTGTGAGAAGCTTTCCCTCACAACTTGGTTTCTTTCTATTTTTAGTTCTTCCATTTGGGCAATCCTGAATTCCACCCACCCCTGACCACCAGCATGAGGAATGGACATCCCAGCCTACAGTGGAGTGTTTGCTGCCTTGTTTGAGCTGCCTGGCAAACTGGGAACTCACACTTCTTATGTTTCAGCCCGGCAAGAAAAGCTTTGGGGCAGGCCTTGGCTCCAGGATGTCCAGCTGAATTCCCTGGATCCAACTGAACATGGAGCCTGCTGGGGAACAGACTCCTCATTCCTTTGGGAATTCACCCCTGGGACTCTGCCCAAGCCCTGCGAAGCACTGGGCTCTTTTCCTTGGCTTCTCTGAGTTTGCATCCCCACCAAAAGAGGAGAAAGAACCGATGAGGGCTTTTGTCACTCCTTCAAATCTGATTCTTGCGGGGAATTGGAGCCAGCAGATGCACCGGAGATAAGGGGTGGGATGAGGCACAGCTGAGCCCTGCTCTGGGGGTGCTGGGGAGGAGGGGATGGCACCACCACAAAATTCACAGCACAGCTCTGACAGTCAGGGACCCCAAATCTGTGTCTTCAGGAGCCCAAACACGCTGCGAATCGGTCATAATTCATCAGCTCTGTATAAATTCTTTTGTCTAGAATTCACATGTTCAAGCTTTCTCTTCTTTTAAGGCTGCCTGTTCCTTCCCTGCTGAGCATTCCTGCCTCCAGCCCGAGCTGTCCCAACATCATTTCAGCTCCTACTCCACACATTCCCAGCACTTTTTCCTGTACTTTCTGCCCACCAAGCAGAAATGGAGCTTTTTAGAAGCTTCTTACAGTGACACCTGAAAGAGCAGTGCTGCCGTCAGCACGTTCCCAGCCTTTCTTCCCTGGGAATATTTCTTTCCCAGAGCCAGCCTCACACCCTGTGTGCCCCGTAGGAAAAGTGCTTTCCCTACAAAGCTGAAGGGATTTTCAGGGAGTCCCACCCAGCAGAAAATGCCTGAGAGGGGCTGTGGATGGTGTCCAGCAGCTCCTCGTGGCCCAGAAACCTTCCCCAAACACCGAGCGCTTCCAGGAAACGGGAAAGAAACACACATCCCATGGGCCTGGGAAGAGGGCCTGGCTGAATCTCTGCTCCTCACACACATCTTCAGGGGAAGGAGGAAAAATAAACGGGCTCCAAACAGGATAAATGGCTCCCTGGGGGGCTTGGCTGGGGGTTTATCCTACAGCCACAGCATCCCAGTCCCAATGGATGCAGGGCATGGCTCAATCCCAGTTTGGGGCTGGAAGAAAAGCACCAACAATCAGCTTTGCCGAGGCAGCAGCCTGTGGTGGAGCTGTGAGAAAACCTTTGTGCTGTTGCAATGTTTTCCTCGTTGCTTTTGTGCGCTCTGCAAACAGATTTGGCAAGCAGGCAGTGTTACCCTGGGATCCTCCTCCAGGATTTATTGGGGGTGTTTAATACCTGCCACAACCACCCTGCATTTCCCTGAGCTGGCACTAAATGCTGGCCCTGAAGTGACAATTTATGGTTGGGTCTGTTGTCTCAGGATAAACCACAAAGCCAATAGTGGTTGTAAAAGTGCCACTCCCAAAGCGTCCCACTCCCAAAGAGTCCCCTTCCCAAACTGTCCCAAAATGTCCCATTCCCAGTGTCTCATTCCCAAAGTGTCCCATTCCCACAGTATCCCAAAGAGTCCCATTCCCAGTCTCCTACTCCCAGTGTCCCATTCCCAAAGTGTCCCACTCCCAAAGTGTCCCACTCCCAGTGTCCCACTCCCAGTGTTCCACTCCCAGTGTCCCATTCCCAGTGTTCCACTCCCAGTGTCCCACTCCCAAAGTATCCCATTCCCAAAGTGTCCCACTCCCAGTGTCCCCTTCCCAGTGTCCCACTCCCAGGGCCTGGGGAAGCTCCTGCTGGTCGTTCCCATCACCTCCCAGCTGAGGGACAAGGAAGAAAACCCAGGGATAAAATGTCTGCAACTCCTGTTCTGATAACAGCTGGGAAGGTGCTTTAGCCCCCAGGCACTGCTGCCTCCAATCCAGGTTATCTTTGGGCTGGAATCATGGAATTTGGGATGGAAGGACCTTCAAGCCCCACCCTGCCACGGGCAGGGACACCTCCCACTGTCCCAGGGGCTCCAATCTGGCCTTGGACACTCCCAGGGATCCAGGGGCAGCCACAGCTGCTCTGGGAATTCCAGCCCAGCCCTCCCCACCCTCCCAGGGAGGAATTCCTTCCCAAGATCCCATCTAAATCTCTCCCCCTGTAGTTTAAAGCCATTCCCCCTTGTCCTGGCACTCCAGGTCCTTGTCCAAGGTGCCTCTGCAGCTCTTTCAGGCTCCCTTGTGGTCTTGGGAGGCCCCAATGAAATCTCCACAGCTCTTTCTCTTCTCCAGGCTGGACAGCCCCAACCCCCAGTCTGAGCAAAGTCTCCTGCCGCCAGCTGCAGAAAAACGCAAAAATATCCCACAACTTCTCCAATTCTGCATTTTTAGTTAATGAAACAGATTGATGAGGGAAAACCCAAATTGCTTTATCAGCAAGGCTGAGCTGAACCAGCCCCTCCTAAACTCCTGCCCCTTCCTTGCTTTGGAAACACAGCAAATGGAAAGATGGAAACAGATGGAAACACAGCAAAAACAAAAGAAGGAAGGATTAATTTGGTTTGATTTTTGGTATTGACCTTCTACCCCCTCACATTTCTTTTAGCACACATCCCATTTCTGTTGCCTTCTCCAGCTCACTGAAACCTTCTGTGACTGCAGTGATGGCCCCTCCTGAGCCAGGCTTCTCTTGCCCTGGGGCAGAATTGTTTTCTGTTCCCTTCATGTTGATCAATGAGATCATTGCTGCCAAAAAAACCTGGGTGAATTCAGCCCAGGTGCTGTGACTCTTCCCCTGGCACTGCCAGGCATTTCCTCTCCCAGCCACATGAAATATTAACATCCCTCCCCTCCCTTTTCAGTCTTGTGAAGAAATGGCAATTTATCCCTAAATCCAATTTACTCTGCTGCCCCTCAAACCCTGCAACCACCACAACAATCATGGAAAGCTGATCATTAGACTTCAGAAGGCTGGGAAAAAGAATTGATTACAAAGAAATCTCTGACCTTTGGAGCTGTTCAGATCAGTGTAACTCCCCCAGCAGCACCTTCTGAATGCACCAGGAAGGTGGATCTCGGATGTCTCCTTGTGCCACTGGAATACAGGAGTTTTCCAGGTTGATAACAATTCCCTCAGGGAAGAGACTTGTGGATCCCGAGGCTGGAGCAGAGCCAGAGGATTTGCCAGGGGAAGGAAAAGGGCTCAGTGGTGAGGGGAGCGTTTCCCATGATTGTGCTGTAAATACCCTCAGCACTCACTCCCCTCCCATTGTTCTCCTCTGGAATCAAGGGCAGGCAGGATCAGGGGAAAAAAGGAAAGCAAAATGTCAACACAGGTTGGAGCTTTCTGCAGGGAAACTCTGCAATGGCTAACACACACAGAAAGGGGAAAGTTCTCCCTTAAATACTCAAATTAAAAATCCTTCCAGAGGGAAAGGTGGGTGATATCAGGGGTTCAGGCACAACATCACTTCAATCATGGGTTACACTATGTATATAGATGTATTTATTTATAATTTATGTAGATGTGGCACTGTGGTGTTGGTAAACACATCACCAATCTAAAGAGATCTATGCTTAATAAATAATTATAGCAGCAGGCTCTTAACTGGCAGCAAATTATTTCATCTGGGATAATTTCATTCATTTCATCCATACAAATAGTTCAGCACATTCTAGAACCTGGAAGAATAAAATTCCACAATTCTGAAGGGATTTTTGTTTTGGAAAAAAACCCAAATTACCTAACCCGTCCTGGACATGCTTTTATATCCTAAGCCAAACGCAAATATTATAACCCAAATCCCTCCCTGGGAGGGTGGTGAGGGCTGGGATGGAATTCCCAGAGAAGCTGTGGCTGCCCCTGGATTCCTGGAAGTGTCCCAGGCTAGACTGGAGCAGCCTGGGACAGTGGGAGGTGTCCCCGCCCATGGCAGGGCTTGGGAATGAGAGATTTAAGGTCCCTTCCAACCCATCCAGCATGGAATTCCATGGTTCTGTGAACATTTGAAGGTACCGAATCCTCATTTGCCTCCACCCACCATGCCACCGACGCCACATAGAGCAAATAGACTGCCCTCATCACACAGCGCACCCGTATTAAAAACACAAATCACCCATAAATTTTAAAAATAATTACAAACTGACCAGAAAAGAGAAAAAAAAACCAACTTTAGTCTCACAGACAAAGAAAAGCAAGAACAAGTGACACAAGCAAAAAAAGCTCCTCCGTACAACCAACTGCCGGCGAAAAAACCACGCTACGCCCTTTTCATTGACGATTCCTGTCGCATCGTAAAAATGAACCATAAGTAGAAAGCAGCCGTATAAAACCCCACATGACAAGTTGCAAAAGCCACTGAAAGGAAAAAAAAAAATCAAGTCAGCTTGCTAAACTCAAAGCTGTCCAATTAACCCTTGACATTGCTAAAAACAAAGAGTAGCCAAAGCTCTACCTCTACACTAATTCGTAAGTAGTAGCCAATGCTCCGTAGAGTTGGCTAAAAAAGTAGAAAAAGGCCAACTTGCAACATTAAAAAAAAAAAAAATCTAGGCTGCTGATGAATAAAAAACCATTGCCACTCGCGTAAAAAGCTACCTGTAAAAATCCGCCACGTAATTCCCATATGTTCCCAAGAATCAAGCTAATAAAAACCACCAAAATAATAAGCAAGTCAATCAAGCTGCCAAAATAAAAGTATCAAAATTTAAATTAGCAAGACAGAAAAAAGTTGTTCCTAGCTCAATAAGCCCATAATGCCTCGAATCATCCAAGCAAAAATGCCACCTCTAAGTGAGCCCAAAACCAAGAAGTAAATTTAACCATAGACAGCATTTCTCAAGTTATCCATAACTATAAAACACGTGCTGCAATCAAGCAAGCCAAGCAAGTAAAGCCCTTATGGTATAGTAAGCAGTAGTCCAAATATAAATATAAAAAACCCTAACAAATTAACTACATCAGCCTTCTCCAAACCCGCCAGGGCAGGTGCTATGTACTAACCACAGGAAAAGTCATCACTAAATAGTTAAAAACCTACCCTGTGCCTCATGCTACTGTCCAAAACACCATCCTGAGCCTAAAAAAACAAGTCCTGTGAAAACACAGCACCCCTGAAAAAATCAAATCAAACAATAAAACCCATTTCAAAAATTGTCTTATAAGCACCTAAGCTAAAAAACATAGCATTAAGTAAGTATGCCATATTCCTTATCATGCACCAGCGGTCGAAAAAATTAAACAGTGCAATAACCTGCTTAAAGCTACCTTAAAAGCACTAAGTAAAAAAACTTTCAAAAACTAAAGTATTAATTTAGCAAAAGCCACATAGCTAGTAAACACTCAAAGTTCCACCAACCGAGCAAATCCTGCCCAATCTAAGCCCGTGCAAACAACAACAAAAAATAAAGTTCCAATAGTACACATGAAAAGTATACTGAGAAAACCTGTTTAAATTAATCCTGCCTCCAGCAAAAACAATCCCATCCGTGAAATTGTCTTTGCTCAGAAACCAAGTTGCACCTGGCAAATAATGCAAAAAAATAATAAAAAAACCCCAATGCATACCTCAAAAAAACCTTGTCTTAAAGTAAACTACCCATGACAATGTGACTGTATCCATATTTGCATGTATATATATATAAATATATATATATATTTTAACAGTTTAAACTCAATATAATATGTTAGTATAAAAAAAAATTCAAAGTAGATAATGTTGGGAGTTAGGTTTGTTCCTTCTTTCTCTAAAGAATTTTTTCCCCATAAGTTACCAAAGAGACCAAATGTTAAACACTTCAAAATACTTAGCCGAAACAAAAACAGAAACAAAGTAACAAAAAACCCCCACGCAAGTAAAAAACAAAGCTTAAAGCAGCTAGAAGCTGTCCTCTTTTTTTTTTCCCCCCCCCTCCGGACCTTCAAAAAAAAAAAGAAAAAAAACGGCTAAACTGTTGCTAACTGGAAAAGTTTCACTGTAGCCAAAAAAAATCCAGTCCTCAAAAATCTACTCTGGCCAGTTCAGCCGGAATCCGGAGCCTTCTCTGCCACCCGCAGGAGTTAAGCCAGCCCTGCCCCGCCTTCGGCTTCTTCAGCGCTGCTCCTCTTGCTGCAGAGTGACCCTGCAGCCCCGCGCTGCCGGGACACCCTGCCATCCCAGCTACCAGCCCGAAACTTTCCACTCTTTCAGCTTGCTGCTCTAAAAATCCTGCAAGAACACCAAAACCAAACTGCCCTAAGTTTTGTAAAACAAAGCCCTCAAAGTTCTTAATACTGTTTTTCTTTTGTTATTAACACTGTAGTTATTTGAAGGGTTTTTTTTGTTTACTTTGTAATACATACTAATAAAAAACTGCTATTCCTATTTCCCAAATCTTTGCCTAAAAACCTCTAATTGTAAATTTATAATTTAGCAAAAAAAAAGTTTACGCTCTCCATTCCAAAAAAAACCTCCAACTTTTACCTAGCAAATACCTGTCTTCCCAAACCAAAACAAGTTGCCATGCTCATCCATAAGGATAAAGTGGCTAATCCAGCCTTTGCCAACTCAGCTGAGTGGAAGGGGGAAGAGGAGGAGAGGATCAGCAGTGACCCAAAAAGAGAAATTAAAGAAGAATTGGTCATTTTGGATCGAGCAGCCTTTTGGAGATCTTAGCTGCCCAAGGGTTTGCCTGCACTGAGCTGGCTTTGAAGTGAAAGCCTGACTTTGGTTGAAGACAATTATCAGCTGAGAGAAGGGAGGCCGTGCCAGCTTCTGCGGCAGGCCCCGTGCCCTTCCCGCTGCGGCTGCGTCGGCAGCCCTGGGGGCTCCTTCTGCCGCCCTGAGCCCGCAGAGCAGGGCAGCCGTTGCCGATGGCTCGAGCCATCAAATCATTCAAGGTCCTGTTGGGCTCTCTTAGACACTTGGGCCGAGGGATTCCTTCGGACCTGGGCCACTTTGGGTGGAGCGGGGGCAGGGCCGGGGCAGGTGGCAGGGTGTGCATGGGCCCTTTGTGACACGGTGCAGCAGCGTGGTCACCGTGGCAGGGAAAGGCACAGGGTGCCCGAGGAGCCTTTGTGACACGCGGTGACATAGGTGCTGGCAACAACGCAGCCACGCCACAGTGCTCGGAGCACGCCACGGGACAGGACGCGCCAGAGAGGTGCTGTGAGGAGTTCCCACACAGCCCGCTCGTTTGTGCCCGACCCGGAGCCTTTCCGAAGCGCTGCTCCTGCAGCTGACCTCGCGGCCAGACTGCGGGACTTGGTGACTCGGAGCTTTCCCGAGGCATCTCCCAACCCTGCGGTCGGTGCCCTCGCGGCCAGACCACAGGATCTGGTGACCTGAAGCACCACAAGGAGTCTCCTGTCGTTGTGGCAGGAGCCCTCAAGACCAGTGTGCAGGACTTGCTGTCCTGCAGCCTTCCTGAGGCTTCTTTGTCGCAGGTGCCTTCAAGGCACAACTGCACGACTTGTTGCCGCAGGGTTTTCCCTAGTTTCCTCAGAGGCATCTGTCTGAAGGTGCCCTCGAGGCCAGACGCTGACATGGCGGGCAGATTTCGCGACCTCTTCACAGTTTGCTGGGGGAGAAGAAATACAAGCCCTGGAGATGCTCCAGCACAACCCCCTCAAGAGCTGGAGCAGTTCCAGCCACAGCAGGATGGTGAGTGGCAGAGCCGGGCCACAAGGCCGATGGCTGCGGACAGCTTGGCCCCATCCCATCCCCGTTCCCATTCCGCCCACTGACAGGATGGAAGAGGGGCCGAGGCTGCCCCTGCAGCAGCTGTGCTCCATCCCCTGGGGCATCCTGGGGCTGTCCCTCCCTGGGGAGAGCAGGGCTGGCTTCTCTGGCCTCTCCTGCAACCCCTCAGCTCTGGCTACGCTCGCTCTTTGCCAGATGCAACCATGGAGCAGACACAGGAGAAGAAGCCCACCCGTGGCCGCTTCCGCAGATCACTGAAGGTACGTGCAGCCATCCCCGCCTGGGCTGGGCCTGCTGTCACTGCTCGGCCGAGCTCCGCGCTTGGAGCACTCCATGGAACGTGTCTCTCTTCCCTGTCCTTTGCTCTCCTGCAGATGTTCCGGAGGCTCGTGCCCATTCGGCGTAGGATGACCAGAAGCCGTGCAACAGCTGAGCCTGACCGCAGGCTGACTGAGCTCGAGGCAGAGCCCAATGTCAGCCCAGATTTGGCTCAGCGCTTGGATGCTGCAATCAATGACGCAGCAAATACGGACATGGCAGTGACTGAGTGCGCGGCCTTCAGAAACACCAACACAAAAGAGACCCTGAGTCTTGGAGGCCAGGAGGGTGTGGCAGGAGGGGAAGCACTTCTTGGGGAAAGCTGCTCCCTTGGACAGCGCTCCAGGTCTTCCCCATGTCTCCTCCAGGTGCCAGCCATGGTGAAGGACCTTCACCAGAGACTGGCGGCCTGTGTCACTTTGGATGCCAGGATGCGCTTGGACTTTCTGAGGCTGGCCGAAGAGCAACCTGCTGACGTTGTGCTGACCCTCCTGCGCTGTGCCCCAACGTGTGACAGGTATGGGGCCCACCTGCCTTGAGAGCTCAGGGCTCAGCAGCCTTTAGGGCCCATTGCCCTGCAGAGCCTGTCCAATGGGCTCTGCCAGACAGGCGGAGCGGTCCAGGACCCTTGGGCCCCTCTGTTCCACCAGCCTGCTGCCATGCTCCCTCCCTGCCCCTCAGGGCACCAGGGCTCTGTCACCTGGGCCTCCACAGCTGCACAGGGCATGCTACTGTGACTGAGACGGCCCTGACACAGAGCTCCAATCCCACAGAGCTGCTGCAAGCATGTGGAGAGCCATAGGCTCGTCGGCTGTGACAGCGGAGAAGGTGCTGCCAGCACTCATCCGCGTGATGGAGGATTGGCCTCTGCATACAACGACCACCTCCGATGGCGACGACGAGGACGTTTTTGCCCTGGCGGTGAGCTTCTGGAACCGGCCTCTGCTCGCTCCCCGGTCGCCTCTCCATCAGCTCTCCGTCCTCTCCCTGCCTCAGGCACTGGCTTAGGGCAGGCTCAGGGGGCTCCAGGCCCGTCGCTCCCCCTGCGTCTCCCCTCGGGCCCTGCCACACGGACATCTTAGCACTGAGCTCTGTCTCGGGCTGCTTCTTTTGCAGGCAACTCTGGGGCTGTGGCTGACTGTCCAGGTGCCCAAATGCCACAGGGCAGTGCTCCTTCATTCAGCCCGTCTGTTTGTTGCTCTCCTCTTCCACATTGTCATCACCACACAAGAGATGCCAGTGGAAGTTGCTAACTTCTGGAGAGCGTGCCAGGAGGAACACGGCCTTCCCAGCAACCCCAACAGGTGCCAGTCCTCCTGTCTTTTCAATGTCCTTGTGGCCGGCACCAGCGCTCGCCGTGTGACCTGGGTTTTGCTCTGCACACAGGTTTGCAGTGCAGGCCATGAAGGCTCTGTTCAGCCAAATGTGGTGGAACACAGAGATGATGGCTATGGAGCGCAAGCGTGGCTGGGACACGCTGCTCTGTGCTGACACCCAGCACTATGCCGTGGGTCTGCTGGCCAGGTGAGAACCCCTTCTCTCCCACATTTGTCCCCTGTGCCCCACACAGTCCCTGTGCTCATGGCCTCGAGGGCCTCGTCACCGAGGGACGGCCAAGCCGACTGGAAAAGGCTGGCAGAGGAGGGTGCCCAGAAGGGGCCGCCTCCCAAAGCGCCCACATCCCCCTCCAGAGATACTGGGGAAAGACCGGACCTGTGAGTTAGACCTCCTGGGAGAAGACTGTCCCCCCCACCTCAGGCTCTTGCTGCCTTTTTCCCCCTGACAGGGAGATGCGCCGTCACTTGGGCCACACCTGTTCCCGCATTGGCTTCTACCTACTCCAGCCACTAAGCAGGGAGGAGCCACGCTGGGATCTGCCCTCCCTGGCATTCCTGGTGGAGGTGAGCCAGCGCTGCCTCGCTCAGCTGCCTCTCAGCCCTCTGCCCTCTCGTAGCTGCAGCTGCCTGGGCCGGTGCCCGAGCCCTGTGCTGCTGCTGCTGCTGCTGCCTGGGCCCGGCCCTGTGCGCTTCTGGGCTCCTGCTGTTCGGGTCACCTGTCACTGCCCTGTGCCTTTCAGGTCATCAAGTACCTGGACCTGAGGGAATGTGCAGGCCGTGTCCTGGAGGAGATGTCAAGGCACCTGCGGGGCACCTGCAGGCAGAGACGTCACCTGGCGCTCAAAGGCCTTGTGCTGCTCAGCGAGGAGCCCTCGATGGTGAGAAGGGGGCAGCGGCTGAAGCTGCGCTGGGGAAAGCAGCCCCTTGGGCTGGCTGGGCTTCAGGAGCTGAGGCAGCTGCTCCCAGCTCTCCTGCCTCCTGCTCCAGCTGCTCGAGTGCTTCGGGACAGGCCTTTGGCCTCTGGGCCCAGCAGCGGCAGGGTGGGCTAGCAGAGCCAGGGCGGTGTTGGCGCTGCAGCTCTTGGTGGCTTCCCAGCACAGCCTTGTGTGTTCCATACAGGCCGGAGGTGTACGCAGCCTGCTTCCAAGCCTCCTGGAGCGGCTTGGGGATGCCGACGGAGAGGTGGTCGCCATGTCCCTCGCTGCGCTCACCAATGTGTGCCAGCGGAAAGACTCCGTGATCGGCAGGACCACTGCCCTGAAGCTAGCCAACCTCCTCCTGTCACTCTTTGGAAACGTAAGGCTCTGTGTGCCACGGGCATTAGCTGCTGCCCAGAAACTTTGTGCCCTGGGGATTTTTAGGCTTTTGCCCGGCTGGGCTGGAGAAATTGGTGCTGAGGCCTCTTCTCCTTCCTTTCCTTCAGGACAACAGCCACGTGCAGCTGCTCTCCATTCAGCTTTTCCAAAAGGTGATGGGCTTGGTAGCGGATGAGGGCAAAGAGCCACTGAACACAGTTGTGAGCCAGAGCCTGCTCCCACTCTACTTGCACTGCCACGAGGTGAACGAGCGTGTGGCCAAGGTGAGGCGTTGTGTGATGCCGGTGCATCCCTGACAGGGGGCTCGGCTGCCTCCTGCCCGGGCACCTCTCCCGGCTCGCAGCCTCCTGCTGGCCCTGGCGCAGGGACGCAGGGCCCGTGCCCTGGGCTGGGCTGCGCTGCCAGCTCCCGTCTCTGCTGCTCCCCAGGCCTCTCGGGAAACGCTGCATTGTGCGGCCGGCTTCCTGAAGAGGAGCGACCTCCAGCACGTGCTGAAGACGGAGAAGCTGTTCAAGTTCGCCGAGTGCGTGGTAAGGACGGCCTCTGGAGAAGCCCCCTGACGGCGGGGCTCGGTGTGCGGGGCTGGCAGCCGTGGCCCCTGCCCAGCGCCGCACGCAGGGGCTCCGGCCTGCGCCCCACACGCCGCTCCCTTCCGTGGGGCCGCGCGGGCTCTTCTCCAGGCTCCTGTGCCCCGAGTCGGGCGCCGACGGAGCGCCGGCCCAGCGGGGCCGCGGGGCGGGGCGGCACCGCGGCTCCCCGGGCAGCACCCGGCCCTCCGCCCCCTCCGGAGCCCGGCGCCCGCTGGCCGGGCCTCGGGGCTGTGCGGGCAGCGCAGGCCGGGGCTGGGCGCCGGGAGCGCCCGGCCGAGGGGCTGAGCCCGCGCCAACCCTTCCCTCCCTCCTGCCGCTCTCTCCAGCTGGCAGACGACAAGAGCCAAGCGGCCGAACACCTGCGCCTGGCCCTGCCCTACCTGGAGCACCCACAGGAGCCCCTGCGAGAGGCGGCCATCAAGCTCATCGGTGAGCCACGAGCCCGGGCTCCCTCCCAGCCCCAGCCCCAGCCCCAGCCCCCGTCCCGGCAGCGGCATCCGCGCCCGGCGCCGTGGAGCCGCGCCTGCCCTCGGGGCTGCTGCCGCCCTCTGCGGCCGTGCCCTGGGGCGGCAGGATGCGGCAAGGGCCCGGGCCGAGCCCTGCCGGGGCAGGAGGCCGTGTGGCCACAGGGCTGGCAGCGCCGCTGGCAGGGCGCCGTGCCGCTGGGGCCCTGACAGGCTCTGTGTTCCCAGGGATCGCCGGGGTGCGCCTGAGGAGGCAGAAGGAAGAGCTCCAGGCCCTCAGCGAGGGTGAGTGAGGGCAGCGGGTTCTCAGCGGGGCTGCCGGGGGGAGCCGCAATGCTCGCGCAGGGGGCTGCAATCGCTGTCCTGCCTGCGGAGGGCCTGGCTCCCTGTGCGGACAAGGGCTGGCGTGCGCAGAACACGGAGAGATTTCGGGGACGCGGGCGGGGCGATTCGTGTTTAGCACCTTGCGGCGAATCCCGTTGGCCCCTCTCTCCTCTCTTGTGGCGGCCACGGCAGGAGCTGGCTCAGATGGCCCTTGGCAGGAGGGTCTCCTTGGACTCCTGCACATCCGGGCTCTGACCGGGGCTCTGTGCCTGTCTCTTCCAGCTCTTCAGGCCCTGAGAGAGGACGACAGCCCCTCCCAGATAAGCCTCTTTGTCCAGCTGATGTTCGAGGAGCGAATTGCAGAACTGCAGTCATCTGCTGGCTCAGAAAAACCGGTGGCCTTAGAAGACCTTCAGGGGCCACAGAAGATGAGACCGCCTGGAGACGGAGGAGCCGGAGCTCCAGGCACAGCTGATGATTGACGCAGCTGATGCCTGTGGGAAGCTCACGTGCCTTCAACCCTCTCCCTGCCTTGCTACACCATCCGTCCCTTTTCCCTCCACCCTTCCTCCCTTTGGACAGCTCCATGTCTTCAGCCCTCAGACCATGCCCCTCCCCTTTTTTCCCTCCCAGCTCATCCCTTTGCTTTGCCTTCCATTAATAAACATTCAAAGAGAAGTTGATTGAAGGCACTGAGGTGCTTTTCCCAAAGACTGGACTCGGTTCCATGGGATCACAGACTGGTTTGGGCTGGAAGGACCTTCAAAATCACCTTCCACCATGCCAGGGTGCTCCAAACCCCAATGTCCAGCCCGGCCTTGGACACTGCCCGGGATGGACACCCCAGGATGGACACCTCGTGCCAGGACCAAGGCTGGTGCACATCAGGCACCCAAACAAGCCCCAGCAGCTGCAGCCTCGGTGGTTTTAATCCCAACCATCCAACATTCCCGAGCCGGCAGCGCGGCAGTGCTGACCTCTAGTGAGAGGCCCCTGGAAAAGGGAGGATTTCTTGGGATAAAGTTCCCTTCCCAAAGCCTCCGAAGGCAACACCAGAACCCTCAACAACCAAAAAGCACGGGTGACAGTGTCCAACGAAAGGTTTTCTTTAAAAAACACCCCAAATTCACAAGGAAAGCGTCCAATCAAAGCCTCAGGGCTGGTCCCGAGGAGCCCAGAAAGGACCAGGACAGCTCAGGGGGACAGGGAGCTCCCAAACTGCTCCTTTGGGTCCCCTCATTGTCCTCCAGAATCCAGAACTTTCACTCAAAATGTCCCTCGGGAAGATGAGAATTTTCCAGGCACGTCAAAGAAATCTCCACTGCAAAAAAATCTCTTTTAAAACCAAGCTTTAAGACTGGGAGTTCTGCTTAGATTGAAACGATGAAATTCAGGATATTCTACATCAAATGCAGCGTTTTGATTCTAACGGACTCCTCTCCCTGCAGCCAAACAAATGTCAAAGGCTCCTGAGCTTTTTGTGGCACACCAGGATTCCCTGGAGCCATCCCAGGAACATTTCCTGGAGTATCCCAGGAATGTTCCCCATTCCTGGGGCTCCACAAACCTCCTGCCCCTTTACAGCAAGCTCAGCTCGGGTCAGAGATAATTGATCCAATTACCTCCAGAAGGAATGAAAGCAAAGCAAAGCGCACTCTGCAGGAGCCCTGGGAAGTCCCTGTTCAGCAAGGAGTTTCCCACTGAAATGATGGGACAATGATGAGTTCCAGCATGAAATTCAAGGCTTTTCCCTCCGGAAGCAAAATCCAGTCCTTGCATTAACTCTTTTTATTGGTTTTAGTCACTAAGTCTTAAAAAATAAATCGGTTTTCACATTGTTCAGGCTTGGAGAGGTTAGTGCTTTTCCTGAGCTGGGATAAATTCCTGAGGCTGGGCACTTTTTGTACTTCTGGAACTGGAGATTCCTCTGCAATATTCCCTGGGGAGCTTCTCCTCACCTTTTCCTCCGTCAGAAAAACGAAGCAGAGCAAGGAAGGTGTCCAAGAAGGAGAGGCTGGAGAAGCCCCACCTCCCTCCAGGCTCATCCCAGCACTTTCCTGATGGAATTTTCCCATTTCACAGCCAGAGAGCAACCCCTGGCCCCTGACTCAGCTACTCACGGAGTAATTAGAGCCAAGAGGCTGGAGCAGGTACTCAGAGGTTCCACCAGAGCCACAATCCCCCATCAGGATCCTCTGGATTGCCCAGGAAGGAGGAGTTTTTAGGCAATATTGGAAATCTAGGATCTAGGCTTGCAGCAAAGCACGGAGCATCTGCTGGCGCTGGGCTCTGCATCCCAGGAAATTCAGTGGATTCCTGCTTCTCCACAGGGCCAAGCTGCTATTTCAACACACTTCTGTGGGCCAGGGTTGAGAAACAGGAGGAGTAATGAGCTGGGAGCTGCAAAAAAATAAAATTCAAGACATTCCTCCGCTTCTGAAATGGGCCAACCTTCGAATCCTTTCTCTTCATTAGATTTTTCATTACTGGGAGGTTTCTTCCTGAGAACAAATCCCAGGGATTTCATTCAGAGGTGGAGTTGCTGGCTGGTAAAAACCGCCAAATCCTTTAAATAAACCCCTCAGCATTCTGGTTTTTAATCAGTGATACCTGAGTTCCAAGTTTGGACAGGCATTTATTCCTTAAACTAAAGGCATCAGCTTTTGGCAGCAATTTGGCCAAATCATCGTCCTTCTGTCTCCTGAGCCTCTCCTGCTCTTCTGCTCTGCAAAAGAAAAGCGGCAAAAGATGGTTTGCCCTGAGGGAAAAGCCTGCCAAAGCAGGGAACTGCTGTTATTTGAGTGTTAGTTCCTATTTTAATGTTGTTGTTGTTGTTTGAACACCTAGGAAACGCTTTGGGGCAGCAGGTGAACGACCCTGAGAGGCGCAGGGCTCAGTAACTCAGTGTAAAGAAAGAGAGAGGCTGATTTCTGCAGGTTCCTTTTATTTCACTCCAAGATTTCAGTAGAAAGAGAAACCTTTTGGTTTTTCCCCAGATTACAAGGTGCTTCTTTTAGGATTTTTTCAGATGTATCTCAGGAGGAAAGAGCATTTACCTCTCTCACCTGTGGAAGCAGCCTGGGTTTGTGCACACTGCCAGAAAGAGTCAAACATGCCCACAGGCTTTAGTGCGTGTTGCTTAAACACATGCTCTGGACATTTTCCTACTGGCAGCAGAAAGGATGATGGGGACAGTTACATCAATCGAACTGAACTCTAGAATTCCATATCTAGTTTTTTAGTTCCTTTTTTTATGCATTTGCAAACCATCATCTTACCTTCTGCCCCTTCTCTTACTGTTATTGGATATTGTCTTGTTGGATGTAATGTTTTAGGGTAGCTCAAAATAAATTTTAACAGCTTGAGATTTCCTGACACCTTAATTATAGAGGTTGTAAGTCAGTCCGTATTTTTTTCTGACAGATGCCTCATTTTTATACCTCAAGCTTAGTGTATTAAAGTCTCTACTGTTTCAGAACCCACAGTTATCATGGATACAAAGAACAGTTTAAAATGCATCATTTAGTAATAGATACAAAGCTGAGGGGCAAATAGGCATCATGCACCCTTTGTGAGAAACCAACTCTAAAAGCTGTACAGACACATTGCCACTCACATCTCAGGGAAGGGATAGATTTTTTCATTTAGGTCAGCAGGAAATGGAAATTTTCTGGCAGTTTGAAACTTATCACCAACTCCTGAAGTTTTGTGCAAAATCCCAGTGTGCAACATCTGGGTATTTTGCAAAGTCACCTGGCTGCAAACCTCAGCCTCCAACAAATGAAGTGCAGCTCAGCTGTGAGGATTTTTCTGTAACATCTTTAGAACATAAGAGGTAATTAAAACCAGTTCTGTTGCCTAGTGTTACAAAATTGATTACAACTGCATGCAGTAACTGCTTTAGACTTGGGAGTTATTTTTAAAAGAAAAAAAGTCCACCGCATAAAACATTGCCCAAAAAATCCCCTTGCAAGGTAGTTTTAATGAATCTTTCATGGTTCAATGAGCTATTGTATTAGGTCATTCTCCTGATGAAGCAATGCTCCAATCTCATTACATTTAGTCAGAAAGAAATAAGCTGCTAGTGTTATTGGATTTCTTATAATTAGTTAAAAAGCAATTTTTTAGGATTTCCTTTCATAGGGTTGGGGGAGGAGGGAAGTTGAGACAAGTAATATTGTGCTGCATATAAGTAAAATATAGTGCTCCACACACAATAACCATTCCCAGCTGAGATGTGCTTTAAGGTTTGGGTAAGTCAGCCTCTTTCTCCTGTATCCTTCCTTCCCGCTCCTGTCACCGCTGCTTTTCCAAACAGCAAACCTGAGAACGAGCTCAAAAGGCTGAAAGTCCAAAGGAAAAACACCAGGCAGTCCCCATAGCTGGTGGTAATTAATAGAAAGTGAATCAGTTGCTTTGTATAGCAGATAAAGGAAAAGCCCAGCCAGAATAACCTGCCTCATCACCACATTGTGTTCCCAACAGAAATTAATTCTGTGAGCTGTGGGAGTTTGAAACAAACATGTGAGGGCTAAAAAGACCTAATGCCATCATCCCAGCGTGGAGAGGAAGATTGGAAGGTGCTTTCAGGAGAACGGCTGCAGTCTCTGGGTAGGGACAATATTTTGCCCCCTGTGGCCTTTATGAAAAAAGAGTAGAATAAATAGTGCCACATGTCTGCACAGCTGGAACATCTGTGACTGGTTGGCACAAATTTACAATCCTACCTGACCGCCTGAATCTGGCTGTAATTGACAGACACGGCCGTAATGGCAACATCCTATCGATCTTCCCTGGGACCAGAGCACCTCAGGCTTGAACGACTAAATTGTGGAAAAAGAGCACGAGATCCCTCAAACATTCACAGAGAAAAAAAGCATTCTCACATTTTAGAACGTACGTCTGATTTTTCATACGAGCCCAAAGGCAGCCTGCACAAGTTGATGTAAAGGCATCTGATGAAGGTTGCTAAATACACAGAAGCTCATTAAGTGCCTGCTTCAAAAGAACTGGAGCCTGGAAAAACTTTTCAAAATACCAAGTATGCTTATCCGACATCTGGGTAGAAATCTGCTGTCAACACAGCTAGAAATGGGCTCATTGAACTCCATGGAGTTCTCCTAAATCCTTGTTTAACACGAGATACAACGTATGTGATTGCGAGTCCTTGTATGTAGGTGATAAAGCAGCCCATCCACAACAAAATAAATGCTATTTTATAAAACTACAGCTTCTTATTCAACATGCTGAAGGCACCTAAAAGTTTTGCAGTGCAGCATGAACTATATTAGCCCAAGTAAACAGCATGAAAACACAACTGGTGCGAGCAAAAACCCTCTCAGATTTTCAATACCTCCACTCTCCTCCCCACATTCAGGTTTCCTCTAGATTCAAGATTATTCTAGTATAGATTCCTAAAGACATGATTCCATCTTTATACTAGTTGGCGTTTTTATTTATTCCCACTAAAATGTGTGTTGCAGAAAAATATTTTCCAATACAAAACTCCAAAACATTTCACAGACATACTTCAGAAAAGAAGAAAATAATAGGTTTGCTAAGGAATTCACAGGCCTGCCGTGCATAACTACAAACCTCTTTCAGCTGTGATCAAGACACCTTCTGTAGTTATAAATCTTAAAACTTAAGTCTTATTTACTGGATAGAAGCTTGGGGTTTTTTTGTTTTAGTTTTTTGGGGGCTTTGGGGGGGTTTTTTGCTTGGTTAGTTTTTGAGGTTTTTGGTTTTGGTTTTGGTTTGGTTGGTTTTTATTTTGATTATGTTGGTTTTATAAGAAAGAAAAAGCATGCTGTGATAAGACTGTGAGATTTTTTTTTCCTGGGTTCATTTCTTGCTTTGGGAAGCACTGCCTTTTTAACAATATTTGCAAAAGAGGTTCAGGGATACACTGAAACACACTCTAAAATACTACAGAGATAAACAGGGATCCACCATCCCTGTGCCCTGGATTCCTATCCCTCATTCCCACTCCTGGAAATGCTTTTGATAACAATAAAACATGTTGAACTCTTTTTTGTACTCGCTGACACCACTGCTAAATCCCAATAAGATATAAAAGATTTGCAGCTTGCTTGGATTTACATCCAAAAGAAACAAAAGGCACAAGACTGGGAGAGGGCGAAAAGTCCTCCACAAAAGCAGTTATGCTTTGCAATGTCCAAATGAAGGAAGACACACAAATATTTTCAGGAAGACCGAATGTAGAATGGAAACACTTGGAGATGGGCAAAAATAATAGAAAAGTGAGCAACCTGAAACTCCTGGCATGCCCAGAGACCTCCTGACACCATGCCAGCCTTAAAACAGACCTACTGCTGCTCACAGAATAACCATTCTAGGGAGGCTATTTTGAATTATTTCACACAATTTCAGTTCCCAAAGGGGCTATAAAGCACTATTGGTAGTCATCTGTACTACAATCATTGATCTTAACTTTAATTATTATTAATGCAAAAATATTTATGAACCAAAGCTATTCCCTTCCATTTCTCTGTCCCTTTCAAAGCTGCTGAGAGCTGGATAACTAAGCGAAGGAGTGCCCTCTGGGAAGTCAGCGGTGATTGCCTCATCCTCAAACGGGAAATTGGAAATTCAGAGTAGGGCAAGAAGCTTAACTCCAGCTATTGAACAGCTGCCATAAAAGAAAGAGTTAAGTAGACAAGGGCACTTGTGTGGAGAAGAGGCAGCTGAAGAAAAGGTAAAAACCAGACAGCTGTGAATGCAGGCACTGAACAGAAAGCAATGATTCTTTTTTAGAAGAATATGGAAACATCAAACTAAACCAGCAGAATGAAGACCAGGATTCCTCGCAATGTGCAATGGGGACACTTTTGGACAATCCTATGTCCCAGGTGCACAGTTAGGGACTCTTCCAGAGCCAAAAGACTAGACTGGAAATCTCCTTAACTGGATTTAGCACACGCTTGCAGCTTCATTGTGTTCAGAGGAACACTCACCGTAAAGGTAAAATCCCCAGGAAGCCACACACAGCACACTGTGGAACAAGCAATTTCCTCTTAACCCATTTTAGTTCCTTTGCCAAGACCCAAAACCAGAAGAACGCCAGCAAAGTGGATTTTTCCCCTGATATACCTAATCTTTCTATCAATTAAATGTATTCCCAAATGCTTTAATGGACGCGTTTGAATTATTACTTCTACCACTTAAAAAAATAGTCTCAATAATTTCCTTAAAAATCGCTGAAGCAAGGCACCGTTCAAATGAAGGATACAATTAAATGGGGTTATTGATAAAAATTTTCCCCATATTCAGAATTTTTCCTGTGATTTACATGCATTAGCAAAAGCAGTATCAACTCTTCCCTGCCAGAGTAGTTGAGCATCTTCCTGCTACTAATTCAGCACACATATTTCAGCCATTACCCAGGGAACGCAGTGATTAGGCAGCTTTCCAGTAAACAGTCCTTAAAACAGTTCATAAAAATTCCATTTAGAAAAAGGTTGGTTTCCTGCTTGAGAATTTGATAAGATGTTGCAATTACTGCTTAGGGATATATTTCAAGTCCGCCAAGTGAGGTAAATTCCATTTCCACACACGCTATCATAGCGTTTGCAGGTTAAAATGCCATAAAGTAGTTCTTACGTACTCAGAAGATGCAATTAATTTGGGTGCTGCTTTTTTAGAAACACACGCTTAGAAAATCCTAACAACTTGCAATGAAAAAAGTGAAAATACCCATAAAACAGGCCACAAAAGGCAGATTCTCAAGTAGAAATCTAGTGGCATTGTCTGAATCACAACTTGCCCAGATCAAAAACTGTTCCTAGTAATGGAGAGAAAACAGCATCACAATCTATATATTCTTTTGACATCCCACCTGAGGTAAGACCCCTAGTTCAAAGGTCCCAGAATAACCAGAAACAGTCAGTTTTACAGGTTACAAGGAAATCAAAGAAATACTCAAATTTTGGCACAGTAATTCCTAAACTTAGAGCATCAGTTTGTTATCCATAAATGGAAAGCATTTAGCTTGTTTTAACAACTTCCTAAAAAAAACAAGATTCAATTGCAACATTTATTATCTAAAAGCGTTCTGGTCAAAATAAAAATGAAACTCAAAATTATGAACCCTTTTTATTAAAATAGCTGATACTTATTAGGCAATAAACTCTTGCTCTCTCCTGTTTTCATTTCCTCAAAAAAGCAACATAAACTAAAAGAATGTAATCTCATGTGTTCAGGCTCCATATATGTTGTTTTGAGAAAAGGCTTTATAACAGCTTCATTGAAGGCTCTTTAAGAAACTAAATCTTTCTAGTTTAATAGAGCAACAAGGTGTATATGAGGGCATCAAATGAAAAGGAAAATGAGCTGTCACAATAAAGTACTACTGAAAGCCTTAGCACAAACTGCATGACAAGCTAAAAGAAAAAGAATTATTTTGTTCCTTTTGCTTTAACCAAAGTCCTAACACTTAGGACCTGCAAACTGCTGCCATTTTAGAGCCAATCTGTATTTTAAGTGGATGTAACTAGCCCTAGCAAACGTAGCAAAAAGTGAAATGTTCTCAAATTGGTCTTAGCATGTGCACTAATCCATCCACACCACATCAGATGTATCTTGTAGTTGATAATATTTTACATGCTTACAATAATTACTGTAATTCAGAACCTTGACACCCATTTTCCTAAGATAAATCAACGTAAGAAAAATTATTCAACCTCCCTTTTCTTCTAAGGGTAAATGCAAAGCAGTTTGAAGCTCACTGTAGGTTTAAATTTTAATCCAAGGGCTGATGGTCTGCAATATGATTACAGTCCTTCCAATGTCAAAAGTTAACAGAGGAGTGGAGTCTATTTCAAATGACTGGCTCTAAACATCTCATAATTACATTAGATAAATTACACTTTACACATAATTGCAACAAGTTTTTGCCTTATTAGGCACCGGTCTGAAATACTTGGCAGTTTCACAGTGAAACACTATTCCTCTTGATGCATTTGGATGAGGTCCTTACCCTTCTACCATCACAGTCAGGGATCTGCCACTGGCATAAAATTCCAGATGGATAATGCCAGCAATCCTAACTACTTCACAAAACAACAGGTAAGGAGGGAAATAGATTAATATGCTGTTCTTAACCCCTTTCAACTGACAGAAATTTTGCATGCTTAAAAAAAAACAAACCGGTTTTTCCATGACATCATTCGGCTTGAATACTAATGCTTTTCCTTAATGCAACTACATGTACACGGATGTACAACTTCTCTTTTCACAGAAGCAACGCCCAACTTTACATGTTTTTCTTTACTCTGTTTCCCCTGATTATAATTCTAAGATCCTTTCTGATTTTTACGCCATTTCCCTGTCTTAATTCTTCAGTGTTGTTAAATGAAGTGCCCCTCTCCATTCTGTGAAGATAGAGTGATTTACAGCAGCTGAGAATCAGGGGATTGTCCAGTAATTACGGCTTTTCTCAGTAAAGTAGTAGTATTGGATTCATTAACAGTGTTTGGATTCATTAACAATTAAAGTTTATTTCAATGAACAACAAGTACAAAGCTGGGTCAAGCACCCTTGTTAGGCTTTGACACTTCCTTCAGGAAGACTACAATTCAACCCAGGGTTTCATTTTCTGTTTGGCTGCTTGTAAAATAGAAGGCATCTTGAAAATGATACTTCCATTTAGGGCTCTTACTGTGGACCTTACAGGCACTGTAAATGTGGAGTGGCTTTGTCTTAAACAGCCTAATCCTGCCCATTCCACAGAACAGACATTTGGAGTACAACGACGATGGGAGCATGAAAACGCAGCATTAACAACTTCTTCAGTGCAAAGAGTAAGCACAATCCAAGTCTTGCTGTTTCCTTGGTAAGACCATAAGAAATGAGGCAGGGAAAGTGAATGTTTTGGGCTTGCAAGCCATTTTCCTTGAGCTGGGACATCTGCTGATTGCAAGGGGTTTCAGTTTGGAACTGAAGGCATGCTTTTTACACCACTGCCATTAGACAGATTCTATCTGACACCCTACTTCAAAATTAAAACAGCAGGCAAGTGGGTAAATAGGAGCAAAAATTGAAATTTTCAGTACTTGCTCACACCTTATTTTCAGATATTCTCCAAAATAGGGAGCAGCACCAGTGAAAAGCACGTTTGCATCAACAGGGCCTGGATGGACTATCCCAGGTGATACAACCACTAACCCACAGATGACGTGAGAGGTTTCACAGCACAGTGTTTAAAATTCAAGCAGCAGAAGCCCTTCCACCAGAATTTCACCCTGCTTTGGGAACAGATCTTCTGTCTGTATCATTAATTTCTTTGTTTTCCAACTGAGTTGCCGTGCAGCAAGTATTGCAGCATCACTAAAGAAACAGAGCTGGAGCACAGAGCAGCTCAGCTGAGTGAACTTACAACTCAAACCATCAGAACCACCAAGAAAAAAAAGGCTGGGCCAGCTTTCTCAGCAGCCTGCTTGTGGCACTCAGACCTGAAATTACTCACTGCAAGTGTTCTCTCTAGGGTCTGACAGGACTTACATATATTGGAATATATATAACAAAATGATAATGCAGCTTCAAAGAGTGACTCACAGAAAACCGGTGCTGGAGCACTCAGAATTCATAAGGGACTTTAACCACAGTCACAACCCTCAGTTATTTGGTTGGCCTCCTTTATTCCTTTATTCTTGGGCTTTTCTTCCAGCTTTCTATCAACTGTGATATAAAACCATACTAATTAATCCAAATAAGCACATGTGCTATGTATTTCTTTCAAGATGGGATAACTACATACTCATCATTCCTGAAAACAAGCCCACAGTAACCAAAACCGGTCAAAGCAACACTGTTGTTATAAATTATAGCCCACAGCCATGGGTGTTCCTGGATGGAAGAAGAAGAAATATCAACCCAACCTCCTGGTCTGCTAAGAGAACACTTGTTATAAACCATGTTTTTCCAGTGTTCTATTTCAACTGCATAGATCAGTATCCAATAGAGAGCTCCTTAAGTCACAGACAAACCCACAAAAACTGCTTAAGACCAACATTCCACAAAAACATGACAAAAAAATTCAAAGCAACCTTACAGTAGAGAAAATGCGGATTTAATAGGAGCTTAACATTAAGAATCCCATCCTCAAAATAATGCAAATTGGTTTTAAAGTGGATTTAGGTTTTTAAATGTTAAGAGCATAAAATTGAAGAATTAATTGAATTTCCTGTCGGTTCAACATTGCTAATGTAAATGATAGATAACTGTATCGGGTCATTCTTGACTAAATGAAGCACTATCTACCATTATTACATGACTAAAGGCTTTAAAAAATTCTGTTGTTAAATGCAATCAACTTTAAATTAAACTATGTGCATTCAGTCAGTGTCTTAAGCAATGATGAGGCAGAGATACCTTAAGGTGGTAGTAGGGATTTAGACCTCCACAACTTCTGATGTAAAATTTAAATAAGTTAGAATTTGAAAAAGCAAATTAACCTGTACTGCATTTTGCCCACAAAGCTCTTCCTTCCATTTTGATTTACCACTGGTCTCCACTCATTAGATCAAAGCTCACAAAGTATTTTTGAGACCAACCAGCACTTTCAGCCCAATTGAAAAGTCACTGAAGGCAATGAAAATTACTTCTGTCAGCTTCAGTAAGGCCTTCTACAATCTCAGTACTCAGTAGCTACAAGGAGTAGGACTGAGAGGGTCTGACCAACTTTGCTGAGGATATCACTTGGCAATCAAACATCATTGGAAAAAATCAGAGATTACTACTTATATTGCTTCAGCACAGCCACTGCTGTTCTGAGATTACCTGCTGCACAATGGAAAAAGCAAAAAAAAGGATGTGAAAATACATATACCGACACCTGACTTATACACATCAGTATTCATCAATTAAAAGAGCCTGTGATGACTTCTCCAAACTGTCACTGGGGAATGACAAGCAACAGTCATTTCAGCCAAACTGGTACTCACATATCCTCTAGGCTGTGGGAATTCTGGGTCACACCCATTTCTTTTACCATTTTTTCCTGCAATGTAACTGAAAGTGACATTGACATTTGTCCCTTGGAAAAGTTACTGTTATCCTCCTTGTTGACAGGATTATTCTACTGCCTGATGTTTTGTTTATTTTCTAAGCAATTGCCAAGAATACTGTCTGTGCCTGTCATCAGTCTACATGTTGACTGGTATCTACGCATCACACTGGAAGATCAGAATCCTTAAAAGACACTTTCCTTCTCAACTCTTGAAAAGATATTCCCAACACCGCCAGTAGAATCTGAAGATGCCAGCTATTAGGAGACAGAATTGACCACAATTTACACAAAGTGCACCATCACAGCTCCTACTAAGAAGATTTTAAGAACTGGAAAGTCTGTTCTTGTGGGAAATCCGCGGCGGGAGAAATATAGCACTCAATATGAGTGATCGGCAAATCTCATTTATTGATAATTCACACAATGCTTTTATAATAACACTAATAAGCTCATGCATATTGCAAAAGTTAAGCTCAGGATTGGTGCTCAGACTAAAAGTCAGCTACGCCTCTTTCTACATTTCTTTGTGGTTACATAGTTTGAGTAAGTTTTTGTTTTACCGTGCTTCTCCCTCATATCTTTCAGCTACAAGGTCTTGTTATCGTATCCCAGCTGTGCTCAAGGACATGCGAAGCTTGCTGCCTTGCTGGTTCTCATGAGAGTGCCTGTGTGCTCAGCAAAGCTCCCTCATGTCTATGTGACCTTTCGCAGCTAGCCAGTTATCAATCACACTCTCCACACAGAAACTTTCTCCCTCAGAAACGCCCACGATGAAGGAGAAAGGCATGCGTGGCATTGTGTTTGTTTCCAGCTGTCATCGCTGCGTAGCCCTAATCTTGGCATTCAGGTGGCCTGAGACGCTTTGAAGATGGTGTATTTAAACGATTATAACGCAACAACATTGTTTTCAGTCTTATTCTCATAACTGAAGTCTCCTTTATGTGTTACTGCACACTGGCTTACTTGAGACAAGCAACCAGGTTATCTAGGCGGGTTGGTTTTGGTTTTGTTTTTGGTTTGTTTGGTTTGGTTTTTTTTGTCAGAACCTTAAACTGTAGGTCTCTGGCAAGTCTTGTTCCGTTCTGCAAGCAAAACATGCTTTGTGCAAAAAAAAAATAGGAGCAGGAGTCTGCCAGCTCCAGCTAGGAAGTAGTGAGCCTGGGTTCAGGGAAGTATTGGATCTCTTGGTTCATTTTAGGAGATAATGTCAAATCATTGTGGGGAAGGGTTAATCTAAAGAGTTACTAAACAAAGCAAGGCCTGACACACTTGCATCTATTACAAACAGGAATGACGGCACTGAGTTTGGTGGGTCTGTTTATCAGAAGGTTACTAATAAGGTTGAGACATCAGTCAATCTTGCATGGACTGCTGGCAGTAACAACACACGTTTTGGTATTGCTGGAAAGTACCAAATGGATGAGAAGACTTCCGTTGTGGTAAGAATTTTGTTACAGAAATGAGTATTTCAAGCTCCCCTAAATACTGAAAATTTGTAATGAAGCAGTTGCCTGAACTAGTTACTGAGGAAGTATGGTAGATTGCGAACTGTGGCTTCTGTTGTGGTTCAAATTTAAATTGGGACCTCACACATCGTACTTGTGAACTTATGGAGGAAAAGAAATCTTAAATATAATTTTGTCCATAGTGAAATAGTCTGACTAGTGTGCTTGGAATAGCATGCTACTGTGCTGAAAAATGTCTTTTAAAAGACAATGAAAGTGTCCTTTGAATTCTTAAATCCATAATGTAAAACCATATTATAATTACAATGGTGGAAGTTTACCTGAGCTTACAGCCTTCTCCTAACAGTAAGTTAACCGTTGAAAGTTAGCTGACGTGTGTGTTTTAAGACCAAGAACTGAAGTAGCAAGCATTTATGTTTCAAAACAACAATTAGTTCCAGGACCACTGAACCAAAATTGAAAATGAGAAATACTGTTGTTAAGAGCTCAAAACTTAGTAATGCAAAAAGGGGATTGCATATTCATGTATTTCTTGCTCATTAGAAGAAAAAAGAAAATCACTCCTGAGTGATGTGAACAAGACAGGCTCTGAGGGACTGCAGTAAGTAGCTCTTTAAAAGATATAAAGACATAATAGAGGAGGCAGTGAAAAACAGCATGGCATTCTCTGAAGGCAGAATTCGCACCATTTGCTTAAGCTGAAAACTCCTGAGAAAAGGAAAAGATTGGAACATGCTTCTAAGAGAGGTTGGTCTCCAAGTAGCTCAAGAGTGTTAATGCATAGGCCACCTTCTCAGGGGACTGGGATACTTCTGTATGAATACTTACACAGTTTATAAATACTGTGATTTTTTTTTTCCTATAGGCTAAAGTGAACAATGCCAGCCTCACTGGAATTGGTTACACTCATGCCCTTCGACCTGGTACGCAGTTCTCACTGGTAACAGCAAATGGTGTTAAGTACTACACTACGGTTTAATTCACTGTCATCTTAAGAACAGACTAGATGAACAAAGGAGCTAGAAGTCTACGCAGACTCAGAGAACTAAAGGATGTCTATGTATGCAAGTTCCTGTGGCAACTAAGCCACATTAGTGAGGTCAAGGACCTGAGGAAGAGCACTGTACTGGGATGTCAGTGCATGATGGTTCTCGTGACTTGCTTTTGTAGGTGTAAAGCTGACCCTCTCAGGCTTGATTGATGGCAAGAATTTCAGTGCTGGAGGTCACAAAATTGAGCTGGGATTTGAGCTGGAAGCCTAACACAGCTTTAAGTAAAACAACTGGTGGTGCTCTGGAAGATGAAGGAAAAGTGTACCCGGTGCATTTCAGCCTTAATATTACTCAAAAATTTGAAGAAGTGTGAACTTTCTACTCTGCCCAAGAATGACTTTAACCCACTGCTGAAGTCCAGAGTGTGCCAGCACAACAAAGGAAGACACTTGAAGGCATGCATGGAAGTTGTGATGTTTGTGCCACATTTCAGTTTCCTGTATTTTAAATCTGTTCCAAAAAACCCAAAAGAAAATCCAACCTCTCCCCATTATTGTATTGCATTTTGCATGTCCTATACTTCACAGCCTTTTATAAAAGGAGGTCTCTGTGTTGTAGTGGAAATTTGGGGTTAGAACAGAAGGAAATAAATTGGTCACAGTCAGAACACAAGGTTGGTGTGTGTTGACTCTCACCAAGGTTCCATCCAGCTGGGGTTTTTGGTCTTTTTTTCATCTTTTCATGCAACTTTAAGCATGGTTAATAGATAATCTGCAAATGCTTTGTTACACGATACCTGTACACTGAAGATTTCCTTCTTTGGTTTCTAGGCTAACATTCTTACACCTCTCACGTTTTAGAGACCTGCACAGTGAAAGCAGCTTTTTCCATTATAGTGTTATTGAGCGCATCAACAAGAGCAAACCAAAAGTTTACATGTTTTAGATAATTTTGTTCCCATACAGGAAACAAGTATTAGGTAAGTACAACCATTACACTTAAAGAAAAAAAGTGCAAATCAGCAAAGTTAAGCAATTAAGTTCACAGTTCATTAGGAAGGTGACATCTACCAGTGACTGGGTATACCTTGTCCATTGTTCATTAGAAAGCCCAAAATGCAGCAAAACAGCCACAGGCGATGCCCAAGGGAAGACGTATCAGGACAGAGATCTGCTGTCTTAAGGCACAATTAAGAACATTCTCCAAGCAGTTAGAACAGGCATTCCCTAGTGTATCTTTGTGAAAAAGTGTCTGAGAAGTGGATACTAAAAGCTAAGCCATATGTATCACATAAGCAGTTGGTGACAGTAGAAGGCAGTTGATATTCCCTTCTCAGAGGCAGCAGCTTTTCACAGTTGGCTTCCCAAAGCAGCATGGCTTCAGAGGCAACCAGAGTGATTCTACATCTGGGTTTGTTCTGGATTGTTTGTTTCTTCTACCTGAAGCTGCAGCCAGCTCCAGTCTAGAGCCGAAAGAATAAATGAAATTCAACACCAGGCTACAGTTGAGCTTTTTCTAAAATAAAGGTAAAGTGTGCTAAGAGTTATAAAAAATTTACTGGGAACAAGTTGGTCAATTTCATGATGAGCCACGTGACTGCTGTTAAGGAAACAACCTATTTGCACTCTCCAGTATTTTACTCTCTCTTCAATATTCTGCATTGTTAAATTAAGGATCCCTGACACCCGCTCATCCCAAATTTGTGTGCAGTTTTGCAGTAGTTTTGTACAACAGCCAAGTGCTTTGCCCCATCCTTTACTGTTTAGCGCAGCAAGTTCCCAGCATGTGGCTCCCAGTTTTGGCAAGCAGAGTAAGTCAGGCGGCAGATTATGAGGGAACCGGTGCTTCCTATCTCTGTGCATCTCCTACTCTCCCCCTTGCCCATGAGTAAAATGCAGATTTCATTTAGCTGTGTTAGTGGTGGCAAAGTTGCACATTCAGAACTTCGAAGCCAGGCACTTCCTTAGTCCATTTACAGAAGAGTGAATACATTACCAAGAAACTCTGCTCTTGATCCTTCATTGTGTCACGCATCACATTTTCTAGTTGGCTACAAAGTTCCCGAGATTCCAGCAGCAGCTCCTCACTGAAAGGGGCAATTATTACACTATTAATTTCTGTGGCAGTTTAAAGAGATGCTGCCTCTGTCATCAAGAAATACTTCTGGCAGATACGCTGCAGAACACTGAAGTTAGTCAGGTCATAGGCTTGTCATTCATACTGCAACTTGAAAAGTTGGTGGCAGCCCCTGATTTACTAAATGGGGGAAAGGAAATGTATTCCAAGATGGATCTGGGTTCTTATTAGGTGGAACCACTGTTGCTAGAGGAAAAGCTGAGTAGCCTATAAACTTAAGGATGGGGCAACAGGCAAAGAAACAAACCAAGGTCTTTCATTCCAAGTGGTAACCCAGTTCATTTAAGCAAGCCGGAACTACGCATGCAGCAGTCTCAATGACACAGCTCAGCTACTGTGACCTTACATGACAATACTTCAACAGTTCTTGCTGGCAGTGTACTTCCAAGTGAGCCCAACCATCTCAGATTAAAGGAAGAAAACCAAAAAACCACTTTTGTTACTGAGGCTGGGGGAAGTGAAGCCATACATGATACCCAATTTTCATATGGAAGATCTGAAAGCCCCAGGAAGTCTTAACTACCAAGTAAACTAAGGCTGCTGACAACGCAAGCTGAACACAAAGTGTAAAATATGAGAAACCCTGTGTGCCATTATTTCACAAAGCAGGAAGCCTAGCTTTGTAGTGGTGGCATTAGCAGCCGAAGAACTCCAGACTTTGCCTCACCTTTTTCTTACAGATTCTGATAAATTGAATGTTCCAGAAGGGACTTGCAGCAGCAGTTGACCTGAGCTACCAAGACGGGATGTGTTCACGCTCTCTGGACTGCCAGTAACAGGACCACGCACTTTACTCTGAAGAAAACACAGAATATTCAGAGTGCAATTGTTCCCACTAGTTTTCAGCAGCCGGGAATATGAGACAACCTGGAACTTGGCTTTCATACTGATTCAAAAGAAAGAAAAGAACCATAGGATACACTCAATTTACTATTGTTTCAGTAGCCTGTGCTACAAACCATATTCTCAGGTTAAAGGGGAGTTCTTAATTTACTTACACAAGCAATTTTCAGCAAGTTCCACAGTTCTTTCTGTCGTTTCTCCTGAAGCCTAACAACTGTTTCCTCATCTTCACTCATCAGATGCATCACTTTCTCCACTCTGGGGAACAATTCCAATGCCTTCTGTTTGCAAACTACAGTTTTACTATTAAAAAAATAAAAACTAATCAGATCACACATGGGCCACTGCAGTAGGAGAACAGTTCTGAAGTTAATGATTTTCTGTTAACACTGCAAGATCTCAAGAGCCATATGCAATGAGTTTTAAACCTTCTCTTGCTGGAAGAGAAAATACCTTCTCTCAACTATGAATAAAATGTGCAAAGCTCACCTGAGCTGAGCATAAATGACTCAAACTTCTTTTTCAAAGGTCTGGATTGCCTGTAGAAGCAGTCGTACTATTTCCTGGCTGTCACCGCCTCTCCTCTGATCTGGAATGAGAGCCAATATTACACAGAAAGGTCGGTTTATAGGACAGAGTGAGAAGATTCTTAGCGGCTCATTTCCACTACTGCTTTAATCCTGAAACAGCCAAAGTTCAGGATATGCAAGTTTGAGTGGGATGAATTACACTGAATTTTAGCCACCTTCTTCAAAATTTAAAGAACTTGAAAAGGAGAGTTGGGACTGGATCAAAGGAACAGTCGTGTCTTTCATCCTTTCTACCCAGAAAGGTTGGTTGTTGCTTGTGGCAACAGCCTGCTCTGAGAAGAGCTCCAGAGGAGTTTCGAGAGCAGCTCACAAAGCACCAAGAAAGGAAGGCTGGCCTAGTGTGAAACTGACTCCCTGACTTCCCTCTCGAGAAAAGGCAATCCAGGAGAGCCCATGTGCTGCTAGTGTCTGGGCAGGCCTAGAAGTCAGCTAGTTTTCTCAATGATCGTTACTACACCTCCAAAGTTACACACAAAGCAAGCTGACCTCGAGCTAAAGCGTCTTTTACCTCTTGGCTTCTCTCTGAGTCTTCAGTACAGCTCTCTGGCTTGTTCTTCTCTAGAAGAAAAAAGCAGGAAAGGAAAGGATTTCCAAAGAACCAAAACATGGAACAAATAGTTTGAGAACTCAAATCTTTTCTATACCTGTCTGCCATTTCAGAACAATGACAGATGAGTCAAAAAACATCTTTAGTGTTAAAGTGCTCCCAGTCCCCCACAATTTGGGTGGAAGAAACAGCCCTTTCACTGTCCTCTAGTGAGTAAGCTTAGCCAGAAACACTCCTGCATCTGAAGCTCAAGGTAGTTCAACTCACAAATCCTCCAGTGTTCCTCCTTGTTTACGACCTAGCGGGCTTCTCTGCAGGTCCACGATGTCTGTCTGCAGGGCCATCATCCTCTTCACTACCTGCTCCACATCATCTTCCTGAAAGCAGGGTAGAACATAAGCAACACAACAGTCTCATACCTAGAGACACTACCACACACACTCACACTGGTTCTTCCTTTCTCATTCTTAATTCTAAACAAACCAACAAGATGCAAACAGCAGCCTTGGCCAAAGACAAACGAGTCGTTTCAATTCAAGGAAATTCCAAGACGTTTCTGGGGCTTCGCCAAGATCTCCCGTTTCCCCCTAAGCCTTACAACAGAATGAGCTTCATGTAGTACTAATAATGGACAAAAATTGTGCCACACAAACCGAGGCAATGTGAAATCTGACATCAGTGCAGATACAAGGGGCTTCTATTTAAGGCAGGGACAATGAAGCTAAAGGGGGAGGAGGGGAGAGATAACAAAAACAAACCTCTTTATGACTAGCAGTTAGATTTAGAAACATACCCTCCCACAAAGTTCCACAGCTTGCTCCATCCCTTTCCAGACAAACAGCAGCTTCTCAGAAGCTACAGGAATCAAAGAAGAGTGACTGGCTTTCTCAGGTTCACAGAGAAAGAGGCAGGTGTTTTTGTGAGGATAAGAGTCATGAAAAGACCCGTTTTCCAGATGCTATACTCACTAATTCCAAACTCAATCTGCTCTTTATACTTTTCCAGGTCAATTTGGATGCTTGTTTTAAAGAAGTCCAGCTTTGCTTTCAGCTGCTGAGAAAGGGAGGCCATAGAATTCTTCATCTTCCAGAGGGTACTGTTGTAATGCAACAGATTCATCCTGCAAGGACAAGAAGGTCCTATTAGCCTCTGAAAGTAGAAATCCACCAGGCTTTCATTTACATCCAAAACAGATACTTGAGACAGTGCTGAGGACAAATGCAGTTGTGCCAAAGGGCTAACTCTCCACTTTTCATGAATTGCATACAGCTCCAATCACGGGCTTCCCCATTCCAACAGGGTCCCATTTCTGTCTTCCCTTCCACCAGCGCACAAAGACAGAGATAAGTATTGTGGAGAAACGGCCACCGTACATGGCTGCTCGCTGCCCCTGCTGAAGCCGATTACAGTCCTCTTTCAGCATCCGCATCGTCTGCCAGATCTGACCCCACACTTTCCGCAACTGGAAAAAGTGGAGATTCTTCTTTGGATCCTGAACTGAAAACAGAGGAGGTGGGAGAAAGGGAAATGGACATATCAGCGTGAAGCAGGAATACTGTGTTATCACAAAACAGACCAAAACACTGCTCCTTTGAGGGGCATGTTACTGCCTGCAAAGCCTAGAGCTGGATAACCCCTGTGCAGCTCCCCTAGCATGTCAAAATCAAACACCTCCCTTTTTTAGTTATTCTGATAAACTGAATGAATGACAGTCCATTTTACCGCTTCTTCAGTCCCAATACGCAAAAGCTCCCTCTACTCTTTGTGCACGATACAGACCACAAAACACAGACGCCCCTCTCAACACTGACCCCGGCCCGCCCTTCATATTCATGCCAGAGGAGTCCTTACGGATGCAGCCAACACTTTCTGGATGAGGACGCAAGGCCACCTGAGCCTCAGGAAATTTTCTTGTTATCAAAGAGGAAGAGAAGGTCTGTGTCTGCTGCTGCAGTATCATTCCCCTGCAGAAGACAAAAGACCCAACCAGGTTTTCTTGGGAAGAGCAAGCCTTGGCAACACCACAAACAGAAGAGTCCTCCTCAACCAAACACAGAGCACCAAAGGCAACAGGCTGCCTACGCTACAGTGGCTGTTAGGTCTGTGAGGTTACCATGACAAAAGCATGCCACAACAGCAGGGAGTGCTGTGATCCCAAAGCGAGTGCAGTGACTTCTGATTCACTCAAACTCAAGAAAGGAAATACTGAGACTCACCTTGCCATCAGCTGTATGTTTAGTGACCAACTTCTGAGAAAACAATTCAAGTCCTGCTTCCTGCAGTAGTTCCTGGTCCTGTTCTGGAATTCCTGTATCTGACTGAATCCTGGCCTTCACACTCTGCAGAGTCTCTTCCTCTGTCACAGGGTAGGTGTGCACAGTTCCCGTAACCATGTTCAAAACGTGAAGCAACTACCAGAAGAGTAGCATGGCATGAGAAAGGCTGAAGATACATTGGTCATCTTAGAGCAGAGATTGAGGGACCGAAAAAATGACCACCAAGAAACTGTTCAAAGCACTTGTCAGAATCAAGAAGTCACTTTACAGCTACTTCCTAACATTATGGCAAAGTTCTTGTCCTCCATCAAGTGGAAAAGAGTTAAATATGGCAGTTAAACATGGCAGTTAAATACCTGTAGAATCCTCTCTCAGAATATGGAACCAAGCATGCACAGAAGCTCTTCACTACTCCCAACAAGCTCAGGGAGTATTTGTCCTCAAAGAAGCAAGAGGAAAGCACCTGTCACTAACGGTCAGGAGACAGTTCTATGAGTTTCTGCCTCACTCTTCCTCCGAAGTCTAGGATTCAGAGGCTCAGGAAACTGCTCTCTGGAAAACTTTTTAGGCTAATACAGACATATTGCTTACCTTCAAGTTCAAAATGCCATCCAATGCTTTGAAACACCCATTGGGTCCATAGGTAGGATCTGTACCTCTCTGACGTGGGTGCCACATTAACATGAGTTGCGGCCATTTCTCCAGCCTCCCAGACAAAACACTGAGCAACAAAAACCAGGAGATCAGAAAAGGTAAAAGTGCATTGGCAGTAACGATACGGCTTGTTCTGTGTGGGATGACTGACAGAACTGCCCCCCTCCTTCTCCCTCCAGCACTCCACCTCTCCCCATCACAAACGCAGCGTTTAGAAGGCAGAAACCAAGACTACACAAGTCTGACAAGCGACAGTAGTACTGCCTGTGTCACGCACTCAGTGTATTCACAGATTAACACAGTAAGGCATATAACACAAACTTGGTCCTTTTGCAGAAGAATCAGTTTATCTCAGCACAGCAATTTCTAGTACTCACCTGTTTAGATTGTTGGGACAGGGCAAACTGCTAGAAAACTTGACTTCTCCGGATAAGTCTTCTGAAACAACAATATCCAGCTCACTCTTCTGACGCACTTTTGCATGCCTAATGTGAGCGAGTACAATGGTGAAAAAATTGCCCGCCTTTCCCAGCCTGCATGCTAGTAGGCTCTTGAAAGCTACTCTTGACATATAATACAGATGCCACTTTGGTTTCTGTTACCTGCCCTGCGGGAGTCAGCCCTTATCCCATAGAGCAAGTCTCAGGAATGCTGAACTTGCTCAGGTGAGTCAAGCCCCTGTGAAAGGGGTCACTTTCCAAAAGGGCAAGAAACATAGGGATATTATCCTCAGAATCAAGGGACCACACTTCTGCTTCCTGTAAACAGGAAAGTCACATCATGCCCACTTACCACCCAGCCACGGTTCACTCACCATTGCACTGGCTGCCAGTTGGGTAGGAATGGTCGGAAGCCTGTAATGCACTCAAAGGCAAGCGTGCCAAAGCTCCAGGAATCCACTGTCACCCTATACTTCTGCTGTTCCAGCAGCTCTGGAGCCTGATACAGTTTACACGCATGAGACAAAGCCAGATGGCTTTGGCCAGAAAGCTCTTAGCTTTCTCTGTCCCTTAACATCTCATTAACAATTGTGCAAATAATTAAAGACATTACTGAACGCTGCCTCTCACGGGCTTTAAGACCCTCCTGGAGTGAGTAGCATAGGTTACTGGCACTCCTGCTTATTTATAACAGATGCAGGCAGCACAAAATCCAGTCTCAGCAAAACCCAGTGTCAGCAAAAAAGCAGTCACCTTTGCTAGCTTCAGCACCACAAACGCACCCCATACCGTGCAAGTACCTAATCCCAGCCCAAAGCTTGGTAACAGTTAATTCTATCCCACTAGAAAGCAGTAGCTGCTCTTCTAGCTGAATTCCTTTCTTACCAAGTACTGCAGAGTCCCAACAAAGGATGTGCACAGGCTCCCCTGATCCAACTCCTTAGCATAACCAAGGTCAATGATTCTGTGTATTAACTGAAACACACAACAGAGAATAAGAATGCCAGACTGAAGTCCTGTTAAAAGCATATCATACAGCAGAAAGAAAAGGTCTGGCTCTTCAAAGCTATGCAGGAAAGGTGCCAGTGAAGAGATAGAAGCAGAAATGGGAGGCCACTGTAGATTTCTAAAACCACAATGAATTTGAAGGTGTTGTAGCACACTTAGCAGTTACGCCTCTAGCTCCTTCCGATCTTTGGTCAATCAGGACAGTCTGCTTCTTTCCTTAATAGTTGAAAGTCAAAATGTCAGGTGTTAACAGACGTCTAATACAATGTCTCACCTCAGCTGCACACAGAATACTATGTGACAGTGACCTGAGACAGGTGTTATCCTGGGCTGAGTGCTCTTGCAGAGGGACCATGTAACTGCATGAAGCACATGCAGGTTCCTTGTAAGTTTACTTGTCTGTGCAGGTAGAGACGACGGCTTCCTGCTTACCCTTTGCTCTCCTTGCTGCAGCACAATGTTCTCTGGCTTCAAGTCTCTATGGATGATCCTGTTCTCATGAAGGTATCTGAGAACAGAAGCTGAGACAGAAAAAGCCAGTTGTTAGAGCTAAGTAACAGTACCCAGCATGAGCTCAGTAAGGATTCATCTATTCTATCTAGTAATAAGCATGGCTTTCACATCAGACCTTGTACAATCAAACATACAATGAAACGCTGAGTGTAAGGGGTAAAGTCAGCACCATAGAACTCTGAACACAAATTGAGTTCTCTCTCTGGATGTTCCCTCACATCCTTCCTGTAAACTGTAGTAATGCTGGCTAGCTTCCAGCAGGCAAGAACCTCCCCAGACTCCCAACACTTTTGGGAGATGATCAAGATCATAAAAGGTCAATCTGAAATGGAGTCACTAAGGTCACTACTGTATATTTGGAGAGTGGACTCAGGACTAAAAGGGTTTCCATAGTTCAGACAACTGAAGGTACTGCCACCACTTACCAATGTCAGATAACAAGATAAGAATAGCTTCTTCCCGCAAGCCACAGCAATTCTCCAGCTGGTTCAGGTACTGCAAGTAAGGAACACAGAATGTAGTCTTTCCCTTCTCTATCCCGAGTGAACTCCAGAGTTCCACAAATTCTCAGGGATGCAAGAAGTTTCAGCAACAGCAATTAAATTCTCCAGAAGCACAAAACTCTATGGACTGCGACCTGCGGTAGCAGCAATTACAGCTTTGTGCCTTGGTTTAATTGCATGGGAAAGAAGATGAAAGAAGTCACTGTCATCCCGTTTTCATCCTTCTATTTGTTCCATCCCTCTTTGCCTGACACTATCAACTCCAATCTGAGGCCTAAGGTCTGTGTTTCAGCTATGGGCAGATTATAGCAAAGGTCAGAAAAGCCTTAGGATTAGAACTACCATGTGTTATCTCTTCCTGTGACAGACAAGAGTTCATCACTTTCAGGAAGGGTACAGCCTACAGATGCACCTACCCTACAATGGTCTTGGCCATACTCAAATACTGTTGCACGTCCCCTACACTTGCCCTCATTCTCTAGGTGCAAACTCCTCACAGTGTCACTTGCACCTAAAAAAATACAAAGCACTTAAGTCTTCAAAAGCTGAACATAATACCAAGGACCAAGCCACCAACACTTGTTGATGCCATGACTAGAAATAGGAAACATCAGGGTATGAAAGCAAAGGTTTGAAGGGAAAACTTCAGTAGAAAACCTAGGATCAGATCAGAAGGTGATCCATTCCTAGGTTACCATTCTAGGGACCCCACCTTGCGGAGGTCTCCACCTTGGCAGTACTCCATGGCCAACAATGGCAAGTCATTTGGTGCGAGCTTCTGCATCCCTTCAGGGACATCGCGGGCAGCCACCACATTGGGATGGTTCAGTCTGTAGAACAAAAATTAGGCAAGTATACACGATGTTCTGAAACTGCTATACACTTTCATGTGCTCGTGGTCACCACGCAAAGCCCAACATGGTCACAAATGCTTTGAGAAACTGAGTTAGTGAATTCTAAAGGTTTCCATCTTTCACGGACTCATTTTAACTCCTGGCACTTCATACGGAAGACAGTGTGTTTCTTCAACATGTATGCATTACAGATCTGTCTAGAAGGTACAGCAACGAGCCCTGCACAGGAGTGCAAGGGAGTCTGTTGCTACCATCCAGAAAAGACCCAAACTGCAATGAGACTGCTGCAGCCGAAAATGTTAATCCAACACCCCAAGGGACTGCCGCAGCACAGACGTTAAGTCAGGCGAAGCGGCGGCTCTAGGTAGCAGCGTTGTTGTAGCGCTGAGGGCACGGCAGACGAGCCGAAGACGGCAGTGTGAGACCCAAGAGGAATAGGAATAGGAATAGAAAATAGAAACTTTTAGAGCCCCAAAATCCCCCACAATTCACCCAAAATGCCCCAAAAATGACCCCAAAAAATTCCCACTAAAAATCGAGATTTCAGAGCCCCAAAATCCCAAAAAATGACCCCAAAATCCCGACTGAAAACTGAGATTTTTTTAAGCCCCAAAATCCCTCAAAATCACCCCAAAATTCCCACCCAAAATTCCCACTAAAATTGAGATTTTTTAGAGCCCAAAAATCCCCAAAATTCACCCCAAAATTTCCTGCTGAAAGTGGAAATTTTTAAAGCCCCAAAATCCCCAAAATTCCCCCCAAAATTCCCACCTAAAATCCCTCAAAAAACCCCAAAATTCCCACTAAAAATTGGGATTTTTAGAGCCCCAAAAATCCCAAAAATTCACCCAAAAATTGGAATTTTTGAAGTCCCAAAATCCCCTAAATTCACCCCAAAATTTCCACCCAAAATCCCCTAAATTCACCCCAAAATTCCCACTAAAAATTGGAACTTTTAGAGCCCCAAAATCCCCCAAAATTCACCCAAAATGCCCCAAAAATGACCCCAAAAATTCCCATTAAAAATCGGGATTTCAGAGCCCCAAAATCCCAAAAATTGACCTAAAAATTCGCCCCAAAAATCAGGATTTCAGAGCCCCAAAATCCCCAAAAATGACCCCAAAGTTCTGATTGAAAAATGGGATTTTTGAAGCCCCAAAATTACCCAAATTCACCCCAAAATTCCCACCCAAAATCCCCCAAAATTCTCACTAAAACTGAGATTTTTGGAGGCCCCAAATCCCCAAAAATGACCCCAAAATTCCCACTAAAAATTGGAATTTTTAGGAGCCCCAAAATCCCCAAAATTCACCCAAAAATTGGAATTTTTGAAGTCCCAAAACCCCCAAAATTCACCCCAAAATTCCCACTAAAAATTTGGATTTTTAAAGCCCCCAAATCCCCCAAATTCACCCAAAATTCCGACTGAAAATTGGGATTTTTGATGCCCCAAAATCCCCAAAATTCTCCCCAAAAATCCCAAAAAACCCCCAAACCCCCTCCCAGTACAAACCAGTACAAACCAGTAAAGAAAAACCCCAAACCAGTATAAACCAGTACAAACCAGTCACCTCAAATCCCTTCCCAGTTCATCCCACTTCATCCCAGTGACCCCTAAACCCTGTCCCAGTACAAACCAGTAAGGAAAACCCCCAAACCAGTACAAACCAGTATAACCTAGTACAAACCAGTAGAAACCAGTATAAACCAGTAACTCCCAGTATCCCCCAGCGCCGGGCCCTGGCCCTGAGCCGCTCCCTGGAGGCCACCGAGCATCGAGAGATCCCAGTTCAAACCAGTATGGACAGGTGAGGGCACTGGGACGGGGACTGGGGGTCACTGGTTTATACTGGGATGGACTGGGACTGGGTTTGGGGGTCACTGGTTTATACTGGGATGGACTGGGAGTGGGTTTGGGGTCACTGGTTTATACTGGGATGGACTGGGAGTGGGTTTGGGGTCACTGGTTTATACTGGGATGGACTGGGAGTGGGTTTGGGGGTTACTGGTTTATTCTGGTTTAAACTGGTTTTGGGGTTTCTGGGCGTGGTGTAACCTTTGCCCCTCCCCCCACAGGTGAACCGACCACGCCCTTTGTCAGGCCACGCCCCCTTCCCTTATATGGAGCGACAAGGGCGGGACAAACTGGGCGGGGCCTGGGGGTTACTGGGTTGTACTGGGAGGGAGTGGGAGGGGCCAACGCGGCTCTGACCCCGCCCACCGCGCCGATATGCAAATTTGTGTAAATGAGAGCACAAATAAACGCGAATGACATCACTTACCACAGGGACTGGGAGTTGCTGGTTTGTACTGGGAGGGGCCTGGGCGTGGCTCTGACCCCACCCACCTCACTGATGCGCCAGCCTTATTTAAATTTATGCAAATGAGAGGCGAAATAAATGCGGGTGACGTCAATTGTACACCGAGGAGCAAAGCGGCGCCGGGGGAATGATGGGATAAACCGAGGCACAGAGCGGCGCAGGGCATGACGGGATACACCGAGGCGCAAAGTGGCACTGCAGGGAATGACGGGATACACCGAGGCGCAAAGCGGCACCGCGGGGCATGACGGGATACACCGAGGCGCAAAGCGCCGCCGCAGGGCATGACGGGATACACCGAGGTGTAATTCGGCGCGGGGCATGACGGGATACACCGAGGCGCAAAGCGGCACCGCGGGGCACGATGGGATACACCGAGGCGCAAAGTGGCGCCGCAGGGCATGACGGGATACACCGAGGCGCAACGCAGCACGGGGCACGACGGGATACACCGAGGCGCAAAGGGGCACCACGGGGAATGACGGGATACACCGAGGCGCAAAGCGGCGTGGGGCATGACGGGATACACCGAGGCCCCAAATGACCCCAAAATTGTCCCGAATTTCCCCCCCAAAAAATCCGCCCCAAATTTCCCCAAAAATCCCCAAAATTCCCCTCAAATTTCCCCAAAATGTAAAAAAATTCCCAAAATTTCCTCAAAAGTCACAAAATATTCCCAAAATTTCTTCAAAAATCCCCCAAAATTCTTCAAAATTCCACAAATATCTCCCCCAAAATTGTCCCCAAATCCCCCCAAAATCGACCAAAATTCTCCCGAAATTCCCCCCAAAAACAGCCCACAAATATTCCCAAAATTTCCTCAAAAATTCCCCAAATTTTACCAAAATCCAAAAAAAATTCCCAAAATTTTGTCAAAAATCCCCCCAAATTCCCCAAAATTATCAAAATTTTTTTCAAAAATCCTCCAAATTCTCCCAAATTTCACCAAAATCTAAAAAAAATCCCAAAATTTCTGCAAAAATCCCCCCAAATTCCCAAAATTTCCCTCCCAAATCACCGAAAATTTCCCCCGATATGACCCAAAATGGTCCAAAAATTCCCAGGATTTCACCATTCCTTCTTTGAATTCCTCCGAACCCCCCAGATTTCCCCCTAAAATTCCCAAATTTTCCCAAAATTCCCCCAAATAACCCCGAAATTTCCAGAAAAAAAAAACAAATTTCCCCCCAAAAGTCCCAAATTTTTTCCCAAATTCCTCCCAAAATCCCCCAAAATTTCCCCCCAAATCCCCTGAATTTTCCCAAAATCCCCAAAATTCCCCCAATTTTTTCAAAATTACCCAAATTTTCCCCCAAATTCTCCCAAATTTCCCAAAAAATTCCCCCAAATTTGCCCCAAAATGACCCCAAATCATCAAAATTCTCCCAAAATTCCTTCAAAACTCTCCAAAATTCCCCCAAATTTTCCCAAAATCCGCCAAATTCTCTCCCCGCAGAGCGCCCACTGGTGGCCCTCGAGGTTGGAAAGTTTTGGGGGAAAAAACCCGAAATTTGGGGTGAACATTCCAGAATTTGGGGGAAATTTGGGATTTTTGGGGTCGTTTTTAGGGGAATTCTGGGGGGAAAATGGAGGATTTGGAAAATCTGGGAGAATTTTGGGGAAATTTTGGGAGATTTGGAGTGAAAATTGGGAATTTGGGGATTTTGGGGGGAATTTTTAGGTGATTTTGGGGGAAAATCGGGAAAATTTTGGGATTTTTTGATGGTTTGGGGTCATTTTTAAGGGGATTTTTGGGGAAAATTTGGGGGAAAGCCCCCAAAATTTGGGAAAATTGGGAAAAAAAATGGGAACATTTGGGGGGATTTGAAAGATTTGGGAATTTTTGTGGAAAATTTTGGGGAATTTTGGGGGAATTTTTTGAGGATTCTGTGGGAAACTTTCGGAATATTATAAAAAATTGGGAAAAATTGAGAAAAATGGGGAAAAATTGGGAAAAAATTGGGGAAAATGGGGAAAAATTGGGAAAAAATTGGGAAAAATGGGGAAAAATTGGGAAAAAATTGGGAAAAATGGGGGAAAATTTTGGGAATTTTTTCGAGGAAAAAAATTGGAATTTTTTTGGGGGGAAATTTGGAGTTTTTGGGAAATTTGGGGATTTTTGTGGGAATTTTGAGGGATCCCCGCTCTGCCCCATAGATCCCGAATCCCAAACCCCGCCCCACAGATCCCATCCCCGCCCCACAGATGGCTCCTGCCCCACAGATTGTCCCGCCCCCGTCTCTGCCCCACAGGAGCCGCTGGAGCCGCCCCACAGGATCCGGCGCCCCCCGAGTGACCTCCTGAGCAACCCCTGCCACGGTGAGCCCCACGGCTGAGCCCTGACCCACGGATCTGTGACCCACGGCTGAGCCCTGACCCACAGAGCCCTGACCCACAGATCTGTGACCCACGGCTGAGCCCTGACCCACAGATCTGTGACCCACGGCTGAGCCCGGACCCACAGAGCCCGGACCCACGGATCTGTGACCCACGGCTGAGCCCGGACCCACAGAGCCCTGACCCACGGCTGAGCCCTGACCCACAGAGCCCTGACCCACAGATCTCTGACCCATGGCTGAGCCCTGACCCACAGAGCCCTGACCCACAGATCCCTGCCCCACAGATCCCTGCCCTGCCAGGGGCCGGGGCTCAGGCCTTGGCCTTTCGGATTCATGGAACACATCCAGGTTTGCTCAGCACCAGAGACACCTTTGCCTTGTCTGTCCCCACCTGTCATCAGTGCCTGCAGTGATGGAACCTGGGGACACTTTCTCCATTGGGTCTCTCTGTGTGTCCCATTAAAACTGCAAAAAACTTCAGTGTTTTAATTTACCTTTGAGCTCTTGAGAAGTTTTTGGAACACTCTTTCAGGGACAGAGTTGAATGGAAACACCAAATCCACGGGAGGGTCATTCAAGTCCTTGTGCTGTTTCTGTGCTGCTGAGCTGGGCCGGGCTCCTGGCACAGAGGCAGCTCCTGGCAACAAAGGAAACTTTTAGAAAGACATTTCCCCTGAGGAGAAATCCTCCTTCAGATGGGTCACCTGTATTATTTGAAATGTAGACTCAGAGTGAAAGTTTACAGTGGCATAACAACCTTTTCTGTTCCTTTCTCATTAATTGTTAACTCTCTCCTTTTTGTTTGCTTTGGTTAATTTTGCTTTTAACAGTAGAGAACATCATTCTTACATGGAATATTAGGTTTTGCACTTAGGCTAATTGATATCTACGCCTATAGAACCCATACCTATGGAATATTAAGTTTTAAATACAATAAAATTTTTCATGAGCAAAAAACCACGTTGAACTAAACAAGTGTCCCCCAGCCCCTCCAGGATCCCCAACTGTTCCCTCAGCGCCCATTCGCCCGCCCCCAAAGCGTCCCCGGATCCCTTGAACGCTCCGACCCCACAGATTCCCCTTAGAGCGACTTCAGGGAATTCATCTCCAATCATCCCCCCTGGCCTCGGAGCCCCTCGGAACACGGTTCTGCGCCTAAAAACTCCTGCCCCGCCCCGCGCCCTAGAGAGCTCGGTTACAGCTCCCCAAGCTCCCCGCAAGTGCTCCCGAGCCGTACACGTTCCCCCCGAGGACCTCAAATCGCGGCTCGGACACAAAAGTGTCCCCAAAGCGCCTTCCCGGAGCCCCAGACGCCCCGTTCGAGCCACTTCCGGGACTACAGCTCCCAGCATGCTCCGCGGCGCACTCGGAGCGCTACTCCAGCCGTGACTCCATCTCCCATCATGCCCCGCGCCCCGCCGACAGCCACTGGAGCTGCGCCTCCACCTCCCGTGATGCTCCGCGGCGCCGTTCAACCCTGTTCTACCCGCGCCTACAACTCCCATCATCCCCCGCGCCCCAGAGAGTCCCCTCAGAGCCCCCCAGGTGCCCGCCCGGACCCCGAAGGGCCCCGGATTCCCCTCCCTGACCTCCAAGTGCCCCCCTGGACCCCGAATTGTCCGACAGAATCCCTAAGTGCCCCTCCAAGTGTCCACCCGCTTCCCAAATGTGTCCTCCAGACGCTCAAGTTCTCTCCAAATTCCCTGCCCCAAATGTGCCCCAGAAATGTCTCCATGAACCCCAAAGTGGCCCCTTTTACCCTGTCTGAGAAAATGCTAAAGAAGATGACAAAAGGACTAAAAATAGAGCAAATCAGCATGAAGAAGAAGAAATCAATAGCCAGTAGTGGTCAAGCAATTCATGAAGGGAAGTGTGTTACTTAGAACCAATGACCAATAACTTTCTTCGTTGCTAAAAATATATTGATTTTTTAATGTCAATATAAAAATTAGGTAATAAAATATAGAAAAATGTTATTATAAAACTGAAAAATAAATTTCTAATTTTATTATTTACATGTTTCTTTTTATTAAAAAATGCTGAATTTTCTTTTATGTTTTGGGAGCACAGTCCAAGGTGGGTGATGTCACACGTGGTGAGGTTGGGTGAGAAGCAGGTTGTCCAAACAGGGTCAGCCTGCAAGGGGCTCATTCTTCGCTGTGCTCAGAACTCCTAAGGAGACATTCAGCACCAAGATCACCTAAAGAACGCTTCAGTCAACTCTTCAATGAAATGAAAAATAAAAAAAATACTCCTGCAATTAAAAAACCAAAAATCACGAGGTGCGCTTTGATATCTTCCTCCTTAAGAGAATTCCGAACTGATTCCAAGCAGCTGCACAAGCCATGGAGACTTGAAGACAACTGAAGGAAGACCAAGAGCTCCGCAGGGATTTCGGTGGTTTTTTATCAGGTGGATTTGGGGCTGAGTCCAGGAGCCCCGAGGAACAGACCCCTGAGGAACACCACTGGTGACCGGCTGCCAGCTGGATGCAGCGCCATTCCCCACCACCCTCTGCCTTTGCCTCCCCAGCAAAGAGTGCTCCTGTCCAAGCCGTGGGCCGCCAGCTTTTCCAGGAGTGTGCTGTGGGAGACAGTGTCAAAGGCCTTGCTGAAGTCCAAACAGACAACATCCAAAGCCTCTCCCACATCCACCACGCAGGTCACCTGTTCATAGAAGAGGCAGTTTGGTCAAACAACACCTGCCCCTCCTAAACCCGTGCTGGCTGGCTCTGATCCCCGGGCCGTCCTGTAGGTGCTGCATGATGACACTCAATATAAACTGCTCCGTGACCTTACCGGGTACTGAGGTCAGGCTAACTGGCCTCTAATTACCAGTTCCTCCTTCCCACCCTTTGTGTGAATGGCTGTCACACTGGCCAGTTTCCGGTCCTCCGGATCCTCACCAGTGAGCCAGGACTGTTGGTAAATGACGGAGAGCGGCTTCACAAGCTCATCTGCCAGCTCCCTCATCACCCTGTGGTGGATCCCACTTGGGCCCACAGATCTGTGAACATCCATTTGGCTCAGCAGTTCTCTGGCTGCCTCCTCCTGGATAACAGGGGCACCATTCTATTCCCTGACACCATCTACCAGCCCAGGAGGGCAGCTGTCCTGAGGACAAGCCATATTCCCACTAAAGACTGAGGCAAAGAAGGCGTTAAGCACTTCTGCCATCTCCTCATCTGCAGTTCCTAAGTTCCCTCCCACATCCAGCAGAGAACAAAGGTCGGTTTTTAGCCTTCCTTTTGTCGTTAATATATTTGTAAAACCATTTTTTATTTTCCTTCACAAACTTGCTGCCGTTGGTAGGACATTTAGTGACAGAAGCTGCAGCTTGTTCTCCAGGAAGGGTTCTTGGAAAGAGCAGACAGGACTGTGGAGAAGATTCTGGGAAAGCTGAAACAGCTTTTAAAAAATGAAACAAAAATGGAAAGAACCAATCCAAGATGGTTTTCTCTATTTATTTCTATGCTCCCCTTTTCCATTTTGCACTACTTCTCCATCCCATTAACTACAAATGGATCTCACCTCTAACATCCATGACTTGGCAAGTTTTAGACACTGTAAAACACCATGAGCTACACACAATTTGCCTACCCCCGTTTCTCTTGGCAAGCAATGCTGGAGACGCAAGTGCAGTGCTTGGGCCAGGTACGAATTCTGCATTCAAGGAATGTTCTCTGACAGTGTGTGACCCTCAGCAGGGACAATGCACAGCAGCAGCCAAGGGGATTGCTCTGCCACAGTGCAGGAGTCAAGGCTCTGGGTCTTGGCTCAACGGGGCAAAGTTCCCGCGTTTGGAAGGCTCAGGGGCTGCCCCCGGGGCGCGCGGGGCTCGGCGTGGCGCTGAGCGGGCGACGGACAAACGGCCCCGGGGAGAAACGGCCCCGGGGCTTCAGTTGCAGCGGCAGCAGCGGCAGCAGCAGCGGCAGCAGCAGCAGCAAAAAAAAAAGCTCCTCTTGCGACTCCCTCCTGCTTCTCCTCTCCCTCTCCTGCAGTCCCACACCCGCTCCCAGTCTCCCTGTCCCGGTGTCCCCCTCCTCTCCCAGTGTCCCTCTCCCCTGCAGGGCCGGGCCATGCCCCCGGCCCGCCCCCGGCCCCGGGCGGGGCTGCCCCGTCCCCGCCCCCGGGCCTCCCACCGCGCTCTCGCCTCCGCCCGCCTCTGGCTGTCCTGGCGATGGCGGTGCTGGGCGGGGATCGGTGCCTGGGCCAGGGACAGTATCGCCGCGCTTTGCCTCCGCCTGTTCCGAGCCCGGCCCCGGCCCCTCCCGGGCCCCGCGGACACACGCGGCGCGGCCGCTCCCGCCGCCTGCGCTGCGCCTTCCCCGGCCCGAGCTCCGCCGCTGGCCAGCGCGGCCGCCGGCCCCGAGCCGCCAGTGTCGCCTTCCCAGGAGCGAACGCCTGGGGATGCCCGGCCTGGGGTGGTTGAGGGGCGCTCAGGGGCCGTTCCTGGCCCCAGGCCGAGCGCTGACAGCCGCGTCTCTCCGGCAGGGAAGGCGCAGCAGGGCCTCCAGGAGCTGTACCGGCTGGGTTCGCTGCTGGGGCGCGGCGGCTTCGGAACTGTCTTCGCGGCGACGCGGCTTTCGGATGGCGCCCCGGTGAGCGGCGGGCGCAGGAGGAGGGGGTGCAGGAGGAGGAGGAGAAGGGCGGAGGAGGAGGAAGAGGATGGGGCTGGGCAGGGCGGGCGGTGAGCTCAGCCCGCTGCTCCCCTTGCCTTGCAGGTGGCCATCAAAAGGGTGCCACGGAACCGCGTCCGGCACTGGGGAGAGCTGGTGAGTGAGCGGGGGCCAGCGGGAGAAGCCGGGGCGTGCCGGGCGGGGACGAGCCGAGGCCCGGCAGGGTGGAATCCGCCAGGACGCCTCGAGGGAGAGCGGGCGTGCGGCCACTGGAGGGTGCAGAACATCCCGGGCAGGGTGAGCGCTTCCCCACCCCTGGCAGGGCCTCAGCCCCACTGACGGCATCGTGGTCCTCCCACAGCCCAACGGCACCAGCGCACCGCTGGAGATCGTGCTGCTGGACAGGGTCTCCACTGGCTTCCCTGGTGTGGTCCAGCTGCTGGAGTGGGTGGAGTTCTCCAATGACATCGTGATGGTGCTGGAGCGCCCGGAGCGGTGTCAGGACCTCCAGCATTTCATTCGGGCACGGAGGTTCCTGTCCGAGGAGGTGGCGCGGGAGCTGTTCCGCCAGGTCCTGGAAGCCGTGCGGCACTGCACCAGCTGCGGGGTCCTGCACAGGGACATCAAACCCCAGAACATCTTGGTTGACCTGGCTACCGGGCAGGCCAAATTGATTGACTTTGGCTGTGGCACCTACCTGCAAAAGACAGCATACACTCAATTTGCAGGTGAGTCCACGCAGGGGTGTGCTCCCGGTCCCAGCATCTCATGGCCCAGCCTGGGTGTGGCAGCAGGGACTCTCCCTTTTGCTGCCAGACACGGCACTGAGTCTTCAGCCAAGTGGCTTTTGAGCAGGGGTGTGTGGGGGGCCAGCTTCCAGCCCTGCTGGCAGCCTTTGCCAGCCACTCTGCCCAGGACTGGCGCTGGGGTTGGGGCAGGCAGCTCGACAAAAACACCTGTGGGTGAGAGTAGCAGAGAAGCGGGGGCTAGAAGCAGTGCAGCAGCCAGTTTGGTGTGCAGGCAAGAATGGGCTTGGGCTGCTCTGCCTGCCTTATTTACCCTGGCTTCATAATGTTTTTGGGGCAATGCAGGCAGGGAGGATGAGGGCATGGTTTTTCCCCGGCGCCGAGTGGGTTTTTCCTTTGGATGTCATGGCCAGGCCTTGCCACGGCTTCCGCTGCCCCCTTCCGACACTAGTAGCTTTTTTTCCAACCCTGAGTTTGTAAACAAGTCACTGGTGCTGGTGAGAGAGCAGCAGGTCACCCCACGTGCCACTGGTGCAGCCCCCGCATGCCCAGGGATGCTGGGGCCAGGCTCTGGGAGCAGCAGCATCCCCCTGATGAACTCCATCTGTATTCCATAGGAACACCGTCCTACAGCCCCCCGGAATGGACCCACTGTGGCTGGTACTATGGCGAGCCAGCTACCATCTGGTCCCTGGGCATCCTGCTGCACCAGATGGTCTGTGGAAGACACCCTTTCAGGAGGGGTCAGAAGATCAGCTGGGACCATCAGCTCTCCCTGCCACAACGGCTCTCTCAAGGTGGATGCTCATCTCTGGGCACGGGGGGAATACCAGTGCTGGGAAACAGCAGTTGGCTTGTGAGCATCCTGCTTTGGCAGCTGCTGAGGAGGTGGCACATGTCCTGCTCTCCTTATCTCCTCCAAAACAGGGAATTGGTGGGAAGGTTTGGGCCCAGCTCTGAGCACATGCAGCATGGCCTGGTGTAGTAGTTTGAAGGCAAAACAAATGAGAGGCTCCAAGTCAGAGATACAATTTAATAGGAAAAAGAAAAAAAGGAAAGAAAGTAAAATAAAATCAATGCAATAATACAAAAGACCACTGACAGAGTCAGAATACAACCTGAGCAGAGTGATGGAAGCAGTCCAGATGAGGTGGTCTTCCTGAAGCAGTGATCCTGTAGAAAGGTCTGGTAGCTCGGGTCCTCTGGGAATCCAGTGGGTAAGCGCCCCTCTGGTGTTCAGAGTCTCAGCTTATATCCAGGCTGGAATGCTTGGTTTCTCCCTCTGGGCGGAGCATCCCACAATGGGATGGTGAGTCATGTGATAAGGCCTGATGGGCCCATTAACAGGAGGTAGTCCAGGAGGGGGTTATCTGTGAGCTGTGTAGCAAAGGTGCTGATGGGCCATTAACAGAAGATAAGCCAGAGTGGAGGAGGCAGGGAGCACTGCCTCACCTGGTTTCAACAGTTCTTGAAGATGGTGATAGAATATACTTCAACCCAGGACACCTGGGCATGGAAATAGTGGGACAGGAGCTTTCTCCAACTGACTGGTGGCTTCTGGTTTCTCTCCCCAGATTGCCAAGATCTGATCAGGTGGTGTTTATCAGTGCACTCCTTGGACAGGCCCTCATTAGAAGACCTGTTCTGTGATCCTTGGATGCAGGATACTCATCTGCCCTAGAAGAAGGGAGAGAGCCACAGGCACACTTTGATGCAGGGCCCTGGTAAGTTCCAGCTGCACACATGCCTTGGTGATCAGAAGCAGAGCAAGCCAGACTTTTTGTCCTGCCTGTGTCAGTGCGCAGGGCTCATGGGATGGGCACAGGCAGCCCTCGTGCTGGAGCCGAGCTGCTCTGCCCAGCACTGGTGGCTGCCATCCAGGCTGGTTTTGCTTGTCCTGGTTCACTGACAGCTGGGGCCCTGGGCAGAGCCCTGAGAGCCTGGTCTCACCCCCAGGGAACGAGAAGGAGCCCCTGGAGAAGCTGGACAAGGTGGGGCTGCTGCTGCTGGAGACAGCGAGGACAACATCAAGGATGAAAACCTCTTCTGGGACCTGGCCACCACAAAGCTGAAGATGACTGACTTCGATTCTGGCACCTTCTTCAAAGCCAGGCTCCACAGCCAATTTGCAGATGAGTCCACGCACAGGGGGATGCTCCCAGATTTGGGCATTGCACGGCCTGTCCAGGAACCACAGGTTCCTCCCTTTGCTGGGGCAGGTCCAACTGATTGTTCAGTGGGCTGCCAAGCTGCTTTTTGGCAGGGCTGGGGGCACAGGCTGGGGTGGTTACGAAATGGGAGTTGGCTCCTGGCCCTGCCAACAGCCCCCACCACCCACCGTGCCCTGGGCTGGGGCTGGGGCAGCCAGCCCGGCACAAACAAACCCCCAAGGTGGGAGCAGAGGTGGGACTCCAGAGCCTGTCCATGGGCTGCTTTGCTTTGCAGGCAAGGAAGGGCTTGGGCTGCTCCACTGCCCTTGTTTGCTTTGGGATCACCATTATTTTGGGGGGCAGTGCAGGGGGGAAGAGTGAAAGCATGGGCTTCCCTCACTGGTGGGTGGGTTTTTCCCAAGCATGTCGGAATTGGCCCTTCCTCAAGCCCCTGACAGAGATCACATCTTTTACCTTTTCCCTTGTTTCCCCTTTTTGTCTGTTAATTTGTTGTTTGTTTTTCTAAAGGAAGTGTTCTAGGTGGTGTCCAGTTTGGATTGGGAAGTGCTTGGGACCATCTGTGGCGTGGATGGGCCGCGCCCTTGGAGAAGGCTGAGGACGTGGTTTGGGAGCAGCTTTTCTTCCAGCGGAGGATGGTGTGAGGTGGGTCCCCGTCTTCTTGGCACGGGTGGGGTAAGAGCTTTTGGGAGATGGCAGCCAGCACAGGAGCATCTTGCTCTGGGCAGCTGCTGAGGGCTGGATGCGCCGTGGCTGGCTGCAGGCTGGGCACACGTCCTGCCAGCAATGATGGGCAGCTTTGGGCCCAGCCCTGAGCACGGCCAGCGTGGCCTGGGCACCGCGGGCGGCTGGGACAAGGGCACAGGAGCCTTCAGCTGACGGGCGGTTTCTGGTTTCTGTCCTTGCAGCCGGGCTCTGCGGGTGCTGAGGCTGCTCTGGGCTCTGCCAGGGCTCTGCTGGGCTCAGCACCGGGCCGGGATCAGCCAAAGAAGAAACGGTGTGCCCTGCAGCAGAGACTTGCCTTGAGCATTTTGGCAATGCGGCTCAAGTTTGCAGAGTGTACATCTCCAAGAGAAAACATGATACCGCCCAAAAAATAAACTTCTTCAATACCTTCTGAAATGAAATCAATCTGGGATGGCCCCAAATGACATTTTTAAGCTTGCTCAAGCTGTAGCTCAGCTCTTCTCTGAACAGTTCTGTCCTCCACCTGCCTTTTCCTTCACAATGCTCTCTATTTTTCCCCAGTGAGTTCCCAGCCCATGCCAGTCTCCATCACACTGTTGCCTTTCTTGGTGCCCCTCAGCATGAGGAAGACTGAGTCCCAGGCTTAGGGACTGGCACTGGCTGAAGAGTAGCAATGTCTCAGAGGCCCAGAGACATTTTAGTGTCATTCAGAGCTGCTCTCCAGCCCTCAGCTCTCCTCACTGCTGAGTTCCCACTCCCTTTTTGTCGTCCTTCCAGCAGGATGACCAAGGGGCTCTTGGATGTCTCTGTATCCATGCACAGAAGGCTCTGTCTGCGCCAGGGTTTCCATAATGTCTTTGTACCCATGGGTATGGAATGAACACAGAGAGGGAAAGTGTCAGGCACGGTGCTTGTGCACTCCTTCCTTTCTATACAAGACACATCCATGCACACCTCACATACAGATGTATTAAAAGGATAGGGATGGATAGAGATTTTCCACAGAGCTCTAACTTTGGCTCACTTGTAAGCCGGAAGCCAGGGGATTTTTTCCCAGCTTTGTGTGAGTAGGTGTCTAAGAGCTGAGGAGGGCAGCATTTAGAAGCAGTTTCAGGATTTCTAGGCAGGAAATGGAGCTGACAACCATCAGTGTAACTCGCTGTATTCATCGGGATGGGCTGCTGGTTCTTTAGGAATGTGGCACAATGGAGAGACAAAACTTGGAACAATCCCAGCTCTCTGTGGATTTGTGCAAAGGGAGAGCAGCAGGAAAACTTTGTGTCTGCTTTGGGGGACACAAGGTCCACGGAGCTGGGGTGGCAGAGGGAAACGCGGGCTGGTGGCAGGTGAAGTCCTGTTTCATGACATCCCAGAGTGGCACAGGACAAAGCTAAAAGCACCCACCACCCCACTGATTAAATCCTTGGGCTGCTACACATAGTATAGGAAAAACTGCTGTCACACAATCCATTGGGATTTAAAACTTTCATTTGCAACACTTTTGCTCCAAGTTTCAAACTGCCAAATTTTTACACTCAAGATGCAGTCGTGCACAATCCATCTTTCAATTTCCTATTGCTTTAAGTTTAAATTTACTTCATATTAGAAAATAATTCCAAAATCTGCAAAAGAATGCAGCTGATGAATCCTTGCCACGAGCACATTTACAAAGCAACTGAGTTCTCATTTCAAAACATCACTTACACCTTTTTAATCCACACTTATGGAAGACTTTTAACTACACGGTTTTGGGGCAGTTTTTATCTTTTGTATTTTTTCCGGTTTTCTCTTTTCTCTTTTTTTTTCATCCTTTTTTTTTTTTTTTTTAACAGAAAACACATCCTAAAGAATGTGTTTCCTTTGTTTCCTGTTCCTGTATGGAGCAGCTCCCTTCCCGCTGGCCCTGCAGGGCTGAGGCTTTTCCCCGTTGCTGGGCACAGACTGATGGAGCAGCACTGCTGAACACGGGGACACACAGAGGGAGCAGAAGCAGCTGCCTGTGTCCACCTGCAGCTCCAAGGCCCAAACTGGTTCCCCCCTGTCCCAGCTGTTGGGGGGTCACACTTTTATTGGGGTCCCTCATCTATTCAGTCCCCACCCTCCCCGGGCTGCTGGGAGTCCCAGGAACCCAAAAAGCTCCCCCCTCTTCTGTCTCCCCACTTACGGGTACTGGGACTGACTGGGCTCATACTGGGACTGACCGGTGTTATAAATGCATATTATAAACTTGGCTTTTTGCAAGATGTGTTCTATATGGTTAAGAATATTGTGTAATGATATAAGTTTTTTTAGTTCTGCTTTAGTAAAGAAAATTAGGCATAGAGGTACTAGATGATATAGTATCCTTAAACTGTCTGTTTGGTCGGGATAACATCTAGTGAACATGTAAAGGAGACTCTGCTATTGAGATACCAACTATCAGCATCTACCATCTGAAGAAAGTATGGACCAAGGCCCAAGCTGGAGGTGATAATGAAGACACAGCCAAGAAACACGCATGCCCTAAAACAGTGGACCCAAGGAGGGACCATGCAAAACAGTTCCCGGAATATGGAAACTAGTTTATGGAAAAATATGAACATTCAACAGGTTGATACAATGGAAATGGTATTTAAAGAATGACTCTGATACAGCAGAGTGTGGACTTGGCTAAATGCCAAGTCAACCGGCCAAACGTACTTAGCTTTTTTTTTATCTCCTAACTGACTCATTTTCTATTAAACCTGTTTCTGAAAATTTACATAGAAAGTGAACCTTGTTTTTCACAGACTGGGCTCATACTGGGACTGACCGGGCTCATACTGGGAGCAGCCACTGCCGGCACCGGGACCCCCCAAAAACACCTCCCGGGGAGCGCCCAATGTCCCCCCGAGGGGCATCTGCTGCTCGGCTTTGGATCCCCGCGAGCTTCAAACATCCCCCCAACAAACCCCAAACCCAGGGACCCCCCGGGATATTTGGGGCGAGCTCCCCCTCCCCGGCCCCCTGCGGGATGGGGGCGATGATCCCGGCGGTGCCGCCAGTTCAGGGAGCGCTGGAGCCGCCGCTCCCTCCGCTCGTCTTCTCCTCCCGCTCCTGCCGCCGCTGCGCCTCTTCCTCCCTCCCTCCTCCTCCTCCCCCGGGCCCGGGCCCGGCCTGGGAGGGCGGGGCCAAGGAAAGGGCGGGAACTGGGACGGGAAAGGGGCGGGGTCAAGGGAACGCGCGGTCCTAAAACCGCCCGGTTTCGCCTAACATCGCCAATTGTGCCGAAAATCCACCGTAAATCCACCAGGTTTAGCTTCAAATCATCCAAATGGGCCAAAAATCTCCGGGAACGGGACCAAGACCGAGACAAGATCAGCACCGGAACCCGCAGCAACACCAAAGCTGAGACCGTCACCGCAACTGAGACCGGCCCCGCACAGACACCGGCACTGGGACCGACATCGAGACCGAGACCAAAACCGGCACCAGAACTGGTACCGGGACCAACCAAGACTGAGACCACGACCGACACTGCGACCGGCACCGGGAGCGCTTCGGAACCGGCCCCGGGAAGGCTCCAGGACCGCGGCCAGAACCGAGACCGGCAGCGCTCCGGGACAGACCGAGACCGGCACCGGAACCAGCACCGACACTGGCGCTGATCCGAGACCGAGACTGAGACTGAGCCCGAAACTGGGACGGGGATCGGACCCGGAATCGCTCCGGGATCGCTCCGGGACCGCCGCGCTCGCTCCGGGGAGTTTTGGCCGCGCCTCCGGGCGGGACCGAGCTGGGAGACTCGGAGCTTCCCAAGGCTGAAAATGACTCCTTTAGATTTTCGAATGTGTCTCCCTTAGTATTTTACACAGACGAATCTGATTGGTGACAAAAAGACAAACCTCATCAATCACACTGGTCAGACCAGAGGGACATCAAGAAGAAGTCTCTCCTAGGAAAAGGAATGAAAAACAATGCTACAGTTTTTAGAAAAACACTCCTCTTGTTTACAGAAAATTCCCTGAGAAAAGAATTTCACAAAACCAAAAGATCTCAGGCACGAAAGCAGGGCTACAATCTCTCTTGGCTTTTGCAGTACAAAGAGAGGGAGAAGAGAAAATAACTAAGGTCTAATCAAAAGAATAATCGGCAAGGTGACTTCCCAACACGGAACACAGGGAATGTGGGTCACCGGGGCTCTGCCCAATGTGGCTCCTCCAGTGGGGGCTGGAGCTGGAGCAGAGCTCGAAGCTCTTTCTGCACCGGGGGCACTGGCAGGGCTTTCCTGATGGTGCCTTGGTTGGTGTTGGGTCAAGGCTGAGCTCTGTGAGAAGCTCTTCCCACACTGGGGACACTCTTGGGGCCTCTCCCCAGTGTGGATGCGCCGGTGGATGATGAGGTTGGGGTTGTGCCTGAAGCCCTTCCCGCAGTCAGGGCAGTGGAAGGGCCTCTCCTCTGTGTGTGTCTGCTGGTGTTCAAGGAGCTTGCTGCTGACCCGAAACCCCTTTCCACACTGGCAACACTTGTAGGGCCTCTCCCCAGTGTGGATTTTTAGGTGCAAGCTCAGGCTGGCTCTGTGGCTGAAGCCCTTCCCACATTCCCCACACTTGTACGGCCTTTCCCCAGTGTGGATGTTCTGGTGTTGGATCAGGTTGATTTTCTGGCTGAAGCTCTTCCCACATTCCCCACACTCGTAGGGCCGTTCCCCGGTGTGGGTCCTTTGGTGGAGGATCAGGTGGGAGCTCCGCCTGAAGCCCATCCCACATTCCCCACACTTGTAGGGCCTTTTCCCAGTGTGGATTCTATGGTGAAAGATCAGCCTGGACCTCAGACTGAAGCTCTTCCCACATTCCCCACACTCATAGGGTCTCTCTCCGGTGTGGATGCTTTGGTGGCTGATCAGACTTGAACTCTGGATGAAACTCTTCCCACATTCCCTACACTCATAGGGCCTCTCCCCAGTGTGGATCTTTTGGTGTAGCCTCAGGTTGGCTCTCTGCCTGAAGCCCTTCCCACATTCCCCACACGTGTACGGCCTTTCCCCCGTGTGGATGTTCTGATGCTCAGTCAGGGTGGCTCTCTCTGTGAAGCTCTTCCCACATTCCCCACACTCGTAGGGTCGTTCCCCTGTGTGGAACATCTGGTGGCGGAGTAGGCTGGACCTCTGGCTGAAGCTCATCCCACATTCCCCACACTCGTAGGGCTTCTCCCCAGTGTGGATCCTTTGGTGGAAGTTCAGGTTGGCTCTGCCCCTGAAGCCCTTCCCACACTCCCCACACTTGTACGGCCTTTCCCCAGTGTGGATGTTCTGGTGCTGGATCAGGTTGATTCTCTGTCTGAAGCTCTTCCCACATTCCCCACACTCGTAGGGCCGTTCACCTGTGTGAATGCTTTGGTGGCAGATCAGGCTCTTGGCCTGGCTGAAGCTCTTCCCACACTCGGAGCACTTGTGGGGCTTCTCCCCATCACGAAGCTGCTCATGGACCACCAGCTCTGAGCTCTGGCTCCATCTCCGGCCGCCTTCCCGGCCCGGCCTGGCTCTTTCCTCCTCACATCCTCGCCAGCTGCGTTTGCAGCCCCTCCTCCTCAGGGACCTCCGGCCCTTTTCCTCTCCGTTGCATTCCTGCGCTGTGGAGCCGCTCAAAACGGCCTCTGCCAGGAGCTTCTGCCGCGGGGATTTGTTCTCCCTGCTCTCCATGCTCGGCTCCTTGTCTGGGGGAGGAAGGACAAGGACAGGATGGGATTTGCCTCTGTGTCACAGGGAAGGGGAAGGAGATCCCCCGTCTGCTCGGTGCCTGCCCTCCCCGGGCTGCGGCGAGTCCCAGGAACCCTTAAAGCTCCCCCCTCTTCTGTCTCCCCACCTACGGATACTGGGAGTGACTGGGCTTACACCGGGAGCAGCCACTTCCAGCACCGCGACTCCCGAACCCTCTTCCCGGCCATCCCGCCCCTCCAGCCCCTAACGGGGTCCCGGCAATCCCAGGGGTCCCCCCCCTCTCGGGGTCCCCGCTTTGCGGTTCTGGGCTCTCCTCTCTCTGGGCTCCCGCTCAGGGAAGCGGCGGCTCTCCCGGGCTCCCCAAACCCCGTGTCCCCCCGCCACCGCCGGGGCTCTGCCGACACCGGGACACCCCAAAAACACCTCCCGGGGAGCGCCCGATGTCCCCCCGAGGGGCATCTGCTGCTCGGCTTTGGATGCCCGCGAGCTCCAAACATCCCCCCAACAAACCCCAAACCCAGGGACCCCCCGGGATATTTGGGGCGAGCTCCCCCTCCCCGCCCCCTGCGGGATGGGGGCGATGATCCCGGCGGTGCCGCCAGTTCAGGGAGCGCTGGAGCCGCCGCTCCCTCCGCTCGTCTTCTCCTCCCGCTCCTGCCGCCGCTGCGCCTCTTCCTCCCTCCCTCCTCCTCCTCCCCCGGGCCCGGGCCCGGCCTGGGAGGGCGGGGCCAAGGAAAGGGCGGGAACTGGGACGGGAAAGGGGCGGGGTCAGGGACAGGGCGGGAATCGTGAGGGGAAAGAGTCGGGGCGAAGGCGACGCGCGGTCCTAAAACCGCCCGGGTTCGCTTAAAATCACCAAAATGCGCCTAAATTTCTCCAAAAGGGCCTAAAATCCACCCTAACACGGATCAGGTCTGGCCTCAAATCACCCTAAGAGGCCTGCAATCCCCACAAAGTGGCCTAAAATCACCCAAAGGGCACTAAAAGCCACCCTATAGCCACAGGGTTCGGTCTAAAATCAGCCCGTTGGGGATAAAATCATCTAAAGGGGTCTAAAACCAACCAATGTCGTCTAAAATTGCCCAGACTGGTTTAAATCCACACAAAATGGCAAAAAATCCCCTTAAAACTCCTAAAAAGGGCGTCAAATCAACCCTGAAAAGACCTAGTTTGGCTTAAAATCAATGAAATGTACCTAAAGCCCACCCGAAAACCCACCAGATTTGGCCTAAAATCATCCAAAGGGGCCGAAAATCCACCCTAAACCTGCCCAGTTTGGCCTAAAATTAGCCAAACCCGCCTAAAATCTCCGGGACTGGGACCGAGAGCGGGACCGAGAGCGGCAGCGGAACCAGCCCCGAGACTGGCACCGCCCAGGGACGGGGACTGAGAACGAGATTGGCGCCGGGAGCGCTCCGGGACCAAGACCGGCACCGGGACCGGCACCGGGACCGGCACCGCCCGGAGACCGGGACTGAGACCGGCAAAAAATGGCTCGAACGGCACCAAAAACGCCCCTGAAGAGACCAAAAATGCCCGAAAAGTGACAGAAAATGGCCACAAAATGGCCCCCAAATGACCCAAAACTGACTAGAAATGCCACTGAAATTACAAAATATGGCTGAAAATGACCCAAAGCGTGACCAAAAATGACCCAAGAGTGACAGAAAATTGCCCAAAATGCCGCAGGATGGGGGAGCGCCCGGAGACACAGAATTCCCAAAAAATTAAAAAAAAAAAATCCCCCCCAAATTGCATACAAAAGGAAAACTATAGAAAAAAACAAACTGAAAAAAGCCTCAAAATAGCTCAAAAAAGAAAAAAACCCAGAAAATGCCTGCAAAAATTCCAGTAATATTCCCAAAATTTCCCAGACTACCCAGAATTTCCCAAATTCCCAAAAAAGTCCAAAAATTTCCCTAAACACCAACAAAAATCGCCCAGAAGAGAAAAGAAAAAAACCAAAAAATCCAAATCCTAAAAATGTCCAGAAATATTTAAAAAACCCCCCAAACTCCCCAAAAATTCTTCAAAATTATCTAAAAATCCCCCAACTCCTCAGATTTCTCAAAATTCCCAACATATTCCCCAAAGCCCGCAAACAGCAACAGAAAACACTCTAAAAATGCAAAAACACCACCCCAAAAGTCCTAAAAATACCTCAAAAATCCCCTCAAAATACACAAGACGTCCCCCAAAATGAAAAAAAATCCCTCCGAAATTCCCAAAAATCCCACGACCCCCTAGAACTGCCAAAATCCTTGAAAATTCACAGAAATTCCTACACTTGCTCTCAATGAAGTTGTGCAGCAGGCAGGACTTGCCCGTGCCGTGCTGCCACTCACCGAGAACTTGAAGAGGATATCTAGGAAAAAGAATTCCCCAAATTCCCAAGTTAGGACCCAAAATTACCCAAAATTCCCACGCTTGGACAGGAAATTCCACAAGTTCCTACGTTTAGACCCAAAATTCCCCAAAATTCCTAACAGAGGCCCCAAAATTCAAAAAAAAAAATCCCAATAGAGCACCCAAAATTGCCCAGTTTGGACCCCAAATTTCCACGAATTAGCTGTACAGAGCCAAAAATTCCCAAAAATTCCTTTATGGGCCCCAAAACTCCACTATGGAGATGCCAAGACTCCCCCAGACCCCCTTACATCCCATGCAGAGAACCCCAGATCCCCTATAGGGTCCCCCAGGCGCCCCCGGACCCTCTATCGAGCCCCTACATATCCCCTCAGACCCCCCTGGGGACCTCCAGACCCCCCCAGACCCCCCAAATCCCCCACAGGGACCCACAGACACCCCCAGACCTCTCCGGACCCGCTACAGGCTCCCGCTGACCCCTAGAGATCCCCTACACACCCCCCAACCCCCCAGAACGCCACAGAAACCCCCCAAATCCCCCACAGACACCCAGACCCCATTTAGGGACGCCCGGAGCCCCTTTACGGACCCCGCTGGACCCTCTACAGAGCCCCAGACCCCGATAGAGCCCCGAGACCCGCCCAGCCCCCTTTAGGGATCCCCAGACCGCCCTAAAGCCCCTACAGACCGCCCCAAATCTCCTGCAGATCCCCCACCAAATCCTCTAAGGAGACTTCCAGGTCCTCTCAGACCCCTATAGATCCCCTATGGATCCCCTATAGATCCCCTATAGACCCCCATTCCCCCACCGCAGGTCTCGGACACGCCGGAGCCGGCTCGGGGAACCGGGAACAACGATGGCGGCGCCCGGGAGAGCCACCTCTGGGTCGTCTGCGCATGCGCTGGACGGAACGCGCCAGCAGATGGGCGGGGCCCAAGGGAGAAAGGGGCGTGGCCAATGAAGAGCGGGGAACGAATGCAACGAGGCGGGGTCAGAGACAGGGCGGGAACTGGGAGGGGAAAGGGGCGGGGTCCAGGGAACGGCGGGAATTCTGAGGGGGAATGGGCGGGGTCAAGGGAACGCGCGGTCCTAAAAGGGCCCGGTTTGGCTTAAAATCACCCGCAAGACCCTAAAATCTCCGGCACCGAGACCCAGACCAGCACCAGAAACGGCACCAGCACCAAGACCGAGACCGAATCCGGAACCGAGACCGGCACCGCTCCGGGACCCGCACTGTGGGACCGACACCGAAACCGGCACCAGAACTGGTACCGGAACCAAGACTGAGACCGACACCAACACTGGGACCGGCGCCGGGAGCGCTTCGGAACCGGCACCGGCACCAGGACTGCTCCAGGACTGCGGCCAGAACCCAGACCGGGAGCGCTCCGGGATCGAGACCGAGACCGGAACCAGCACCGAGACTGGCACCGCTCCGGGACCAAGACTGGGATTGGCACTGGGAGCACTCCGGGACCAAAAACGGCACCGGCACCGCTCCGACACCGAGACTGAGACCAGGACTGAAACTGGAACCGGCACTGGCACCGAGACTGGCACCGCTCCGGGATCGAGATCGGCACCGCGACCGGAATCAGCACCGGGAGCGCTCCGGGACCGAGACTGAGACCGAGGCCGAAACAGGGACCGGGATCGGACCCGGAATCGCTCCGGGATCGGCTCCAGGATCGCTCCGGGACCACCGCGTTCGCTGCGGGGAGTTTTGGCCGCGCCCCCGGGCGGGACTGGGAGGGACGGGGAGGTTGCCCTGGGCCGGGCGGGACCGCCTCGGTTCGCATCGTTCCGAGGCGGCCACCCCGGTCCAGATGATCCCAGTCTCTATGGTTCTGATCCAGATGGTCCAGCCTGTGAAATCCCAGTCCATGTGATCCCAGTCCATGTGATCAAGAACTCTCCAAGTCTGATTTACTATCAAACCACATCCCACCCACCCAGCCCCACACAGTCCCGATCCCAACATCCGCCCACAAAAATATCCCCAAACCAACTGTTCCATTTAGAGTTGTAACCCGTTCATTCTTATCCCATCCCCACTCACGTGGACCACCATGATACCCTGAGGTTGCCAGGTTCAGGTGAAGACTTCTGGGATGTGATTCTTGAGTACTGGTATATCTAACAGTGGCTTCAGACCACGGCCACTCAGCTGCCTCCTGGCCATGGGAGTGTGGCAGGATACAGAGAAGTATTAATAATGTTAACATGGTTATTTTGTTTTCATGTCACTTGAAGTGTCCCCTCGGAGTTCTCCTGCAATAGCAAAACACAGAAAAATCTGCCACCTAAGGGCAGAACATTAAAACGATGGAATTATCCAGCGGGTATTTATCCGATGTTCTTTTCCTAAGGCATCAGATGCTATCCACGCAACTTTATTCAGAGAAGTTTTCAACACAAGTGGTACTTCTCCCACCGTAGGGAGGTCTACCAAAACAGGGTGTCCCGGGTCATGAACTGGATTTTCGGGATCATTTGGTCCTCTTTGTGAGGAGATTAAGCTCAGAGGATTTGGGCAAAAAGCAGTAATTTTGGGGCACCCATTTACCCCCCATCTTTCATTTTCACTTTGCACAGCTTTATGCAACCGGCCATCCCAGCCTCCCTCTTGTGGTTTCAGAAGTCGTTTTAAAAGACCGTTAGTCCTTTCTACAATTCCGTTAGCTTGAGGGTAGTAGGGAGTGTGAAAAGTCCATTTTATCCCTTCACCTTTTGCCCATTCCTGTACTACTTTAGCAGTAAAGTGTGACCCATTATCAGATTGAATTTCCTGTGGTTTTGGGAAAGTCCCGAACCATATCTGCAATGCTTTAACAGTGTTTTCCCCTGTAGCCCTTTTAAATGCCTCGGCTTGAACTGATCCAGATGTAATCTCAACCCCCACTAACACAAAATGTTTACCTCCTGATTGCTTAAAGGGACCCATGTAATCTACCTGCCATGCATCCCATAAGCCTTTACCTGTCCTCAAGTGTAGTGGGTCATCCTCTAAAGGATGTCTTTCTAGCCGTTTGCGACACTGCTCACAGGCTGAAATGCAGGTGTTACACATTTCTCTGGTAACGGGCCAAGCCCGGGCATGAGCTTCCTTGTATAAATCTTTTGTACCTGTGTGTTGTCGTTTTACATGCAGCCATTCTAATAAGTGCTCCCAATCTTCAGTGATTTCATCCTTTTTCAGAGGACTTAATTTTGCTAATTCATCAGCTCTGTATTGCATTCTCCTGCTGGATTATCATCTGTCTGGTGAGAGGCTACCCACCCTACAGCAAAATTCCCTTGACTTGCAATTTGTAAAATTTCTTGCCACTTTTCTTTCTGCCACACTGGAATTCTGTTAACTTCCCAATCATTCTGTTGCCAGAAAGGCAGCCGTTCAGTGCAGCCCTTATATACAGCATAGGAGTCAGTGTAAATACAGACAAGAGAGGTGTTTTGTGCCTCCCTCTGGAAAACACTCCAAACAGCTCTAAGTTCCCCAATTTGGGCACTGCCTTCCCCTTCTGTAATGATCCGCTCTGCAGAAGAAGTGTGCAAAGCTACAGCTCTGTATTTCCACACTTTTCCTTCACGCTTAGCTGAGGCCTCAGTAAACCATGAATGTGCTGTTTGCTCAGGGGAGAAGGGAGGGGCTATTTTAAGAACTGAGGCAGGTTTGTCTTGGCTGCTATTCAGATTCTCTGTGTCTTGTATTGGTAAATTTTTCACAGCGCCTTCAGTAATTGAAAAGATGTTATTATAATGCTCTATTTGTGCATACCATTTCCTTACTGAGGCTCGTTGTGCTACCCCTTCAGGAGGTGGAGTCCCTGTGATCACTATTTTAATGACTTTAAAGGGACCTCTCAACACAATTGGTTGTTTTCTTGTGATTTTTTCTACTTCTATGAGAGCTTGGGTAACAACAAATAAGCCTTTCTCCCAAGTTGTATATCTTTTTTCAGCATCTTTCGAGCCACTGGCGTAGAAGCTAACAGGTCTGATTGGGCCTTCAGGACCCCTCTGCCATATATGTACTGACAATCCTGAGGTAGCAAATCCCCATTCTACCTGAAAAGGATCTGCTGGGTGGATAGGGCCTAGGGCCTGATGAGCTGTGGCTTCAAAAATCAACAGTTGTAATGCTTCTTCCTGAGAAGGGCTCCAGTCCCATTTTACTCCCTTTCTCAACAAATCATCAAGAGGTCTGGCAATAATTGAAAAATCTGGAATGTGTTTTCTCCAAAATAGCAATAGTCCTAGAGCTTGTTGGAGTTCTTTTCTAGATTCGGGCATCTTGATTTGATCTGAAGAAGTTAGGGTGTCTGGTGGGATGCATGTCATACCTCCTTTCCACCAGATGCCTCAAAATTTCACTTCTTGAGAAGGTTTTTGTATTTTTTCTGAGGGGATCTGCAAACCAAGGCTTTCTAAGTGGGAAATTATTTTCTGTTGAACATCCTCCACTACTTCTTTTTCTTCCCCTCCCACTACAATATCATCTATGGATTGGTAAACAGCTACAGTGTCAGGTTTAGATAGTTCTTCTAATTCTTGGGCTAAAGCATGGTGGGCTAAAGTGGGGGAGTGTCTCTACCCTTGGGGTAGACGTGTGAAGGTATATTGCTGTCCCTCCCATGTAAAGGCAAAACGGTCCCTATCTTCTTGTTGTATGGGTATCATGAAAAACATGTCTTTAACATCTATTGTTGCCATAATAGAGTGAGCTTTTTCCTGAATTGATATTATTAATTCAGCTGTATTTGGGACCGCTGCTGTAAGAGGGTCTGTGTTGGCATTAAGCCGTCTGTAATCAACTGTCAGTCTCCACTTTCCATTGGGTTTTTTAACTGGCCAGATTGGTGAGTTAAAAGCGCTGTGAGTGTTAACAATTACTCCTTGATCTTTCAATTCCTGAATGACTGGCTTGACGCCATCTTTAGCACCAGAGGGTAAAGGATATTGTTTCACAGAAGTGATTTTGCTGAACGGTAGGGAAGGAGCTGTTTGTAGCAGCCTGATGTTAAGGCTGGGAGCTCCGAAAGACCAGAGAAAGCCTTCTGAGTCTTCCCATTGTCTCCCAGCAAGTATATCCATCCCTAACAAACTGTCAGGAATGTTTCCAATGACCATTTGGACAGCTATTGGGTTGTCTTCTCCGGGCAGTGTGAGTTTTACTAGAGCCATACTCATAGACTCTGTAGTTCCTAGGACATTTAAAACACAACATCGTTTTTTGCTGGGAACAAGCCCACACTTTTGGGCTTGTGTGATTTTCAATGCACTGATTTGGGCCCCTGTGTCCACAACAAAAGTTATTAATATTTGTTTGGGGCCAACTATTGCTGTAATCAATATGTCCCCTGTTCTCGGGTCCTTTGTGAGCTTCCTCAAAAACATCCAGTCTCCATTTCTTCGCTCACTATCAAGAAACGGAGTTTCTAGTTTAAAGGAGGTTGGTGTGTTTCACTTCCCTGAAGCAGGGAGAGAGCATGCTGTGTCTCATTGCTTAAAACCTGTGTTGGGGAATGTTGTGGCTGGTTGCTCAAGGCTTGTGGAAGAGGAGGTGCACTGGGTTGTTGGTTGGATGATTCCAACACAATAGGTTTGGGACAGGGCCAATTGGAAATTATTTTAGCCAAATTATCATACGGCAATTTATCCATTACTTCTCGTGGAACTCCCCTTTCCAGCCCTAGCAACCACAGCTGCTGCCGGTTAGAAATTTGTTTTCCCTTTTCTGGTTTTTCATTAGGAGAAGCAATGTGCCTGACTCCTCTGGGTTTTTCTGGTTTGTCCTCTGAGTACTTCACTGGTCCATATTTTCTACTGTAACTTATTAACTCCTCTGCTACCTCACTCCATGTCCAAAGTTTATGACTGCTGTTAGATTGTGTGCTAGGAGTTGTGAAAGGTGAGGAGTCAGTGGAACCACTTTGATCTCTTGTACGGCCAAGAAATCTTTCAAGTCTATCTACCGAAGAGATAGATGCTATTGTTTTTTGAAGAAGAATTGCTGTTGGTTTAAGAGACTCTGGCGGACCTCGAATTAAAGGGGTCATAATCTCAGGTTTGACAGGCTGTTGCATTGGCGACTCACAGCCAGAGATTAATTTTCTTTCCTGTATCATTTGCAAGCATGCAGCTTTGTGTATGTTTTCTAGGAGTTGGTCCGAGGTGCCGACTATTGCCAGAGGGTCGCCCCTCTCAAGGGGGTTTAACCCCCCTGCCCAGTGAGCTGCACGCTGTGTCAGGGACCATGGAGCATGCATATTTCCTGTTGTTAAGAAAACTCCATGTCCCCAGTAGCCACTTGCTTCTTGTTCACTTCATTTAATTTGGTCGCCCCCTGTGAGGGAAACTCTGAAAACATACTCCGTCTCTGATTCACTAGGGAGGCGGGAGTATTCTTTCTTTAATTTAGCTAATTCAGTGGCTGTGTATGGTATTTCTTTGGTGGTTATGTGGGGATCATGATCCTCTTCATTTATATAATTATATTCTGTTTTGATGAGAGGTCTCAAGTTGGAGCAACAGTGTTCCCCACAATTTTGCATGTGTACTAATTCTTTCTGAGGGTATATTTGTTTCATGTTGTATGTCTCCTTTCCTTCTATTTCTGTGGGTAAATCTGCAGATTTTAAATTTTTGCTTCGCTCTTCTGCAAGAGAAATCTGCAGCAAATAAATCTGATTTCTTTCCTGTTCTAATTGCTTTTCCAAAGCTTCTACCAAATTCTGCAGGGATTCTATGACTGCTTTTTCTTCACTCACCTGCTCAAAACGGGTTTCTATGGCTGCCGAAAGACAGGCCCCCAAAACTGAGCAAAGAATGGTTTTATTTCTGCCCAGTTTGTATCTAGCATCATGTTGCAAAGAATATATTCTATCTACAATGTTTTCAAAGTTAAACCAATTATTCTGTGCCCACCTTTCTCCGTCTGGAGAAGGTCTAGCACTATGTTTTGCTAGCAAAGCATAAAATGCATTCTTATCTTTTTCACTCATTTTGTGCAGGGACCAAAACCACTCTCAGGGAGGTACGCTTCAAGTTACACCAAAGGCACAGCTAAAACTGTGTTTTCCTTAGCTTCCCTGGAATGGGCGAGGAGACCAAAACTGCCTGGGAGGTTCACTTTAGTTACAAATGGTTGTCTCCTCAACTACACCAAGCAGCCCAAAACACACAAAAAAACCAACAAAACCCCAAAAAAACCAACCCAAAAAAAACTAACTACAGTCCCATCTTTTGCACAATGAGATCCTTTTGTGAAATCCTGATGACAGGGAGTGCTATACGCCTGGGTGTATACAGTTGGCGGGAATTTTCCCTGGCCCTCCTTGCTTTCTAACAGCGCTCACCGAAGTGGCGTGCTAGGTGCGGCTGAGACGAGGGTCCTTCCCCTGTTACAAGCTATACAAAACCCGCAACCCCTCTGTCCATCAAGATCCTGTCCGTGACACCCATTTCATGTCAGGGTCCGCAAATATATGCAGGGAACCTGATGGTTCGTTTTAGGGATCTCAGAGCGCAAAAGACACAGCAGGGAACAACTCAGTTTACTCCATCAAAAATGCACCTTTATTTAGTGCCAACAAATGCCATAGTGGGGAGAGAAATAAAAAATAGTAGGAAAGAGAGAGAAAGAGGGGAAGGGGATTATAGCTACGAACGTGGAGGGTCGAGTCTTCGACGCCTAACGATGCCTATAGACGCGATCTTCTCCAGTGGGGTGATCACAAAAGTGAGCGGGGGTCTCCAGAGGTTCTATAGGTTGGTCAAGGCGGGAAGCAAAGCAAGGGGCACAGAGCCAAAGCAGGAACCAGCTGTGTAAAGGCTGAGTGCTCAGGAACAAGCTGCAAACCGTACCTCCAGTACGGACAGACCAGTTTGGACAGGCAGCCCTGGCTCAGTCCACTGTGACCAGTTCCATTGTTCTTGCACTCCACTCTCATGGAGATGCATACCAGTCCTCCGAGACTTGGCAAGCGTTCCACCTCAGCCAGGCCAGGGGCTGCTTTCAGAGTCTGGGGTCTCAGTCCTCAATCATTGGAGACAGTCGTGAGGCATATCACATCCTTGGACAGGCTCTGACAGCTTCCTGTCATGGGCAGAGTGGGAGCTCCAGGCAAAAGCTTCATTTCTTCACTGGAGAAACTCCTGCTGAGTCATGAGGTGGAGAAATGACACCCAACAGACACCATGGATCCTCAAACCCCTCCAGGATGCCTGACTTTTCAAATTCCATCTAAGAGAGGAGACTGGGAGTGGCTGGATCCAATCCTAGTCCCAGACTTTGTCAAAGGTTTACGTGTAAAAGACTGGACAGGTGGAATTGAACTGCAATGCAATTTGTCCCCCAGGATTACCGATTCAATACCAGATATATTTCCATAAATACAGCTATGATTGATTCTGATCAGGATTAGACAGAAAGATTTATTTACACAACAGAGCAAATAGAAAAAAGAGAGTTATTTACTCCACAGTATAGGAGCTGTAACAATTATATAGAATATAGTGCTCTAGGAAGCAATTTTGAAGCAAACAGGGCCTTGTTGGACTTGTTTGAGCCCGTTCCAGGCAGAGCCTCCTGCTCCATGAGGAACTGCCTTTCCTGTGCCATGACCAGGGCAGGTCCCGCTGCAGGAAAAGCCCCAGGCCAAGCCAACACAACGAAGGGCTCGGGCACAAGTGCAGAGTGCCGTGCTGGGAGCTGTGCCAGGGAGAGCCTGAGGCACCAAAGGCACCTTGGCAGCAGCAGCTGCTTCCAGGCCATGGCCAGAAGCCTCCCTTGGCAGCCCGGCCTGCTGGCCCCCACTGCACAGCTGCTGCTTCAGGGCTCATTTCTGCCTGGGCTCTGCCCCAGCCCGCAGAGTGACACCTCAGCCCTGACTCTGGCACAGCCGCTGTGCCTGAGCCCTGCAAAGCCTCAAGGTCACCTGCGCCTCCCTGGCTCTGGCAGCCCCTGGGGCAGGGGGGGAAAGGCCAGAGAAGGGGCTGGCTTTGGCTGCTGGATGTGGGCTCCAGCAGAGACAAGGAGGAGTCAAGGGAGTGGATGGAGTCCAGCCAGCAGCCCCTTCTCCCCATGCAATCCTGGAATGGCTGGGATGGGAAGAGCTCTGCAGTGCTCATCTCATCCAAACGCCTGCGATGAGCAGGGACATCTTTCACCAGATCAGGTTGTTCAGAGCCCTGTCCCAGCTGGACCTGAATGTTTCCAGGGAGGGGGCACTGACCAGCTCTCTGGGAAAGCCTGTCCTGGTGGATCACCAGCCCCATGCTCAGAAATTTCTTCCTTATCTCTCCGCATCTGAACCTCCCTTCCTTCAGTTTAAAACCAGCACCCTTTGTCCTATTGGGACAGGCCCTCCTAAAACCTTTGTCCACCATTGCATTCCCAATGAGCCGGGTTTCCGTGGCAATTGCCAGGACAGGTGACCCAGGTGTGCTGTCCCAGTGAGGGTTACCATGGAACCAGTGCCCAGCACTGCCCCTTTCTGCCTGGCTGAGCTGCCTTTGGCCCTGGCAGCGGCGTTTGCTGCTGGTTCCGCGGCGCCTGAGCAGCCGGCGCGGCACAGGGCAGGTGGCCGTGGCACAGCCCCCAGCAAGGGATCCCCTCTGGCTCTGGCCACTGACACCAGCCCTGGGCAAGGGGCCCAGGCACTGGGCTCAGGCCAGTGTCCATGGCCACAGCCCCTTGCCATGGCCCCGGGCAGCTTGGGATGATGATCCAGCCTCCCTCCTGGCCCAGGCCTGGGCTGCAGCGCCCTTCCCCACAGCCTGTGTGCACAGAAGCACTTCCAGGGCTCTCTGCATTTCCCTTGCCCTCACTCTTGCCTCACTCACACACCTCCCAACAACCCACCTGGAGCTTTGACTTGCAAGGAGTTCAAAGCTTGTCTGTCCTTGAGGAGTTGGTCTAATTCTGCCTCCAGCCGACTCTAAATTTTTGTTTATTGTACATCTTCGTTGGTGTCTAAAACATTCCTTGCATGGTTCTGCCTTGGGGAAGGGGAACCTCCTTGGTGACACCTTGGGCTTGCCACAAATTGAGGAGATTGTTTGGAACTTAGGAGGTTTTGATTGCTAAGAAAGGAAGAAAACCTCTCTTTGTCTGAGTGAACCCAGTTCTCTGAGCAAAGCAGGTCCCAGGTGAGTGAGGAGAGGCAGGATGGGGTTAGGGAATGTGGAGCATGGTTGTCCAAAGTGGATCAGACCTCAAGGCACAGCTCCTCTGACCAGGCCAGACTTCCTTAGGAGAGACCCTGGATCAGTATCAGTCACTTGAATGCTGCAATGACCTCTGCTCTCAAGAGAAAAATACCCCCTTTGAAAAGAAGAATGTTGATTCCTTCGACGCTCTTTGAAATATTTCTCCATAACTCTAGGAAAAAAGACTTCCTAAGGAACTGCACCAGGCCAGAAGGAAATCAAGGCACAGCCGTGGTTTGTCAGGACTTGCTTTCTCCTAATGAGCCCAGTGATGCATTTGGTGCTGAGCCCTGGAACCTCAGGGCCTGAGAAGAGATTGCACAAACCTTTCCAGGAGTCAGAGTCAGAGGAAAACCCCAAAGTGTCTGGAAGCATTAAAGGGTCACCCTGAGGTCCATCCCCAACACAGGTTCCTCATGGAGTCCTTGGAGGAGAGAATTGGAGGCCAGGATTGCACCAAAACGTCTCAGAGACTCAGTGTGGGAAGGAAAAACCCAAAGTACCTTAAACACCCTGAGTATCTCAAAGCATTGATGAGCCCCACTGAGTGTCAATGCACAGCTCTCAAGGGACTCCTTAAAGCAGATAATTGGGGCCATGATTGCACAAACCTCTCAGAGACTCAGTGGCAAAAAGAAGTGCTTAAATGTCCCCGATTACCTTGAAGCGTGAATGAGCTCCACCGAGTGTTGTTACTGAGTAAAAATCTCAAGGGACTGATTAGAGCAAATAATTGGAGGCCACGAGTGCACAAACCTCTCAGACTCAGTGCCAAAAAAAAGTCCTTGTATAAACCTTGAGTAGCCGGAATTACTGATGAGCCCCACTGAGTGCTTTTACTGATTGAGAATCTCAAAGGACTTGTTACAGTAGATAATTTGGGCAACAATGGCACAAACCTTTCACAAAGTCAGTTTTAAAAGGGAAGCATCAAGTACCTTTAAAAACCTGAAGTGCTTTGAAGCATTAATGAGTGCACTGAGTGTCATTACTGACAAAGTCTCTCAAGGGACTAATTAAAGCAGATAACTGGAGGCCGTGATTGCACAAACCTCTCTGAGACTCCAAGGCAAAAGCAAAGCCCTAAGTCCTTTGAAAAGCCTGCAGTCCCTGGGAGCATTAAGGAGCCCCCAGGGCCATTCCTGACCAAGGCTCCCCAGGGACTCCTTCCAGCACATCCTTGAGGCCACTGGGATGGGAGGGGGATGCTGAGGGCAGGACAAGGGGCTGACAGTGCCCAGCCTTGCCGGGGCTGTGCCAGGAGGCCCCAGGGCCTCAGGACAAGGTGACTCCTCACGGCCCTTGGTGGCACAGAGGCTGCTGTGGCCCAGGGCACCAAGACTTGGCTCCTCTTTGTCCCCACGTGTCATCACTGCCTGCACTTCTCTGCTCTGGCTGGGGCCTGGGGACACTTTCTCTGTCGTGTCCTTCAGCGGGACCCAGTAAAACTTCAAGAAACTTTGGAGCTGGATTCTGACTTTGAATTCTTGAAAGGTTTCTCCAGCTCCCTCTCAGGGACTGATGTTCAGGGCCCCAGCACAAGTCTGGAGAGGGTCACTCAAGCCCTTGTGCCGTGTCTGTGCTGCTGAGCTGGGCCGGGCTCCTGGCACAGAGGCAGCTCCTCGCAAGGGCAGCGCTGCAGAGAGACAGCTCTGCCCAGGAGCAGCTCCTGTGCCCAGCCCAGCAGGGCTGGGGCACTGCCTGCAGCCACCCCGGGCACAGCACACAGGCACAGAGGGCTTCAACTCAGCCTGGGCTGGCAGCACAGAGCAGAGCTCACTGAGGGCTCACTGGGGGAGAAATCCTCGCAGCGTTAGGAAGAGTCACTCCCAGGCTGGGGGAAGAGAAGCTGCAGCTCCTGCAGGGATCTCCTGAAGCTGGCACATCCCACAGCTTTAAGGCCCTTCCAGGAGGACTCTCAGCGTGGCTGCAGAGCAGGCATGTGGCCCTAGGGCAGGGCTGGGTGTCCCTGCTGCAGCACCCGAGGCACAGCACAGGGCAGCTCCCTGTTGCCGGGCTCTGCTGCAGGGCTGAGCAGCCGGGGCTGCAGCCAGGGGTGCCCAGGGCTGTCGTGCAGAGCAGGGTCCTGCAGCCCAGGGCGCTGCGCTGGGCCAGGGACCCTGCTGCCTGCCAGGGACAGCTCTCAGCTGGCCCGGGGAGCTGCTGCCAGCGCTGGGGAGAAGCTGTGGGGGGAAGGAGCCACCCTGAGCAGGGCAGGTGCTGCTGCTGAGAGGGGCTGTGTGGGGCAGGGCTGCTCCCAGCTCCAGACCAGCCTGGGCACAGCTCCGGAGGACACTTGCCAAAGGAAGCTAAGCCTGGTATTGCTGCAAAGACCAGGAGCTTTCCTGAGAGTGTTTTCAATTTCCTGCTTGGAGAAGGATGGGAAAGTTGGGGTGATGACAAAAACATTTTTGCTTTTTATGCATTTTGCATTTATTCGTAGCTCTGTTAACTACTATTATGTAGTTATAAAACTATCATCTTTAATCAACTCTATTCAACTACTATGACTCTATTCAACTACTTTTATATACTTGTATTACTATAATCTTTAATTAACTCTACAACATTTCCTACCCTTTATCTTAGATTTTAGAACAATAAGCTTCAAAATATATTCCTGAAATACTGCCCAGTCTTATTGTCAGGAAGTGGACCTACAAGATGAACATTTTGTTTTTAAACCAGAGTGTGAGCAGTCAGAAAAAAAAGTGGCACAAAGAAGCCCTTGGACCTACTCCAATGGGTTGACCCAGGGGTTTGTAGCTGTGGATACTGAATTTCATATTCGATGTTTCTGTTAAATATCCTAATTAATCAACCTCTAATCAATTGTTGAAATCAGGGGCTGGGTGTTCCTCATTCCCACTGAGACACCTGGAAGTTTCCACTAAAGGTCTGGTTTTTACTTTACTGTTGTAACGCTGTTGCAAGGGGTTTATTTCTCTTCTGATTATAGGCAAAAGAGGATGAGTGAAGCAGAACAGGAATTGTAATCACAGAACCACAGAACATTCTGAGTTGAAAGGGACACCTAGGATCATCAGAGTCATGTTTAATCATTTACAGAGACTCCTGATTTGTAACTTTGGGTGGTCAGTCTCTCTGCTGGGAGCCTCCTAAAGGGCCTTCAGCCACTCCTCAGCCCTCAGCAGCAGCAGCAGCATCCCCTTTGCAGGGCCCAGCAGGGCTCTCCTGAGCTGCCCTTGCCCAGCTGCAGACAGACCCTGCCCCAGGCCGGGCCCTGCAGACAGGCAGGTTTCTGTAGGGCTGGGCCCAGGGCGCAGAGGGTGGCATGGGCTCTGTGAGCACTGGCAGGGACAAGGCTCCTCTCAGGAGGGAAATGTCCAGGCCCAGGGAGAGGCTCAGGGAAGGAGAGGGGGCTGAACAGAGCAGTGCTGGGGGCAGGAGGGCACTGTGGGTGTGTGGGAGGTGCTGTGCACAGCTGGGCACGGGAACACTGTCCTGAGTGCCTGGCTGTGTCTGCCCTGCCCTCCCAGGCACAGCCCCACAACATCTTCTCTTGGTTCTGCCCTCCCCTGATACTGTCACTGTCATCTGGTGCTCTCAGGGAGGCTCTGGCATTTGCAGCAGCTGAGCCAGGCACTGCCCTTGGGATTCTTGCCAGGCAGCTGTGTCCATGGCAATGGGGTGTCCAAGCTTCCCTGTGAGCTGTGTGGCTGTGGGCAAAGCAGTCCATGGGAAAGGGGAATGAGCTGAGCCCCCTCCCTGAGACCCCATCATGGGCACACCCGGGGATCTCCTTGCTGCGTCCTTCCAAGCTCTGAGCTGCCCTCCTGCCTGCAGATCTGTGCCAGAGCCTCTGGCAGTTCCCTGAATGGGCCACGGGGAAGTGCAGAGATGCCACAGCTGAGGAAATGCTGTTGGGTTTGCCAAGGGAGCTGTGAGTGTCCTTGGCAGAAGGGGGTGCTGAGGACCTTGCCCAGAGACCTTTGGAGAGGGTGAGACATTCAGGGATCCCTCTGCTCTGGGCAAGGTCTGGTGCAGCAGAAATGCTGGGGATTTCTGACCTCAGAGAACCAGGAATGATGTGTGGGCAGGAAAATAATGCCTATAATTCCTTCCTGTTCTCCATGCCCTTTAGAAGTGGGAGTGAAGATGGCAACAAGCCTTTCTGCATTAGGAGTGATTCCACTGACAAATCCTGAATATCCAGGCTTGTCCCTCTGCCACATGGCCAAAAACCCAGGGCAGCGGGGCAGGGACGGCTCCTGGAGAGCCCCCATGCACAGGCCTGGCTGCTCCTGGCACACTCAGGCAGCACAACTGGAGCTCAGGCAGGGACCTGGGTGAAGGTTTTCCCAGAGCAGGAACAAGGGTGGGTGAATCACAGTGGGACAGTCCACAGGGAATGACCCATGTTTGGCTCAAAGCAGCCTGTCCTGACTTGTCACTGTCCTTTATCCGTGAACATGTCCCCATGTGCAGCCACAGCAAATGTCCAACAGCAGCTCCATCAGCCGCTTCCCTCCTGCTGGCATTGGCAGACACGCGGCAGCTGCAGCTCCTGCACTTCTGCCTCTTCCTGGGCATCTCCCTGGCTGCCCTCCTGGGCAACGGCCTCGTCATCAGCGCCATAGCTTGCGACCACCACCTGCACAGCCCCATGTTCTTCTTCCTGCTCAACCTGGCCCTCAGCGGCCTGCACCACTGTCCCCAAAGCCATGCACAATTCCCTCTGGGACACCAGGACCATCTCCTACACGGGAGGTGCTGCACGGCTCTTTTTCTTTCTGTTCTTCATGTCAGCAGAGTATTTGCTCCTGACCATCATGTGCTATGACCGCTCTGTGTCCATCTGCAGACCCCTGCACTACGGGACCCTCCTGGGCAGCAGAGCTTGTGCCCACATGGCAGCAGCTGCCGGGGCCAGTGCCTTTCTCAATGCTCTCATGCACACGGCCAATACATTTTCCCTGCCCCTGTGCCATGGCAATGCGCTGGGCCAGTTCTTCCACGAGGTTCACCAGATCCTCAAGCTCTCCTAGTCCAACTACTGCTTCAGGGAGTTTGGGTTCATTGGTTTTTCCATCTCTTTAGGATTACGTTGTTTTGTGTTCATTGTTTTCTCCTATGTGCAGATCATCAGGGCTGTGCTGAGGATCCCCTCTGAGCAGGGACGGCACAAAGCCTTCTCCACCTGCCTCCCTCACCTGGCTGTGCTCTCCCTATTCCTCAGCACTGCCATGTTTGCCTATCTGAAGCCCCCCCAATCTCCTCCCCATCCCCGGATCTGGCCCTGTCAGTTCTGTTCTCGCTGGTGCCTCCAGCCATGAACCCCCTCCTCTGCAGCCTGAGGAAGCAGGAGCTCGAGGCTACAGTGTGGAAGACTGATGGCTGGATGGTTTCACAAACATTAAACTGCTGGCCAGTTTCTCAAAATCACTTGTCATAAAAGTCATTTTTGATACCTCTTGTTGCTTTACTTTGGAGGTTCTTTTCCTTTGTTTTACTTTTGTAATATTGTCCACAAAGCAGTGTCACTGTTTGTGCCATTTCTCATTTTGTTTCTCTCCACCTTCCCTGTGGCCACAGACTGTGTCAATGAGGGGCTGCACTCCTGGTGGCTTTAAAGGAACCCAAGGATCTGGCAGGCAAGTTTTCTGCAGAGATCCCCCTTTGGTTCTCTTCTCTGGATGAGAGCTGGGGGCAGATCAGTGCTGGCACAGCAGCTGTGCCCAGGAGCAGCAGCCCTTGGTGTTGGCAGCGCTGCTCCCGTGGCCCTGCCCCGCTGCCCTCCTGGCCCTGGTGTTGCTGTAGGGCCGGAGTGCTCTCGGCGCCGGGCACAGGGCTGGGGCTGGCAGTGCCGGGGCTGCAGCAGGGACAGGCCATGGGCTCCGCTGGGGCAGCGCTGACGCCTCAGGGCAGGGCCTCGCTGCTCCAGGCTCCTTGCCCAGGCTCTCTCCAGAACACGCCCAGGCCCAATGCTGTGCACGGAAAAGCCCCGTGAGCAGCCCCAGGGTGGCCGTGGGCAGGCTGGGGGCAAACAGCACGGCTGGGGCTCTGCAGGGTCCCTGGGGGAGACGGGAAGGAGCAGCAGAGCAGGGGCTGATCCATCCCCACTGTGCTGGACACCCCCGGGCAGCGTCCCAGAGCGTCCTCATGCACCTGCCAACAACATCCCCCCTCTGCAGCCCTGGCCTCTCCCCCAGCTCACACGGGGGCCGCATCCTTGCAGGCACAGACACGGCAGCTCTGGCTCAGGAGCCCCTGTTTGCAGTGCCCAGAGCAGGCCTGAGCACGCCCATGGTGTTGGTGTGGGGAGATGAACCTGAGGGAGCACAAATGCCATCAGCCCCTGGGGCCAGGAAGGGCTGGGGGACAGGAGGGAAACCACTCAACTTTGTTGAGGCCCCTGTAGTCAGCCAGAAAGTTTGTTCCCATCAGCTGGGAGTTTCCTGTGCCACTGCTGACTTACTAAAATATGGATATTGATCTACTATCGATACCCAACTGTGACAGACAGAAGACTCTCTAACAGTTTAGAGTTAGAAAGTGTATGCTCAATGCAACGCCAGGCAGTTGTGTGCGATCACTCCCTAAAATGCACTGCCAAGTTACAAATTCAAATACTAATACATATTTACAGCACTAATAGTAATACATATTATACTAATACTAATATATATTTATTTAGTATCCAAAATACTAATACATATTTATAGCACTAAAACCTCCCATTCTCTGCTTCATATTATAATTAGCTAAAAAGCTATTAAGCATGTGTAGTTTGTTCTTTGAATTGGGTCAGTGGTCCTTTATATGGGGAGGGGGCGTAAAAAAAGGAAGTAAGTGGAGTCTTCCTCATTGTAAACTTTCAACCTTTTCAATGGATATCAAGATAAATGATAACTGGTCAAACTCCTGTTTCCTTTCTCCGTGACTGTTGAATGGGTTTTAGGATGCTCGAGGATTTACAATTGTCTGTGTTCCTAAATCTATTTATCAGTTTCTTCTGTTTCTCATTATAAACACAGCTAAACAAACACAAAAATGACAAGCAATTAGTTATTTAGATCCAGGATCGTTATCCTTGATCGGAATCCTTTCATCTAACCATTAACTTCTAATTCTTTCCTGCACAGCTTATCTAGCTACCTACTTTAACTAATTCTGGCAAAGCTTATCTTTAGCTAAAACATTAACTTTTCTCAAATCCTTACCTCCTTTGAAATCCATCTCTCAGCTCTCCCTTGATTTCCCCGTGGTCTGTTGCAATTCATTGGGAGATCTTTTTTCCTAGAGTTACGGAGAAATATTTCAAAGGGCTTCTAATAAACGCACATTCCTATTTTCAAGGGTGTATTTTTCTCTTGAGAGCAGAGGTGATTGCAGCATTCAGTGACTCATATTGACCCAGGGACTCTCCTAAGCAGGCAGGTCTGGCCTGCTCAGAGAAGCTGTGCCTTGAGCTCTGACCCAGTGGACAACCTTGCTCCACATTCCCCAACTCCATCCTGCCTCTCCTCGCTCACGTGGGACCTGCTTTGCTCGGAGAACTGGGTGCACTCAGGCAACGAGGGGTTTCCTTTCTTTTAGTTTAGCAATCTAAAATCCCTGAGCTTCCCCATTGAAAACAGACAATCTCCTTGTAATAGATACATAATATTAAATTCGTGGATTAAAATTGTGTGTATTAAAACTTTGCAGTGGAATGTAAAAAACCCCTGAATTCCTGGAAAGAGTTCCAGGGCATCTCTTCGCATACCACAGTCTTTTCACAGTCCAAAGGTGTTACCTCGACATCTGCCAGAGAGGTAACCGGGAAACGGCCCATTAAGCATGGGCTGACCACATCTTCACAGCTCATCAGGAGATCCGATACCAATCTGGGCAGAAACCTTCTGACAGAAGATTCGGAGACTTTTCATTCAGACGTCTTCTCAATTTCTCAGGAAACTCTTTCAGATATCCCTTGCGGACACCAGACATTTCAATGATTATGTTATGTACATGATGTCATGTTCTTCGGGTTCTTTGTTACCGTCTTGTTTTCGCCTCAGGGTAGAAAAATGGTATAAAACACCTACCCTGAGACCCCGAATTTGTGGGCAGTACTCCGGAGAAGCACCCTTTGCTGCTCCCGGGTTGTCCACCCAACATTCGATCGATGTTGTCCTGATTTATCGTGGCGTTTCCCGAAATCGCTTTTCAAATTTGTTAAATAAATCTTTGATTTTGAAAATTGGCTCTGATCATTTATAACATCCTCAGGTGTGTGCCAAGCCCAGGGTGCCACCAAGGAAGTTCCCCTTTCCCAAGGCAGAACCACGCAAGGAATGTTTTAGACGCACAGGAAGTTCTAAAATAAACACAAATCCAGAGCCTGGGCTCTCTCACTGTTCCCGGCTCCTGCACAGTCCCTCTCTCAGTCCCTTGGCCCCCCGGAATCCCCTCTGGGGCTCAGAGAACAGCCGGCAATGGAAGCTTGCCCTGAAAAGGCACCATTGTGGTGCTCCCCAGCCAGGCCAGAAATGGAACTTTGTTCCTTTAGCCTGGGTGCAGAGACCCCCCGGGGCCTTTTCTGCACAGAGTTCCAGCCCCCAGCGTTTGCTGAAGGCGCTCTCTGCACATGTCACACTGCCAGGGCCCTGTCCTTGCTGTCACCTGCTGTGGCTGGGCCCAAAGAGAGCTCCTGCGCTTGCATTTCCAGCTGCCGTGCAACCAAAGCTGAGGGATCTGGAGCTGCCTGAATGCAAAAACTGAAATACGAGCTTCTCTCGAAGGGGAAATCTCCCCCTCCTGTGCTAACCCATGGCAATGCTGGCAAATGCACCAGCCATGGCCAGAATTCAGATTTCACTGCTAAACTTCCTTATATCCAGGGATAGTTCCCATGGGAATATTGTCAGGACAAGTCTGGCTGGCAGTGGTTTCACAAGGGTCACTTCCCATCTGTCCCCAAAACTCTAGGGAAGGCTTTGTGCTTTCCTTCCAATGGGAAAAAACCCCTGTCCTGCTTCTCCAGGTGCCCATGGCTGAGATTGGGATTCCACCTCCAAAAATTCCCTCTATCCAAAGCCTGCTCCCAGACAAAATCTGCCATTAATGACAAGTCTGGGTGACCTTGGCCTAGTGAGTCTCTCACCTGCCTTCCAAACCCTGGGGCTCTGTACTTTCCTTCCTACGGAAAAGAACTGTCCTTCTTGTCCAGGTGCCCATGGCCAGAATTGGGATTCCACCTCCAACATTGCCTCTTGTGAGAGACTGGAGGAGATTGTTGGCTGGAAACATTTCGTGTGAGGGGGAGGAAGGGGCAGAGCCAGCCTTACCCTGCCCTGAACCCCAGCACTTCTCAAAGCATTGACTTGACCCTGTAACCCAAATCCCCCAGAGCCTCTATCCCAGCCCAGCAGTGTCTGCCAGTCCCTGGCACACCAAAGGCAATGCTCCACACCCACCTCTGCAGCCCCCAGCCCAGCTCCTGAGTGACCAGATGACCCAAAGTCCCATCTGGGGGAGGGGCCCAGGAAGACCAAGGGGTATTTTAGGCTGACCACAAGGCAAGCACACACGTTGACCCTAGCTCCTCTTGGAATTTCTGTCTGAACACTGCTGGAATCCAGGAGCTGGTAGCAGGGTGTGTTCTTCTCTCTATCTCTCTATATTTTATTTGTCTTTCTCTCTTTCTGTGTCTTCCTCTTCTAATTCCCTCTTCTTGCAAATTTTGCTTAACTTAAAATTGAGCATGCTTCCAGTTTGTGAAGTTGAATGGGCCAAGTTAACGCTTTGAGCAGTGTTTTTTTGTTGACTGAATGTCATAGTAAAGCTTTTGCTCAAGTTTCTCTGATTTTCTAAAGTTGCCAGTAAAGGCTGTTTTGTTGTTTTAAGCTTCTGAGAATCTCTTGTTGGTACTTCTCCATTGTTTCCAACTCAGAGTACACAAACAATTGTAATTCCTTTGCAATGTCTCACGGAGAGAGTTGTTTGGGAGTTGGGGCTCAGGGCTTCTCTGTCCTGCTTGGCACAGCCCAGGCAGGGCTTTCACAGCCACATCCCACGCTCCGTTTCCCACCTGGACCCGCTGGTGCCTCTGAGTTCTGCTTGCCCAGCCCCAGGGACGCTCTCCTTGTCTGCCCATTCCCCCACGGTCTCTGGGCAGGGGTGGCCTCAGTGGGAGCTGTGACACCCTCCCTCAGACACTTGGAGGCTGCTGCTGGGTTGGACTTCTCCAGAGGCTTGCTCAGCCTTCAGCTCTTCAGTTCAGGAATTCAGTGGCCCAGGGCTCCATCAACATTCAGAACACGTTAACAGGCCAAGCCTCTGGGAATCATTTGATTTAAGTTTTCAAATTTTTCTGGTTAATTGGACAGATTTTAGAACTGTCCTCCAAGTGAATGTATAATATTTTAAAGGACACTGAGAAAAGATTTTTATGGTCCTGTTTAGAGGTTTTATTCCCTATTAATACACTGATATGTGCAATCTCCAATTGGCATTGAATCCAAGTGAGACATAGACTTTAAAGAATTAAGGATTTTAGAGAGGTTAAGATTTTAGTTAGAGATAAGCTTTGTAGGAATTAATTAAAGTTTGCTAAAAATTAAAAGTTTGTGGTTAGTTAAGGGAAACCAGATTTGAATTAACTTTCCCAGGCCTCAATAACTGATTGCTTGTCAACTTTATGTTTTGCTTAGCTGGGTTTGTAATGAAGAACAGAGAACCTGATAAATAGATTTAGGAGCACAAGACGATTACAGAAACTCCCTATTCAGAAACCCATTGAAAGTCATGCACCTGGAGAAATGGGAGTCCTACCAGAGCTCATTTGTCACATTTGCATTGAAAAGGTAGAAAGTTCAGAGCAAGGACGACTCATCTTACTTTCTTATTTTAAGCCCCCCTCCCCTTGAAAAGGAGCACCGACCCATTTCAAAGGCCAAACTAGCATGCTTAATTGTTTTTTGGCTAGTTACCATACTAAGCGGAGAATGGGACTGGGGGGGGGGGGGGCTCTGAGTACGCATTTGTGTTTTGGGTATTCAACATCTTTGTAAATAAAAGGACTCTGTGATTGTCTGTAAATTGCGGTGTGTATTTGGGAGCCACCCCGCATGCCGCCCGGTGCTGCAACAGACATACACTTTCTAACTTTAAACTGTTAGAAAGTTTTTGTCCCCCTCAGTTGGATATCAGTATTAGCTCGATATTCATATTTTTTTAATAAATCACAAGTACCTTCTAATTCACTTTGAATAGCTATGAAAATCAAGGCCCTTCCTGACTGACAATCAATCAGACTGTCCCTACCCCCACCCCACCATTTCCCCCATCCAAGCCCTGGGACTCAGAGCAGCCTTGTGCAAATCTGAGCTCCTTCCACCCCAGGCTGCACCTGCAGCTTTCAGCTCCTTGGCTCCAATTCCCACCTGCTTTCCTTGGAGGAGCTGCCTGAGTCACAGAGGGATGTTCATTTCTTGTCAGCACACAAACCCAGGGGAAGGCACAGCTCCATAAAATGCAAAAGTCATTTCTCTGCTGGGTATTAACATCCACTTTCCACAGCAGACACTCTCAGACCAATGGAAAAGACCTCCTGTGCCCAGCACAGATCCCAAGGTCTCCGCAAAGCCTCCCTGCCCCGATTCTGGCCAGATTTGTTTTTTGCACACGCTGAAGACAGGAGCTCCCTCCATGCCTAGAGGAAGGAAAAGAGAACAAGTGGATGAAGAGCTCTCCTGTGCAGAGCCAAGGTGCAAGTGCCACCGGAGTGGGAACCACAACTCACCAGGTTTGTGTCCTTTGGGGCTCCGGGACTGGCGAGACTCAGAGGCACAGAAAGGTTTCTTGCCAACAAACAGAAGTTGAACACCATACAGTTTAATAAGCATCCCAGCTCTTCCCTCAGCTCTCTGTGATGTCCCAGCAGCATCTGACATGTCCACCATCCCCAAGGGCTTCCCATGCAGGAAGAGTTTTCGACAAAGACATACGAAAAGGAAATTCTGTGATAGATACAAACACACTTAAGATGTTGACTGATACGATACTTCTGTGAACTTCAGAGAGATTGGGTAACTCCCTGAAGATCAAAGCATGAAACCAGTCAGTTGAGAGGCACTTGAATGACCAGAGAGTGTCTGGAGGAGGAAATCAGGGAGACTCGGGAAGGACATAGATCCAGCTGGTCTAGTAAAGAAATGTCCTTAGTCATGGCAATTTAAACAGGAGAGCTAGAAACACCAGAAGGAATAGGTGAAGAAAATAATAAACGGAATCTTTTTGACACAACTAGAGAAGAGCAGTATTTCTTGTTATGCCATCAGTAGAAGAATATAGTAGATCCAGGAAATTTCTGGTGGGAAAACTTTGCCATTTCCTCAACTACTCAAACGACCCAGATAATAAAAATATGCTTGTATATTATGAAATGCACAAGTACGAAAACCTGTGCCCCTTTCCAGGCAGACATCAGCTGTGTGTGCATGAACAGGCGGTGCCACTTGTGCCCTGAGGTGCCGAGCTGGGATTGGCATCTCTCAGAGAACAGCTGTAGCGGGAGCAGCGCACCTTGCAAGGTGCATGTCCCGGAGAGCCCCAGAGGGCTCCTGTCCCATAAACATCTGCTCTGCTCCAGGCTGAAACAGGGACCAGCATGGTGCCAGGATCATCAGAGAACAGGATGAGTGCTGGAATTCAATCCCCTGCCCATCCCGCAGCAGCCCTGCCTTTCCCTCCCCAAGCCCTGGTCTCCAGCACAGCCATGGAGGCTCTTTGGGCTCTGGACTTTTCCTGCAGCCACCAAGGGCAGCTGAGCTGTGCCTTTGGCACAGTCAGCCCTGCCCAGCGCAGGCGATGCCCAGCAATTCCTTGCGTGTGCCTGGCCTTGCTGTCAGCCCCCGCAGCGGCCGCGTGGCCCCTTTGTGCCGCCCTGGGCCAGCCACGGTGCCACAGCCCCCGCGCGGGACAGGAGCACTGCGGGGGGGAACGGCCCCTGTGCCGTGGTGCCCACAGCAGCCTTGGGGCTCTGTGCCCCATGGCCTCCCTGCTGGGCAGCCTCTGCCAGCTCCTGCACAGCCCGTGGCCCCTGTGGGCCCGCACAGACAGCCCTGCCCCAGGCTCTGCCGGGCTCTGGGCCAGCAGAGAGGCCGGGCAGGGCTGGCCATGGCCAGGAACAGGCCCTGAGCCCCACGGGAGGATGGAGCTGGGCCAGAGCCAAACTGCCCCGCAAACCTGGGCTGAGCAGCCGCGGCTGGCAATGCCTGGGGACAGAGGCTGGCATGGGTGACAAATGTCCTGGCCCCCTCCCTGCTCTGTCCGTGCCACCAAGGGCACAGAGCAGCCTCCTCTGTGGGGCACTTGCCTGTTTCCAATGCCTTCCACAGGCGCTGGCCCTGCCCCACAAGGGCTGGCCTGAGTCCTGCCCCTGCACGCTCACACAGGCTGAGATGGACACTGATGGTTTCTGGGTCAGGCTCTCTCAGCCCAGCCCAGCTCCCTGCAAGCTCTGCCAGCTGCCCTGAGCTCTCTGCAGCACCAGGGGTCTCTCCCCAGCACAGCCCAGCCACCTCTGGCCCCACAGCTCTGCTCAGGGCAGGCGGCTCTGGGCAGGGCCCCCACGGCCTCAGCCCCTCGCAAGGGCACAGCAGCAGCTGCAGCTCAGAGAGGACTCAGCCCCAGCCATGGGGAAGGTGCTGGGCCAAGGCAGAAGAGGCTTCCTGTGTGCCCTGCTCCCCTGTCCCTGAGGTCCTGAGAGCTCTGCAGCCCCTGCTGCCATCCCATCTGCCCAGGCCAGCACAACAGCGCCAGCCTTGGGGCCCTGCAGAGCTGCTCCTGCTCCAGGCCCAGGGCCCATCCCCAAGCTGGGGCAGCCAGAAAGCTGTGCCCATTTCTGTTCATTCCTGCTCTGATGAGGATGGATCTTCAGCCCCTTGCAGGCTGATGATGAATTTTACTACTGCAGGGGCCTCTTCTTTCTTGAGCTCTTCAGTTCAGGAATTCGGTGAGAAAGGCTCATCAATATTTGTTCAAAACGCTCAAACAAGAAAAGCCCCTGGAAATATTTTAAGCTTTCAATTCTTCTGTGGTCAATTATAGAGATTTCAGAAGTGTATTCAAAGTGAATATAATGTATAGAAAACAAGGCAGAGAGAACTGTTTTGACCTGTTTCATGATCCTGTTTGTAGACTGATATCAGCAATGGCCAAATGATATTGACCCCCAACACATTCTAATGCAGTCTGAATAGATATGAAAAATCAAGACCCTTCATGGCTCACAATCAATCCGACTTTGTCCCACCCCCTCCCCACCATTTCCCTCATCCAGCCCCTGGCACTCCTACGGATCAGGAATGGTGTGGCCAGCAGGAGCAGGGCAGTGGTTCTTCCCCTGTGCTCGGCACTGGTTGGGCAGCACCTCGAGTGCTGCGCCCAGTTCTGGGCCCCCCAATTTAGGAAGGACATGGAGGGGCTGGAGCGTGTCCAGAGAAGGGCAACAAGGGTGCTGAGGGGTCTGGAGCACAAGTCCTGTGAGGAGCAGCTGAGGGATCTGGGGCTGTTCATCCTGGAGAAGACGAGGCTCAGGGGAGACAAGGTGGTGTCAGGGCACAGGTTGGACTTGATGATGTCCAAGGTCTTTTCCAACCTTGCTGATTCCGTGATTCTCTGAAACCAGCCTTGCAGCAGTTGCAGGATGAGGCCTGGGCCTCCTCTCCAGAAGGTGCAGCAGCCCAGGTCCCTCAGCTTCTCCTCACAGCCCCAAAGCCCATCCTGTCAGTCCTGCAGAGCCTCTGCAGCTCCTCCTCATGGCCCAGAACAGGGAGCCCCACAGCCAGACACACCAGCCCACACGTGCCCCCCTGGCCTGTGGTGCCTCTGGCAAGGGAGCAGCACAAGGCACTGCAGGAGCCTGCAGACAATTCCTGAAGCACTTGGAGGATGATCCTGCACCCCAAGGGATGTTCCCATGATGCCAACTCAGGAAGTGAAACGGGGAGTGGGCCCAGAGAGGAAAGGGCAACCAGGGATGGGCTGTTTGCTGGGGAGAGAGCAGGGATGGGCAATAGGGAGAAATTTGTACCAGGAAAAGAAAGCCAGGGTGAAGCAAAGGAAATGCTCAGGGCAATTTGGGGGTGGCTGCCAGGCAGCGCTTGGCTCTGAACAACAACATCTGCAGTGGCACAGGAAACTCCCAGCTGATGGGAACAAACTTTCTGGCTGACTACAGGGGCCTCAACAAAGTTGAGTGGTTCCCCTCCTGTCCCCCAGCCCTTCCTGGCCCCAGGGGCTGATGGCATTTGTGCTCCCTCAGGTTCATCTCCCCACACCAACACCATGGGGGTGCTCAGGCCTGCTCTGGGCACTGCAAACAGGGGCTCCTGAGCCAGAGCTGCCGTGTCTGTGCCTGCAAGGATGCGGCCCCCGTGTGAGCTGGGAGAGAGGCCAGGGCTGCAGAGGGGGGATGTTGTTGGCAGGTGCATGAGGACGCTCTGGGACGCTGCCCGGGGGTGTCCAGCACAGTGGGGATGGATCAGCCCCTGCTCTGCTGCTCCTTCCCGTCTCCCCCAGGGACCCTGCAGAGCCCCAGCCGTGCTGTTTGCCCCCAGCCTGCCCACGGCCACCCTGGGGCTGCTCACGGGGCTTTTCCGTGCACAGCATTGGGCCTGGGCGTGTTCTGGAGAGAGCCTGGGCAAGGAGCCTGGAGCAGCGAGGCCCTGCCCTGAGGCGTCAGCGCTGCCCCAGCGGAGCCCATGGCCTGTCCCTGCTGCAGCCCCGGCACTGCCAGCCCCAGCCCTGTGCCCGGCGCCGAGAGCACTCCGGCCCTACAGCAACACCAGGGCCAGGAGGGCAGCGGGGCAGGGCCACGGGAGCAGCGCTGCCAACACCAAGGGCTGCTGCTCCTGGGCACAGCTGCTGTGCCAGCACTGATCTGCCCCCAGCTCTCATCCAGAGAAGAGAACCAAAGGGGGATCTCTGCAGAAAACTTGCCTGCCAGATCCTTGGGTTCCTTTAAAGCCACCAGGAGTGCAGCCCCTCATTGACACAGTCTGTGGCCACAGGGAAGGTGGAGAGAAACAAAATGAGAAATGGCACAAACAGTGACACTGCTTTGTGGACAATATTACAAAAGTAAAACAAAGGAAAAGAACCTCCAAAGTAAAGCAACAAGAGGTATCAAAAATGACTTTTATGACAAGTGATTTTGAGAAACTGGCCAGCAGTTTAATGTTTGTGAAACCATCCAGCCATCAGTCTTCCACACTGCAGCCTCGAGCTCCTGCTTCCTCAGGCTGCAGATGAGGGGGTTCACGGCTGGAGGCACCAGCGAGAACAGAACTGACAGGGCCAGATCCGGGGATGGGGAGGAGATGGAGGGGGGCTTCAGATAGGCAAACATGACAGTGCTGAGGAATAGGGAGAGCACAGCCAGGTGATGGCGGCAGGTGGAAAAGGCTTTGTGATGTCATCCCTGCTCAGACGGGATCCTCAGCACGGCCCTGAAGATCTGCACAGAGGAGAAAACCATGAAAACAAAACAACCAAATACCAAAGAGGCACTAACAGCCAAAAGTTCTTTTCTTACCTGGCGGGTTGGAGGCTGGGGGCTGCTGCTCCCTGGGGAGCTGCTGGAAGCTGCAGGGCTGGATCCTGAGCACCTCCCGGTCGAGCGGGGGCAGCTGCCCCCCGTAGAGCTCCAGGAAGCGGCTGGGGGCCCCCTCCTGTCCGTGCAGCCACAGCCGCTCCCCGTGGAAGCCGAGGAAGTGGCAGGGCGGGATCCGCAGCACCTCCCGCGGGGCGGGCAGTGGCCGCTGCCCATAGAGCTCCTGGAAGCCGCTCGGCCCCTCCCGCCGGGCCGGCCCCGGCCGCTCCCTGTGCAGCAGGTGGAAGCCGCAGGGCGGGCACCGGGCGAGCGGCGGCCGTTCCCTGGGCGGCTGCTGGAAGCGGCCGGGCCGGGGACAGCGCAGCTCCCGGCCGTCCGGCAGCACCCGCTCCCTGTGCAGCAGAAGGAAGCCGCGGGGCGGGCGCCCGGGCGGCAGCGGCGGCCGCTCCCTGGGCAGCGGCTTGAAGCCGCAGGGCGGGCGCCTGCGCCCCTCCCGCCCCGCCGCCGGCCGCTGCCTGTTGGCCGCGCTCCGGCGCCTGATGCGGAGCAGGAGGTCGGGGCGGTCGCGGCGAAACCAGGGGTTCGTGTAGTGGAGCCAGGCGCCGGCATCGCCCGGCGCGGCTGCGCCAACCCAGCCCGGCCCCTTGTGGAAGCCGTAGCGGTTCAGCTGGCGCAGGAAGCTGCGAAACTGCGTGGCCCGGAAGGTGTGCGGGGCCGGCCCCTGGGAGCCGCCCGGGCCGAGCAGCTCCCGCTCCAAGAGGGAGCGCTCGATGAGCAGCCCCCGCGCCTGGCTGTCCCAGCGCACGGAGCGGACGCGGGGGCTGTTTGCCAGGCGCCACAGCTTGGCGGGGAAGGTGCCGGCGCTGAGCCCGGCGGGCAGCGGCAGCTCCGGCATGGCGTCCATCGCCGACTGTGGCCACAACGACCGGAGACCAACGGTCGCGGCTCGGCTCGGCTCGGCTCGGCTCGGCTCGGCTCGGCTCGGCTCGGCACGGGAAGCCCCTGGGCAGGGTGGGCTCTGGGAGCTGTGGTGGACTCTGTCCCCATGCTGCATCCTGTGCCTGGGTCACCGTCGGTGACAGAGGAAAAGGCCATTGCTTTGTCTTGGCTGGGGAAAGGATGAAAAGGGGACATTAGAAAGCATTCTTTTGGCCACCTTTTCAGCAGACTAACTGTTTCTTTCTCGCCATCTCTGCCTGTTTTTTGCAGAGTTGGAACATTTCTCATGATTCGCTGTCAGCAACAGCAGCAGGAAGGGGCAGTGATTTTGTCAGCATTGTCATCAAAACGCTAGTGCTGCCCCATGGATGGATGTTGCTTTATGCAAGGGATGAAAGGCCTTCACTTGTAGGGAGCTCACGCCGGTGTCTTCCCAAAGGACGTTGCCATTTTCTTTCCTCAGGAATCGCTTCTTCTGTTTTTCCCCCCATCTGGGGAGATTTCCAATGCAAATGCCTCCTGCAGCCAGCTCTTGCCAATGCAGACTGACCAAGGAGATCTTGCAGTGGACAGAGACTCCCTAGAGCTGGTGTGGAGAGGTGAAGGGGGAAGGTTTGTCCTTTAGTCTTGAAGTCTTGTTGGGGAGCTGATTGTGCTTGGGGGGACTGACAAAAATGATGTGTCCTGAAAAACCACAGAGACTTTGGGGTTGTCATGTTGGGGCAGAAATTTCTGTCTGAGAACTTTTTGAAAAGTTTCAATTAACCTTTTTTTTTTTTTTTTTTTTTCCCTGCAGAGATCCTTTTCCATACCTTTTGAGGAACTTCCCTCTGCTGGTCTCCCAGGTCAGGCCATTTCCCAAGGTTCCTTCCCAAAGTGAGGAGTAGCCCATGGCCTCCACTCTCCACTGGAACCAAAGGAAGCACAGAGCTTGCTGTTGTGGGAGAAGAGCTTCTCTTTCCTTTCCCTTTGGGGCAGGTTGGTATGTTCTCATTTGATAAAGGGAGGTTTAAACTCTGGAGGTGTTGCATTTCAAACTGCTCCAGCCTCGAGCTCTAGTGTGGGTATCCTTGGACAAAAGGCCTCCCTGTGTGAGCTCCCAGTGGGCTGGTTCAGTAAGGAAGTTGATATTTCAGGCTTGTGACTGCTGAAAGCAGTTGGTGTCTGAAGGTGTCCGGAGCTGAGAGCGACTACTTTTCTCGCCTGGCTGCAGAAAAGGTAGTTGGAAAGTGGGGATTGCACTTGCAGAGATGGCAATCAGGGGTGTTTTCCAAGAAATGGGCTGGCAGAGAGGCAGGTCTTGTGCTCAACTGGCTGTGTGTTTGTTTTGGTGGTGGGGAGATGTTGTAATGAATCAGCCGAGACTCCATATCCTTCATGCAGATAAAGCCAATTCTTTATTCACATTGCTTCTTTTGTCCAGTTTTCAGGGACCTCATGCACCACACCCGTTGGCGAGTAGTTTCCTTACTGCCTCATTTATTGGTCAGAAGGTCATTTGTGTGTATATGCTAAGTTTCAGGTTGTTTCCATTTTTCCTTGGTGGGTTCTGATGGAACAGAGCTAATATTTATGCAGATGCACTTGTTTTTCTCCCTAAGAATAGGCTGTTGTGTGAACAAACTTCTCTTTCTCTAAACAGTTTTCAACTGGGAGCTTGCAGGCTGTTGCTAGCTGCTTAGCTAAAGTAGCATGGCCTCATCCATATTCCATAAGACCTTTCTTTAATAACATTTTTTACCTGTCTGCAACAGGGAGAGTCACAGACACAGACACCAGCTGAAGCAACAGTGTAATTTACTATCATGCAGGAGTGCAAAGGCAAATCAGAAAAGAAGAAGGTAAGCAATGCACCTTATCACTGGTACAAAAGGTTGCCTCTAGTGGTTAAGAAAGATACATCAGCAGACACCCTTTTTATTTATCCTTCATCCAGATCCACTCATCAGGTGGGGAAAGCTGTCCCAGCAAAGCTCGGGAAAGTCACTGCAAGGAACTAGGAAATCCTACACTGCCTCCCCCTTTCTTGGCCACCAGGCTTCTGACTGCACTGTGAGAGTAGCCCAGCTTTGACAGTGGTGAACGAGCAATCTGACAGACCTTCTGGGGCAGGAGATCTGATTTCCTTCTCCTCTTATTTTCTCCCTGAGCCTGTCCAGGGCTCAAGGAGGAAGCAAGGCCAGATGTGGCCTTGTCTGATTTCTTCATGCTGAAAGATAAAGACGTGTTTTACCAATGAATGAATGCATCGATCCTATTGATAGTAAGACTTGGTTAAGGAGCAGATCCATTGAACATTTGGTTGGAAGGGTCATCCAGAGGGCAGATTTAGCTCAGGGCCTGTTGTTCAGGCCTTAGTCCTTCAGTATGTTGTGGTGCAAATCAATGCCCTGGAAAGCTGGAAACAAACAAATCCCGCTTGAGCACGTTTCAGACCGGGAGCAGGATTAGCCCTGCAAGGCCGGGCTAGGGCCGAGAGCAGAGGGCCAGCAGGCTGCATTTGCCCAGAGGCAGCCGTCCAGACCAAGAAGGCCACTGGTGCCCAGGGCCTGAGGTGCCCGAGGCTGCCTCCCCGCTGTGCAGCTCTGCAGAGCCCGTGGAGCGCAGGGTCCCGGGCAGCCAGGGCGGCCTGGCTGCCTTGGAGCACGAGGGGTGTCCCAGAGAAGCTGCGGCCCTTTGCTTTTTAACTGTTGCTCAGAGTCTTGTCATTAATCCACACTGTCTGACATGTTTTCCTTTCCTCTCACATATTGAAGAGAGCTTTTTGAGAAAAGTGGCTGATTTAGTTTCTGCTGGTGCTGGTGCTTTTGTCTGCAGGTCAGGGCAGGTGGTTTGAACCAAGGACGGAGTCCGCAGTTAACACTGCAGTTTTGCCAAGTCAAGAAAACCGTTCACAACTGGGTGACCGATGCTGAGCCGCTTTGCTAGTTTTTGGAAAGTTATGACCTTAAAAAACCCAACAAATGTTCCTCCATGAGGGTAGCAGCAGTGTACCAAAGATCCCAACTTTTTCCACCTCTTTTCTGTGTCTTTGGTGTTTCTAAGTTCCCCATTCCCCAGCAGGAATGAAAGCATGTATGATAATGTGAGTGATTTGAGAGCTGTGTGTTGTGCCCTGCCACATCAGCGTTGATGACAGGCTGGACATGGACAGGTGTGTCGAGTTCAATTCATCCCAGTTCTGTGCCAACAGCAGCCCCAAGATGCCGAGAAGAACAAGGACGGTGGGTGGGTGTGCATGCACAGCCCTGTGGCCTGACTGCTGTGTGGGCAGAAGGTTCTCAACAGCAGTACATCTTCACTCCCCCAAGTGGGAAGAATATATCAAATCTATATGAAATGAAAATATTTATGAAAATGCACTCAATGGTACATATTTATATGTATCATATATGCAATTTATCAAATATAATGCTGCATATTATATATTCTGATATGCCATAATCAATAGAATATATCAAATATATAGTTGATCTTTTCCTAAGCTATTGCCTGTGGGTCCTAGAGGCCATCTCCTAGTGTTACTACATTTGTGCCTTCTGGTACTAGTTCTTATAGCAGCAACTCCCCTGGGAGTTCCTCCAGGGAACTTCACACCAAGGGCTTCCATCACTGTCGTGGCTGTGGGAACTTGTTGCTTGCCAGTTCTCCCCCAGAATCCTTGTGGATTCTGGAGCATGTCAGCACAGGTGTCCATGGCCCTTCCTTCATCCCCAGCCTGCAGCACTCACAGCCCTGCGGCCTCCCCCTTGCTGCAGCTCACTTGCAAAGTGCTGCCAAAGGCAGCGGAGCTGGCTCAGGATCCCTGTTGGCTCCTGGGCTCCAGGATGACCTTCAGAGGGACACTTGGAGCGCTTCCTGAAGAGCTGCCCGTGGCATGGCGGGTGGATTTGTCCTCCCTGGGTGGCTCTGGTTGGAGCTGGATGCTCCGTGGAGTCCCGGAGTTTTCTCAGCTGCCTTTGCAGCGAGTTCTCAGCCAAGGTGTGGCTCTGCTGCCATCCCAAATCTGCACCTGCCCTGCCCAGCCTGAGTGCAAGTGGGGCATGTGCTGGGCATGGATGGAGATTTCCACGGCCAAAATCCTCCAATATTTACAACTGCTCATTGCTCTGGACAGCACAAATCACAAAACACCCATCGCAGTTGACAATTGTAATTTCTTGCAGATTCCTACAGCTGCACTGCTGATCGACAAATGCACAAGAATTGATTTCACATGAAAAATGTCATTTATTACAAATTGCTTCTACTGCGCTGACAATATACAACGATATATTTAATTTAACTATATATCTCAATTTAAGTTAAAAAAGGGATTTATTAGATTTTTACAACAATGCTATGTAAAAATATAGAAATATCCACTTCAGTTAAGAAAACCTTAATTTATTGCCAACATCTACAACAACTCAGTAGAGACAAAGATCAATTAGGTGTTTAGCAACTTAATTTATTACATATTACTGCAAGCCTAAAGCCCATCTAGGAATACAAAAATATCAGTATTTCTATCTAAACAGTCCTCTAGGAAGATCTCAGTCGATACAATGATGCAACTATACATCTCCATACATGCTGAAATAAAAAGATACACCCAGATACACCCACCTCAAAATACAGAAGTAAATGCACATGTGTAAATATAAAGCTAGATATATTTATATTGCTCTTTCTCCTACGTGGGAAGATCGCACATAATCAATATGATTTATAAGCAAGCCTCACTTTCTTGATCAAAAGGCACACATTATATTGAGGCTACTTCTTATTATGCACACTTGTTAACATTTGATTGGTTACAGTAAAAGAAAACTATATACTTGTTATCACTAAGCTTCTCCCTCAAACTTCTCAACCCCAAGGCTTTGTTATGGTAACACAGCTGCATTCAGGGTCATGCTGACCTCGCAGGCTTCTGTGCAAGTGATTTCAGCAAAGCTCTCTCATGTCTACGTGGCCTTGGTCATGTAGCCATTCCTCAACATATTTACTTCTAGGAATACCAATATACCTATTTAAAGAGCCATATAACTCCAACTGCATAAATAGAAATACCTACACAACTGTATTCATAGGAAATAGAATTAAACACACATAGAACGGTGTACTTACATATACATATACTTGCATCCATATATACATATGTTATTACAAAGACGTATGCATATATACAGACACAAAAATACATAGCATACATTTATAAATATAACAACATATAGATAGAAATATTCCCATACAAATAGCACATACCCACATGTATAAATATCCATATAATTATCCCTCTCTATGTTCAAGTCCATATATCTTTAAAAAGAACTCGAAGCAGAGGGATTCCAGCCGCCCCATCTTCAAAACCTTTCACTCCATCCTAGCTTTCCCCCCTGCAGAGCAGCAGCCCTGGACAAGGACAGCAGATGGCACTGGCTCAGGGGACAGTGCCTGGGGCCACCGGCAGCTCCCAGCGCTCCAGGGACACCCGGGGCTGGAACTGCTGCTCCGCCCGGCCCGGCCGCCAGCTCGGACCCAGCACAGCAACAGGGGACACAGGGGGCGCAGGGGGAGAAACAAGAGCTGAAACAGGCAGCTGAGCGGGGGAAAGAGGTAAAAATGCAGCCTAGGCCTACACAAACATCAGTCTCTCCATCTGTATCAACTCACAGACCAAGGCAGAGCGTTTGCTTTGTGATGTCAGGGCACGGTTGCCACGTGGTCGTGGTGACATCACAAGGTTGCCTTGGTGCACGGAAGGCCTCAGGGGTGTCAGAGCAGCTCTTGAGCTTGCTCAGTGCAGGAGCGTCCTGCAGCTTGAGGCGACTGTCAGTGGGCACGTGCACACTGACAGGAGACTTGCTTTTTGATAGTGTTAGAGAACAGTTGGCAAACTTGCACAGCAGTTGCCACAATGATTGGGCAACTGGCTGCTGTAGTTTGCTCCGTTTATGGAGTTGGATATTCCACCTATTTCCTGACTCACCTGGCACGTAAGTAGAGGTTTTCCCTGAGTGTCACCTAACTTGCCTTTTGTATGTCTTCCTGCTCTTTCTTGGGGACTGAGTAGATTTGGAAACAGAAAGACCTTTTGGATGCCACTTGGGTAAAGGTGCTGTCAACACGTTCAGCTCAAAACGGGCTGTCTGTAGCCAGGGCCGTGCGGGCAGCATTTGCAAGGGAGCCTGCAGGGGTTGCGTTCCCTCTGTTGGAGAGTCTGTGGCAGCAGAGTCTGTCATTTCCTCCATTTGCTGGGTCAAGCAGGACAACTCTGAAAATGTAGACTGGGAGGCCTTCTTGGAAGGTCTTCTAAAAATGCTGTGGTTGTCTCCAGTTTTCTCAAAGCATCTGCTTCATTTTCCCTTGCCCACTGCAGGTCACCTGAGCCGGGTATTCAGAGGTGCTGATGCTGAGGTGAGTAAGAAAGGCACATTTGATGTTCCTGGCGTTTATGAATTGTGCAGCAAGCTGTGAGCTTGGCCTGTGGCAGTAGAGTGTAGAGGGCCAGCTGAGTAGGCTGCAAGAAAATCCATTTCCATGTCTACAGCAGGAAGAGCAAAGGCATCACCGGCTATTTCCTAATTTTCCATTCCAGAGCTTTAAAAGAACTAAAAGCCCAGTTTTGCTGAGAGAACGTTGCTTCCTGATAGTAGCCAGGGGGGAATATCTAATTCAGAGCAATTTGCAGTGTCCAGTTGAATCAGCCCATCAGAATTTAGTCTGAGGGACTTAGAATATCCTTGCTCTCCAAGTTGATGATTTGTGCTTAGTAGAGCTGGTTCTAGAGCTGAAGAGAAGGAAGGTTCTAAATGAGCCTGTGTCTCACGCTCCTGTCTGTCCACAGATCACTGAAGGAAGAACAGACTCCCCTCCGGCTTCCTCTGCTCCTGGACAAGAAGCCAACGAGGAGCCAAATGACCACAAGGCTCCAGCTGTGGTCACACCACAGCCGCAACTTTCCCAGCCAGTAAGTGCCACTTCTGGAGGGTGCTGTCTTTAGTGCGAGGCAGAGCTGCAAGTTTCTGAGCAGCCAGCTCTTGCTGTTGGTGGCTGAGGATGCCGAGTGCTGCAGTCCTGCCAGACCTAGCCATTCCCCTCAGCCAGTGACAGCTGGAAAATGGGCTTTGAGCTGCCATGTTTAGGCCCCAGCTTGCTGGGATTCTGATAGAGGCCAGCCTGGAGCAGGAAGGTTCCCTGTCTGCAGAGGAGGGAGCATGTCAAAGGCACTGTGCTCAGCCTTGGTGGATACGTAGGGGACGCTGTGGTCTGGGGACACCTGTCCCCCTCCACAGACTCGCCAAGTACCCACAGGCACAAAAAGTATTGATGTGACAACACAAGCTTTTTGGGGCGGTTTGTCCCCACGAGCTTCTTGGCTGTGCTTACCTGGGAGCATTTCAGAGACACACTGGGGACGTGGAGTTTCTGCTTCAAGTCAGGGATTTTGGTGCCTTGGTTGCCAGGTTGTTCTTTTGGTAAAACGGAAGCAGAGGTGGGCAGGGAAGCAGAAAGAAGTGGCTGAATTAATGTGAATTGTGGGCAGAAAGGTGAAAAAGCTGAGCTTGACAGCAGCTCCCAGTCACTGGCTGACAGCACCTTCCTAAGGGCTTGCATTTAAAATGGGATCTGGGGCTAATCTCTGCCAGCCACTTTTCTGACACAAACTCTTTTGTTGTCTCAGATCTCCACAGGCTCTTCTATTGAAGCTGCAGCAGCAGGAGCAGCAGTGTCACCTGAAGGGGCCTGGCCTGCCCCAGCTGAGCAGTGGAGCCTGGGCAGTTCCTTCATCTCCAGCACTGACAAAGCTGCTGCTCAGCAACAGGAGATGGAGTATGATGAGGATGACTTCCTGGGGTTCATGAGTACGTCTTGTGTCTTTCTTCTCTGAGGGACAGTGTATTGTGAGCACGTGTCAGCATAGCTGGACCCAATGATCCTCCTCATCTCAGTGCCCTTTGTGATTGTACAGCACAAGTCATTGAAGCTGCTTCTTGCCCAGAGCAGCTGCCCGTCCTGTGCCCTCAGATAAGACCTGGTGGGGCTGAGAAGAGAGCCCAGCTGACTCTCTGCCTCCCATCACCTGTTGGCACAAAAGGGCACTGACGTGCACCTGGGTGTGTCTGCTCTCCAAGCCAATCCTGCTGTGTCCTCAGTGGGGGCAGCAGCTTGGAAGGGGCTGGGTGTGGCCGTGCCTTCTTGCCATTGCTTGTCAGTGCTGGTGCCTGGGCTTTGGCAGCTTTGTGGCGGTGGCTGCCCTGGCCCTGAGGGCTGGTGTGAGCGCCGAGGCTGGAGCCTTCCTTAGCTGGGAGAGTGCCGCTGCCGGCCGGCCGCTGCAGCGCGGAGCTGCCCCGAGGCAGCAGCCCCTGCTCTGGGCCGGCTCCTGCACGGCCTGGGCTGGGCTCACAGAGGGTCAGCATCTCCTCTGGGCAGCTGTCCGTGTCCCGCCGGCACCTGAGGAGCACTGCTGTCCTTGCTGCCCTTGCCCGCTGCGGGAAGGTGGGCACGTGTGCGGGGCTGAGAGGGCGAGTGCAATGGCAGGGACTGATCCCTGCTGTCAGGGGGAGGAGAAGCAGTGTGGTTCTTCACGTGGGCCACGGGCAAGGGCGTCTTCCAGCTCAGCCTGCTCATCAAGGGTGAGGGTCCTGCTGCTGAAGGCCCCTTGGGGTTGGTTAGAGCATGAGCTGCTTGGGTTTACAAAGGGAAAGGCATTCCTTTGGGAAACTGCTGCAAGATGGGGAAGATGCCCTCCTCTCCTGGGAATGCATCTCCCTGTGCTTTGTTTTCTGCCAAGGCATCTCTTCAAAGGACTGTAGAAAATCATTCTCTGTGCTGACCTGCTTGTACTGCAGAGCTGCCTGTCTTGTTGCAATTGTTGTTGTTGTTGTTGTTACCCAGCTGGCCACAAAGGACTCAGAAGGCCAGACTGTAGAGCCCCAGCAGGGCTGCCTTTTGTATCTCTTGGATGGTGGGATGTCTGCTTTCAAGTGAGCATTTTGCATTTTGTTTCCCTCAGGGCAAATGGTGAGCACAGAAAATCCCCGGAGGAAATACACCGAAAAGGAAATTGTTGGCAGAGGGTGAGTCCAACCACAGTTGCTTCTACACAGTCATGGGGCAGCTGATTTGCTGCTGGAATATCTGTCAAGTGTGAAGTCAGGCAAGCTGCAAACATATTCAGAGACTGGGGTTAGTCTGCCCCATCTCTCAGTACCGGCCAGAATTTGGAAGTGTGGTCAGAAGGCATTATCAAAGACACTTCTATTTCATTGCCAGAAACAGCAACCTACCCCCTATCATAGCAGTCAGATAACACTTCTCAGGAGCATTTCTTCCCAAGAGTTTGCTGAAGGAAATAGTCTGTGGTGAGGATAAAAACCGCCCAGTTTAGAAACTGAAATCCACGATGAAAGAATCACCTGGCCTTTGGAGCTGAGGCACTAAACCCCAATGCTTCAGAAACAGGCCCAGTGCCCATGCACTGGAGAGGAACATGCATCATCTGCCTTCTGGCAGTGCCCTCCTGCATGCTGCAGGTTGGAGGCATTTCCAGCAGACATCTCCTGTCTGGGCTGGCTTTCACTCCAAGGTCTAAATGGCTTCTCCTTTCTTTGCTGCTGTTTTGTTTCTAGGGCTTTTGGAGAGGTTTGCAGAGCCATCGACACTGCCACAGGAGAACAGGTAAATGTCAAGAGCCCCTGCAGATTCTGCTGCTCTCCAGGGCTTTCCTGTCTCGTGTCAGCTGCGGCTTCAGCTGTGGCTAGAGCTGTGCTGCAAAGGCACAAGAAGCACAGACTGGTGCCAGCCTGCCAACTGCATTTGGGACAGTCTTTGTCCTGCTCAGCTGCCAGAAGGAAGGCAAGGAGGACAGCGGTTCCTTTCAGAGAAGGATGCTCTCCCTGGCTCTCAATTGCTCCAACAAAGGAGCATCTCACTGCTCTCTGGGGCTACGGCTTCAGAGTCCTGAATTCTCATTTCTGGCTGCCAGCAAATACATCTGAATGTTCCTGGCAGTTCCTTAGGCACCTGCAGTGCTGCACTTGGGAACTGCACATAGGGAGAGATCTGCAAGGCGTCCCTAAAAGCCCCAAGCCCTGCCTATAGCCCAAGATGTATCCACAGAGTACCAAGGCACGCATTACTTCTTCTCAAGTACAGACAGACAGAGAGTGTGCTCAGAGCTTTGGGGGGGTGAGAGTTGACACACCATTGCTAACAAGTGGACAAGGCAAAATGTGGTCAGTGGCCACGTGTCCTGGATCTGGCCCCCAAAGGAGCAGAGAAAGGGGCTGTAGGAATGTCACTTCCTAATTACTCCTTTGTCTAATTACAAGGCACTTTGGCACGGCTTGGCGGTGTCATTGCAAAATCTCTCTCCCCATGTGTGTTTTGGTCTCATTCCGCCAACTTCTAAAGTTACTGATTTTCAATGTCATTCTAGGTGGCCATCAAAAAAATCTATCTTCAGGGACCGAGCGAGATGGAGGATATTGTTACTGAAATCACGGTCATGAAGAGGAATATGAGTCCCCATCTTGTCCATTATTTAGACGGGTGAGTGGTCATGGTCTCATCCCATGAAGGTTTGTTTACATAGTAAAAGCATGCAAGGTTAAAACCCCACTTTGGACACTAGCAGAAAAGAAAGCTGTTAATTATTGCTTCATTATTATTTCTCTACTCATCTCCAAAGGATGGGAAGAGAGTGCAGTTTATCTCCGTGAGTCATCCCTGGCTTTCCAACACATAGTTGAAAAATTGTTCAAAAACCTGCATCAACTCTACCATAAGAAGTCAGTACCCTGTAAGTTGGCTGCCTCCATGTTGTCTCAGGATGGATTTTTTAAGGTTTCTTCAATGCTGATGAAGCATGCTAGGGAGGATTTCCCTTGGATTGTTGCCCCTCTTTTCCAGGGCTGGCCATGCCAGGAACACTAGGTGCTTCTTTCCAGAAATACCACGCGGGACAGGTTTTTCATCTTGGCGTATACTAAACTGCACTTTTTGATTGCTGGCCATCAGAGACATCTCCTTTTGACAGATGTGCTGTTCTCCTTGAGACTGCACAGACTGCAAACAACCCACAGCCCGGAGGGAATGTCTTTAATTCTTTTAATTCTGTCCTTGTCACAAAGCAACCCGGAAACAAGAATCAAGCAAAGGAGCCAACGAATGCATGTTCATCTGCATGGCCTTGTTCCCTTCTTTCAGCTACCTTGTGCATGAAGAACTGTGGCTGGTGATGGAGTACATGGATGGAGGCAGTCTTTACGACACAATCCAAAAGACTCGCCTGACAGAAGACGAGATTGCCATCATCAGTCGGGAGGTCAGTCGGGGATCCCAGCTGTGCTTCCCAGAGCTTGGGCAGGATTGTCTGGGAAAGGGGCTCAGAACAGGAGCGATTCCATGAGCCAGGCTTTGTTTCTGTGTGGCTGATATGCTCTGGGCAAGCAAGAGCATCTCAAATGAACTGCCTGCCAGTGCCCCTGCACTCACTGGACTCTGTTCTTGTCCTCTTGTCTCCTGCTGTTGCATTTTCACTCTGGCTCTTGTATTTGCTCTTCTCCATCTTGCCTCTCTAAACTTTGGTCTGTTGGCACTGCATTCCTTGCCTGTAAAAGCAAAGGTGGTTGTGGTGGGAGCATTTGAAAGGAACAGCAAAGAAGAAAGAGAGACTCATTTCTCTGAGTCCTCAGCTGGAAAGGTTAGCAGTGCAGCCAGAGTGCTCTGTACTTCTGAGCACATCCACTGCAGCAGCAGTCATCCTGGCTGGTTTGCAGGGCAGAGTCTACACCAGCAGTTGCTGTTGCTCTTTGGCAAGCTGACATGCCTTTCTTTAGAAAGGTGCTGCTCTGCCTGTGTTGGAGTAGCGAGCTCTTCCCCTCAGTGGCACTGTGTTCTGCCATTACTCCTCATTCCCCTGGAGAGGGAATCTTGGAGAGCTGTTTCCTTTCTTGTGTGATGAAATCACATCACTGATATTTGCCCTCCTGTTTCTGGTTTCTCTCTCAGTGCCTGCAAGGACTGCATTTTCTCCACGCCAACCACGTGATGCACAGAGATTTGAAAAGCCTCAACATCCTTCTCAAAACGGATGGCTCTGTCAAGCTGGGTCAGTATATTCTTGGGCAGGTGCAGCGTTCCAGGGATATGTGGGCTGTGGGGCTGCTTTTGAGTGAGTGCCAGCCCCCCCAAAATGGCGCTGGTGGCAGTGCAGGGAGCCTGTTGTGAGCTGACCACGCGGTGGCAACGTGCACAGACCTATGGCAAGGCTCGAGCAGTCCACAGTGGCACTGCTCTGTGCGTGTCCCTTCCAGAGGGAGGGAGCTACATGTCTAAAGTTTGAAAAGCCCCTGCTGGAGGCAGTGTAAAAAATGTGGGGATTTCTGAAGCAGCCAGCACCATATTTCCTTGGCTAAAGTCCTGAGGAAACAAGGCAGGGACGGTTGTCCAGGAGATTCAAGAGCACATTCTCAAACTTCTACCGGGAAATTCTTTTGCGTGCTTTCCTAATTGCACAGGATTCAAATAAAAACGGTCTTTTGCTCTCTCCCCAGCTGATTTTGGCCTCTCTGCTCAACTCACCCCTGAGCAGAGTAGACGGAGATCGGTGGTCGGGACTCTTCAGTGGATGGCACCTGAAGTGAACGGTGAACCCTATGGCCCCAAAGTGGACATATGGTCTTTGGGAATCGTGGTCATTGAAATGGTGGAAGGAGAAGCTCCTGACTGGGAGGAAAATTCTGCCATGGTAAGGTGTAAATACTCTCTGATCCCGCTGTCTTTCTCCCCCATCCCACTTTGTGTGTGCCACTGGACAAAATGCCATTGCCATCCGCTGGAACTACTTCCACCACAGTCCCTTTCTGAAAATGTCCCGGCAGCACATCAGCATCTGCTGGGGTTTTGGTTGCATCCGTGGGGGAACTCAAGCCTTAGCCCAGGCAAACAATCTCCCTTCTCAGGCAACACTGGGCTTTGGCTTAGAAGTCGTTCCAGCTCTTTTGGCTTTGTAGACAGCCCTAATAGCAGCAAACAAGCATCTTAGAAGTGGTGTTATCTTTCCTGAAATGAAGTAACCCAAACCCAAGAATGTTTATAAAACAGTGGTTTGGAGAGAAGAAGTGCACCCCCATTCTTCTCACAAGGAAATTTGCCTGAAACCTTAACAAGAGGGTGTGAAGGCCACAGAGTCTCTTGTGCTTCTTGTGCGGTGCTGCTGAAACACTCAGTGACCGTCTTTCTTTCCTAACCCAAGCCGTCACCTCCATGTCACTAAGATGAAGCCTGGCCATGTGGAGAGCCTGCCAAACCCACCCCTTTGTTTCCTGGCACTTTCTAGGATGGCCATGCCATTAATGCATTGACTTGAGTGTCCAAATGAGCAGAGGGCTACCACATGGATGGCGTTTCTCCCTCTTCTGCTTTGACCACCAAAATTTTCCTTTTGCTGCCTAAGGGAAGCTGAAATTTGCAGTCTGATGAGAGACGGAGGTGCAGGTGTTTCCTGTGTGCCCAAAGAGGCATTTTCGTCCCAAGACATTTGTGCATGCATCTTCATGTGTCTGTGTGGAAGATGAGATTCCAAATGTTTGTTTCCTTACCTGAGGAATAACTGAGGGATTTCCTTTCTTTGCTTGCAATTCCCATTGTTTTCAAGAACCAAGGAAAAAGCTTGATGACTTTGGTTTGATGGCAGCTGTGCTTAAGGGACCAACAAGAGCTGCAGAGATGCTTTTCATGTAATTATCTTTGGAAATAGTACAGTGAGTTAGTAGAGCAAAGTCCCTCTTCCAAATAGCCTGTCAAGCTGCTCAGGTGAATCCTCAGAGAAGGAAACCTGCTTTTGCTGCTATTGTTTCCACTAACAAGGCCAGTCAATGAAATCAGCTGCCAAGGCAAGAGCTGCTGGATGCTGGAAAAGCTGTGGCTGCATTGGGCTTTGGGTTTTTTGTTGGTCAGGAAAGTCATCTCTGCCTCTGTGCCACGGCAGAAACTGCCACTGCAGAGTGCACCTGAAACAATGGGATCTGGGAGAGCAGTTCCAGACGTGAAAGAAGCGGGTGAGAAACTCGTGTTTCCTTTTTCTCCAGGCTCAACTCCTGAAAGCCACCAAAGGGATCCCAAAGCTGCAGCAGCCCAAGCTCCACTCCCCTTTTCTGCGTGACTTCCTGAGCTGCTGCCTGCAGAGAGACGAGGCGCGGCGCTGGTCTGCCAAGGAGCTGCTGCAGGTAAAATGCCAAGGGGCTGCAGGGGAAACAGTGTCCCAGGGACGGGCTCCTCCTGCACTGAAGTGCAAGGCATCAGGGGAGCCTCCTCCTCCTCACCTCCACTCTTGGTGCTGTTCAAATGAGAACAGTCAGGAATCCTAGACTGGGCTGGGCTGGCAAGGGCCTGTAAGGGTCATCTGCTCCAAGTGCCCTGCAATATGACCAGGGACCTCTTTCAAGAGATCAGGATGCTCAGACCGGAGATATTTCCAGGCCTGGGGCACATAGCAGCTCTTGCAGCAAGCTGTGCCAATGTGGCCCCACTGTTGCTCCTTAGACGTACTCTGATTCAATCTCCTTTTCCTTTGAAAAATATTGCCCAGCCTTTGAGGCTCTTAGCTTGCAAAGTAATGGTTCATTCTTGTTTTTTTTTTTTTTTCTTTGTGCAGCATCCATTTGTAACATCAGCCAAGCCTGTGTCCAGCCTGGTGCCACTGATCACTTCAGTGAAAGAGTGGAAGGAGGAGACAGGAATCAGACAACTGTTTTCTCCAACACCAGTATAGAGAAGGATTGTAGAATAGGACTGTAGAGTAGGATTGCAGCTAGGACAGTGGAGTAGGATAGTAGCATAGGATTGGAAATAAAGTTTGTGAAACCTCAACTCCTTTCAAAGATTCCCCTCCTTCTGAGCCTCTGAGAAAGCTCAACATTTTCTTCTGAAGTGTCAGTTTTTTCTTAGAGGTGGAGAGTGACATTGATGGCTTTTTTGGTACAGTTGGAAAGTGGGGAAGGCTCTCCCGAGGGGAAGCGTGGCCGTGCTGGGCACAGCACAGACCGGTGGCATCGGCCGTCCGGAGCGTGCACAGGAGCAGAGAAAGGCAAACCACAGGCGAGGGCTGCAGGCCTGGCTGAGGATTGCCACCCTTGTGCCGGCTGCCCTCTAACTCCTGGCCAAGGTGAGCAGTGTGTGCAGCGCTCTGGGCACAGGGGAGGGAGCCGGGCTGCTCCGCAGGCTCCGGCACAGGGCAGCCTCCTTCAGGCACGGCGCTTCTGCCGGGGGAAGCGAGGTCAGCGGCAGGCAGGGACAGCTTGTCAGCTCACATCTGCAGGAGCCGGGGCCTCACACGGCTCTGGGAGGAAGCGCCTGCAGTGCTGGAGTTGTGCACTGAGCCAGAGCAAAAGAGTGAAATGCAGAGTGTTCTGCAGAAATATTCTGGGGCGCCAGGCCAGCCTGCTTTGAGCTCTCTGGCACACAGCAAGCACTGTGCAATGCAGCCCTGAGCTGCTGGGAGATAGAGAGGTGTTAGAGAGGAGCCAACTGTCAGATGAAATTTAATGGGGTGACAACGTCATCAAAGCCAAAGAGAACTGTTTCTTAGGATGGATTCACCTGAGCTGGGTGTGTATCTCCCTCTCCCAAGAGCCAAACACACACACAACACACACACAGAAAATGCTGCTTTTTATTGCCTTTCCCAGCCCAGGGCGAACCCTGTCCCCTTTCCCTTTGGCCGGGAAATAGGAAACTTGTATTCTGTCCCCACCGCCTCCTTTTCTGTCCCCTCCCCTCTTCTCCTACTTCCCTTTTGGTTTGGTCTTCACGCTGGCCCCTCTCCCAGCTCACAGCAACACCCAACAAATCAACTAGAACAAACCCAAACCCTAAATAACAACCCCAAGAACCAACAGCTTTCGTTCTTTCTTCTCATAACCCTGCAGCTGCAGCAAAATATTACCTCCTATCTCACAGAGGGAATCAGGCAGGAGCCTGTGGCCCGTGCTTGAGCAGTGAACTGATTTGGAAGGGAGCAGAAGGGTTTCAGCAGGCAGTTTGTGTTTTTCTTCTGAATTGCTGAAGGAAAGACACAATGTGGCTTCAGTCAGCAAAAACATTTTCAAGGTGAATTAAAGAAATGCTTGTGAGCAATGCCCAGAGAAGGCAGGTTTTGAGAAAATATTGAACTGTAACAAATTGTGAATTCCCTTTGCATTAACAGACTGTTGAGCCCTCTATTCCTCCAGAGCAGTGATTGATGTGTGCAAGTGACTACCTTAGCCTTGAGAATAGTCTTCCCAAGAATGCAGCTGGAATGCATTCAAGGGGAAAAGAGTGGTTGTAGGAGGCTCTTGAGCATCAGAGGAGAATTGCAGCAATGGGATGTTCCCCAAATGACCACCCAAGACTCTCAAGAGAGCCCTACTCTCCTGTCAGTAACTTCTGAGAAGTGATTTAAATATGTCAACTAATTTGAGGGAATGTTTAGCCTGTGAGTTTCAGCAAAGTAATGAGTAGGTCTTGTTTCCATGGTTACAAATGAGTAGGTGGGATTTCTGGCTGAGCACGTGTTAGGAAAGTGATTCCCCACGCACCCAGCACTGAAATAAAGTCATCTATTGACAGGTGAAAATGAAACCTTTTCCAGCTGTTCCCCTCGGGTTTGCCTTTCTGGGGGCCAAAGCTCTGTGCTGCAGGTGGCCCGGGTGTGTGCAGAGCAAGGCAGCCTCCACAAAGCCCTTGGTTTCCCCACAAGTCGTCATGATTTGTTGCCAGGTGTGCCCAGCTGTGGCAGGAGAAAGAGCCCGCAGTGCAGTGGGCGCCGTGCCCTGCCCGGCCAGGGCTCTCTGGCACAGAGGAGCAGCAGCAGCACCTTTCAACCCACTCCTGCCTTGGCCTCACCTGGGACACAGAAGCCTCTGGAAATCAGCACCACCTGGCCCCTTCCCAGCTTGGAGCAGCTCCTGCTGGTGGGCACATCCTGCACTTCTACTGCTTCCAAACAGGAATCAAGGCACAGGGGGAGACGGACATACAGAGAAGCCCTGGGCTAGTGCAATAAATGGGCAAATGCATGGGGGAATGTGTTAGGAATCATTTCAGCTGTCATGCCAATCCTGCCTTCTCTCCTTTTCTCCCTTCACATTTCCTGTTCTTTTCCCTCTCACATTTCCACCCCTTCCCCCTCTCGAGTCTCACAGTTTTCCTCTCATGTTTGCCTCCCAAGTTTTACTCATTTTCCCCACCCTTTTCAGCTCCCTTTCCTCACGCTTTGCCTCTCACATTTCCCCAACTTCCCGCTTTTTCCTGCTTTTTTGTTCTCCCACGATTCTCACAATTTTCCCCTCACTTATCCTGCCCTTTTCTCCCCTCATGCTTTTCTCCTTTCCTCAGTCATTTTTCTCCAAGTTGTCTCCTCATGTTTCTCACTTTTGCCCTCATGTTTCCCAGCCTTTCCCTCTTACATTTCTCCCACTTTCCCCCTCACGTTTATCATTCTTTCCCCCTCATGTTGCTTCTACTTTTCCTCTAGCATTTTCTGCCCTTTTTTCACTCCTGTTTTCTGCCACTTTTCCCATCCAACTTCCCACCCTTTTTTCCCCCCTAATGTTTCCTGCCTTTTTCTGCCCTCTGGTTTCTCCCTCTTTTCCCCTCAGGATTCTCACAATGTTCCCCTCACATTTGCTGCCTGTTTCTCTCTCTCTGCCAGTAATTTTCTCACTCTCTTCCCCTCACATTTCCCTCCATTTTTTCCTCTATGTTTTTCAGCCTTCCCTGATCATGTTTCTTAGAATTTTCCCATCATATGTCCTGCCTTTTCCTCCTCTCACCTTCCTCTCCTACTTTCACTCACATCTTCACCATTTTCCCCTCAGTTTTCTCACCCTTTCCCACACAGGTTTCCTACCCTTTTCTTCCCTCACACTTCCCTCCTTTTTCCACTCCCATTTCTCACACTTGTCACCTCATGTTTTCTGCCTTTTTCCCCCTCACATTTCTTAACCCACTGCTTCCTGTCAGTGACTCTTCCTCTTCAGTAGTTGATGAGCTTCTTTTCTTCTTTCCTGCAATCCCCTCCTCCAAAGAATGGGTGCCAGAGCAGCGCTCCAAGAAGCCCCTGCCCGTGTGTCTGCTGAGCAGAATGGCTGTGCTCGACTTGAACAATCTCGTGAAGAACAACCTAAACTGCAGTGGACTTTCAATTCCCTCTAGTCTTCATAGTGTTCTAAAGAAATAGGTACCCTGAGGGATACACGTCGCAGGTGCGCAGCCGCTGCACCATCCGCCTCAAGCAGATCCCATCTCCGTTTTCATCACCTCACAGTGACTGTGACTCCTGCCTGGACGAAACCACTTGTGATGCTGCTTGATGCTAATTGGAGTCCATGTGCACAAGGAGTGCTTTTAGCCCTCTTTCAAAAAAAAAAAAAAAAAAAAAAAAGTTTTTATTTTAAAACGTTCAATGCCTGGAGTTTCGTATTTTCACCTATTTGAATTGCCTTGACATCAAAGTACTGCCAGTTGGCGTTCCAAACTGGCTGGTCTATGTTTGAGTGCAGAGAGCAAAGGTGCCAGACCGTGTCCTTTTCCCGGGTGTCCGTTAATGTCCATTTCAACAGGCACTGAAGGGGGGCTCTGCCTGCCCCACACAGGATGGCAGCCAGAGGGCTGAGGCTGCGCCTCCTAGTGAGATCAGCCGCCCTGGCAGCCCAGCCCCAGCCGCCATCTTGTGTGTGGCTCTCCAGCCCTGGCCGCCATCTTGTGTGTGGCTCCCTCAGCCCTGGCCGCCATCTTTTGCACTGACCTAGTCCAGCTCTTAAGCGAATGTGTTGCTGTTTTGTCGGCAGTCAGGGTCCGCCCCAAAGACACCAACACCAGCAGGACAGGCTACAGGGAATGGCACGGGTTTGGCTCAAAGCAGCCAGCCCTGACTTGTCACTGTCCTTTATCCATGAACACGTCCCCATATGCAGCCACAGCAAATGTCCAACAGCAGCTCCATCAGCCACTTCCTCCCGCTGGCGTTGGCAGACACGCGGCAGCTGCAGCTCCTGCGCTTCTGCCTCTTCCTGGGCATCTCCCTGGCTGCCCTCCTGGGCCACGGCCTCGTCACCAGCGCCGTAGCCTGCGGCCACCACCTGCACAGCCCCATGTTCTTCTTCCTGCTCAACCTGGCCCTCAGCGACCTGGGCTCCATCTGCACCACTGTCCCCAAAGCCATGCACAATTCCCTCTGGGACACCAGGACCATCTCCTACGCAGGATGTGCTGCACTGCGGAGGATTTCGGCGAGGGAAGAATGCAATCAATCAATATGATTGGTAAAGCATTGTTCAACTTTATTGCTCATAACATCCGTTCTTATACTTTTGCCCCAAGCATTCAGCATACTTGTCAAATTATAATTGGTTAGCATACACTACTCATCTATACTTGATTGGCTATATCAAGCGTGAGAAGGTTCCTCCCCTTGGCATGCTGAAAACTTTGTATACGTGCTTACTGCTACGCTCTATTAAGCACAAGTTCTTTTATCTTTGGCCTGTATCCGTGCTTACTGCTGTCCCAAGGACAGCTTATCTTAGCAGTACGTAGGCTGCTAGCACTTGGTATCGGGCCATGAGGCCTCTAATGATCCGTGGCCTTGCTCTGCTAACCATTCTTCAACAATTCCCTCTTTTTTATTTTGTGCAGCAAACGCAGCGTGTCGAGTAGTTACTGTTTCTGCTATGCGATACATCATCTGTTGCAAGCAGCAAAAAAAGCAAGATACAAAAAGTACAAGCAGTATAATAACAATCACAATATTGATTACATGTTGCAGTAGGGAGGTTATCCAAGGCCCTAGCCCGAAAGATCATAGCCAATCTGTTAAACCCAAGCCTGTGTCTTGCTGCAAATGACTAGTGAGTTCTTACAACTTAGCTATTTGGGTATGAATTGACATGCAGTGATCTCTCTGTGCTACCTTGTCAAACTGCCAGAGCAGTTGTAGGTTTTCTCTTGCCCTTAAGTCTTCAATTAAGTGTACCCCCTCTAACCCTGGCTGTCCAGTATCGATGTCGCTCTTGCAGGGTCATTAGCAGGACGGATCCATTTACTAGGTATCCATTGGGGCCCTGTGGGGGTAAGAACACAAACATAACCTCTACCCATGTACTGAACCTCTGCGGGACCTTCCCATACTCCAGTTTTGGGATCTCGGTACATGACTTTAAACAATGGCTTAGTTGCTTCCTCCTTTACTCCGCCTGAGTGGATGACCGCAGGGGGCTCCGAGTGGTCCCCCATTACACACAGATAGTTTAATACAAATAGTGTTTTTGATAGCATGGTCTGCGCATCCACCTCCTCCTTATATTTTAACAGATAATCCTTGAGTGTTTGGTGGGCTCGCTCCACAATCGCCTGACCTGTTGGTGAATGTGGGACACCTGTGATGTGTGTCACACCCCACTTCTGTAAGAACCTTTGGATCCTGCTGCTCACATATGCAGGGCCATTATCTGTCTTAATCTGTTCTGGCACCCCCATCACCGCAAAGCAAGTAGTTAGGTGTCGTACCACGTGGAGAGCTTTCTCTCCCGGCTGCGCTGAAGCCCAAATAAATTTACTGAAAGTATCAATTGTAACATGCACATATTTCAATCTACCAAAGGAGGATACGTGAGTTACATCCATTTGCCAGATGTGATTGGGTCCAAGGCCCCGTGGGTTTACTCCCAACCCTAGTCCAGGCCCATGCTGACTACAGAGAGGACAGGATCTGACAATACCACGGGCATCATTCAGAGATATGCGAAACTGTTTCTTTAGGCCTCGTGCATTCTGGTGAAAAGTCTCATGAGCAATACGTGCCTGCTGAAATCCGTCTTGTGGTACTGCAACAGAAACCAACTGATCAGCTATGGCATTACCCTGACCCAAACCTTCTGACCATTTGTGGCTTCGAATATGCAAAATCGCAAAAGGAGCTGAGCGCAGCCGAACAGCTTGCCTCAGCTGCCTCAAAAGTTCCCATAACCTGTCATTCTTTATATCCTTTATCAATGCATCCTCAATCCGCAGCACCACCCCTACTACGTATCATGAGTCTGTGACAATATTTACACCCTGATCAGGCCAATTCATAATGATCCAAAGGACAGCCCTTAATTCTAGCATCTGCAATGAGTCCTCAGTAGTCGAGTCCACGTGCCCTCCTCCATCCATCCAGATCAAGGCAGAGCGTTTGCTTTGTGATGTCAGGGCACGGTTGTCACGTGGTCGTGGTGACATCACAAGGTTGCCTTGGTGCACGGAAGGCCTCAGGGGTGTCAGAGCAGCTCTTGGCCTTGCTCAGTGCAGGAACTTGGTCCTGTGCTTGAGGCTTTTGTCAGGGGGCAGCTGCTGACTGACAGGAGACTTCTTTTAGCTAGCGTTAGAGCGCAGTCTGCAAACTTGCACAGCAGTTGCCACAATGATTGGGCAACTCGCCGCTGCAGTTTTCACTGTTTATGGAGTTGCCTATTCCTGCTATTTCCTAACTAACCTGGCAGGTAAGTAGAGGTTTTCCCTGAGTGTCACCTAACCTGGTTTTTGTGTCTTCCTGCTCTTTCTTAGTGACTGAGTTCATTTGGAAACAGAAAGGCCATCCAGATGCCGCTTGGGTAAAGCTCCTGTCAACATGTTCAGCTCCAAAGGGGGCGTGTGTAGCCACGGCCGTGCGGGCAGCATTTGCAAGGGAGCCTGCAGGGGTTGCGTTCCCTCTGTTGGAGAGTCTGTGGCAGCAGAGTTTGCCAATTCCTCCCTTGCTGGGTCAAGCAGGACAACTTTGAAAATGTAGACTGGGAGGCCTTGGAAGGTCTTCTAAAAATGCTCTGGTTGTCTCCAGTTTTCTCAAAGCATCTGCTTCATTTTCCCTTGCCCACTGCAGGTCACCTGAGCCGGGTATTCAGAGGTGCTGATCCCAAGGTGAGTAAGGAAAGAACATTTGATGTTCTTGGCGTTTAAGAATTGTGCAGCAAGCTGTGAGCTTGGCCTGTGGCAGTAGAGTGTAGAGGGCCAGCTGAGTAGGCTGCAAGAAAATCCATTTCCATGTCTACAGCAGCAAGAGCAAAGGCATCACTGCCTATTTCCTAATTTTCCATTTCAGAGCTTTAAAAGAACTAAAAGATAAGTTTTGCAGAGAGAATGTGCTTCCTGATAGTAGTCAGGGGGGAATATGTAATTTGGAGCAATTTGCAGTGTCCAGTTGAATCAGCCCATTAGAATTTAGTCTGAGGGACTTAGAATCCCCTTGCTCTGCAAGTTGATGATTTGTGCTTAGTAGAGCTGGTTCTAGAGCTGAAGAGAAAGAAGGTTCTAAATGATAGGTCATGGCCTGTGTCTAACGCTCCTGTCTGTCCACAGATCCCAGAACCAAGAGCAGACTCTCCTCTGGCTTCCTCTGCTCCTGGACGAGAAGGCAAAGAGGAGCCAAATGACCACAAGGCTCCAGCTGTGGTCACACCACAGCCGCAACTTTCCAAGACGGTAAGTGCCACTTCTGGAGGGCGCTGTCTTTAGTGCGAGGCAGAGCTGCAAGTTTCTGAGCAGCCAGCTCTTGCTGTTGGTGGCTGAGGATGCCGAGTGCTGCAGTCCTGCCAGACCTAGCCATTCCCCTCAGCCAGTGACAGCTGGAAAATGGGCTTTGAGCTGCCGTGTTTAGGCCCCAGCTTGCTGGGATTCTGATAGAGGCCAGCCTGGAGCAGGAAGGTTCCCTGTCTGCAGAGGAGGGAGCATGTCAAAGGCACTGTGCTCAGCCTTGGTGGATACGTAGGGGACGCTGTGGTCTGGGGACACCTGTCCCCCTCCACAGACTCGCCAAGTACCCACAGGCACAAAAAGTATTGATGTGACAACACAAGCTTTTTGGGGCGGTTTGTCCCCACGAGCTTCTTGGCTGTGCTTACCTGGGAGCATTTCAGAGACACACTGGGGACGTGGAGTTTCTGCTTCAAGTCAGGGATTTTGGTGCCTTGGTTGCCAGGTTGTTCTTTTGGTAAAATGGAAGCAGAGGTGGGCAGGGAAGCAGAAAGAAGTGGCTGAATTAATGTGAATTGTGGGCAGAAAGGTGAAAAAGCTGAGCTTGACAGCAGCTCCCAGTCACTGGCTGACAGCACCTTCCTAAGGGCTTGCATTTAAAATGGGATCTGGGGCTAATCTCTGCCAGCCACTTTTCTGACACAAACTTTTTTGTTGTCTCAGATCTCCACAGGCTCTTCTATTGAAGCTGCAGCAGCAGGAGCAGCAGTGTCACCTGAAGGGGCCTGGCCTGGCCCAGCTGAGCAGTGGAGCCTGGGCAGTTCCTTCATCTCCAGCACTGACAAAGCTGCTGCTCAGCAACAGGAGATGGAGTATGAGGAGGATGACTTCCTGGGGTTCATGAGTACGTCTTGTGTCTTTCTTCTCTGAGGGACAGTGTATTGTGAGCATGTGTCAGCATAGCTGGACCCATTGATCCTCCTCATCTCAGTGCCCTTTGTGATTGTACAGCACAAGTCATTGAAGCTGCTTCTTGCCCAGAGCAGCTGCCCGTCCTGTGCCCTCAGATAAGACCTGGTGGGGCTGAGAAGAGAGCCCAGCTGACTCTCTGCCTCCCATCACCTGCTGGCACAAAAGGGCACTGACGTGCACCTGGGTGTGTCTGCTCTCCAAGCCAATCCTGCTGTGTCCTCAGTGGGGGCACCAGCTTGGAAGGGGCTGGGTGTGGCCGTGCCTTCTTGCCATTGCTTGTCAGTGCTGGTGCCTGGGCTTTGGCAGCTTTGTGGCGGTGGCTGCCCCGGCCCTGAGGGCTGGTGTGAGCGCCGAGGCTGGAGCCTTCCTTAGCTGGGAGAGTGCCGCTGCCGGCCGGCCGCTGCAGCGCGGAGCTGCCCCGAGGCAGCAGCCCCTGCTCTGGGCCGGCTCCTGCACGGCCTGGGCTGGGCTCACAGAGGGTCAGCATCTCCTCTGGGCAGCTGTCCGTGTCCCGCCGGCACCTGAGGAGCACTGCTGTCCTTGCTGCCCTTGCCCGCTGCGGGAAGGTGGGCACGTGTGCGGGGCTGAGAGGGCGAGTGCAATGGCAGGGACTGATCCCTGCTGTCAGGGGGAGGAGAAGCAGTGTGGTTCTTCACGTGGGCCACGGGCAAGGGCGTCTTCCAGCTCAGCCTGCTCATCAAGGGTGAGGGTCCTGCTGCTGAAGGCCCCTTGGGGTTGGTTAGAGCATGAGCTGCTAGGGTTTACAAAGGGAAAGGCATTCCTTTGGGAAACTGCTGCAAGGTGGGGAAGATGCCCTCCTCTCCTGCGAATGCATCTCCCTGTGCTTTGTTTTCTGCCAAGGCACCTCTTCAAAGGACTGTAGAAAATCATTCTCTGTGCTGACCTGCTTGTACTGCAGAGCTGCCTGTCTTGTTGCAATTGTTGTTGTTGTTGTTGTTGTTACCCAGCTGGCCACAAAGGACTCAGAAGGCCAGACTGTAGAGCCCCAGCAGGGCTGCCTTTTGTATCTCTTGGATAGTGGGATGTCTGCTTTCAAGTGAGCATTTTGCATTTTGTTTCCCTCAGGGCAAATGGTGAGCACAGAAAATCCCCGGAGGAAATACACCGAAAAGGAAATTGTTGGCAGAGGGTGAGTCCAACCACAGTTGCTTCTACACAGTCATGGGGCAGCTGATTTGCTGCTGGAATATCTGTCAAGTGTGAAGTCAGGCAAGCTGCAAACATATTCAGACACTGGGGTTAGTCTGCCCCATCTCTCAGTAGCGGCCAGAATTTGGAAGTGTGGTCAGAAGGCATTATCAAAGACACTTCTATTTCATTGCCAGAAACAGCAACCTACCCCCTATCATAGCAGTCAGATAACACTTCTCAGGAGCATTTCTTCCCAAGAGTTTGCTGAAGGAAATAGTCTGTGGTGAGGATAAAAACCGCCCAGTTTAGAAACTGAAATCCACGATGAAAGAATCACCTGGCCTTTGGAGCTGAGGCACTAAACCCCAATGCTTCAGAAACAGGCCCAGTGCCCATGCACTGGAGAGGAACATGCATCATCTGCCTTCTGGCAGTGCCCTCCTGCATGCTGCAGGTTGGAGGCATTTCCAGCAGACATCTCCTGTCTGGGCTGGCTTTCACTCCAAGGTCTAAATGGCTTCTCCTTTCTTTGCTGCTGTTTTGTTTCTAGGGCTTTTGGAGAGGTTTGCAGAGCCATCGACACTGCCACAGGAGAACAGGTAAATGTCAAGAGCCCCTGCAGATTCTGCTGCTCTCCAGGGCTTTCCTGTCTCGTGTCAGCTGCGGCTGCAGCTGTGGCTAGAGCTGTGCTGCAAAGGCACAAGAAGCACAGACTGGTGCCAGCCTGCCAACTGCATTTGGGGCAGCCTTTGTCCTGCTCAGCTGCCAGAAGGAAGGCAAGGAGGACAGCGGTTCCTTTCAGAGAAGGATGCTCTCCCTGGCTCTCAGATGCTCCAACAAAGGAGCATCTCACTGCTCTCTGGGGCTACGGCTTCAGAGTCCTGAATTCTCATTTCTGGCTGCCAGCAAATACATCTGAATGTTCCTGGCAGTTCCTTAGCCACCTGCAGTGCTGCACTTGGGAACTGCACGTAGGGAGAGATCTGCAAGGTGTCCCTAAAAGCCCCAAGCCCTGCCTATAGCCCGAGATGTATCCACAGAGTACCAAGTCACGCATTACTTCTTCTCAAGTACAGACAGACAGAGAGTGTGCTCAGAGCTTTGGGGGGGTGAGAGTTGACACACCATTGCTAACAAGTGGACAAGGCAAAATGTGGTCAGTGGCCACGTGTCCTGGATCTGGCCCCCAAAGGAGCAGAGAAATGGGCTGTAGGAATGTCACTTCCTAATTACTCCTTTGTCTAATTACAAGGCACTTTGGCACGGCTTGGCGGTGTCATTGCAAAATCTCTCTCCCCATGTGTGTTTTGGTCTCATTCCTCCAACTTCTAAAGTTACTGATTTTCAATGTCATTCTAGGTGGCTATCAAGAAAATCTATCTTCGGGGACCGAGCGAGATGGAGGATATTGTTACTGAAATCACGGTCATGAAGAGGAATATGAGTCCCCATCTTGTCTATTATTTAGACGGGTGAGTGGTCATGGTCTCATCCCATGAAGGTTTGTTTACATAGTAAAAGTATGCAAGGTTAAAACCCCACTTTGGACACTAGCAGAAAAGAAAGCTGTTAATTATTGCTTCATTATTATTTCTCTACTCATCTCCAATGGATGGGAAGAGAGTGCAGTTTATCTCCGTGAGTCATCCCTGGCTTTCCAACACATAGTTGAAAAATTGTTCAAAAACCTGCATCAACTCTACCATAAGAAGTCAGTACCCTGTAAGTTGGCTGCCTCCATGTTGTCTCAGGATGGATTTTTTAAGGTTTCTTCAATGCTGATGAAGCATGCTAGGGAGGATTTCCCTTGGATTGTTGCCCCTCTTTTCCAGGGCTGGCCATGCCAGGAACACTAGGTGCTTCTTTCCAGAAATACCACGCGGGACAGGTTTTTCATCTTGGCGTATACTAAACTGCACTTTTTGATTGCTGGCCATCAGAGACATCTCCTTTTGACAGATGTGCTGTTCTCCTTGAGACTGCACAGACTGCAAACAACCCACAGCCCGGAGGGAATGTCTTTAATTCTTTTAATTCTGTCCTTGTCACAAAGCAACCCAGAAACAAGAATCAAGCAAAGGAGCCAACGAATGCATGTTCATCTGCATGGCCTTGTTCCCTTCTTTCAGCTACCTTGTGCATGAAGAACTGTGGCTGGTGATGGAGTACATGGATGGAGGCAGTCTTTACGACACAATCCAAAAGACTCGCCTGACAGAAGACGAGATTGCCATCATCAGTCGGGAGGTCAGTCGGGGATCCCAGCTGTGCTTCCCAGAGCTTGGGCAGGATTGTCTGGGAAAGGGGCTCAGAACAGGAGCGATACCATGAGCCAGGCTTTGTTTCTGTGTGGCTGATATGCTCTGGGCAAGCAAGAGCCTCTCAAATGAACTGCCTGCCAGTGCCCCTGCACTCACTGGACTCTGTTCTTGTCCTCTTGTCTCCTGCTGTTGCATTCTCACTCTGGCTCTTGTATTTGCTCTTCTCCATCTTGCCTCTCTAAACTTTGGTCTGTTGGCACTGCATTCCTTGCCTGTAAAAGCAAAGGTGGTGATGGTGGGAGCATTTGAAAGGAACAGCAAAGAAGAAAGAGAGACTCATTTCTCTGAGTCCTCAGCTGGAAAGGTTAGCAGTGCAGCCAGAGTGCTGTGTGCTTCTGAGCACATCCACTGCAGCAGCAGTCATCCTGGCTGGTTTGCAGGGCAGAGTCTACACCAGCAGTTGCTGTTGCTCTTTGGCAAGCTGACATGCCTTCCTTTAGAAAGGTGCTGCTCTGCCTGTGTTGGAGCAGCGAGCTCTTCCCCTCAGTGGCACTGTGTTCTGCCATTACTCCTCATTCCCCTGGAGAGGGAATCTTGGAGAGCTGTTTCCTTTCTTGTGTGATGAAATCACATCACTGATATTTGCCCTCCTGTTTCTGGTTTCTCTCTCAGTGCCTGCAAGGACTGCATTTTCTCCACGCCAACCACGTGATGCACAGAGATTTGAAAAGCCTCAACATCCTTCTCAAAACGGATGGCTCTGTCAAGCTGGGTCAGTATATTCTTGGGCAGGTGCAGCGTTCCAGGGATATGTGGGCTGTGGGGCTGCTTTTGAGTGAGTGCCAGCCCCCCCAAAATGGCGCTGGTGGCAGTGCAGGGAGCCTGTTGTGAGCTGACCACGCGGTGGCAACGTGCACAGACCTATGGCAAGGCTCGAGCAGTCCACAGTGGCACTGCTCTGTGCGTGTCCCTTCCAGAGGGAGGGAGCTACATGTCTAAAGTTTGAAAAGCCCCTGCTGGAGGCAGTGTAAAAAATGTGGGGATTTCTGAAGCAGCCAGCACCATATTTCCTTGGCTAAAGTCCTGAGGAAACAAGGCAGGGACGGTTGTCCAGGAGATTCAAGAGCACATTCTCAAACTTCTACCGGGAAATTCTTTTGCGTGCTTTCCTAATTGCACAGGATTCAAATAAAAACGGTCTTTTGCTCTCTCCCCAGCTGATTTTGGCCTCTCTGCTCAACTCACCCCTGAGCAGAGTAGACGGAGATCGGTGGTCGGGACTCTTCAGTGGATGGCACCTGAAGTGAACGGTGAACCCTATGGGCCCAAAGTGGACATATGGTCTTTGGGAATCGTGGTCATTGAAATGGTGGAAGGAGAAGCTCCTGACTGGGAGGAAAATTCTGCCATGGTAAGGTGTAAATACTCTCTGATCCCGCTGTCTTTCTCCCCCATCCCACTTTGTGTGTGCCACTGGACAAAATGCCATTGCCATCCGCTGGAACTACTTCCACCACAGTCCCTTTCTGAAAATGTCCCGGCAGCACATCAGCATCTGCTGGGGTTTTGGTTGCATCCGTGGGGGAACTCAAGCCTTAGCCCAGGCAAACAATCTCCCTTCTCAGGCAACACTGGGCTTTGGCTTAGAAGTCGTTCCAGCTCTTTTGGCTTTGTAGACAGCCCTAATAGCAGCAAACAAGCATCTTAGAAGTGGTGTTATCTTTCCTGAAATGAAGGAAAGTAACCCAAACCCGAGGATGTTTATAAAACAGTGGTTTGGAGAGAAGAAGTGCACCCCCATTCTTCTCACAAGGAAATTTGCCTGAAACCTTAACAAGAGGGTGTGAAGGCCACAGAGTCTCTTGTGCTTCTTGTGCGGTGCTGCTGAAACACTCAGTGACCGTCTTTCTTTCCTAAGCCAAGCCGTCACCTCCATGTCACTAAGATGAAGCCTGGCCATGTGGAGAGCCGGCCAAACCCACCCCTTTGTTTCCAGGCACTTTCTAGGATGGCCATGCCATTAATGCATTGACTTGAGTGTCCAAATGAGCAGAGGGCTACCACATGGATGGCGTTTCTCCCTCTTCTGCTTTGACCACCAAAATTTTCCTTTTCCTGACTAAGGGAAGCTGAAATTTGCAGTCTGATGAGAGACGGAGGTGCAGGTGTTTCCTGTGTGCCCAAAGAGGCATTTTCGTCCCAAGACATTTGTGCATGCATCTTCATGTGTCTGTGTGGAAGATGAGATTCCAAATGTTTGTTTCCTTACCTGAGGAATAACTGAGGGATTTCCTTTCTTTGCTTGCAATTCCCATTGTTTTCAAGAACCAAGGAAAAAGCTTGATGACTTTGGTTTGATGGCAGCTGTGCTTAAGGGACCAACAAGAGCTGCAGAGATGCTTTTCATGTAATTATCTTTGGAAATAGTAGAGTGAGTTAGTAGAGCAAAGTCCCTCTTCCAAATAGCCTGTCAAGCTGCTCAGGTGAACCCTCAGAGAAGGAAACCTGCTTTTGCTGCTGTTGTTTCCACTAACAAGGCCAGTCAATGAAATCAACTGCCAAGGCAAGAGCTGCTGGATGCTGGGAAAGCTGTGGCTGCATCGGGCTTTGGGTGTTTTGTTGGTCAGGAAAGTCATCTCTGCCTCTGTGCCACGGCAGAAAGTGCCACTGCAGAGTGCAGCTGAAACAATGGGATCTGGGAGAGCAGTTCCAGACGTGAAAGAAGCGGGTGAGAAACTCGTGTTTCCTTTCTCTCCAGGCTCAACTCCTGAAAGCCACCAAAGGGATCCCAAAGCTGCAGCAGCCCAAGCTCCGCTCCCCTTTGCTGTGTGACTTCCTGAGCTGCTGCCTGCAGAGAGACGAGGCGCGGCGCTGGTCTGCCAAGGAGCTGCTGCAGGTAAAATGCCAAGGGGCTGCAGGGGAAACAGTGTCCCAGGGACGGGCTCCTCCTGCACTGAAGTGCAAGGCATCAGGGGAGCCTCCTCCTCCTCACCTCCACTATTGGTGCTGTTCAAATGAGAACAGTCAGGAATCCTAGACTGGGCTGGGCTGGCAAGGGCCTGTAAGGGTCATCTGCTCCAAGTGCCCTGCAATATGACCAGGGACCTCTTTCAAGAGATCAGGATGCTCAGACCGGAGATATTTCCAGGCCTGGGGCACATAGCAGCTCTTGCAGCAAGCTGTGCCAATGTGGCCCCACTGTTGCTCCTTAGATGTACTCTGATTCAATCTCCTTTTCCTTTGAAAAATATTGCCCTGCCTTTGAGGCTCTTAGCTTGCAAAGTAATGGTTCATTCTTGTTTTTTTTTTTTTTTCTTTGTGCAGCATCCATTTGTAATGTCAGCCAAGCCTGTGTCCAGCCTGGTGCCACTGATCACTTCAGTGAAAGAGTGGAAGGAGGAGACAGGAATCAGACAACTGTTTTCTCCAACACCAGTATAGAGAAGGATTGTAGAATAGGACTGTAGAGTAGGATTGCAGCTAGGACAGTGGAGTAGGATAGTAGCATAGGATTGGAAATAAAGTTTGTGAAACCTCAACTCCTTTCAAAGATTCCCCTCCTTCTGAGCCTCTGACAAAGCTGAACATTTTCTTCTGAAGTGTCAGTTTTTTCTTAGAGGTGGAGAGTGACATTGATGGCTTCTTTGGTACAGTTGGAAAGTGGGGAAGGCTCTCCCGAGGGGAAGCGTGGCCGTGCTGGGCACAGCACAGACCGGTGGCATCGGCCGTCCGGAGCGTGCACAGGAGCAGAGAAAGGCAAACCACAGGCGAGGGCTGCAGGCCTGGCTGAGGATTGCCACCCTTGTGCCGGCTGCCCTCTAACTCCTGGCCAAGGTGAGCAGTGTGTGCAGCGCTCTGGGCACAGGGGAGGGAGCCGGGCTGCTCCGCAGGCTCCGGCACAGGGCAGCCTCCTTCAGGCACGGCGCTTCTGCCGGGGGAAGCGAGGCCAGCGGCAGGCAGGGACAGCTTGTCAGCTCACATCTGCAGGAGCTGGGGCCTCACACGGCTCTGGGAGGAAGCGCCTGCAGTGCTGGAGTTGTGCACTGAGCCAGAGCAAAAGAGTGAAATGCAGAGTGTTCTGCAGAAATATTCCGGGGCGCCAGGCCAGCCTGCTTTGAGCTCTCTGGCACACAGCAAGCACTGTGCAATGCAGCCCTGAGCTGCTGGGAGATAGAGAGGTGTTAGAGAGGAGCCAACTGTCAGATGAAATTTAATGGGGTGACAACGTCATCAAAGCCAAAGAGAACTGTTTTTTAGGATGGATTCACCTGAGCTGGGTGTGTATCTCCCTCTCCCAAGAGCCAAACACACACACAACACACACACAGAAAATGCTGCTTTTTATTGCCTTTCCCAGCCCAGGGCGAACCCTGTCCCCTTTCCCTTTGGCCAGGAAATAGGAAACTTGTATTCTGTCCCCACCGCCTCCTTTTCTGTCCCCTCCCCTCTTCTCCTACTTCCCTTTTGGTTTGGTCTTCACGCTGGCCCCTCTCCCAGCTCACAGCAACACCCAACAAATCAACTAGAACAAACCCAAACCCTAAATAACAACCCCAAGAACCAACAGCTTTCGTTCTTTCTTCTCATAACCCTGCAGCTGCAGCAAAATATTACCTCCTATCTCACAGAGGGAATCGGGCAGGAGCCTGTGGCTCGTGCTTGAGCAGTGAACTGATTTGGAAGGGAGCAGAAGGGTTTCAGCAGGCAGTTTGTGTTTTTCTTCTGAATTGCTGAAGGAAAGACACAATGTGGCTTCAGTCAGCAAAAACATTTTCAAGGTGAATTAAAGAAATGCTTGTGAGCAATGCCCAGAGAAGGCAGGTTTTGAGAAAATATTGAACTGTAACAAATTGTGAATTCCCTTTGCATTAACAGACTGTTGAGCCCTCTATTCCTCCAGAGCAGTGATTGTTGTGTGCAAGTGACTACCTTAGCCTTGAGAATAGTCTTCCCAAGAATGTAGCTGGAATGCATTCAAGGGGAAAAGAGTGGTTGTAGGAGGCTCTTGAGCATCAGAGGAGAATTGCAGCAATGGGATGTTCCCCAAATGACCACCCGAGACTCTCAAGAGAGCCCTACTCTCCTGTCAGTAACTTCTGAGAAGTGATTTAAATATGTCAACTAATTTGAGGGAATGTTTAGCCTGTGAGTTTCAGCAAAGTAATTGGTAGGTCTTGTTTCCATGGTTACAAATGAGTAGGTGGGATTTCTGGCTGAGCACGTGTTAGGAAAGGGATTCCCCACGCACCCAGCACTGAAATAAAGTCATCTATTGACAGGTGAAAATGAAACCTTTTCGAGCTGTTCCCCTCGGGTTTACCTTTCTGGGGGCCAAAGCTCTGTGCTGCAGGTGGCCCGGGTGTGTGCAGAGCAATGCAGCCTCCACAAAGCCCTTGGTTTCCCCACAAGTCGTCATGATTTGTTGCCAGGTGTGCCCAGCTGTGGCAGGAGAAAGAGCCCGCAGTGCAGTGGGCGCCGTGCCCTGCCCGGCCAGGGCTCTCTGGCACAGAGGAGCAGCAGCAGCACCTTTCAACCCACTCCTGCCCTGGCCTCACCTGGGACACAGAAGCCTCTGGAAATCAGCACCACCTGGCCCCTTCCCAGCTTGGAGCAGCTCCTGCTGGTGGGCACATCCTGCACTTCTACTGCTTCCAAACAGGAATCAAGGCACAGGGGGAGACGGACATACAGAGAAGCCCTGGGCTAGTGCAATAAATGAGCAAATGCATGGGGGAATGTGTTAGGAATCATTTCAGCTGTCATGCCAATCCTGCCTTCTCTCCTTTTCTCCCTTCACATTTCCTGTTCTTTTCCCTCTCACATTTCCACCCCTTCCCCCTCTCGAGTCTCACAGTTTTCCTCTCATGTTTGCCTCCCAAGTTTTACTCATTTTCCCCACCCTTTTCAGCTCCCTTTCCTCACGCTTTGCCTCTCACATTTCCCCAACTTCCCGCTTTTTCCTGCTTTTTTGTTCTCTCACGATTCTCACAATTTTCCCCTCACTTATCCTGCCCTTTTCTCCCCTCATGCTTTTCTCCTTTCCTCAGTCATTTTTCTCCAAGTTATCTCTTCATGTTTCTCACTTTTGCCTTCATGTTTCCCAGGCTTTCCCTCTTACATTTCTCCCACTTTTCCCCTCACGTTTATCATTCTTTCCCCCTCATGTTGCTTCTACTTTTCCTCTAGCATTTTCTGCCCTTTTTTCACTCCTGTTTTCTGCCACCTTTCCCGTCCAACTTCCCCCCCTTTTTTTCCCCCTAATGTTTTCTGCCTTTTTCTGCCCTCTGGTTTCTCCCTCTTTTCCCCTCAGGATTCTCACAATGTTCCCCTCACATTTGCTGCCTGTTTCTCTCTCTCTGCCAGTAATTTTCTCACTTTCTTCCCCTCACATTTCCCTCCATTTTTTCCTCTATGTTTTTCAGCCTTCCCTGATCATGTTTCTTAGAATTTTCCCATCATATGTCCTGCCTTTTCCTCCTCTCACCTTCCTCTCCTATTTTCACTCACGTCTTCACCATTTTCCCCTCAGTTTTCTCAGCCTTTCCCACTCAGGTTTCCTTCCCTTTTCTTCCCTCACACTTCCCTCCTTTTTCCTCTCCCATTTCTCACACTTGTCACCTCATGTTTTCTGCCTTTTTCCCCTCACATTTCTTAACCCACTGCTTCCTGTCAGTGACTCTTCCTCTTCAGTAGTCGATGAGCTTCTTTTCTTCTTTCCTGCAATCCCCTCCTCCAAAGAATGGGTGCCAGAGCTGCGCTCCAAGAAGCCCCTGCCCGTGTGTCTGCTGAACAGAATGGCTGTGCTCGACTTGAACAATCTCGTGAAGAACAACCTAAACTGCAGTGGACTTTCAATTCCCTCTAGTCTTCATAGTGTTCTAAAGAAATAGGTACCCTGAGGGATACACGTCGCAGGTGCGCAGCCGCTGCACCATCCGCCTCAAGCAGATCCCATCTCCGTTTTCATCACCTCACAGTGACTGTGACTCCTGCCTGGACAAAACCACTTGTGATGCTGCTTGATGCTAATTGAAGTCCACGTGGACATTCCCAGCACTTTTTCCTGCACTTTCTGCCCACCAAGCAGAAATGGAGCTTTTTAGAAGCTTCTTACAGTGACACCTGAAAGAGCAGTGCTGCCGTCAACACGTTCCCAGCCTTTCTTCCCTGGGAATATTTCTTTCCCAGAGCCCGTATCACACCCTGTGTGCCCCGTAGGAAAAGTGCTTTCCGTACAAAGCTGAAGGGATTTTCAGGGAGTCCCACCCAGCAGAAAATGCCTGAGAGGGGCTGTGGATGGTGTCCAGCAGCTCCTCGTGGCCCAGCAACCTTCCCCAAACGCCGAGCGCTTCCAGGAAATGGGAAAGAAACACACATCCCATGGGCCTGGGAAGAGGGCCTGGCTGAATCTCTGCTCCTCACACACATCTTCAGGGGAAGGAGGAAAAATAAACGGGCTCCAAACAGGATAAATGGCTCCCTGGGGGGCTTGGCTGGGGGTTTATCCTACAGCCACAGCATCCCAGTCCCAATGGATGCAGGGCCTGGCTCAATCCCAGTTTGGGGCTGGAAGAAAAGCACCAACAATCAGCTTTGCTGAGGCAGCAGCCTGTGGTGGAGCTGTGAGAAAACCTTTGTGCTGTTGCAATGTTTTCCTCGTTGCTTTTGTGTGCTCTGCAAACAGATTTGGCAAGCAGGCATTGTTACCCTGGGATCCTCCTCCAGGATTTATTGGGGGTGTTTAATACCTGCCCCAACCACCCTGCATTTCCCTGAGCTGGCACTAAATGCTGGCCCTGAAGTGACAATTTATGGTTGGGTCTGTTGTCTCAGGATAAACCACAAAGCCAATAGTGGTTGTAAAAGTGCCACTCCCAAAGCGTCCCACTCCGAAAGAGTCCCGTTCCCAAACTGTCCCAAAATGTCCCATTCCCAGTGTCCCATTCCCAGTGTCCCATTCCCAGTGTCCCATTCCCAAAGTGTCCCATTCCTAGTGTCCCATTCCCAAAGAGTCCCATTCCCAGTGTCCCATTCTCAAAGAGTCCCATTCCCAAAGAGTCCCATTCCCACAGTGTCCCCACTCCCAAAATGTCCCAATGTGTCCCATTCCCAGTGTTCCACTCCCAAAGTGTCCCACTCCCAGTGTCCCACTCCCAGTGTCCCCTTCCCAGTGTCCCACTCCCAGGGCCTGGGGAAGCTCCTGCTGGTCGTTCCCATCACCTCCCAGCTGAGGGACAAGGAAGAAAACCCAGGGATAAAATGTCTGCAACTCCTGTTCTGATAACAGCTGGGAAGGTGCTTTAGCCCCCAGGCACTGCTGCCTCCAATCCAGGTTATCTTTGGGTTGGAATCATGGAATTTGGGATGGAAGGACCTTCAAGCCCCACCCTGCCACGGGCAGGGACACCTCCCACTGTCCCAGGGGCTCCAAGCTGGCCTTGGACACTCCCAGGGATCCAGGGGCAGCCACAGCTGCTCTGGGAATTCCAGCCCAGCCCTCCCCACCCTCCCAGGGAGGAATTCCTTCCCAAGATCCCATCTAAATCTCTCCTCCTGTAGTTTAAAGCCATTCCCCCTTGTCCTGGCTCTCCAGGTCCTTGTCCAAGGTCCCTCTGCAGCTCTTTCAGGCTCCCTTGTGGTCTTGGGAGGCCCCAATGAAATCTCCCCAGGTCTTTCTCTTCTCCAGGCTGGACAGCCCCAACCCCCAGTCTGAGCAAAGTCTCCTGCAGCCAGCTGCAGAAAAACGCAAAAATATCCAACAACTTCTCCAATTCTGCATTTGTAGTTAATGAAACAGATTGATGAGGGAAAACCCAAATTGCTTTATCAGCAAGGCTGAGCTGAACCAGCCCCTCCTAAACTCCTGCCCCTTCCTTGCTTTGGAAACACAGCAAATGGAAAGATGGATGCCTGCACTGAGCTGGCTTTGAAGTGAAAGTCTGACTTTGGTTGAAGACAATTATCAGCTGAGAGAAGGGAGGCCGTGCCAGCTTCTGCGGCAGGCCCCGTGCCCTTCCCGCTGCGGCTGCGTCGGCAGCCCTGGGGGCTCCTTCTGCCGCCCTGAGCCCGCAGAGCAGGGCAGCGGTTGCCGATGGCTCGAGCCATCAAATCATTCAAGGTCCTGTTGGGCTCTCTTAGACACTTGGGCCGAGGGATTCCTTCCAACCTTGGCCACTTTGGGTGGAGCGGGGGCAGGGCCGGGGCAGGTGGCAGGGTGTGCGTGGGCCCTTTGTGACACGGTGCAGCAGCGTGGTCACCGTGGCAGGGAAAGGCACAGGGTGTCCGAGGAGCCTTTGTGACACGCGGTGACATAGGTGCTGGCAACAACGCAGCCACGCCACAGTGCTCGGAGCACGCCACGGGACAGGACGCGCCAGAGAGGTGCTGTGAGGAGTTCCCACACAGCCCGCTCGTTTGTGCCCGACCCGGAGCCTTTCCGAAGCGCTGCTCCTGCAGCTGACCTCGCGGCCAGACTGCGGGACTTGGTGACTCGGAGCTTTCCCGAGGCATCTCCCAACCCTGCGGTCGGTGCCCTCGCGGCCAGACCACAGGATCTGGTGACCTGAAGCACCACGAGGAGTCTCCTGTCGTTGTGGCAGGAGCCCTCAAGACCAGTGTGCAGGACTTGCTGTCCTGCAGCCTTCCTGAGGCTTCTTTGCCGCAGGTGCCTTCAAGGCACAACTGCACGACTTGTTGCCTCAGGGTTTTCCCTGGTTTCCTCAGAGGCATCTGTCTGAAGGTGCCCTCGAGGCCAGACGCTGACATGGCGGGCAGATTTCGCGACCTCTTCACAGTTTGCTGGAGGAGAAGAAATACAAGCCCTGGAGATGCTCCAGCACAACCCCCTCAAGAGCTGGAGCAGTTCCAGCCACAGCAGGATGGTGAGTGGCAGAGCCGGGCCACAAGGCCGATGGCTGCGGACAGCTTGGCCCCATCCCATCCCATCCCCTTTCCCATTCCGCCCACTGACAGGATGGAAGAGGGGCCGAGGCTGCCCCTGCAGCAGCTGTGCTCCATCCCCTGGGGCATCCCGGGGCTGTCCCTGCCTGGGGAGAGCAGGGCTGGCTTCTCTGGCCTCTCCTGCAACCCCTCAGCTCTGGCTACGCTCGCTCTTTGCCAGATGCAACCATGGAGCAGACACAGGAGAAGAAGCCCACCCGTGGCCACTTCCGCAGATCACTGAAGGTACGTGCAGCCATCCCCGCCTGGGCTGGGCCTGCTGTCACTGCTCGGCCGAGCTCCGCGCTTGGAGCACTCCATGGAACGTGTCTCTCTTCCCTGTCCTTTGCTCTCCTGCAGATGTTCCGGAGGCTCGTGCCCATTCGCCTTGGGATGACCAGAACCCGTGCAACAGCTGAGCCTGACCGCAGGCTGACTGAGCTCCAGGCAGAGCCCAATGTCAGCCCAGATTTGGCTCAGCGCTTGGATGCTGCAATCAGTGACGCAGCAAATACAGACATGGCAGTGACTGAGTCCGTGGCCTTCAGAAACACCGACACAAAAGAGACCCTGAGTCTTGGAGGCCAGGAGAGTGTGGCGGGAGGGGAAGCACTTCTTGGGGAAAGCTGCTCCCTTGGACAGCGCTCCAGGTCTTCCCCATGTCTCCTCAAGGTGCCAGCCATGGTGAAGGACCTTCACCAGAGACTGGCGGCCTGTGTCACTTTGGATGCCAGGATGCGCTTGGACTTTCTGAGGCTGGCCGAAGAGCAACCTGCTGACGTTGTGCTGACCCTCCTGCGCTGTGCCCCAACGTGTGACAGGTATGGGGCCCACCTGCCTTGAGAGCTCAGGGCTCAGCAGCCTTTAGGGCCCATTGCCCTGCAGAGCCTGTCCAATGGGCTCTGCCAGACAGGCGGAGCGGTCCAGGACCCTTGGGCCCCTCTGTTCCACCAGCCTGCTGCCATGCTCCCTCCCTGCCCCTCAGGGCACCAGGGCTCTGTCACCTGGGCCTCCACAGCTGCACAGGGCATGCTACTGTGACTGAGACGGCCCTGACACAGAGCTCCAATCCCACAGAGCTGCTGCAAGCATGTGGAGAGCCATAGGCTCGTCGGCTGTGACAGCGGAGAAGGTGCTGCCAGCACTCATCCGCGTGATGGAGGATTGGCCTCTGCATACAACGACCACCTCCGATGGCGACGACGAGGACGTTTTTGCCCTGGCGGTGAGCTTCTGGAACCGGCCTCTGCTCGCTCCCCGGTCGCCTCTCCATCAGCTCTCCGTCCTCTCCCTGCCTCAGGCACTGGCTTAGGGCAGGCTCAGGGGGCTCCAGGCCTGTCGCTCCCCCTGCGTCTCCCCTCGGGCCCTGCCACACGGACATCTTAGCACTGAGCTCTGTCTCGGGCTGCTTCTTTTGCAGGCAACTCTGGGGCTGTGGCTGACTGTCCAGGTGCCCAAATGCCACAGGGCAGTGCTCCTTCATTCAGCCCGTCTGTTTGTTGCTCTCCTCTTCCACATTGTCATCACCACACAAGAGATGCCAGTGGAAGTTGCTAACTTCTGGAGAGCGTGCCAGGAGGAACACGGCCTTCCCAGCAACCCCAACAGGTGCCAGTCCTCCTGTCTTTTCAATGTCCTTGTGGCCGGCGCCAGCGCTCGCCGTGTGACCTGGGTTTTGCTCTGCACACAGGTTTGCAGTGCAGGCCATGAAGGCTCTGTTCAGCCAAATGTGGTGGAACACAGAGATGATGGCTATGGAGCGCAAGCGTGGCTGGGACACGCTGCTCTGTGCTGACACCCAGCACTATGCCGTGGGTCTGCTGGCCAGGTGAGAACCCCTTCTCTCCCACATTTGTCCCCTGTGCCCCACACAGTCCCTGTGCTCATGGCCTCGAGGGCCTCGTCACCGAGGGCCGGCCAAGCCGACTGGAAAAGGCTGGCAGAGGAGGGTGCCCAGAAGGGGCCGCCTCCCAAAGCGCCCACATCCCCCTCCAGAGATACTGGGGAAAGACCGGACCTGTGAGTTAGACCTCCTGGGAGAAGACTGTCCCCCCCACCTCAGGCTCTTGCTGCCTTTTTCCCCCTGACAGGGAGATGCGCCGTCACTTGGGCCACACCTGTTCCCGCATTGGCTTCTACCTACTCCAGCCACTAAGCAGGGAGGAGCCACGCTGGGATCTGCCCTCCCTGGCATTCCTGGTGGAGGTGAGCCAGCGCTGCCTCGCTCAGCTGCCTCTCAGCCCTCTGCCCTCTCGTAGCTGCAGCTGCCTGGGCCGGTGCCCGAGCCCTGTGCTGCTGCTGCTGCTGCTGCCTGGGCCCGGCCCTGTGCGCTTCTGGGCTCCTGCTGTTCGGGTCACCTGTCACTGCCCTGTGCCTTTCAGGTCATCGAGTTCCTGGACCTGAGGGAATGCGCAGGCCGTGTCCTGGAGGAGATGTCAAGGCACCTGCGGGGCACGTGCAGGCAGAGACGTCACCTGGCGCTCAAAGGCCTTGTGCTGCTCAGCGAGGAGCCCTCGATGGTGAGAAGGGGGCAGCGGCTGAAGCTGCGCTGGGGAAAGCAGCCCCTTGGGCTGGCTGGGCTTCAGGAGCTGAGGCAGCTGCTCCCAGCTCTCCTGCCTCCTGCTCCAGCTGCTCGAGTGCTTCGGGACAGGCCTTTGGCCTCTGGGCCCAGCAGCGGCAGGGTGGGCTAGCAGAGCCAGGGCGGTGTTGGCGCTGCAGCTCTTGGTGGCTTCCCAGCACAGCCTTGTGTTCCATACAGGCCGGAGGTGTACGCAGCCTGCTTCCAAGCCTCCTGGAGCGGCTTGGTGATGCCGACGGAGAGGTGGTCGCCATGTCCCTCGCTGCGCTCACCAATGTGTGCCAGCGGAAAGACTCCGTGATCGGCAGGACCACTGCCCTGAAGCTAGCCGACCTCCTCCTGTCGCTCTTTGGAAACGTAAGGCTCTGCGTGCCACGGGCATTAGCTGCTGCCCAGAAACTTTGTGCCCTGGGGATTTTTAGGCTTTTGCCTGGCTGGGCTGGAGAAATTGGTGCTGAGGCCTCTTCCGCTTCCTTTCCTTCAGGACAACAGCCACGTGCAGCTGCTCTCCATTCAGCTTTTCCAAAAGGTGATGGGCTTGGTAGCGGATGAGGGCAAAGAGCCACTGAACACAGTTGTGAGCCAGAGCCTGCTCCCACTCTACTTGCACTGCCACGAGGTGAACGAGCGCGTGGCCAAGGTGAGGCGTTGTGTGATGCCGGTGCATCCCTGACAGGGGGCTCGGCTGCCTCCTGCCCGGGCACCTCTCCCGGCTCGCAGCCTCCTGCTGGCCCTGGCGCAGGGACGCAGGGCCCGTGCCCTGGGCTGGGCTGCGCTGCCAGCTCCCGTCTCTGCTGCTCCCCAGGCCTCTCGGGAAACGCTGCATTGTGCGGCCGGCTTCCTGAAGAGGAGCGACCTCCAGCACGTGCTGAAGACGGAGAAGCTGTTCAAGTTCACCGAGTGCGTGGTAAGGACGGCCTCTGGAGAAGCCCCCTGACGGCGGGGCTCGGTGTGCGGGGCTGGCAGCCGTGGCCCCTGCGCAGCGCCGCACGCAGGGGCTCCGGCCTGCGCCCCACACGCCGCTCCCTTCCGTGGGGCCGCGCGGGCTCTTCTCCAGGCTCCTGTGCCCCGAGTCGGGCGCCGACGGAGCGCCGGCCCAGCGGGGCCGCGGGGCGGGGCGGCACCGCGGCTCCCCGGGCAGCGCCCGGCCCTCCGCCCCCTCCGGAGCCCGGCGCCCGCTGGCCGGGCCTCGGGGCTGTGCGGGCAGCGCAGGCCGGGGCTGGGCGCCGGGAGCGCCCGGCCGAGGGGCTGAGCCCGCGCCAACCCTTCCCTCCCTCCTGCCGTTCTCTCCAGCTGGCAGACGACAAGAGTCGAGCGGCCGAACACCTGCGCCTGGCCCTGCCCTACCTGGAGCACCCACAGGAGCCCCTGCGAGAGGCGGCCATCAAGCTCATCGGTGAGCCACGAGCCCGGGCTCCCTCCCAGCCCCAGCCCCAGCCCCAGCCCCCGTCCCGGCAGCGGCATCCGCGCCCGGCGCCGTGGAGCCGCGCCTGCCCTCGGGGCTGCTGCCGCCCTCTGCGGCCGTGCCCTGGGGCGGCAGGATGCGGCAAGGGCCCGGGCCGAGCCCTGCCGGGGCAGGAGGCCGTGTGGCCACAGGGCTGGCAGCGCCGCTGGCAGGGCGCCGTGCCGCTGGGGCCCTGACAGGCTCTGTGTTCCCAGGGATCGCCGGGGTGCGCCTGAGGAGGCAGAAGGAAGAGCTCCAGGCCCTCAGCGAGGGTGAGTGAGGGCAGCGGGTTCTCAGCGGGGCTGCCGGGGGGAGCCGCAATGCTCGCGCAGGGGGCTGCAATCCCTGTCCTGCCTGCGGAGGGCCTGGCTCCCTGTGCGGACAAGGGCTGGCGTGCGCAGAACACGGAGAGATTTCGGGGACGCGTGCGGGGCGATTCGTGTTTAGCACCTTGCGGCGAATCCCGTTGGCCCCTCTCTCCTCTCTTGTGGTGGCCACGGCAGGAGCTGGCTCGGATGGCCCTTGGCAGGAGGGTCTCCTTGGACTCCCGCACATCCGGGCTCTGACCGGGGCTCTGTGCCTGTCTCTTCCAGCTCTTCAGGCCCTGAGAGACGACGACAGCCCCTCTCGGATAAGCCTCTTTGTCCAGCTGATGTTCGAGGAGCGAATTGCAGAACTGCAGTCATCTGCTGGCTCAGAAAAACCGGTGGCCTTAGAAGACCTTCAGGGGCCACAGAAGATGAGACCGCCTGGAGACGGAGGAGCCGGAGCTCCAGGCACAGCTGATGATTGACGCAGCTGATGCCTGTGGGAAGCTCCCGTGCCTTCAACCCTCTCCCTGCCTTGCTACACCATCCGTCCCTTTTCCCTCCACCCTTCCTCCCTTTGGACAGCTCCATGTCTTCAGCCCTCAGACCATGCCCCTCCCCTTTTTTCCCTCCCAGCTCATCCCTTTGCTTTGCCTTCCATTAATAAACATTCAAAGAGAAGTTGATTGAAGGCACTGAGGTGCTTTTCCCAAAGACTGGACTCGGTTCCATGGGATCACAGACTGGTTTGGGCTGGAAGGACCTTCAAAATCACCTTCCACCATGCCAGGGTGCTCCAAACCCCAATGTCCAGCCCGGCCTTGGACACTGCCAGGGATGGACACCCCAGGATGGACACCTCGTGCCAGGACCAAGGCTGGTGCACATCAGGCACCCAAACAAGCCCCAGCAGCTGCAGCCTCGGCGGTTTTAATCCCAACCATCCAACATTCCTGAGCCGGCAGCGCGGCAGTGCTGACGTCTAGTGAGAGGCCCCTGGAAAAGGGAGGATTTCTTGGGATAAAGTTCCCTTCCCAAAGCCTCCAAAGGCAACACCAGAACCCTCAACAACCAAAAAAGCACGGGTGACAGTGTCCAACGAAAGGTTTTCTTTAAAAAACACCCCAAATTCACAAGGAAAGCGTCCAATCAAAGCCTCAGGGCTGGTCCCGAGGAGCCCAGAAAGGACCAGGACAGCTCAGGGGGACAGGGAGCTCCCAAACTGCTCCTTTGGGTCCCCTCATTGTCCTCCAGAATCCAGAACTTTCACCCAAAATGTCCCTCGGGAAGATGAGAATTTTCCAGGCACGTCAAAGAAATCTCCACTGCACAAAAATCTCTTTTAAAACCAAGCTTTAAGACTGGGAGTTCTGCTTAGATTGAAATGATGAAATTCAGGATATTCTACATCAAATGCAGCTTTTTGATTCTAACGGACTCCTCTCCCTGCAGCCAAACAAACGTCAAAGGCTCCTGAGCTTTTTGTGGCACACCAGGATTCCCTGGAGCCATCCCAGGAACATTTCCTGGAGTATCCCAGGAATATTCCCCATTCCTGGGGCTCCACAAACCTCCTGCCCCTTTACAGCAAGCTCAGCTCGGGTCAGAGATAATTGATCCAATTACCTATAGGAGGAATGAAAGCAAAGCAAAGCGCACTCTGCAGGAGCCCTGGGAAGTCCCTGTTCAGCAAGGAGCTTCCCACTGAAATGATGGGAAAATGATGAGTTCCAGCATGAAATTCAAGGCTTTTCCCTCTGGAAGCAAAATCCAGTCCTTGCATTACCTCTTTTTATTGGTTTTAGTCACTAAGTCTTAAAAAATAAATCGGTTTTCACATTGTTCAGGCTTGGAGAGGTTAGTGCTGTTCCTGAGCTGGGATAAATTCCTGAGGCTGGGCACTTTTTGTACTTCTGGAACTGGAGATTCCTCTGCAATATTCCCTGGGGAGCTTCTCCTCACCTTTTCCTCCCCCAGAAAAACGAAGCAGAGCAAGGAAGGTGTCCAAGAAGGAGAGGCTGGAGAAGCCCCACCTCCCTCCAGGCTCATCCCAGCACTTTCCTGATGGAATTTTCCCATTTCACAGCCAGAGAGCAACCCCTGGCCCCTGACTCAGCTACTCATGGAGTAATTAGAGCCAAGAGGCTGGAGCAGGTACTCACAGGTTCCACCAGAGCCACCATCCCCCATCAGGATCCTCTGGATTGTCCAGGAAGGAGGAATTTTTAGGCAATATTGGAAATCTAGGATCTAGGCTTGCCGCAAAGCACGGAGCGTCTGCTGGCGCTGGGCTCTGCGTCCCAGGAAATTCAGTGGATTCCTGCTTCTCCACAGGGCCAAGCTGCTATTTCAACACACTTCTGTGGGCCAGGGTTGAGAAACAGGAGGAGTAATGAGCTGGGAGCTGCAAAAAAATAAAATTCAAGACATTCCTCAGCTTCTGAAATGGGCCAACCTTCGAATCCTTTCTCTTCATTAGATTTTTCATTACTGGGAGGTTTCTTCCTGAGAACAAATCCCAGGGATTTCACTCAGAGGTGGAGTTGCTGGCTGGTAAAAACAACCAAATCCTTTAAATAAACCCCTCAGCATTCTGGTTTTTAATCAGTGATACCTGAGTTCCAAGTTTGGACAGGTATTTATTCCTTAAACTAAAGGCATCAGCTTTTGGCAGCAATTTGGCCAAATCATCGTCCTTCTGTCTCCTGAGCCTCTCCTGCTCTTCTGCTCTGCAAAAGGAAAGCGGCGAAAGATGGTTTGCCCTGAGGGAAAAGCCTGCCAAAGCAGGGAACTGCTGTTATTTGAGTGTTAGTTCATATTTTAATGTTGTTGTTGTTGTTTGAACACCTAGGAAACGCTTTGGGGCAGCAGGTGAACGACCCTGAGAGGCGCAGGGCTCAGTAACTCAGTGTAAAGAAAGAGAGAGGCTGATTTCTGCAGGTTCCTTTTATTTCACTCCAAGATTTCAGTAGAAAGAGAAACCTTTTGTTTTTTCCCCAGATTACAAGGTGCTCCTTTTAGGATTTTTTCAGATGTATCTCAGGAGGAAAGAGCATTTACCTCTCTCACCTGTGGAAGCAGCCTGGGTTTGTGCACACTGCCAGAAAGAGTCAAACATGCCCACAGGCTTTAGTGCGTGTTGCTTAAACACATGCTCTGGACATTTTCCTACTGGCAGCAGAAAGGATGATGGGGACAGTTACATCAATCGAACTGAACTCTAGAATTCCATATCTAGTTTTTTAGTTCCTTTTTTTATGCATTTGCAAACCATCATCTTACCTTCTGCCCCTTCTCTTACTGTTATTGGATATTGTCTTGTTGGATGTAATGTTTTAGGGTAGCTCAAAATAAATTTTAACAGCTTGAGATTTCCTTACACCTTAATTATAGAGGTTGTAAGTCAGTCCGTATTTTTTTCTGACAGATGCCTCATTTTTATACCTCAAGCTTAGTGTATTAAAGTCTCTACTGTTTCAGAACCCACAGTTATCATGGATACAAAGAACAGTTTAAAATGCATCATTTAGTAATAGATACAAAGCTGAGGGGCAAATGGGCATTATGTACCCTTTGTGAGAAACCAACTCCAAAAGCTGTACAGACACATTGCCACTCACATCTCAGGGAAGGGATAGATTTTTTCATTTAGGTCAGCAGGAAATGGAAATTTTCTGGCAGTTTGAAACTTATCACCAACTCCTGAAGTTTTGTGCAAAATCCCAGTGTGCAACATCTGGGTATTTTGCAAAGTCACCTGGCTGCAAACCTCAGCCTCCAACAAATGAAGTGCAGCTCAGCTGTGAGGATTTTTCTGTAACATCTTTAGAACATAAGAGGTAATTAAAACCAGTTCTGTTGCCTAGTGTTACAAAATTGATTACAACTACATGCAGTAACTGCTTTAGACTTGGGAGTTATTTTTAAAAGAAAAAAAGTCCACCACATAAAACATTGCCCAAAAAATCCCCTTGCAAGGTAGTTTTAATGAATCTCTCATGGTTCAATGAGCTATTGTATTAGGTCATTCTCCTGATGAAGCAATGCTCCAGTCTCATTACATTTAGTCAGAAAGAAATAAGCTGCTAGTGTTATTGGATTTCTTATAATTAGTTAAAAAGCAATTTTTTAGAATTTCCTTTCATAGGGTTGGGGGAGGAGGGAAGTTGAGACAAGTAATATTGTGCTGCATATAAGTAAAATATAGTGCTCCACACACAATAACCATTCCCAGCTGAGATGTGCTTTAAGGTTTGGGTAAGTCAGCCTCTTTCTCCTGTATCCTTCCTTCCCGCTCCTGTCATCTCTGCTTTTCCAAACAGCAAACCTGAGAACGATCTCAAAAGGCTGAAAGTCCAAAGGAAAAACACCAGGCAGTCCCCATAGCTGGTGGTAATTAATAGAAAGTGAATCAGTTGCTTTGTACAGCAGATAAAGGAAAAGCCCAGCCAGAATAACCTGCCTCATCACCACATTGTGTTCCCAACAGAAATTAATTTTGTGAGCTGTGGGAGTTTGAAACAAACATGTGAGGGCTAAAAAGACCTAATGCCATCATCCCAGCGTGGAGAGGAAGACTGAAAGGTGCTTTCAGGAGAACGGCTGCAGTCTCTGGGTAGGGACAATGTTTTCCCCCCTGTGGCCTTTATGAAAAAAGAGTAGAATAAATAGTGCCACATGTCTGCACAGCTGGAACATCTGTGACTGGTTGGCACAAATTTACAATCCTACCTGACCGCCTGAATCTGGCTGTAATTGACAGACACGGCCGTAATGGCAACATCCTATCGATCTTCCCTGGGACCAGAGCACCTCAGGCTTGAACGACTAAATTGTGGAAAAAGAGCATGAGATCCCTCAAACATTCACAGAGAAAAAAAGCATTCTCACATTTTAGAACGTACGCCTGATTTTTCATACGAGCCCAAAGGCAGCCTGCACAAGTTGATGTAAAGGCATCTGATGAAGGTTGCTAAATACACAGAAGCTCATTAAGTGCATGCTTCAAAAAAGCTGGAGCCTGGAAAAACTTTTCAAAATACCAAGTATGCTTATCCGGCATCTGGGTAGAAATCTGCTGTCAACACAGCTAGAAATGGGCTCATTGAACTCCATGGAGTTCTCCTAAATCCTTGTTTAACACGAGATACAACGGATGTGATTGCAAGTCCTTGTATGTAGGTGATAAAGCAGCCCATCCACAACAAAATAAATGCTATTTTATAAAACTGCAGCTTCTTATTCAACATGCTGAAGGCACCTAAAAGTTTTGCAGTGCAGCATGAACTATATTACCCCAAGTAAACAGCATGAAAACACAACTGGTGCGAGCAAAAACCCTCTCAGATTTTCAATACCTCCACTCTCCTCCCCACATTCAAGTTTCCTCTAGATTCAAGATTATTCTAGTATAAATTCCTAAAGACATGATTCCATCTTTATACTAGTTGGCGTTTTTATTTATTCCCACTAAAATGTGTTCTGCAGAAAAATATTTTCCAATACAAAACTCCAAAACATTTCACAGACATACTTCAGAAAAGAAGAAAATAATAGGTTTGCTAAGGAACTCACAGGCCTGCCGTGCATAACTACAAACCTCTTTCAGCTGTGATCAAGACACCTTCTGTAGTTATAAATCTTAAAACTTAAGTCTTATTTACTGGATAGAAGCTTGGGTTTTTTTGTTTTAGTTTTTTGGGGGCTTTGGGGGGGTTTTTTGCTTGGTTAGTTTTTGAGGTTTTTGGTTTTGGTTTTGGTTTGGTTGGTTTTTATTTTGATTTTGTTGGTTTTATAAGAAAGAAAAAGCATGCTGTGATAAGACTGTGAGATTTTTTTTCCTGGGTTCATTTCTTGCTTTGGGAAGCACTGCCTTTTTAACAATATTTGCAAAAGAGGTTGAGGGATACACTGAAACACACTCTAAAATACTACAGAGATAAACAGGGATCCACCATCCCTGTGTGCTGGATTCCTATCCCTCATTCCCACTCCTGGAAATGCTTTTGATAACAATAAAACATGTTGAACTCTTTTTTGTACTTGCTGACACCACTGCTAAATCCCAATAAGACATAAAAGATTTGCAGCTTGCTTGGATTTACATCCAAAAGAAACAAAAGGCACAAGGCTGGGAAAGGGTGAAAAGTCCTCCACAAAAGCAGTCATGCTTTGCAATGTCCAAATGAAGGAAGACACACAAATATTTTCAGGAAGACCGAATGTAGAATGGAAACACTTGGAGATGGGCAAAAATAATAGAAAAGTGAGCAACCTGAAACTCCTGGCATGCCCAGAGACCTCCTGACACCACGCCAGCCTTAAAACAGACCTACTGCTGCTACAGAATAACCATTCTAGGGAGGCTATTTTGAATTATTTCACATAATTTCAGTTCCCAAAGGGGCTATATAGCACTATTGGTAGTCATCTGTACTACAATCATTGATCTTAACTTTAATTATTATTAATGCAAAAATATTTATGAACCAAAGCTATTCCCTTCCATTTCTCTGTCCCTTTCAAAGCTGCTAAGAGCTGGATAACTAAGCGAAGGAGTGCCCTCTGGGAAGTCAGCGGTGATTGCCTCATCCTCAAAGGGGAAATTGGAAATTCAGAGTAGGGCAAGAAGCTTAACTCCAGCTATTGAACAGCTGCCATAAAAGAAAGAGTTAAGTAGACAAGGGCACTTGTGTGGAGAAGAGGCAGCTGAAGAAAAGGTAAAAAACAGACAGCTGTGAATGCAGGCACTGAACAGAAAGCAATTATTCTTTTTTAGAAGAATATGGAAACATCAAACTAAACCAGCAGAATGAAGACCAGGATTCCTCGCAATGTGCAATGGGGACACTTTTGGACAATCCTATGTCCCAGGTGCACAGTTAGGGACTCTTCCAGAGCCAAAAGACTAGACTGGAAATCCCCTTAACTGGATTTAGCACACGCCTGCAGCTTCATTGTGTTCAGAGGAACACTCACCGTAAAGGTAAAATCCCCAGGAAGCCACACACAGCACACTGTGGAACAAGCAATTTCCTCTTAACCCATTTTAGTTCTTTTGCCAAGACCCAAAATTAGAAGAATGGCAGCAAAGTGGATTTTTCCCCTGATATACCTAATCTTTCTATCAATTAAATGTATTCCCAAATGCTTTAATAGACGGGTTTTAATTATTACTTCTACCACTTAAAAAATAGTCTCAATAATTTCCTTAAAAATCGCTGAAGCAAGGCACCGTTCAAATGAAGGATACAATTAAATGGGGCTATTGATAAAAATTTTCTCCATATTCAGAATTTTTCCTGTGATTTACATGCATTAGCAAAAACAGTATCAACTCTTCCCTGCCAGAGTAGTTGAGCATCTTCCTGCTACTAATTCAGCACACATATTTCAGCCATTACCCAGGGAAGGCAGTGATTAGGCAGCTTTCCAGTAAACAGTCCTTAAAACAGTTCATAAAAATTCCATTTAGAAAAAGGTTTGTTTCCTGCTCGACAATTTGATAAGATGTTGCAATTACTGCTTAGGGATATATTTCAAGTCCACCAAGTGAGGTAAATTCCATTTCCACACACGCTATCATAGCGTTTGCAGGTTAAAATGCCATAGAGTAGTTCTTACGTACTCAGAAGATGCAATTAATTTGGGTGCTGCTTTTTTAGAAACACACGCTTAGAAAATCCTAAAAACTTGCAATGAAAAAAGTGAAAATACCTACAAAACAGGCCACAAAAGGCAGATTCTCAAGTAGAAATCTAGTGGCATTGTCTGAATCACAACTTGCCCAGACCAAAAACTGTTCCTAGTAATGGAGAGAAAACAACATCACAATCTATATATTCTTTTGACATCCCACCTGAGGTAAGACCCCTAGTTCAAAGGTCCCAGAATAACCAGAAACAGTCAGTTTTACAGGTTACAAGGAAATCAAAGAAATACTCAAATTTTGGCACAGTAATTCCTAAACTTAGAGCATCAGTTTGTTATCTATAAATGGAAATCATTTAGCTTGTTTTAACAACTTCCTAAAAAAACCAAAATTCAATTGCAACATTTATTATCTAAAAGTGTTCTGGTCAAAATAAAAATGAAACTCAAAATTATGAACCCTTTTTATGAAAATAGCTGATACTTATTAGGCAATAAACGCTTGCTCTCTCCTGTTTTTATTTCCTCAAAAAAGCAACATAAACTAAAACAATGTAATCTCATGTGTTCAGGCTCCATATTTGTTGTTTTGAGAAAAGGCTTTATAACAGCATCATTGAGGGCTCTTTAAGAAACTAAATCTTTCTAGTTTAATAGAGTGACAAGGTGTATATGAGGGCATCAAATGAAAAGGAAAATGAGCTGTCACAATAAAGTACTACTGAAAGCCTCAGCACAAACTGCATGACAAGCTAAAAGAAAAAGAATTATTTTGTTCCTTTTGCTTTAACCAAAGTCCTAACACTTAGGACCTGCAAACCGCTGCCATTTTAGAGCCAATCTGTATTTTAAGTGGATGCAACTAGCCCTAGCAAACGTAGCAAAAAGTGAAATGTTCTCAAATTGGTCTTAGCATGTGCACTAATCCATCCACACCACATGAGACGTATCTTGTAGTTGATAATATTTTACATGCTTACAATAATTACTGTAATTCAGAACCTTGACACCCATTTTCCTAAGATAAATCAACGTAAGAAAAATTATTCAACCTCCCTTTTCTTCTAAGGGTAAATGCAAAGCAGTTTGAAGCTCACTGTAGGTTTAAATTTTAATCCAAGGGCTGATGGTCTGCAATATGATTACAGTCCTTCCAATGTCAAAAGTTAACAGAGGAGTGGAGTCTATTTCAAATGACTGGCTCTAAACATCTCATAATTACATTAGATAAATTACACTTTACACATAATTGCAACAAGTTTTTGCCTTATTAGGCACCGGTCTGAAATACTTGGCAGTTTCGCAGTGAAACACTATTCCTCTTGATGCATTTGGATGAGGTCCTTACCCTTCTACCGTCACAGTCAGGGATCTGCCACTGGCATAAAATTCCAGATGGATAATGCCAGCAATCCTAACTACTTCACAAAACAAACAGGTAAGGAGGGAAATTGATTAATATGCTGTTCTTTTCCCCTTTCAACTGACAGAAGTTTTGCATGCTTAAAAAAAACAATCCGGTTTTTCCATGACATCATTCGGCTTGAATACTAATGCTTTTCCTTAATGCAACTACATGTACACGGATGTACAACTTCTCTTCACACAGAAGCAATGCCCAACTTTACATGTTTTTCTTTACTCTGTTTCCCCTGATTATAATTCTAAGATCCTTTCTGATTTTTACGCCATTTCCCTGTCTTAATTCTTCAGTGTTGTTAAATGAAGTGCCCCTCTCCATTCTGTGAAGATAGAGTGATTTACAGCAGCTGAGAATCAGGGGATTGTCCAGTAATTACAGCTTTTCTCAGTAAAGTAGTAGTATTGGATTCATTAACAGTGTTTGGATTCATTAACAATTAAAGTTTATTTCACTGAACAACAAGAACAAAGCTGGGTCAAGCTCCCTTGTTAGGCTTTGACACTTCCTTCAGGAAGACTACAATTCAACCCAGGGTTTCATTTTCTGTTTGGCTGCTTGTAAAATAGAAGGCATCTTGAAAACAATACTTCCATTTAGGGCTCTTACTGTGGACCTTACAGGCACTGTAAATGTGGAGTGGCTTTGTCTTAAACAGCCTAATCCTGCCCATTCCACAGAACAGACATTTGGAGTACAACGACGATGGGAGCATGAAAACGCAACATTAACAACTTCTTCATTGCAAAGAGTAAGCGCAATCCAAGTCTTGCTGTTTCCTTGGTAAGACCATAAGAAATGAGGCAGGGAAAGTGAATGTTTTGGGCTTGCAAGCCATTTTCCTTGAGCTGGGACATCTGCTGATTGCAAGGGTGTTGGGGGTTAGGTTTGTTCTTTTTTTCTCTAAAGAATTTTTTCCCCACAAGTTACCAAGGAGACCAAGTGTTGGATACTTGAGAGTACTTAACCGAAACAAAGAGGTGGACAAAAAGTGGAAGGGGGAGATAACGCAAGTAAAAGACAAAGCTTGAGGCAGCTGCGTGCTTTTCTTCTTCCGGCGTTCGGGGAGACGCGTGTCTGCCGCTCCTCGAGGAGCTCAGCCGCCGCAAAGCACGCCGAGCGGAGAACGGCTGTTGCTGGCTGGAGGAGTTTCACTGTGGCCAAAGGGATCCAGTCCTGGGAAATCTACTATCACCGGTTCGACCTGAATCCTGAGTTTTTCTCTGCCACTCGCGGAAGCTGGGCCGCTTTCTGCCTCGCCTTCGGCTTCTTCGGCGCTGCTCCTCTTGCTGCAGCGTGACCCTGCACCCCCTTCGCTGCCGGGACATCCTGCCCCTGCCTGCCGGGACGCCCTGCCATCCCAGCTACCAGCCCGGGACTTTTCCACTGTTTCAGCTTGGTGCTCTGAGGATCCTGCAGAGACACCGAAACCAAACTGCCCTGGGTTTTGTGAAACAAAGCCCTCAAGGTTCTTGGTACTGTTGTCGTTTGTCATTAACGCTGTAGTTGTTTGGTGGGGGGGGAGGTATTTTTGTGTTTGTTTGCTTTGTATTACATACTAGTGAAGAACTGCTATTCCTATTTCCCAAATCTTTGCCAAAGAGCCTCTGATTGTAATTTTACCTAGCAGATACCTGTCTTCCCAAACCAAGACAGATTTTGGTGCCCAAGTGTGGGGCTTGAGGGCACTGAGAAAAGAAAAGGGAAGAGAAATAGCAGTTCTTAACTAACCTAGTACTTTCTTTTGTGTGCGTTGGATATAAAAACCTCATTAGGCTGCATCATGTGGTCTAACTTAGCCTGGTTTGGGTGGCATGTGGTTGTGGCTGTATTCCTTCCATTTGCAGGCCCTTATCTAAACATGGGCCCTATAACTAAGGCTACTGTGACTGTCATCCAGTTTATTTTATGGCTTAATAAGGTGAAGAACTCATGGATTTTTAATTTCCTCTGGAAGGCAGGCACATGGATTCAGGGCTATCGTACACTAACTGTGTGTTTTTGGAGTTACTTTAACAATGGTACCTACTGTGAGGAAATGACACCGGGGGAAGTTTCTTTTTCCCAACCCTTTACCCATCTCTTTGGGTCTGCCCCACCAGTTTTTGAAGGGTTTAAATCCTCTCTGAATGCTAATGATATCATACAATGGCTGGTGCTGCTAATATGCGTATTCTATTTAGCATTCAGAGATAAGGGAAGACTGACCTGGATAACCACCCTGATACCTACCCCACAGAACAGGGATGATACTCCAGAGCCTGACTCTGCCCCACAGCCTGCCTCAGAAAGGACCCACCCGGATTGCGTTGAGGTTCTGGTAAAAGAGATACATGAGATGGGCCAGATGCTGAGGGAGTACATTTCCCCAGCTCATGAAAAACCCTCCCCCTGCCCCGAGAAGGCAGAGACTGATGGTGCAGCAGTGGAACCCACAGATGTTACAACTGTCCAGGTTCCAGCTGAACCACAAGGGCAGCCACAGCCAGCAGCAGTCGCCCCTGTGGAAACAAGGAAGTGTAAAGTGAAATCGTCAGATCCTGGTATTAAGGATAAGAAAGGAGGGTCCTCACAGTCCACAGAAGAGCCACAGGTTGAGATCATCACTGAGTCCCTGACATATGAAAGTCTACGTAATCTGCAAAAAGATATTGCACGACGAGGACGTGAGGCTTATACAGCCTGGCTACTTCGAGTCTGGGACCTTATGGGTACAGGTGTGCAACTGGATAGTGCTGAAGCAAGGAATTTGGGACCCTTGACCCAGGACTCAGGTATAAATCAGATATTTGTAAGAGAGCAAAGGCCCCTTCCCCTTTGGGAACGACTTCTAATGAGTGTGAGAGAGAGATTTGTCCACAGAGACAGAATGCAAGAGCACAACAATAGAATGCGATGGAAGACCCTTGAGGAAGGAATCCAACAGTTGAGAGAAGTGGCAGTATTGGAAGTAGTTTTTGGGAGGACCGGACAGCATGATAATGACCCTAACAAGGTTAAATGCACAGGGCACATGTTGTGGAATCTGGCAACTCATGGACCATCCCAATACGCCACATTCATCGCAACAATTAATGCCGAGGATAACCGAGAGACAGTGGGTTCTGTTGCCAACAAGCTCAGAAATTATGAAAGTATGATCAGTGGCCCAATGCAGGCTCATGTCTCTGCGGTGGTGAAGGAACTCAAAGAGGAGATAAAGGAGGTGAGAGAGGAGATGAGAAGGAACAGTTCCCATGTAGCACCGGTGCGAGTCACAGGCCCCAGAATCAGAGCCCAACATCCCCCAGCGAGAGAGAGAGGGTACACCCCTCGAGCTGACCTGTGGTTTTATTTGCGAGACCACGAGGAGGACATGGGAGCGTGGCATGGGAAACCTACTTCTGTCCTGGCAGCACGGGTACGTGAGCTCAAGGAGAGAAACGCTAACAGAGGGAGTTCCACTAGAATGAAGGTAGCCTCAGCCTCCCATGAGCAAGCTGCCAGGTATTACGGAGGTGGGAATGCTGTGTCAGATTCCCTAGAAGGAACCTCTACCATGTATGTCCAAGAAGGGAATAATAACCAGTGTTAGAGGGGCCCTGCCTCTAGCCAGGAAGAGGCACGGGAAAATCGGGTTTTTTGGACTGTGTGGATTCGATGGCCTGGCACATCAGAGCCACAAAAATATGAAGCTTTGGTAGATACTGGGTCGCAGTGTACTCTAATGCCATCGGGACATGTGGGGGCAGAACCGATTTCCATTGCCGGGGTGACGGGGGGATCACAGGAACTGACTCTGGTTGAAGCCGAGGTGAGCCTGACCGGGAAGGAGTGGCAGAAACTTCCGATTGTGACCGGCCCAGAGGCTCCATGTATTCTGGGCATAGACTTCCTCAGGAATGGATATTATAAAGACCCTAAAGGACTCAGATGGGCTTTTGGAATAGCTGCTGTGGAGACAGAGAACATTAAGCAGTTGAACACCTTGCCGGGACTATCAGAGAACCCATCTGCAGTGGGACTCTTGAAGGTAGAAGAACAACAAGTACCTGTTGCCACCTCGACAGTGCACCGTCGGCAGTATCGGACAAATCGGGACGCCGTGATCCCCATCCACAAGATGATCCGTGAGCTGGAGAGCCAAGGGGTGGTCAGCAAAACCCACTCACCCTTCAACAGCCCCATCTGGCCTGTGCGCAAGTCTGATGGAGAATGGAGACTGACTGTGGACTATCGTGCATTGAATGAAGTGACTCCACCGCTGAGCGCTGCTGTGCCGGACATGCTGGAACTTCAGTACGAGCTGGAGTCCAAGGCAGCGAGGTGGTATGCCACTATTGACATTGCCAATGCATTTTTCTCCATTCCTCTGGCTGCAGAATGCAGGCCTCAGTTTGCTTTCACCTGGAGGGGCGTGCAGTACACCTGGAACCGGCTGCCCCAGGGGTGGAAACACAGCCCCACCATCTGCCATGGGCTGATCCAGGCTGCACTGGAGAAAGGTGAGGCTCCGGAACATCTACAGTACATCGATGACATCGTTGTGTGGGGAAAGACTGCAGCTGAAGTATTCGAGAAAGGAGAGAGGATCATCCAGATTTTGCTGAAAGCCGGGTTTGCCATCAAGAAGAGCAAAGTCAAGGGACCTGCCAGAGAGATCCAGTTCCTGGGAGTAAAGTGGCAAGATGGACGGCGGCAGATCCCCACTGAGGTCATTGATAAGATCACAGCAATGTCTCCACCGACCAGCAAAAAGGAAACACAAGCTTTCCTAGGAGCCATAGGTTTTTGGAGGATGCACATTCCTGAGTACAGTCAGATCGTGAGCCCTCTCTACCTAGTTACCCGCAAGAAGAACAATTTCCACTGGGGCCCTGAACAGCAACAAGCCTTTGCCCAGATCAAGCAGGAGATTGCTCATGCAGTAGCCCTTGGCCCAGTCAGGACGGGACCAGATGTGAAGAATGTGCTTTATTCTGCAGCCGGGAACAACGGTTTGTCCTGGAGCCTTTGGCAGAAGGTGCCAGGGGAGACCCGAGGCCGACCACTGGGTTTCTGGAGTCGAAGTTACAGAGGATCTGAAGCCAACTACACTCCCACAGAGAAGGAGATCTTGGCCGCCTATGAAGGAGTTCAAGCCGCCTCAGAAGTGATTGGCACAGAAGCACAACTCCTCTTGGCACCCCGACTACCAGTGCTGGGGTGGATGTCTAAAGGAAAGGCTCCCTCCACGCACCATGCCACCGATGCCACATGGAGCAAATGGACTGCCCTCATCACACAGCGTGCCCGTATTGGAAACCCAAATCGCCCTGGGATTTTGGAGATAATTACAAACTGGCTGGAAGGAGAAAACTTCGGTTTCACGGACGAAGAGGAGCAGGAACAAGTGACACGGGCTGAAGAAGCTCCTCCGTACAACCAACTGCCAGCAGAAGAAACACACTACGCTCTTTTCACTGATGGTTCCTGTCGCATCGTGGGAATGAACCGTAAGTGGAAAGCAGCCGTATGGAGCCCCACATGACAGGTTGCAGAAGCCACTGAAGGAGACGGGGGATCAAGTCAGCTTGCTGAACTCAAAGCTGTTCAATTAGCCCTTGACATTGCTGAAAGAGAGAAGTGGCCAAAGCTCTACCTCTACACTGATTCGTGGATGGTAGCCAATGCTCTGTGGGGCTGGCTGGAAAGGTGGAAAAAGGCCAACTGGCAGCGTAGAGGAAAACCAATCTGGGCTGCTGATGAATGGAAGGACGTTGCCACTCGTGTAGAGAAGCTGCCTGTGAAAGTCCGCCATGTAGATGCCCATGTTCCCAAGAGTCGGGCTAATGAGGAACACCAAAACAACAAGCAGGTAGATCAGGCTGCCAAGATAGAAGTGTCAAAGATAGATTTAGATTGGCAACACAAGGGAGAGTTGTTCCTAGCCCGATGGGCCCATGATGCCTCGGGTCATCAGGGCAGAGATGCCACCTATAAGTGGGCCCGAGACCGAGGGGTGGATTTAACCATGGACAGTATTTCTCAGGTTATCCATGACTGTGAGACATGTGCTGCAATCAAACAAGCCAAGCGGGTGAAGCCCTTATGGTATGGTGGGCGGTGGTCCAAATATAAATATGGGGAAGCCTGGCAGATTGACTACATCACCCTTCCCCAAACTCGCCAGGGCAAGCGTTATGTGCTAACCATAGTGGAAGCCACCACTGGATGGTTGGAGACCTACCCTGTGCCTCATGCTACTGCCTGGAACACCATCCTGGGCCTGGAAAAACAAGTCCTGTGGAGACATGGCACCCCTGAGAGAATCGAGTCAGACAATGGGACTCATTTCAAGAATAGTCTTATAAGCACCTGGGCTAGAGAACATGGCATTGAGTGGGTGTACCATATTCCTTATCATGCACCAGCAGCCGGGAAAGTTGAACGGTGCAATGGCCTGCTTAAAACTACCTTGAAAGCACTGGGTGGGGGAACCTTCAAGAATTGGGATACTAATTTAGCAAAGGCCACCTGGTTGGTGAACACTCGAGGTTCCACCAACCGAGCAGGTCCTGCCCAATCTGAGCCCTTGCAAAAGACAGACGGAGATAAGGTTCCAGTGGTACACGAGAGGTATGCTGGGAAAAACTGTTTGGATTAATCCTGCCTCCAGCAAAGACAATCCCATCCGTGGGGTTGTCTTCGCTCAGGGACCAGGTTGCACCTGGTGGGTGATGCAAAAGGATGGAGAGACCCGATGCATACCTCAAGGGGACCTTGTTTTGGGGTGAACTACCCATGACAATGTGGCTGTATCCATATTTGCATATATATATGTATTTTTAACAGTTAAAACTCAATGTAATATGTTGGTATGGGAAAAAAATTCGGGGTGGATAATGTTGGGGGTTAGGTTTGTTCCTTTTTTTTCTCTAAAGAAATTTTCCCCACAAGTTACCAAGGAGACCAAGTGTTGGATACTGGAGAGCACTTAACCGAAACAAAGAGGTGGACAAAAAGTGGAAGGGGGAGATAACGCAGGTAAAAGAAAAAGCTTGAGGCAGCTGCGTGCTTTTCTGCTTCCGGCGTTCGGGGAGACGCGTGTCTCCCACTCCTCAAGGAGCTCAGCCGCCGCAAAGCACGCCGAGCGGAGAACGGCTGTTGCTGGCTGGAGGAGTTTCACTGTGGCCAAAGGGATCCAGTCCTGGGAAATCTACTATCACCGGTTCGACCTGAATCCTGAGTTTTTCTCTGCCACTCGCGGAAGCTGGGCCGCTTTCTGCCTCGCCTTCGGCTTCTTCGGCGCTGCTCCTCTTGCTGCAGCGTGACCCTGCACCCCCTGCGCTGCCGGGACACCCTGCCATCCCGGCTACTAGCCTGGGACTTTTCCACTGTTCCAGCTTGGTGCTCTGAGGATCCTGCAGGGACACCGAAACCAAACTGCCCTGGGTTTTGTGAAACAAAGCCCTCAAGGTTCTTGGTACTGTTGTCGTTTGTCATTAATGCTGTAGTTGTTTTGTGGGGGGGAGTTTTTTTATTATTGTGTTTGTTTGCTTTGTATTACATACTAGTAAAGAACTGCTATTCCTATTTCCCAAATCTTTGCCAAAGAGCCTCTGATTGTAATTTTACCTAGCAGATACCTGTCTTCCTAAACCAAGACACCAGGGCTCCGGCAGAGTGCGCTTTGCTTTGCTTTCATTCCTCCTGGAGGTAATTGGATCAATTATCTCTGACCCGAGCTGAGCTTGCTGTAAAGGGGCAGGAGGTTTGTGGAGCCCCAGGAATGGGGAATATTCCTGGGATACTCCAGGAAATGTTCCTGGGATGGCTCCAGGGAATCCTGGTGTGCCACAAAAAGCTCAGGAGCCTTTGATGTTTGTTTGGCTGCAGGGAGAGAAGTCCGTTAGAATCAAAAAGCTGCATTTGATGTAGAATATCCTGAATTTCATCGTTTCAATCTAAGCAGAACTCCCAGTCTTAAAGCTTGGTTTTAAAAGAGATTTTTGTGCAGTGGAGATTTCTTTGACATGCCTGGAAAATTCTCATCTTCCCGAGGGACATTTTGGGTGAAAGTTCTGGATTCTGGAGGACAATGAGGGGACCCAAAGGAGCAGTTTGGGAGCTCCCTGTCCCCCTGAGCTGTCCTGGTCCTTTCTGGGCTCCTCGGGACCAGCTCTGAGGCTTTGATTGGACGCTTTCCTTGTGAATTTGGGGTGTTTTTTAAAGAAAACCTTTCGTTGGACACTGTCACCCGTACTTTTTGGTTGTTGAGGGTTCTGGTGTTGCCTTCGTAGGCTTTAGGAAGGGAACTTTATCCCAAGAAATCCTCCCTTTTCCAGGGACCTCTCACTAGAGGTCAGCACTGCCACGTTGCCGGCTCGGGAATGTTGGATGGTTGGGATTAAAACCACCGAGGCTGCAGCTGCTGGGGCTTGTTTGGGTGCCTGATGTGCACCAGCCTTGGTCCTGGCACGAGGTGTCCATCCTGGGGTGTCCATCCCTGGCAGTGTCCAAGGCCGGGCTGGACATTGGGGTTTGGAGCACCCTGGCGTGGTGGAAGGTGATTTTGAAGGTCCTTCCAGCCCAAACCAGTCTGTGATCCCATGGAACCGAGTCCAGTCTTTGGGAAAAGCACCTCAGTGCCTTCAATCAGCTTCTCTTTGAATGTTTATTAATGGAAGGCAAAGCAAAGGGATGAGCTGGGAGGGAAAAAAGGGGAGTGGCATGGTCTGAGGGCTGAAGACATGGAGCTGTCAAAAGGGAGGAAGGGTGGAGGGAAAAGGGACGGATGGTGTAGCAAGGCATGGAGAGGGTTGAAGGCACGGGAGCTTCCCACAGGCATCAGCTGCGTCAATCATCAGCTGTGCCTGGAGCTCCGGCTCCTCCGTCTCCAGGCGGTCTCATCTTCTGTGGCCCCTGAAGGTCAAAAAGGCCACCGGTTCTTCTGAGCTAGCAGATGACTGCAGTTCTGCAATTCGCTCCTCGAACATCAGCTGGACAAAGAGGCTTATCTGGGAGGGGCTGTCGTCGTCTCTCAGGGCCTGAAGAGCTGGAAGAGACAGGCACAGAGCCCCGGTCAGAGCCCGGATGTGCGGGAGTCCAAGGAGACCCTCCTGCCAAGGGCCATCCGAGCCAGCTCCTGCCGTGGCCGCCACAAGAGAGGAGAGAGAGGCCAACGGGATTCGCCGCAAGGTGCTAAACACGAATCGCCCCGCACGCGTCCCCGAAATCTCTCCGTGTTCTGCGCACGCCAGCCCTTGTCCGCACAGGGAGCCAGGCCCTCCGCAGGCAGGACAGGGATTGCAGCCCCCTGCGCGAGCATTGCGGCTCCCCCCGGCAGCCCCGCTGAGAACCCGCTGCCCTCACTCACCCTCGCTGAGGGCCTGGAGCTCTTCCTTCTGCCTCCTCAGGCGCACCCCGGCGATCCCTGGGAACACAGAGCCTGTCAGGGCCCCAGCGGCACGGCGCCCTGCCAGCGGCGCTGCCAGCCCTGTGGCCACACGGCCTCCTGCCCCGGCAGGGCTCGGCCCGGGCCCTTGCCGCATCCTGCTGCCCAAGGGCACGGCCGCAGAGGGCGGCAGCAGCCCCGAGGGCAGGCGCGGCTCCACGGCGCCGGGCGCGGATGCCGCTGCCGGGACGGGGGCTGGGGCTGGGGCTGGGGCTGGGGCTGGGAGGGAGCCCGGGCTCGTGGCTCACCGATGAGCTTGATGGCCGCCTCTCGCAGGGGCTCCTGTGGGTGCTCCAGGTAGGGCAGGGCCAGGCGCAGGTGTTCGGCCGCTCGGCTCCTGTCGTCTGCCAGCTGGAGAGAACGGCAGGAGGGAGGGAAGGGTTGGCGCGGGCTCAGCCCCTCGGCCGGGCGCTCCCGGCGCCCAGCCCCGGCCTGCGCTGCCCGCACAGCCCCGAGGCCCGGCCAGCGGGCGCCAGGCTCCGGAGGGGGCGGAGGGCCGGGTGCTGCCCGGGGAGCCGCGGTGCCGCCCCGCCCCGCGGCCCCGCTGGGCCGGCGCTCCGTCGGCGCCCGACTCGGGGCACAGGAGCCTGGAGAAGAGCCCGCGCGGCCCCACGGAAGGGAGCGGCGTGTGGGGCGCAGGCCGGAGCCCCTGCGTGCGGCGCTGGGCAGGGGCCACGGCTGCCAGCCCCGCACGCCGAGCCCCGCCGTCAGGGGGCTCCCCCAGAGGCCGTCCTTACCACGCACTCGGCGAACTTGAACAGCTTCTCCGTCTTCAGCATGTGCTCGAGGTCGCTCCTCTTCAGGAAGCCGGCCGCACAATGCAGCGTTTCCCGAGAGGCCTGGAGAGCAGCAGAGACGGGAGCTGGCAGCGCAGCCCAGCCCAGGGCACGGGCCCTGCGTCCCTGCGCCAGGGCCAGCAGGAGGCTGCGAGCCGGGAGAGGTGCCCGGGCAGGAGGCAGCCGAGCCCCCTGTCAGGGATGCACCGGCATCACACAACGCCTCACCTTGGCCATGCGCTCGTTCACCTCGTGGCAGTGCAAGTAGAGTGGGAGCAGGCTCTGGCTCACAACTGTGTTCAGTGGCTCTTTGCCCTCATCCGCTACCAAGCCCATCACCTTTTGGAAAAGCTGAATGGAGAGCAGCTGCACCTGGCTGTTGTCCTGAAGGAAAGGAAGCGGAGGAGGCCTCAGCACCAATTTCTCCAGCCCAGCCGGGCAAAAGCCTAAAAATCCCCAGGGCACAAAGTTTCTGGGCAGCAGCTAATGCCCGTGGCACGCAGAGCCTTACGTTTCCAAAGAGCGACAGGAGGAGGTTGGCTAGCTTCAGGGCAGTGGTCCTGCCGATCACGGAGTCTTTCCGCTGGCACACATTGGTGAGCGCAGCGAGGGACATGGCGACCACCTCTCCGTCGGCATCCCCAAGCCGCTCCAGGAGGCTTGGAAGCAGGCTGCGTACACCTCCGGCCTGTATGGAACACACAAGGCTGTGCTGGGAAGCCACCAAGAGCTGCAGCGCCAACACCGCCCTGGCTCTGCTAGCCCACCCTGCCGCTGCTGGGCCCAGAGGCCAAAGGCCTGTCCCGAAGCACTCGAGCAGCTGGAGCAGGAGGCAGGAGAGCTGGGAGCAGCTGCCTCAGCTCCTGAAGCCCAGCCAGCCCAAGGGGCTGCTTTCCCCAGCGCAGCTTCAGCCGCTGCCCCCTTCTCACCATCGAGGGCTCCTCGCTGAGCAGCACAAGGCCTTTGAGCGCCAGGTGACGCCTCTGCCTGCACGTGCCCCGCAGGTGCCTTGACATCTCCTCCAGGACACGGCCTGCGCATTCCCTCAGGTCCAGGAACTTGATGACCTGAAAGGCACAGGGCAGTGACAGGTGACCCGAACAGCAGGAGCCCAGAAGCGCACAGGGCCGGGCCCAGGCAGCAGCAGCAGCAGCAGCACAGGGCTCGGGCACCGGCCCAGGCAGCTGCAGCTACGAGAGGGCAGAGGGCTGAGAGGCAGCTGAGCGAGGCAGCGCTGGCTCACCTCCACCAGGAATGCCAGGGAGGGCAGATCCCAGCGTGGCTCCTCCCTGCTTAGTGGCTGGAGTAGGTAGAAGCCAATGCGGGAACAGGTGTGGCCCAAGTGACGGCGCATCTCCCTGTCAGGGGGAAAAAGGCAGCAAGAGCCTGAGGTGGGGGGGACAGTCTTCTCCCAGGAGGTCTAACTCACAGGTCCGGTCTTTCCCCAGTATCCCTGGAGGGGGATGTGGGCGCTTTGGGAGGCGGCCCCTTCTGGGCACCCTCCTCTGCCAGCCTTTTCCAGTTGGCTTGGCCGTCCCTCGGTGACGAGGCCCTCGAGGCCATGAGCACAGGGACTGTGTGGGGCACAGGGGACAAATGTGGGAGAGAAGGGGTTCTCACCTGGCCAGCAGACCCACGGCATAGTGCTGGGTGTCAGCACAGAGCAGCGTGTCCCAGCCACGCTTGCGCTCCATAGCCATCATCTCTGTGTTCCACCACATTTGGCTGAACAGAGCCTTCATGGCCTGCACTGCAAACCTGTGTGCAGAGCAAAACCCAGGTCACACGGCGAGCGCTGGCGCCGGCCACAAGGACATTGAAAAGACAGGAGGACTGGCACCTGTTGGGGTTGCTGGGAAGGCCGTGTTCCTCCTGGCACGCTCTCCAGAAGTTAGCAACTTCCACTGGCATCTCTTGTGTGGTGATGACAATGTGGAAGAGGAGAGCAACAAACAGACGGGCTGAATGAAGGAGCACTGCCCTGTGGCATTTGGGCACCTGGACAGTCAGCCACAGCCCCAGAGTTGCCTGCAAAAGAAGCAGCCCGAGACAGAGCTCAGTGCTAAGATGTCCGTGTGGCAGGGCCCGAGGGGAGACGCGGGGGGAGCGACGGGCCTGGAGCCCCCTGAGCCTGCCCTAAGCCAGTGCCTGAGGCAGGGAGAGGACGGAGAGCTGATGGAGAGGCGACCGGGGAGCAAGCAGAGGCCGGTTCCAGAAGCTCACCGCCAGGGCAAAAACGTCCTCGTCGTCGCCATCGGAGGTGGTCGTTGTATGCAGAGGCCAATCCTCCATCACGCGGATGAGTGCTGGCAGCACCTTCTCCGCTGTCACAGCCGACGAGCCTATGGCTCTCCACATGCTTGCAGCAGCTCTGTGGGATTGGAGCTCTGTGTCAGGGCCGTCTCAGTCACAGTAGCATGCCCTGTGCAGCTGTGGAGGCCCAGGTGACAGAGCCCTGGTGCCCTGAGGGGCAGGGAGGGAGCATGGCAGCAGGCTGGTGGAACAGAGGGGCCCAAGGGTCCTGGACCGCTCCGCCTGTCTGGCAGAGCCCATTGGACAGGCTCTGCAGGGCAATGGGCCCTAAAGGCTGCTGAGCCCTGAGCTCTCAAGGCAGGTGGGCCCCATACCTGTCACACGTTGGGGCACAGCGCAGGAGGGTCAGCACAACGTCAGCAGGTTGCTCTTCGGCCAGCCTCAGAAAGTCCAAGCGCATCCTGGCATCCAAAGTGACACAGGCCGCCAGTCTCTGGTGAAGGTCCTTCACCATGGCTGGCACCTGGAGGAGACATGGGGAAGACCTGGAGCGCTGTCCAAGGGAGCAGCTTTCCCCAAGAAGTGCTTCCCCTCCCGCCACACTCTCCTGGCCTCCAAGACTCAGGGTCTCTTTTGTGTTGGTGTTTCTGAAGGCCACGCACTCAGTCACTGCCATGTTCATATTTGCTGCGTCATTGATTGCAGCATCCAAGCGCTGAGCCAAATCTGGGCTGACATTGGGCTCTGCCTGGAGCTCAGTCGGCCTGCGGTCAGGCTCAGCTGTTGCACGGCTTCTGGTCGTCCTACGCCGAATGGGCACGAGCCTCCGGAACATCTGCAGGAGAGCAAAGGACAGGGAAGAGAGACGCGTTCCATGGAGTGCTCCAAGCGCGGAGCTCGGCCGAGCAGTGACAGCAGGCCCAGCCCAGGCGGGGATGGCTGCACGTACCTTCAGTGATCTGCGGAAGCGGCCACGGGTGGGCTTCTTCTCCTGTGTCTGCTCCATGGTTGCATCTGGCAAAGAGCGAGCGCAGCCAGAGCTGAGGGGTTGCAGGAGCGGCCAGAGAAGCCAGCCCTGCTCTCCCCAGGCAGGGACAGCCCCGGGATGCCCCAGGGGATGGAGCACAGCTGCTGCAGGGGCAGCCTCGGCCCCTCTTCCATCCTGTCAGTGGGCGGAATGGGAACGGGGATGGGATGGGATGGGGCCAAGCTGTCCGCAGCCATCGGCCTTGTGGCCCGGCTCTGCCACTCACCATCCTGCTGTGGCTGGAACTGCTCCAGCTCTTGAGGGGGTTGTGCTGGAGCATCTCCAGGGCTTGTATTTCTTCTCCTCCAGCAAATTGTGAAGAGGTCGCGAAATCTGCCCGCCATGTCAGCGTCTGGCCTCGAGGGCACCTTCAGACAGATGCCTCTGAGGAAACCAGGGAAAACCCTGAGGCAACAAGTCGTGCAGTTGTGCCTTGAAGGCACCTGCGACAAAGAAGCCTCAGGAAGGCTGCAGGACAGCAAGTCCTGCACACTGGTCTTGAGGGCTCCTGCCACAAAGACAGGAGACTCCTCGTGGTGCTTCAGGTCACCAGATCCTGTGGTCTGGCCGCGAGGGCACCGACCGCAGGGTTGGGAGATGCCTCGGGAAAGCTCCGAGTCACCAAGTCCCGCAGTCTGGCCGCGAGGTCAGCTGCAGGAGCAGCGCTTCGGAAAGGCTCCGGGTCGGGCACAAACGAGCGGGCTGTGTGGGAACTCCTCACAGCACCTCTCTGGCGCGTCCTGTCCCGTGGCGTGCTCCGAGCACTGTGGCGTGGCTGCGTTGTTGCCAGCACCTATGTCACCGCGTGTCACAAAGGCTCCTCGGACACCCTGTGCCGTTCCCTGCCATGGTGACCACGCTGCTGCACCGTGTCACAAAGGGCCCATGCACACCCTGCCACCTGCCCCGGCCCTGCCCCCGCTCCACCCAAAGTGGCCCAGGTCCGAAGGAATCCCTCGGCCCAAGTGTCTAAGAGAGCCCAACAGGACCTTGAATGATTTGATGGCTCGAGCCATCGGCAACCGCTGCCCTGCTCTGCGGGCTCAGGGCGGCAGAAGGAGTCCCCAGGGCTGCCGACGCAGCCGCAGCGGGAAGGGCAAAATTTCCCCAAAATTCCTGAAATTTTCCCAAAAGTCTCCAAAATTTCCCCAAAATGTCCCAATTCCCAAAAATTCCTCAAATAATCTAGCCAAATCTATTAAAATTCCCCCAGATCTTCCAAATTTCCCCAAAAATCCCCAATTTTCCCTAAAATTTCCCCAAATTACCTAAAACCACCAAAATTCCCCCAAATTATCCCAAAATTTCCCCAATTTTCCCCCCAAATTCCTGATTTTTCCCCAAATTTTTCCCTAAATTTTCTCAATTTTGGACCCAAATTTTCCCAAATTTTCCAAAATTTTTCCCAAATTTCACCAGTTTTGACCCAAATTTCCCAAATTTTGGCCCAAATTTCCCAGAATTCCCTATTTTCCAAAAAAACCCTTGCCAAATTTCTCCATTTTTGACCCGAGTTTCCCAAATTTCCACCAAAATTTTCCAAAAGCTCCTAAAATCCTTTAAAATTTCCCATGTCCCCCCGAAATTTCACAAATTTCCACCCAAATTTCTCCAATTTCCCCATTGTTTACCCAAATCCGAGGGATTTCCCCCCATTTCCTCACGTGGGGGGAGGGGCAGCTCCAGCTCCGGCGCCTCCACTGCGGCAGGAGGGGAGGGGAGAGAAAAAGTCACAGAAATCGTCAAAATTGACCCAAAATTGACCCAAAATGGCCAAAAAATGACCCAAAAATATTCAAAAATGAGTCAAAATTGTCCAAAATTGACCCAAAAGGAGCCAAAACCACCCAAAATGATAAAAAGATCAAAAATGTCAAAAATGTCCAAAATTTGGCCCAAAAGGAGCCAAAAATAAGCCAAAAAAAAAAAGATCAAAAAATTGACCAAAATTGACCCAAAAAAATGAGGAAAAAAAAGTGAAATGCAATAGGCGAGCAGGGGCCGGCAGCCAGCACGGAGGGGCAGAACCCCGCAGCACCGCTCGGAGCCCCTGCCTACAGCAAGAGGCACTCGAGGGCAACAAGAAGAGTCTTGGTGGGGGCCAGAACAGTCTGTAGACAGTCCAGCTGCTTCTAGCCGAGTGTTCACACCCCTAAGTCACCCAGATGTCTGATCAATTATCCTTCTCTGTGCTGCCAAATTCAGGTCCCTTGTTTTGTGTACAACGCAAACAGTACCTGCAGTAAGACGGATTCTCCCCACACTCCCCTTTTTGATTAAAGTAGCTAAAGCATTGCTATTGTAAATGTACATTGACTCTTTTTTACATGGCAATAGGAAGTTCAAGTATTTAATAAAAACCTGAAGTATGTATTTACACGGTGATCTGATCAATTGATTTTGGTCAAAAGGTGATAGATACAGAAACTACACATTTACTGCTGGAATAAAGATATTTCAGATCCTGTACATTACTTATCCTGGAATTCAAATGTGAACATGATGTTGTGACTAAACCAAACCTTGTCACTCTTCCCCCATCACCCTCTCAGCCACTGAAGGACTAAGCAACAGTTTTCAGTTACTTTGACCAATTAATTCTTCACGACAGTAAAATCAAGGAGTCGCACAGATTTCTGTGCCACTTTCACAACAATAGATTAGAATCCCATTTGGATCTATTTCTTATTTCTTACCAATATTGTCACTAGTTAGTCTAGTCACAGCTAATGAGAAAGTTTCATTAGCTTCCAGCTGTCTTTGAAAACAGATGTAATCATCATGTGTGCATATACTTACATAGATTTACAATGGGCAGCTTAAATTCCTTCAATGCTGTTAGTGATGCAGAAGCCCAGAGAACTTTATTAACCAATTATCTGGTATCAAACTTCTTTTGATCCGCATGTCTAAGGATCAAGGGTTTACAAGATTTGCTGAACTGACATTGGTTTCAACTAAATGAACTCAAGAACTGAATCAGAACACTTTCAAATTCTCCTTAGTTTTACTGTTGTTTCACTCCTCTGGAATAAAGAAATTGACCAGTTGAATGTTAATCTAAAGCAAAAAATATGCAATATTATGGCCACCACTTAAAACCCAAACTTTTGTAATAAAGCATTATTCCATGCACATGTCAAAAATGCTTAATCAACCCAAAGATCAGAAATAATATGCAAGAAAGGAAATAAACATCTGAAAGCCTTTAAAGCTCAGTAACACTGGATATGTTCAATAGCAACTAAGACATAATTGGCTTTATTTTTTTTTCAAGCTCCATCATTAAGAGACTGATTAATTACACAGTGCAGAAATTAAAATCTCATGGCAACTCACTCCAAACAGTCTGCACTGCAAAGCATCTGTAATTCAAATAGAAGTTTCAGATAAATGTAGTGTGCAGTGAATTCCAGCAGTACCTCAGGCTCTGGGGTACTGGGTAGACGGAACCACACAGATGCCAAACCCTGCTGATCTCTCACACAAGTGAGCCTATGTGGCCAAAGGCTTCTTTTGCAAAAACCCAGATGCTTGTGCTGGCAGGCAGAATGCAAAACACAGTGGTCTGTAGCACCTGCCTCTTCTGCATCTTCACATTGGTTAGTCCCCAGAAGTTTTAGTTATGTCTGCTTTATTCTCTGTTCCAGTTCATGCTTGTGTTTAATAAGCCGTTCTATTTCTGTTCCTAAAGTTTGCAGGTTTTCCTTCGTGGGAGGGGAAAAAATGATAAGTTATACAGGGAAATTAATCCATCAGCACAAAATGCACTAATAAGTCAAAATTAGTGTTTATGTCAGCAGGTTGATACTTTCAAGTATCCAGAACAAATGCAAATTATCAGAGTCAGAAAAAAAACAAACTCATTTCAATAAAAAACTCAAAGCTCTTGGCAAGTCCTATTTTGCAGTTACCAGTACTCCATAGGATGCCCAGAAGGTAGAATGCTAGTTCCCCTAAGCATTTAAGGGAAATGATGATTACAGGAAGAGATCTCCAGCTTGTGCACAACCCTGCAGCCCAGCTGGCAGCCTGCACACCATTTTCCAGCCTGCCAGCTCTCCGTGGCAGCAGAGGTGCTGCCCCAGCAGCTCAGGAGGGCCAGGCAGGCAGAGCCCATGCTCCTGGTTCCACATGCCCAGGGGAGAGCATGGAGAGACCCTGCCCTGCTGAAGGCACAGGCACTCCAGGTCTTATCTCAAGCAGCAGCCCATTAGTGCAGCATACTCTGAGGGTACCAAACTGGAGGAACATGGCATCATGTCACGTAACTCCCCGGTTAACCTCAATGCTATCAGTGGCACCAAATCACAATGAGCTGACTTCTGAAAAGCCTTTCACAGCATGCAGTGAAGGAAGCATCTAAGAACCACAAGAATGTGCACAAGAACTGGCACAGCTACTCACTTTCAATGTAATATTCTTCAGGAATGTATCTTCTAACACAGCCTGAAGCTTCCTGTTTTATCTCTAAGGAGAGTTCCAAGGTGAGCCCACTGTCTGCAGGGTGAGATGTATACAGAGATGCCATAATCCCACCACGCCTGCTCAAGTGAACTTTGTTGAAGTCAGAGGCCTCTGATGAGAGGGTTCCAGCCTCTTCCCTCAAAATATAGCTCTGAATAATTCTGGAGGATAAAAAAATAAAAAAAACAACATCATAGCATTGCACGGCAGAGAAGAGTCTGATGCTGAAATAACTTTAGATTCCTGACATGAGTAATTTTACTTTCAAGCAGTACTGTATTACCAAAAAAAAGCAGTAAAAGTTTACTCCTGCAATTTCTATGCCAGAGGAAAACCTGGGATACCAGTAGTGATACAGGAAATGCTGGCAAATCAAGAGACTACAATGTGCAGCATTTACTTATTTAAAAGTATTCTGAAAAGATACTGGGACAAGAAAGATCTTTCTGGTAAAAAGTCTACTTTTCTTTGCTGAAGGACTCCAGACACGGAATCTTAAGCTTTCTACACATGAGAAAAAAATTACAAAGTCACTTCTCAAGAGTTTAGGAGGGGCTGGTTCAGCTCAGCCTTGCTGATAAAGCAATTTGGGTTTTCCCTCATCAATCTGTTTCATTAACTACAAATGCAGAATTGGAGAAGTTGTTGGATATTTTTGCGTTTTTCTGCAGCTGGCGGCAGGAGACTTTGCTCAGACTGGGGGTTGGGGCTGTCCAGCCTGGAGAAGAGAAAGACCTGGGGAGATTTCATTGGGGCCTTCCAAGACCACAAGGGAGCCTGAAAGAGCTGCAGAGGGACCTTGGACAAGGACCTGGAGTGCCAGGACAAGGGGGAATGGCTTTAAACTACAGGAGGAGAGATTTAGATGGGATCTTGGGAAGGAATTCCTCCCTGGGAGGGTGGGGAGGGCTGGGCTGGAATTCCCAGAGCAGCTGTGGCTGCCCCTGGATCCCTGGGAGTGTCCAAGGCCAGCTTGGAGCCCCTGGGACAGTGGGAGGTGTCCCTGCCCGTGGCAGGGTGGGGCTTGAAGGTCCTTCCACCCCAAATTCCATGATTCCAACCCAAAGATAACCTGGATTGGAGGCGGCAGTGCCTGGGGGCTAAAGCACCTTCCCAGCTGTTATCAGAACAGGAGTTGCAGACATTTTATCCCTGGGTTTTCTTCCTTGTCCCTCAGCTGGGAGGTGATGGGAACGACCAGCAGGAGCTTCCCCAGGCCCTGGGAGTGGGACACTGGGAATGGGACACTGGGAGTGGGACACTTTGGGAACGGGATACTTTGGGAGTGAGACACTGGGAATGGGACACTGGGAGTGGGACACTGGGAGTGGGACACTTTGGGAGTGGGACACTTTGGGAATGGGACACTGGGAGTAGGAGACTGGGAATGGGACTCTTTGGGATACTGTGGGAATGGGACACTTTGGGAATGAGACACTGGGAATGGGACATTTTGGGACAGTTTGGGAAGGGGACTCTTTGGGAGTGGGACGCTTTGGGAGTGGCACTTTTACAACCACTATTGGCTTTGTGGTTTATCCTGAGACAACAGACCCAACCATAAATTGTCACTTCAGGGCCAGCATTTAGTGCCAGCTCAGGGAAATGCAGGGTGGTTGTGGCAGGTATTAAACACCCCCAATAAATCCTGGAGGAGGATCCCAGGGTAACAATGCCTGCTTGCCAAATCTGTTTGCAGAGCGCACAAAAGCAATGAGGAAAACATTGCAACAGCACAAAGGTTTTCTCACAGCTCCACCACAGGCTTCTGCCTCAGCAAAGCTGATTGTTGGTGCTTTTCTTCCAGCCCCAAACTGGGATTGAGCCAGGCCCTGCATCCATTGGGACTGGGATGCTGTGGCTGTAGGATGAACCCCCAGCCAAGCCCCGCAGGGAGCCATTTATCCTGTTTGGAGCCCGTTTATTTTTCCTCCTTCCCCTGAAGATGTGTGTGAGGAGCAGAGATTCAGCCAGGCCCTCTTCCCAGGCCCATGGGATGTGTGTTTCTTTCCCGTTTCCTGGAAGCGCTCGGTGTTTGGGGAAGGTTGCTGGGCCACGAGGAGCTGCTGGACACCATCCATAGCCCCTCTCAGGCATTTTCTGCTGGGTGGGACTCCCTGAAAATCCCTTCAGCTTTGTAGGGAAAGCACTTTTCCTACGGGGCACACAGGGTGTGAGGCTGGCTCTGGGAAAGAAATATTCCCAGGGAAGAAAGGCTGGGAACGTGCTGACGGCAGCACTGCTCTTTCAGGTGTCACTGTAAGAAGCTTCTAAAAAGCTCCATTTCTGCTTGGTGGGCAGAAAGTGCAGGAAAAAGTGCTGGGAATGTGTGGAGTCGGAGCTGAAATGATGTTGGGACAGCTCGGGCTGGAGGCAGGAATGCTCAGCAGGGAAGGAACAGGCAGCCTTAAAAGAAGAGAAAGCTTGAACATGTGAATTCTAGACAAAAGAATTTATACAGAGCTGATGAATTATGACCGATTCGCAGTGTGTTTGGGCTCCTGAAGACACAGATTTGGGGTCCCTGACTGTCAGAGCTGTGCTGTGAATTTTGTGGTGGTGCCATCCCCTCCTCCCCAGCACCCCCAGAGCAGGGCTCAGCTGGGCCTCATCCCACCCCTTATCTCCAGTGCATCTGCTGGCTCCAATTCCCCGCAAGAATCAGATTTGAAGGAGTGACAAAAGACCTCATCGGTTGTTTCTCCTCTTTGGGTGGGGATGTAAACTCAGAGAAGCCAAGGAAAAGAGCCCAGTGCTTCGCAGGGCTTGGGCAGAGTCCCAGGGGTGAATTCCCAAAGGAATGAGGAGTCTGTTCCCCAGCAGGCTCCATGTTCAGTTGGATCCAGGGAATTCAGCTGGACATCCTGGAGCCAAGGCCTGCCCCAAAGCTTTTCTTGCTGGGGTGGAACATAAGAAGTGTGAGTTCCCAGTTTGCCAGGCAGCTCAAACAAGGCAGCAAACACCCCACTGCAGGCTGGGATGTTCTGACTTGGCGTGGCTCTCTAAAGCGGGATTTTAATCCGTTCCCTTTCCTGAGGTCACTTTTCTCTCCCCATTTTCCCCTCCCTATCGCTTTCCAGAGCCATACCCTTGGCACTGGTTGGCAAATGTCAGATATTTCGACTTGGAGTTGTGTTTTCTATGAATGTTTTGTGATGTGGATCTCAAATTTCCAGGAAAAAAAACACCAACAAACAAACAAACAAACAAACCCAACAACAACAACAACAACAAAACAGTATTTACCTTCCAGATAAGGAAAAAAAAAAAGGAAAAATTCATTCCTTTTTTCTTCAGTTTCTTCTAATCTGACTTCATCTCCTGGTTCCCATGCAGGGAGTGGTGGAGTCCCCAGCCCTGAAAGGGTTTCACAATCCTGTGGATGTGCTGGGTTAACAGCTGGGCTGATGCTCCTGGAGGTCTTTTCCAACTTTAGGGATTCTGGGGTGATTCTAAAAGGACAAAGAACTGGTGGTTCCAAAGGGTTTCAGCTCCTCTGGCTGTAACCCAAGCAGATTCCACAGGAGATGTGCATGGCCAGGTCAGCCTGGTGGGATTTCCTTCCCCATCCAAGGGGAAACTGGTTCCTATGTGCAGTCACAGTCATTTACATCTTAGTATCTTTGGGAATGTTGTTCCCAGTGGAAGCAGGGAGAGGTAAAATCCCTTGTGGCCTTCCCAAGTCTCTGGGATCCATTCCTCGTGCTGGTGGTCAGGGGTGGGTGGAATTCAGGATTTGCCCAAATGGAAGAACTAAAAATAGAAAGAAACCAAGTTGTGAGGGAAAGCTTCTCACAATTTCCACTAAAACAATCCGAGAACTTGCTTTACTCATTTCCTTCTGCTCAAACCAGATTCTTGTCAATGAATCCTGTTCTTTTTCCTCCTTCTCAAGGAGCATGTGGAGCCCAGGCCCAGCTGTGACTCAGGTGAAAGCACAGCACCATTTTTCCTGCCTCGGGGGAAGAAGGTGAGTCCTGGAGGTCCCCTAAGAAATGACCAAATTTTGCAAGCCAAGGAAGCTGGGATGAATCTTTCCTTGAAACTCTGGGCTGGGAATAATTCCCTTCACATTTCCTGAGTGGGGATGAGCTGGTTGTGGTGCCAGGAAAGGCCAGGGGAATATCTCAGATACTCCCCTGTATCTGAGGATTTGTGTTTTATTCACTTGGCATTTGTGGGGAACAGCAAGGCGAACACACTCGTTTCCTTCTCTCAGGCCGTGAATAACACTGAGGAAATTGTTTGCACTTGGAAACCACAAGGTGGGGAGCTCAGGGACATCAAAATGCAAAGAATTGTAATCTGTGGGTGAAACTCTGAAATCGAGTGTTGAGCAAGATGCTTCTAAAGGAAACAGTATATTTTCAGAATTAGATCACTAGGGATTTTTTTTTTCTGCTGTGCAAAATAATTTCTCATTCACTCTTTGAAGGAAATAAGTTACAGTAATTACTGCAATAATTACAATTTTCCACATAATGTCCGCAATAACTCTTAGTCTATCTCTTCGTAGTTCTGAGTGAGCTTCAGCTTCAGTTCGTTATCACCTGGTGTGATCTTCCAGATTCCTTCTGGGGCTTTCTTCACTCGGGAGTGATGGATCCAGGCTTTCTGTTCTTTGATCTTGATTGCAGTGAAGGTAGTAAGAAGCACCTGGAATGGTCCTTCTCACTGTGGTTCCAAGGTCTTTTCTGCAAAAGACTTAACATATACATACTGGCTTATCTAATTCTCGGTTTTGAGCTTCGGCCACGTATTTCTCAATTTCTCGAAGTTGTTTATTTAAAGCCTTTATATACTCATGTAGGGTTTCTTCCCCTACTTGCATGGGTGTTGTTCTTTTTTGAACTGCATATGGCCTTCTATACAGTATTTCAAAAGGGCTTAGTTTCTTTTTTTGCCCTTGGTTTTGTTCGAATTTGCAATAGTGCCAATGGGAAAGCCTGGGGCCGGGGCAAATTTACTCCTTGCCCCAATCTCACAATTTGTTGTTTAATCAAGTGCTTCATTTTTTCCACTTGACCACTAGATTGAGGGTGGTATGGGGTATGCAATTCACAATCTATTCCCAGGTGATTACTTATTTGCTGCACAGTTTTTGAAATAAAGTGTGGCCCTCTGTCTGAGGATATGGTGGCTGGAACTCTAAACTTCGGTATTATTTCTTGTAACAGTGCTTGTTTACCTTTCGGGCCTTAGCTGTCCGGCCAGAAAAGGCTTCTGGCCATCCTGAGAAGGTATCAGCTAACACCAATAGGTAACGATGTCCTCCCTTCCTGGGCAGCTCTGTAAAGTCAATTTGCCATTGTTGCCCAGGTCCACAGCCTTTCCCAATTTGTCCCACTTTAGGCTTTGGAGTATTTTTGAGATTAGTTGGGAGGCAAAGGCTACACTGACGAGTTACTTGTATCACTGTGCCCTGCAATTTCCTGGCCATGATCTTTTCTTTGAAATGGTTAGACAGGGCATCCATTCGCCAGTGTGTTTTCTCATGCTCCGTCTGTACTAATGCCCACAACAAATAGGAGGGTACTACAAGTTTCCCTTCTTCTGTTACAGCCCATCCCTCCTGGTTATAACTTGCCTTTTCTGCCTTAATGAGTTTTTTATCCTCTTTATTGTATATTGGCTTACCCTCAATAGAAATTTTTCCATCTGGAATTAATGCTGCTTCAATTGTCTCATTAGGTATCTCACTTTTTGCTGCTTCTTTTGCCTCTCTATCTGCCAGCATGATCCCCTCTTCCAATTCCGAGCTCACCTTCTGGTGTGCCTTGATATGCATGATGACTGCCTTCTCAGGTAGTTGTACTGCCTCCAACAGTCTCAATATTTCTTGTGCGTGTTTAATATTCTTCTTTTGTGAGTTTAGCAGTCTTCTCTTTCTCCAAGTGGCTCCGTGGGCATGCACAACTCCAAATGCATACCTTGAGTCTCTCTGCTTGAGGTAACTGCATACTCAGCATGCTTTTTCCTACTGTTGACATAGCTGCTCCCATCAGTAAAGCAGGTCTGGGCATTTTCAAGTGGGCTATCTTTCAGATCCGGGCGACTGGAGTAGGTGGCGTCAATGGTCTCCAAGCAATCATGGATCGCTGGTTCTCCCATGCTTCCGCTGAGGAAGGAAGCTGGGTTCACAGTGTTAGTTACCACAATCTCAACATCATCCTGTTCCACCAGTATAGCTTGGTGCTTCAGGAATTTCTGTGGGGAGAGCCAATGCCCCCCTTTCGCTTCCAGGACTGTACACACTTTGTGAGACACTAGCACCGTCGTCTTCTGGCCCAGGGTGAACTTGCGTGCCTCTTGGATGTTCACTGCCACTGCTGCAACGGCTCTGAGGCACCCTGGCCACCCCTTAGCTGCCGTATCCAGCTGCTTAGAGAGGTAGGCAACTACCCTTCAATACGGGCCCAGGTTTTGTGCTAGTATCCCTAAAGCGATCCTTTGCTTCTTGTGAGAAAACAAAAAGAATGGCCTACTTACATCTGGAAGTCCCAAGGCTGGTGCTGACATGAGGGCTTTCTTTAGCTGGTCGAAGGCTCGAGCTGCTTCTTTGGTCCACTGAAGATCTCTGCTTCCTTCCGTGATCAAGGCATACAGAGGTTTAACAAGTAATCCGTAATTATAAATCCACAGTCTGCACCATCCTGTGATGCCTGAGAAGGTTCTCAGTTCTTTCACTGTCTGAGGCTTTGGGGTCTGGCATATTGCCTCTTTGCGATCTTGCCCTAAGGTTCTCCGTCCAGCACTCACTTCATAGCCCAGGTAAATTACTGTTTGTCTCACCATTTGGGCTTTCTTCTGGGACACCCGATACCCCTGCAGGCCCAAGAAGTTGAGGAGGCATACCGTCCAGTCCACACATGTTTCCTGGGTCTGGGTGGCTATTAGGAGGTTATCCACATACTGGAGCAACTGTCCTTCTCCTGGTGGAGGTTCCCAAGACTCCAAATCTTTTGCAAGCTGTTCCCCAAATATGGTGGGGGAGTTTTTGTACTTTTGAGGCAAACACACCATGTGAGCTGAGTTTTTCGTCTACTTTTGGGGTTCTCCCACTCAAATGCAAAGATTTTCTGGCCAGCTTCATGGAGAGGGAGGCAAAAGAAAGCATCTTTCAAATCTAAAACAGTAAACCAGGTTAGTTCAGGGATTAAACGAGTTAAAAAGGTGTAAGGGTTAGCAGCTACTGGATACGAGTCTTCAGTTATCTTATTAACAGCCTTTAAGTCTTGTACTAGCTTGTATGATCTCTTAGGCTTCTTCACTGGCAAGAGAGGAGTGTTAAAATCAGACTGACACTCTTTTAGTAGTCTTATCTTCAAATGTTTTCAATAATTGGACTAATCCCTTCTCTGTCTTCCTTCTTTAGGGGCTATTGTTTAACTTTTACTGGCTGCCTTCTTTCTTTAAGTTTGACCTATACGGATAGTGCATTCTTTGCCCTGCTTGGTATGTCAGAAGCCCACACCCCAGGAAACACTTGATTTATTATTTTTTTGAAATTCTCTTCTTCATTGGCAACTTCAATTTCTTTGGTTATCATCATTAAGCTTAACAGTTCTACATATTGTTGATCTTTTACCTCCAAAATAATTTTCCAATTCTTAAATACTATTTTTGTCTCCAGCTGCTCTAGCACATCTCTGCCCAAAAGTGCAGATGGAGCTTTAGGCATATATGAAAATCAATGAATTCTTCATTGTTTTTCAATTTATACTTCAATGGTTTGCAAAAAAAATAAGCTTTTTCAGATTGGCCAGTTGCTCCTTTTACCATAACATAGTCGTTGTTTACAGGTATTAGGGCCTTATTCAGCACTGAAAATGTTGCCCCTGTGTCTATTAAGAATTCTGTTTTTTTTTTTTTTTTTAATGCTTTTTGATCTTATTCTAATTCTTAAGTTTCACTTGGTATTATTCTGGTACAAAAATATGCTGGCCACACTCAACTTTAGGAATTTGTACTGGTTTCTTTAAGATCTTTGAAATTTCGTTTTCCAGCAACTCAAATATTTTACTGCTGCGCGGGCTTATGGTTCCACTCTTAGGTACTAGCCACTTGTACCCTTATCGGACCCACGAGCCTTGACAGAGTGCACCACGAAGCACAGTCCACTGCTTACAGTAGCAGCCCCTCCTTGGGCAGGGGAACTCTTTTGAACCAGCTTCCCAATTCTTGTGCCTCCTATTCCTGGGCATATATCAAAATCAACACAAGAGAGAAAAAACAACAAAACGAAACAAAAACCAGTTTGTTGACTTTAAAAAGGAAAAAGTTAGCTGTACTTTCAGCTGTTGAGGAAAGAATTATGGTTAAAAAGCAAAAAAGGAAAAATCAAAACAAGGCTCGAGGCATAAAAAGCAAAACAGATGTTTTCAAACTAAGGCTCGAAGCATTACCTGTTGAGACAAGAACTTATGGTTAAGAAAAGGATAAACGTCTTTTTATTAAAGCAAACAAACGAAAAGCAAAAACAGACAAACGAAAACTTTTCCAATCAGTCAGGCACAGTTTTAGGCTCGCAAAGGAAGCAGCCAAGGTGGGGGGGAGATCCTCTATGACTCTGAATACATTCTTAAAATCCTACAGACTTCGGCCGGGACACAGCACAGACCCTCCTGCAGGAAAGGGGGGGCGGGGCTCGATCCCACACTCCCCCTTCGCTCTTCTGCAGTTGCAGCCGAGGACTACAGCACTTTGAAGATATTATCACACACTCTGGCAATTGCAAACTTCCACTTGCCAAAAATCCCTGGGCGTTTTACAAAGAGCTGGGAAACATAGCCTTAGGCTGTGAGTTCAGCCTGTTGTCTGACTACCAAGGTGACACTAAGTACCCTTGATCACCAGCTATGTCAGGCATAGATAGAAAGAGAGGGGAAAAAACCTCCTTGCCTGTTTTGTTCCTTTTTTTTTTCCTTTTTTTTTTTTTTTTTCTCTACAAACAGTTTATTCACTCAGGGGGCTTTTCTACTGAACAACAAACTGATTGAAGTCACACTATCAGTTAAACGATCAAAACTAGCACACAGCCTTCCCGTGAGACGCCACAGCCTTCCCAAATCCCTTCTCCTTCTCAGACAGAGGTATCTCTCCGCCAATGAGCGGGGGTTTTAAAATCTCTTCTGTGTTGCAGAATTTCCAAAAACACAGAGATTAGAGATTAGTAGCAGATTCCAAAATTACACAAACAGAAACGACTGCTCTACAAGCTTTCACAAACCGCAGCACAAACGGTACAAAATTGATTCACAATCACAAAACCTCGGGATCGCCAAGCAGACACAGATCTGCCCGCAATACACACACACACATCCGGTGCGCAGGCCCACGACTCAAAACGGGACCCTTTGCATCTCAAAACTCAGGCTAGCCCCTCAGATTATGCTTTACCAAGGTGCACCTTTAAACTACAAGCCGAAACCGGAGCTAGTACTGCTTTAGAACCAACAAGACCCTAGACCAGCGGCTCTGCTGCCGCCGTTGCTGCCCCGCCACTCGGGATGCAGCCACCAACTGCCAGGTTCTTTACCTGGAAACAAAACAACCATCTACGATACTCCGCGGAGTTTTTCCAAAACTCATTCAGGCCTCTGCTTTGCATAAGACGTCTCTTATGACTTACAAGCTGCCTCTATTCAAAGGTACCTGTCTTCAGTATTTGTTCTTGACTTTATTTTTTAAACATACCTTTTTGTCCGTAGTTCCAGCAGGCTCTGGTCTGTCTCCAGGGGCGTCAGGGGGTCGCAGGAGCCTTCTACCCAGAAAATCCTGGGGGGCGCCCAGAAGGGTCCTAGACCCCGATGGCCCCCTTGGCGAGAGAGAGCAGGCTCCTGCCTGGCTCGCCATAATGAATTATTAAAAAAATATGAATATCGCCCTAATGCCGATATCCAACTATGACGGACAAAAGACTCTCTAAGAGTTTAAAGTTAGAAAGTGTATGTTTAATTGGGCAGCCTGTGGGATAGCTCCCAAACACATGCGCGCTCACAGAAGATCACAGGGTCTTTTTATCTACAGAAGTATTGAATACCCAAAACACAAATGTATATTCATGACTTTAGTGCATCCCATTCCCCACTTCGTATGGTAATTAGCCAAAAGCTATTAAGCATGCGTGGTTTGTTCTTTGAAATGGGTCGGTGGTCTTTTTTATGGGGCGGGGTCTCAAAATAATGAAGTAAGTGAGTCTTCTTTGCTTTGACTTTTTAACCTTTTAGTGTTGTGTGACAACTGAATCCTGTTTTCCCAGGAGTATTTTATTTATGAATTCATTGTCCTTCTTGAAGCCTATTGATTAGTCAGAATACACAAACATAAGTTGACAGGCCTCATGATTTATCAGTTTCTTAAATCCAGCTTCTGCTTATCAAAAGGGAAGTCTATCTGTCTTACTTCAGCAATATCTGGTTCAACTAAAATCTTTAATTCTTCAAAATGAATGTTTCAGGAATGGAGCTGGAGCACCGGGAGAGGCTGAGGGATGTGAAGGGGCTCAGGAGGGACCTCCGTGGTCTCTACAGCTCCCTGACAGGAGGGGCAGCCAGGTGAGGGTCAGGCTCTGCTCTCGGGTGACATGGTGAGGCAGAAAGGCTCCCAGAGGAGGTTTAGGTTGGATCTGAGGGAAAATTCCTCCTGGAAAAGGCAGTCTTGGCCCAGGCTGCCCAGAGCAGGGGGACTCCCCATCCCTGGGGGGGTTTCACAGCTGTGTGGATGTGGCACTTGGGGACGTGGCCCGGGGTGACCACAGCCTTTTCCAACCTCAGCCATCCCCTGATCCCTTTGGGACCAAACACCAAAAACTCCGGGTTAAATTGTGCCTCGCCACCCCGGGGGGCTTTCCTTGGCCTCTCCCCCCAGCCTGCATCCTGCCTGCCCTGCTCTTCCCTCCCTGGAATCCTCCCCCTTTTCCTCTCCCCAGGTGCCGGACGGAGCCCCCCCTTCCCCCCGGCAGGACTCTGGGGTGAGTGGTGACCCCCCCCGGACACTCCCTGACCCCCGTGTCCCCATCCCTGCACCCCAGACCCCCCCTCACCTCAAACCTCACTCCCCCCATCCCCCCCCCGCTCGCCGGGGCAGCAGAGAACGCGGGGGCGGGCGGGATTTGGGGGGGCCGAGCTGGGAGGGGTGGGGGACAGGGCAGGGGGGCACCGGGGAGGTGAGGGGGGCAGAGCAGGGGGGCATTGAGGGGGTCAGGAGGGGCCTGGGGGGGGCAGGGGGCGCTGGGAGGTATGGGGGGGGCACTGGGGGGCTGGGCACAGCGGGGACGGGGGAGGCACAGCGGGGACAGGGGGGCACTGCCCGTGTCCCCCCATCCTGTTCAGGTCCTGTCTCCCCCCCACCCCCTGGGTCCCACCCAGGAGGCAAAGCAGCATCTTATCTTATCTTATCTTATCTTATCTTATCTTATCTTATCTTATCCTATCCTATCCTATCCTATCCTATCCTATCCTATCTAATGTAGTCTAATCGCCCATCTCTACGAGAGATTTAAAGGGGTCGTCCACAAAGTCCATGACATCCGTGTTGGGCAGCGAGGCCTGGATGTTTTCAGCCCCTTGCTCCAGGAAGCTGCAGCTGGGGAGGAGATTCTCCGGTGTCTCCTCGTTCCAGGTAACCTCCAGGAAAGCCGCGGCCGTCAGGTTTTCATCCAAGCCCGGCGTGGTGAGGCCGGGCTCGGCGGGGATTTGCTGCTGCTCTTGCTCCCCTGCCGGGCACAGGGGCAACACTTCAGCCAGGGTGGAAGGTGGCAGCTCCAGGTTGTCGAGAGCGAGGAAATCATGCTCCAGGGAGGGGCTGAGCAGAGCCTCCCAGTCAATGCTGCCCATCAGTGCGGTCAGCTCGTGCGGCTCCTCGGGGTCGCCCGGGGCATCGCTGGGCAGGCAAGAAGCCTCGGCCACCAGGGCTGTGGGGCAGGGCTCTGGGAACTGCTCCGGGAACTGTTCTGGGACCTGCTCTGGGAACTGCTCCGGGAACTGTTCCGGGAACTGCTCCGGGACCTGCTCTGGGAACTGTTCTGGAAACTGCTCCGGGAACTGTTCTGGGAACTGCTCCGTGACCTGCTCTGGGAACTGCTCCGTGACCTGCTCTGGGAACTGCTCCGGGAACTGCTCCGGGAACTGCTCCGGGACCTGCTCTGGGAACTGCTCCGAGAACTGCTCCGGGAACTGCTCCGGGAACTGCTCTGGGAACTGCTTCGGGACCTGTTCTGGGAACTGTTCTGGAAACTGCTCCGGGACCTGCTGCGGGAGCTGCTGCGGGAACTGCTCCGGGACCTGCTGCGGGAACTGCTCTGGGACCTGCTGCCCCTCCTCGTTCCCCATGGGATCGCTGTAGAGGTTGCTCCCAAACTCCTCGAACTCTTGGAGCGGCTGCTGCAGCTCCGCGCCCACCTCGAGGCTGCCATGGGCCGGGCTGGGCGCACGCTGAGCTGCTGGCTGGGCTCGCTTGCTGGAGGCTGGCGGGATTTGCTCTGGAAACGCCCCGCGGCCCTCGGAGCTGCTGCTCTTGGGCCACTTGGTGTATTGAGGGTGAAACTTCCAATAGGCGCCTCTGCCCGGCTCCCCCTTGTCCCAGGGAACTTTGACGAAGCGCTTGTTGACGCACAGGTTGTTCCGGATGGCGCTCTAGATGCAAAAGAGAACAAACCCCAGGGTTGAAGTCCTGCCAACGGCTCCTACCTGCCAGCTGGGATGAGCGCGGCAGAAGTAGCTGAAGTTGTCGCGGATCCACTTGCAGATGGCGGCCAGGGTGAGCTTGGACTTCCCGCTGGCTTCCATGGCCGTGCAGATGAGGGTGGCGTAGGAATAGGGCGGCCTGACGTGCGGGTTGGTTTTGTAGTCGACGTCCTCGGCGGGCGGAGGGGACCTGGGCACGGTCTGGGGCAGGGACGCAGTCACCTCGCCTGCGCTGGAGGCGGAGGAGGAGGACGCGGCCGTGCTGGGAATGTCGAGGAAGTCGCAGAGCTCCTCGGAGGTCAGGGAAAAACCCGGGCTCTGGAAGTCCACCAGGCTCACCAGGTTCTCCCAGATGCTGCAGCGATCATTGGGATCCTCGGAGATGGGAGGCAGGCCGAGGTCGGCGCCCGTGAGATTGACCAGCCACGGCATGTTGGGCTCCTCGCGGCGCTGCTGCTGCTGCTGCTGCTCCTGGCTGGAGCTGGATTGCTCCTGAGCCTCGAGCACGGGGCTGGGGCTCGCCATGGCCTCGGCGCCGGGCAGGGCTCACGTGGAGGCAGAAAATGCACGGGGCAGATGCTGCAGGGAGAAGAGGCAGAGGGTTGAGGTTCAGCGAGAAGCAGCACCCGGACAGCGCCGGGTGTCCCCGGTGCCGCTGGGTGGCACGCGTCCCCGGGGTGCTGGGCGCGGGAGCCGCAACGTCCGCTCCGGGGGGGAGCTTTAGCAGCCCTGAGCCTCGGGGAAATTCCCTCGAAGCCTCGCGTCCCCGGGCCCCCCAAAGCTAACCCCGCCCAGTGCCCGGCGAGGTTTTGGCCGCAGAAAGAATGAAAGAAAATCAACATCCCCTCCCCGCCCTCAAACAACACGAATCCAGTCCTGCTCTCCCACCAAGCAAGGCGGTTTCTCACACCTGCCACGGGTCAGGACGGCACCTCAGAGTCCGACACCTCCACCCCACGAACCCTAAACCACTCGTCCATCCCCTCCCGCCCCATCCTATCCCATCCCCGCTCCCTTCGCTCTGCTGCTGTTCGCCATTCCCCCTGCCCCCGGTCCCCCAAACTAACCCGGAGCAGGGATCCACCCCAAGCGCGGCGTCCCTCGGAGCGACCCGGCGGCTTCAGCCTTGGGGAAATGCCGTGCGGGGGACGCGGCCTTGGCTCCGGCCTTGCAAAGCCGGGATGCCGGCGCTGCTTTTGGGCCAGGAGACCGAGAAACGGAGAGAGTCAGAGTGCGGCCGGAGCGCAGCAGCTGCCGCTGTGCGGGCTGGAGCGGCTCTGGGGCAACGGCAGCGCTGCCGAGCCTTGGGCTCGAGGGGGACGCTGCCACCAACGGGCATTTCCCCGCCCGGCCGCTGAACGGGCTCCTCTGGCGCCGTGTGGGGCTGAGCCCAGCCCCCGCCGCTTCCCGCAGCCCCTCGAGGGCAGCCCCCCAAGCTTCACAACTCCATTTCCGGCCATGTGGGCATGGTTTATTGACGCCGTGGGGGGAGCTTGATGCTGATTGGGCCGTAGGGGCGGGGCTGCTCCACTTGCAGCCAATGAGCGGCACCGAGGTCTGGGGGAAAGGGGGCGGGGCTTCAGTGGGCAGAATGTAAGTGGGAAGTGAAGTGGGAGGAGCTTAAAGGGGTGGGGTTATAGCAGGGATAATGAAAGTGGGCGGGGCTTGTGTGAGCAGGGCTTAAAGTGGAAATAGGCGAGGCTTAAAGGTAAAGGGGTGGGGCTTAAATGGGTGTGGCCAAACGGGAGTGGGCGTAAAATCGGGTTGAGGAAAGTGGGCGGGGCTTCAGTGGGCGGGGCTTGAAAGACAAGTGGGCGTGGCGTAAAGTGGGTGGGGGATAATGCGGAGGGAAATGAAGAGGTGGGGCTTAAAGCATGGTTTAAGGGGAAGTGGGCGTGGTTTATGAGAAAGGGGCGTGGCCAAAGCCCACCCAAGCTCGGCCACCAGGGGGCGTGGCCAACCCGGCTGAGGATGGCGCCAAGCTCCGCCCCTTCTGGGGGCTGGGCGTGGTCAAGGAGCAGCCTGGGAGGGGGAGGAGGAGAAATGTGGGAAAAAATTCCCAAAATTCCCCGAACAACTGTGAAAGTTCCCAAAAAATTCCCCCCAAAATTAAAACATTGTAATTAAAAATATCAGGAAAATCAGGCAAAGTTTGGAGGAATTTTGGCCAAAATTTGGGAAAAATTTAATTCAAATTTCATTAAATTTCAATAATTTGTTTTTAAAAATTTGTTAAAAATTGATCCAAAGTTCTGACTCAAAAAATCGCGAAAAATTTCTCCAAAAACACCAGAATTGAACCTGACCAAAATCATCCCAAAAAAGTTTAACAAAAACATTCCCTAAAATATTTTTGGAAAATCAGGAAAAAATTCCCGAATTTTTCCCCGAGTTTTCTCAAAGTTTTGATGGTTTTGGGATGAATTTTTGAAGAATTTTGATTCAAATTTTTTACGAAATTTCTACAATTTGTTTTCTTCACAATTTTTCCCTTAAATTTTCCTGATTTTTTCCCAAAATTTTGATGAATTTTGGACAAATTTTAAAACAATTTCGACAAAATTCCAACAAATTTTCACCGACCCCCCCAAAAGATCTCCAAAAAATCTCAAAATTCTCCCCCAAATCCCAAGAAACTTGGAACAATCCCCCAAAATCCCACAAATTTCCCCAAATTCCCAAATTTCGCCCTCAAAATTTCAGGATTTCACCTCTTGAGATCGAGCGTCGGTGGCTGCGGAACTTCCGGGACGACCTCGGGGGGCGGGGCCGGAAGGGGCGGGATGGTAATGAGGGAGAGAAGTCGTGACATCATCAGGACACGCCCCCTTCTTGACATTCTCACCCTGAGCTCATTTTGTGTTTAAACGGTGTCATGTCCTTTTTAAACCACGCCCACGTCCGGTTTTCACGCCGGCAACTTCCTGTTGAAGCTCCTCCCACTCATTAGGGACAATTAAAATTGCCAGAATCTCAATGTCCGGATTTCTCCGCCCACTTCCGGTTCAAGGCCCCACCCATTTACTGTTTACACGCACACACTTCCGGTTTAAGCCCCGCCCACCCGGCCGCCATTTGGGTTTTTTCTTTCTCTATCTCAATTTTCCTTTAAAGTTTCCCAAATTTTTTTGGTGGAATTTCTCCCCATTTTCGGTTTTTGGTCCCGCCCCGACTCGCATTCTGCTTAGGCCCCGCCCTCTTCCGGTTTAAGCCCCACCCGCTGTTGGCCGCCATGTTGGTTTTTTCACCGTTTTATTTTATACATTGTCTCCGGAATTTCTCAGTATTTTTACGATTTCTTTGGGAATTTCGCCCCATCTTTGGTCTTGGCCTCGCCCCCGAGTCTCGTTTGGGGCTCTGGCTCCTCTCACTTCCGTTTTAGGCCCCGCCTCAACGTGGGTTCCTCCTCCAGCGGCTCCAGCGAAAGCTCTGAGGAGGGGGAGAGGCAGAATTAGCGAAAAATTCCCAAAAAATCCCAAAATTTCCCCAAAATTTTCTCAAAATCCCTCAAATTTCCAGACATTTTCCTGATTTTCCTGAAATCCCCCAAAATTTTCCCCCAAAATCCCCGAAAAAAACCCCAAATCACCAAATTTCACCAAATTCCCAAAAATCTCCCAAAATCCATAAAAATTCTCCAAAATTTCCCCCAAATCCTCCAAATTTCCCCGGAAATTCCCGATTTTCTGAAAATTTCCTAAAATCCCTCAAAATTGTTCCAAAATTTCCCCAAAATTCCCAAAAATCTCCCAAAATCCATAAAAATTCTCCAAAATTTCCCCCAAATCCTCCAAATTTCCCCGGAAATTCCCGATTTTCTGAAAATTTCCTAAAATCCCTCAAAATTGTTCCAAAATTTCCCCAAAATTCCCAAAATTTTCCCAAAAATCTCCAAAATTTCCCCAAAATGTCCGAATTCCCAAAAATTCCTCAAATAATCTCCCCAAATCTATTAAAATTCCCCCAAATCTTCCAAATTTCCCCAGAAATCCCCAATTTTCCCTAAAATTTCCCCAAATTACCAAAAACCTCCAAAATTCCCCCAAATTATCCCAAAATGCCCCAAATTTTCCCCCCAAATTCCTGATTTTTCCCTGAATTTTTCCCTAAATTTTCTCAATTTTGGACCCGAATTTTCCCAAATTTTCTGAAATTTTTCCCAAATTTCACCAGTTTTGACCCAAATTTCCCAAATTTTGGCCCAAATTTCCCAGAATTCCCTATTTTCCAAAAAAACCCTTTCCAAATTTCTCCATTTTTGACCCGAGTTTCCCAAATTTCCACCAAAATTTCCCAAAAGCTCCCAAAATCCTCTAAAATTTCCCATTTCCCCCCAAATTTCCCAAATTTCCACCAAAATTTCCAGAATTTTTCAGAAATTTCCCAGTTTTTGGCCCAAATTTTCTAAAATTTACCATTTTTCCCCAAAATTTCTCCAAATTTCTCAGTTTTTGACTCCAATTTTTCCCAAAATTACCCCAAATCCTCTAAAATTTCCCATGTCCCCCCGAAATTTCCCAAATTTCCACCCAAATGTCTCTAATTTCCCCATTTTTTACCCAAATCCGAGGGATTTCCCCCCATTTCCTCACGTGGGGGGAGGGGCTTCTCCAGCTCCGGCGCCTCCTCTGTGGCAGGAGGGGAGGGGAGAGAAAAAGTCACAGAAATCGTCAAAATTGACCCAAAATTGACCCAAAATGAACCAAAATGTACCAAAAATGATGAAAAGACACAAAGTTGTTCAAAATTGACCCAAAATTGACCCAAAATGGCCGAAAAATGACCCAAAAATATTCAAAAATGAGTCAAAATTGTCCAAAATTGACCCAAAAGGAGCCAAAACCACCCAAAATGATAAAAAAGATAAAAAATGTCCAAAATTTGGCCCAAAAGGAGCCAAAAATAAGAACATCAAGGTTTGAGAAGCTTGACATAGAAAGAACAGCTGAGAGAAATGTTCTTGCTCAGCTGTCAGAAGAGAAGGCTCAGGGAAAGCTTTAGCACCACATCCCAGTATTTAAAGGGTGGCTACAGAGAAGGTGGAAAATCCTTTTTTTGTATGGACTCCCATGGAAAAGACAAAGGATAATGGATTCAAATCACTTCTGGGGAGATTCCAGTTAGACACAGGAGTAAAATGCTTCGCAATAGGAAAAATCAGCCATTGGAAAAATCTCCCCAAGAAAGTGGTGGATTCCCCAGCACTGGGCAATTTTAAGATTCAGCTGGACAGGGTGCTGTTTTAAGCTACAAGAAAGCCTAAATTTTTTGAATTTATTTTTTTTAAAGAGGTTTGAATGACAGGGAAGTACTTCTTAGTGCCTTATTTCTTAGTTCTTCCTAGGCATGAAGATTACTGGGCTAATCTTAGGGACAGAGGGACAAGGGGCAGGGAGATGATGAAGGCGGTATGATCATGATTGCCCTGTCTCCTCGCAATCTCCCACATAACAAGTGTGCCTACTCTGATATGCAATGCTGAGTGCTTTGGCAAGTGGATTTCTTGAAATCCCACCACATCCCACCAAATCCCACCTAATTTTCCTTCTCCTTGTAAGAGCAGCCTCTGATCCACCCAGCTTCTGCTCAGGCTAAAGCTAGGGGCTGGAGGTTCATGTAAGCCAGGAGAAGCCTTTCCTCTGACTTTAGTAGGTGGTATCTAAAGCACTGAGAGAAAACTCAGCAGTCCTCAGATGTGTTTTTCACTTTTGAGAATGCTTAGTTTAGCAGACAGGATCCTAGACTTAAATACAGATGATTTAGACTGAAACACTGTCACAGCCAGATGCCAAATGACTTAAGGCAAAATAGCCGTGCTTCAGCTACTTCTCTGTGAACAGAGATAATTATTCCCTGCTGTACAGAACATGTAACAATAAAATCCATCAGTGATTTTCTGCACTTCAATAATAAGTACAACAATTTAGGCACTAAAATAGATCAGATTAATTTAGTTTTTGGTGAAAGCTTAATTGCACGGCATTGGGAACACCTGAGATCACGTCTGACTAGCAGCATAAACCTGCAGCAGTCTTGAGGATGAAGTGTATTTTCCCATGAAGATAGAGACATGGAGGTGGGAAACAAAAGTTGAAGAAAAGGGAAAAACACCTTGTACAGAAGAGAAAGAGGAATAAAGGACAAAGGAAAATGAGAATAGGTTGGAAATGGGAGATGAAGTGATGTACGTTCTCGGCTGCAGGGCAAAATTCAAATACTTTAAAATACAAATGCATCAATTTTATGTATCAAATCTCAGCTTTTTGCATAGCTCCCACAGCCATTTCCTGAACTTGTATGAAATAAACTTGTGTTACTGGTTCAGCTGTGGGTAATTATGCCCACAAGAATGCTCAGAGGCCTGGAGCGCCTCAGCTATAGGGTCAGGCTGGGAACTGGAGTTGTTCATCCTGGAGAAGTCTCTGGGGAGACCTCAGAGCACCTTCCAGTACCTAAAGGTACAAGAGAGTTGAAGAGGGACTTTTTACAAGGGCACGTTGCGATCGGACTCGGGAAAATGGCTTCAAACTGAGAGAGGACGGGTTTAGATTAGATATTGGGAAGAAACCCTTTGCGAAGTGCTGGCACAGGTTGCCTAGAGAAGTTGTGGATGCCCCATTCCTGGAAGGGCTCAAGGCCAGGCCGAACGGAGCTTGAAGTAACCTGGATTAGTAGAAGACCCCTCCGACCTTCCTCCCTCCTCCCGGGCCGCGATGGCGGCGCAGCGAGCGGCCGGGCAGCACACGCCCCGCTCCGCCCCTGAGGGTCGGGGTCCCGCCTGGGCGGGGCGGGATGGGCGGCCCGGACCCGCCGGCCCCGGCTGGAGACGGGCCTGGCCTCCGGGGGCGGCTGCTTCCTCTCTTCCCGCCCGTGCGCCTCGAGTGAGCGGCCGGCCCTGCTGCCCGCGTGGGGCGGCGCGGACGGCGGGGAGGAGACCGGGGTGAGCGCTGCTCTGCGGGGATACAGGGGCAGGGGCCGGCCCGGGGTGAGCGCTGCTCTGCGGGGATACAGGGGCAGGGGCCGGCCCGGGGTGAGCGCTGCTCTGCGGGGATACAGGGGCAGGGGCCGGCCCGGGGTGAGCGCTGCTCTGCGGGGATACAGGGGCAGGGGCCGGCCCGGGGTGAGCGCTGCTCTGCGGGGATACAGGGGCAGGGGCCGGCCCGGGGTGAGCGCTGCTCTGCGGGGATACAGGGGCAGGGGCCGGCCCGGGGTGAGCGCTGCTCTGCGGGGATACAGGGGCTGGGGCCGGCCCGGGGTGAGCGCTGCTCTGCGGGGATACAGGGGCAGGGGCCGGCCCGGGGTGAGCGCTGCTCTGCGGGGATACAGGGGCAGGGGCCGGCCCGGGGTGAGCGCTGCTCTGCGGGGATACAGGGGCAGGGGCCGGCCCGGGGTGAGCGCGGCTCTGCGGGGATACAGGGGCAGGGGCCGGCCCGGGGTGAGCGCTGCTCTGCGGGGATACAGGGGCAGGGGCCGGCCCGGGGTGAGCGCTGCTCTGCGGGGATACAGGGGCAGGGGCCGGCCCGGGGTGAGCGCTGCTCTGCGGGGATACAGGGGCAGGGGCCGGCCCGGGGTGAGCGCTGCTCTGCGGGGATACAGGGGCTGGGGCCGGCCCGGGGTGAGCGCTGCTCTGCGGGGATACAGGGGCAGGGGCCGGCCCGGGGTGAGCGCTGCTCTGCGGGGATACAGGGGCTGGGGCCGGCCCGGGGTGAGCGCTGCTCTGCGGGGATACAGGGGCAGGGGCCGGCCCGGGGTGAGCGCTGCTCTGCGGGGATACAGGGGCAGGGGCCGGCCCGGGGTGAGCGCTGCTCTGCGGGGATACAGGGGCAGGGGCCGGCCCGGGGTGAGCGCTGCTCTGCGGGGATACAGGGGCAGGGGCCGGCCCGGGGTGAGCGCTGCTCTGCGGGGATACAGGGGCTGGGGCCGGCCCGGGGTGAGCGCTGCTCTGCGGGGAGAGAGGGGCGGGCGGTGGTCTCTTCGCTTTCCCCCGGGAAAGGAGCCGGGGCCGGCCCGGGGTGTGCGCTTTGCTGAAGGGAGAGAGGACCGGAGGTGGCGTGGTGGCTGCGAGCTTGGCTGGAGGCCGTGGGACGGGGCTGTCTAATTTTATTCTGAGTTATTCAAAATGACTTAATTTTAATAGCACCTGTTTAATTAGTTGCCGTTGTTGAAAGCGCGTTACTGGTGGAGTTGGTTCGCAGCGTCGCTTCGAAGACTACTCTGCTTTATTAGCAGCTTCGTTTTGGTTTGTTTTCTCCTATACTTTTCACTTAAAACAATTATATTGCGTCTTAGCATTTGGAAGGCAGGTGCTGAAGACACCTTTCAGCAGAGCCCAGGGCACTGCTTCCCCTCGGGCAGTGCCTCCCCTCAGGCTCCCGGGCTTGAGGAGCCCAGGAGTGCAGCCTGTGCTTTTCGTTACTAAAAACTTCTTTAACAGAAGCACAGCGAGGTGTCTCCTCCAGTGACACAGCGAGCTTCGCCTGCAGGTGTTGATGGTCACTCCCGTTTGTCAGTGTGATCCTCTCCTAAAGGAATTTTCATCAATCTGCAGTATTCATTGTTGAGTTCTTTAATGCAGAAAGTGTTTTGCTGTGCAAATAGAAGAAATAGATGGTAGAGAATTAGCCTTCCAAAGTGAATGCTTAAATATATCTTCAGAATATGACCCAAAAATGCTTTCATTTGTGTGCCTACCTGAATTAATCTTTAAATCCATGCTTTTGCAGTTACCTGGCTGACAGCCACCTTTGGTTATACTCTAATGGTAACCTTTACATGATGGCAGAACCACTTAATCTTCAACATAATGAAGTTGCAGATGCAGATTTAAGCAGCAGGGTCACAGGTACAAACTTACTGTTGAAAACTTTTAGTTTTGAGGCTGAGTTTCTGAAATATCTAACAAAATCCAATATTTTGTAAGCAAACAGTAGAGGGTGTTTTTGGCAAATGTAGAAACAGTACAGAAAGTTTTAACAGCAGCACAAGTGCAATAACGAGAGACTTTGTCCTAAGCTTGACAGAGGTATCTTGATTTTATTCTTCTGTGATTGTGTATATGCTTTATTATTGATGCACATCATTAGTATGAGTATAGCTTATAAATACAGCTACTAATTATCCAAACTTCTGCCTGCTGAAATGTCTCAGAAACTAAAAAAACCCACCAGGATAATTGAAGTGTTAGGGAATTTGGACTGATATGTGGGAGTTGGAGTTCCTTCAGCAATGTTTCTTGCTTCTTAAGTGCCTCAGTACTGTCTGATCCATGGTCTCTTACTCCAAGCTGGGGAGAGGGGAAGGCTTCACTTTGGGAGATCTGAACTAGCTTTATGTAAAAACACCTTAGGTCTGGAGAGCTCATGGAGTTTGATTTCATGTCAGGCAAGAGTTATAGTTCAGGCAGAGTTTACAGGATTAACTTGCTTCCAGGTGGGGAAAAAAAAGGCCATGTAAGCTTTGTGCTGTCTCAGTGGAGACCTTCGACAGGCCTGCCAGGCTGGGACAAGATGTGAATGGCATGTGTAGCCTAGAACAGAAACAAATTCTTTGTAGCTGGATGAGTTGCCCACTTATAAAGAGAGTTCCTACTATACTGATATGCAGGCTTAGCTGAATGTCTCCTAAAAATTGTTTGGTAAAGAAAAAGTCAGAGGGTTTATAAGGCACTCACTGGAAAGTCAGAATCTCTGCTTTCAGAGTGTTTTGTTTCTCAGTCTTGAGTGATAAGCACAAAAGGTGAAACTGTTGTTTTAGTAATACCACTGATTGCATTACTGAACAAATGTGGTATCAGAATGAAAACAAGTGACTTCCAGAGTGTGTCATGGTCCAGGCATCTCCATTCACTCAAATGGGCTGGCAGAATAGTAGGAGTAGCCAAGAGCCTTGTTTCTTCCTGCAAATATTCCTTAACATAGGCATGTGTTAGCGTTGTTAATCAGATCCCTTTTGCAAATACTTCTGCTTCTAGGAAGTTCTATGGAAGACAGAACTGGTAGAGAGAACTGCATAGCTGCATCTGATAAAGAAAATACTGTGAGTTATTTCACTTTATAGTTGCCCCAAGTGTTCTGAGCATTTCTAGATAGAAGGAATTACCAGCATGTATTTCTCCTTCTAGAACTTAGAAGTTTTGTCTCCTTTTGTTGTCATATTTTTGTGTATTAGAATATTTCTACCCCAACGGGCAGCTTCTTTCCAGTAAGAATGACTTTGAGTTTTTCTTCCACAGGTGTCACATTCTAATTGGATAAATGGGAAGCCAAAGAAATGGCAATATTCCAAGGGTGCCTTTTCTGTTCGCTGTGATAAGAGTTTCTTGAGTTTATTAGTACCACCCCGTAAAGGGGGCACTTGCCGTCGTCGTGGTCTGTTTGGTAAGTGCTGTCCTGTAGTCTGTGACATACTGTACATTTATCAGTGAAACTAGATCAGGTTTGCTCAGGAATGTCTTTAAATGGATGTATATTTTTAACTCTCAGACACAAGTACAGACTGTTCAGAACATAGTTGGAGTAACAGAACTGACAAGCAGAAGACAGCATTTCCTTATCAAAAGTGGTGGGTTTTTTTCCTTGAAAAAAGAAGTAGAAGGAATTTGGGACATTTGGGGCAACAATGTCTGATAGCTGTATGTGAATACAAATGCCTATTTTTATTTGCTTAGAATTGCAGGGAAGTTGTTTTTGTAAAGCAGTTATTTAAACAGTTGTTCCTTCCAACACGTGTTTTGCTCAGACTTCTCATCTTTTTTGTTTGTTCTAGGGAAGTTCAGATGTTCACAGTATCTGCAAACATACTATTGCTCTGCAGATTGTCAGAAAAAAGACTGGCCAACACACAGAGTAGTTTGTGATCCCATTAAACAGAAGTAAGTTTGTTGGAAATTCTGCCAAATAATCTTCACAGAAAGACCACGTCCTTTCCACTACAACATAAATGACCATGGGAAGGCACTGTTACAGTAAAATGTCCTGCTTATTCTTAGGCTAGAACTGCATTATCTTATGCCTGTCATTATTACATATTACCTTATTTGTAATTCTGCATTATAGTGAATGAGGAATAAGGGGTGGCAAAAATCACATACTATGAACACAGCCTTTTATCTGTTTGCAAGTAGATTGTATTATTAATGCTACTTGTCAGTCTTTGGTTCTTCAAGTTGACATGTTTTTCTTTGATTACAGTTTAAGTAATAGCAAATCCAAGACAGAAGTTTGTCTTAAGGTATGGAATACGATTTTGACTATGTCTTGAATGGATCTGCTGTGAGTGAGTGACAGTGTGCTTCATTTAACCTGTATGGGAAATGAACAAGTTCCTCCTTTTAGAAAGATCAGTGCTTCAAACGAAAAGTTACTGGGGGACGCATTCAGAAAATTGTTACTTCTAGAGCTCTTAGAAGCACTTAGAATACAGATGTATTGTGTCCAATTCAGAAAACTTCTGGTGTCTTGTTTCTGTGACAAAATCATGAGCTGACCTAGAGCCTTGGACATTTATTAGAGAAATACATTTAATGTATTTTACAGTAACAGATGCAGGTAAGCTGTTGTTCTTTGCTGTGGAAGGAACTAGATGACACAGTTCTCCTTTGTAATGTGTTGAAATCTCTTGATCTTACTTTGAGCCAAACATTTCTTCCAGTTTTCCTATGAACTCTTCTGCAGGATTTGATTTTTCTTTGTGTTTTCTTGGGATCACATCTATGAAGGTGAATAAGTTTGCAAACCTCCAACTAGCCTGTAGAACTCCTTTGTCATGTACTTCTTTGAAGTAGCTTATTCATCTGTTTAACTTTTTGAAGGAATTTAGAAAGGAAGCTACATGTCATGGGACTTCTGTTAGCTCATCCTGTTAGTTCCTGTTGTGTGTGTGCTTGTGACTGGGTTCTAATGAAACTGATCAACTGATGGTGAGGGCCCTTTTACCAAATGGTTGCACAATATGAATAAAAAATTTGCAGTCACTTTATTTTCAAAGAATGAAAGGGGCTTTTTTATCTTGTTCACCTTTTGAAGCTCTCAGAAGTTCTGTAGAAGAGAGCTCAGATTGCATGTTGAATGATATTAAGGTGCGTTACATTAAATTAGACTTTTTAAAAATGGATGCCAGCAGATAAAGCAGCAGCTCTAATCTACTCTGGGGTGTTAAGGTTACAGGAAAGCAGGTGGAATTCTTTTCTTCTCATTTATGAGAGTGTTATAACTAGGAATTTTAGCTGAGTTGTCCTGTAAAACAGGTGTGAGGAGGTGAATGTGTGAGTCTCCGGGAGAATGTGTGAGTCTTGTTCTTCATTGATGTTCAGTGTATCTTTGCAGAGTTTCTTGAACTTCCTTACTCTAAGGAGCTACAGCTGAACAGCTTCATATTAAACATAACTTGTACTTGTTTTAAATAGGGTAGTTCAACTTCTGGGGATTCTTTATTTTTACCTTAATTTGCCAGTTCTTTGGAAGAGAGTGCAGAAGGTAGTTGAATTGATTGCACTTCAAGCCCCACTTGAAGCAGCTTTAATATGCAAGGCAATATTTCTGAAGGCCTTAATTATTTAGTCACTTAGGGAGAAATAATCTACTATCCCCTCTTGTTCCAATTATAATTATTTCCAGTCCATTAAGTGTTTCTTTTCCCATTATGTTCCAAAAGGAGAAGGATGTGATGTAGGCATTGCCAGCTTTTTTTTCCACAGCTCATGAGAAAGCGCTATTCACTAACTGGTGTTGATATATTACAGGAGGAAGTGAGGTTGAGTTTTGCTGTAGATGATGTTCTTCCAGATTCTCGTAAGTGCTTGATTGTGTGGGTAAAAATCCTACCACAATAAACAGCCCTCCCCAACACCTGTAAAAGATGAGTGCTTTTTCTTTTGCCCTCCTCCCTCTTGTCCCTTTCCCAACCACTCCCTTGACTTTTTTTTTTCAATTCTACTTTATTTCACCTTTCCATAAAATGTCAGTGCCTGAAATACCTTGCTAAGCTTACATGAAACGTGAGAAACTCCACTACAAAAATGCAAACATCAGAAAACTAAAAAAATCAAAGCAACATAATGGTATTGAAAGTTAGGACTACGGCTTCATGCATCAGGTATGGAGTATGTAATAGCTGAGAAACCCGAATTTACAAAGACATCTCAACTAAATCATTCCGTACTCAGTATTGTAAATAATGAGGTAAGTTACGAATCCTTGTGTCTGAAAAGCTATGATCAGTTTTTCAGCCCACAGTCTTTAGGGGCTGCAGGTAAATGTTGATTGTTACTGCTTTGCTCATTTTATGAAGTCAGACAGTCTTGGAGCTGTGAATGTGCTCAGAGAACTCAAGTAGTTGAGCTGCTCTGAAATTACCTTTGTTTTGCATTTTAAACACTAAGTGCTGAACAAATAAGTAGAACATGCTCACCTTGTGATAGGGATATAGATCTGGCTCAGGGGGTGGTTCTGAAGTGAAACTAGCTGATGGCTATTTTGTATGATAAATCATTTATTCTTGTATCTGTATTTTAGAAGACTGCCTAAATAAAGTTCCCTTAGAAATGAAGCCTCCTTTAACTTCAGGATGTGATGCCAAAGGAGACTCTCCAAACGGTAAGCAAGCAAATCAAACTGAACTTGGGGAATTTTAAGTCCTTCTGGGCTGCATAATATTCTAGCTGCTCACTAGCATCACTTCAGACTTAAAAATGTTGGCTAATGGAGCTGCCTTCAGGTCACTACTGGCATTAGCTCATATATATTTATATAGTACATAACATTTGTATAGTGGTTATTATGTGAGCATTAATTTCATAATAGGACAGGAGCTATCAAAATCCAAAGTATCAATAGAAAGAATAAACTATTCCAGTATGTTTATATTTTCAAAGTCAGCTAGCTTTTGACTGGCAACCTTTTTTTCTTTTTTATGTGCAGTATCAGAAAACCATTCGAAGGGAAGTGCAAAAAAATTCCCCGAGGATGAAGACTCCTCTCACTGTGCTGATTCAGTTGCCAAGTTTGTCTCTTTAAGTATCGGAGATGAATTTTCTGGTGTGGTTTCTCACATTAAAAATCCTGACACCTTTTTTTGTCAGCGGATGCAAAATGCCCGTAAGTGATGGGCTAGAAATGGGATGTAGAATTCCTAGTATGGCATTTTTCTCTTTGGTACGCAGTGGCTGGAGGAAGGTGATTTTTTCATCTGTGTCCATGTGCAGCCTTTTAATTCTGGGTAATCAGTAGCAAATTGTGTCCTTTGGGAAGAAGTGGCCTACCTCATCATCTGCCTGTTGTTGGAAGAGCTGTCTTCCTTGGTTTCTTCTTGGCATGCCTCCACTAGCTTGCTTTCAATTTGCACTGGCATCAACTTTGTCACTTTGCCAATGTTGGGGGTTGGGTTTGTTCCTTCTTTCTCTGGGGAATTTTTTCCCCACGGGTTGCCGAGGGGACCGGGTGTTGGATACTTGAGAGTGCTTGGCTGAAACAAAGAGATGGACAAAAGGTGGAAGGGGGAGATAACGCAGGTAAAAGACACAGCTTGAGGCAGCTGCGTGCTTTTCTGCTTCCGGAGTTCGGGAGACGCGTGTCGGCCGCTCCTCGAGGATCTCAGCCGCCGCAAAGCACGCCGAGCAGAAGCTGGGCCGCTATTCTGCCTCGTCTTCAGCTTCTTCGGCGCTGCTCCTCTTGCTGCAGCGTGACCCTGCACTCCCTGCGCTGCCGGGACATCCTGCCCCTGCCTGCCGGGACACCCTGCCATCCCAGCTACCAGCCCGGGACTTTTCCACTGTTCCAGCTTGGTGCTCTGAGGATCCTGCAGGGACACCGAAACCAAACTGCCCTGGGTTTTGTGAAACAAAGCCCTCAAGGTTCTTGGTACTGTTGTCGTTTGTCATTAATGCTGTAGTTGTTTGGTGGGGGGGGAGTTTTTTTGTGTTTGTTTGCTTTGTATTACATACTAGTAAAGAACTGCTATTCCTATTTCCCAAATCTTTGCCAAAGAGCCTCTGATTGTAATTTTACCTAGCAGATACCTGTCTTCCTAAACCAAGACAGATTTTGGCGCCCAAGTGTGGGGCTTGAGGGCACTGAGAAAAGAAAAGGGAAGAGAAATAGCAGTTCTTAACTAACCTAGTACTTTCTTTTGTGTGCGTTGGATATAAAAACCTCATTAGGCTGCATCATGTGGTCTAACTTAGCCTGGTTTGGGTGGCATGTGGTTGTGGCTGTATTCCTTCCATTTGCAGGCCCTTATCTAAACATGGGCCCTATAACTAAGGCTACTGTGACTGTCATCCAGTTTATTTTATGGCTTAATAAGGTGAAGAACTCATGGATTTTTAATTTCCTCTGGAAGGCAGGCACATGGATTCAGGGCTATCGTACACTAACTGTGTGTTTTTGGAGTTACTTTAACAATGGTACCTACTGTGAGGAAATGACACCGGGGGAAGTTTCTTTTTCCCAACCCTTTACCCATCTCTTTGGGTCTGCCCCACCAGTTTTTGAAGGGTTTAAATCCTCTCTGAATGCTAATGATATCATACAATGGCTGGTGCTGCTAATATGCGTATTCTGTTTAGCATTCAGAGATAAGGGAAGATTGACCTGGATAACCACCCTGATACCTACCCCACAGAATAGGGATGATACCCCAGAGCCTGACTCTGCCCCACAGCCTGCCTCAGAAAGGACTCACCCGGATTGGGTTGAGGTTCTGGTAAAAGAGATACATGAGATGGGCCAGATGCTGAGGGAGTACATTTCCCCAGCTCATGAAAAACCCTCCCCCTGCCCCGAGAAGGCAGAGACTGATGGTGCAGCAGTGGAACCCACAGATGTTACAACTGTCCAGGTTCCAGCTGAACCACAAGGGCAGCCACAGCCAGCAGCAGTCGCCCCTGTGGAAACAAGGAAGTGTAAAGTGAAATCGTCAGATCCTGATATTAAGGGTAAGAAAGGAGGGTCCTCACAGCCCACAGAAGAGCCACAGGTTGAGATCATCACTGAGTCCCTGACATATGAAAGTCTACGTAATCTGCAAAAAGATATTGCACGACGAGGACGTGAGGCTTATACAGCCTGGCTACTTCGAGTCTGGGACCTTATGGGTACAGGTGTGCAACTGGATAGTGCTGAAGCAAGGAATTTGGGACCCTTGACCCAGGACTCAGGTATAAATCAGATATTTGTAAGAGAGCAAAGGCCCCTTCCCCTTTGGGAACGACTTCTAATGAGTGTGAGAGAGAGATTTGTCCACAGAGACAGAATGCAAGAGCACAACAATAGAATGCGATGGAAGACCCTTGAGGAAGGAATCCAACAGTTGAGAGAAGTGGCAGTATTGGAAGTACTTTTTGGGAGGACCGGACAGCATGATAATGACCCCGACAAGGTTAAATGCACAGGGCACATGTTATGGAATCTGGCAACTCATGGACCATCCCAATACGCCACATTCATCGCAACAATTAATGCCGAGGATAACCGAGAGACAGTGGGTTCTGTTGCCAACAAGCTCAGAAATTATGAAAGTATGATCAGTGGCCCAATGCAGGCTCATGTCTCTGCGGTGGTGAAGGAACTCAAAGAGGAGATAAAGGAGGTGAGAGAGGAGATGAGAAGGAACAGTTCCCATGTAGCACCGGTGCGAGTCACAGGCCCCAGAATCAGAGCCCAACATCCCCCAGCAAGAGAGAGAGGGTACACCCCTCGAGCTGACCTGTGGTTTTATCTGCGGGACCATGGGGAGGACATGGGAGCGTGGCATGGGAAACCTACTTCTGTCCTGGCAGCACGGGTACGTGAGCTCAAGGAGAGAAACGCTAACAGAGGGAGTTCCACTAGAATGAAGGTAGCCTCAGCCTCCCATGAGCAAGCTGCCAGGTATTACGGAGGTGGGAATGCTGTGTCAGATTCCCTCGAAGGAACCTCTACCATGTATGTCCAAGAAGGGAATAATAACCAGTGCTAGAGGGGCCCTGCCTCTAGCCAGGAAGAGGCACGGGAAAATCGGGTTTTTTGGACTGTGTGGATTCGATGGCCTGGCACATCAGAGCCACAAAAATATGAAGCTTTAGTAGATACTGGGTCGCAGTGTACTCTAATGCCATCAGGACATGTGGGGGCAGAACCGATTTCCATTGCCGGGGTGACGGGGGGATCACAGGAACTGACTCTGGTTGAAGCCGAGGTGAGCCTGACCGGGAAGGAGTGGCAGAAACTTCCGATTGTGACCGGCCCAGAGGCTCCATGTATTCTGGGCATAGACTTCCTCAGGAATGGATATTATAAAGACCCTAAAGGACTCAGATGGGCTTTTGGAATAGCTGCTGTGGAGACAGAGAACATTAAGCAGTTGAACACCTTGCCGGGACTATCAGAGAACCCATCTGCAGTGGGACTCCTGAAGGTAGAAGAACAACAAGTACCTGTTGCCACCTCGACAGTGCACCGTCGGCAGTATCGGACAAATCGGGACGCCGTGATCCCCATCCACAAGATGATCCGTGAGCTGGAGAGCCAAGGGGTGGTCAGCAAAACCCACTCACCCTTCAACAGCCCCATCTGGCCTGTGCGCAAGTCTGATGGAGAATGGAGACTGACTGTGGACTATCGTGCATTGAATGAAGTGACTCCACCGCTGAGCGCTGCTGTGCCGGACATGCTGGAACTTCAGTACGAGCTGGAGTCCAAGGCAGCGAGGTGGTATGCCACTATTGACATTGCCAATGCATTTTTCTCCATTCCTCTGGCTGCAGAATGCAGGCCTCAGTTTGCTTTCACCTGGAGGGGCGTGCAGTACACCTGGAACCGGCTGCCCCAGGGGTGGAAACACAGCCCCACCATCTGCCATGGGCTGATCCAGGCTGCACTGGAGAAAGGTGAGGCTCCGGAACATCTACAGTACATTGATGACATCATTGTGTGGGGAAAGACTGCAGCTGAAGTGTTCGAGAAAGGAGAGAGGATCATCCAGATTTTGCTGAAAGCCGGGTTTGCCATCAAGAAGAGCAAAGTCAAGGGACCTGCCAGAGAGATCCAGTTCCTGGGAGTAAAGTGGCAAGATGGACGGCGGCAGATCCCCACTGAGGTCATTGATAAGATCACAGCAATGTCTCCACCGACCAGCAAAAAGGAAACACAAGCTTTCCTAGGAGCCATAGGTTTTTGGAGGATGCACATTCCTGAGTACAGTCAGATCGTGAGCCCTCTCTACCTGGTTACCCGCAAGAAGAACAATTTCCACTGGGGCCCTGAACAGCAACAAGCCTTTGCCCAGATCAAGCAGGAGATTGCTCATGCAGTAGCCCTTGGCCCAGTCAGGACGGGACCAGATGTGAAGAATGTGCTTTATTCTGCAGCCGGGAACAACGGTTTGTCCTGGAGCCTTTGGCAGAAGGTGCCAGGGGAGACCCGAGGCCGACCACTGGGATTCTGGAGTCGAAGTTACAGAGGATCTGAAGCCAACTACACTCCCACAGAGAAGGAGATCTTGGCCGCCTATGAAGGAGTTCAAGCCGCCTCAGAAGTGATTGGCACAGAAGCACAACTCCTCTTGGCACCCCGACTACCAGTGCTGGGGTGGATGTTTAAAGGAAAGGCTCCCTCCACGCACCATGCCACCGATGCCACATGGAGCAAATGGACTGCCCTCATCACACAGCGTGCCCGTATTGGAAACCCAAATCGCCCTGGGATTTTGGAGATAATTACAAACTGGCCGGAAGGAGAAAACTTCGGTTTCACGGACGAAGAGGAGCAAGTGACACGAGCTGAAGAAGCTCCTCCATACAACCAACTGCCAGCAGAAGAAACACACTACGCTCTTTTCACTGATGGTTCCTGTCGCATCGTGGGAATGAACCGTAAGTGGAAAGCAGCCGTATGGAGCCCCACATGACAGGTTGCAGAAGCCACTGAAGGAGACGGGGGATCAAGTCAGCTTGCTGAACTCAAAGCTGTTCAATTAGCCCTTGACATTGCTGAAAGAGAGAAGTGGCCAAAGCTCTACCTCTACACTGATTCGTGGATGGTAGCCAATGCTCTGTGGGGCTGGCTGGAAAGGTGGAAAAAGGCCAACTGGCAGCGTAGAGGAAAACCAATCTGGGCTGCTGATGAATGGAAGGACGTTGCCACTCGTGTAGAGAAGCTGCCTGTGAAAGTCCGCCATGTAGATGCCCATGTTCCCAAGAGTCGGGCTAATGAGGAACACCAAAACAACAAGCAGGTAGATCAGGCTGCCAAGATAGAAGTGTCAAAGATAGATTTAGATTGGCAACACAAGGGAGAGTTGTTCCTAGCTCGATGGGCCCATGATGCCTCGGGTCATCAGGGCAGAGATGCCACCTATAAGTGGGCCCGAGACCGAGGGGTGGATTTAACCATGGACAGTATTTCTCAGGTTATCCATGACTGTGAGACATGTGCTGCAATCAAGCAAGCCAAGCCAGTGAAGCCCTTATGGTATGGTGGGCGGTGGTCCAAATATAAATATGGGGAAGCCTGGCAGATTGACTACATCACCCTTCCCCAAACCCGCCAGGGCAAGCGTTATGTGCTAACCATAGTGGAAGCCACCACTGGATGGTTGGAGACCTACCCTGTGCCTCATGCTACTGCCCGGAACACCATCCTGGGCCTGGAAAAACAAGTCCTGTGGAGACATGGCACCCCTGAGAGAATCGAGTCGGACAATGGGACTCATTTCAGGAATAGTCTTATAAGCACCTGGGCTAGAGAACATGGCATTGAGTGGGTGTACCATATTCCTTATCATGCACCAGCGGCCGGGAAAGTTGAATGGTGCAATGGCCTGCTTAAAACTACCTTGAAAGCACTGGGTGGGGGAACCTTTAAGAATTGGGATACTAATTTAGCAAAGGCCACCTGGTTGGTGAACACTCGAGGTTCCACCAACCGAGCAGGTCCTGCCCAATCTGAGCCCTTGCAAAAGACAGACGGAGATAAGGTTCCAGTGGTACACATGAGAGGTATGCTGGGAAAAACTGTTTGGATTAATCCTGCCTCCAGCAAAGACAATCCCATCCGTGGGGTTGTCTTCGCTCAGGGACCAGGTTGCACCTGGTGGGTGATGCAAAAGGATGGAGAGACCCGATGCATACCTCAAGGGGACCTTGTTTTGGGGTGAACTACCCATGACAATGTGGCTGCATCCATATTTGCATATATATATATGTATTTTTAATAGTTAAAACTCAATGTAATATGTTTGTATGGGAAAAAAATTCGGGGTGGATAATGTTGGGGGTTGGGTTTGTTCCTTCTTTCTCTGGGGAATTTTTTCCCCACGGGTTGCCAAGGGGACCGGGTGTTGGATACTTGAGAGTGCTTGGCTGAAACAAAGAGATGGACAAAAGGTGGAAGGGGGAGATAACGCAGGTAAAAGACACAGCTTGAGGCAGCTGCGTGCTTTTCTGCTTCCGGCGTTCGGGAGACGCGTGTCGGCCGCTCCTCGAGGATCTTAGCCGCCGCAAAGCACGCCGAGGAGAAGCTGGGCCGCTATTCTGCCTCGTCTTCAGCTTCTTCGGCGCTGCTCCTCTTGCTGCAGCGTGACCCTGCACTCCCTGCGCTGCCGGGACATCCTGCCCCTGCCTGCCGGGACACCCTGCCATCCCAGCTACCAGCCCGGGACTTTTCCACTGTTCCAGCTTGGTGCTCTGAGGATCCTGCAGGGACACCGAAACCAAACTGCCCTGGGTTTTGTGAAACAAAGCCCTCAAGGTTCTTGGTACTGTTGTCGTTTGTCATTAATGCTGTAGTTGTTTGGTGGGGGGGGAGTTTTTTTTGTGTTTGTTTGCTTTGTATTACATACTAGTAAAGAACTGCTATTCCTATTTCCCAAATCTTTGCCAAAGAGCCTCTGATTGTAATTTTACCTAGCAGATACCTGTCTTCCTAAACCAAGACAGCCAAAAAAATCCATCACTGGTTTTCCCTGTCTGTTCCCTGACACACATGAGGGCTCTCTCTTGGATGTTAATGATTGAGGAGCCCTAGTCTGATCAATGCTAAACATTTGAAATAATCTCCATTAGATTACAAGATGTTCTTCCAGGCTTTGAGCTTAATTATTTTATAATGATTGCAAGACAGGCTGTGTTCCAAACCCTATGTGTTTTAACATCAGGTCAACTTGCTGAGCTTGAAGCATCTCTTAATGAATACTGTGACAAATTTCCCAGTAGTCCATCTTTCCGTCCTGCTGCTGGCAATGTGTGCTGTGCCCAGTTCACAGGTAAAAATGGAGTGCAAATACTAAGTTATGTCACTTAAATTTATTACCAAAAAGATGCATTTTGTAATTATGTTCAGAAATGTTTCATATAGAGTTTTTTGGTTTTGGTTTTTGGCTGTGGATAATGCTTGGTAGTGATTTAAAAACGATATCTGTAAAGTACCAAATTTAAAATGTCCCTTTATTGAGCAAACTCTTAATACTGGATTCAGATTATTTAGAATAGAATGGAAAATTTGTGGTTTTTATGTTGCTAAGTACTATTTCCCCAGGGTTGGAAATAAGTATATCTTTGACATTTCAGTCCCCAAAAGAAGCACAGAACAAATGGGATTATATGTAATGATGCTGCTCTGATAGACTGCTTCTCAAAATGCTACTTAGCCAACACCTGGTAGTCCTGAGCTGTTCTGGGATGGATGTATTTTTATATTGGCCTGTCAAAAAAAGTAAAATTGTGTTCTCAGACATTACATCTGTATCTTCCTTTCTAGAAGACAACCTTTGGTATCGTGCTGCTGTTACAGCTTATGCTTCTGAAGACACAGTTTTAGTGGACTATATGGATTATGGTAATTCTGACTCTCTTCCACTGACCAGACTTCATCCTATAATTCCAAGCTTAATGGACTTGCCAGCTCAAGCCATAAGATGTAGCCTGGCAGGTATGAAAGTTTCAAACTAGACAGGGGAACAACAAGTGGTATTACATAACCATCACACCTGTAGTTATCTCACATTGAAACATGGGGAAGGATGGAGGTAACGGTAGGCATTATTTCCAGAATTCTTAACTTTTATGGCATATCTACGAGATGCGACAAATATTTCAGAATGTCCTTGCAGTTGTTGTACCTGTCCACACATTGATGAGAGTTGGACTGACCTCAAACCTTTCCATACTATGCGACTTTCTAGATGTAAAGCCACCCTTGGGATCATGGACCTCAGAAGGTATTTCTTACATGAAAAGGCTGGTGAAAGACAAAGTGTTGACAGTAAAAGTAGTGGATAAAGAGAGTTCTGGATCTGTGGTGGAGCTTACAGATGCATCAGGTACCCCAGCAGTAAATATATCAAGCCTTCTCATCAAGGAAGGCTGGGCAGCTGAGAAACTGAGCATGGCCCTACCAGCAGCCAGAGGGAGTGATGATGAGCAAGCCCATGGTGAGTATGAACACATCTTGCTGCACTGGCATTATTTAACCTCCTGCTAGAGTGGGCACAGAGAATGCAAGCTCTTGTCTAGTAAACTTTTCAGTCTGGCTCATCAAGTCCAGCCTTCACAAGTCCATAAGCTTCTTTCAGGTGCCTGAGTATAATATACAGTGTCAATTTCTGTGACCAGTCTTTCTAGTCATCTTTTTTGCTCTTCCTCCTTAGATTGTTTCCAGTAGCCTTGGTGACAGTAGTTTCCCTCTTCTATGCTCCCTACCCAGTTTGCAGGAACCAAGGTTCCCCAGTGTCCCTCTTGCCCAGGCTGCTGCCAGCTAGTCTTTACCTTTCTGTGTGGTTACTCTTCCCTCTTATCTATGGCTTGCTCTTTTTGATAATGAAGAAATGCATCAAACAGCTGGCATGCTTTTCTTACTTGGTTTTAGTCTGCAAAGAGGCTCTCACTGGTAATTAGTCTGTTGGACAGTTTATTACAAGAAATTCGAGGATGGGAATAAGCATTTGGGATTTTTTTTTTCTTCCTGTAAAAGTTACTTTAATTTCTTTTAATTCTGTGCTTTTCTCTGTCCTCTCTAGAGGACACAACGAACAAAGGAATGTGCAAGTGGATTAAATTAACTCTTAACCAAACACTCAGTGTCATAGTATGTACAATGTACAATCCTGGAGAATTCTACTGTCAGATTTCAAACAGCCATGGTAAGTTTATTCAGCTTAATTCTGTCTGATTTGTCATTTATTATAGTTCTAATGAACTACTATGTCAAGTCAGCTTACAGCACGAAGGCTTTCCTCTGGAGTTTTTATCTAAGAATACAAGTGGAGTGACAAAGAAATTGGATCATGGTATTGAAATCTGAAAATGTTGAAGATAAGCAGTAGAGGAGAGTGAAAGAGTTACCATAACCTAGCCAAAGGATATCTTAAATTGTATTTCACTGAAAGAGTGGCCAGGCATTGGAATAAGTTTTCCAGGAAGGTGGTAGAGTTCTTGCCTCTGGAAGTGTGCAAGAGGCATCTGGATATGGTACTTAGGGGTGATAATGGTGGTGCTGACTTAATGGTTGGACTAAATGATCTTGAAGGTCTTTTCCACCCTTCATGATTTATTGATTCTGTTAATAAAAGCAAGTAAGAGAAATGTTCCCTGTGCCAAGACAGTGTTTACTGGAGCTCTCTTCTAGTACGCTCTTGTAATTTATAAAAACTTAAAGAGATCTAATAATGAAAGTGCAGCCATTGAGATGTGACTTCCTATTGGATTAGTTAAAAAGGAATCTTGTTTCTCTATCAGAAGCCTATATAAAGACTTCTGATTGCCACTGGCCTTTTAAGTGCTAGAAAAGGAATGTGACAAAATTCAGTGGCTGAAGAGGGAGCTAAAGGCATTCAAACAAAAAATACGGGGTAGCTCTTAAAAAGTCAGGGATGTTTGTTCATTGGCTTACATAGTCAAGGAATGCATTTGAAAGTTAACAAGGAAACTGTAGAGTGAACAGCATTGATAAAATTTAAGTCAGCTCATTTCACTGATCTCATCTTGTTTTTTCAGAGTTACTTGCTCTAAACTCACTTAACAAATCGTTGTCTGAATACTGTCAGAAAACACCTCCAGATGTTTTTGAGCCTGAGATTGGAGACCTTTGCTGTGCTTTCTACTCTGGCAAGTAACAGACTTAAAATGCTTTTGTTTTTATAGGGTGAGCATGAAAAATTAGCTGATAGTTTACATTGGCAGAGGACAGCAAAGAATTTTTTTTATTTACTAACAAGTGAAGGCTGGTAAACTTAGCAAATTTGTGAAGTAATTATTAATCTTTTCTTTAATCTTTTCTAAAATTAGAGGATGGTAACTGGTACCGTGGGGTGGTGCAAGATGTCACTTCAGATGGGAGTGTTCGAGTGAGCTTTGTGGACTATGGCAATACTGAGGAGGTACTACTGGATAATATCCGCCTGATCTCATCCTCGTTCCTGAAACTTCCATTTCAAGCCATTAAATGCTGGCTCTCAGGTGAATCCTGTGAACTTTCTCTTACAAGGGCTCTTGCTTTTAGAGACTTGCTGCTTTGGGGGAAGGAGGTGGTGACAGGGAATACTCTGCAGAGCTCTGTAATTCTGTAGTTTTGGATTTGTTTGTTTGCTTTCACTTCTCTGAACTCCTGCCAGTTCTCTGGAGTGATCTCCATGGATTTCACTTACTGCTTCACTGGTCAAAGGGTGCTTGTTTAGCACTGCGTCATCCTGTAGTGCTTTCTGGTTTTTGGTTGTTGCCCTGCTAGGAGTAAATGTGCTTTTGTTCAACTTTACTTCTCAAAATTTTTGAAGGCAAGGGAGCTAATCTGTTTTAATGAAGCAAGTTGGCCTTTCAGTTCTCTTTCATTTGGCACTGTACTCGTATTTGTACTTGTATTTGGCTGTTTCTCAATGCTCTGCAAATTCCTTTTCCACACCATTCAAAATTCTGCAGAATTTTTCTTTCTTTCTGATGTAGTCTGCTTGGTTTAAAAATGAAAAATGTGGAAACAGGAATAAGCTCAAAACCTCATTTTGTTCAAGTGTCTTTTGCAGTTCCCCCACCCACCCACTCTTAAAACACATAGGTTTTGTCTGCTTCTTTGATAAAAAGGTCTGATTATACTGATTCAAAAACAGTTTTACTGGTGTTGTTTGTGCTAAGGATTTACTTGGTTGAATCATAAAATATAGAAGATGAAACTCTGGAGTCCTGAGGAAATGTTGGCATTTAGAAAAAAGGAGGAGGAGGGAGAGCAGTTAACAGGATGAAGGACAATGTGTTGCCCTAGGGTAGTAAAAGTGGCCTTGATATTTCAGGGTATGCTCTAAAGAAATCTTTTAAAGGAAATTATAATGCTGAGGAAAATTAATATTAATGAAGGGAGATATTTTAACAGTTATTTTACTTCCTAGGTATAAAGCCTGGAAATAGCAAATGGAATCCAGAAGCTACAAAAAGATTTCATATGTACACTTCAGGCTTAGAGCTTCAAGCCACAGTAACTTCTATTTCTGAGGATGGGGCAGGTGTAGTGCTTACTGACAATTCCACAGATTGTCCAAAAACGATCAATGAGATACTAACTTCAGAAAATCTGGTTGTAAAAGAAGTTCTACATGATAAAAATAAGTTCCCAGACAAGTCTGTTGACCAAAAAGGTAATTAAAGGAATGTTAACTTTTACATTTAAAAAGAATTTTCAGTATTCCAGCCTTTAACTGTTATTTTCTTTTTTAACTACAATTAATATCAATGCATAGTTTTGGTTATATTGTCAGTTTTTACAGTTGAACACCAGCTGCCTTGCAGGTGGCATTACAGACAAAAAGAGAAAGGTAAAAATAGCTGTGTTTGTCTCAAATGAAGGTTGTTTGACTCTGTGGGAATCAGAGAATTAGAAGTTTTCTATGACTGAACCTTTTCTCATGTTTGCTTTTCAGGATCTTATTTTTTCTGAGGTGTTTTTTACTTGAGCTGTTTTTATATGCCAACAGTTTATGAGCAGCAAAGTTAGGATAATTTATCTTGGTTTAGATTTGTCTTCCTGAAGGGAAGATAATGTGTTTGTGTCTGAAATTGAAAAACTTATTCTAAATATCAAATAACACTTCCTTAAAATGTATGTATGCTTGGTGGACAGTGATAACACTGCATTTTCTTGCTATTTCTATTAGCAACCTCAGTTGGGCACTGGAAGTCAATTGAATTGGCTGTAGATGAAACCATGTCTGTCTGGGTAACAGAAGTTGTAAGCCCAAATTTGTTCTATGCTGTACCAGCTCCAAATAAAGGTAAGAAAAAGTGTTCATTGCTCCTAGTAGCAGTAAGAAGTCACTGTTACAAGCTAGTTAATAAAATGAATGTGTGTGGTGAACTGAACCGTGTGGAAATGTATCTTGGGCAGGAGGAAAATATAAAAAAATTATATTTTATATCAAAGGTGGGAGCAGGGGGGCTTAAGTATGCTCTTCATTGTACTGAGATGTGGTTAGTGAATGTGGGTTTTTTCTCTAGGTCAAAAGAAGCTCCTTAAGGAGCTGATTTCACTGGAAGACTATTGTAGATCTTGTAACAAAGAGCCCTTCCTACCAAAACTGGGTGAAGCCTGTTGTGCTCAGTTTTCAGGTGAGACAATCGTTTCTCCTTCCATTTCCTTGGCCAGTGTAAAACACAGCTTTCATTTTTGCTTTAGACAATGGAAAAACAACTTGAAAGTGCTTATGGATCTCTTAACTGTGCTTCTTGTCAATTGGCCTTTTATATATCCACCACAGTATTTAAAAATTTCTGGAAAACTCTATGGTTTCTTATTCTCAGGATAAACTGTGTTTATAAGATGATTCTTCAGACATGACCATTCTTGTCCCAATCTTTTCAGGCAATGGCAATTGGTACAGGGCTGTTGTTCTGGAAGTTTCCCAAGCTGCAGTGAAAGTACTGTATGGAGACTATGGCAGCACAGAAGTTTTACCCCTTTCAAAGGTGCTGCCAATCACAGATTCCTATTTGAAGCTGCCTTTTCAGACAATTACATGTTCACTTGCAGGTAAAAAAGCCTCCCCAAAATAAGCAAAAAAACCCCCACCCCAAAAACCCCTGACTGGTTTTCTTGAACATTATAAATTTCATATAATTATAACATAATAATAATAACATTATAAATTATACCACCAGAACAGGTGGTGGTGTTTATTCCTTAATACTGGTAAACAAAATGATGATCTTCTGAAATTGTATATTGGTAAACATGGTAAAAGCTGGTTTAGAAAACATGATTTTAGTTCATCATGTCTAGAATTTAAGCTATTTGTATTAGGAAAATTTAGCATCATATTTTCCAAAACATGTACGTACGATTCAAGTTAGAGCTTAAAGGAATTATTTATACAACAAACTTGATTTTCCTTTTTTTGCAGGAATAGAGAAAGCTGAGTGGTCTCCATTAGTGCTTGACAAGTTGAAAAAACTATTATTGAAGCAATATGTCACAATTACAGTGAAAGGGATTAATGGAAATGTTAACTTGGTCACAGTGGAGAAACAGTTTGACAATGGTTCTGTGAATGTAGCTGACAAACTGCTAAAGGAGGGTTTGGTCAGGTCCTGCAGTGCTGAAAACTCGCACCCTGCACATCAAGGTACATACTTTAGCTTGATTACTTCAGTTTACTTATTCTGAAGGGCTTGTAAGCACAGGGGGTGGCTAAATGACTTTCTCTTCTAAAAATCCTGGACAATGCTACATGTTACCTCTTAAATTAGGGAAGGAATGTACCTGTGTATTTTGCTCCTTCACTTTGGTTTTTGTAGGTAACGGAGGCGAGACCAGCTGCTGCTGCACGGAATTAAAAGTGCAAGTAAGATTCACTCCAAGCAATACTTTCTTTTTAATGTTTCCAGAGTTCAAAAGAAACCCTGTGTAGGAAGAAAATGGGAGTAGGAGGAGTAATAGCTACTGAAACATGGAAGTTTCATGAAATGTATCCTGACACTTTTTCTCAGGGTTTTTTTATATACAGTAGTAATTAGAGCACTCTGAAGCTGCTCGATTCCTGATAGCCACAAAAGGGATCCCAGAGCTGCAGCAGCCCAAGCTCCTCTCCCCTTTGCTGTGTGACTTCCTGAGCTGCTGCCTGCAGAGAGACGAGGCACGGCGCTGGTCTGCCAAGGAGCTGCTGCAGGTAAAATGCCAAGAGGCTGCAGGGGAAACAGTGTCCCAGGGACGGGCTCCTCCTGCACTGAAGTGCAAGGCATCAGGGGAGCCTCCTCCTCCTCGCCTCCACTCTTGGTGCTGTTCAAATGAGAACAGTCAGGAATCCTAGACTGGGCTGGGCTGGCAAGGGCCTGTAAGGGTCATCTGCTCCAAGTGCCCTGCAATATGACCAGGGACCTCTTTCAAGAGATCAGGATGCTCAGACCGGAGATATTTCCAGGCCTGGGGCACATAGCAGCTCTTGCAGTAAGCTGTGCCACTGTTGTCCCACTGTTGCTCCTTAGACCTACTCTGACTCAATCCCCTTTTCATTGAAAAAAAGATTACCCTGCCTTTGGGGCTCTTAGCTTGGAAAGTAATGGTTCATTCTTGGCTTTTTTGTTTTCCTTTGTGCAGCATCCATTTGTAACATCAGCCAAGCCTACATCCAGCCTGGTGCCACTCATCCTTACATTTAAGAAGTGGAAGGAGTTGACAGGAATGGACCAGTCACTTAAAAACTTTTTCCTCCATCACCAGCATCGTAGAGGATTGTAGAGTAGGATTGTAGCTAGGATTGTAGAGTAGGATTTTAGCCTAGGATTGTAGGGTAGTATTTTGGCCTAGGATTGTAAATAAAGTTTCTGAAACCTCAAGTCATTTTGAAGATTCTCCTCCTTCTGAGCCTGTGAGAATGCTCAACATTTCCTTCTGAGCTGTCCATTTTTGCTTAGAGGTGGAAAGTGACATTGATGCCTTCTTTGGTACGGTTTGAAGGGGGAGTAGGCTCTTCTTTCGTCACGCTCTCCAGACCGCAGTGCCTTTGGAATATGGCCCACTGGCTGGGTTTACCCAGCTGTGGCACTTGTGTCTGAGGCAGGAAGGGCGGTGGCATTTGCAGGCAGAACCAAAGGACGAGTGGGGCAGCCCAAATACCCTGTGCAGATGCAGGCCTTGAGCTCTGACTCGAGAGCATTTGGGTTCCTGCCACTTGCATTTGTATCCCTAAGTGCAATCTCTTTGTCTGGGGGAGAGTTTTGCCCAAGTGAGACAGCAGAAAGATCAGGGAGGCTGCTGGGAAAGGCGCAGAGCTGGTGCAGAGCTGTCAGCGGCTGCCAGGTGAGCCCAGGCCCCACCTTGCCCAGGCTGGAGCCCCAGCAGAGCCCTGGCAGAGCCCGGAGCAGCCTGAGCCTGGGCAGAGGCAGCTGCAAGGAGGCCCTTGGAGCTGCAAGAGGCAGCAGCCCGGCCCTGGGTGCCTCTTGGTGGCCCCGGGCGAATCCTGCGCTCTCAGAGCCCAGCTGGCAGCCGGCTGCTCCCGAGGGGAAGCGTGGCCGTGCTGGGCACAGCACAGACCGGTGGCATCGGCCGTCCGGAGCGTGCACAGGAGCAGAGAAAGGCAAACCACAGCCAAGGGCTGCAGGCCTGGCTGAGGATTGCCACCCTTGTGCTGGCTGCCCTCTAACTCCTGGCCAAGGTGAGCAGTGTGTGCAGCGCTCTGGGCACAGGGGAGGGAGCCGGGCCGTGCCAAGCCGAGCCGTACCGCGCTGAGCCGTGCCGCGCTGAGCCGAGCTGTGCCGAGCTGAGTCGTGCCGAGCCGAGCCGCGGCCATTGCCCTCCGGCCGTTGTGGCCACAGTCGGCGATGGACGCCATGGCGGAGCTGCCACTGCCCGCTGGGCTCAGCGCCGGCACCTTCCCCGCCAAGCTGTGGCGCCTGGCGAACAGCCCCCGCGTCCGCTCCGTGCGCTGGGACAGCCAGGCCCGGGGGCTGCTCATCGAGCGCTCCCTCTTGGAGCGGGAGCCGCTCGGCCCGGGCGGCTCCCAGGGGCCGGCCCCGCACACCTTCCGGGCCACGCGGTTGCGCAACTTCCTGCGCCAGCTCAACCGCTACGGCTGCCGCTAGGTGCCGGGCCGGCCTGGCGATGCCGGCGCCTGGCGCCACTACACCAACCCCTGGTTTCGCCGCGACCGCCCCGACCTCCTGCTCCGCATCAGGCGCCGGAGCGCGGCCAACAGGCAGCGGCCGGCGGCGGGGCGGGAGGGGCGCAGGCGCCCGCCCTGCGGCTCCCAGCAGCTCCCCAGGGCGCGGCCGCCGCTGCCGCCTGGGCGCCCGCCCCGCGGCTTCCTTCTGCTGCACAGGGAGCGGGTGCTGCCGGACGGCCGGGAGCTGCGCTGTGCCCGGCTCGGCCCCTTCCAGCAGCCGCCCAGGGAGCTCCACAGGCATCAGGAGATGATCGTCCCTGAATGACTCCCCTGTTTTCCCTTGAGCCCAGGGACATTCCCGTTGAATGATCAATAAACCCCTTCAGCAAACCCAGAGTTGTGTCCCTCTGTGTGTGTGTGCGTGTGTGTGTGTGTGTGTGGATGTGTCTAGATGTCTACTGTCCTAGTATTTGGCTTGCCAGGGCATTGCAGAGACCCTCTGTGGGGACAAGGGCCCTTGGGGAGCTGTGGGCAGGTCCCAGCCTGGGGCAGTTAGAGCCTTGTTGGGGATGGGATCCCTGGGAGTCTTTGTGCGGGGCAGCTGTGCAGAGAGGGAGCCAGGTACTCTGAGATGGCAGAGTGGCTGCAGGTGTGACAGGGCGAGAGGCAAGGCAGGGTATGCTCCCATCTGGAATCTGCTCTGGGGCTGGAGACAGAAGCAGTTTGGTGTCTGCAGGGTTGAGAAATGGGGTGCTGTGGATGTGGCAAGTGCTACAGCTGAGTAATTCTCAAAGCTTCAGCTGTGTCTGCAGGTGTTCACCATTCCCCATTGCCTGGAGATCCCAGTTATGCGGCTGATCCTATTAGCCATGACCCCATTGTTCTCCCACATTCCACTTTGGGGCTGGGTTCAGCTCTAGAGTGTCCTGCAGGGAAAGCTCCCGGAGGGGAGGAGCACTGGGAGATGCGGGGATCTGGGGGACTGTTGGAGGATGGATAGTGTTGGAGTAGGGATCCACTTGCCTTCAGCTCCCTGCCAAATCCCTTGGCCCCCAGAGGTACTTGGGCCCTACAGGGGCAGGCGGCCCGTGCAGGAAGTCGGCGAGATGCCAGGGCCGCAGGAGGGATGGACTGTGTGCCAGGGCTGGGCTCATAGCCAGGGCTGAGGGCTGTGCTAAACTGGGTTTTGGCCTGAGGCATGTACGGGAGGGGGCAGGGAGAAGTTCTGGAGGGGATTATGGTGCTCCCGCTCTGGTGCCACCTCAGCCAGAGCTGCCCAGTGTGATAGGAAGATGAAGGTGGCTCTGCTCAGCATGGCCCTGCTCCTCCCCATCCTGCTGTGCCTCCCAGTACAGGCCAAGATGAGGCCCAATATCACAATGTCCCTATATCCTACCCTATGTAGCCTACCATCCCATCCTTTTGGCCTCCTCAGACATCTCCTCTCCAGGTTCTCCTCTTGGCTGGATTCCCTCCCACTGATCATTCCCAATTCTTTTTCCCCCCTTCTCCCCCTCAGTCCTTTGCCTATCTCCCTGTCCACGGCAGCACCGTCTCCTGATGCCATTCCCAGACTCCTCACCTACTCCCAAACCATCTCCCAGCCTCTCTGATTTTGTCCTCATCTATCCTGTTTCTTCTGTCTCCATCAAGCCCCTCCCTTGCAATCCCATGTCCCTACAATGGAATTCCTTTCTTCTCCCCTGTATCCAACAGGGCCCCTTCCACACCCTCAGCCCAGTCCCTTGGGCTCTTCAGGTCACCCCACTTCAGTGTCTTTCATCTCCTTGGAGGCTCTCAACCCCCATCCCATTGTCTGCACCTCCACCCTGATCCATGCACCCGTGTCCCCCCACAGCCCTACAAGGCCCAATCCAGCCCAGACCTTTGCAATCCTTTCCAGGCACTCCTGAAAAGGGCTGAAAATGATCACTGGATGAGGAGCGGGGTGCTGGGATTGGAGGGCATCCCCTCTAGGAATGGAGGGGCAGTTTGGTCCTATTGTCCCTTGCTGACACTAGGGTCATCCCAGGGACCTGCAAGGTCTCCTGGTCCCTCTGGAGATTGATTTAGACAATGTTGAAATAGTGAAAACACTGCTTGTGGGTATCATGAATTCTGCCGGCCTCAGACCCTACCCCCACAGGGCCACCACACTGCAGGTCATCCCAGTCTGTCCTACACGGCCCAGTGCACCCCTGCTGATCGCCTAGACACCAGCCCTGCCCCATGGAATTTTCCCAGGGAACCCCCTTTCCCAGGGCCCCTGTTGCCTTCTCGCCCCTGTCACCCCAGGACCCCACTGGATGACTCAGGACGCAGCCCCTGCCCCATCTGTGCCTCTCGGTCAGGACCCCACAACTTCTGGGCAGGAACACAGCAGCTCCTGCACCCCCCCATTGCTCCCTGCAGGCTTCTTCCCAGGTACCCCCTTGCTTTCCCCTGCCTCCCAGTCCATCCCAGTGGCCCCAATGTGTCTCTAACGCTGCCTTTGTCCCTTGACCCCCGCAGCTGAAAAGCTGTCAGGGTCCGCAAATATATGCGGGGAACCTGATGATTCGTTTTAGGGATCTCAAGGCGCAAAAGACACAGCGGGGGACAACTCAGTTTGCTCAATCCAAAATGCATTTTTATTTAGTGCCCAGAAGTGCGATAGAGGGGATTTGAAGGGAAATAAAGGATAGTGAGGAAAGAGAAAGTGGGGGTGGGTTATAGCTACCAACGGAGAGATGAAATCCTCGTAGTCCAGCCAATAGACCCGTCTTCTTCTGTGGGGAGATCTCAAAGTCTGTGATTAACTCAGGGGTCCTTATAGTCCTCTCCGAAGCGACAGGCAGTTGGCCAAACAGGTGGGGGAAATCATTACAGTGTGTTCGTTTTGAGAACTCAGAACAAGTCGGTCGTCAGCAGGTACAGTGTCAACCAGTACGAGTCAGCAGGCGCGGTCACTTCACCGTGACTTGCCCATTGTTTCTGCTCAGGTTCTGATGTTTCAATACGCATGCTGGGTTTTTTCCATCGAACACACCGGCAGGCAGCACTCGGCCAACATCTCACCTCAGCCAGGCCAGAACTCCTATGTTGAGATTTTAAAGTCCCTTTTAGGGGTTTCAGTCTCTGTCCTTGACGATGGTTGTGAGGCAGATGAGGGATCTTCGGACCGTCTCTTACACCACCCCGTGACTCACGATTGTCGTCAAGAGAGCTCCTTCAGCAGGATTTCGTAGTCTTGCGAAGTCTTCAGGACTCGTCCACGTTGGTAGCATATCCCAGAAAACAGAGACAGTAGAGAGAGTGACAGAGAAAGAGAGAGAAAGAGAGGAAAAGGAAAAATAGGGAAAGGAAATAAAAGAGAAACAGAATCAATCAATATTGATTAGAACAATTTCTGAAAATAATAATTAGCAAAAGTACAATCAATAATAATTTAAAACAATTTTTAAAAACCATTTTTTTCAAATAATCAAAACAAATCACAAAAATCCAACATCAATTCATCCAAACATCAAATCATAAAAATCAAAACTAATCATAAAAACTAATTTTCACCTAAATATAATCTATTTATAGTTTATAATGATGGATTGTGTACATTCATTACAGACATCAATTGCGTTAACCATTTCATCAATCTCCAATTCATAATGAATAAGATTGCTAAGAAAACAAAACCAATCAAAACTAAAATCAAAAGAACAACAATGGGATGACACACTTTGTTCAGGATACCTGTGGCAGTAGGTGACCACCCAAAAAGGGTATCCCACCACCTGTGTTCAGCATCTTTTCTTACCCTTTCCATGACATAATGTATTTTTCTCACATTGTGATGAATAGTTACCAGGGTTTTCTGTCTGTTTTTCTTGATCTTTTCCAAAACTTCAATTAAGTCCTGATGAAGCAACAATTGCTTCACCAAAATAAGATTCATCCCAACAGGGGGAGGCAATAATTTGTGCATCACTGTATAATCAGATTGTAAAAGGTAATAAGAGGTAACTGGGGCTATGTAAGGAAAATCACATCCTATAATTTTGATAAAGTTACAAACACAGTAATTTGAGTGATTTTTAGTATCCACCACTACATTTTCTAAACTACAACACCACAAGCAGTTCTAGAGCATGCACACCCATTGCCCATATATATTAGCACTGTTACAAAAGTCTGGTTAGGGTGAATTTCAAAGTGGCAGATATTTTGTTCTGTGTCCAGACAAATATCTTGAGCGATAATTGCATTAACAGTATCAGGTGCACTGAGGCATTACGTATGGTTATTATAATTGAGGCGGCAACTGACAGCATAACACAAAAACTGTGACTGTGTTTGTACTGGGGTTGTAAGTAAAATTCACTAAAATCCACCAGGATTGGAAATCTCTTTCAAAATCATTGGCATTGTCCCAAACTATTTTCCGAATTTCAGCAGGAAAAGTGCCTTCCTCTCCTTCTCTTATAATTGAGGCGGCAACTGACTGCATCCATAGCTGTGCCTGGATACAGCTGAGAGCCAAAGAGACATTGCTTTGTGTGGCACCAAGTGTATCGATTATCCATTTGTGATCATTCACATTTGTCTTTTCCCAGCTTGGTAATATGTTTGATAGCAACCACTGATGTGTCCCCAAAGCCAAGAAGGATGACTGCAATGGTTGTTATAATTTGGCCAAATCCCTAGTTGTAGCAGCCAATTTGTTCATTAATACTTCTGAGAATTCCCAATTTCAAATATTTATCATGTTTTATATGGCCTTCATGTCCCTCGAAGTTCTCCTGTGAAAAGTAAGCACAACAGAATCTGCCACCAGAAGGCAGAAAGTTAGAATGATGGGCTTGCTCTTCGGGTCACAAAAAGGGGCACAAGGCCTTGTCCACGCATGGACACGAGGGTAGGGAGGGACCAACTACCGTCTCGGAAGGGCGACACTGCTCTTCAGGCCACAAATTGTGCACCCGAAGCCTTGTCCACGGGCTACAGTTGGACAAAGTCAGGAGAGCGGAGAGGGCTGCCTGCTAACTTAGAATACCCTCAGCTGTGACCTTGCCCGTGACTGTGTAATAGGGCACGAGCGGTAGGGAGGGACTGACTACTGTCTCGGAAGGGCAAACTGCTCTTCAGATTGAAAAGTGTACACCTCTACCCTTGTCCACGGGGTACAGTTGGAAACAATCAGTAGATTTTGAGGGACAGCTACTGTCTCTGATCTCCCTCAAGGCACAGTAACATCGTGGCGGGAAATGGTGCAATCACTTGTATTACGGTGCATATCAACTGCCACTCAGACTAACGATTTAGATCTTATAGTTAGGCCAGCTGATAGTCCTATCAAAGCCCAGACTGTAAGCAAGGAAGAATTCCATCTGGCTAGTTTGGAATTCTTGAATTCTGAACATGTATATGTAGATGGGTTTCATCATGAAAAAGTCTGGGAGGGACTGGCTGAGTTCCCAGAACCTTATGAAACTCGATTTATCAGAGCGGATAAGGGAGATGGGACTGAGTGTGCCAAAAAAGGGTGTGAAGAGCGTGATACACCTGCAGCTCTTCCTGGGGAGAACACAGCAGATAGGCTTATGGGAACACCTATGGTTTCTATCTCAGATACCATTCCGCCTTGTCCGTGTTGTTCAACCCAGTTTACGAGAATGCTAGGCCTTATTGAATATCTAAAAAGGGCTCATGGACATAAGAACATCATGTTCCAATGCTCCAAATGTGGGAAACAAAACACCAAGTACCACAGTATTGCATGTCACATGCCACGGTGTGTTGGTAAAAGAGCAGTGGTTCAAAAGGGTGATTGGAGGTGTGAGGTATGCCACGAACAATTTAACACCAAAAGTGGCCTTAGTCAACATAAAAGGTACGCTCACCCAAAGGTGAGGAATGAGGAAAGGATTGCCTCGGTAAAGGGAGCTACCTCTGCGAAGGGAGGCGGTAAAAGGGTGTGGACTGAAGAGGAAGAATCCCTCCTAAGACAATTAGCGGTGACCTATGCCAATGAAAAAAATATTAATCAGAAAATAGCCAAGCATATTCCATCTAAGACGGGAAAACAAATTAGCAATAAGAGGCGCAATTTGAATAACCCCTCCAAAAAACTTAAAGTTAATAATGAGGTTGAGAAAGAGGGGATTGATGGCGCTCCTAAAAGACCTATGCTTGGATTATTTGGAGAAGGAAAATTGAAACAACATTATTTAAACGTAATCAAATTAGAATTGGCTGATGGCAGGTTCCCTAATTACCAGGAGGCGGTTCAGAAAATATTAGATGGGTTAGATCTGCAGAAAGTGGTTAATGAGGTTTATGAAAATTTTATTGAAAGAGGTTTAGGACAGCTCAGTCAGAAAAGCAACACTAAGCAAAGGAAAAAGAGTAAGAAAACATCTAGAGGGAAGGATAAGAAAAAATCCAAGAATAAAACCAAATGGATTTATAAGAAGACATTGAGAAAAGCTAAGTATTTAAGATACCAGAAACTGTTCCAGGATCATTGAGGAAGGCTAGCGCGCCTCATTATGGACGATACGGAGGCTTTGAAATGTCCTATTCCATCTGAGGTTGTCCACCAAACCTTTAAAGAAAGATGGGAAACATCCGTAGGGTTTAAAGGCCTCGAGGATTTTCCACCATACCATGAGGCTTTTAACTATGCTTTTGAGACTCTAATCACTAGGAAAGAAATTGATAAGAACTTGAAAGAAATGCGTAGAGTCTCTGCTCCCGGGCCAGATGGGATTACGGTGGGAATGCTTAATAAGGCAGATCCTGAGTTTTCCCTGTTGAAAGAGATCTTCAACATATGGCTATTTACTGGAACATACCCTGATGCACTTCGGGAATGCACAACGGTCTTGTTACCTAAATCCACCGAGGTAAACAAACTTAAAAACATCAATAACTGGAGACCCATTACCATCGCCACCACTATTTGGAGGTTGTTCTCCAAAATTGTTACCGCTAGGGTAACTAGTGCATGCCCCATCCATCCAAGGCAAAAGGGGTTTACCCGTGCATCAGGATGTTCAGAGAATCTTAAGCTATTACAGCTTTTGATGAAACACTGTAAACGGGAGAAGCGAGAATTAGGGGTGGTTTTTGTGGACATTGCTAAGGCACTTGACACCGTATCTCACCAACACACCATTACAGGATTGATGCAGAGGGGAGTTGATCCACACGTGGTTCAGCTCATTAAGGAAATGTATAAGAACATTACCACCAGTATCGATTTGAAAGGAACAAGAATGAATTCTATTAAGATCCTTAGAGGCGTTAAACAGGGCGATCCGATGTCACCCTTGTTGTTTAATCTGGCGCTAGACCCTCTTTTATGCAAATTGGAAAGGACTGGTGAGGGGTTCCATCAGGACGGGTTTAAGTTAACAGCAATGGCGTTCGCCGATGACTTAGTGTTGCTTAGCGATTCATGAGAAGGAATGTGTTCAAACATAAAAATATTGGAGACCTTCTGCGAACATACTGGTCTCCTGACGCAGGGCGAGAAATGCCATGGCTTTTACATCAAGCCAACTAAGGACTCTTATACCATCAATAATTGCCCTGCTTGGAAAATCAATGGCACTCCCCTTAATATGATTCACCCTGGAGAGTCTGAGAAATACCTGGGGCTTATGATTGACCCATGGACTGGCTTTGCTGATTCCAACCTCTTCAGTAAATTAGAAAAATGGTTACATCGGATTTCGGAGGCACCACTTAAACCTCTTCAGAGGATGGACATTTTGAGAACATATACCATCCCGAGACTCATGTATCTTGCCGATCACACCGAGGTCAGATCATGGCTCCTCGCGACCCTTGACTTGCTGATTAGAAATAAGGTCAAGGAGTGGCTTCACCTGCCACAAAGCACTTGCGATGCCACCTTTTATGCCCCTTTTAAAGATGGAGGGTTAGGGCTGCTCAAATTGGCGGCACTCATTCCGAGTATTCAACCGCGTAGACTGCACAGACTTGTGCATTCAGCGGATACGACTCTACATGAGTTTTTGAGAAGGGAACAAGTTGAGAAAGTATATGAAAAGTTATGGATACAAGCAGGAGGGGAGAAAGAGTCTATCCCGTCAATTTGGGAGCCTATTCCAAGGAATGGAAGTTTCAAACCAGGAG